>NC_142478.1:55025219-56244802 GCF_049115385.1 Moschus berezovskii | reverse complement strand
TGGAGCCCACCAGTCGTTCATGGGATTTCCCAGGTAAGAATACCGGAGTGGGTTGCCATTGCCTCCTCCAGAGGACCTCCCCGACCCAGGGATCAAACCTGCATCTCCTGCACTGGCAGCTGGATTCTTTACCGCTGTGCCACCTGGGAAGCCCCGTATGTGCCTTAGATAGAGGTTGTTCAATTTACTTGCTTTCACAAAAAAAGAAACTCATCCAGATCTACGTTTTTAATAATTGGGGTCCCACAGTCGAAAGAACAGAAATACAACACTAACAAGAAGAAGCAAAGGCAACAGTACCTTTCTTCTCTTGACATGGAGTTCAATGTCCTCTGGGTAAAAGGTCACTTCCCACTAGGGAAGCCCCAATAATACCAGAGTGGGTAAACGTTCCCATCTCCAGGGGATTGTCCCGACCCAGGGATCAAACCTAGGTCTCTCGCATCCAAAAAGTCACTGCTACTTCCAGATAAAAAGCAAATACCCACTGAACGTGATATTCTCCCCATTCCAAGATCCTCTGGTTATCTCCTGACTGGTGAGAGAGTGCCCACGGATGATCTGGGCTCTGCACTGCACTTGGTCAGTCATCAGCAAAAGGAACCAGCAACCTGCTTCCCTGTCCTTCCCTGTATGTCACAGAATGCTCGGCTGGATAGGACCACCCTGCTTTTAGGATTATTACTTTCTTAGACTAGGATAGAGTGTCCCAAGAGGAGAGTCCTGGGGCCATGGAGGGTGGGGGAGTTGAGAGGGAAAGCCAAGGCTCTGCAAGAAGCGCACAGGAGAGGCAGGAGGGAGGCCTCATGCAGACTGACTCTGGATGCAGCAGAAGGAGCCTGCTTTGGGAGCAGAGAAGAGACCCAGATCACTGAAGTAGCTGCACAAAAAGGAACCCTTCAGAACGAAGGCTTTGAAAAAAAATTCAGTCTTGAGTTGTCTATTTCAGCTGCTGAGAAGAAAAATCCTCTGTTTTAATCTCTTGTGGTGGTAAATCAGAAGAGGAAGAAGCTTTCAGGTTTTTTTCAATTGGCAACTTGGCCGGCAGGGTGCGCCATGAAGCCATGCTTTGAAGTGTTCTGGTAAGATCACTTCTGAGCCACTCTGGTAAGATCTGAATTGGATGTTTGATACTACACAGAGGTAGGAAGAAAAAAAAAAATCTCCATACCTTGTGGCACTGCTACTAGAAAAAAAAAATCTCTCTTCAAGAATAATAAACTTAGAGGGAGGGGATATATGAATACTTAGAGCTGATTCACCTTGTTGTACAGCAGAAACCAGCACAACATTGTAAAGCAATTATCCTCCAATTAAACATTTAATTTAAGAAAAATAAATTTAAAATACACAATGTCTTCACTGAAGAATGCTTGCCTCCAGCTTCACCAGCTAGGGGAAAGAAACACTGACCCAACAAACTGAAGTCTGAATTTCTTGTCAGCGGCACCGGCAGCCATTGGCTGGCAGCGGGCGCTCACACAAAAGGCAATCAGTCTGGGACTCCGTGTTCCTTTATTCTAAGGGAATAAATGAAACTTGGGGAAATTTTACCCTAGAATTTCTGTAACAACTTCATCTAATATGTTTTATGTTTCGGTCAGCTATCATGTATTTTGGAAGAATTCTATTAAAACTAGAAGGCTTTATGAATTAAATGAAGTAGGTTGGGCCCCCCAGACATAATTCTTGTCTTTTTGCCAAAATTCTTTATAGAACAAACATGTACCTGTGTGTTAGACAAATGGGTTTACAAAATTTAGTCATTACATACAATTTCTTCAGGATTCAAATGTAACTGCTTTGAAAGCCACATGCACAGAAATATTAAGAACAATGTCTCAAGGTCAGATTACGCAGTTAGTATTTGAGTGTATCAATAAGCATTTTAATCTGTCATCAATCTGTGTTAACAAGGGAAGTATCCATACAGTTAAGTGCCCTCTTACATTCTCAGGATCTTCAGAAATCTGGCTCTTTTGCTATCAGTAAAAAAATAAAAAAATTAACAACAAAAGAGACATTCAACTAGAGTTTCAATATGTGTTAGGGTTTCAGCATAACTTTGATTAATTTCAAGTTTACCGAACACACTAGCCTATCTAGTGCTGATGTCAATATTTTAACTCGCCCCTCCTCAAAACATTGTAGGCTGTATTTGACATGAATTAGATGATGATATGAAACTTCTAATGAGATTTTGAGGTGTTTTTAAAATGGATGAGAACAACACAGAAGTCAACTAAAGGAGTGTGACTCTATATGAAATGAGTGAGGAAGACAGCTATCAAAATTACTCATAATCCATTACATTCTGGGCCTTATAAAAGCAGACCTCAGAAAATGTTTCCCTTACTCTTTGTTGACTGTAAAGATACATTTATTTCAAAAGAAATCAGCCTTCTTATTTGGAAGGGCTTTGAAATTAAAGCATGGTGTGGGCATTCAGTAGACTCTAAAATCGCAATGGTAGCAAAAATGTGTATTCTGAGAACTGCACAGACAAGAAACTTCTACTAAAATATTACAGATTAAAGTACCAAAAATCTGCTAAATCTGAAAATTTTTAACTTTGCATTTGTCATACATCTAGCAGTGGTTTTAAAAGCGTCAAAGCCACTTAATTCTGGGGTCTTATTAAAAAAATCATATGAATCACTGCTGTTGTTTAGTCTCATGTCTGACTCTTCGAGACCCCACGGACTGTAGCCCACCAGGCTCCTCTGTCCATGGGATTTCCCTGGCAATGATACTGGAGTGGGTTCCCACATCCTTCTCCAGAGGATCTTCCAGACCCAGGGATTGAACCCGTGTCTCCTGCTTTGGCAGGTGTGTTCTTTACTGCTGGACCTCCTGGGAAGTCCTGAATAACTGTTAAGAGATGAGAAAACTTGATGCTAAAGGAAAATCTCTGAATTTAAAGTATGTCATGAAATAAAAATTGCTCTTTTCTGGTAATTACTAATACTTTAAAAAATCAGTTACCATAACATATGTTTATTTTCTATAGGGTTATAAAGGATTTATCCTGCTCAATTGAAAAGGAAAGCTGAGACTGTTCTGAACTATCATGATGAAATAAAAAATGCTCTTTAAAATGCCATTCTGACCATGGGAGGATTAAGTAGAGTCCCACTGAGGACACACTGCCAGATTTATGACTTGACTGACTCCAATGCAAGGTTTTGAATTTGGAAGCATGAAGAAAGGGTAGTGAAAAGTTTACCAGGCTACCAGAGTTGAGATGCACAGTGACAGGCTGGAGGGCAGGCAGCCCCTCAGCCATAGCCCACAGCCCAGAGGCGGGGATTCCTGCCACCCCCTCGGCTGTCTGTTCTGGCCACAGTGGTTTTATCCAAATTTCTGAATACCACACCCGCAGAAGCTTTAGATGGCTGGTGGGGTTTTACCTCAAGATCGCCCTTAGTAATCGATTCTTCTTCAACCCGGAACTGAAGGTCCTCAACCTTCCTGTGGAATAAAATAAAAACAAAATACTTAAGAAAGTAACTAAGGAACACCTCTGCCTTATTCCCCAAAATATATATATAAAATCAATGTCCTGATGAATTTAGCAGATGACGATGGAAAGAAATGCCTTAGAGACGTAGAAAATGAAGAAATGCATTTTCAAGCCTCTGGTTTATAAACCCACAAAGTGGAGAAGAGCTCTTCTCCATTTCAGTTCAGTTCAGTTCAGTCGCTCAGTCGTGTCTGACTCTTTGCGACCCCATGAATCACAGCACGCCAGGCCGCCCTGTCCATCACCAACTCCCGGAGTTCACTCAAACTCATGTCCATCGAGTCGGTGATGCCATCCAGCCATCTCATTCTCTGTCGTCCCCGTCTCCTCCCACCCCCAATCCTTCCTAGCATCAGACTCTTTCCACTGAGGATGCGCCAAAGTTTTAACCAGGTATGGATCCCAGAAAGGGAAGAGTTGAGAAAATCAACTGGTTCACCAGGTCACAACCACCAGAAATGGATCTAATCAAGACAAGATCTACCTGGAGGGAAAAGGTCTGACCACCAGAGAGACAAGTATGAGAAGGGAAGTCTATAATTTCCACTTTCCAGTAATAGAACGTAGAGGGGAAAGTAGCACAGAAAACAAATCTGTCTTTATACCACCCACATCAGATATTCCAGGGTGAGGTCAGCAGGCTACCCACACAGAGATTCCCAGGACAACATGCGTACCTGTTCCAAAGCTGGGAGAAAAAGGCTGGGAATAATTTGGGAGAGAGGCGATCAAGGAGTCTATTTCTTGCTTCTAAAAACGCGAGCTTTTTCCCCCCACCCACATCATAAACATCTCTGATAAGGGCTGTGGGTTTTGATCAATGCCATCACAAAGTCAATGAAATAGATATTAGGAAGATTTACAAAACCTGGGTAACACCCACACTATGAATCTTTACAAAATTGGGTATACGAGAAGGAAGAAAAGGAGGACAAAGTCCATCATCATGCTAAGTCCCTTCAGTCATGTCAACTCTTTGCAAACGCACGGACTGTGAAAAGAAGAACAAAGTCCATAAGTTACGTGCAAAAAAAAAAAAAAAATTTCACTAGCATTTCTAACAAAGTTTAGAATAAAAAAATTCTACTCAGTTGAATCAGAAACATAATCATAGGTTGATGCCCTCAAGCTTACTGAAGAGCTGGGGGAACATTTCTACTGTCCAGAAGTCAGGTCAGCAAGAGCTGGTTTAAAAACCCAAGCAAGTGGTACATGGGCCTTGGCCCTCAGAAGGGCCTGGAAGGGTCATCAGTGTGTCTTGTTCACTTGTAGCCGTTTTTATGAATGAGATTCAAGGAGAACTTCCTATTGTAGTGCTTCTCTCCCCAGTGGCTAGTCATCTCCTCAGTGAAGCACTGAATGGATGACCCCCCATCTTGTACCTCCCACCACAGGTGGAGACCTTCCTGCGAACTTGGTCATCCCAGAGACCCCTGAGTTACATCACTGTGATCAGAAATGACAGCAGATGGCATTAAGTGAGGAGAAACGTCCCATAACCCAGAGACAGTCAACCGATTCCATGTAGACACCTTTCCCGGAGATCTTGTTTGCTCACAGCCTCAGAAGACCTTCTACGAGAAGCAAGCTTGCTTTCTCTGTCTCACACAGCTGAGCACTGGATTTCATCCTGCCCTGGATAGTTCTCTAACTGAGAGTTCTGTTTTCCTATAAAGGCAGTGAGTTTCTCAAGGTCAAGACACCTCTGTCACTACCCCGCTCCCCAACACACCTAATTTCCTCAGATACTTGGACAATGTTTCATAAATACCAGGTAACTGGGCCCAGGGGGAAAAAAAATCCCCTCTCTAGGAATGGCTCAGGTGGAAAATGGGTTTGAATTAACTGACTTGGGCCATCCTCTAGAGGATGTCTGGCACACAGTAGGTGCTCAATAAACAGCTGTTCAATTAATCAGGGCACATTTATCTGGTTCCAAACTTCTCAAGAAAGCCAAGTCAAAGCAAACCCTCCTCACACAGTATGGGGAATCCCATCTCCACTGAACACACAGGCAGTCCTCTGGTTCTAAGGATTTGACACCAACAAGGCTGTGGATGGGAAAGCTCTCCCTAAGGTGGTTTAAAAAGGAAAGTAGGTTTTGGGATCACCTTTTCTCCTCTTCAAGTTGGTTAAGAAGTTCCACCTTCTCCCTGTCGGCAGCTTCCACCATCGTTCGCAGCTGGTCCATCTTGGCCTCCAATTCTAGGACGTGCTGGGAAAGGCAAGGGTGTCAGTGAGTGGCCTCCTCCTGACCCAGATGCTGGCCCAGACGTGCCTCCAAAGAGCTACAGCTGAGTGGTACAACTGTGGGTCGGCAGTAGTCAAAAACTTTGTCACGTTGAAGTGCTTTCTATGATCTCTTACAACAGGTTATTCTTGGCAGCACTTCTGGGAGCCAGATGATGAAAAACCACACCATTAAAGCAAAAGGGGGTAATGCTAAAACAACTCTCATCTCTTTTTAAAAGATTTTTTAAGGTGGACCATTTTTAAAGTCTTTATTGAATTTGTTAAAATACTGGTTTTATTGATTTTATATTTTGGTGTTTTTTGGGTTTGGGTGTGTTTTTTTTTTCGGTCACAAGTAGGATCTTAGCTCCCCAACAAAGGATTAAACCTGTACCCCTTGCATTAGAAGGCGAGGTCTTAAACACTGGGCCACCAGGGAAGTCTCCACTCTCATCTTTTTTGAAGCTGAAACTCATACAAAGCATAATCTACAAAACAGGAGTTGTAACCACTACTAGGAGAAGGCAATGGCAAGCCACTCCAGTACTCTTGCCTAGAAAATCCCATGGATGGAGGAGCCTGGTAGGCTGCAGTCCGTGGGGTCGCTAAGGGTCAGACATGACTGAGCGACTTCACTTTCACACATTGGAGAAGGAAATGGCAACCCACTCCAATGTTCTTGCCTGGAGAATCCCACGGACGGGGGAGCCTGGTGGGCTTCCGTCTATGGGGTCACACAGAGTCGGACACGACTGAAGTGACTTAGCAGCAGCAGCAGCAGCAACCACTACTAAGGTCCTAGTGTATAAGTTCATCTGACAACAGACAGGCCAAGAGACCTGGATGTAAAGACCAAAGAGCGCAGCAGATTCAAGAAGAACAGAGCTTCATCTTTATGATGATACAAACTGGGACCCAGGGCACAGCTTTCTAACAAGCCCAGCAAACACATCTATGCTCATTTCAGCATGCTCGAGATCAGCTCCCTGGCTCTGAGTGCTAGGTATGCTGCCCAGCCTCCTCCCTCAATTTAGAAACCGTCGCCAACTCTGCAACAAGATCAGGGCCAGACTTCACCTGATCGTGTCCGTCCCGGGCCAGAGCGAGCTCCTGCTCTATCTCCCCCACGTGGCTCGTGGCCTTGGCCACCTCCGCCCTCTCTAGATCCCGTTCGGCTAGCAGCTGCTCAATGTGCTGCTGCTTCTCCTTCAGGGCCTCCTGGAGGGCGGTGGTGCCGGAGATCTTCCTGGCGTAACGGGAGGAGGTTTCGGTCAGCTGCAAAGGAAAGTTAAAGACATGAAGGTCGACAATGCTAAGAGGGATGCAGGGAGGGGGCAGTGCATGCAGGGTGGGCATCTCCTCGGCAAAGTAAAAGCACTGCCCCTGGCTCGCAGGCTTGCCCAGGCTTAGGAAAGGTTTTCCATCGTGGAAACAAGACGGCATGTGCCTCGGGCCTGTCAATGTCACAAAGAGCCCACCGATGTAAAGAGGCCACAGAAATACTAAGAAGATGTTTGTGGCTCAAAATCAAAGGTGCCCTGAGCTGGGCGGAGGGGGCCGGGTGGAAAAATCCCTCAGGACCCAGGTCACAAGCTTCTCAAGACTCCATTTCCACCTGGACTTCATGAATAGTTATTTTCTCATTAAGACAGTTTGGCCAATCTTCTGTTCCTCAGACTTCAGGATGAGACTTTTTTCAACTTCTTGAGCTTCTACATACCATTAAGTGACCACAATGTCACCCACGGAATCACAAACCTTCCTTCAACTGATTACATAGTTTACATACTTGGAACTTTGTCAGATTTTCTTCACCTTTTTTCTAGAATTTAAGGCAGAGGTGATTTCACCCAGGGATCCAGCTATGAGGACCTGATTTCCAGTCCCCAGAAAGATTTACAAGGATAAGATGAAAAAGAAACTTGTGTTGTGCCTTCAAAGCAAGTATAAACGGGCGAGTGTGCAAGTACACACGTAAGAGAAAGGAAGAAAAAGGGCACGGGGCGGAGGGGGGAGGAGAAGTTTGTGGAGAAAGAATTAGGGGAGGAAGGAGAGAGTAGAAGCGGATGAGAGGGGGAAGGGGGAGGAGACCAGGAGTTGAGGGAGAGACAGTGGCGGGAGGAGGCGTGGAGAAAACCCGTTTCTGTTCTCATCTCTGCTGTTTCACACAGCAGACACTTCCTCAAGGTGCCTAATTGTCCTGTGAGAACACAGAGAACAGAACCTTCTGTTAAAGAGTTCAGAGGTCATTTGGACAAGCTGAATAACACTCTTGCAGGCTGGACTCTAGGGGGCTGGGAGGGGCTCCAGAAGCGGCTACAAACCTTTGTGGTCAGCGTTTGTCCAAGGCCATTTACTGAGTGATCGCTGGCTTGAGGAGAATGCCACTGCTTCTACTGAGAGAAATTTCTTGAATTACTTAAACATATGAGGGGGAGGGAGATTTTCTGTTCTCTGTTTTAACCACCTGACCTTGACTTTCCAGTTTCACTATGTGGTTATACTTCTCATACTAATATTTCCTCCCTTTAAAAAAAAAGAATTATTTATTTGGCCGTGTCAGGTCTTCATTGCAGCATGCAGGATCTTCATTTGTTTCAGCACGTGGAATCTTTAGCGTGGCATTTCAACCCTTAGTTGTGGCATATGGGATCTAGTTCCCCAACCAGGAATCGAACCCTGGGCCCCTTGCATTGGGAGCATAGAGTCTTAGCCAACATTTCTTCCTGAATACACTAAATCTGAGCTTCCCAAACCCTGCACAGAGACACACCCCAGGGTGCTGCAGCTAACTCGCAGGGAAACAGTGACACCTGTTGGACATTATGTGAACTACTAGCTGCAGGCAATTCAGCTTCAACCTTGGATTATATTTACAATGATACTACATTCCTTTCAGTCATATCTCTCCAAAGCTGGGTTTTGGCCACTGCCAGGACAAAAAGCCCAAATCAATGTAGCACAGAAAATACGGGTGGCAGTGTTCACTGCGAGTCCAAGATTTGATAGGAAGTGCAATGCCCATGAGGAGCAACCTAATAGTAACTCATTGCGGTTATTTAAGAATGAATTACAAATACTATTTTTGCTTTCAGCTAGTGAGTATCATTTTTTTGAACAGTTACTAAACCATGAGGACATAAATATTAAGTTGTTTGAACTGAAATACTTAATAAACAGAACTGTTAGCTTTTTTTTTTTGGCCTATGGGCACTGTGAAAAAATAAGACTCTAAAGGTTCTGTGGAACCATGCTAAATACTGTCAGAAGATCATTTTGCATTCAAGAATATTTCAGCTTTTTTTACTTATGTACAATGGATCATATTGCTGAGCTGTATTTTTAGGAAATCATGCATTTGATTATTCCATGTTTTTCACATATTCATTTATGGTGATTTCTGGTTTAGAAACCATAACCACTCAATATAGAGAGATATAAAAATAAGCTGCTTTAAAAGGCAATGAGACTCATTTCTCTTTTGCTAGTTTTCTTCAAAGAGGAATCAGAACTGGTCTCAAAAGTAAGAGGAGAGGTTGGGGGGATAGGAAGGGCTTGGGGAATCTCCAAAGAAATGGACACAATTGTAACATAATAAAAACTTTTCAAAAAAAAAAAAAACACTCAAGAAAGAATTTCTAATCCAGAGTAGACATGTCCACGGAACTGGTCCTGGATTAGTCCTGAAAATGTACACTCATGTCCCGAAATGTAAACTCGACGTCCATATTAGAGCTGGCTGACTGACTCTGAACAAGGCTTCATCCAAATACAGGGTTTCATTCACCTCCATTTCACTCATTCATTCTAAGAGTTCTTGTCAAGCTTTTCTTATCAAGTTCACTTGTCATCTTCAATAGATGCAGGCTTTTATATGCAGAATGACACAGTCCAAGCAGGTACCTGTATCACCTGAACGTAAGGGGAAGAAATCCAATGGCTGCAGAGGAGGGTAGCCCCTGCAATAAAGAAAGATGTCCCTGAAGGTCCCATCCCTGCCCAGTGTCAACGGAAAGAAGGCCAAGTGAGATCAGGGGCCAGCAGCCTTACTCCCTGATCGCGCCACTTCACATTCTAATTCCTGTCTGCAGTTCATTGTCATGAACCAGAGACCCAGAATCCAGTCTGGAGTGTAATCTCACACAGTCATGTCAAATTTGAACAGTATCTGCCTCACTTCAAGCGAATAAACTAAAGGGCAGGAGGTGGGGGTGGGGAAGCAAAGCCAAAAAGTCATTGCTTTGGCCCTAAGAAAGTATGACATTAACAAACAGAACAAGATGCTGCCTATTTTGATTCTGATGATTTTATCTTACTGATCAAAGCAGGAAAGGGGGAGAAAGGGAGAGGGAGTGGGAAGGGGAGATGGAGAGAGGAGACAACACAAAACAGGGCCTTTCAGGCATTTTTTCCAGTTGCCTAAGTTCTTCTCTGCATCCTCAGGCCTGAGGCAGGAACACTCCACACCCACTGAACTGCTTTCAGTGGGCGAGACTGCATGAACACAACATAAAAATTCTAAGAACACGCCTTTGCTCAAAATACTTTTAGTTCCTAGTCTGACAACAAAGAGAAAGAGACCCAGGTCCGTGGGGAAAGGTATTCCTCCAATTTTCCTGTCTTCCTGATGCCAAAATAATATCTGAATGATCAATTATCCCATATGTTAGACTAGGGAGTTGTTACTATCGATTCGCCAAGCACTGTGGTATCTCCCAGTCTTAGGAGTCTGAAAGGAGCTGTTAAAAATTCTTTATTTCAAACTTATACTCGTGCTAGAGGTTTGGGTTCCCTTGTTGCGAAATGTGTAAGGACGTTCACAAGCTAAAGTGAATGAACATTTCATACAAGGGCGAGGGGAGGTGTAATCTTTCCTAAAGCAAAGCAGGCGGGCTGATGGGGGTGGGGGGCATCTGATGTGCCTTGGATGCAGAGACACACAGACGGGAGGGGAGGCTCACCAGTCCTGTCCGGCTGGGCTTGCTGCTCACGGAGGAGGCCACGGAGCTCATGGAGCTGAGAGAGGAGGCAGACGGGCTGCGCTTCATGCTGGCGGGCGTGGTCGCCATCACTCGCCTCACTGCGGCAGCCTTGGCTTTGGCTGGCGTGGTGGAGGGGAAGCCAATCTTGGTGACTTTGTGGACCGGAGCAAACAGGCCGTATTTGGGCTGACACTGAAAATACCTTGAGGGGACAACAATTAAGGACAGGAACAAAAAGCGGCTTAATGACAAGAAAGAAAAACTTATAACCAAAAGGCTCTCCTGACTCTTAACTTGTGACTGGCTTGCTGTGAATTCTGCCAACCGGCTGGGGCAGTACACCCAGCCTGCAGTGTTCACGGGGTGTGCAGGCTGATAAATAACTTCAGTAATGTCTTCAAAGACACACGAGGAAACAACAGCGTGATATGTAGAGACGGAATCACTTGTCTGTTGCTAAGATTCTATGTAAAGAGGAAGCCATTTCTACTATCTGATAAACACACAGAAGAAGAGTTCAGCAACCCAGTGATCCCACTTAATAAAACCTTGCTAAACAAAGGGAAAAAGAAATCAAACAAGCACCTGGCTGGCAGATTCACTCAAGTAAAGGTGGAGAAGTATCAGCTGGTTAGTCAGTTATCAGACTGACACTAGGAGACGTTATGACTCTAGTGAATTTTAACATCTTAATATCAAGAATATAAATGCTATGGCTTCATAATCATCACAGCACTAAGAGATTTTTGAAAATCTCAAGGCATTATTACTGTATTTGGTGCATAGCACCTATATACTTATAATCATCAGCTGTAATAAATGCATCCCTCCAGATATTGACAATGGGGGGAGGCCTGTGCATGAGGTGGGGCAGGAGATCGAGAAGGGCTATCTGCATCTTCCTCTCAATTCTTCTGTGAACTGAAAATTGGTCTAAAACAAAAATAAAATCTTAAAAATAAACAGATACATAAACCCAATGCTTGTTCAGAATCTACTCAGATGCACTGCACATATCACTAAACCAGAGTCAGGGGACTTCCCCAGTGGCCCAACGGTTAAGGCTCCACCTTCCAATAGAGGGAGCATGGATTTGATGCCTGGTCAAGGAACCAAGATCCCACATGCCACAGATCCCATGTGCTGCAGGGTGTGGCCAAAAATTTAAAAAATAAGTAAGTAGTTGTTTTCTTAAAAAGCACACACGTACACACGAAATTTTTAAAAATAGAACAAGGGGAAAAAAAAGAGAGACCATCTAAGAGAGAACGACTAATCCTAGTGGAGGGGAAAATCAGTAGATGAGTCTTAGGAAATACAAGTGCAGCTCTTCAAAACACTCATGTCCATTTTATTACACACACTGGGTGGGGCTAGCTTGAGCATCTTTACACGCAGGAGGGAGACGAAATTCCAACAGCAGACGCACCTTGTTCCAGCAACAGCCCCGTCGTTCTTCCCAAGAGGCTCATCCAACTCCACGCCACACCACTCTCCCTTGGCAAAGTCTGTCTCCCCAAGAAACCGGACTACACCGGCCTTCGTGCCACCAACCTGGAAGCAGAGAACAGTAAAAGGAAGAGGTGAACAAAATTCCACAGCTTAATCCTTTGCAGTTAGAGCCAATGGTTAATACTGTATTCCATCATTTCTGTAGGCAGCTCTTCTCTTAACCTCCTCTCCAACTGTTTAAAGAGTTCTCTTCAAAGGTCCGCAAAGGTCACCTGGGTGACTTCTGTTGCTAGAGTGATCTGATACCTGGTATAGTCCAATAATGCAATTGTCCAATAATGAATTCTTTAGAAAAAGGGAATAATTACTATTATTACTATCACTTCATGCCAATAGTCACAATTACTGTTACTCCAGAGGGAGTTTCCTGCTTCAAAATAAATATCTGCTAAAAAAAATAAAACCCCTACATTACTAAAAGAAAAACAAAATCTGTGTATAATCCACTGTAACAATGGCTGTGTTCATTTTCTCAAACTACCTTTACATCATTACCCCTGTAAAGCAATGACATATACATATTAAGGACAAATATTCATACAACCACACACATGAAATATAAATTCTTCAAAATATTTAAAATATTGATATTTTCTACTGTGAGGCTCTTCATTGCTTCCCAGCTATTAAAATGACAGTTCTTCATATTTTATTTTACATGAACTGATCAAAGCTTTGAATCTTTTTAAATGTCTCTTTGTCCCAGCTGCTGGCGATATAACATGCAAACGTTATTTCCAAAATTATCCCATCACCATTTACTAATCCTTCCTTTGCCACTATTTTTGTTTCAGACACTCATTTGCATCACACACTCTCTCATGTGCGCAGACAGAGAACAGATCTGAGCCTTTCACAGTTTCAGAAATTCGGTGTCCGTGCCACTGCCATAGCATTTTAATTACAGATACTTCGTATCTGCTAGTGCTGGTTTTCCTTACGACTCTTCTTCAGAATACTGATCTTTCTTACTTTTAACTAACCTTCTTTTTTTCTTCCTAAATTTGTTGCTGAGCCTCATGGCTTGCAGGATCTTAATTCCCCAACTAGGGATGGAATCTGGACACCTTTTTCTCAATTAAAAAAAAAAAATTATAAAAGTGGTTAGTCACTGCAGGCCACTGAGAACATCACAAACAAAAAATACATGTTATTGGTGTATTCTCAACACCCAGGGACAGTTGCTGTTGACATTTTGACATTTCACTTTCCCGCTGTATTATGGTAGCTGTTTAGTATCCACAACACAGATATATCACAATACGGACTTCACTAAGTTTTTGTTTGGGACATTCCCTTTTTTCTTATTGATTAAAAAAGTAACTCTTTATAGTAAATTAATTATTGAATAGACGATGCATTCTCATGGTTCAAAAGCTTTCAAATAAGTATACATCAGGACTTCCCTGGAGCGCCAGTGGTTAAGACTGCCTTCCAATGCAGGGGGCGCAGGTTCAATCCCTGGTCAGGGAACTAAGGTCCCACATGTTCGGGGTGCAGCCAAAAATAATTTTTTTAAAAGTATGCACCTCTTCCTAGATTTCTGCCCCTACCTGTCCCCCCTCCCCACCACAGGTAACCTCTGCTATTGATGTACAGTATTTCTTCATGCCAGCATTTCGGCCAGCATTTCTTCATGATCTAAAAGCAAATGTTAATTCACATTGTTACTCCTCCCTTTCATTTTTACACTAAGGCCAGTGTACTACACATGCTGTCCCGCACCTTGCTTTATTCCACATCAAGACACAGAGAACGTCCTGCTTGTGTTTACAGTCGCGTGTTGTCCCACTGCATGGATTCACTCCAGTTTATTAAATCAGCCCTTACTGGGAGACATTTAGGTTATGCAGGTTTATTTATTTAATAAATTTAAAAGTCATTTTGGTTAATTAAAAAAAGAGTCCAGTGGGACTGTGTTAAATGTAGATTACCTTGGGAAGATAACTTATTTAATCAACCTTCACAAGGAACCGGTTTTTCAGTTTTTCCTTTTTGTTTTTAATG
The DNA here is from genome assembly GCF_049115385.1 of Moschus berezovskii. Taxonomy (NCBI): domain Eukaryota; kingdom Metazoa; phylum Chordata; class Mammalia; order Artiodactyla; family Moschidae; genus Moschus; species Moschus berezovskii. The sequence continues at coordinate 56,230,546 of NC_142478.1, read as the reverse complement.
TTCTTTATTTTATTTAATTCACTCTTTATCTCACTACTTCCTTTTTCTTACTTCCTTGGGGTTTATTACTCTCCCCTTCCTAAAGTCTTAAGATCAATACTAATTTGCTTTTTTTAAAAAAAAAAAATTAATTTTCTTTGGCTACACTCCATGACTTGTGGATCTCAGTTCCCTGACCAGGGGGATCAAACCCAGACCCTTGACAGTGAAGCACAGTGTCCTAACCACTGGACCACCAGAGAATTCTCTAATTTGCTTTTTAATACCAAAGCTATTTGTTTCCAGTTTTTCTCCAAACACAGCTTCCTGAGAGTTTGGGATGATACGCGTTTTTTTCCAGCTCTATTTAACCTTTGTGTATACTTTTTCTCTGAAAAAGAAACTCTTTGTGAGTCTGATTTGAGGACCCAAAGCAGTTATGGTTGAAGATACCAGGGAGTGTGAAGAGTGACAGAGTGCGGGCGGCAGTTCACAAACACCCTGGTGTCATGACAGGCGCCACTGAGGAAAGAGGGAGTGCGAGGCTGGAGAAGACTCCCCGCAGGAGCCGCTGTGTCCAGCGCTGCCACCCACAGCGCACAGCACAGCAGAGGAGCGCTCGGCAAACGCTTGCTTTAGAAATAAAAGGAGACTTCTCCGTAGGGAACTACACAGCAAAGGCCACTTCCCCACGTAAACCAATGAAAGGAAAAAGGTATGCAGTGGCTTGAGGTTGAATTTGATGGCTCAGAAGCGAGCAGAGGAAGAGCTATGCTAACACACGTTAAGTAAGCATGGGCTCCGAGTTGGATAGATTCACATGCCAGCTCTGTCTATGGATGAGTCAAGTCGCTTAATTTCTAAATCTTAAATTTCCTCATACGTAAAATGGGAATAATTATAGGACTGTTGTGAGGATTAAATAAAATAACCCACATAAAATTGCTTTGTGCAATGTCTGACAGATAGGGTAGGAGTCTGACATATATTAGCAGCCAGTGTGTCCATGCGAAAGAGAGGACTAGTTCCAGATCTGGCAAACCGGACTTTTTAACACACTTCTTGGTAACCACGGAATGTATGAATAGCGACCTGCATAGAACTGGCCTATGTTTCATCCGTCCTCTTATTCCACACCTTCCTAAGCAGCAGACTAACCAAAATCACATGAGCGGAACACAGCACATTAGTTAAAGATGAGGCAATCTCTCCAGATAATCTGCTGGATTTTTTGGGGGTGAGTCTAAGTTACTGTCATGACCACTGTTTTTCCGAGAGGCGTCGGACAGGCTGTGGGCTTGTTAAACAAACCAGCAAACTCTCCAGACAAACCACGGCTTCACTCAGTTCAGAAGCTTTATAGCAAATTACCACAAACAATACATCAGTAATGTTTCCTCTAAATGCAGGTAACAGACTATATGTCTACCCTGAATGCCACAAAGTTTGTTTCAAATGGATGATTACTGGTTCCTAGAATGGACAGTTTTCGTATCCTTTTCCCTCTTTCCTAACCTGGAATTCTTGACTCAAGTGACAGATGAAATGCTTTCCTTTCCCCTATAAAAGATCCTCAGTGATTATTCAAAATATCCTCAACAGAGACAGAAAGTCACATGAAGTACCTAATCACTCACTCTTCTACTTAATCATTTTATAATTTCTTTTCTAAGAATCTAAACATGATTTTATAAAGCTAAGTTTTATTTCTCATGTGTTGAAGAGAACTCAGAGTATTACAGTATGTGCATTTACATTAAGCATAAGCCACAATTTTCAAATCTGTTTCAGGGGTAGATAACAAGATTATTAAAAAAAATTTTTTTTAGAACACTGAAATGAAAAAATAGGCAAACACAAATAACTACCATTCATTCTCTTTACTTTTGGAATATATATGTGTGTTAGGAGTCATATATATATACATATATATACACACATGGACACATGTTAGGAGTCATATACATTGCATGTACACATATATATGACTCCTAATACTGTGGTCAACCTAAGTCAAAATTAGAGGTCACCACTGGAGACCTCTAATTAATTCAAACTATACCTCTTAACTCAAGCTAGAAACTTGGCTAAAGGAAAACCTACCTGTGCTCATGCTTTAGCAAATGTCAGATTTTCAAATTCTCATTCATTCATTCAACATATATTTCTTGCATGCCTGGGCCCTTGGATACAAAATAAACCAAAAGAAGTGTTGACCCTGACAGAGAGAAATCCAAACAAACAATTCCAGCAAAAAGTGATAAGTACTTTAAGTTTCTACAAAATGCTGTGGGACCAGAGACAGGCAACCTCCTTGTAAACTCTTAGGAAAAATAAGAACTTTGATAAATTCTGCAGGGCTAATGAATGGGTCCAATAACAGGAAATGGGAAACCTTCAATCCTCCTTCAACCCTCCCATCTATTCATCATCAAGTCCCAAACAAGCCATTTAACCTCACTGTGCCTCAGTTTATAAAGCTATCAAATGTCCAATGAGTGGCAACGAAGGACTGTTCCACAGGGCTCTGAGCAACAGAATTCTGTGAGGTGGTTGCTCAGCTGCCATGTCATTAAGTTAAGCAGCTTAATTTAAAAAGGTAAACATGGCTAATTGGTATTTACCAATACAAATTTAGCCCTGACTTAACACTTAATCACCTGTGAGATGACCTATCAGTATTTTACGTCACCTCAACTAGAGAACAATCCAGCTTTGGGCAGCTCAACTGCGACAAACTCCTACAAGAAAGGTAAGGTCCGCCTGGCACGGTCTTCATCCTCGGGTCCTAACTGCATCTCCCATCATACCTTACAGTGTTACTCCTGCCCTTTAAGGGTGTCATGTGACAACAGTATTTAAAACACTTTTTTTCTTTTCTATTTTTTGGCCACATGTGGGATCTTAGTTCCCCGACCAGGGATCAAACCCATGTCCCTTGCAGTGGAAGTATGGAGTCCTAACCACTGGACTGCCAGGGAAGTCCCAACCCTCTGATTCCTTTGACAGTTTTATGAATACCTACTGTGTGCCAGGCATTGTTCAAACTGCTGAGCATAAAGCAGTGAATGAGACAGAGTTTCCAGACTTTCACGAAGCCTAAACTCTGGTCTGGGGAACTGGACAATGAACAAATAACATAGAGGGCTATGAAAAACACACAGCAGGGTGAGGTGATAGTGCTGTGAAGGGTCCTTAAGGAGGTGACATCTGAGTCAAGGCTCAAGGACTTTGAGACACCGGTCATGCAAAGACCTGGGGGCAGAACATTCCTAACAGAAGAAAGAGCAAATCCTAAGGTGAGAATGAATCAGGGTGCTGAAGCGACAGCCAGGAGGCCAGTGAAGCTGGAGTGGAGTGAAAAAGGAGACGAGCAGAGAGAGCTTAGCTTGGAAGCGTGGGCAGGGTCCACAGCATCAGACTCTGCGGGTCCCTGGAAGGACTGAGATGCTCATTTTAATGCAGTGGGACATCCATTAGGGAACACTGGGCTGGTTTTGGTCACTGCTAAGTCTACAGCACCCACAACACTGCTTGGCACACACACAGCAGACACTCAGTGTATTCACTGGATGAACTGCGGGGTGTTAAATACAGCTGTTTAGCCATCTTATTTTCTCTAGGCCAAATAAACAGACCCTTTCTTTCACTATTCCCTTTTCATCATTTTGAGTCTCCCTATCTACAAAATATGACGGTAAGTAGCACTGTTGAGCCACACCCACCTGAGAAGATGCCACAAAACTAGTGACATATAGAATAACCATATGAGAAATGGAATATTTCCTGCCATATCAGTAAATAAGACTGTCATTGTCATCAGCAGTTGCAGCCTGCCAACCTGAACCTGTGTTCTAAGGGAACACAGGAAGAAGAATACCAGCAGACTTCGGTCGCTCCCTGCAGTGAGCCCAAGGGAACTTGGGATGTGAAAACACAGAATACTGGCCCCATCGCTAAGAGTCGGACACGACTGAGTGACTTCACTTTCACTTTTTACTCTCATGCATTGGAGAAGGAAATGGCAACCCACTCCAGTGTTCTTGCTTGGAGAATCCCAGGGATGGGGGATCCTGGTGGGCTGCCGTCTATGGGGTCACACAGAGTCGGACATGACTGAAGTGACTTAAGAAGAAGAAGAAGTTCTCTTAAAAAACTAAAAGAGCAGATGACGGACATTCTCTTATACTTTAATTCTCCCTAGAACAAACAGGTAAGCAAAAGATGGCACAATGAGGAAGACACCACTTAGAAGTTATGCTTGACTTGCACTTCTATCTCTTGAAACTAATCTTCTGAAAAATATATTAACTCCTTCAGGATTCAGGACCCCCCAAATATCAAGAAACAGGAAAAAAGAAGTACAGGGGGAGAAGATTAACTTGTTACCACAGAGAGTGAGCACAGAACTGCTTTTCAATATAAGATTATAAGCACCAAAAATGTGACATTTTAAACTATAAGCAAGAATTCGTTTAAGGGTATAGACAAGTCTATTTGCGGGGCAGAAATAGATACACAAACATATAAAACAGACTTGTGGACACAGAGGAGGAAGGGAGGGTGAACTGGGAGATTAGGACTGACACATACACACTAACACGTGTAAAAGAGACAGCTAGTGGGAAGCTGCTATCTAGCACAGGGAGCTCAGCTTGGTGCTGTGATGACCTAGAGGGGAGGGACAGGGGATGGGAGGAAGGCTCGAGAGGGAGGGGATATATGTATACACATGGCTGAGTCACGCTGTTGTACAGCAGGAACTAACACTACACTGGAAAGCAATTATACGCCAATAAAATTTTTTAATTAATTAAAACTAAATAAATAGGTGAGGAGATAAATAAGATGTGGTGTAACCCAAAAAAGCAATGAACTACATGATGAACCTCAAACACTCTGCTGAGTCAAAGAAACCAGACATTACAAAACTACGTAAGATTTGGGGGCATTTATAGGAAATATAGGCTTCTCTGGTAGCTCAGCTGGTAAAGAATCCACCTACAATCTAAGAGACCCTGGTTCGACTCCAGGGATGGGAAGATCCATTGGAGAAGGGACAGGTTACCCACTCCAGTATTCTTGGGCTTCCCTGGTGGCTTAGCTGGTAAAGAATCCGCCTGCAATGTGGGAGACCTGGGTTTGATCCCTGGGTTGGGAAGATCCCATGGAGAAGGGAACAGCTACCCATTTCAGTATTCTTGGCCTGGAGAATTCCATGGACTGTATAGTGCCAAAGAATTGATAGTTCTGAGCTGTGGTGTTAGAGAAGACACTTGAGAGTCCCTTGAACTGCAAGGAGATCAAACCAGTCGATCCTAAAAGAAATCAATCCTGAATATTCGTTAGAAGGACTGATGCTGAAGCTCCAATACTTTGGTCACCTGATGCCAAGGGCTGACTCATTAGAAAAGACCCTGATCCTGGGAAAGATAGAAGGCAAGAGGAGAAGGGGACGACAGGGGATGAGATGGTTGTATGGCATCACCGACTCAGTGGACGTTGAGTTTGAGCAAGCTCCGAGAGAAGGGGATGGGCAGGGAAGCCTGGCATGCTGCAGTCCATGGGGGTCGCAAAGAGCTGGACACAACTGACTGACTGAACACCAAAAATAGGAAATATCCGTGAAAGGCAAATGCGCAGAGACAGAAAATGGATCATTGATTGCCTGGGGCTGGAGGTGCCAGTGGAGAATGACTTGCAGACTGGCAGGAGGAAGTTTCCAGGGGATGCAAATATTCTAAAACTGGATTATAATGACTGCATAACTGAGTACATTTATTAAAAATCATTGAATGTTTGGATGCATAAGTTACACCTTCATACAGCTGCTTAAGGAACAAAACAGATACAAGTTAAATAAAAGGGAGGATTAACTTAAAATTAAGATGGAGGTGATGGATACATGTTAGAGCAGCGAGAATGGGAGGGACTCCCTGAGGGGCTGACAACGCAGAAAACTGAAACAGCCATGTGGCTGTCCCACAGCATTTATTTATTTACTTTTTAAAACAAAAGACAGGGACTTCCCTGATGGTCCAGTGACTAGGACTCCACATTCCCAATCCAGGGGGCCCAGGTTTGATCCCTGACCAGGGAACTAGATGCCACAGGCCACAGTTAAGACTTGGTGCACTGGTGCAGCCAAATGAATAAATGCTTTTTAAACAAAAATAAAATCTATTTGTAACTGTTTAAACATTTAATAGGAACCAAAAAAAAAAGAAGAAGAACTTGAGATTGATAAAAGTGCAGAATATTTAATTGCAAGAATCACACTCTTATAGAGCACTAAGATCAAAAAAGTTTAGCAAAGACTCTGGTCTTGGGAGCAGACTCATCTTACTCATAACCATTTTCGAGACAGCCTCCTTGACCAACTGCCCCAACTCTCATTTGCCCCTATCCATGGGCTCAGCACATAACTAAAATTAAAAACATACAGATCATGGCGCTCCACTCTTTTGAGCAGGGGAATTTGGGAAACTTGGAGCCAAATCCTCTTTTGCTAACAGCAGAGGGAGAACCCAGAGCTTCCCTGGTGGTTCAGATAAAGAATTTGCCTGCTATGCAGGAGACCTGAGTCGGGAAGATCCCCAGGAAACCACAACCCACTCCAATATTCTTGCCTGGAAAAGTTTCATGGACAGAGGAGCCTGGTGAGCTACAGTCCATGGGGTCGCAGAGAGTTGGACACACTGATCAACTAAACACACAAGCATCAGAAAACCTCCAGTGCAACAAAACTGCAGCTGGGACAAATTCAAAGTAGGTATAGAAGTGAACTGTAATTGTATTAGTCACTCAGTTGTGTCTGATTGTTTGTGACCCCATGGATTGTAGCCTACAAGGCTCCTCTGTCCATGGGATTCTCCAGGCAAGAATACTGGAATGGGTTGCCATGCCCTCCTCCAGGGGATCTTACTGACCCAGGGATCGAATCTGGGCCTCCTACATTGCAGGCAGATTCTTTACCATTTGAGCTACCAGGGAGGCCCCATAGAAGTGAAACAAGTTACAGATTGAGCCTTGGTAAGCACTGATGTGCTGAAATGATGCTCTAAATTCTGAAACATCAACTGCTAAAACTCATGACTTTTATAACTGGAAGAAGGAACCACTACCCTTGAAACTAACAGATCCAGAAGGAACTCCTTGAAGGTAACAGGTATAAAGGGCTGCCACAAGTACGAGGGGACTCATGAATTCACAGGATGCTACTCGTGGATGCTACAGGACAGGGAAGCAGAAGTCCTGAATTCTAAATCTAAAACCTGCCTTCAACGCACTGTATGTCCTTGTCTGCAGGACAATATAATCACAAAAACTGCCTATTTCGACATTATGCAATCAGTCATCAACTCTACATAACAGGTTCAAGAGTAAAAACACCTAAACTTGAATTGCAGAAACATCACTCTTAAGGTTGTACAAACTTGGGCAAGTGACTATACTTCTTAAAGCCTATTTTCTCATCAGTTCTGTGGTGCTACTCCACTCACTGCTGAAACACAATTCCCTGGTGGTCCAGCGGTTAGGACTCCTCACCTGCAGAGGGTCCAGGTTCGATCCCTGTTCAGGGAACTAAGATCCCACAGGTTGTGCAGCCCAGCCAAAAATAAATTTTTTTAATTACAAAAAAAAAAAGAATCCACTGCTAAAACATTAAATGAAATGCATGGGATACTCCAAAGACTAACAGCCATGTTTCTTTTCCTTTTTTTTTTTAAAGCAGTTGAACAGATATAAAGGATATTGAAAGAGCACAGGGTCAAAGACTTTAGACAAACATTATGCCTTGAACTTAACAAAAGTGTTGAAAACGTAAGAGAGTAAAGCTTTAAATTTTCAGTGAGAAAAAGAGCTACCACTTCTTGAGTGTTTACTGCTAAGAATTATATATGCATCATCTAATGATGAGATGTTTGGACAGCATCACTGACTCAATGGACATGAACTTGGGCAAACGCTGGGAGATTATCAGGGACTATGCTGCAGTCCATGGGGTCACAAAGAGTCAGACATGATTTAGCAACTGAACAACACCAACAACATCTACTTTAACCCTCACAACAATGCTAGAGGATAGCACTATTATTCAACCTTGTTTTCACAGACAAGAAAACTAAGAAGTTAAATAACTTGCTCATGTCATAAAGGCAGAGTTAGACTCACCTTGTGTTTTCAGCACTGCTATACTGCCTCTTATGTAAAACAAACAAAAAAAGAATAAACCAATCATTGTGTCAAATTCGGGGATTCTCGAATATACAGCATATAGACCTTATACACTGTTTCCTGCTTTTTTAGCACAACAGAACCTAGTGTAATTTCCTTCCTTTTACGAGACCTAAATCTGATAGTTTAAAAGGCACAGAAGTTCTGAAATAACATCCTGTGATGTCTGAGTTTTCCAAGACACTCAAGGAGACAGGATCTCATATTTATCCACATACTATTCCTAAAACAAAAATTAAAAACCAGAGAGGAAAAAAAAAAACCCTTTGTTAAAAAACATCTCAGTCCACTTCTCAGCTTGTTTGTCAAATAAAGCTATCTTAATATTTACAAGCTAAAAATTCAATATTCTTTTAGCTAAACTGGAAGACAAAACTAGGTTGATCACTGCAAACCTATGCTTACACTATGTACAAACTACATAGCCAGTTTCTAATCTGTGGCATATTGACACAAACAGAACCAGAAAACCTGATTAATTTCTCTAGAAATGAGTGGACAGAACAGGTTCTGAGCCCATACGTGCATATTTCATCCCCTTGCCAGTGATTCTCTCTCAAGTCAACACGACGACCTTGGAAGGTTTCTGCACTCACCAATACTCGGTCTCCGATTTTGAGTTCTCTCTCTCCTTTCTTGATTGAGCCAGCCTCTGAAAGGTTGGAGATAGATTCGCTGGCGGTTTTTGTAAGGTTGCTGATCTGAGACGTAGCTGACGGTTCCTTTGCAGTTGGTTGGGACGATTTGTGGGAAATATTTGAGGGGGTGGCTGGGGACGAGGACGCCATGCTGACTGCCGAGGTGGACAGAGGCGAAGTCGCCCTGGAAGCTTGAGTTGTCTGCGGGCCATCAGCCTCATCGTCTGCCTGCACCTTCCTCGTCAACTTTGAAGGTCGGGTAAATATCCCCTTTAGAGGCTCACACTGAAAGTACCGAACTCCTGCTACTGAGCCATCGTTCTTGCCTATGGGCTCATCCAAAACGATCCCAGCCCACTGGCCTGGTGCAAACTGGGTTTCTCCCAGGAACTGGATAAATCCAGGCTTATTCCCATTCACCCAAACTCGCTCCCCAACTCGAAAGTCATCCACAAACTCTTCTTGTGTCTCAGAGGACGGAGTGCTTGATGCTTTTTCACTGGATATTGTTTTTTCTATTGAAGCAGCAACTGCAAACAGAACAAAGGATCAGAGCAGATTCAGTTTCATATTTAAGCAGACAACTCCTAAGTTAAGGAAAATAAACTAGAGAAGAGTCAAAAGCAAAAGAAGTAGCCACAATACTTCAAGAGATGCTCTGTTTATCTTTCTTTTATTTTTTTAACAAGGAGGTAAAAAGTATTAATACTTGATCCATCACTACTGTTTTCAATTCTATCAAAACTCAGTGAGCTGATAAGACTTAATCCTTATTTGTAATTTAGATTGGAAGAAGTCAAAAACAAGGAGGAAAAGAAGTAGTCCTTTCCCCACAATTTATAACATAGGTCTGATTTCATTGTTTCCCCGTATCTTGCACAACATGAGTGAACTCAGACCCATTGAAATGGACTCTATTTCCCCATTTGAGAGGTCACCTAAAAATGACAGGACTAGGCCAATAGTCACAACAGAGATTCTCAATTAACTTGACACTGGAGGAGATTTAGTGCTGGAGTCCCCACCATCACTGTTCCAAGACTATTCTTTTGCTAGCAGAGGTGGAAGTCCCAGCAAGAAAGAAAAGAGAGCCAGACTCCCTGGGAAAGCAAGATGACTTTGCAAACTCTACCCAATGGTAAAGACAGAGTTAAAATTTTGCCAGAAATGTGGTATTTCCACTAGAAATACACCCACCCAGCAACCACTGATAAAATATTTAGCGTGAACTGGCAAACAGAGCCTGAATTCTTAATGTCTGCCATTTACCGGGCATATTCTGATCTTAGGCTGTTACATGACCTGAGTTGTTTTTAATCTGTAAAGGGGGAAAGTGATATTTATCTTGATGGGTTCCTCCCACTCCCAAAATGAGAATTAAATGAAATAATGTATTTATCATGTTATACATCTTTATTGAGTTCCAACCACTCCAGAATTAGTCCCAGGCACTGTTCTTCACTGGGAGACAAAGCAAGACAGTATAATCCATGCCTTCACAGATCTCAGAGTCTAGAGGTAGAGAAGCAGACAGTTAAGAGACACACCAAGCCATTTCAGGTGGTCTAAGTACTGTGGAGGAGATAATGTCTTTGGGTAGAACAGTCAGGGAAGGCCTCCTGGAGGAGGTGACATCTAGTCTGAGGTCTGATCAGCAGGAGTGAATCACACAAGGCCTGGGGAGCAGAGTGGCCTGGCTGGCTGAGAGTGGGTGCTGAGCATCTGAGCATCTCTTTACCCAGCATAGAAAAGGAGACTGGAGTTTCCATTTGTGGAGGGTTTTTATTGTTGTTTTTTTAATAAGACAGTGGGTGCTCTCAGATAGAACAGATAATAATCTGCCAAAGACAGGGACTAGTTTTTTTTTTTTTTTTAAGAGTTGGTGCTAGCTTTGTACATCAACGTGTCCATGGAGCTGGTAGGGTACAGTCCATGGGGTTGCAAAGAGTCGGACACGAATGAGCGGCTTCACTTTCACTTTGCACGTCAACAATCATTCTTCAGAGTGAGGCAAGCATGAATTTCTGAAAACCATTTTCATAAAAGTGTCTTGAATTCCTTGGCAATGACTTCCTTTCAAGCATATAAGTTTTAGTCTTAATAAGCTACTTTAATCTATAATGTGTGCCAAGGAAGGCTGGGGAAACCAAGTTGAATTGCATATGATCCGTGGACTCAAGGACTCTATATGCTAAAAGGTGTGCACAAAAAATAGACAATTCTAAGAAGCACAGGCTGGAATCAAGATTGCCGGGAGAAATATCAATAACCTCAGATACGTAGATGACACCACCCTTATCGCAGAAAGTGAAGAGGAACTCAAAAGCCTCTTGATGAAAGTGAAAGAGGAGAGTGAAAAGGTTGGCTTGAAGCTCAACATTCAGAAAGAAAGATCATGGCATCTGGTCCCATCACTTCATGGGAAATAGATGGGGAAACAGTGGAAACCGTGTCAGACTTTATTTTTTTGGTCTCCAAAATCACTGCGGATGTTGATTGCAGCCATGAAATTAAAAGAAGAAAGTTATGACCAACCTAGATAGCATATTAAAAAGCAGAGACATTACTTTGCCAACAAAGGTCTGTCTAGTCAAGGCTATGGTTTTTCCCGTGGTCATGTATGGATGTGAGAGTTGGACTGTGAAGAAAGGTGATCGCCGAAGAATTGATGCTTTTGAACTGTGGTGCTGGAGAAGACTCTTGAGAGTCCCTTGGACTGCAAGGAGATCCAACCAGTCCATTCTAAAGGAGATAAATCCTGGGTGTTCATCGGAGGGACTGATGCTAAAGCTGAAACTCCAATACTTTGGCCACCTCATGCGACGAGTCGACTCACTGGAAAAGACTGATGCTGGGAGTGATTGGGGGCGGGAGGAGAAGGGGATGACAGAGAATGAGATGGCTGGATGGCATCACCAACTCGATGGATATGAGTTTGAGTGAACTCCGGGAGTTGGTGATGGATAGGGAGGCCTGGCGTGCTGTGATTCATGTGGTTGCAAAGAGTCGGACATGACTGAGCGACTGAACTGAACAGGGCTTAAGTGTAACAGTGGATGGCTCCATAGAAGGTTTGGCATTTGAAGGGGTCTTAACAGAGGAAAAATTTGGGGGAGAAGAAAGGAATGCCAAAATTAGAACTGATTTCCACAAGGCTAAATAGCCCTGAAATAAGTCCATTTCTTCACAATCCTTTGCCTTATTAGTAAAGCTTTCTTTTTATGGCCTCTCTGAAAAGAATCAGGTTTTATACTGATACATACAATGTAAAGAACTCACCATCTCTAATCAGTCAGTACTTACTGAGCTCCTGTTACATGCCAGGAAATTTTCTAGGTGTGTAGATGGAATACAGCAGTGGGGGGCGGGGTGGAAAGATTCACAAAGATTCCTTTCCTCAAGGAAGCCCAATGAATGTCTTTATGAAAGAACTTGAAGAAACAATGTTGGGCTTAATAGATTATGGTGGGCACCTGTCTAGAATGGCTGAAAACCTAAGATTTAGATTTACCACTCCAGTACTCTTGCCTAGAAAATCCAATGGATGGAGGAGCCTGGTAGGCTGCAGTCCGTGGGGTCGCTAAGGGTCAGACACGACTGAGTGACTTCACTTTCACTTTTCACTTTCACACATTGGAGAAGGAAATGGCAACCCACTCCAGTGTTCTTGCCTGGAGAATTCCAGGGACGGGGGAGCCTGGTGGGCTCCCGTCTATGGGGTCGCACAGAGTCGGACACGACTGAAGTGACTGAGCAGCAGCAGCAGCTGAGCAGCAGCAGTACACAAATCACATAAAAAGATGACAAAAGCAAGCATCAGATGCCCTCTCCTCCTGCCTCTCTGATCATTATGGGATGTAAGTGGGAATGGTAGAGGAGGAGATGGAGAACAGATGAGGAACAGGTTGCTAAAGATAATCAAAGGCACGGGTTCATCTATAAACTGGCAAAGGCTTCTCTCATGAGCCGGACTTGAGTCACTGTAGTACCTGCTCCCCGATGACAATGGCCAATTTCAGGTCAACGACTGTCATCGTATCTTTTAAGTCTGACTAATCTTTGCTTTCTCCACATATCCCTAAACCCTGAGGAGAAAGGTCCTGATGGGCTCAGGAAGATACATGGGGAGGAAAACTTTAACACTGTCAGGATCAAATACTGAAGTTAACTCGACAATTACTTCAGCACTGGTGTACCAGGGGTCTCCAGCCTCTGGGCCATAAACGAGTGCCTCCTGTCAGATCAGCAGCAGCATTAAATTAGAAATAAAGTGCACAATAAACGTAATGCACTTGAATCATCCCCAAACCCACCCCCTCCGCAAGTGTGTGGAAAAACTCCATGAAATCAGTCCCTGGTGCCAAAAAGGTTGGGACCGCTACCTCACACTGAAGAAATGAAATTAAGATAGACTCTTCATTGAATAAGACTTGTAGATAGAAAATTTGGGACTTCCCTGGTGGTCCAGCGGTTAAGACTCCATGCTCCCAATGCAGGGGGCTGGAGTTCAGTTCCTGGTCAGGGAACTAGATCCCACATGCCACAACTAAGACCCACTACAACTAAACAAATAAATATTTTTTAAAAAAGACTTCTAGATATAAAATGCTATGTCTTTTAATTGAAACCTTTTCACGTACTTTCAAGAATATGAAGTTCTATAAGACTGTCTTCTTACATTTTTCAAATCAAGACTTTCAAATAGAAGTCTTCATATAGGATTAAAATTTACTTGCTGTTAAAGAGAAACATAAAGCATTACCAGCAGCAGGTGTCTTCAAGCCTGTGCTTCCAGGCTTCAGAATCTTGGTGGGGGCCTTAAGCCCACTTGGTTTTAGCATACTCATTGTCTTCTGTGTGTCAGAGCTGTTTCTCCTTTGCCTGTTGCCACTATCTTTCCCCAGTCATTGATACAACTGTGGGTGATTCTAGAGTGAAGTCAGTCTCTGGGTTAAATCTGCAAAGAGATAAACAGAAAAAGAGTTTAGAATTTAGAAAAAGAAAACAGAAACAATTATGGGCAGCTTTCACAACCTAAACTCTCCCTTATGTCTCCACAATGAATGTAAGAACCTAGAAAACTCCATATATCAAAAAGATTGAAGATGTTGGAACTTCCTGGTGGTTCAGTGGCTAAGACTTCATGCTCTCAATGCAGGGGTTGGGGTGGGTTCAATCCTTGGTCAGGGAACTAGATCTCACATGTTGAAACTAGGAGTTCACAATCTACAACTAAAGATCCCTAGGCAAACAAGAATAAATATTTTTTTAAAGTCTTTTAGAAAAATGAAGATGCTGTTGAAATAGGTTTAAAAGCAATTTACTATGCTAAAGACAAGAAGCTAAGGCTGGCAATATGCTCACTTTTCTTTATAGCATCTGATAATACCAGTTCAGTACACTGCCCAAAAACCACATAACCCATAAAGAGGTTCAGAAAAATGCCCACCAGACTTAACAGAGTTAGCTTTCAGTTTTCACTTCATTCATTTCTATGTTACTTAAGATTTATGAGCACAAGCCTATATTAACTATATATATAGCTTAATCCACAGAAATATAAAATGACTCAACATAAAACCATATATATATTAAATGAGAGAGAGGGTTCAAAGGCACTCTGTAAGAAGAAAGCCGTATCTAGAAAGAACTTCAGGAAAATTATCTTTATTCTGTTTACAGAAACACAATCATCTGATTTAGTCAAGACCAAGTATGAATGTGCAACTTTTGGGCTCACACAAAACTGTACCTTGTCATTTGCTCTTTAAGAGAGAAGGAAGACCTTTGGATTTTGGAATAGGAAAAAAATATTTCTAGACATAATACCTAAAAAAAACAGAATTCAAAGAGAAAAATGCTATTTACTGACATTCCCTCAAAAGATTGCATTCTGTGCTTTTTTACTTTTTTTCCTGCTAGTCGAGTTTGTGTGACGAAGCACAGACCTCACTCTCTCTTTTACAAGCAATGCGGAGCATCAGTAAACAACACAGCCAGGGCTGACAGAGGTGCTAATGTGGCCCCGTGGTCTCTGTGGTGGGTTGAATGGCAGCCTCCCCAAAAGATATATCCATCTGGGAATTCCCTGGTGGTCCAGTGGGACAAGCCTATATTAACTATAGGCTAATATTAAGTATATTAGCCTGTATTAACGGTGGGATGCTGTGCTCTCACTGCCGAGGGCCCGGGTTTGATCCCTGGTTGGGGAACTAAGATCCCACAAGCCATGAGGCAAAAAAAAAGAAAAGGAAAAATCTAAAGATCAAAAGAGATATCCATGGGGAATCTGTGAACAGACCTTGAGGTGAGCGCCTCCTGGATGACCTGCATGCCCTAAACCTGAGGACAAGTGTCCTAATGAGAAGAGAAGAGCACAGAGGACAGAGCCAGGTGAAGACGAGGCAGGGATTATAGCCAAGTATCTAAGCCAAGGGTGGCCAGCAGCCACCAAAAGCTAAGAGAAAAGCCTGACATGGATTCCCTGAGATGGACTCTTCCTCAGAGCTCCAGAAGGAACCTACCGTGGCGACACCATGGTTTCAGACTTTTGGCCTCCAGAGCTGTGACAGAACAGATCTAAGCCACCAGGATGGCGGTTGCTTGCTATGGCAGACCCAGGAAACTAATACAGCCACGTACGCTTTTCTATTCAAAGCTAATCAGACTGAATGGAAATCAAACCAAGACAGCAGCTTCATCAGGCTCATTCTGCAGATTTCCCATGGTTCTCAAGAGGGTTCAAAATGTCACAAAAGTGGCTTTTATTTTAAGTCAAAGGTAAATTGTGTGGTTTGGGAGCAGACTGTGATTAACAGATAAAGAACTGCTGTGAATCTGAAGACAGTGGTTGCCTATTCTGACTATTAATACAAAATTCCCGGGTTCCTTACTATTCACCACCATCACCATCACTGCCAGGACTGTGGCAGTGGGCTGGGAGTCCCTGCACCAGGTCCGGTGGTTCTGATTCAGATTTGAAACCATGTGCTTTACTGCTAGACCCTCACCACCCACAGTCTGTCAGATGCAAGCAGAGGTACCTGCTCCTGCTACCACCTTAGACAGATGGAAGGGTTTGGCTGAGTCTCCTCTAGACCAGGGGTCTCCAACCCACCAGGACACAGACTGGTTCCTCTCAGGAACCAGGCTGCACAGGAGGTGAGCAGCTGGTGAGCAAGCGAAGCTTCATCTGTATTAACAGCCGCTCCCCACTGTTCATATTACCTCCTGAGCTTAGGAAAACAAGCTCAGGGCTCCCACTGATTCTGCATTACGGTGTGCTGTCTAATTATTCAATTATATATCACAATGTCATAATAATAAAGTGCACAATAAATATAATGCACTCAAATCATCCCGAAACTATCTCCCACCCCAACCTGGTCCATGGAAAAATTCTTCCGTGAAACCAGTCCCTGGTGCCAAAAAGGTTGTTTGCACGTGCAAAAATGTTTGAGGAGGATAGGGATAAGCTAAGTGCAGAGAGTACCAAGGGGTCCATGTCTTGCCAACTCTTCACCCTGGTCCAACATCATAAAGTGATGATGATCAGGTAGGAAACAACAGAACAGATGGAGGAGGCACAAAGGTCCTGGAAAAGCTATTATAGTGTTAAGAAGAGAGGATGAAGTACTCCTTAAAATATTTCACTCAGGCGCAACAGTGAATTCTTGAGCTCACGTCAAGCGCTCCTCCCTAAAGAGAAATTCTGAAAACCGCCACAGTAAGTGACTAGGTCAGCCTCAGCCAGTTTCAAACCTTGCAGCTCAACACTCTAAGCTCACAAAACACTGTCCCCTAAAACCCTCGGCCCAAGAAACAGAGGCGTGTTGTTATCAGGAACCTAAGAATGGTCATAAACTCAGGGTCTTTAAGTCTCCTGTTGTTTGATCTTTGTGCCTCTGGCTCTCAGTCCATCTGAGCCACTTGAATCCCAAAGCATGGGAACTGTGACCAAGATTTAATGAAGGAGAAAAATCTATGTCTCAATAAGAGAATTAGGAGCAACATCACCAATGTTGGCTTTTAAATCTTCCAATTTAAGTTTCTTTTTCATGCATTATTAATGAATGCCATGTCAGGCCTGCTTTTGGGGGAAAAAAAATCAATTCACTGAGAAACAAAAGATCAAAGTTCTTGGTCATGGAACCCACAAAATGTAATGACCCAGAAATAACTGCTCTGCACAATGTTTCAAGGTCAGTCAATGTCATATTGAAATGAATCAATTCCAAACACATGCAAAAAGAAAAGAGATGTACTTGCCTCACTAATACATTGAGAATATTTGAAATTCTGATGCTTATGGTCACTTAATCAAGAAGTTTGGATCTAAGGTAAGACCCCCTCCACCCTCTCAACATGTGAAGACCACAACACCAGAATATTATCATTTAGAAACAAATGTTATCCTTATTATCCCAGTTGAGCCTAATAATACTATGATGTGTATGCAAGGGTGCTCAGTCATGTTCCACTCTTTTGAGACCCCATGGACGGCAGGCCCACGAGGCTCCTCTGTACATGGGATTTTCCAGGCATGAGTACTGGAGCAGGTTGCCATTTCCTACTCCAGGGGGTCTTCCTGAACCAGCGATGAAACCCTCATCTCCTGTATTGCCTGCATGGGCAGGAGGATCCCTTATTGCTGAGGCACCTGGGAAGCCCAATTATTTTCTTTTTTTAAAAATTTATTTATTTTGGCTGCGCTGGGTCTTAGTTGCAGCTCGAGGGATCTTTGTTGCAGCACGTGGCATCTAGTTCCCCAACCAGGAACTATGGTTACTCAGACTTGGTATCCCGCAGCTATTTCCTTAAAAATGAATCATGTGAGCCTGTCACTTCAAGGAAAACAACTATTTGTTGACAAATAAAATTCAAGTTATTCACACATCCTCTGTGAACCTGAGAGTGTCTCAATACTACAGGTTTTTCTCATGAGAGCAACAATAGTAACAAATACAATTATACTGTATAAATGAAATGTGCCAATATTTGGAAGATCTCATAACTCAGTCAATTTTTTTCCAACCAACAATATATAATGTTTATCACATTCATTCAAAGCACAAATTAGACCAGTGGATTTTTATGTAATGATAGAAGTTCATTCATACAGTTTGAGATTTCATCTTTAAGAAACTACAACCTATCAAGGTTTTGGAGAAGTATTAAAAGAAAAACATCCATACGTATCTGAAAATGCTCTGCCTTTCCTATAAATCTGGGTAAGGCCAATTTTCTTCATGGACTTCAACCAAAACAACGTATCACTACAGTTCAAATGCAGGAGTTGTCTTTTTCTAAGCTTCTCTTCTGTGAAAGCCAGTCATTTAGAGAGATTGGCAAGAACGTAAAACAATGCCATCTAGTCATTAATTCTTTTTTTACTTTAGAAAATAGTTATTCTTCATTAAAGACATATAACATGTCAGTGGGCTTATTATTATCATTTCTAATGAATTAATAAATATTTTAAAATATTTTCAGTTTCAATTTCTAGTATGGTAAATGTCAAAAGATAAGTAAAAATTCTTTGGAGACCTCAATTATTTTTAAGGATGCACAGGGGTCCTGAGGAAAAAACATTTGAGAACTGCTACTGTCAGCACTTTTGCTTTACATTTTGAGCCACAGAGGGCTTCCCAGTTCCTAAGGGCTTCCAGAAGCATGTGTTTCAGATCATTTTTAGATCTGGAAGTCAAGTTAGCAAGTACAGGGTTTACTACTGTATTACCTGCATTGTTACAGCACTGTGCAAGGGGCTGAGTGATGGAAGAAGCCTGAACCTACAATCTATACAAGACCAGATGTAGGTATGGAAAGCAACGTGAACACAATGATGCATTGACATTGGGGTTATCTGTATACGTAAGACAGACATTTCTCGAAGGCAGGTATCAGATGGAACGGAGCTATCAGCACTTTTCAAAATGCGCAGCAGCAGCAGCATCTCCTGGGAACTTGCTAGAAATGCAAATTATTTGGGATCTTCCCCAAACCTACTGAAACGAACTCTAGGGGTGGGGCCAGCTATCTGCATTCCCAGCCTTTCAGATAGTTCTGAGGCTAACGTTTGAGAAACACTGCCGAACAACCGATAAGATCAGAGGTTCATTTTCTCAACTACGCGCACATGAATCGCCCACGTGACCGATGTGGCACCCGTCCCTACAGAAGTCTTGGTGCTTTCACTCTATGTTTTTGTTTCAGCTTTTTCACTCGGTCTTGAAAGCCCTTTCCAAGCCTGGCGGTTTGGCGGTTCAGTTGCTAGGTGGTGTCCAACTCTTTGCAACAACCCCTTGGACCGTAGCCCACTAGGCTCCTCTGTCCATGGGATTTCCCAGGCAAGAACACTGGAGTGGGCTGCCACTACTTTCTCCATTTCCAAGCCTACTTATTTTCATCTGCTGAAACCCTACTCAAGGGCCAATTAGGGATGCAGCTGCCTCACAAAACCTTTCACCAATGAAAATGTGTTCATCCATCAGTTTCCCATAGAACTAAGTCTGTGTCTCTTTCCTATCACCTGGCACACCGAGCTGGGTCTATATGGCCATAGATTCTGTGTGTGTATGAGTGTGTGTTCAGTCATTAGACTCTCTGAGACCCCATGGACTACAGGTGCCAGAGTCTGTCCATGGAATTTTCTAGGCAAGAATACTGAAGCAGGTTGCCATTTCCTACTCCAGGGGATCTTTCCGACCACGCAACAAACTTGTATCTCCAGCGTTTCCTTCACTGGCAGGTGGATTCTTTACCACTGAGCCACCTATGAAGCCCCCTAGAGATTCTACCAGATTAAACACACCCTGGTGGGGGATGAAACTGTATGTCAGTCATCCTTATATCCCTAGTTGTACTTTATAAACAAAGCTGACTACATAAAAATGAGAAAACTAGTCTCAGTTGTTTAAATGGGTTAACGAACCAGTTGGGATGTACCCAATATTTTAAAAAGCTATCTTTGGTGCTTGCTACCGGTGACAAAACAACATATAACACAGACATAAGCTCAAGAATTTATGATGCAGTTGGAGAGAAAAGGCCCACAAATATATAATAATTTAAAATACAATGCCACTTATGAGAAATACCAAACTATGGGATATGATAGTCCTTAAAGTGTCTTAGAAGATGCAAAGGTGGAGTGGACTGAGGCAGAAAGAAAAGACTTCAGGGGCAAGGCAGAATTTGGGGGGGTGGGGTCAGCAACAGTGTTGGACAGGTGTTGGCAGTTAGGATTTTTTTTTTTTAATGCAGAGAGAAAAAATTTCAGAAAAGAAACGAGGGAGGAGGAAAGGTATGGAGCATGTGAATAAGATGCTCAGTATGGCAACCATTAGAAGATTCTTGTAAGAAATCAATTTAGAGAGTTAAATAGGAAAGAGACTTGAAATAGTTTTAGAGGGAATTCCTTGGTGATCCAGTGGTTAGGACTCAGAGATTTCACTGCTATGGCCTGGGTTCAGTCCCTGGTTGGGGAACTAAGATCCCACAAGCCACGCAGTGGGGAAAGGTGGGCGGCGGGGGTGGGTGGGTGGGGGATTCTCTTTTTTTAATCTACTGGTCCAAAATGAAAAGATGTCTACAGTTTCCCTTCAGGCCTTATACTTATTTCATTTTTCCTTTCATTATCTTAACCTAACCACCATTACCAAGCAAAGATTTTAACTGACAGTTGGCAGCCTCTTTTCCGGGGACATGTCAAATTTTCATTCATTCTAGCCATGGGTGCTGGTAACAGATTGGGGCTGGCTGCTGAGACAGGTCTTAACCAGCAGGGAAGAACCATGAGCATCAAAAGACAATGATTAAACTGCAAACACAAAGAAAGCTTCTCATTTAAAACCCTTCGGATAACACCTTAGCCAGGATAAACTTGGGAGAGGCTATAAAGATTAGATACCATTGAATACAAATGACAAATTCCAGACTTTACTACTCTTCACACTGCAGGAGGGGAGGGGGATCAGTTATTTCACAAGCTACTGTGGCTTGATAACTTTGGGTTTCTTACCATAAGCTATTCACCCTAGTTTATAAGTCTAGCAGGAAGCTAAAATTCTAGGTCTGCACTCTCCAGTACAGTAGCCACTAGTCACCTGCACTGTTTAAATTCTTTTAAAATGAAACCAAGTTAAAAATTCAGTTCCTCAGTCACGCCAGCCACATTTCAAGTGCTTAACAGCCTCAATGCAATATACAGAATAATTTCCAGCGCCATATAAATTCTACTGGATGGCACTGTTGTAAAACCACCTCCATCCAGGGACCATCTATGTGCCAAATAGTGTCCTTCAAAGTAACCACTTGAGGAAACGGTAAGTTTTTTTTAATAATACTGCTGTGGTCAAAAATATTTTTAACTCTTCATTTAGAAATAACTTCAGAGACAGTTTTTAAGTTGCACCTTGATAGTGACCCAAGGCAACAGTGAGCAACCATCTCAATGGCTCAATACTCTTCACTGGACTTGGCTCTTAAAAATACTACTAGCTGTTTCCAAAACTTGAATCCAAAAACCTCAAAAATACAATGATGTGCAATTACTGAACATAAAAAAATGTATCCAAGGCACATGGGCCAATTCCAAGAGTTCCAAAAAGGGTTTATGAACGGCTTATCACTATAAAAAGTGAACAACGCCTCCCTAGATGAAACAACTGAAGTTCTGGTGTATTTTTTTCATTTATTTTTAAGTCTGTCACATTATTTTATTATCCCACTTTCCAAACTATAATATTGCAACACATACAACACACCAACCCCCAGAACCTTTTATTTATACCACTGACTGATGCCATAGTTCTAATATTTTTTCAAGCCAAAAACCATTTGTAAAATGTTTGTCTCTAGAACTTAACAGCTCACTTCTGAACAGTTAACAATAGCTACTGTTTTGCTTGTATGCTTCTCAAATGCCAGACAGAGAAGAGAGATCTACTTCGGAGAACCAACTATGCAGCGGGGAGAAGGGCCCCAGGACACAGGAGGCTTAGCTGCACAGTCCCTTGTGCCTCCCTCCTTCTCACCGAAAGGCTTACATTTCCACCTAAAAACAGGAATCCTTTTTGTCAAACATCAACACCAGAAGAACAGTTTTTGTTTTGTTTCTGTGTAACCTGCAGGTTTACTTTAAGAAGACAAAAAAGCCAGGCCTGAAATACGCAAAAATTTTGAACTAGGTTAATACCGCGTGTTTGTGATTAACTCCAAGATCTGATCTAGATAACAAATACAAAAGGACAAGATATTTATTTCAGGGAAGCAAATAACCTTACAAGACCTAGCCTCTTTGGTATTTCTAAAAAAGAAGTGTAGTATTGTATTTCTTGAGAATGTCAGCTTTACCTTAAGGTGGGATTTCAGAACAAAGGACTGTTCTTCCACCCAACAAAAAAGAAATGTCTTCCACCCTCTGTGAAGTCAAGGATTGCTATCCATTTGTCTAGTGTGTTAGATACTGGAAAATATCAGCAACTGTGGAAGTTTCACGAGATGAAAACAATTCCAGGACATAGAAAGCATCTCAAATACCAACTATTACTATTTCTAAGAATCCAAGCACCCCACTTTCCTCTCAAATAGAACCTCTCTCACTGCACATTACTGGACAGGAAATTACATACAAATCAGTCTTCCATTCTAAACAAGCAAGTTTTCAGAGGTTAAAGATACAGTTCAAGACTATAGCCTTCTCCAAACACAGAATTGCTGTAGTTCTTCCTTTTAGTAAGCAATTTAATAAGCAATCACCTGTCACCTGCCTCGTAAAGGTAAGAATATTGAAAACATCCAGATAAATTTTTTTTTTTTACTATAGTAAGGACAGTGGGTTAGTTATCAGGACCTTGAAAAGGAAATGAAAAAACAAAAAAGACCCAGTAATGAAGCCCAAGTTTAAAGGTGACTCTGCTGCCATCTAATACTTTATACAAGACACAGAGAGCTGGTACTGCTCCAACTGTCCCTGGAAACTGCCACAGGGGACACGGGTTCGATCCCTGGTTTGGGAAGATCCCACATGTAGTGGGACAGATAGGTCCATGCACCACAACTGCTGAGTCCACACGCCCCAGCTACCAAAGCCCATGAGCATAGCGTCCATGCTCTGCAACAAGAGAAGCCACCGCAATGAGAAGCCCTCACACCTAAATGAGAAAGTAGCCCCTGCTTTCTGCAACTGGAGAAGGCCTGCACACAGCAACGAAGATCCAGCACAGCCATAAGTAAATAAAAATAAATATATTTTTAAAAAAGACCCACTGGGATCACCCCCTGGCACCCATCTGCAAACACCCACTACCATTCAGACTCCATCCCAGTTAACCCTTCCATGAAAGAGGTCTTGCAAAGCAAACAAAAATTCAATAGTTAAAGATTCAGTTCTCCCTGCATTAGAATACATGCTGAAAGCACAGAAATGTTTTTCAACAATGAACACTGACCTAAAGCAGTTAAACAGGAGTTCTATATTATAGATATAGATAAAACTGACTTTAAACTGGTGATTTCAGGGGTTTACAACCTACATGTACAGGACAATTCATTTCTAAAAAGCTATCTTGGGACTTCCCTGGTGGTCCAGTGGTTGAGATTTTGTGTTCCCAATGCAGAAGGCCCGGGTTCGATCCCTGATTAGGGAACTAGATCCCATGTGCCACAACTAAGATTCATCAGTCAAATAATTAAAAAATAAAAAGTTGTGTTAAAGACATCCCAGTCCAAGAGACTCATCTGGCACATTTGGAAGGGAACATATCAAGTGAAGCTAAAAAAGGGCTCCTAGTCTCAAAGAATAAGTGTTTTGAGACTCTAGATCGTATGTGTTTAGGAAAATAGGGCCATGTGACTGTGACAGAGGGGGAAAAAATAGAGAACAATGCTTTAAAAAGAGGTCTAATCCAGAAACTGGAATGTTGAGTCTCTCAGATACTGATATGCTTTGCGGGAAGAAAAAGCAATGACAACAGCAGCAGAATTTTGGCCACATGATCTCTCAATTCAAACTCATGGAATCAAACTTAGAGAAAGAGTCCAATTTCTACTTAAATAAAAAATAACTGGGGGAGGGGCTTCCCTGGAGGTCCAGTGGTTAAGACTCCGAGCTTCCACTGTAGGGGGCACAGGTTCGATTTCTGGGGTGCAACCAAAAAAAAAAAAAGACAATTAAAAAAAATAGGAAGGGTTAATTTATCAAGTGCTTAATACCCAACACACAGGAACACAGGTTCCTGAAGTTTTTATCTGTTTAAAGAAAGACAATTCTTACATTCAAAACCAAATGATGACAATTTCTCAATTGTGATATATCAGAATTCAGGCCTCCGGGTCATAAATAATTTACACTACTAACAAGTCTAATCATTTCAAACTATTACTTGGCTGCTGCTATAGCTATATTTCCACAGAACAAAAAATTGTTATGCTTATTTGCAGGGAATGGGAAAGCAGACAGCAAATTTCATAGCAAACAGAGCCACTGGTGAACCACATACCCATCCACACAGTTAAAATATTTCTGCTCTTCTATTGCATTTGGTTTTCAAATGTCCTGCCAGAAGTGCTTTTAAAACAGTGATCTTCTTACCATTATACACTCTTTTTCAATAAAATAGAAAGGGCCCAATATCAATGTCTTTACTTTTTAATCTACTGAAATTGCAGAAAAGTCAACACAAATCCAGCAAAAAGAGACAAACCGATACCTCATGGTGTCTGTAGAATCGGGCCAGGCCTCAGCTCATATCTTGGCAGGAGCTGGGCAAATATTTTGAGCAATCCTGGCTGTGAGATCATGATGCTGACATCACAAACAGGAACTCTGACACTGGTTGGCCTCTAGGATGCCACCTCACCATGTTAAAGGAAAACCAGAAGGTTCTGTAGCCCTGAATCTGGAGCTGATAATTCAAAAAAACATACCTTCTCCCAAGAAAGTATCGTCCTGTGTAAAATCAAGCAGCTCATTCTCCACTACAGACCAGCACAGGCAATGCAGGTGAGCAGAGAACAGCACATCCCCCTAAGTTAAGGATTTAGCTCACTACCAGGCACATATTTTTATATACTTCAAGTTTGCAAGTTGTTATTTCGGTTCAGTTTCAAACACTTTCTCTTAGCATTCTCTCCTGGGAAATTAAGCTATGTTTAAGAATTCTGAAAACCGAGGAGGAAGTAAGTCATGAACTTAAAATGTCATCTTGGTCTCGCCACTCCACTATATCACTAACTTCACCAAGTCCAATATTTATTTACTAAGAAGATGGAGGGTTCTGATGTGTAAGCTACAGGTTGATTTCACCAGGACTTCCCTGGTGGTGCAATGAATAAGAATCCGCTTGTCAGTGCAGGGGGCATGGGTTTGATCCCTGGTCCAGGATGATTCCACATGTCAAGGAGCAACTAAGCCCACATGCCACAACAACCGAGCCAGTGCACTAGAGCCTGTGCTCCGCAGCAAGAGAAGTCACCACAGTAAGAAGCCCATGCACCGCAAGGAAGGGTGGCTCACGCCTGCCGCAACTAGAGAAAGCTTGTGAGCAGCAATGAAGATCCAGCTTAGTCAAAAATTCCTAAATAAATAAAATTATTTTTAAAAATAATTTCCCCAGGGGATTTTCCTGACCCAGGAATCGAACCCGGGTCTCCCACATTGCAAGCAGATTCTTTACCATCTGAGTCACCAGGGAAGCCCTTAATATAAACAAGATAAAAAAAAAAAAAAGGAAAACAAAATGTCAGAAATACAAAGCCTCACCACAGTTCTGCAGTGTCTCTTTGCTAAGAAAAGCCAAAATTGCCAGATTGTTGTCATTGTTGCGGTTCCCCACCACCCCAGGAATTCTGGAATTTGCAACCCAGAACAAAGAAAGAACTAGTGACATTTTATTGTTATTTCTAAGTGGTTAAACATTCTTAAATTGGAGGGAAATGTAACAAAGGATTAATAATCATTATCTCCAGGTGATGGGATTACTGGTAGTTTTAATACATTCTTTGTATTTTCTTGGGTTTCTCAAATTTTATTTAATGAACAAATATAATTATTTATACCTCCTTTGGATTTTCTTGGATTTATCAAATTTTATTTAATAAACAGATATAATTACTTAAGCAGGAAAAAAAAATTTTTTGTTGTGTTTTTGGCCAAGATACACAGCAGGTGGGATCTTAGTTCCTCAAACAGAGATTGAACCCACACCCTCTCCACTGGAAGTGTGGAGTCTTAACCACTGGACCACCAGGGAAGTCCCAAGAAAAAGATTTTTAATGACTTTTTTTGAGTCACAGTAAAACGGATTGCTTCCTAAGGCCCTCGTTGGAAGAAAAGTTATAACCAACCTAGACAACATATTAAAAAGCAGACACTACTTCACCAACAAAGGTCCGTCTAGTCAAAGCTATGGTTTTTCCAGTAGTCATGTATGGATGTGACAGTTGGACTATAAAGAAAGCTGAGCACCGAAGAACTGATGCTTTTGAACTATGGTATTGGAGAAGACTCTTGAGAGTCCCGTGGACAGCAAGGAGATCCAACCAGTCCATCCTAAAGGAAATCAGTCCTGAATATTCACTGGAAGGACTGATACTGAAGCTGAAATTCCAGTACCTGATTAGAAGAATTGACTCATTGGAAAAGACCCTGATGCTGGGAAAGATTGAAGGTAGGAGGAGAAGGGGATGACAGAGGATGAAATGGTTGGATGGCATCACCGCCTCAATGGACATGAGTTTGAATAAACTCCAGGAGTTGGTGATGGACAGGGAAGCCTGGCGTGCTACAGTCCAAGGGGTCACAAAGAGTTGGACACGACTGAGCAACTGAACTGAACTGAAAATGGGTTGCAGCCAGGGAGTGAGGAAGCAGACTCTAGTGTGCTGTGTGCACAGGAAAAAGAAACCAGCACAACAGGCCAGTGTAAGCAGTAAGAAGTGGGTACCCAGGCAGACAGGCTAGGTGTTCATCAAGCCTACTTCTTTCTCTTCCCGGAGTCACAGACCACATTTCCCAGCTCCCTCTGCAGCTCAGTGTGACCACGTGACTGAGTCCCAGCCAATGGAAGGAGAGCAGGGCCTGCAATGTGTATACTTTTAGGCCTTCCCCATAAAATCTTCCCACCCTTGGCCCTTCCCGTGGCTTGACGGAGATGAGCAGGGTGACTTCAAAAGCATCGATGGAGGACACCGAAGAAGCCTGAATCCCTGAATCACTTTTCTTCATTCCCCCACCATGAAATACCTAACCCCGACTCTTCTATAACTGAAAATAAACTTCAACCCATTTAAGTCATTAAAAGTAGTGGAGTTTGTGACAGCAGCTACCTTTTCTTACCAAGTGACAAAGAGATCAAAACCCTGCTGAGACCTTGGAAAACATCTCAGCTAAGTAAATTCAAAATAAATTTGAGGATAAGCTCCTGAGACAGAAATGCTTCGTACTATAAAAAGCATGATTATATGAAAGACAAGTAAAAGTACTGTGTTTATTTAAAAGCAAAAAGACATGTTACTGGCAGGAGCAGAAATATGTTTAAAGAACACAAGTGTGACTGTGTGTAAGATGAGACTGATGGTGAGATGATAAATGTTCAAGAGTTGGGTGGGGATGGGACTACTTGTCTACAAATGTGAATGAAACTGTCCACAGTAAACAGTGTTTATTATGGAAGATATTTTAGTAATATCCAAACTCTACCTTTTTCCTCACCCCTCATAACCTAAAGAAAAAAAGTTTAAGCACTTTACAGAAACGAGAAGTTTCTCAAAACAAGCAGTCCCTCACAACAAGTGTGGTGTAAATTATAAGTCCAAGTGAAAAGAAATAATCATCTTCATAATTCTTATTTGATTTCCTAAGGTCTTGTTTCCTCTTTTGCAGTTGCTTTGTGGGTTTTGTTTTTGTTTACTGTTATTTTTTTCAATGTGAAAAAAAAAAAAATGTGGCTCTAAAAAAAGAAAAGTATGAGAAGAGGGTTAGATTGGGAAATGAGACAGCTGGATTCTGTCCCAGCTGGATGACCTTCAGCTAGCACTTAACCCCTTCCTGGAAGGATAACTTCCTAAGGATAACTCATTAAATAAGATCAGTTTCTAAGTCTGTCCTTCTGTAGTTCTACTGTTTTGGATTCAAATACAAACTCCCTAAGTGAAAGGGCAAGGATTCAAAAGTGAAAGGAAAGCTACCGTGACTTCAACTTTGCCAGAGTTAAGAGTACCCTGCTGTCAGGGAAGAAAGAACCACACCTGATAAGATCAGCCTCCGAAAAGCACTGCCTCTCCTCTCACTCTCCAGCATCCTCCAAGGCAAATCAGATCTCCTGCACTTCCCTTCAGCTCCTTCACAGCCCATCAGCAAAACAAAAATACTATATTTACGAAATTTGGAAATTCTACTGGGAGGCCAAGGAAGAGTTGAAGAATTTGCAATGAATTTAACCTGCCAGGAGAGGGAGTTTAACACTGAGCCTCCAAAAACAAGGCACCCACAACAGCAGAGTGGGCACCTGGGCACTTGGATTTCTGCTCAGTCCTGCTGGGTGCTGGGGAAGAGACGGAGCATCAGGCAGCTTAAGTGTCTTAGCTGCAGGCAGCTGCACACCGAGACTTCTGAGTGCCCATCTAATTCTAAAATGTTAAAAGTTTATACACTTAGAAGGGAAGGGGAAAAGAAGTTCTGAGAATAAGGCAAAGTCTAGTCGAGAGAAAAGATGTTTCTGAAGCTGATTTTCAAGTCAAGCTAGAGACAAAAACTCACACAGCTGTGTTCTAATATCATGTTCCGGAGACTGGGAGCTTCATTCAGTCTAATCCTGTCCCCTGAAGTCATGATTATGTAAGTGTCTGCTGCTTGCTGTGTCACTTGCTATCCCCCACCCCCACCATGGGAGACTCTGTGTAACCTGAGCTCCCCTGCTTCACCAACTGAAAACACACAACACTCGAGTCACTTTCCAAATTGACTCGTATTTATACCAAGGAAAGGAAAGTTACTCAATTTTTTCCATCTTTCAGTTTCACTCACACTGATATGTCTGTACATACATAAAACACAATTAGAGCTAAAGTTCATTTATATATTTTCTTCAATTCCTGAGTAAAACAAGGAAAGTCAAGTGTTTTCAACTTCACAGAAGGATATCAAAACCCAATCAGTAAGCTGATGGGGTTGCCTGGGCCAAGTCAAACAGTTCTCATCACCCAGCTGAACTGAGGTGAAAGTCCTCATATGGCAAATGCAGAGTCATGCCAGTTCATGCACCCAAGGCCCATATTCCACTGCTCCGCACAGCACATCCCCTCATGCCAGGACTTCCAGGGGACACAGGAAATGACTCTAGAAGAATAAAAGCAGACGCATCATCTCCTCTCGAGGTCTCTTCTGACTGTGAGTCCTGCCCTGTCTCCTCCTTCTCTGGACTGCCCGAGCCACCATGGAGTCTTCTATAACTGAGTGATGAATCAGTTTGGTTTGTACACTGTGCGATGACTACGTTTCTCCTCGTTAGGGATGAAACTGGTCTCTGCATCCAAACAGCCTAAAAAAGTACTTGATACACAGTAAGAGTTTAAAAAGTCCTGAACTGACTCAATGAAACAAGAACCCCTAAAATGATGCAATATTGGGATTTTCAACCTGAAGCAACCTGTATCTCACCTTCTAAGCATCTGATGAAGACAGCAACATTAGAGGGTTTCCCAACCCTGGGATCACCTTCAAAAAGTAGGCCAGTGAGGCTTCAGGCGAACGATTCAATTACCACCCCCAGTGAATGCTGTGTAAGAGCTAGAAGTCTCGAATTAGAGTTCCTTTGTGGACACAGAGATACTCGCTCTTTGCAACAGAAATAAAATGTGAGGCAAATGTGTAGCTTTGAACTTTCTAATCATTGTACTTAAAAATTTTAAATACCAGGTGAAATTAATAACCTATTTTTATTAACCAAATATATGCAAAATATGACTTCAAATGTAATCAATATAAAACTTTTAATCATACATTCTTTTTATATTAGGCCGAAATCCAACTATGTTATTTTCTAATGTGATTACTGGAGGACAATTGCTTTACACTGTGAATCAACTATATGTACACATATATCCCCTCCCTCTCGAGCCTCCCTCCCTCTCCCACCCCACCCCTCTAGGCCATCACAGAGCACCAAGCTGAGCTCCCTGTGCTATACAGCAGCTTCCCACTAGCCACCTACTTTACACATGGTAGTGAATATATATGTCAATGCCACTTTTCCAATTTGTCCCACCCTCCCCTTCCCCGCTGCGTCCATAAGTTCATTTTTATGCCTATGTCTCTATTCCTGCCCTGCAAACAGGTTCATCTGTACCATTTTTCTAGATTCCATATGTATGCGGTAATATACAGTATTTTTTTCTTTCTGACTTATTATGAAGACTCTAGGTCCATCCACATCTCTACAAATGACAGGTTTTTTTCCCTTTTTACAGCTGAGTAACATTCCACAGTCCAATTATGTATTTTATACTCACATCTCAACTTGGACTTGCCAACAGTCATACATGGCTTACGGCTACTGTACTGGGCAGTGCAGCTCTGGAACTATGTGTAAGGCAGATTATAAAGATGCTCTCCCCATTGACACAGATAATGAACTTACCAATCAGATACCTGAGTGACCCTGGGTATGCAACATTCATCTTTCCTACCACATTACAGGCTTCCCTGGTAGATCACACAGTGAAGAGCCTGCCTGCAATATAGGAGACCTGGCTTCAATCCCTGGGTCCAGAAGATCCCCTGGAGAAGGGAATGGCAACCCACTCCAGTATTCTTGCCTGGAGAATCCCATGGATATAGGAGACTGGCTACAGTTCACAGGGTCACAAAGAGTCAAATGCCACTGAGCAACTAACACAACACAGCAACAACAATCACATTACAACACACGTGTGAAAGGGAAAATGGATAAGCTCTTGAATGTAAAGCTGTGAATAATTCAGTTGTTCTTAAGATACAGATGAAAAAAAATAACATTTCCAGTAAGAGGACCTTTGAAATATCTATTTGACAGGGATACATGATGCATGAAGAAGCCCTGCTTATAGCACAAGGCACTGCCCAGTAAAACTGATGGCTCAACACAGTTTGAAAACACACCCACGCAAAACTCAAAGCAAAGAACAGAGACTGAGTTACAGATGAAAATTTAATAAGTGTGTTTCAGGATACAAGAAGGGAACCTGAGAGGTAGCACCTGGCAGATTTAAGGGCGATGGAGCAGGAGGCAGCGTTTCAAGTACAAAGAGGCGAGTGAAAGCATCTTTCTACTGAGGCGGCTCCACGCTCAGCTGCTTCTGGCATTCTGACTGCAGGAAGCCAACACAGATTCGGGGAAGTGTGGAGTGAGAACGTGCGGAAACAAAGGACCAGAGACTGGAGGGGAAACTAATAGGAGAGAAAGAGGGACGAAGGATGAGACCGCACTGTCAGTTATTCATTTCCTGCTCATCTGTTGTTTCTTCCCCCGTGAACTTTAGTAAGTTGGCTTTGATTTAGAGATAGTCTAGTGGCTAAAATGTAAGACTCAGAGAGGAAAAAGCACTGTGGCAAGTATCAACACCGGAGAAACGTGTCAGTCTACTGAATGAAGACGCAGAACATGTCTTGTGGGATGAAGAGAGGCACATCTCCTCTGGGACAGAGTATCTGGCAAGTGTTCTATGTGCTGGAACAGTGATGAGTGTCATGGAGCCACCTGCGGTCATCCTAAGGTTCAGGCCTCCTGGAAGCTTGCCCCGTGAACATAGAGAAAATGTGTGTGATGTCACCAGACACAGTCTAGGGCACAGGCCACCAAAGAGCCACTGCTTCACATCACTGCAATACCAAGTGAGATAAACGAGAATAAAGAGTGAGCAGGGAACTGGAGGCATCTGGTTTTAGCAGCAGCTAAGTGGTTAGCTTACTTAAATGGTAAAGCAAGAGGTAAGTCTGCTAAGGCTGGGTGATGACAGAGGCGGTGATTTGGATGGTCCCTCTGTTTCTTATTCCACCACCTCCAGCAGAGCATTCCAACACTAGGGACTAGTGGGGAAGATCAGCCAGGGGAAAAGTCACACAACCCTCCCCAAAATAAACATACACAAGACGTGAAAGATTGCCACTTTCCCTTGTAGAATGAGAGAAAAACGACAGAATCCATCTTCCAGAGAGCTGACTGTCCTGGCGTGCAATATGCCTAAAGGTGGGGGCGAGGGGTGGGGGGAGGCAGTGTCTGGTATTGTTCAGGAGGCCAGAGCCTCTGGAAACACCTTAGAGAATTCCATGAAGGGACTTCCATGGTGGTCCAGTGGCTAAGACTCTGTGCTCCCAATGCAGGGGGCCTAGGTTTGATTTCTGGTCAAGGAACTAGATCCCACATGCAGCACTAAGAGTTTGCAGGCCACAGCTAAAGATCCTGCTTGCCACAACAAAGATCAAAGATCCCAAATGCTGTAACTAAGACCCAGCATGGTCAGATAAATAATAAACAAAATAAATATTAAAAGAGAATACCATGAAATACTGAGACACAGTACAGAGTCTGAAACATCTTAAGACATCAATAGAAGCAGGAGACTAAGACTTAAACTAAGAAGCCCTATACAAGGTAAAAATTGAAATTGAGAAAACTACAATTCATCATTTAATTTCTCATATAAATTAGAAAAAACAGCATCTCAGTCTAGCCTGAAGATTACCAGCATTCTCCAAAGATCACCTGCCTAAAGACACAGAACCTTCTAAGGACTTAAAGTTGCCTAATGCCTTTCTCACGGTTCATCCAAGTTACTTTGGTACTGCTTTTGATAAGTTTATGGTTAATCCACAAGCTGAAGATGGAGCTGGTAATAATTTACATTCATGGAGTACTAAATTTATACTTTTCAGAAATCATTATAAAGCATGACACAAAACAAATAATGCAAGTTAAAGGGAGAGAAAAGGAGACATGGGAGATAGGAGTGAAATTAAAATGTAAAAAATACCAACTTAACTGTAATGCCGCTTTTCAGTACTTCCACTCAGTCCCACATCTACCAACTTGATCACCTTGTTTTTATAGGGTTGACTTATACTAACTCCAGACATGTATCAGATACATATTCAGACATGTATCTGAATAAGTACACTAGCAGCTATTCCTCAAAAACATGGTCCTCACAGGACTTCCCTGGCAACCCATGCTCCCACTGCAGGTGGTATGGGTTCGATCCCTAGTCAGAGGACTAAGATCCCTGGGGCGGGGAGGGGGTTTGTCAAAAAAATAAAAAACATGATCCTCACTGTCTTCACTTGCTGACTTCAGATCAATGTGCCTTTCACATGGTAGATTATTGAACAAATATTCATCCAGTATTAAAGACATGTCTTTTTTTAAAATTCCATTGTCAAAAGAATTATTCATAAACACCAGTATTTCCTCAAAGATTTCCAACCCCTGAGTAACTCTTGCTATCCAGAGTCACAACAGCTACAGGACCACCCAGATGTCAAGGAACTTTTGATGGGTTACTCCGGGGTGGAGATTCTTGAGGAAATACTGGTGTTTATGAACAGTCCAGGAGGCAAAATTCTGGGTCTTCTTTAGCCTTTTGCTACCTTGTTGTACTGGACGACCACAAAGATTCATTTTCACTGAAACTTATCTAGGTAAGTATTTATATATATATTTCATACACAATATATAATTTTCTAAACAGGTCAGACTCCAACAGCCTTAAAATTAACACAAAGATTAAAAACACAAACTACACATCTCTAGACAAGGATAAAGTACAGAAGATGAAAATAGTGTAGTCACTGTTTGCCTAAAAGGATCAATGTGAAAAACCCATTTAGACACTCAAGGGCTGACACAAGCAGGGAAGGATCAGAAAATTAATTGGCCTCTTAATTCAAATGGTGCTACAAGGAAGTTGTACCTTCAACTGGTAGAGTCCTTAACGAGCAATCTATAAAGTCAGTCTACCAATCTTAAGTGTTGGTTTAAGAATATCACACAATAGGATGCTGAAGATAAACAGAAAGTTTTACATCTTTCC
The DNA here is from genome assembly GCF_049115385.1 of Moschus berezovskii. Classification (NCBI taxonomy): domain Eukaryota; kingdom Metazoa; phylum Chordata; class Mammalia; order Artiodactyla; family Moschidae; genus Moschus; species Moschus berezovskii. The sequence continues at coordinate 56,196,623 of NC_142478.1, read as the reverse complement.
ATCAAAGTCAGAAGTAGAATGTTAAATGATTCAACACTCAGTTAAGGATGCTTGCCAAATAAAGTCAGAACAGGATGTCAACAGAGAGACATAACCCCTTGAAAAATTATTCTGTGCTCGAAAATTACATGTTTTTAAATTTTGAAGCATATATGACACAGTACCAAATACAAGTTATACCCAGAGTTTCAAAGTCTACAGCTGTTTTTGAAAGGAGGGGGAGGGTGCCAAAACTCAAGCAAAGAGAGCTGGAGCATTAGACGATTTTTTTAAGATGGAACGCTGAGCCATGACGCATCGGCCTGCAATTATGAGTGTCTCTGCACAGTTCAGTTTGAACGAAGATTTATTTTCTGTTCCTGTTACTTAGATAAGCAGAAAATAAGCAGTCTCCCAAAGTTCCTCCATCTGCAAAGGACTTTTTTTTTTCAAAGAGCTGAATAATTTGAGCTATTCTGCTCATTTATACAAGTTTTCACAAAATTCCTACAATTCTGTATCTCTAATACCACCAGCTTAGAGACAGATCTTAAATAAGGAACTGAAATGACTAGGCCTGGTTAGTATCTCCCAGAAGAACTTACTTAATAGGTCGGCAGCAGTCAATTATACTAATGTGTAAAAAGGAGCAAATGTGCTTAATATAGCATCATAAAATTTTAGACTTAGAAGAGACCTGCAATCTAGTTCAACTTCCTCATTTTACCATGGAGGAAACTAATTCTAAAAAGTGAAACCACTGGTCAAGGTCACAGTTACTTAACGGTCCAGGACTTAAACCCCAGTCTCCAGTTTAAAGACTCCTGACCTTCATCTATGCAGATGAATAAGTTTTCTGGTCTGTTATAAACAGCAATGAGATGAGTAAGTCAATCTCAAGGCAGGTTAAAACTCATTTCCTTCTCCAGCTTTCACAAAGGAATCAACATCGGCATACTTTTCACTTGCCCTTCAACAGTCACACAAATGCAAACGCTCACGAACTGTTTGTTCTGAATAGGAAAAGGGCACACAGACAACAGAAGAATCAATGACTTCCTCACTGTTTTGTGGTGTTTTTTTTTGCCTCTTTATAAAAACCTTCTGGCTTTTACTTTGCAAATGAGCAATTTTAATAGTTGCAGGCTGGGAATTCCCAGGCACTTCAGTGGTTACGACTCAACCCTTTCACTGATAGGGGCCCGGCTTCAATCCCTGGCCAGGAAACTAAGATCCCACAAGCCAAAGGAAAAAAAAATAGTTGTAGGTCTTCTTTAGAGGGAATGGAAAAAATACCCAAATTTCAGTTTGCTCAATCCTGAAGGACACTTTTGGCTATGTCAAATTTATTCAGATGTCCCTGAGACATTTTTCCCATACAACCACCCCTGATGTTGTCAATGGAAACTAGGAATTGGTTTCATTTGGATCTTAATAACCCAGCTTCATTGTTGGTTACTTTTTACCTTTGTAGGTAATCTTCCACACAGACATAGGGCAAGTTCTATCAGATCTTACAAAGAAACTCCTTTCAGTTAAACAGGGGGAAATAAAACTGACAAACATAAAAAAGGCCTGAGGTTTGGCAAGACACAAGTTCTGACATGAGAAGCACGAGTTCCTACCCCACGCGAAATACTTCAGTTCAGTTCAGTCGTTCAGTCATGTCGGACTCTTTGCGACCCCATGAATCACAGCAGGCCTCCCTGTCCATCACCAACTCCCAGAGTTCACTCAAACTCATGTCCATCGAGTCGGTGATGCCATCCAGAAATACTTAGCTCCTCATAAATTAAAGTTCATCAGTGCAAGCTTCCGTCTAAAAATGTGCCCTTAGACAGTGGCAAGGCACTCCGACTCAAAGTAATTTTCCATACATGGCAGGAAATAAGGTTTTCATTTCCCAGACTAGTAGAAGTGGGTTTTCCCCCATTCAACTTACATGAGAGAAAACTGAGGTGCTAAACCCAACTTCCTTTAGGAATGGGTATGCAGGAAGGCACAAGGGATCAAAGGGGCAAGAAGAGTTTTGATACTGTTTTACAGATATTCATTCATTTAATCGTCATGACGACTATTTGAAATTCCTTTTATCCTCAGTTCAGAGATGAGAAAACTAAGTTCCAGAGGTTATCAGTTAGAACCAGATCTTCCAGAAAGCATTAACATAAAGTGAATAAAGTAACAAAGTAATAACAGAGCTGGGACTGGCTGCTGGAGAAGACTCCTCAGAGTCCCTAGGACTGCAAGGAGATCAAACCAGTCAATCCTAAGGGAAATCAACCCTGAATATTCATTGGAAGGACTGATGCTGAAGCTGAAACTCCAATACTCTGGCCACCTGATGCGAAGAATTGACTTATTGGAAAAGACCCTGATGCTGGGAAAGATTGAGGGCAGGAGGAGGAGGGTGCAACAGAGAATGAGATGGTTGGATGGCATCGCCGACTCGATGGACATGAATTTGAGACAGCTCCGGGAGTTGGTGATGGACAGGGAGGCCTGGAGTGCTGCAGTCCATGGAGTCACAAAGAGTCAGACATGACTGAGTGACTGAATAACAACAAATACCCAGAAGTTTTCCTATTTACCATCTACAACCAGATAGTTTTGAGCAATCATCATACGAAAGACTTGCAAAAAAAAAAACGTAAAGATTACAAAACCATGCTGCTGTGTTGTGCTCAGTCGTGTCTGCCTCATTTCAACCCCATGGACCTACAGACCAATAAAAGGGACTCCTGCTCAGAGCAGGGAAGCCTCTCCTTGATGCAAACCCAAACGTCTTAGTTTTATTTCCTATTACCTGCCCTCAAAGTACAGAGCAGGAGACTATCTATCTGCTATGATCTCAGCAGGCTACCCTTTATGCCTTTGTTCAATCCAATCCAGCCTAGAATGTCTTCTCTAACCCATCCCTGCCTAGAGACCCTCCATCTCCATCAACGCCAAACACAAGAGCTACTTCCCACTTTGTTGTTACTGTTCAGTCGCTCAGTCGTGTCCAGCTCTTTGCAACCCCACGGACTGCAGCACGCCAGGCTTCCCTGTCCTTCACTATCTCCCAGAGTTTGCTCAAACTCATGTCCATTGAGTCAAAGAAGCCATCCAACCATCTCAACCTGTTGCCCCCTTCTCCTCCTGCCCTCAATATTTCCCAGCATCAGGGTCTTTCCCAGTCAGTTCTGCACACCAGGTGGTCACAGTATTGGAGCTTCAGCATCAGTCCTTCCAATGAATATTCAGGGTTGATTTCCTGAAGGACTGACTGGTTGGAGGCTTTCTTAATCCTCTCTCACACACACACAGAAAAATCCCATGGAAGAGGAGCCTGGCAGGCTACAGTCCATAGAGTCACAAAAGAGTTGGACATGATTTAGGGACCAAACAGCAACAAGCCATGTGAAATGGACTGTCTTCCAGGGCCCCAGCACGCCTCTGCTTTAGCCTCTAACTGGCCCACTGTTAGCTGCCTCACCTGTGAGACAGCTGCTTATACTCAACACAGAGTCCTCACAGCTCTCAAGAGATGTTTGATAGATCAGTATTTCTGGGGTTTTCTCCTACCCCACAAGACACTTTCGATTGGCCACACTCATCTGTAAAGCTTTACTATAATAAATCTAGCCATTTGCAAAATATGCCAGGTGACTCACAGTCAATCAATGATACAAGACTGGTCTTTCCTCTGTCTTCCTGGGCCTCTTTGGTATTTGAAAGCGCCAGTGACTCCCTTAGCACTATTATCATCACCAAACCCCCACATTAAGACAGCAAACCCCATCAAGTGAACAGGGCAGGTGTTACCCCCACTTTACAGAATGAGAGACTATAAGTCAAGCAACTAGTCCAACTTCACAAGATTCACAGAGCTGGGGCTGAAGCAAATTCAGGACCGCAAACTTATCTTTTTTTTCCTTAAATCTTTATTCCCAAGGTTCAAACTTCACTGAAAAAGCAAGTGCTTTATACCAATATAAAAGCATGCATATAGCTAAGTAACTTGGCACTATGAGTTTTGTGGGATTTTAGTTCCCCAACCAGGGCCAGAACCCTCATCCCCTGCATTGAAGGTGGATTCTTAACCACTGGACCACCAGGGAAGTTCCTCAAACTTAAAAATAGTCCTGATTCCCCCCATCTTGGTGCGCTGAGAATATTTCCTATGAAAATATTACACTTTTAATTACATCAAAACAGAAATACAGGGCTTCCCTGGTGGTTCAGTGGTAAAGAATCTGCCTGTCAATGCAGGAGACACGGGTTCAATCCCTGATCCAGGAAGATCCCACATGCAGAGGAGCAATTAAGCCCCTGTGTCACAACTAATGAGCCTGTGCTCTAGAGCCCGGGGAGCTGCAACCACTGAGCCCACACACCCTAGAGCCTGTGCTCCACAACAAGAGAAGCCACCAAAATGAGAAGTCTGCGTACTACAACTGGAGAATAGCCCGCACAGCAGCAAAGACTCAGCATAGCCAAAACTAAATAAATAAGAATATTAAAATAAATATATATAAATACAGATCCAGCCATAAAGACATTTTTTAAGTATAAAGAAAAAGATTAGAAGGATGTACTCCAAAACACTGAAATAATTTTTTTTTTTTAATAATTTTCTCTGGGCAGTAGGATTACGGATAATTTGCTTTTTTCTGTCTTTTAATATGTGTGTTTATATCTTATGCACTGAAAGTACATAGGATGACTAGTATGTGTTATTAAAATGCAAAGGTCCTTGTAAAACTGGTATGCAAGGCGAAAATAAACCCAAGAACCTCAAAAATGTAATCACTTCACTAGAAAATGCTTTTTAAAAGTCTAAATTTGACTGATTCCATATTCTCAATGTCGAAACTCAAGCAAGCCACATATGCCTTACAACAGAAATTAGCAATACACTTTTTTCCAGTCACCCATGTGTGAAAAAACATTTAGCGATAAAGTTTTCTTTCACTCAAGCTGTACAAAAATAAAATAAAATTACCCTGCCTATAAAGTTTATTTGTCTATAGTCTGGAAAAGTAGAGTCTATGTATCTTCCTTCCTGCCTTAAGTTACTAGAACGTAATGTCTCCAGTAAGAAATCATTCTATGGAGGAAACCAGATAAAGAAAGAAGGCAGGAGATCAAAAGATTTGATTGAAATATTTTAAAGAAAATTCCCCTAATATCTCATCTTTCCTGAGAAGACAGGGAAAAAAAGTATGCCAAATATTTTAGTGTTCTACTTGACTAGGGATCTGTAGAACCAGGGAGGGGGAAAAAATCTATTAAAGTTGCCTTCCATTTTACATCAAACCCAAATTTTGGATGATCTGCACGTCCTGAACATCTGGATCTTCAGGCCTTTAACTTCACAAAAGATACAGTAAAACAAGCACTTGGCAATTATAAGTGTAAAAAATGGGCAGAGTTAAAACTGGGATCTAATCCAAGCTATACTTAGACATAAGTAAGCAAAGGAGAATACAAATACCAAACTACTTAATTCAAGTCAGAAGTATATTAGACCTTATGCTTATATAAAACATTAGGGCAGCAAAATGCCTGTCTGTAGTCTCATTAGGATTCCTAAGAAGAGGCAGATGAGAGTACACTTCCCCAGGGAAAGATAAAGGAAAGGGTTCCCAATAGGGATTCTGTAATAGGACTACTACTTTTCTAAGATTTTGCAAAGACTACTTTTAAGATTGCGTTGCTGATACACCATAAGACAGACAATCAAAAAAACAGACCCACCCATTGAGTTAGTGCTAGTGGAATCTGTCTTTCTGTAAGTGCCAGATGGAGATCTGGAAAAAAAAAAAAAGCTCTTTACTAAATGTGGCCAAGATTCCTTGGTACTTGGTGCCAGGGCCAGGATATTAACCCAGATGTCCTAGCCAAATTCAAGGTTGGTTAATTACAGTCTGCCAACCCACCAGAAAAAAAAAAAAAAGGCCCTTCTGTTCCCGATTTGAAATCTGAAGAGGTCACTCTTGAAATTCTTGTAGAGTACCATCAGTCAATATGTTTTCCCTTAAAAGTGCATTGTAACTCAAGTGCTGATTTAAAGAATATGGATTCCTTGAGTTCCATTTACATGGGAAACATACATTATGTATATTAAAATGCATATATAAGATGCTGTATTAGTTTAGAACCTCCCTAAACAGTCATCTAAAAAATTCATATTGAGACTAATACCGTCACTGCCTTCCAATTAAGACTGAAGACACTTAAAGGCTTATATCAAACACAGGTTTTGAATCATGAATCTTTTAAGACTAAAAAGGAAGGCTTTGCTGCCAGGAGCATAATTCCAGGAAAAAGCAATATATGCAAATGTCAGTTACAAGGTCTCCCAGGGCTGAGCAAAAATCCTGCATACAAACAGGAAAGTATATTCTTAACAGCAAGTCTGAACATCAAGTACTGGTCTAGCCTTTCTGTCAGCCACTTACTTAAGGTTTCATTGCCAATATAGTCTGTGCATTGCTTAAAATAATATAAACTAAGGTTCAATTTCTAGCTCTCTATTCACTGGCAGTGTGGCCTTTAAGGCAAGTTAGTGAAATTCTTTAAGCTTTACTTCCCCCATATCTTCAACTTTTTCTTCAACAAAATCGCTAGTATCATGGCACAAAATTCTTTATCTTTCACTATTTTAAAATATTTTAGGGACTTCCCGAGTGGTCCAGTGGCTAAGACTCCAAAGCTTCCAATGCAGAGCAGGGGCCTGGTTCAAGCCCTGGTCAGCAAACTAGATCACACATTCCATAACAAAGACCCAGCACAGACAAATATGTAAATAAACAAAGACAAATACTAAAAATAAACTAATACTTTAATACATATGTATTTAATACATATTTAGTACTACAACCTTAAATGACCTACAGTCTTAAATTATCTAGCCCCTCCCAAGCTCCTGCCTCGGGACCCTTGCAACTGATTCCTCTGGTATGCTCTTCCCTCAGGGATCAACATTCCCTCACTTCATCTAGATCTCTATTTAAAAGCCATTTTCTCAGCAAGGTCTCCTCTCATCACCCTATCTAGAATTTCCATTACCCTACCTCTTGTCTCTAAAACTTGTAGTATTTAGTCTTACCGTGTATCACTTTCCAACATACAGTGAAGTGTATTAACATGGTTACTGTCTGCCTCCCCTGCCTGAAGGGAGTTCCAACAACCGGGATTTCGGTTTTATTTACTGCTGTATCACCAGCACCCAGAACAGCAACCGGCACACAGCAGGCACTCAATAAATACCTGCTGAGTGAATTCCAAATGAGACCTCGGTACAGCCCACGTGCAGGTGCCCCACAGTCCCACAAACTCCCTCTGGGGAGACTACCACACACTACAAAAAAATACCAAAAAAGAGAACGTATTGGTGTGCAGTGATTACAAGTGTCCATTCTTTATATTAGAGAAAAACAATAGACATCCCACCTCATTTGTACAAGGAAGAGGAGAAAGAAGCTGATAATTCAGATAAAGTGGAAAATTATACGAGGTGAAAGGCTCATTTTAGTTAACACTGCGTACGTAAAGTTTTATCTTCATGTTAACAAATAGTAAGCCATCTTCCTATGACTTTACTACACTACCTTCAGTTTTGTTTTGTCTTTCTCTATAAAACCAGTCCTGGGACATCCCTGGTGGTTTTTATAAAATCAGTCCTGGGACTTCCCTGGTGGTCCAGTGGCTAAAATTCTGTGCTCCCAATTCAGGGGACCCAGGTTCGATCCCTGGTCAGGGAACCAGATCCCACATGCTGCAACTAAGACCTGGTACGGCCAAATAAATAAATATTAAAAAATAAAAAACAATCCTGAAACTTATGGACCTCATATTTTCAATTAACTGAATAATAAATATTGACTGAACACATGGTACTCTGCAGAATTCTGTAGAGGGTACTATAAACTGAAAATCAAGGTCCTTGAAATATACATATAGATATGTATCATACACATATATATACACACACACACACACAAATAGTTCAAGATAGATACACACAAACTCTGGGAAGAACAGAAATACATCTGTAATAAATAATGAAGAACAGGCAGCCAATATATGACAAATTCAAAAGTGCCTACCTTTTTGTGGAGCACAGGAGGACCAAGCCACCTCTTACACATCATGATTTGGGTTTGGAATCCCAACAGAGACAGAACTTAAAAGCAAGAGGATCACAAGGGATGGGACAGACTCAATGTTTGACAATAGGTTAAAAAAAATTTTTAAGGTAAGTGAGAAAAGTACCAAATTCCAAACTTACAAAGAACAGAAACCAGATCTGCCTACGTCTCTCTCACTGAAGCACAAGTAAGTGCTTAAGCAATTGTTGGGGGAAAAAAAGAGGGATGGGCGATCTTTATCTTTAGACAGAATACCTTCACAGGGTCCACCCAGTTTGTTGTTCACCCTTTTGAACTAGGCCTAGTGAGAAGCCTAAACTGTACCTTACCACTTTCTCTGAAACTCAGGACCAGCCCTTGGCCAAGTAATCATCCACTGTCTTTGCTTTAAGGAGGGCAGACTTGCTCCTTGCAGCAGAGTCACTATACCAATTTAATTACCAAGCACCAGGAGTCAGAATACCAGAGCTTAAATCCTGACACTACCACTTATCGGCTACGTGACCCTGAACAAAGTTCCTGACCTTTCTATGCCTCTTCTGTAAAATGGGATAATAGCACTGAATAGCACCATCATTGGGCTAGGTTAATTGAGACAAAACACATAAAAGACCTGCCCAGAGCTTGACCACAGGAAGCCCTCAATAAATATTAATATTTCCAGAGAAAAATGCCCCAAAGCTGAGGAGCAACATATACCTGAGGATTCTTACACCCCAAATCCTAACAGACCTGGTCTCTGGACTTGTACATACTATAGGTAACAGTAGTAATTAAAGGAAGAAAAAAAAACACCAACCAGAACCACAACCATAAAAGCAGCAGCAGTAACACTAGTCCTGAGCTCTTACCGGCCAGGAACTGTCCTAACATGAAACAGGAAGAAGGCAAGACTGCTGAATCCAACAACAATCAAAAAAAGCATATTTTTTTTCTCCACCCTCCTTTTTAAACACGTTAATTGGCGCCCAGGTTTTGCTAAAAACAGGTAAGGAAAGATTACAGACTTAACGTGTAATTTCTTCATACCAAAGAGGTGGGGCTGGGAAGGGAAGAAGGGGTGGTGCTCGGTCGCTGCCAGATGGAAAAGCCACATGAAGTGGAGCAACAGCGGAGTTCAGGGTTTCTCCGCGGATCAAAAACCACAATTTCCGAAGCACAGGATCTCCAAAGGAAGGGAATCAGGAAATTCTGCTTTGAAAATAACCTCTGAACAAGTGTCATCTGTCTCCGGAGCCAATCCCCTGACGAGGCAGAAGGTTCGGGTTACGCGGGGCAGCGGTGTTATTTCGGAAATCCCTGTCAATCTTGTCATCCAGCTTCTCCAAGAATCACGGTCCCATTCGCGGGGGTGGGGTGGGGGACAAAAGCCACGGCCGGCCGGGCCCCAGGCCAGCCCGCCGGCCGGCGCCCGCCTCGGAGGCCACGGCCAGGGTGCCCTCCATGCCGGCTCGCGGGCACCGCTGCCAAGGGCCCGAGGAAGGCTTAGGTGACCGCCGGGGCAACAGGTCCCGCTGGGCCTCGGCCCGCCGGGGGTCCGGCCCGCCGCCCCAGGACTGAGGGGAGCGAAGAGGGGCGCCGGGGAGGGAGCGGCGCCTGGGGCGGCGCAGGGGCAAGGAGTCCAAGCTCCATCTTGAGGCGGGCGGAGGAAGGGAAGGCCGGGCTCGGCGCTCACAGGGCCGGCCACTTTCCGGCTCCGGGGAGAGCACCCCCAGGGACCCCTGGCCTCCAGGGCCATCTCTCCGGGGCCCCCCGCGGCCCCACGGGGATGGTCGGGGGCGCGGGACCCGGTCCTCCCCTTGGATGCCGGGCCCGGTCCCCCGGCCCCGAGCCGGGCGGGCAGGGAGAGAAGGGGAAGGTGAGGCGGGGACGAGGACGGGGAGAGGGCCCGCGCCGCGCCCCACTCACCGCTCGCCGCCGCCGCGGTCGCCGCCAGTCGCCACCACCTGCCCCACTGCAGCAGCAGCAGCCGCGCGGCCGCCGCCTCCCGCCTCCCGGCTCGTCGGCTCCGGGCGGGGGAGAGCGTGACGCGCCGCCGCGGGGCCGGGAGGGCGCGCGCCGCCGGGAGAAGACGCCGCGGCGGCTCCTCCCAGCGCGCTCCGCCGCCGCGCCCACCGCGGCCAGCCCCGCGCCCCGAACCTCGCGGCCCGCACCCCGCAGCCCGCGTCGGGCCCAAACTCCCCACCACACGCACACGCACCGCTTCCTCTTTGTCTGCACCCGCCGCGGCTCCCGGGAGGCGAACCCCGGGACCCCCGGCGCACCCGCCGTCCCGCCCTCAGATCCCAAAGACGACCGGGACGGGGAGGAAGGTACCGGGGAAACCCATGAGGCCTGGACTAAGGGGCTTCTCATCATCTCGCTTCTTTCACCATTTTCTGAAAGTGTGCCCAGAATTTGCAAGTCACACCCGATAGATCCATTCAGCCTGATCACACAGCCCGTTGGTTTAGAGCTGATTTTTAGAGCTGATTTTTCCCCCCCAAACCCCCAGCGTGAGAAACCCTTTGAAACAAGCTAGGAGGAGCGGCCAACAGCTGGCTAAGTTTCAGGAGCACCCTCTTCTGCCCTCCTTGCCCTCCAGGGAAGACTCGGGATAAGGAACCCCTGGGGAAAACGCTGAAAGGCGCTGCCTACAGCAGGTGAAGCTTGGGAAGGACCATCTCTACTCTCCCTTTCCCTCCAGGGAAAGACCGAAGCCCAACACTTGCTCCATTACTTTGAGAAAAGCCTTTAATTCGCCCTCGCCGCTTGCACTAAAGCCCTGGTTGAGGTCCTGGTCCTCCCCCCTTCCCCCGGGGATCTCCTTTAAAAGCTTTTGAAAGGAACTGGAGGAAAGGCAGCAGCAGCCTGCTCCGGGCTGGTGCAGCGGAGGGCGGCCAGCATTTCACTCCCATGGACCATGGCAACCCCAGAAGCTTGGCGGCTCCTGGGAGAGGAATTTGCAGCTGGCAGTGGAAGCCCAGGATTTTGCAGCGACTCAGTGGTGGATAGGGGGCCGGGGGCTTCCTCCTCCTCTCTGCTAGAAGGAAATAATCAGGAGGGTGACCCCTTTGCTGACCCTTATTCAAAGCACCGGTGCTGCCTGGACCAACAGGCGTGCACAGAGCAGGGGAAGGAAACTATATTGAAAATGCATGAAGTTGTGAACAAATAAGAAAATTCATCTGCTGGCCCCTCCCCTCCAGTCACCTTTAAAGACACAAAAATCCTGTCCCTTAATTCAACATCACATTAGTTTGCAAGTCTTGAAGCCAAAGTGTGCTGGCACCCCAGTAGTATGCAGTGGCTTCCATGGTGGCTCACATGATAAAGAATCTGCCTGCAATGCAGGAGACCTGGGTAGGATCCCTGGGTTGGGAAGATCCCCTGGAGAAAATAATGGCTACCCACTCCAGTGTTGTTGCCTGGAAAATTCCATGGATAAAGGAGCCTGGTGGGTTATAGTCCATGGGGTCACAAAGAATCAAACACAACTGAATGACTAACACACACACACAAAATACACATTCCTAATCTGGAAGGCACACCTTCCTCTCATCTGAACATTTTTCAGCTCTAATACACAACCTATGTAATCATAGATGCTATAGAAAGAAGCACTGCTGCTGCTGCTGCTAAGTCACTTCAGTCGTGTCCGACTCTGTGTGACCCCATAGACGTAAGCCCACCAGGCTCCCCCGTCCCTGGGATTCTCCAGGCAAGAACACTGGAGTGGGTTGCCATTTCCTTCTCCAATGTGTGAAAGTGAAAGTGAAGTCGCTCAGTCGTGTCCGACCCTTAGCGACCCCATGGACTACAGCCTACCAGGCTCCTCCATCCATGGGATTTTCTAGGCAATAGTACTGGAGTGGCTTGCCATTGCCTTCTCTGAGAAAGAAGCACAGAACACCGTTAATTGTGGGGTAAAAATATAAACATTTTGGGGGACTTCCCTGGCCATCCAGTGGTTAAGACTGTACTCCCTTTTCAGGGAGTGCAGGTTCAAACCCTGGTCAGGAAACTAGATCCCACATGCCGCGTGGCACAGTGAAAGCAAAAAACAAAACATGTTTTTCTCTTTTCTTCTCTACTTATTCTCCTGCTGCTGCTGCTGCTAAGTCACTTCAGTCGTGTCCGACTCTGTGTGACCCCATAGATGGAAACCCACCAGGCTCCCCCATCCCTGGGATTCTCCAGGCAAGAACACTGGAGTGGGTTGCCATTTCCTTCTCCAATGTGTGAAAGTGAAAAGTGAAAGTGAAGTTGCTCAGTCATGTCCGACCCTTAGCGACCCCATGGATTGCAGCCTACCAGGCTCCTCCATCCATGGGATTTTCTAGGCAATAGTACTGGAGTGGCTTGCCATACTTATTCTCCTGAGCCTAGCTTTATTTCTAAATGCCTTTATTTTCTTCATTCTCAACTGTTTTTTTTTACTTTTTTGCATTAATTTTTGTTTTTAAAGTATTACATCAAAATAGTAACTGTCTTGACTACTGAGTTTTTGGTGCCCCTTAAATTTTGTAACCAAGGCCTAGTCCCAGCCCTGCAACCTAGGCATTGACTGTGTTCAATCCCATGATTTGGCTGGTGTTAGGATAAAAGAAGTTTCTCAATTCTGTTTCATAAAAAGCTTTCACATTCCACTTTCAGAGATTTCAGAGCTTAGCCAGTGAGTTTTTTTTAATATATGTCTGCTGTAAAATCATTACAACTCAAATGACTCTTGTCAGTTGTTTGGAAGATGGAGGGAAATGGTAGAAGTTGAAAGCCAGTAGGAGCTCCCAGACCTTCATTTTACCAAGTGGGGAAATCATTAAATACTTTTTTTGGGTAAAAAACAATAAAAATAAAAAATAATGTTATTTACTCATAACATTAGGGCTTCCCTGGTGGCTCAGACAATAAAGAATACACTTCCGATGCCAGAGACATGGGTTCGATTCCTGGGTTGCAAAGATCCCCTGGAGGAGGGCATGGCAACCCACTCCAGTACTCCTGCCTGGAGACTCCCTATGGACAGAGGAGCCTGGCAGGCTACCATCCATGGGGTCGAAAAGAGCAGGACACAACTGAGTGACTAAGCACATATCATTAAATTATCCCATAAGAATAACCACAAATAGTGGTAGACCTGTGTGGAGGGAAAGAGGTAGTAGCACTTTAGTCATAACACAAAGTCAGTAGATAATGTCTATAGATGCTAAATAAATAGCAATATAAGGCTACTTTTACATACATGGAAGTTACTGCCTGAAGAACTGAAGACAAAAAATCAATGGTGTCTGTGGAACAGGGTTGGGGGGGATTCGCAGAGCAATGTTACCTTTCATTAAAAACCCTGATGTCCTTTATTTTTTAAAATGTGCACGCATTATTTTCAGTTCAGTTCAGTTGCTCAGTCATGTCCGGCTCTTTGTGACCCTATGAACTGCAGCACGCCAGGCCTCCCTGTCCATCACCAACTCTCGGAGTTCACTCAAACCCATGTCCATTGAGTCAGTGTTACCATCCAACCATCTCATTCTCTGTCGTTCCCTTCTCCTCCTGCCCTCAATCTTTCCCAGCATCAGGGTCTTTTCAAATGAGTCAGCTGTTCGCATCAGATGGCCAAAGTATTGGCGTTTCAGCTTCAACATCAGACCTACCAATGAATACCCAGGACTGATCTCCTTTAGAATGGACTGGTTGGATCTCCTTGCAGTCCAAGGGACTCTAAAGAGTCTTCTCCAACACCACAGTTCAAAAGCATCAATTTTTCGGCGCTCAGCTTTCTTTGTAGTCCAACTCTCACATCCATACATGACTACTGGAAAAACCATAGCCTTGACTAGACGGACCTTTGTTGACAAAGTAATGTCTCTCCTTTTTAATATGCTGTCTAGGTTGATCATAACTTTCCTTCCAAGGAGCAAGCATCTTTTAATTTCATGGCTGCAATCACCATCTGCACTGATTTTGGAGCCCAGAAAAATAAAGTCAGCCACTGTTTCCCCATCTATTTCCCATGAAGGGATGGGACCAGATGCCATGATCTTAGTTTTCTGAATGTTGACCTTTAAGCCAACTTTTTCACTCTCCTCTTTCACTTTCATCAACAGGCTCTTTAGTTCTTCTTCACTTTCTGCCATCAGGGTGGTGTTATCTGCATATCTGAGGTTGTTGATACTTCCTGCAATCTTGATTCCAGCTAAAAAAATGACAGAATGATCTCTGTTTGTTTCCAAGGCAAATCACTCAATATCATGGTAATCCAAGTCTATGCCCCAACCAGTAACGCTGAGGAAGCTGAAGTTGAACAGTTCTATGAAGACCTACAAGACCTTCTAGAACTAACTCCCCAAAAAGATGTCCTTTTCTCTATAGGGGACTGGAATACAAAAGTAGGAAGTCAAGAAACACCTGGAGTAACAGGCAAATTTGGCCTTGGAGCACAGAATGAAGCAGGGCAAAGGCTAATAGAGTTCTGCCAAGAGAATGCACTGGTCATAGCAAACACCCTCTTCCAACAACATAAGAGAAGACTCTACACATGGACATCACCAGATGGTCAACACCGAAATCAGATTGATTATATTCTTTGCAGCCAAAGATGGAGAAGCTCTATACAGTCAGCAAAAACAAGACCAGGAGCTGACTGTGGCTCAGATCATGAACTCCTTATTGCCAAATTCAGACTTAAATTGAAGACAGTGGAGAAAACCACTAGACCATTCAGGTATGACCTAAATCAAATCCCTTATGATAATACAGTGGAAGTGAGAAATAAATTTAAGGGACCAGATCTGATAGAGTGCCTGATGAACTATGGACAGAGGTTCATGACATTGTACAGGAGACAGGAATCAAGACCATCCCCAAGAAAAAGAAATACAAAAAAGCAAAATTGGCTTTCTGAGGAGGCCTTACAAATAGCTGTGAAAAGAAGGGAAGTGAAAAGCAAAGGAGAAAAGGAAAGGTATACCCATTTGAATGCAGAGTTCCAAAGAATAGCAAGGAGAGATAAGAAAGCCTTCCTCAGTGATCTATGCAAAGAAATAGAGGAAAACAATAGAATGGGGAAGACTAAAGATCTCTTCAAGAAAATTAGAGATACCAAGGGAATATTTCATGCAAAGATGGGCTCAATAAAGGACAGAATTGGTATGGACCTAACAGAAGCAGAAGATATTAAGAAGAGGTGGCAAGAATACACAGAAGAACTGTACAAAAAAGATCTTCACAACCCAGATAATCACGATGGTGTGATCACTCACCTAGAGCCAGACATCCTGGAATGTGAAGTCAAGTGGGCCTTAGGAAGCATCAGTATGAACAAAGCTAGCGGAGGTGATGGATTTCCAGTTGAGCTATTTCAAATCCTGAAAGATGATGCTGTGAAAGTGCTGCACTCAATATGCCAGCAAATTTGGAAAACCCAGAAGTGGCCACAGTACTGGAAAAGGTAAGTTTTCATTCCAATCCCAAAGAATGGCAATGCCAAAGAATGCTCAAACTACCACACAGTTGCACTCATCTCACACACTAGTAAAGTAATGCTTAAAATTCTTCAAGCCAGGCTTCAGCAATGCATGAACCATGAACTTCCAGATGTTCAAGCTGGTTTTAGGAAAGGCAGAGGAACCAGAGATCAAATTGCCAACATCCACTGGATCATGGAGAAAGCAAGAGAGTTCCAGAAAAACATCTACTTCTGCTTTATTGACTATGCCAAAGCCTTTGACTGTCTGGATCACAATAAACTGTGGAAGATTCTGCAAGAGATGGGAATACCAGACCACCTGACCTGCCTCTTGAGAAACCTGTATGCAGGTCAGGAAGCAACAGTCAGAACTGGACATGGAACAACAGACTGTTTCCAAATAGGAAAAGAAGAATGTCCAGGCTGTATATTGTCACCCTGCTTATTTAACTTATATGCAGAGTACTTCATGAGAAACACTGGGCTGGTTGAAGCACGAGCTGGAATCAAGATTGCTGGGAGAAATGTCAATAACCTCAGATATGTATTAGTTTAATTTCTTTCTTTCTGTTTTTAAGTATTTAAGGTCCTCAGAGAAATGAATTTAAGAGTGTAAGGTCCTCAAACAAATGAATAGAGAATATTCTCTGCAAAGTGATGCGTGTCAATAGTTTCTTTGTATACAGCTCTTTAGAGTCACTCTTTCTCTGACAGCTTTCTGCTGTAGAGCAGGTTTATTACCTGTCCTACTCCACCCCTCCTAGCATGTAACTTCCAAGAGAGCAAGGATTGTTGGTTGATTGCTCTGGCTGCATCCCCAGAATGTACTTGGTTCATAGTAGTTTGTTTTCTTAAAGGATTTAGTGTAAGACTTCAGGTGCTACGTAATTTTTCCAGTATTTTGTCTTTATTTTTTTAAAGAACAATAGGTGTTCTTATTTAAATTAAAACAAGCAAAATGAAGAAAACAAAGCAGTTATAATCCCATACATCCAGAGAAAATTACTATAAACAATGGTTCTAAATTCATTCATTACTGTCTATTTTAAATATTTCACTAAAGGCACAAATAGTCCTTATCGCTATTCAGAAACAATACTCAATATAAAATAGTGGTTGAAGAGTACTTTGTAAATTCTGAAAGATGTGAGGATTTATATAACTTTTAAAATTGAAATGAAACAAAAGCTGTCAAAACAAGAATACTCTTTTAGTTAAAAGTAATTTTTTTTCTTTCTTTTTTTCCTTTTTCTAAGTTCCTGATCTATAACAGATATCAATTAAAAATGTAAATTCTTCAGTTATAAAATAAATAAGTCATGAGGATATAACATACAATATGGTGACTACAGTTAGTAATACTGTACTGTATATTCAAAAGTTGCTAAGAGAGTAAATCTTGAAAGTCTTCATCACAAGGAAAAAAAGGTTTTTTTGCAGTTGTGTCTGGTGACAGATGTTAACTAGACTTATTATGGTGATCATGTCATAATATATACAAATATTGAATCATTTTTATACTTGAAATTAATATTATATGTCACTTATACCTCAATAAAAATTTCTAAGTGTAACTCCTAAGAGATAGTCCATAATTAAAATAATATTTATAAAGACACAGGAATTCATTTTCACTATGCTATTTGTTAAATCACATCTACTTTTATTAGCATTGTTTCAAAAACCAGAGTCAAATTAATTTCATTCACTCATCCATCAAATATTTACTGACTTCCTACTGTGTCCAGGCACTGTTCCAGGTATTAGGGGAGCACAGCAGTGAAGATTAAGTCCCTACCCTTCAACCTTGACTTTTACTGCTCTGTGGTTTGCTAAATCAACGTGGGATAATCACTGTTCCATGAATTTCACTGGTTTTATGTTCAGAGTGGATATAATGCACCAGACCATACCCCCTGTCAATTTCATTCAATTGATAAAAATAGAAAGATTTAAAATGTCGTATACAAAAAAGAGTTTAACCTTGGTGTTTAAAGAAATATTAATATTTCCTTGCAACAGTACTACGTGCTAAGTAGCTTCAGTCGCGTTCAACTCTTTGCGACCCTATGGACTGTAACCCTCCAGATTCCTCTGTCCATGGGATTTTCCAGGCAAAAATACTGGAGTGGGTTGCATTCCCTCCTCCAGGGGATCTTCCTGACCCAAGGATCAAACCTCTCCTGCATTGGCACGTGGGCTCTTTATCACTAGCACCACCTGGGAAGCCCCAAGGTGAAAATCACTCAGTTATGTCCTACACTTTGCGAACCCTTTGACTGTGGCCCAAGAGGCTCCTCTGTCCATGGAATTCTCCAGGCAAGAATACTGAAGTGGGTAGCCATTCCCTTCTCCAGGGGATCTTCCTGACCTAAGGATTGATCCCAGGTCTCCTGAATTGCAGGTGGATACTTTACCATCTGAACCACCACGATTGCAGGCAGATTCTTCACCATCTGAGCCGCCATGGAAGCCCAAGGTTCTGGTTCATTTAATCAAAAAATAACTAATCCAGGGACTTCTTTGACTATCCAGTGGTCAAGACGTCCCCTTCCAAGGCAGCCAAGTTTGATCCTTGGTTGGGGAGCCAAGATCCCACATGCCTCGTAGTCAGAAAACCAAAACATAAAACAGAAGTAATATTGTAACAAATTCAATAAAAACTTTAAAAATAATTCACGTCAAAAAAAGACAAAAAAATCTTTAAAAAAACCAACAACAACGAATCCAGAGCAAGACAGTGTCTTAAACCTCAAAGAAGAGAAACCAAAAAATAAATCCCACAACACAACGAAGCATTTGGACTATTTTGGACTGAAAATTAATTTTATCATTGAACCCAATTAAGACTGTCTGCCATATCTACTTTATACAAATAATGCTGATGGTGGTGGTTTTTGGAATTTTTTGTAAAGAAAAACAATGAAAGAATGACAAGCTGCTAAATTTAAATTCAGAGAGCAATTCTCAAGGAGAACCATCTGCGACTACAAAAGCCGTATTGTACCCATTCAGTTAACAAAGAACAATATCAGTAGGGCACCACACACCATGATGTAAACTGTATTTAGGGCCTTCTAAATAGACTACTGCTTTGAGAGCATGTACTTTCACGATGAGGGGGTTGAACAAGATCAATTATGAAGTTCCTATCACAAACATTTAAAAAATTCTGTGACTTCTATCCAGTGAAGCAAAACATTTGTGAAATCAGTGGTTGTTGCAGCAGTTTTAATCTAATGCAACAAATATTTGCTGAGTACATGAAAACTTGTTTCTGTCTGCAGCAAAAAATAAAAAATAAAAAATCAAGCAGACTCAGACAAATACATGTACACACAGGTTCACAGAAACACTATTAACAATAGCCAAAAGGTGGAAGCAAGTCAAATGTCCATCAGTAGATGAAAGGATAAACAAATTGTGATATATATGTACAATGTAGTATTACTCAGTCAAAAAAAATGAAGTACTGATACATGCTACATGAAAGGTGGAAGGCAAAAGGAGACTAGGGCAGCTGAGGATGAAATGGGTGGATAGCATCACCAACTCAATGGACATGATCTTGGACAAACTCTGGGAGATAATGAGAGACAGGGAAGCCAGGTGTGTGCAAAGAGTCAGACATGACTTAGCAACTGAATAGCACCCTATAAGCTGGGTGAATGTCGAAAACATTATACTGAGAGAAAGAAGCCAGACACAAGAGGTCACGTATTGTCCGACTCCATTTATATGATATATGCAGAAAGGATATTTATATGAGATAGCCAGAAATATCTAAAGCCATAGGGACAGAAAATAGATTAGTGGGGGATTAGTGGGTCAATGGCACCCCACTCCAGTACTCTTGCCTGGGAAATCCCATGGACAGAGGAGCCTGGTGGGCTGCAGTCCATGGGGTTGCTAAGAGTCGGACATGACTGAGCGACTTCACTTTCACTTTTCACTTTCATGCATTGGAGAAGGAAATGGCAACCCACTCCAGTGTTCTTGCCTGGGAAATCCCAGGGACAGGGAAGCCTGGTGGGCTGCTGTCTATGGGGTCGCACAGAGTCGGACACGACTGAAGCGACTTAGCAGCAGCAGCAGCAGTTGGGGAGAGGCAAGTTGGAATCAACTGTTTAATGGGTTTATGTCTCCTTTTGGGGTGAAAAAAAAGTCTGGAACTAGATAGAAGCAGTTGTGGCATACTAAATGCTACTGAATTTTATACTTTAAAATGATTAATTTGGGGGACTTCCCTGGTGGTCCAGGGGCTGAGACTCTGAGCTCCTAATGCAGGGGGTCTGGGTTCAATTCCTAGTCAGGGAACTAGATCTCACATGCTGAAACTAAGACTCAGTACAGTCAAATATATAAATATTTTTAATGATTAATTTTATCTTATGTGAATAGTATCTCAATAAAAATACATACATAACTAAATGAAAGTAACTGTACAAAAGAGACGAAAATTAAATTTGAACTATAAATTAAGGAAATGAGTACCAGGAATTGTCAGCCATTGCCAGTGCTTGTATTCCAATAAAGTGACTAAATCTCAGTTAGATACCTTGTAGAAGGAAAGGCTCAAACCAAACAGCCAGATTTGGGCTTTCCTGGTGGTCCAGTGGTTGGGAATCTGCCTGCTAATGCAGGAGACACGGGTTTGATCCCTGGTCAGGGAAGATTCCACATCCCTCGGAGCAACCAAGCCTGTGTGCCAGAACTAGTGAGCCTATACTTTAGAGTCTGTGCTGCCCAACAAGAGAAGCCACTCTTAAGTATAGAAAGCCCTCTCACAGCAACGAAGACCCAGTACAGCTAAAATTCAATAAATAAATAGGCAGATTTAGTATGCTTTTCATTCTGACATCCAAGAAATACTAGTTTTTAATTGATTTCAAACAAAAAATACTAGATTAACTAGTTTATTTAAATCATTAATACTAAATTAACTGATTTCTTGCCTCACCATCTGTGTGGGTATGTGTGTCTTTCTGAGTATTATTTTTATTACATGTGAAGAGATCAGGAAGAAAGAGAATATGGTATCAAAGAAATAGAGAATGCTGTACTTCCACGCTTGGGAGTTGATAGGGGAAAAGATCAGGAGAACAGGTGAGGAACGCAGATCCACAGGCTGAGATCTGGGGAAGGGAAGTGGGGGGTGACCTCCAGAACAAGGCTGTTTGTCTCTACTCCACATTTGAGAGTCTGGAAGAAAACCCTTAGGCAAGGTGGTAGTTCTATGCCAACGTTGTTAAGAAGATTCCCGTTAAGGTCAGGCATAGCCAAGATCCAAGATCCAGTTTGCACTTCTGGGCCTCCCTTAGGCACGAATGGCTGGTTGGGAGCTTTCTGTGCCTGTTCTAGGACCCACTGTGGCAGAGACTCAGAGGTGCCAGTCGTGCCAGTAACAGGAGGGGACTGCTGAGTCAGCAAGAGAAGGCTCCGAGTCCTGACTGAGCCAAGAAAGAGCATATGTTAGAACAGACTCCAAACAAACACTCGGACACAGAACTAGGACTGCTGCCCTCAAAGAGCTCAGCTGTGGCTGACGTTGTTGATTGCCCGCCGGAGATCCTCTCCCCTCCTGTGACTTGTCAAACCCCAGTCATATCTGACATGGCAACGTGCCCAACAATTAATCTTCAGTTACATGTTTCCTAGCAAATTAGGCTAGAGGTGCTTCTGGGAAAGCTTTTGCTTCTCCGATAGATGGAGACAGATACAGATTTGCTATCCGGAGCCGAAGCAGCTATGTTGCCATCCTGAGGTAGTGAACATGGAAACAAAAGCCAGCAGGCCGAAGTGTCGGAGCAGAAAGATTGAAAGGACAGAATTCCTCTCCTAGAAAGAGAACTGTTTAACTGGGGCAAATATTTGAGAAGAACAAAAATAGAGCTGCTTAGAACGAGAAAATAAATACTTGAGGGCTAACAGACTTGTTTGAAAAGGAACTTTGTGAAGAAAACAGAAGTGACTGATGGGGATTTTAATTGTTACTATATGCTGTGTGTAGCTGTGTTTTACTCCAGTTTTTTAAGAAAATGTATATTTTCATGAATTTGAATTGGCTTTTAAGGGAAAGCCCTGTCGTCCTGAATCTGGCTGCAGTGTAGACATGGGCTCAGGGGAAATCAAATGTTACTTATAGGAATTTTTCCTTAGTGAAGAGTCCTCAGATGACACTTGCATGCCCTGTAATGTATATAGTCCACATATAAGTAATGTATGTAATCCATATGAGTAATGTGTGTAATCCATGCAAGTAATGTATGTTCCATATATGAATACAAGCACAAGTAGAATTTTCACGTACAGATCATCTCATTGTTCTGGACTTTGCCAGATAAGGTAGTTTATCATATTTTTATTTAACTTTCTGCATACCTAGATTGACCTCAGGTTGAACACTATTGCCAAGCATATAAATTATTCATTTTCAAAAAATTTATTTATTTTTTATTTGAAGGATAATTGCTTTACCGAGTTTTGTTGTTTTCTATCAAACCTCAACATGAATCAGCCAAAAATTATTCATTTTAAAATAATTTTTTTATAGAGTTTTAAAGGTTACTTTCCATTTAAAGTTATTACAAAATATTGACTATATTCCTTGTGAGCCTGTTACATTCAATAGTTTGTACCTCCCATTCCCCCACCCCTAGATTGCCCTATATCCCCCAAAGTACCCACTTCATAATCACTCAGAATCTACCCCGTTTCCCCAAATTGGAATATCTTTTGGATCCTATGCAGCAAGAAGTAATAAACGTCCACTTCCCCTTCTAGGACTTAAGTGTTCCAGTTCAAAGCTATCATAAGAGCAACTGCTGTATTTGAATAATCATCTCACCAGTAAATGGTTAGAGTAATCAACCTTTCCAAAATGTTAAGGATGATAATTGTATGGCAGTGATTCTCATGCTGTTATCCTCCAGAAAAGATTCCATAATTCAGCAAGCTTATTAAAAATCTCTTTTCATTTATTAGATTATTATTGCATGCTAAGTTGTTTCTGTCATGTCCAACTCTTTGCGACCCCATAGACTGTATAACATGCTAGGCTCCTCTGTCCACGGGATTTCCCAGACAAGAGTATTGGAGTAGGTTGCTATTTCCTTCTCCAGGGGATCTTCCCAACCCAGGGACCAAACCTGTGTCTCTTATGTCTCCTGTAATGACAGATGGGTTCTTTACCATGAGCACCATCTGGGAAGCTTGGGATAAATTATCATTACTCTCTGAAAAACCATAAGTTGATGTTACAACTTATCACCTCACATCCATTTTCCCCGTATGTCCACCAAGCCCTAAGGCTTATAGAATCTTTTTGGCATCTGAAGTTAGTTTCCTATGTGTTGTACCACAGTGTGTTTTCACTTTGTAACTACGTGAAAACCATAAAAGCAAAAATTGGCATCTTTGGTGAGAAAGTTAATTTTAGTTTAGAATGTTCCTTTTGTCATTATGGAGCAAGGCTTCAAGCTGCTAATGTTAATTCTCCTCCCCGTGTTTATTTCAAGGAACTTAAGTGCGAAAGAAAATTTGTTTGTTTTTTCCCATTATATAATCTGTTTACAGTGCTTCTGGTCTGGCAGTAAAATTACAAACATGAGCAGCAGTAACAACAAAAAAACACACACGCACACACACACACACAGGCTTTAAACCTAAATGCACAGAGTCATAAGGCCAATTTTATCTAAGTGAATTTATTCACATATATCTCCTTCAGAAAACAGAGCCAAAAAAAAAAGAAAGAAGAAAACAGAGCAAATGAAGATGTTCAACTTGTATTGCTCAAGAGGAAAAGGTACAATCTCTTCCCAACAGACAGCTTTTACTTTCCAGCTACTCATGCCTGTAAAAAGCTGCACTAGAGGGATTCGCTGGCAGTCCAGTGGTTAAGACATTACCTACCAATGCAGGGGGTGTGGGCTGAGTCCCTAGATGGGAAACTAAGATCCCACATTCCTCCAGACCAAAAAATCCAAAACATAAAACAGAAATTACATTGTAACAAATTCAATAAAGACTTTAAAAATGGTCCACATCAAAAAAAAAATCTTTTAAAAAAGCTGCATTAGAAAACTACCTCCCAAGAAAACCAGCCAGTTATATTTTCCATGTCTTCCAGCTATAAATACAACCAGCATAAGAACAAACAATAATGCCCTGCTTTAGATCTCTGCCTTTGAATAGCACAGGCTAATTGCTTGCTATAATACTGTGTCCTTGTGAGAATAGGAGGTAGAGTATTATTATCCCCATTTCACAGATTAAAGAACTGAGACCATGTAAGTTAAAAGCTCAAGGCTACCGGAGTAACTGAAGGCTGAAATTCAATGAGTTCATAGGCCTTCCTCTAAAATTGATGACTGTGCTTTTCAGCAGACTCTTGGCAACTGTCAGGTTGAACCAGGTGAAATTGCTGGCAATCTTTTCCTATGTTAGTAGCTTAGTCGTGTCTGACTCTTTGTAACCCCATGACCTGCCAGACTGTCCATGGAATTCTCCAGGCAAGAATACTGGAATGGGTTGCCATTCCTTCTCCAAATCTTTTCCTGTAGCCATTCAATATATCTTCCTGTGTGGATTACTGCTTTATATCTGTTACCATTATTCCATTGGATTGTCTTTAATTTTTTAATTTGATTACAGAGGTTCTTTATATATTCTGGGTATATATGTTTATACATATATATATATATATATTCTTTTCTCAATTTGTGGTCTATTTTTTTAACTTCTTGGAAATGCTGCTTTTCTTTTTTTTAATATTTATTTATTTATATTAGTTACAGCATGAGGGTTCTTATTAAGTTGATAAAAAAGTAATTGTGGTTTCAGACCATAACTTTTAAGTCATTGTTAACTAGGCTCAAACACATTTTTATTAATCAAAATAGGAACCATTACAATCAACCTATTTTTGCCAACAAGAAATAAGTTTGTTTATTGCTGTGGCATAAAAATCCATGCTACAGGATTCGGCGAACTCTTGGAAAGCTGCTTTCCAAGACCAAATTTCTGCATCCTGCTGGTTGTGGAAGTTATTTTCCCTGCTAAAAGTTGTCAAGATGCTTGAAAAGGTGGTAGTCTGTTGGCGAGAAGTCTGCTGAGTATGGCAGATGAGGCAAAAGTTGTAGCACAATTGTTCAACTTTTGAAGTGTTGCAGTTCAGCGTTGTGGAGAAAAATTGGGCTTATTCTGTTGACCAATGCTGGCTGCAGGCATTGAAGTTCTTGGTGCATCGCAATGATTTTCTGGGCATACTTTTCAGATGTAATGGTTTTGCCGGGATTCAGAACACTGTAGTGGATCAGACAGGCAGGAGACCACCAAGCAGTGATTGTGACCTTTTTCTGGTGCAAGTTTGGCTTTGGGAAGTGCTTTGGAGCTTCTTCTCAGTCCAGCCACTGAGCTGGTCATTGCTGGTTTTCATATAAAATCCACTTTTCATCATATATCACAATCCAATCAAGAAATGGTTCGTTGTTGCCTAGAATAAGAGGACACTTCAAGGTCATGATTTTTTTTGATTTGCGGTCAGCTCATGAGGCACCCACTTATCAAGCATTTTCACCTTTCCAATTTGCTTCAAATGCCACATGACCCTACATAGAATGGTCAATGTTGAGTTTTTTGGCAATTTCTCATGTAGTTGTAAGAGGATCCACCTTGAAGATTGCTCTCAATTGGTTGTTGTCAACTTCCAATGGCCGGCCACTACCCTCCTCATCTTCAAGGCTCTCGTCTCCTTGCAAAACTTCTTGAACCACCACTGCACTGTTCATTCGTTAGTAGTTCCTGGGCCAAATGTGTTGTTGATGTTGCAAGTTGTCTCCACTGTTTTATGACCCATTTTGAACTAAAAAAAATTGCTCAAATTTGCTTTTTGTCTAACATCATTTATATAGTCTAAAATAAATATAAAGTAAACAGTAATAAGTCATTAGCAAAAAAATAAAGTGAGAAATGCACATTAAAATGATATATAACATAACCACATTTATTTAAGAATGTATTCCAATATCAAACATCAAAGCTCAACAGTGCAAAACCGCAATTACTTTTGCACCAACCTAACGGAGCGTGTGAAATCTAGTTCCCTGATCAGGGATAGAACCCAGGACCCCTACTTTGGGAGCATGGAGTTTTAGCCACGGGACCACCAGGGCAGTCTCTGAAAATGCTGCTTTTCAATGAACAAATGTTTTTAAAACTCTTGTTCACAAAGTATTCTGCTATGCTCATGCTTAGTCACTCAGTTGTGTCCTAATCTTTGCAACTCCATGGACTGGAGCCTGTCATCTCCATGGAATCTTCCCGACCCAGGGATCGAACCTGGGTATCCTGCATTGCAGGTGGATTCTCTATCGTCTGAACCAGGAAGCTATACTTTCTTATAAAAAAAAAATTTAAGCATTTCCCTGATGGTTCAGTGGTAAAGAATCTGCTTGCCAATGCAGGAGACATGGGTTTGATCCCTGACCCAGGAGAATCCCACATGCCTTGGAGCAACTAAGCCTGTGTGCCACAGCTACTGAGCCTGTGCTCTAGAGCCTGGGAGCCACAAACACTGAGCCTGTGTGCCACAACTACTGAGCCCCTTAGAGTCCGTGCTCTGCAACGAGAGGCCACTGCAATGAGAAGCCCTTGCATCAGAACTAGAGAGTAGCCCCCATGCGCTGCAACTAGAGAAAAAAATTTGCGCAGCAACAAGACCCCGTAAAGCCAAAAATGAATGAATGAATTTAAGTTTTGCTTTTCACACTAAGACTTTATTCTCCTGGGATAGATTTTTGGGT
Organism: Moschus berezovskii; assembly: GCF_049115385.1. Lineage (NCBI taxonomy): Eukaryota > Metazoa > Chordata > Mammalia > Artiodactyla > Moschidae > Moschus > Moschus berezovskii. The sequence goes on along the minus strand of NC_142478.1, from coordinate 56,170,257 downwards.
ATGATGTGAGGCAGGAAATCAAAACTGTTTAATCTTATTAACAATATAAAATTATATACATATAACTTAGTTAATGTTTATGGGTACTATATAAAAGTTAACATATATTACATAATACATGTTATATATATTAACTTATATGTAAATATATATTAACATGCATATATAGTCACACATACTATTTAGTTAACACATATATTTGGGAGACAACTCTCTTTCCATGTCAGAAGATGCAGAATTCCCCATTTTTTTCAGTTATTACAGGATCATGAGTGTGCTATGATTTACTGAGACTCCTATCAATAGATGTTTAGGTTATTTTTAGTATCTGCTACTACATGTGCTGCTTCATTAAACAATCTTGTACATAGTATATTTTGTATTATGGACATATATTTGCAGGATTAATTCTTAGATTATAACTATTTAATCTAAAGTATCTACATTTAAATTTCATTTTTAGGTTGCCCTCCAAAAAAGAATGAATCAATTTACAGCTCCACCAGCAACGTCTGAGAATGTCTGTGTCCCCATACCTGAACCTTTTCTGAATGCAAAGTCAATATTACTCCATCAAAGACAGGCCATCAAAACTACCCGGAAATCACTATGCATAGCGTCCTGTCGGATAAAGCTACTTGAGTCCCTGGTGAAATTCCCAAAGTTAAAAGAAGATAAGGGCGCTTAACTCTGCAGTGGCCAGTCAGATGTAGAGGTTCCTATTCTGTTCAAAACTCTTACATTGTACCAGTGTTGATTTCAGCACCTAGTCTAACTCAACCTAGCTCAAACAATAAGGAAATCCGTTTGCAAAACAGGAATTGTGGAGCAGGGTTGAATTTCAGGTCTGGTTGATTCAGCAACTCAACTTTTTTAAGAACTCATAAACTTTTCTTTTTCCCTGCCCTTGGCAGAAAGAGTCTCTTCCTAAGGCTGGTGGTAAGATGGTTACCAGAGTAATGGATAAAACACATTTCCTTATTCATGTTTTCATGTGGCTTTTTAAGAACACACACACACACACACATACCCTCTGGCTTGCATCTCCTTGCCTCTAATTTGGCCCAGACTAACATACATCTGTCCATTCTGAACATACCACAATCAGGGTAAATTGAGTATTGCATTCACCACATGTACTACACTGCTTTGATTTTCAAAGGCTATGCTGGAGACTATTAGCTGCCTGCCTCTGCCAACTGGAAAAAAAAAAAAATCTTCCTTTTTTTCTGCACCTGAATTTTCCAGCACATGGACATACAGAATGAAGACTGTTTCTAAATGTGACCCTGAGACTAAGTCTGGCCAAGCTGAAGTAAAATGTGCAACATCTGGGAAGTGTCCTTAAAGGTAGAAGGCAAACCCTTCCCTTTCTTTTTTCCTTCCTGCTGACTGGAATACAGATGTGATGGCTGGAGCTGGCATTGTTATGTTGACACCAAGGGGGAAAACCACTTGTTGTAACTGACACAGCACCAAGAAAAGAGGGTCCTGTGTCCCTGATAATGGAGGTACAGAAGCATGCTAATTAACTAACTGGGCATTATGAATCTCATGAGATCACCTTAAGAAAGTACTAGAACTGAATGGCTTAAACAACTGTCATTGTCTCACATTTCTGGAGGGGGAAGTCAGCAAGGTTACTTCCTTCTGGGCACTCCAAGGGAAAACCTGTCCCATGCCTCTCTCCTGCTTCTGGTATTTGCTGGCATTGCTTGGCTTGTAGATGCATCATTCCAGTCTCTACCTCCATCTTCACCTAGAAGATGTGTCTCTTTGTATCCAAATTTTCCTCTTCAAGGACATCAGTCATATTGTATGAAAGGCTCACCCTCCTCCAGAATGACCTAATCTTAACTAAATATAACTGCAACAACCCTATTTCCAGAAAAGGTCACCTTCTGAGCTCCTGGATCACATTCAACTAGGTAATGCCAGTGGTAACATCTTCAATATAAGCTAAACTGACTAATTCTGGTACTAGTTGTGTGTCTTCCCCAGGAACATAGCCCAGTACCTCTAAGCTATTATCTAAGAACCAAGTCTAATCATTAAAGTCATTAATTTCAATAAGCATCCCTTTCACTGTATTATGGCTTTAAGAAATATAATCTTTTCTCGAAGTTATTCTTGGATTTCTCATCTCTATTTGACTAAAGTCTAATGCATTCTGATTAAATGGCAGCATTCTCGGTCACTCTGAACTTTCAGTCACACTTCATGGTCATCATCTGATGTTTGTCGTGTTCTGCCGCATCTAGTAGTTGAATCATGTGCTTTCTCTTTTCTCCCATGATGAGAGGCCTTATTCCCCTCTGCATAAAGATGTCTCAGAAGGGACTACCCTCATGGTCCAGAGGTTAAGACTTTGCCTTCCAATGCAGGGGATGTGGGTCTGATCCCTGGTCAGGGAGCTTACATCCCACATGCCTCACAGCCAAAACATAAAACAGAAGCAATATTGTAACAAATTCAATAAAGATCTTTAAAATGGTTCACATCAACAAAATATTTTAAAAAAGGATAAAAGACGTCTCAGAAAAGTATAATGCATAGGATAGGTGCCACAGAAATATTTATGCCATATATTATCTTTTTCATTTGAATAGGATTCAGTTTGTGTCAACTTGAAATTTTATCAAACTAATGTCTCATGTCAATCATGTGACACAAAATATATGACTTTAAACTTGGATGTGGTATTTTGGGCCAATCATAAGACAAACAATTCCTTGAGTAATCTATTTTTGCTAGCCAAATGGATAAGGGTAGAGTGTTTTCAAAATTTAGTGTACTAAAATTAGTGTGGCTTGTTAGTATTACCATTTGACATTGTTATCCCAGTGGTTTCTGATTTTAAACACTATTTTATTTCACTTAATTTTTTTCCTATTCTGGAAGTTACTTGTTTCTAATATCAATTTCCAAAATAGATGAGTTTCAAAACCATTTTAAAGTGTATTATCATTCATACTTTCTAGACTGAACAGATTGCACTGTTAACGTGATACATGAGAATTCTGTTAAAGAACTGAAGTGACTTACAATACTTTGCTTGAAATATATATGGTAATAGATTTTAAAAAATAGCCACAATGTTTTATGGATCATCTCCTCAAGAGGTGGGATTTTTTTTTAATTTTTAAAAATATTTTGGCCACATGGCATGTGGAATCTTAGTTCCTAGATCAGGGATTGAACCCACAATCCCCTACAGTGGAAGTGCAGAGTCTTAACAACTGGACTGCCACAGAAGTCCCAAGAGGGGTCTTTTTACCCAACCTTTGCATCTGAGCTGGTCTTTCCAACTTGCAATCGTATTTGGTAAAAGTGACATTGTGTGAACATCACAGTGTAGGCCTCAAGAGACCTTGCAGCATCTGCTTCTGCCTTCCTGGAATGCTTCTGCTATAAGTAAATGAACTCATTCCAGACAACTGAATGGAAAGAGGGGTCTGCTGCTGCTGCTGCTAAGTCACTTCAGTAGTGTCTGACTCTGTGTGACCCCATAGACGGAAGCCCACCAGGCTCCCCTATCCCTGGGATTCTTCAGGCAAGAACACTGGAGTGGGTTAAGAGGGGTCTAGCTGACAACAAATACCAAGTGCCCAGCAATGGGAATGAAGTGTCTCAGGCCCTCTGTCTCCAGTCAAGCCACCAACTGAATGCAGCACCTGAATTTCTAACTTCATTGAGTTGAGCAGAACCACCCACTCAACCTACAGAATCATGAGCAATAATGAAATGCTGATGTTTTAAGTCACTCAGTTTTGAGATCATGTTACACAGCATAGGTAACTGATACAGAGTCTTTAATATAACATTACTAAATTATTAGCCAAGTCTCAGTTTTACATATCAACAAAAGTCAGAGTTAGATGTAAAATGCCCAGAAAGCAGATGCTGGAGATAAAATCAGCAAAAGTTAAAGAATGTGTTGTTTGTTTATTATTAATTAATTATTTATTTTTGGCTGCACTGCACGGCTGTGGGATCTTAGTTCCCCAATCAGGGATTGAACCTGGGCCACCACAGTGAAAGCACTAAGTCCTAACCATTGGACTGCCAGAGAACTCCTGAAAGTTAAGAATTTAAATTCAACTAAATTGGATAATAATTACATAATGTTTATAAATAAATTTTATTTTGGGGGGGCTCCAAAATCACTGCAGATGGTGACTGCAGCCATGAAATTAAAAGATGCTTGCTCCTTAGAAGAAAAGTTATGGACAATCTAGAGAGCATATTAAAAAGCAGAGACATTACTTTGCCAACAAAGGTCTGTCTAGTCAAAGCTATGGTTTTCCCAGTAGCTATGTATGGATGTGAGAGTTGGACTATACAGAAAGCTGAGCACCGAAGCACTGATGCTTTTGAACTGTGGTTTTGGAGAAGACTCTTGAGAGTCCCTTGGACAGAAAGGAGATCCAACCAGTCCATCCTAAAGGAAATCAGTCCTGAATATTCATTGGAAGGACTGATGCTGAAGCTGAAACTCCAATACTTTGGCCACCTGATTTGAAGAACTCATTGGAAAAGATCCTGATGCTGGGAAAGATTGAAGGCGGGAGGAGAAGAGCACAACAGAGGATGAAATGGTTGGATGGCATCACCAACTAAATGGACATGAGCTTGAGTAAACTCCAGGAGTTGGTGATGGACAGGCGTGCAGCAGTTCATGCAGTTGCAAAGAGCTGGACATGACTGAGCGACTGAACTGAACTTAACTGACTGAGGTGCCCTTTGGCACATGTATATGAGATCATAGAATGGAATATATCATTGCCCTTAAGGTTTATAATGAGATCACTTTCTGAATAACTGTTCAATAATAATAATAATGAATAACTTCCTTAATAATTCAGAAAAATGAAAGATGAAAGATTTTTAAAAAATAATTGTTCAAGGATGCAAGTTCTTAGATGATTGGATGACTATCCACAGTCTCATTTATCTTCATTGTATTTTAAAAATCAGTACAACAAAAAGAGAAAGTTACACACCAATATTTTTTATAAATATAGATGTAAAATTCTCAACAAAACACTAGCAAATTGAATCCACCAATATATATAAAAAGGATTATACATTATGTTCAAGTGGGTTTATCCCAAGAATGTAAAGTTGGCTTAACATCTGAAAATCAGTTAATGGGATACACTGTATCAATAGTGAAAACCACTCAGTCATGTATGACCCTTTGTGGCCCCATGAACTATACAGTCCATGCAATTCTCTAGGCCAGAACACTGGAGTGGGTAGCCTTTCCCTTCTCCAGGGGATCTTCCCACGCCAGGGAGTGAACCCAGGTCTCCCTCACTGCAGGCAGATTCTTTACCAGCTGAGGTAAAGATTCTTTACCACAAGGGAAGCCCTGTAACAATAGGATGAAGGACAAAAAACACACGATAGGGGCTTGCATGATGCTCAGTGATGAAGAATCCTCCTGCCAGTGTAGGAGACACAGATTCGATCCTTGGTCCGGGTAGATCCCACATGCCTCAGAGCAAATGAGCCCATGCACCACGACTGCTGAGCCTGTGCGCCAGAGCCCAGGAGCTGCAACTACTGAAGTCCACATGCCCTAGAGCTTGTGCTCCACAAGAGAAACCACCACAATAAGAAGCTGGCGCACCGCAACTAGAGAATAGCCCTCACTCGCAGAAACTAGAGAAAAGGCCGCACAACAACGAAGACCTAGCACAGCCAAAAAACTAAATAATAAATACAATTTTAAAAAAGAAAGGTTTTTTAAAAAAAACAACACATGATAATCTCCAGGCAGATAAGGTATTTGACAAACTTCAATACTGCTTCATGAGAAAAGGCTAAATGGACTAGGAAATCAACATGACCTATCTCACTGTAACTGAGGACTGCTCAATAGATCATGTTTTGTGCCTCCAGTTTTTCACTTTTGTGACATACACTTTGTGACAAACAACTTCTCCTTGAAAGCACAATATGATTTGTCTTTGCCTACACACCCTACATACACCGGAGAGTGAATCATTCACATAAAGCATATTAAACATGAGGGCAATTTTGCTCAGAATAAAGAATGAGCTTAGGAAATTGCTTTGGTTCCTCAAAAATGAAATGTGGTTCATGGTGAAGGAAGCCTAAGTGAGGACTGCTGCTGCTGCTAAGTCACTTCAGTCATGTCTGACTCTGTGTGACCCCATAGACGACAGCCCACCAGGCTCCCCCGCCCCTGGGATTCTCCAGGCAAGAACACTGGAGTGGGTTGCCATTTCCTTCTTCAATGCATGAAAGCGAAAAGTGAAAGTGAAGTCGCTCAGTCGTGTCCGAGTCTTCGCGACCCCATGGACTGCAGCCCACCAGGCTCCTCCATCCATGGGATTTTCCAGGCAAGAGTACTGGAGTGGGGTGCCATCGCCTTCTCCGAAAGTGAGAACAAAACCTAGAAATATATTAAGTTGGAAGGGATCTTAGAGATAACAGAGTTTATACTCTTACCTTGTGCATGAATACACTTCTCTGCCAAGATACCAGCCTGTCTTCAAAAGGTAATAAACAAGTAGGGTATTGCAGCTTCCAAATATAGTCACTTAACCAACAAGGATTTATTGAGCATTTACTAATGCGCCAGGCACTGTTCTAGGTGCTTGGGACATATCACTGGACAAAAAGATTTCTGAGTCTGTGGAACTTAAATTCTAGAAGGGGACAAAAGTCAATAAATAATAACCCAACTAATTTGATAATACGTTAGAGAGTGAAAAATCCTTACAGAGAAGAGTAAATCAATATTGGAAGTAATTGGGTGTATGCATGTGTGTGGAGGTTTTTTTTTTTAATATTTATTTATTTGGCTGTGCTGGGTCTTAGTTGTGGCATGTGGAAATCTTCATTGCAGCATGCAGAATCTTTCAGTTGTGGCATATGAACTCTTAGTTGCAGTATGTGGGATCTAGTTCCCTGACCAGGGATCAAACCTGAGCCCCTAGCATTGAGCTTGCAGTGTCTTAGCCACTGGACTGCCAGGGAAGTTCCAAGTGTGTGGACTTTTAAGTTGGTGGTCGGGCTGGTCTCAGTGAGATGAAATTTAAGCAGAGTTGAAGGAGCTGAGGGACTTAGCCAACTGGATTTCAGGGAAAAAGCAGTCATGGAAGAGGAGACAGCCAGAACAAAAGCCCTAAGGCAGGCCCTAGACGCCCCTCCTCTCTGATTGCTCTAATGTGAGGTTCTTAACTGTGAGTCCCCACAACTGCGGGGTAGAATTCAGGGAAACTGTTTCTTTCAATTATGAAGGTTGGCAACCCTTTCTGCTCCTACCAGTGCCTGCTAACTGTCCTAATCTTTGATTCTCTAAATTATGAAACCACATTATGTCATGAAAATACATTGCTTCAACCATTCTAACATAGTAGAGCCTCAGGATTCCTCTGTATATTCTCATATAAAAGCATTAAAGCAGGATAAACAACAAGGTCCTACTGTATAGCACAGGTTTCCCAAGTGGCTCAGCTGTTAAGAATCTGCCTGCCAATGCAGGAGACTCAGGTTCGATTCCTGGGTCAGGAAGATCCCCTGGAGAAGGAAATGGCAACCCACTCCAATATTCTTGCCTCGGGAATCCCAAAGACAAAGGAACCTGGTGGGCTACAAGTCGAAGGGGTCACAAAGAGTCAGACACAACTTAGCACCTAAACAACAACAATACTGTATAGCACAGGGAACTATATTCAATATCCTGTGATTAACCATAATGGAATAGAATGTGAAAAAGAATTATATATGTACAACTGAGTCGCTTTGTTGTATAACAGCAATTATCAACTATGCTTCATTAATATTAAAAAAATCAATAAAAACAGCCAAATGGAGATGTTTCTTGTTAAATAATTGAAAATAATATTCTAGAATTCAAGAGGATTTTAGCAGCTAGTCATGTAGATTTGAAAATCATTTGTACCTAGATGGTATTGAAAGCCATGGGGTTGAATGAGATCACAGTGGTTTGCAACAAGAAACTGTGCCAGCCCTTTCTTTTGTTCATTGGATGTTATTGCCTGTCATTAATTAAATTCCCAATGTTAAAAAATATCAACAGAAAATTCAAAAGTCCACAACCAAAGCAAAAAACAAAACCAAAAAATCCCCCAAATTACCACCACCACCAATACCAAACATTAAAGTAAACTGGACCAATACAAGAAGCAGAACTGTAACTGGTCTAGAGTCAAAGATCAGGACAGGCATGGAAAGCATGAGGCAGGAACAGAAGGACACTTGTTAGAGGACCGTGAGAAATTTGCCCCAGGTCTAATCCCACAACCTGTCCTAATCCTGTTTCATTTGTCATTCTTGCTTATGACTCATGAACCAGCTTGCACCGAAAAGTTTACGGACTCACTCTGGCATGATGTCACCACTCTGGAGGAGCAATCTCAGCTGTCTACTGTGACAGAAAGCTGAGTCAGGGTCAGACCCTTGCTTTTTCAGTAATTCTTCATATTACAAAAATCCCAAATGTGGCCAGATTGTTGAATTTTATTTTATTTAAAAAAGTGCATTTCCAGGAAATTCCCTGGTGGTCCAGTGGTTAAGAGCTCACCTTGAAATGCAGGGGACACGGGTTTGACCCCTGGTTGGGAACATAAGATCCCTTTTGCTTCAGGGCAGCAAAGCCCGTGCACCATACTAGAGAGAAGCCTGAGCACTGCAACTAAGACCCAATGCTGGAATAAATAAATAAATAAAAACAGTTTTTAAAAATGCACTCCTGATAAACAGAATCTCCCCATTACCATTGATACAATAAAAGAATTAGGTTCATAACATTTTTTTTCCCCCAGCCCGATCTGTTTCTTTGGTTGGTTGGGTTACAAGATATTTTGAGTAGTTTTTTTTTTTTTTTTACTTAATCCTATGTAAAAATAACCCAATAAAATGAAAGATAATGTCATTGTCTTTCCAGCTTATTCCAAAAGAAAATCCAAAAGAAAGTGATATATTAGGGTAGAGTAGACCAAATCTAGACAGCAGTTAGTCAAAACTACATGAAAATAAACCTGGAGAATTGCATAGAGGGATAGTCTTACTAATCACACAATTTAAATAGTAGGGATGGACTTCCCTGGTGGTCCAGTGGCTAAGAATCCACGCACCAATGTGGCGGGGGCGGGGGGTGCGGAACGAGGGTTCCCACATGCCTTGGGCAACTAAGCCTGTGCACTGCAACCACTGAAGCCCGTGCAGACTGGAGCGCATGCTCCTCAACAAGAAAAGCCACCACTAGAAGTCCACACACCGCAGCTGGACATGGAGCCCCTGCTTGCCACGACTAGAGAAGGTCTGTGCTCAGCAATGGAGACCCAGCACAGCCAAAAATAAATAGGTATTTAACAAATAAATACACAAATACTAGAGGGGAAGTAATTTTTCAAGAACAGCTTCAGCCAACAGCTACATTATTGGAATATCAGTTGGTGAATATCCTGTAAGAATGTGAAACTTCTGTACTTCAAAGGATATAATAAACAAGTTAAAATATACATGACAAATTAAGAACATAATTTTGCAGTACATCTTCAAACAGGTAAGTTTTTTAATGAAAGGATTATATATCATGAGCAAAGGATATAAAGACATTGCATAGAAGAATAAAAATTGCCTATAAACTGAAGATACTGAATTAGACTTATAATCTAGAAATGATACATTGTATGCACATATTTCCACAAATATTCAGATTTCATTGTATTATTATTATAAACAATATTTAATAGAATATGGTATACTACTGTGCAGCCATTAATAAACATTTAGATTTCAAATACTGACAAGGAAAGTATAGTATAACCTCGCTTTTGTTAAAAACCTCTTATACATACAACACATTAATAAAAAAATTCTTAGCTACATGTATTTGCTTAGGAAGACAATATACCAAACTATGAACAATATTTTCTCTGAAAGTTGTGGTTAAAAAGGATGTTTATAATATTCTATATTTCAATTTATAAAGCAAATGTGTATTACATAAGCCACAACAAAATCAAGAATTTCCGTTTGGGAAAAGAAAAAAAAGTTTGGGGTTTAGAAAATTATTTAGTTAGAAAATACATTTGTATACCTTATGAAGAAAAAAGGATGTGGGCTTTCTTTATGGGTTATTTTCCTTCAAATTTATGGCTTTGTTATTCCTTCTGCTTATAATTTTAAAAGTAAACATTTTAAACCAAGAGAAATCAAGCATCATATTTATTCTTTAAATTGTTATGAAAGGGTGTAACTTAATTGCAGATAAAAATGTCTTAGAAGTTGGATCTAACTCATAGACATTGAACATCAGCTAACAGAAGGGTATGGGAGTTGAATTTTACAGATTTTGTGGATGACAGAGACAGGCTTAGCCATAGAGTGATGAAATACAATTTATATTTTAAGGCACGACAAGAAATAGTTAACATAAAATTTTCTCTGTTGGTTTGGGTCCCCTCTCTCCCCTCTCATGTTTACTGTGCATCCACATTGTGTTAACCAGATATTCACAGCAAAAATAACTGCTTAACTATAAAGGTCAGTTTTCCCTTCTGACACCAAAGCTAACTCCTCAGAAGATAATTTACTTACTGATGACCTTATTAATGTCACAAGCTGTATTATTCGTGTTCTGCCTATTTTACAGTTTGCATTCTGCCTATTTTTTCTTGCATTACCAAATGTGTGACTGAGCCTCTGATAAAAATAATGACTAGGTGACTTCATCAAAGTATAGTTCCATAAGATCCATGATTGTAATAGTAAAGCTCTAGATATGGGAAGAAGCAGTAAGAAGGAACAATTTCCTGGAAAATAACAGACCAGTAAGGTAGATTAACAGGGGCCTAATTCAGCAATGGCACATTGAGAGGCCTATCAACAAAATCCCCATCTGACCTTGGAATGAGCATTGCTAGTGTCATGAGACAAATTGATCACAAAATGCTTCTCAAAACCTTAGTCAAAATTACGATCAAAAGGGAGGGGACTGTAAAATAAAGAATGTTGCCCACCATCCAGTTCTACAGGAACCAAGTCATGAGCCATTGTAGTCATCGTCCTACAACACACCCTGAAAGGAATTCAGGGCAAAGACCAGGATGAGGCATTTTGTGCTCTGGGAAAACTGGTAGAACTGCTCTTGGATAGATGTTTTCAGGAGAAAATGTTATGAACCCAGTTTCTTGCAGGTTCCCATACTTAGAAAAGCACTCAAACCATTAATTGAGGTGTCTATTCCTTTTGAATAGCAGTCAGTTTTGAATATATGTGCACATACCCCTTTGCCAAAATCACAAATACCCTGACCTCCACCCTTACCTCTTTGGAATAGTCCTGAGATTTCTGCAAGACTGTCTCACAGGATATAACCCTCTGGTTGGCTTGGATAAAATATTCCATTTCTTTCTTAGATTGACTATGGATTACCTTTTTCATCAATACGAGGGAGGTATTTTAGCTTAATCTTATTTCATAGCCTCACTCTGTTTCTCTCATCTCCCTTCCACAAAAGAATTATTTCTCTAGGAGACAAATAAAAAAAGATATTTTCTTTAAGACAGATGTCACGTTCCCCGCCCTCTACTCCAATATTTTAATATAAACATTCTAGCTAGAATGCTGGTGATTTTCAAAACATGCTTATTCAGAGATCTCCATGTTATTAACAGAAATAGCTCTGTAATTAGGAACTTTTTAGAAATGCTTTAACAAAATAATTTAACCCTAAACATTTAAAAGTGAATTTGTACCAGTAAGTCCAACAAATACATTGAAAAAATATTTTATTTTCCTAGAGGATAAAGAAAAACACAAGTCCTTAGGAACTGAGTCCTACCTTATAAATTCACAATTGTTACATCACCCTTGTTGGTTTTATGTGCTAATGATAATCTACCAAGTATGAGGCAGAAGGGCAAAATGATTCCGGCAGAGAAGCTGAAGAACAGAACCAACTAGGAGGAAGCTTCCTGTTGGCACAAAGCAGACTATACTTTTGCTCACGTAAGGACATGCAGCCTTCTGAAAAAAGAAATCAGTCCTTTGGTATTTTAGAAAGTGTCTTCTTACCTGCTGAAGATGACAAACAGCTGGCCTTGTTTTAGCAGCCTGTGTGACAATCAACATTCCTTTTCAGGCAAAGATTAGATACGGGTCCCCACCCTGGCTACAAGTTCATCCTGAAGTACAAGTGTTTGGTTATGACCTCACCTCCCCACACCTGGAGACTTGTCACAGCATGGCCAAGTCCAAACAATAACTTGCTCCTCCACCCAACACTCTTCCTAATACTCCAATACATGGGACAGAATACATTTGAAAAATGAGGCACCTTCTTAAGGCAACTGCTTCCTGCTTTTCTGAGTTCCCTTCCATAAAATGTCTCTTCTCAAATTATTCTGAATTCTGCTTTAGGATTCTCTTCCTCAAATACCACTTGGATGAGGTCATCTCACATTGCAAGATCTTCAGCAGATCCTTTGTCTTAATAAAATTCCAACCCCAGAGTAAAGCAATCAAGAGTCCTTCAGTTCAATTCAGTTCAGTTCAGTCACTCAGTCGTGACCGACTCTTTGCAACCCCATGAATCACAGCACGCCAGGCCTCCCAGTCCATCACCAACTCCCGGAGTTTACCCAAACTCATGTCCATCGAGTTGGTGATGCCATCCAGCCATCTCATTCTCTGTCGTCCCCTTCTCCTCCCGCCCCCAATCCTTCCCAGCATCAGAGTCTTTTCCAGTGAGTCAACTCTTCGCATGAGATGGCCAAAGTATTGGAGTTTGAGCTTTAGCATCAGTCCTTCCAATGAACACCAGGGATCGATCTCCCTTAGAATGGACTGATTGGATCTCCTTGCAGTCCAAGGGACTCTCAAGAGTCTTCTCCAGCACCACAGTTCAAAAGCATCAATTCTTTGGCGATCAGCTTTCTTCACAGTCCAACTCTCACATCCATACATGACCACGGGAAAAACCATAGCCTTGACTAGACGGACCTTTGTTGGCAAAGTAATGTCTCTGCTTTTTAATATTAATGAATAATCCTTTTAAGTCTTTTTTTTCCGCCCCTACCATCCTACATTTCTTGAGTGTTCCTGCTTGGTTTCCCTCAAGCCATTTCTTGTATATTCCAACGCTCACTCTGTCTATGGATGTCTGTAGTTCTACCTACCTTTTCTAGGATTATCACAAAGGTTCTTTTTTCCAGAAGTTTTCAAATGCCCTCCAAATGAATATTGAAACTCCTGGCTCTGTGAATGTAAAGGCAGTCTTCCCTAGCTGACTCTCCCACCACCCCTAAATAGCTGAGGTAATTTGCCCACTTCACATGGCCATGTGATGAATCTCCTAAGAGGAAACCATCCATTTTCTCCTACTAGTATCCAAGCTCTCCTTAAAACAGATTCTATTTTAGAGTTTTCCTCTTTTAATGCCCCAAAGCACATAGAACAACTCAACACAAGTGTGCCCTTAACACGTAACCAAATAAATCGAGAAATAGGAATCAATGGAGAAACTAGTGCTTTTCTAGAGCTTTTGACCGAGAGGCAGTACAATGGATATGGATATTGGGAGTCTGAGTGACCAAGATTTAGGTTCACATTACTCACCTGCTGTGTCTCAAGCATTCCCTCTAAAAATGAAGTAAACGATCCCTACTTAATATGGTGATTGTGACAAAGGGATAGTAATACACAAAGAACCTCAACGCGAATTGTCTGTGGGACATGCTAGAGAGATAACTGTTAGCTATCTCTGGTCACAGGAGACTGCAATGCAATGTTTAAGGGGTAGTTAAACAACTGTGTGTGTGATTTAGGGAATGGTCAAGTCTTTAGTTGGACTGGCCTCTCAACAACCACTTCTTTTTTTTTTTTGGCCAACCAGGGTTCGAACTTGTGTTCCATGAAGTGGAAGCTAACCACTGGACTGCCAGGGAAGTCCCAACAACCACTTCTTGAATGCTGACAAGTCCCCTTGACTTCTCCATGCTGCTGAAGTTTCCTCAGGTTAAATACATAATGTGAAGAAAATATTTACCTAACAGAATGTTGAGTACAATAATGTATGTAAAAACACTATGTAAACTACGGTAAAAGATCAGTTTTATTATGGACTTTAACTCAGAGAAAAAAGCCAAAAGGATTAAACATTTTATTCAATTTCTATCATGTTCTATGAGGGCCTTGAAAATAATTTTTCCCTTTTCATATAATTTCCCTTCTCTTTACTGTTTATAGAACACTAAATTTGGATATTCAAGTTACTAAAATGAAAACTAAACCTGGAAGGGTTATATTTTGCACCCTCTGCTGGCCTCTGAGGAGAATAACACTACCTAAGACTAATTCAAGATCATCTATATGTTTATTTTCATGGACTTGACTGTAAAGATGTCATGGCATTCCACATAAAGACAAAAACATAGTTTCAGGTCTATATTATGTATCAGACAATTAAACACAATTTGTTTATGCCTACTCTTTGTTTGTAACAATTATCATAGGATTCAAATCTAGAAAATTATTTTTGTACAAAGGCTAGCTGCCCATTTATATTTTCAAAAGAATTACTTTAAAAGATTCTGCTGTTTCTATTGATATATTTAAGGCTGAAATCCATTGAAAATACCCAAACTTGTAACGTCTTAATTTCCTTTGCTACCACTAATTTTTGCAACCACATAATTTACTACCAAACTTACAAGGTTGTATATACTAATTTAACTGTGAATCATTTTATTTATATTCAAAGTCTTAGATTATGTATATGAAAACTAATTTATTAAACCTTTGTACACAAAGATGAACACACCTGAATAGCAAGCTTATATGAAGAATGAAGTTACAAAAAAGTAAAAGTGTTATTAAAACGGATGCATGTAAATCATTTACAAAAATACCCCAAATGGTATAAAGCTGCTCATCCCTGATTTTTCTCATTTGGTTGTTAAGAGTTGAAATATGAATTTTAAATGGTTAGAACTTTTTCCCTTTTTAAAAAGTGATATATTAAACTTACCTACAGGATAATTAGCAAAATGTAGAAAGGGAAAACGATGTACAAAAGACAGATTAAAAACCATCACTCCTGACGGACATTCACAATCCAAAAATAGTATAAACCTTAGCAAACTATCTCTAAACTGGCTCCTACTTATCTCCCCCCAAGTTTTTATCAGTGAGAATAAAATATAGTAAACCAGCAAGCTCAGTCTTTCCGTTCTTTAAAAGAGGCCTGATCTGAGACCACAATTAAGCCTTGGATAGATTTTATCTTTCACATGGGAAGGACAAATAGGAAAACAATTTTACCTGTCCACTTAGTCCTAATTACCAGAACACAGTTATAATTAAATAGCACTGAGTGCTATGTCAAGCAGTCATTCAGAAGTCTTCTTGTTTTTTTGCTGGTTTCGGGGTGAATTCTTTAACAAGTTTCTTATCCTGAGGTACATTCCAGTAGATTCCGCCATGTTCTCAAATTCAAACGGTGTTATTCCAGTTGCAAACTTGCTCATGTCAGGGATAGCACTGTGGGCCTTCGTGGCTGCTGCAGGACTGCAGTCTGCATGAAGGAGCTGCTGGCTGCTCCCACCATTCCTGACCTCAGTGTTTGACTCGACCCTGCCGCGGTCAAGAGCACCTTTAGGGTCTACATGAGGGGACTCTTCCTTTTCCTTCTGGCCAAGCAAAGCAGTCTCAGAATCTGGGCTCGAGGCTTGTTCCTCTTCCGATTTCTTTGCATCAGTGTCTGGTACCTCAGCCTCCCCTGGCACCTGCTTTTCGGATGTTTTTCCCTCTGGGACAGCGAGGTCAGGTTCGTTTGGACAAGGTGAAGAGGCCACCGAATTCCCAGTTAAAGGTGTGTCTACAGGAATATCCGAATCACTGTTGACGCTCTCGGCCTGCTCCAGGGCCGCCCATATCTGCCTCTGTTGTTCTTCTAGTTCCTCTAGAGTCAGCGCATCTTCGTCCATAGTCATGGATGCCGTTCTCGTCCGGGGTGAGTCACTGGGAGTCAGCGGCGGGGTGCCCTTGGGGAGTGGAGGAGTGAAGATGGGTGGAGGGGTGCCCCGGGGGAGCGGGGGAGGTGTGCCAGGGGGCAGCGGGGGCTGAAACTGAAAAGCTTCGCTGCTTGGGGACCCATGCGGGACCTCGGCATCTGAAATGAGGATGTTGAGATACTGAGTTGTCATACAGCACTTGATTTTACTAGCATCTATTATTTGAACTCAGGTGAATCCAGAGGTTTGATGGCAAAATAACAGGCTCAAGAGGGGAAAACTGGATCCCCAGATACCACACGTGTAAGGTGTGCTCAGTGGTGTCCAACTCTTTGCAACCCCGTGGACTGTAGCCCACCAGGGTCTTCTGTCCATGGAATTCTCCAGGCAAGAATACTGGAGTGGGTTGCCATTTCCTTCTCCAGGGGATCTTTCCAACCCAGGAAACAAACCTGCATCTCCTGCATTGGCAGGTGGATTTTTTACCACTGAGCCCCCTGGGAAGCATACCATCATCATTGCTTAATGGCCTCAATCCACCTGAAAAGAATATGTGCAGGGGGAGAGGTCAGGATCTCTGGTGCCAGGAATTCTAACCGAGGGTAACCTTTAACACAGTAGGAAATCTGGCTGGAAATGAGGCTGCTGAGACTCTCGAGTGGGCAGATGTGGAAGAAGCAGTGGAGGAGGCAACTGGGAAACTCCCTGGCTTATTTCCCAGTTCTGTACCCCAGTCTAGATGGCTCGATGGAACTGTGGGTTCATGTGGTCAACTGGTCATTACTATCTGGGTGTCTCACAGATACAACGGATCTGACCTGTACAAAACAAGGAATCTTTTCCTAAAACTCAGACTCTTCCCCCGTTTGTTAACTCGTTCACTGGCACCACCAGTAGTATCTGGTTTAAGTCTCCAGAACCGAAACCTAGTCACCAGAGTCCTGCTCCTTCCCTTCCGCCCACACCCGGTCCTTGGCTCTCTGGGGTCCACCCTTCCCCACAGCCTGTCATAGTTGCTACATTATTTTGGGACCATTACTGTTGGTTAGGAATATTAGAGTTGTTCCTGCCTCTCAACTCGTCTTCCTTATACTCATCCTCAAACAATCAGTCTTTCTAAAACACAAATCTGGTCCTACTAACCTCTTCATCTCATTAGAAACCCTTTAGTGCCTTGCCATGATCTAGAGGAAGAAGTTCAATCTCCTCTGTACCATATGAGGCTCTCACAACCAAAAACCTGCCTATATTGACTACGTCATTTCTTACAGCCCGGTCTGAACTCCAGCCATCACACTGTTGGTGGACAAACATGCCGTGATGCTTCATGCTTCTGTCTTTGCATTTCTCACTGACTTGAATGCCCTAACCCTGCTCATCTCACCCTGGTCACATCCCTCAGGACCATCACAACCCTGCTTGACCACAGGTTTCATGGTAAACCCAGAGGATTCAGAGAACAAAAGACTAGGGGAGCACAGAGGGAAAGACCTTTGTTCCCTTCCCTTGGCTTTCTGAAAGGATGGACTTTCCTCACGGTCTCTCTTTCCTGCGGGGAGATGGGATTTTGTGAATTTATACACTTGGGAAGAATAACTGAGAAAGCTTGACTCAGTTCTGCCCTTCCTCCTCTTGGCAATGAGCTGCCAAAGGGGAGTATTTTCCACTGTGTGTCTCAAAGCACTGCCCATCAGAGGGACCAGTTCAAATCCAGGGCTGCTGGGACTGGGTGGGAAGGTCTGTCTAAGGAGCCCGGTTGGCGGGCCCATCCGGCTCTCATGCCAAGCTATAAGCCTTCCAACTCAGCTGTGACCGGCAATAGTGGAGGTGCTCTGATACCCAAGGATAAAAGGGAAGATTGACTCTTGAGTTACTGCTCATTAAGAGCTTCCTCTTTCTTAGGGAACTCAGCAGCATACAAACTCGTCCTACTTTCTCAATGAAAGCAAAACCACACAGTGGAACCTACCCGAGTCCAGTTCCATGTCAGCGGGTGAGGCTGCTGCGCTGTTTTCCTTCTTCTGCTTCTTTGGACTACTGGGGCTGGACTGAGACGAAGACCTTTTGCTGCTAGACTTCATGTGTGGCTAACGGAGAACCAAACCAAACACAAGTGAATTGGGGGAGACAAAGAATTACATTCCATCCCTCCATTTAAACATGATACAGAAAACCAATCCAGGTAACTGGTGAATGTAGTTACCTTTTTCCTTTGGATTCATCAGAAAACATAGAGCACTTTATGGCAACCAGATGCCTATGAGTTACAAAACCCCATGGATGAAAGCAATACATTTTTCTAGACCACACTCTGAAAATCTATTTACCGCTTGGAAGTTAGAAGTTAGGTAATTGGCAAACACGTCCTTCTGCTGACACGCCTGCATTGGTATTGACCCAAATATCCTCCATTCCTAACAATGAAAAGAGAAGGGAAAAAGAGGTGAAGTGGAGATACCAAATTACATTCCTGCTTCATATGTGACTTCCTTTTTGCAGGGGGTAGGGGGTAAAGAAAATAATAGTGCGCTGAAAGGGGAAAAAAAAACAACAACTCTGCCTGTACAACAGTCAGGACAGAATACTAAAAGACTACTTGACAAAACCACTTGGGCCAAAAAGGTTCTGCCTACTATTAAGAAGTTACAGGCAGTGACAACAGACTCTTAGCAGCGTGGCTGGTTCCCACCCCCATCCTGACACTAACCAGTACTGCCCATAGACTGTTCCTTGCCCCTTTCTCCTAACTTGCTCATACCTGCTGTCTTTTCAAACTAAGTAGTAATCACTCTTTTCTCTCTTATTGCCAGTAACACATTCAACAGCGGCTCTCAACAGGAATCACTTTGGGCTCCTGTGAAATCAACAGACTCTAGGGGCTAAGTCAAGTCTAAGTGGGAGAGGGGGTGCTCAGGAACGTGTACTTCTAATGTGTACCCCAAGGGGATTCTGACCTAGGCTGGGATTTGGACCCAACTTCCAGAGGCACTGATGGTTTATACATGCAATTTAGCCAGCCCTTAACTAATTACGCACATCTCAGATCTGTTCACCAGACTCTCAAGTTCAGACCTTTGGCTGCTTCTCTACTGCCCAGTCCCTAAGAATAGCTAGAATGCAATTTTTTTTAAGTCATTTATTTATTTGGCTGCACTGGGTCTTAGTTGCAGCATGTAGGATCTAGTTCTCTGAGCAGGGATTGAACCCAGGCCTCCTGTGTAGGGAGCTCAGAGTCTTTGCCACTGGACCATGAAGGAAGTCCCTAGAATGCATTTTTATTAAAATAGCACTACCACCATCACCACCACTACAGTTAGTTGTTGAATCCTGAAACATAAGATAAAAGTTGGAAAAGATTAAGTATAGCAAACCTTTCTTGTATCGGAGAAATTTTACTTTGTGGGGGGAAAAGAAGGAAAAGTAGGAAAAAGTTATAGTACACGCAGATTGATTAAAGGTAGAAAAATACTTCCCAAACAATTCTGTAAAATTTACAATACTGCTTCAAACCATCCCATGTTGTTAAAAAAGAAATAATAATCTTTTAATTTTAGAATAGTTTCAGATTTACAGAATCTAATCATTCTATTTGTTCCTCAGGGCATAAAATCAGAAAAAAAAATAGATTTTCTTTTTGACGAATTCAAGATTTCACTTAACATTCTAGTCAACACAAAGGAAATTAAAAAGTTAAACTCATAAGCAACACATTTTATTGTCGTTGCTCAGTTGGTAAGTAATGTCCGACTCTTTGTGACCCCATGGACTGTAGCACGCCAGGCTCCTCTGTCTCCACTATCTCCCAGAGTTTGCTCAAATTCATGTCACATTTACTATTTTTTTTCTGGCCACACTGCATGGCTTATGGGAGCTTAGTTTCCCAACCCAGGATTGAGCTCCCACCCTCAGCACTGAAAGTGTAGAGTCCTAACCACTGGACAGCGAGGGAATTCTCAACCTTGACTTCTTTATGAGACAGTAATTGCAATATAAGCTAACATTTTGAACAATCTACACAAATAATTTTATATCTCAGAAGAATATAAAACCAATATACTTACATCTGGAATTCCTCTGGGAGTAGATATATTAAAACCTGGATAGTTTACCAATTTCGAGAGATCATAAGTGACACTTCTATTCTGCTGTACTTCTCCAGCTTCTGTCTCTCCATCAGCACCATCTATTATGGATCATCAAAAAGGTTAATATTGCTAAGTGCCCATATAAATCCGTCTCTGGACCAAAAGCAGACCTGGAAAGTGCTTATATTTATGGCCACAAAATTACTCTGAGAATGGCTTTCATTATAATTTGTCTGAACCATTATATTAGAATTTTTAAACGACACGGACATACCATTTTGATAAAAATATAAATATTGAAAAACTTGGAAAGTTTAGCTCTTCTATGAGTTGCTTAAGTCTATTTTGCACCGATTTTATGATTTGCCTAATGCTCTATTCCAGTTCTTTTATTTAAGAGGCATTTATATAATGGTTACTATATATGAAAAATGTTTTATTCTCAGTGCTTTGAACAGTTTATAAGTATTCACTCACTTATTTTTCACAACAACCCTAAGAGGTACTTACTACCAATACCACTTTACAGATGACAGCAATCCTTGAATGATGGTTGAGAACTACTTCATTCTTTTTGAAAAGAACCAAGTAAAGCGAACATTTATGTTGCTAGTCCCATGTCTATACACCTAAGGTAACCAAATGGTTGATGAGAAGTTCCTCTTTATATAAAGTTTTCAGGATAATAAGCCAAGAAGCAAAGAAAGAATGAGAATAAAACCACTGTGCCATCCCCAATAACTAGATATTGGCAACGTTCACAGATGACTGATTTTACCACCAATTCACAGCAGAGGGACAGAGAAACATACTAAAAGAAAACCATGGGGATGACCAGCAAAATCTCAAAAAACCCAAAAGGACAAAATTCAGAGCTTTGTTAAAAACAAGAAAGGGAACTTGTAGATTAAAAGAGATTTAAGAGACTCTCAATTATCTACAATCATGTGTCCAAAGAATCCCTAGGTGAACAAATAAATTTAAGAAGAGACTGGTGAGGGGACCTCTCTGGTGGTCCAGTGGCTAAGACTCTGAATTTTCATTGCAGGGGACCCAGATTCCATTCTTTGTCAGGGAACTAGATCCCACATGCCACAGTGAAGATCAAAGATCCTGGGTGCTGCAACAAAGACTAGGTCAGACAGACAATTTGTTTTTTTTAAAGAGAGAACAGCAGACTTGTAAGCACCTACAGAAAGTGGCATGAGTAATGATAATTTCAATGTCAGCATGACTTGGGGATATAAAATATTAAAAGGACTGTGCTAAATATACTCTTTTTGGTACTACATGAGAAGGGGGGCTTGGTAAATGTTTTGTTTTTATTTTAATGACTTAAGAGTTGGACTGTGAAGAAAGCTGATCGCCAAAGAATTGATGCTTTTGAACTGTGGTGTTGGAGGAGACTCTTGAGAGTCCCTTGGACTTCAAGGAGATCCAACCAGTCCATTCTAAGGGAGATCGATCCTGGGTGTTCATTGGAAGGACTGATGCTAAAGCTGAAACTGCAATACTTTGGCCACCTCATGCGACGAGTTGACTCACTGGAAAAGACTCTGATGCTGGGAAGGGTTGGGGGCGGGAGGAGAAGGGGACGACCGAGAATGAGATGGCTGGATGGCATCACTGACTCTGTGGACATGAGTTTGAGTGTACTCTGGGAGTTGGTGATGGACAGGGAGGCCTGGCGTGCTGTGATTCATGGGGTCGCGGAGAGTCGGACACGACTGAGCGACTGAACTGAACTGAGAAATACTTTGTTTTCTTTTTTAATTTAGAGCATAAGAGTTAATACTAAAATCTTAAGTGCAATCCTGTTTTCCTTCTCAGGAATAACCACTGTTGAGTTTGCTGTAAACTGGTTAAGACTTTAACTCCTCATAGAAAATATACAGCATGGTTTCATCCATGTGGGATTTTTGTTTTTTTAAGATCAATGGTGGTGGTGGTAGTAGTAGTGTTAGCGCTCATTCGTGTCTGACTCTTTGCGACCCCACGGACTGTAGCCCGCCAGGCTACTCTGTTCCTGGGATGTTCCAGGCAAGAATACTAGAGTGGGTTGCCATTCCTTTCTCTAGGGGATCTTTCCAAGACAGGGATCAAAGCCGGGTCTCTCTCATTGAAGGCAGATTTTTTACCATCTGAGCCACCAGGAAGATCAACAGTATCATAATAAATAAGCTATCCAGAAATGTATCTTTTAAACTCAGTATTGCATAAGAATCTTGCCATGGGAGCTCCATGGATTTACTCCATCTATTAAATTCTACAAGGATTCTACCCCCTAGATCTACCACGGTTTACTTAGCCATTCTACCTTACGGCCTTAATGTTGTCTTAAAATATATATATATATATTCTTAAAAAAAATATATATATATATATATTCTTAAAATTATTTTATTTTGGCTGCACTGGGTCTTAGTTGTGGCATGTGGGATGTGGCATGTGGCTTGAACTGGAGTACCCTGCATTGGGAGCACAGAGTCTTAGTCATTGGACCACCAGGGAAGATCCCTTAATGTTGTTTTTTATTTTTCACTATCATATTCAATGTTAAAATGTATCTTCATATACATACATACATTTCCTTGGGCAAATGTGTGAATATCTTTCTAGATACTTAAAAGAAGTTTTAGATTATATTATATTAATAAGAAGGTTTATTTATTCTAACTTTTATAGATCTCCTGGCAGAGATGGGTCATATTTCTGTTACTATTACTGAGAAAGGCAAGAGTTTATGAGGTCTAGCGGGAGAGCTAATACCTTGCTAGGCAGTCACTGAGCAAGTCCAGATAATTATTTGATAACTCTCAATGAAGTTTTAGTTCCTTCCTTGTAAGACAAAGGAAAATCATGGTATTTTTTAGTTAACTCAGTACACATTAAACAAGACAGCCATTCCCACTCTATTTTATTGTTATTCTTTAATTAAGAAAAAGAGAAAGAGACAGAACCCTTAAGTTGACTTATCTAACTGAACATACTATACCTTTCCCATCATAGAGCGCAAGCCCTGAGTTCTCCAGTTCGGCCTCTTTGAGCCACCCTGGTGGGTATCCTAGCTGGCGCATTCGATATATAAAAGGTGGAAGACTCTTGTCCGTCACACCCAGTGCGTCCTGGAGTTCCTCACTGAGTAAAAATAAAAGAGAAGGAAAAAAATACTGTATTCTTGCTTGGATGAAAATACATACTGTTTTAGTATTTTAAAACACTTCCATGTCCTTAGTGAATAGACTTGTGGACACGGCGGGGGTGGGGAAGAAGAGGATGGGACAAATGGAGAGAGTAGCATGGAAACATACACATCATCATATGTAAAACAGAGAGACAATGGGAATTTGCTGCATGACTCAGGGAACTCAAACTGGGGCTCTGTAACAACCTAGAGGGGTGGAATGGGGTGGGAGGTGGGAGGGAGGTTCAAGAGAGAGGGGACATATGTATACTTAGGGCTGGTTCATGTTGATGTATGGCAGAAAACAACACAATATTGTAAAGCAATTATCCTTCAATTAAAAATAAATTAAAAAAAAAAAAAAAACCACTTCCATGTCTTATATTATACAGCATGTGGCCCAGCAGTGCCTATCAATCACAACACAGTTAAGTCCCCGACATACGAACCTTCCAGTTGCGAACTTTCAAAGATGTGACTGTGTCTCTGTGTGCTAGCTATTGTAGTGTTAACTACTGTCCTTTTCAAGGTACTATACTATAAGATTAAAATTGTTTCCGTTATTTTTTGTGTTAGTTTTTTTATGTATTATTTGTGTGAAAAATATCAGAAAGCTATTATGCTATATACACCCAACTGTTGGATACCTAAGCTAACTTTGTTGGACTAACGAACAAACTGGACTTATGAACGTGCTTCTGGAAAAGAACTCCTTTGTATGTAGGGGACTTACTGTAGATATTTTTTGGATTAATCGATGTACCTTTTATATATAGACTTGTGAGAGAACACTTATATCCCGATTATTACCCTGAAGATACACAGAACTTGTTCCAAATAGTGGGGACATAGAAATGACATTCTAAGGTAAAATGACACAGGTACCTAATAACTCCTGGCTTAAATCTTCCAAATCTTTCTTCTACTTCTTCTGCATGATATCGCTGCTGAAAATTCTGATTGTTTGTCTCACCACAGGCATCCATATACTCTTTTCTCTTTTCGCTTATTCGAGCAGCATTTCGAGGCTAAATCATAATGTGTTTGGAAAGAATGGTATCAAGCAGTGTAGAAATATTTCAGAAATTAAATAAACATAAGCACTTTTCCTAGGTCAAGCACACAGATTATTTCAGTTTTAATGCATAAGGAGCAAGTATAAAAGAGACTGGATAGTTTAGAAAAATAAGCAAGGGAGAGAGGCAGTCCTTCAATTTCTTATTACCTTGGTACTATCACAAAGTTTTTAAAATAAATTGTCTAAACATGAATTCTCATCATGTTTTATTCATCTCAAATAGAGAGCACTGTAATAAATTATTATTTTTTAAAATAATGTCTTAAAACTTATGGACAAATTTGGAAAGATTTAAAAATTAAGGACTACAGGAAAGTAAGACAGGAAGTTTCTTTATATTGCACAATGCTATAGATGTATTGAAAATATTAGAAAGCTCTGGTTCAAAGATTTTTTTTTTTATATGAGAAAAATTTACCATTGGGCAATCTTTCATTTGATGCTCTTCAGAACCACAATTGAAACAGTGAGGCTTTGGCCTATTTGGTCAAAAAACAAAGATTTTCACAATGTAAATAGAAATATCAAAGCAAATCAATAAAATTCTGTGTGACAGCAACATGTATCAGAGATAAGAAAGCACGCAGATCACCAATTACTAATATCTGCAGAAATGACCTCACTTTCACCTCCTGTCCTAATGAGTTACACAAATATTACTTTTGATCAAGTCTTTTAACCAAGAGCCCTTATGTTCCTGACTGATCTGTTACCTCTGAATTTTGTCAGTGGCTGATAACAGAAGGATTTGAGGCAAACAGATAATCGTATTTTCCTTTAGGAAACTTGGAAAGGGGTAGATGGTTATAAGACAGCAATCAAAGATAGCAGTAATTAATCCTTTCCACCCACCCAGGCACATCAGGCCTGAACCAATGAGTTGCAATATGACTGACTTAGAGATTTACTCTTATGTCTATATACTGAAATTCTGGTTTAATCTGTTTATTTATAGTAAGCTGGTAATATAAACTTTTCAAACTATAAGAGTTTATGGTTTTGGTTAATAAAGAAGAAGAAGAAAACAAAAGCAACTCCCCACACAAACCTTTTTGCCTTTACTTGTATTTCTTGCCCTTCTAGAGAAACAATGTGGCTGAAGACTTGCTGGTACCTTTAGTGAGTTTTATTAAGGAATAGTTATCATAGTCTGCACAATTTGGTTTTTTTTTTAAAGGTGAACTTAATGGCAAGATGCATAAAGATCTTCATTCACTATGTAGGATACTTGGGTATTTCCCATCCTTCCGTAAGCTGAGGGTTTTCATTTAGTAGCGGTTGCCCCAATTTATCAAGGCAAAAATTAGTAAAATACAGGACACTTCCTACAACCTGCAGAAAACAAGTCAAAAAATATTGCTATTTAAGCGGAAAAAAAAAAAAGATGACATTAGATACTGTAAGACTATGATTGTTTTACCAACTTATTTCTGGATGATGAAATTACTAGAAATACTAATCAACTCCCTAGTGAAGGAGTCACATCCTGATGTGTCAGTAAAATCTCCATCACCGAATTCCCTGATGTTGCCTAGATCATGGAGTTTTTCCTGTTGGATCACTACTGTCAGGGGCACTCCCTCCAGACTTAAAGAGCAAAAATTTGTCAACAATTCTTCTATTTCCCATTTCTTTGCTTCCTTTTGTAGCAAGATCCTCAGAAAGCTCTTTATTTCTATATTCACTGTTACCATTTCCTTGTCCCCCAATAGGAGAAAAATTCCATACAAATTTGGAAAAATGTCATACAGAAAAGCTGGAACACCCACGAGCCCTCATCTAGATTCAACAATGGTTAACTGACATTTCTGTGTGTACATTGCTCTCTCCACACAAAAACATACTTTTTACTGAGCCATTTTTAAAAAGTAAGTTGCCACCACTCTCACCTTAGTCTAAACTATTATTTGCTTCTGCTGGAGACTAACAACTTCCTACCCGAGTTCCAGCTTCCACATATAACCAGCTACAACACTGCACCATTCATAACATGGCACCCCTAAATACTCAGTATGAGCGTCCTAACAATAAGAACATTCTCCTACAAATCATGATACCACCGTCACACTTGAGAAAACTAACACTTTATATCATCTGTATCCTGTCTGTGCTGGGAGGATGAAGAGCCCACAGATCTTACTGAGAAGATTTAAAGACATGGACACAACTCTGCATATGTGATACAGGCTAATATCTGCAAAGGTATCATGTGAAATCACCCTATAGAGTACCAAATGGCAAGACTAGGACCAGTGAGTACAAAAAGCACATTTCAGCTCAACTTTTAGAAAGTGCAAATTTCTATCAGAGATGTAAAAAATGAAGAAGCATGTCTCTTTTTTTTAAAAGTGAATTCCATATTACTGAGAATAAAAAAAAAAAGACCAGGATGCTAGCCATCAGGGCACTTTAAAGAAAGATCCCTGACCTTGAACTAGATAATTTCATCTCCCTTCTTTTTTTTTTTTTCATCTCCCTTCTAAACAATAAAGTTCTAGGATTTAAGGTGGCACCTGCCTAGGATGCTGCACACTTATTAGTCTAAATTGTGGTATGTCAATGGCACACAATACTCCATGAACATGAAAACTGGTCTTCCTTTAATGGAATCCAGGATTACATCATCTTCTTTAAACTTTTAAGTTGCAAAATCACATATGACACTGCACTGACACTTCTGAATTTTGCATAGGTATCAAAAGGCCTATATATAGGCTCACCTCTGTTAAAAATCTTGTGTTTTTCACTCACCATATGAGTCTTTCAAATGTTTAACATTTCCAAGTTGCCACTTGTTATAGTAGTTATTTATCCCTCTCGGATTCACCCATCTATAAGTTCCACAAGCATGCTTTCTATATTTTCATCCAAGTTCTTGAAAATGATGAGTGGGGAGAGGATGATGAACAGGTGGAGTAAAGAGAATTTTTAGGGCAGTGAAACTACTCTATACGAAGGTCTAATGGTAGATGCGTATTACTGTACAAATCCAAAGACCATACAGCACCAAAAGTGAACCTTAACGTAAACCATGGACTCTGGGTGATAATGATGTGTCACTGTAGATTTATCAAATGTAACAAATGTACCATCTGGTGGGAGATGTTGATAGAGGGGGAGGTTATAAATGTGTGGGGGCAGGGGATTTCACTCAATTTCTTGGTGAACTTGAGAAAAATATAAAAACTATTAAAGATTATAAAATCTATTAAAAACTGCTCTAAAAAATATAAAATCTATTTAAGAAAAAAAAGAAAAGAGAATGAACAGAGGGGACAGTCAGGAGAAAAATAAAGTCCTCTGAGGTATATCTATTGTACCCCTAGGTCACAATGAAATAGTTATTAAAAAGCAAACTATAATATTTAGAAGGCTGAAGCCTACACTGTTGTTTACAACAAATTTAATGAAAGAATGTGTGATCATTTGATGACACGTGACTACATCAGTTTACCATTTAAATGCTACCCAATGGACAGAGGATAGGAAATATATCTGCAGAATTCGAAACTAAAGCGTCCAAACTTACACTAAAAGCTTCCTTATTATTAACGGCACTGGATTCTTCTACTTTATGATCCTCTTCTAGCATAACACTGGATGGCTAACACAAAGAAAAACACAAGTTACAAAAGCTAAACAATTTTTAACAACTTTAAATTTCATAATTGAATCTGAACATATTCACTTTATCTTCTAACACACACCATTAAGGTATATAAAAGTTTGAATTCATTGCTGTGATAATTAGGGGGAGTGAGAAGGTAAGCTAGGTAGAAAAGTTTATGAAAGCTATTTCCCAAGTGGGAAAGTTAAAAAAGATATAAAAGATAGTATCTTCTGAAGCATTAGCTTACACTATGACTTTTATGTTAATAAATATTAATTATGGAACTTTCAATATTTAAACTGACAAGACAGGCTTTATCTTCAAATCAGACAATCAAAAATTTAAAAATATAAACTTGACACTGCTGGTCAATACTGATACTCAAGGCACAAAATTCTGAAGTGTTTCTTGAATCAAAAATTAAATAACATTCAGTACAGTTTTTATTGTTAAATGTATTCTGTTCCTCAATGTTTAAAAAAAATTATATATAATAGATGAAAACTAAAGGTGACAAAAATTTAGTAAATTAGAATACTCCATTCTCCAACCTCTGAGGATAAACAGCTAAAGATCCTTATTTGAGAGCCTCTACTTACCTTAACTTTTAATTAAAAAAAAAGCCCAGGAATCACAATCCTGATTTTCCTGAGATAAATTTATATCCTAATATTCACACAGTGGAATCTCTCAGATTTCTTTGGGCATGCTACTGGTTTTTAAAACAAGTAGAGGGGAAAAAAGGATGATACACGAACTAGTTCATTTTAGGAAAAAAAAAAAAAAAACACAAGAAAATCCATTTTATATAGTCCCTAGAAAAAGAGATGTTTTTCCCTGGCCTAAAATTAATTTTCTGCCCCAAACCACGTGTCCAAGTTAGGGAATGGTACAGGGGGAAAGGCTTTGAGTGTAGCCAGGTGTGAATATTATTCCCTAAGAAAAGCAATCACAATCCAAAAGAAAGCCCCATGGCTGCATTGGTCAGATTGTGGAGAAGGAAGCCAGGTTGCAGGATGGAAGGTGAAGAGACAATCTCGACAACCATTTTGATTTTGATTCAAGAGGATCCCCGGAGCCACCTAATAATTGGCAGTAAAACGCATAACCTACTAATCTTAAAGTCTCTTAAGTTTGAAATACCTGGGGCAAAAGATTAAAGGAAGTCTTTTCCACATCATTTTTCTGCTGTTCCTCAAATCTTTTTACTAAATTTGATACAAATTCCTCTATTTCTTGATGATATTGCCTGCATAAGAGGACAAAATGGTCAGAACCCAGACAGAGTAAAACACTGACTTGACTGAAGTCATGCATTTTTAGAAGATGGCATGTGTAAATATTGTTATTTTGTTTTTCAGAGTTTATATCAAATCACTGACTCTATATAACAGTCTAATCTATTCTTTAGGGAAAAAAAAAACAAACCCATTCTTGCCAAGTTAACAAAATGATGATGATAATATAACATAGTGCCTAGCATGTAGCAGCTGGCAGATACTTACACAAAGACTACATGGATTTATAAATTTTACAAACTTAATTTGTAAACATATAACACATGGTTCAAAATTCAAAACAAGTAAAAGAGTTAGTTACATAACAAAAAGCCCCTTTCCTACCCTGTCTCACAGCCACTTATTTCTGCAACACACACACAATCAATGCATTCAGCTCTTCCACAGCCTCTTCCTACAGACCCTCTGCACACACAAGGCAACACCTATGTAAATATGACACTGGAGAAAAAAAAAAAGACCAAAATGCAATGCAAGAAAAATGACCGAGGGCTATGTTCTCCAGCTCTCCAGGTCAAGAACCATGGTCATCAAATACTCTTTGGTACTCATTTTGGAAGGGGATAAAGAGCCAAATTCCTCTTCGTGGACTTGATGATCTGTCAGGTCTCTTTAGTTCTGACATTCTAAGAGTTCTGCAGGCACAACCCCAGGTGAGTGGTGCAGACATTAAGACTGTCAGGAGGGACTTCCCTGGTAGTCCAGTGGTTGAGACTCAGCGCTCCCAATGCAGGGGTGCATGTTCGATCCCTGTTCGGGGAACTGAGATCCTACATGCCATGGAGCGTGGCCAAAATATTTTTTTAAAAATTAAGAGAAAAAAAAAAAAGGTCTGCCAGGAGCTTGAGTTAGAGGCTGACCCTGATGGTGACAGTAGCCCTGGAGTCCCATGTGCCCAGCACCGTGCCACCGGCTGTACCACCCCACATAGCCTCAGGTTCCACTTCTGTGAGATAAAATAGCCAATGGATCTGCCATGCAGGTAACACCTAAATATGCTCCCTTTACCTTGCACAGCGTCTAAGATAACAACATGTGATGCGGGAGGGGGCAAGCACCTATCTGAAATGTCTATGACCATGCTTCAAGCAAGGCATGGGTCAAGGCCTCAAACCATTTCAGAACATTCTAGCAAGCATCATAGGAAAGCACTGAGTCATCCTACACCCAAGAATACTGAAAGCTAGCAAAGGTCTAGTTTTGCTATTCAAAAAAAAAAAAAAAAAATCACGTGGTAAGTTTTGACCATAGCCAACAGGGAAAACTCAGCTCTCTGATTTTGGTAGCAAAATGGTGGTAGCTGTGACTTTTATTAGCGGCTGTCAATTAGGTTTCTGGGGCTTCCCTGGTGACTCAGTGGTAAAGAATCCACCTGCTAATGCAGGAGCTGCAGGAGAGGCAGGTTCAATCCCTGGGTCAGGAAGATCCCCTGGAGAAGGAAATGGCAACCCACTCCAGTACTCTTGCCTGGGAAATCCCATGGACTGAGGAACGTAGTGGGCTACAGTCGATGGGCTTACAAAGAGTCAGACACCATTTAGTAACTAAACAACAGCACTGGGCTCTTACAGGTGCTCACTTAGTCACCTAAAAGGTAGCTACTATTAGTGTCCTGTTTTCCAGTAAGGAAACTGATATGCAGAGAGGGTCAGTGACCTCTCCAGGTTCACATATGTAGAAAGCAGAAGTAGCCAGATTCAAATTCAGGTTTATATGACTGCAAAGTCCTGGCTCTTACCATGATTCCATAAATTTTAAGTAAAAGAATACAGATGGTATAAATACAGATGAAAACACCAGATTTACACAAACACTGTATCATAAACACATTAGCTCATAATATTTAGGAAAGAAAAAATTACTTACTTTGAAATAACATTGTTCATAAATAGAATCTGTAATAAAGGTCCATCTAACTTAGTATTGCTCACCAATATTCCACTAAAACAGAAGTTAAAACATATTCTTAGAAGACATTAAAGTAAAACTTGCATATGTATATATAAACATTGAAACTTTATCATTTCTAAGTACCAAAGATCATATAATATTTTACAAATAAGATCAAGAACCACCAGGAACTCCGGTTTTCACCAATTTCACATACTTGGAACAATTTTATAAAGATTATCTTTTACTTTACATATTCTAAATATTTCATAAAAAATTAAAAGCTGCAGTTAATCTTTCAGTTTTCAACCAAAAAATTTCTTTACCTAAAGGCTGTTTGTTTACAAATTGAGGAGAGGGAGGAACAGAGTACACCAGCAGGTTACAAAGAATATAATTCTGAAACAATCAGAATGAATTTGGCTTGGAAATATATAGGAAATGGAAACACTTTATAAATAAATGGGTAGACTCTTTTTGGAGGGCACAGCACACTGCACTAAACATCTTGGATCCAAAATTTTAAAGTAAAGATGTAAAATTACACTATTCCTGGATGTGACTGGAAAAAAATAGAACTAGACTGCAGCCTTGAAATCTGCTATATATTCCTTCGGTAACCTGGGAGCAACTGTATTTGATTTCTCCCCACCTTCCTCAAATCCTTATACCTGTACAGCATTTGAAATCAATCAATCTGTATGTGGAACTGCTCACATCAAGTAGAGAAATAAAATATGAAGACATCCAGAAACTTGTTTCAATTTGCACAAACTTCAGTTTTAAAAAAAATACACTGTGGGCTTCCCTGGTGGCTCAGTGGTAAAGAATCCGCCTGCTAATGCAGGAGGCACGGGTTCGATCCCTGGTCCAGGACGATCCTACATGCTATGGAGAAACTAATCCCATGCACCACAACTATTGAGCCTGTGCTCTAGAGCCCAGGAACTGCAACTACTGAGCCCTTGTGCCATAACTACTGAAGGCCAAGCACCCTAGAACCCGTGCTCCACAAGAGAAGCCACCGCAATGAGAAGCCCACACACCACCACTAGAGTAGCCCGCACAGCAACAAAGACTCAGCATAGCCAAAAATAAATAAATAAACTATCCAACAAAACAAAACACCATGTTTTTAAAAACCACATGCAACTGTGTGACTCTTGATTGGAGTTCAGTTTGAGCAATCAGCGATAAAGACATTCAGTTGGGGAAATCTGAATGTGGTTGAGAATGTTATTAAGGAAGTCATGTCAGTTATTAGGTGTGATCATGGTGTTGTGGTAATACATGAAAGTTTCTAGAAAAGAGAATACATGCTGAAATATTTGGGGTAAAATATGTATATGGAATTAGAAGAAGGTGATATATCAAAATACTGTTAAATCTAAGTGATAAAAATATGAGTATTAATTATACTATTCTTTCCACTTTCTGTACTTTTAAAATTTTCATCATATAAAGAAGCAACAACAACAAAAACCAACTCACAATGTTTACTGGCTAAAAGAAGGAGACATTTTGATACGCAAGTTCCAAAAATAACGGTTAAATCAAGACAAATGGGGTACAAATTTTATCTAAGCCTTTTTCTTCCTTGGTTTTCTGTAGAAAGTTCTGTCAGTCTCACAATGTGGAGAACCCTAATTCTAAATAAATAAATATAGATTACTCCTTTTTCAGGATACTAATGCTTCCTTCTTATAAACTGGCAAAGCATATAATGCTATAATCGTTTGAACTCAGGTGATTGTAACACACTTATAAATAAATATTTACTGTTCAAATGATCGACTCTATAACAAAGCACGCGCTTGTCTAAATAAAATATCTCTACATATATAAAAATTATAATTTTTTTTAGGAATCTACTCACATTCAATACATTTACTACCTAAACAAAAACAAGTGTAGAGCCACAGAGTATGCTCATATAGACAGGAAGGAAGGTAGGGCATAGAGAAATTATTCTTTAGACATATTCTGAAATATGTCTAAATTCTAAAATTTTAGTCACCAATGTAGCAGGTTACTTCAGCTGGTACCAGGGACAAAAAATTCAATGTGAAACCGCATTATGGCACCCCAAAGTCTGAAAGCCTTAACATACCACTCTGTGTAATAAATCTGTTTTAACAAATATTTTAGATTTAGTGACTACGAAATAAATGCACACTAAGAAATATCGGGACCTTTCGGGTGGCTCAATGGTAAAGAATCCACCTACCAATGCAGGAGATATGGTTCGCTCCCTCGTTCGCGAAGATCCCACTTGCTGTGAAGCAACTAAGCCTGTGCAATACAACTATTGAGCCTGTACCCTAGAGTCCGGGAACCATAACTACTGAGCCCAACTGCCACAGCTACTGAAGCCTGAGCCCTAGAGGCTGTGCAAGAGAAGCCACGGCAAGGAGAAGCCTGCGCACTGCAACTAGAGACTGGTCCCTTCTCGCTGAAACTAGCGAGAAGGCAATGGCAACCCACTCTTGTACTCTTGCCTGGAAAATCCCATGGGCAGAGGAGCCTGGTGGGCTGCAGTCCATGGGGTCGCTAAGAGTTGGACACGACTGAACAACTTCACTTTCAGGCATTGGAGAAGGAAATGGCAACCCACTCCAGTGTTCTTGCCTGGAGAATCCCAGGGACGGGGGAGCCTGGTGGGCTACCATCTATGGGGTCGCACAGAGTCGGACACGACTGAAGTGACTTAGCAGCAGCTGCAACTACAGCAAAGCTTGTGCAGCAATGAAGATCCAGCATAGCCAACAAATAAATAAAATTATATAAAAAAGGAAATATCAACATGTAATTATCTATTAAAATTAGATGCCTGAAAGCAAATTTACTCATTGCACTTTTTTCAAAAGTAACTCCTTTCTCTTTTTCTAAAATTTATCTTGCATTGTTTCTATTTACAGACACATTTTAATTGTGTAAATAAATCTTCAGCTATATCAATATTGTAATTTGAATTCTAACTTCCCAGAAATATTCATTGAATAGAAATAACGTGAATAGGTTGATAACTTGCCTGAGATAACTTGTTCTGAAAATTAAGTAAAAAATTTCTGGTTTGTGTTTCACACATATTTTCACCCAGTCAGTTTCAAAGTTTAATGCAGTTATGAGAATTCAAATTTTACCCTCACAAATTAAAAATAAAGGATCATTACTCTGATTTCTTCAGAGTACATGGAGCAAATAGAAGCGATACAAAAATCCCAAATACTTTTTTTAAAAAAACACCAAAAACCTGTGATTAAATATTATTATCAGGACAAAATAAAAAGTACAGGGGAAATTCAAGATCTCATACCTTGGTCGAGTCAAAATATTCAATTTCCTTTTAAGTTCTTGATGTTATTACTTGTTAAGGAGTATAACCCTCATTAAACAGAAATAAGAACATAAAATTCAACTACTAACCTCACTTTTGATGTCAATGTTGTTACAAAAGTTAAAAGATAAATGTTTTGAGGATGACACACTTATGGACCTTTTCTGTTGCAGGACTAGTACCTGGATGTAAAAAACTAAAATACCCTTCCAACATGGTATTTCTAAGACAGGGTCATGTAATTCAAAAGAGACTTAACAGACTGAAACCAAAAATGCTATTTGGACAAGGGTGTACCGTCAGAAGTTAAACAGACACTTAAGAAAACGTTCCAGGTCAAAAGCATGATGATAACTCAAGAAGGTAAATGAAGCATAACAAACTGTTAAGAAATGAAAAATCTAGGATGGAATCTATGAATGTTCACTGCCAAATCCTTTCAAATTTTCTGTCTTTAGAAATTATCTACAATAAAATGCCCAGTGGCTTCGAAAACCTTACACTAGAAAAAAGTTCCTGAACCAAAATTGTAAGCTAATAAACAAAAAATTTTAAATTAAGTTAATCCCCACCCGCAAACACCCTCTAAGAACGTATAAACATATTAACACATTTTGCTGTGGACATGTAACTAAAGTCAAACGGAAACTGATTGGGAGCGTTTTCCCTGGAGCACACGGAAGCTGTTTCAAAGTGGAAGAACTTTCAAATGAATCCCCAGTGGTCATCAGGCAATGAACCATTTCTCCGTGCATACCTCGACTCCTTAGGGACCCCAACTCCACAGAATAGGACCGCTAACTTTGGCCCCGCCTTAAAGACACATCTGCGCCCAGGTCAAAGTAGCCGGTACCGCCTAATACACCACAGAGCGTGACCGCATCAACTTTACACTGATTCCAAAAAAGGAGACCGGATGACTCAAAAGACGAGAAGAGCCGTGGTGAACAGTCTCCAACTGAAAAGCTGAAACAGTCCGGAATAACGCTAAAATCCCGCCCCAGACTCGCTGACGGGAGAAGCGACTGAGGTCCAGGAGACGAGTCCCACAAGGGGAGAGGTCTGCGCCGAGGCCTCGAGGACAGCTTACGCAACCCGCACCCTAGATTCTCAGGCTGAATTCTGGCCCTGGTGGAATTTCCGCCCGCGCCCTCCCGGCACGGGCCCCACCACACGCCCCGGTGACAGGGCCCGGCGAGAGGGAAGGATATTCTCGGCGCGGAGCTGCTCGATGGTTTCCTCGCACTGCCGAAGCCGTTCCCGCAGCTCCGCGTCTCCAGTCCCATTCTCGTCCCCCTCGTCGCCGACGTCGTCCTTGAAGCGGGTATGAACGGGCTTCGAAGTCGACTCCTCTGGGTGGTCAAACGCCTCGAACAGCTCTAAGTCGCCAAAATCCACCTCCGCCGCCATTTTGGGCTGTGGGAAAGATACGAGAAGAGGCGGAGCTGGCCACCAGGCCGGAGGCGAAGGTTTTGTTGGGCGGAACCGCTCCCTAGGGCTCCCACCACGGTAAGCCACCCAAGTAGGGTTTCCTCCAAACGTAGGCCGCCTAAGTTGCACAAGGGGCGGGCGAGTCTTGTGAGACTACAACTCCCAGAATGCAGTGGCGTCGTCTCTACCCACTTCCGAGGTTGCTTGGGATCATGGCATTCTGGGATATGTGGTTTCTAAGCGACTGTTAACTCATTGTTTGCATTGCATACTGGGATTGGTTGTTTTTAACGTGAGAGTTGGACTGTGAAGAAAGCTGATCGCCGAAGAATTGATGCTTTTGAACTGTGGTGTTGGAGAAGACTCTTGAGAGTCCCTCGGACGGCAAGGAGATCCAACCAGTCCATTCTAAAGGAGATTAATCCTGGGTGTTCATTGGAAGGACTGATGCTAAAGCTGAAACTGCAATACTTTGGCCACCTCATGAGAGGAGTTGACTCACTGGAAAAGACTCTGATGCTAGGAAAGGTTGGGGGCAGGAGGAGAAGGGGACGACCGAGAATGAGATGGCTGGATGGCATCACCGACTCAGTGGACATGAGTCTGAGTGAGCTCCGGGAGTTGGTGATGGACAGGGAGGCCTGGCGTGCTGTGATTCATGGGGTCGCGGAGAGTCGGACACGACTGAGCGACTGAACTGAACGTGAAAGAAAGCCGAACCAGATCAGAAAGTGTTACAATGCGAGTTGTCCCTGTTTTGCCTCAAAAGCAGAAGAAAAAAAAAAAAAAATCAGAGCACGATGCATGGCTTGTTACAGATTCTGGTGTTCATGCCAAACAGCAATAAGGAACTCCAGTTTTGCCACAGAATACCTTCATTGTTCTTGGAGAAGGTACTTCAGTTGATTGGACACGTTTCACTTTTTCATAAAAAGCTAGCTTGATTTTAGATTATTTTAGATTTGCCCCTAGAAGCTTTTGGTGGTGTCTCTCCTTAAATTTACCCACTCCAGGACACTTGCCTGGAAAATCCTATGGACGGAGGAGCCTGGTGGGCTGCAGTCCATGGGGTCGCTAGGAGTCGGACACGACTGAGCGACTTCAGTTTCCCTTTTCACTTTCATGCATTGGAGAAGGAAATGGCAACCCACTCTAGTGTTCTTGCCTGGAGAATCCCAGGGATGGGGTCGCACAGAGTCGGACACAACTGAAGTGATTTAGCAGCAGCAGCAGCAGCTCCTTCAATCACTCATTCATTCAACAACATTTATTTACCGAGTTCTGCGTGCCAGGAAATGTTCTAGGAGCTGAGGATGCAAGAGTGAGCGAAATAGAGACGGCCCTGCTTTCATAGAGGGTGCAGTCTAGCAAAAGAAACAAAAGTCCCCAAGTAGTGTCCAACTCTGGGACCCCATGGACTATAGCCTGCCAGGCTCCTCTGTCCATGGAATTCTCCCGGCCAGAATACTGAAGTGGGTAGCATTCCCTTCTCCAGGGGATTTCCCAACCCAGGGATTGAACCCAGGTCTCTCACATTGCAAGCCAAGTCTTTACCAACTGAGTCACAAGGGAAGCCCAAGAATACTGGAGTGGGTAGCCTATCCCTTCTTCAGGGGTTTTCTGGACCCAGGAATCGAACTGGGGTCTCCTGCATTGCAGGCGGATTCTTTACCAGCTGAGCTACCAGGGTAACCCAAGTTCAGTTCAGGTCACTCACTCAGTCGTGTCCGACTCTTTTAGACCCCATGGACTGCAACACACCAGGCCTCCCTGTCCATCACCAACTTCCAGAGTTTACTCAAACTCATGTCCATTGAGTTGGTGATGCCATCCAACCATCTCATTCTCTGTCGCCTCCTTCTCCTCTTGCCTTCAATCTTTCCCAGCATCAGGGTCTTTTCCAATGAGTCAGCTCTTCGCATCAGGTGGCCAAAGGTTTGGAGTTTCAGCTTCAGCATCACTCCTTCCAATGAATATTCAGGACTGATTTCCTTTAGGATGGACTGGTTGGACTCCTTGTTGTCCAAGGGACTCTCAAGAGTCTTCTCCAACACCACAGTTCAAAAGCATCAGTGCTTCGGTGCTCAGCTTTCTTTATGGTCCAACTCTCAGATCCATACATAACTACTGAAAAAACCATAGCCTTGACTAGACAGAACTTTGCTGACAAAGTAATGTCTCTGCTTTTTAATATGCTGTCTAGGTTGGTCATAACTTTTCTTCCAAGAAGTAGGTGTCTTTTAATTTCATGGCTGCGGTCACCATCTGCAGTGATTTTGGAGCCCAAAAAATAAAGTCTGTCACTGTTTCCACATCTATTTGCCATGAAGTGATGGCACCAGATGCCATGATCTTAGTTTTCTGAATATTGAGTTTTAAGCCAACTTTTTCACTCTCCTCTTTCAATCTAATCAAGAGGCTCTTTAGTTCCTCTTGACTTTCTGCCATAAGGGTGGTGTCATCTGCATATCTGAGGTTATTGATAATTTCTCCTGGCAATCTTGATTCCAGCTTGTGCTTCACCCAGCCCGGCATTTTGCATGATGTACTCTGCATATAAGTTAAATAAGCAGAGTGACAATATACAGCCTTGACGTACTCCTTTCCCCGACTGGAACCAGTCTGTTCCATGTCCATTTTTAACTGTCGCTTCCTAACCTGCATACAGATTTCTCAAGAGGCGGGTCAGGTGGTCTGGTATTCCCATCTCTTTAAGGATTTTCCAGTTTGTGGTGATCCACACAGTCAAAAGCTTTGGCATTGTCAATAAAGCAGAAATAGATGTTTTTCTGGAACTCTCTTGTTTTTTCGATGATCCAGCAGTTGTTGGCAACTTGATCTCTGGTTCCTCTGGTTCCTTTTGGGAAGCCCAAAAGAAACAAAAAATAAACATAAATGTTCCTGATCTTGGGTCAAAATGGATGTTGATGGGAATTCATCTTATTAATAAATATGCATAATAAAAACACAGGAAATTATTGATATGTAACAAATTTGAGAATTCTGTGGGAGTCTGAGTTGAGGAATTGAGGTTTGAGCTGAATTATGAAATATTAAGAGGGCAAAGTTGGTGATGAGCATGGGGGATGGTATTAAGAGTCTTAAGCTGGGACTTCCCTGGTGGTAGTGTAAAAGAATCTGCCTGCCAGTGTAGCGGACACAGGTTTGATCCCTGATCTAGAAAGATTTCATATGCCTCAGAGTAACTGAGCCCGTGTGCCACAACTACCGAGTTGGCTCTGGAGCCCTTCAGCCACACCTACTGAAGCCTGCTCACCCTAGAGCTTGTCTCCGCAATAAGAGAAGCCACCACATGAGAAACCAGTGCACCGCAATGAAGAGTAGCCCCCATTCTCTGCAACTGGAGAAGGCTTGCACAGCAGTGAAGGCACAGTACCACCAAAAATAGATAAATAAATGAGTATTAGGCTGAGGCCTGGCGTGCTGTGGTTCACGGGGTCACAAAGAGTCGGACACGACTGAGCGACTGAACTGAAGGCTGAAGAAGTGGAGTCTTAGGCAGAGTGGAGCAAAATGTGGCTGGAACATTAGGCAAGTACTCACAGACCACACTAGGGATATTCTTTCCACTCCTAGAATTGGGAAGTCATTTCAACATTTTAAACAAGTGGTATGTCCATGACCCACAAATTTTCACTGTGATAAGATGATCCTGATTCCATGATTGGAAAAGGATTGGCATGGAGCAATAATAACATTCTGATTGTAGTAGACAGATTTCTATTTTGTAATAAAATCAACAAATGTTAGCTTGGATTAGGGTAGTGTCAACAGTAGAGTTGATATTCAAATAGAGGATATTTAAGCAGCTTCCCTGGTGGCTCAGCGGTAAAGAATCTGCCTGCAATGCAGGAGACCAGGTTCCATCCCTGGGTCAGGAAGATCCCCTGGAAGAGGGCATGGCAACCCGTTCTAGTACTCTTGCCTAGAGAATCCCATGGACAGAGGAGCCTGGCAGGCTGCAGTCCTTAGGGTCACACAGACTGAAATGACTAAGTAGCAGCAGAGGATATTTATAAGATAAATACAGAGATAACTGAAGGGTTGTCTATGGGGAATGAGAGAAGAGTGAATTATTTGCCCAGATTCTGACTTAAGAAACTGGCTGAATGACTGCTTGAAATAGAGAAAAATTGATGTTGACTATGTTTGGGAGTAAAGAGAGTTCCATTTTCACTATGTGGTAACTTGAGGCAATTTTACCCTTAGAGATAAATAACTATTAATAAACTAGTGGAAGAAATTCTTGAAGCATCGGTGTATTAGTATACTGAAGGTAGAATTTTAGGCTCCAGTGGAGGCATGTATTAGTCAGGTATTTGGGACTAAACTCCACAAAGAGGTCTGAACTAAAGATTAGCATTTGACTGGTTCAAATTCTTACGGAAAGTCAATACAAGGATGATAGGAGAATGAGACTGCATAATGTAGAATGGGAAGTCTGGAAATGAGTCCTAGAGGGCTGGGATTGAGAAAGATGAGACAACTGCAGAAATTGATGAATGGCCAATGGGAGAACTTGGAGAGGGCCCAGAGGAGTTTATTTAAGTACTTATTCTTAAAATCATCTTTTAGCCTATGAAACGTAACTTGGAATGATAAATAACACAATTTGTTTCCTCCTTCTACCAATCTACTACTTAAGATGAAATTTACATAAAAAAAACCTCGAAGTATTTCAGTTCAGTTCAGTCGCTCAGTCACGTCCGACTCTTTGCGACCCCATGAATCAGGACGCCAGGCCTCCCTGTCCATCACCAACTCCCGGAGTTCACTCAAACTCATGTCCGTCGAGCTGGTGATGCCATCCAGCCATCTTATTCTCTGTCGTCTCCTCCCGCCCCCAATCCCTCCCAGCATCAGTCTTTTCCAGTGAGTCAACTCATTTATTTCTAATTTAAATCACAATCATCACCCAAATTGGAACCCTCATCTTTACTTATCCTCCAAGCCAACTGCATTTACATAGTTTATCAGACCTTGCCTCAAATAGTGTGGTCTTATCTTCCTGCCTGCCTAGCTACCATGTCTTTACAGAACCTATTGGACAACATATGTTCCTGTTGCATACAAAAGTACAGCCAACATCCATCAGAAAGTACCGGCTTTGAAAAAGAAAGCACAGTAGTAGCCAGGAAAAAGGGGAAACAAAGTTTAAACACATAAAAACTATGGAGTGTATCTTCCTATGAAGTCATTTCCAACTGAGCCAAGCAGTTAACTGTCCCTTGCCTCCAGGACTCCAGTAATTGTTTCCTAAAGTTTAGTTATGCAAATTAC
Source organism: Moschus berezovskii (assembly GCF_049115385.1). NCBI lineage: Eukaryota > Metazoa > Chordata > Mammalia > Artiodactyla > Moschidae > Moschus > Moschus berezovskii. Next base: position 56,129,024 of record NC_142478.1, on the reverse strand, counting down.
AATAACCTATATGCCTCCCTCTAAATTTATTGTCCAGGACAGTTGCCCCTGGCTGTATGTGGCTATTATAGTCCAAGTCACTCAGTCATGTCCTGCTCTTTGTGACCCTGTGGACTGTAGCCCACCAGGCTCTTCTGTCCATGGGATTTTCCGGGCAAGAATACTAGAGTGGGTTGCCATTTCCTCCTCCAGGGGATATCCCTCATCTAAGGATCAAACCCAGGTCTCCCGCATTGTGGGAAGGCTCTTTACCATTTGAGCTACAAGGGAAGCTCAAAGATGGGTTCTTCACCACTGGACCACCAGGGAAGCCCCTACTCTTTAAATGTGACTAGTCCCAACTGGGTTAAAATACAGAATATCCACTGGATTTCAAAAATAAACATGAAAACAAATTGAAACCTCAATTAAAAGTATGTATTACCTATAAAATTAGCTCCCTGTTTAAAACTGGCTACAAAAATTACCACAGAAAAATACAGGAAGTTTAATGTGTGCTCTCTATAACCACATTGCATTACAAGCCCACAGACTAACAAAACTGATTTCAGAAGGTACAGCTCAATAGCAAAATGTGAGTCTGGGATGACTTCCGAAATGAAAAACCATGGTGTTACTTTCCCCAGAAACTTAACTTTGTCACTTAAGAGGCATCTTTCCCTAGAATTACTGTGCTCTGGGAAAACTAAACATTTATCAGAACGCATTAAGTAGTCTCCCCTTGTTCTACTGTGCTGCTGCATTGTGGAGATGTTTTTCAAAGGAGTTCTCCAGGGAAAGCTAAAAATTATGAATTTAATAGAAGTAAATGAAGTACAAGTTCTGTAGTCCCCTCCTTCCACAAATCTATGCCCTAAATTTATTCAATTTAGTGACAAAGTGGTTTTCTCTTTCAGCACTTTAGTCTATGCTAGAGAAGAATTCTATATGGATAATGAGGAAAGGGCATACAAAGAACTTGTTATAAGGCACTTTATTAAAATAAAAGTGCTTACATCCCTTTAATGTATTAATCTATTTCCTGAATAACATATGGAGTATTTAACAAATACTGTACACCAATTCTGTCCCTTATAATAGTAGGAAAACAGTATTATTTTAGTAAGTTTTTTCACTGCTCCCAACTTCCTTTTACATTTTTGCTCACCATGGTATTGCCTATAGCATAGTTGTTCTTAAAAAATAAAAAAAGGAATTTCCAGCCAGTGTCTTCTAACAGAAATTGCAAAATGCCATAGAAACCATAAAACAAATTCAAATAAGAATTCCAGGTAACTTAAATTAACACCAGTCTTGAGAAAACCAATTTTATTATCATTACCACCCAGCTTATTTGTGCTGGATTATGTACCAAATGGCCAGATCTTCTAAAGAACATCTACATAACATTTCTTTCATGTTTCAAGAGATGAAAATAACTGTACAAGGTTAAGTACAAAAAGTACACAAGACAGCGGACACCAAAAATTCATGTATGAGATATTTATCCCACCTGCAGCTTTTATATATTTGAAAAGTAGAATTCATGAACTAAAAAATATTGTCCTTCTATAGTCCTGTCAAGTTTAATGGAAGTGGGTTTAACCTGATTACAACACTAACACCAGTATCACTGATCTGATATTTACAAAAAAATCGTATTTTTCAATAAATTAAAGTCAATGCAACACCCATGCAAGCTAGAATGCTAGCTGTTCGGTGAACAAGGACCTGACATCAGAACCAGAAGTCTATAAAAGTCCCAAATATAAAGTGTGATCTTCTTCAAACTGTGTCCATTCCTCGCATTGATGATGTGAAACCCAAACCCATTCCTCTCTGTGTGTGGGTTTGTGATCTTGCCATTTCATACTGAGCATCTAGATTTCTAAATACTTCTTCCTGCTGTTTCAGTGTCTTGTAACTTTCTTCATCAACAGAGCTACATCCAGCTTCATCTTCACTCTAAGCAACAGATACAAAAATATACTATTAAGATGAATTCACCTAGATTAGAAAGTACTTCTCTCACTTAAAAGTCCTGGTAGATCATATTTTTGCAGTATATATTTGATCTCACTTAGCTTCAATTCATCGTTCAAGGCAATGTCCATTCTTGGTACTGGGATAGAAGATGTTAACAAAAATCAACTTCATTCAGTGGGAATGAGAAAGAACATGTAGAACATGAAAAACTATGTGAATAAATGTCTAGAAGAAAAGTAAGTAGAAAATGGGGATCAAGTTTAAGTCAAACATCTTTTCAATGAAAAACCAACTCCCTTAGTAATGATCAATATTTGAACATTTGTGGACATTATCAGGTTACTGTACAAAACCCAATACTGCATTTGTATATCTATACATTATTCAGTAAAAAAAAACACAACCTTCTACATCTCCTTTAAAGGAGATGGTCCACTGGTTGGGAAGCTGCCTTCCAACAGTGGATACAGGTTCCATTCCTTGTCAGGAAACTAATATCCCATACGCCATGCGGCAATTAAGTCCATAAAAAAGACCCTGCATGTCACAACTGAGACATGATGCAGCCAAAAATAATATTTAAAAAAAAATAAAGAAGGTCTGCTGACAGTTAAACCTTAACACTCTATCAAAAAATATTTAATCAAATTTAACAATCTCTATTGTCAGCTAGTGATTAATTTATTGGTCCAGTGTGTTTTCATTTATGTTCTATTCTCAAAATTAACCTAGAGAACATAAATGAAAATGCACTTAGATGTATAGCAAAGGGAACTATGCTTAATGTTAGGTGGCAGCCTAATGGAAAGGGAAGGGGAGAATGAATACATATGTATGTATGGCTGAGTTCCTTTGCTGCTCATCTGAAACTATCACAACATTCTTAATCAACTATACTCCACTATAAAATGAACTTTAAAAATAAAAAAGCACCAGAAAATATCCAAAGATGGAATATCACTAAAATAACATTTGAGAACCAATGTTACCCTAAAGATATAAATTAATGTGAGTCTTAATACAAAGTGTGTAACTCACCTTAATACCCATTAATTTCCTAAATTTGACGTTTTGGTCCTTGTTTCCAAAATTCAATTTCTCCCATATTTCAGCAGACTGGGATTTGTCCTGTTAAGAAACAATGAACTTTTAGGATATGTAAAATTTAAACATCTTTTATTAGGATACTAAAATTTTCCATAATACAGCTTAAGTAAAAAAAACCATTTATGACATTCTATCAGTGGAGTTGGTAATTGTCTTAATATGAAAACATATATGGGCATACTGGTTTTCTCTGAAAGTCTGACTTAGATCACGCATTTTTCCCCCAGAATTAATAACTGTAGCAAGAAAGAGAAACCCAAACTCTTCCAATCCAAATGAATTTTTCTAACTTAGAAATCAACAACAAAAGAGGGGAATAAGAAAACTTACTCCTTCTTTCTTGCCTTGCCATAGCATTTTCCTTTTTTTCTCCTGTTCAGCAAATTTCATTGGATTCACAGCTGCTGGGTTGTAATAGCTAGGTACAGCTATTCCAGTCTCTGCCAAAGCTTTCGCCTGCAAGGCTGCCATCTGAGCTGCCATAGCTATCTGAGGAGTTACTTGTGTTCCTGATGCCAAGAGGGCAGCAACATTGAGAACAGAACCTCCAGTAGCGGCAGCTGCTGATGAGGAAGCAAGTATGGATTTTAATGAAAATAAGCATCTTAATTTACAGTAACATATTATTTGTATGCAAGAGCTACTAAGCTGCAAAAAGGCAGAATATTTTCACCAAATATAAAAAAATGTTAAGCTTATAAAGCAATAATGTATTCATTAATAATGTATTATTAACAATGTATTCATCAATAGACATTTCTGCATATAATTCCTTGTATGAACTAAACTTCATTTTCTTCTCTGAGGATAAAGAGAATTCTGTAAACATGAAAAAGGTGTATGATTTCAATGGAAATGAATTATGGTGACTGTAGCTAAACTTTTAATAACTTTCATTTGTATGGTTCTTGATAGGTCACAATATGATTTCACTATATCTCATTTGAAACTCATAAGAAACATTTAAAACTATTAAACAGGTGGTTGTTGTTTAGTTGCTAAATCGTGTCTGATCCTTTGCAACCCCATGGACTGTAGACTGCCAAGCTCCTCTGTTCATGGGATTTTCCAGGCAAGAAGACTGGAGTGGATTGCCATTTCCTTCTCCAGGGGATCTTCTCAATCCAGGGATCAAACCCACATTTCCTGCACTAACAGGCGGATTCTTATCACTGAGCCACCTAGGAAACCCAAACAGGTTATTACACTCACTTAACAGATACCTGGCCCAAGTCTTATATATCAGGTCTGGTACTTCTACCTTCCAGATTACATTTCGTACAAGCTCTCTTTGATCACCTCTAAAACATCCACAGGCAGTGTGTTTATGTCATATATAAAAACTTGGGATTCCTTAAGCAGTGATGGCTAAGATGCTACATGAACAGTAGTAGTCACTATTCACTTGTCAAAATTATCTACACTGACCAAATCAGAAATATAGCACAAAAAAAGTTTTATGAGGTAGGGAAATTACACTAAAAATAACATGTTCAGGACTTCCTGGTGTTACAGAGAATAGAACCCTGACTGCCAATGCAGGGGAAATGTGTTCAATTTCTAGTCTAAGGAGATTCCACACACCGTGGAGCAACTAAAGCTCATGTACCACAACTAGAGAGAGCCTATGTGCTGCCACTAATAAAGACTGTGCACCTGGAGCATATGCTCTGTAACAAGAGAAGCCACTGCGACTGGAGAAAGCCTGTGTGCAGCAACGAAGACCCAGAGCAACCAAAAATGATTAAAAAAAAAAAACCTAAACACACACACACAACAAACAAAAATAACACATTCACAAGTCAGAAATGATTTTTAAAATGCCATAGATCCATAATAAAGAAGAAAAAGTTACCTGCAGCTATTTCTTGTTGTTTTTGTTTTTCAACCATTTCCTTTTCTCTTTGTTCTTGTAATTTCTTTGCCCTTTCCAACCTGTCAAAGACAATTTAATAAAAAATAACAACATAAAGCCAACATTTATCTCTATATATATACATGTGCAGGCACAAAACACTATATAGAATTTTAAATAAATTTAGTATTTTCCCCAAACTGACATCTGCATGTGAGAAAAAAAGCAATCATTCTTAAGATGGTATCAGTCACAATCCAATGGTATTTCAATACTGGTTTTAAACATTTTTAAATTTACCGAATAGTCAACAACTCTAATTGCTTTCATATACAGTTCCCAGAGAATGGTTAAAATGGTTAAGAGATAAAAATTATTCAGACTTCATCAGTGCTGGTTACAGGAGAAGGATAAAATTTAACCTTGCAAATCTGAGACACTGAAAAAATATATCTGAGTAAATTTTAGGGTATGTTCAATAATTTACAGAATTACCTAAAAGCTTCTTAAGTGAGGCTGATTGGGAGTAAGGCCAATCAAAACATGCAGATGATATTTATATTTAAACAGACTTTATTGGTCTCTAAATTAATGGAAATTAAAAAGCCAAAAATAAAATTTCTAAAAGGGCAAGCAAACCCTACCTATAATCTAATAAAACAGGGAAAAAACTATTAGAAAATTATTCTTAGGAGATGAAGAAATTAGTAAAGGAATTGGAAACAGGAAACACAAACTCATCCCCAAGCAAAACAAATTCTGGTTCACACTAAATTCACTAACGAATACACATACTAAACAAAATGTGCTGTCAAGTCAGCGCCTGCTATATTGCAAATCTTAAGTAATGTTATCTTCATAATGAGTTCCTGAAAGAGAAATCCCTTTTCTTCTTTGAAGACTCCTTGATTTACCAATCATAAGTTAAACACTGCCCTTCCCTCCTTTTAACATGGTATAAAGAGGCAAGGATTGGGGAAAAGTTTTTTGGGGGAGGGGAGCAGCGGGCACTATGGGTAAAATACAGTGGTAGAAAACTGGCATTCCCTTTGACAATTGCTGAAATTTACATAAAAGGAATATAGCAATCTTGCACACATAAAAGGCATGTAGTAAAGCCTTGAACTTGTCCTTTGAAACAAAAGTTTCTGATTAGAATTAATGTTAAAATGTAGATTTATAAATACTTAAAATATTTCAAACATAGTTTTAAAATTGTTATTTAAAAACAAAAAAGAAACAAAAAAAGGTCTACATACTATAGTTTAACAACAACCAACCACCCTTCAAATTTCAATGTAGCCAAAGAATAATTTGGTATTCTGAAATTAGAGTGTTTCATGTATTGTCATCTGAAAATCACTCAGGAGACTAAGTCAGTTTTAGAGGCTAGTCACAGACTCAACTTTAATAAAATCAAAAAATAAAACACAAAAAAATTCATGATCAGAGTTAACAGACTATTCTTCATAAATTAGTTCAGATACTGTGGAAAATTATTTCCTAACTCCGTTGATTTTAGTTTCAGGAAGAAAGTGATTGACAACTTTTTGTTTGCATATTTTAAATGGCCATTGCAGGTTTGGAATCAACACCATTCACTAAGGTGAATGGAATGAGGAAGGGGTGAGCTCACACCTTTGCTGCTGCTGTTCAGCTGGAGTTTCTGCCAGGCTGGGTTCGCAGGGCAGCAGCCCATCAGGTTACATTGAGATAACTGTATTTTTGTAATGAAAAAAAAAAATACAAACTCAATTTCATAGAGAAAAAAAAAATCAAAATCAAAAGATTTTAGTTTTCAGAATGTGGGAAAACCTGCAAACAAGGGCTTGTATTTTACTTTACTTCTTGCCTCTATCAGGTTTCAGTCAATGGTTTGCAGATTTAGTTAGATAGCCCTCTTGTTGTGTGGTCCCACAGTCACCCATCTTTGAAACATTAGAAAATTTAAAAATACAGTGATCTTTCTATGATATTAGCAGTAAAAATTTTAAGATCAAATAAACTGGCTTATTATTTGCCACCTTCAAAATAAGAAAATTATTGACAGAATTCTACTTATTTTCAGAGACTGTTTTCTTAGGAACAAAGAACGTAATGACAAAGCAGTTTTAGAGACAAAATGAACAGAGTTCTTAGATCAGATTTAGGATTTTTAAAAACGTTTCCAATTGCAAACTGAAAATATTTATAAGTCTAGATTGGAGAAAAATGAATGAATGAATCATGGAAGAGAAAAAGCAACTGCTGCAGAAGTACCCTTTCCAGGATTAACAAACGACTTACATAGCTCTATCACAAAGGTGCCACAAGTAGTCATGGCTACATTTAGTTGTTTGAATTCTTCTCTGACTGAAAGCATTCATTTACCCTACACAATTGAGTATCCATTTCAAGATGAAAAGGAGAAAAAAAATGCATCAAACAAAAATATACACACCTCCGAGCTAAAGCTTCTTGTGCATCCATTGCTGTGTTTCTGCCTCTAAAGGGAGGTGGACTAGGAGTTCGGCTTAAACTTCTGCTAAATCTTCTTGGTTTTTCAATTCTCTTCTTCCTATCTCTTTAATAAGTCATATTTTACACGTCAGTATAGCCAAGTAATACTTTTCTGAGTCAAAATAATGGTTACATAGTTCAAACTGTGTAAGACTAGTTTTCCCATAAATTCACATAAGCACTCCTTTTTCAGATGACATTTAGGTTGTTTCCAATTTCGTCCTATTACGTCCAATGTTGCAAAAGTTAAAAGACATGTAGATTAGTAATTTTACACTTGTGTAGGTCAATACGTGTGCTTCCCTGGTGGCTCCGCAGTCAAGAATCGGCCTGCCAATGTATGAGACACAGGTTTGAGCCCTGGGTCAGGAAGATCCCCTGGAGAAGGAAACAGCAACCCACTCCAGTATTCTTGCCTGCAAAGTCCCATGGACAGATCTTGGCAAGCTATAGGCCATGGGGTAGCAAAACAGTGGACACGACTTAGCCACTAAACAACAAGGTCAGTATGTAGAATAGGTTAACTGATCATACAAGTGACAAACCCAAGTTCTTATAATAAGTGTAAGTGCACTTATACCCATATTTCAGCCTTTTATAGGCTGTTTGACTTAAGGAGCAATAATTTAGCAAAGAAACTTTCCCACTAACTTTATACCAGTACCTGTGAATATAGATATAATACACTATTAGTCCACGGGATCACAGAGTCAAATACAACTGAGTGGCCCAACTGAACACTATTAATAATGGCTTTGTAGAGAATAAACCTATTCTTTAAATACTGATAATGAAATAATCTTTATTGAACTTCCAGTTTCAATAAATTAAAGCCTCCTTCCAATCAAGACAAGTTTAAACTAATAAGCTCATCTTCTGAATATCTGAGAAAATAAACCAGTATGGTAGATTGAGCCCATGTACTGACTTTGCTTTCACCACGTCCGACCCTTACCATTTAGGAACAGTATGATACTGAACGTCTTGCGCAAGTTACTTAACCTCTCTAAGCCTGACCTATCAGACCCTGTTCCTATCTGAGTTTATTCAAGATGATGAGTACCTACCGACTTCTACTCCTTGTCCTACTCCTGCTTCTACTCCTATGCCTATGTCTTGATCTTGAGCGGGAACGAGATCGGATCCGACGTTTTCTTTCCCTGCTTCTGGATCGTGATTTCTTCCTCTCTCTGCTTCTGGATCTTGACTTCTTCCTATCCCTACTCCTGGATCTTGACTTCTTCCGCTCTCTGCTTCTACTACGATGACGCCTGAAATGAAAGCACACAAATTTTCAGTTATTTAAGAGTTCTGTGTTCAATTATAGACATTATGAATTATCTGCAGTATAAGCAGACAATACTCTTGTGTTGTGTAACTGAAGTTTTTTAATGAAAGGAGTTACACAAAAAATAGACCTTTGTTCTTATTTGATGATGCTTCCCAGAGAATAACGTGATAATGTCAAAAATGGAATGTTTCCTATCCCAATTTAAGATTTAGCTTAATAGTTAGCAGCAAACAAATCCTACACCAGCAATAGGAGAGGACAAACTATATATAGTTTTCAGTAATTTTTTTCACTGTAAAATACAAATTAAAAAGTTAAAAATTCCAAATTTTCTAACCAAGATTTTGTTGTGCTGCTCTGTTAATGTAAACTTTTTATGTAATTTAGAAGTTCTGCAGAAGGCATTAACTTAGGAAAACCTACTTACCTTTCCCGAGACCTAGACCTTGAGTGACTTCTGCCTCTTGATGATTTTCTTTCTTTACGTTTGTGTCTGTCCTCACCATTTTCAGACGAATTTAGTCGCTCTCTTCCTTTATCAGAAGAATGTTCTTTGTCATTATGTTCCTCAGACTTGTGTTTCTTAGACGACTTATCTTTGGATTCATGTCTTCTTGCCTGTTTTAAGAAGAAGTTGGTTCTTTCAGGAAAATAGTGCAACAAAGAGAGTTAGTATGGGTATCAGAAGCAAAAATGTTGTGATGCAACATTAGTAACCTTAGGAGTGTGTGGCAAATTAAAAAAAAAAAGATCTAGTTTCACATCACCCAAATGTGGCAAATATATACTAATTTTACTTTTTCCTTATACACCCCCAAATGCAGTTTCTACCCCAAAATATTTTCAATATCACAATTAAAACAATGACTTTCAATGTTAAAATAATATAAACCATTATTTCAGAAAAACAGAAATCCCTGTTGTTTCTTTTATCTAAAAGGGAAGTAAACATGTATGAAATTTTTTCAAATTTCCAACAAACCTTCTAGAGAAACAGACCATATATATACACAACAACTTCTAATTCCAGAGTACACAATAAGTTAACAATAATGAAGATAAGGACACAGAAATGCAGCAGAAAATGCATTTCCAATTAGGTAGTTAAGTAAAATTAACCTAAGTATAAATGTTTTCTGCAATTTCAAATTACTTTACGCAGAGTTAAGTGTCCTTTTTATATAGCTATACTGCCACATCCTTTCTTAAAGACGGCTCTTGATTTTTCTCCCAATGTCTACACTGTGAAGCAATCACTTTTCATCTTGCAATATCACAACAGGCTTGGAGTTCTATTACATTTCATGTACCTAGGGTAGAAAATGGCAACCATATCTTTTAATTTTTATGAAATCAAACTAGGTATAACACAATTAATCCCTATACCATTACATAATACACACTTTCCCCATATTCTGAAGCATTATAAAAATTGAGGCTTTTGCTTTCACAACATATGCATTCAGAGACTGAGCTAAATCAATTGTATGATCAAGTCTCCATCCTACACTCACTGAATTACAAAGTGCTAAATGTTAAATTTCCCCCCCACATTAGATTTGTCAGATCCATCCTTATAGCTAAAGCTTACAATCCTGGACATTTCAGAATCACAATTTTAAAGCTAGAAGGAAACTCAGATCCTCTAATTCCCCTTACTTTACATACGACTAAGACCTGAAGTCACAAAGTTACATTAGGAGAGTTGAAACCAGACCCCATATTTGATGCCCAAACTACAAGAGGACAGTTAGCTCATAGTTTCCAAACTAGACCTTAGCATATTTCCTCCAAGATTAACTTTTCTTAAAAACAAAAAACTTGGTCAAACATTTTGGAACATGCATGATGATACATCTGAAAAGGGTCACAGTATGTAATTCATTATTTTGCAGAAAAATAAGAGACCTGGAGACACAGCTAAAGTTTAGTTTCAATGCCAGTTCTCTATATGAGCTTATAAAACACTACTTTCTTGATTTTGCCATATGGTGGCAAAGTGGAAAAGCTTTAAGTGGTTAAGCTTGCACAAGTTTTAGAGTTTCTTTTAAACCAGTTTTCCAAACATAACATTACTATTATTTTTAAAAAGAAAAAAACCATTTAAAACCCTTAACTGATTTAAGATATACTTAAGGGAAATAGGAGTTTGAATGACTAATAGTTACCTTATCATGAAGTAGGCTTATTATTTTGCTATCTGAGTCTGCAGCGTCTTCAGTTCAGTCTCTTCGCGCATTAGCACGCTGAGTATGATTTATTATAGAAATGTTATCATGTGAGCTAAACAAAATAGTCATTTTCACAAAAACTCTCCTAAATTAAAAATTTAACAGAGCTTCCATTAGGGGAAGAGGTGAAGTCCCTGCCCACATTTGTTTAAGGAGTCCCTTGCCCAGCCCCCATGAGACTCTCCTCCCTTTTGGCTTCTACTTCTGCTCTTCCTTTGTTGGCTCATTCCTTGTCTTCTCAGGTGGGCAAGTTATCTCTTCTGCAATACAGCTGCTGTCTTTATCCTCAAGTTTTGCTGTCACTGCCACCTTTCCAGCTGTCCTTCACTGACGCTTTTATTTCAAAATTCAGTATTACTATTAGGGAACGAGTTTACTAATGAAAAGGACTCTTGTTACCTTCCACAAAGAAAAAGTAGCCCATAGATATCTAGAGTACTGCTACTTAAGAATGATTGCTATTTAAAAATCCTCAGCAGTCGTAAGGCATAAGGAGACTCGGGACTTCAGATTAATGGAAGCTCTGTGCAACAGGCCTAAAAAACCAATTATATTCTTCATATGAAATTTTTATGGTGAATATTTTCACAACATAACATATTAATAGTTTCTGAATGAACTTTTCATATAAACAACTATCTTCTCGAAAAAATGATGAATCCAAATCATGCTTATTTTATAACTCAATTAAACCTTTAAATTTCAAGTTTTGGTACTTACCTTGACAATGTCATATATTCACACAAACATTTCTACCAAATACTTTACAAGTATTTTAAAGTGCCTATTCACTACAAAGTGTTAATTACCTCTTTGCTTCTGCTCCGGCTCCTGTGTTTTCTTCCTTCATTATCTGTGAACACACAGAAGTTCACTATTAATAAACATATAAAGACATCTCAAACATAAATTCCAAAACTCACACAAAGAACTGTCCATTTGCCTAACTAAAGAATTTATTAAATATTTACTAGTCAAGTAAACCCTCTAAAGCCTATTTTTTATGGCAGGGGTGGGATTATCCTATGTCATATATTTGAAACAAATCAAGCAATCTGAGTAAACCAGAATATAATCAAGTAAGTAAGCAAAAGAGGTTCCACAAAAAGTCCATGTTCTATGACACATGACCAAACAGAAACTTTTAGGTGGCCACAGATTCTTAGTATTTTACAAAACATTCTGTCCAGTCCATCTTGTTTCCTATTACACAGCAAACTTGGATGTTACAGTTCAGAAAAATTCCTTTAAAAAGTAGTTGTGATGATACTGCACAGTTTCCAATATATAGATAAAAATCACACTAAACCATTTTGCAGATGATTATCTGTGGGTACAAAAAAGAAATAACTAGACCCCAGGTCTTAAAACTTTTATTAAACTCATTTCTATTCTACTTCTCATTTAAGTATTGATTCATTAGCAACACAGCATGCTTTCTATGCCACATCAGTCTAGTTTTTTAAAAAAGAAATTAACAAAGAGCATTTCAAAACATAACTCTTGCTTTCAGAAATATTCTAACATTAAGTTAAAAAGAAAATCAAGGTTAAAAATGGTCTTGTAACTTGTGTCAAAGATGTTAAATAAATTCAGAATATACCACTGCCTAGACTGCATCTTTCAAAATATTGTTTTGCCTGTGTTAAAAGGAGAAAATTTAAACCTCTAGGGTTAATATTACTGTGACACAAGTTAAAGCATACAGTTTGACAAATTATGAAACTTCTGTATGTATTGGGACATTTGTAGTCCTAACTGAAAAATTCTGCACCAAAATACCAATGCACTTTTCACTATTCATTTCTCAATTCGCAGAATACATATTAACTGTATCAGTAAACTAATATCTTTTACATTTCTACATGGATTATAGAAATGCTGGTAGTGGTAACATTTCTAGCAATTCTTACCTGACTTTCGTTTTCTTTCTCTTGATCTTGACCGAGATCTTGAATAATGATGTTTTGAGGCTCTAGGAGAAACAGATACATCGGACTGCTCTTTTTTCTTATCTGTATCTGGGGATGTTTTTTCTGGGGCTAGTCCATCTCGTTCTGTGTCACTAGCCTACAAGTTCAAAGAAAAATCTTTGTAAATTCTTAATTGCTTTTAAAATGCTTTCAATTTCTTAAAAGAGAGGGAAGTAAAGACACTTATCTTTGGGTTTTACATAATTAAAAAAAGAAAATCAAGTAATCAGAACAGCTGATTTCCAAGTGGCTAAATATGCTTTATACTTGGTAAGTAAGTCTGAATAAACTGAAATGACTAACCCAATACCAAACAAACATATGTAACTGGATGGATTTTTAAAATCATTGTTTTTACATCTTTCAAAACAACGAGGAAGGGGAAAATAAGGGTCCAAGTATTTCCAATAAATACTTAAGCAGAGAAAAGAGTCCATTTTAGATCTCTGAATTCATTTATTTGCCTTTACTACATGGGCATAGCTTAAAAAGGCATTTTAAATGAGCTGTGAAAGGTTAAAAAGACTGACGACTGCAAAATCTTAAAAAGCAGAATGCTTCTAGAATACTATACAAGAAAAAACCCCAGAAAATTAACTTAGCTATCTGAGAGCCCAATCTTAATTTCATTAACCCTCTTTAATGAAAACCCCTTGGCACAGAGCTTCTCCAAGTCTGCCTCTCCTCACATATGCTTTGGGCTATGGCTAAGGGTCGGACACGACTGAGCGACTTCACTTTCACTTTTCACTTTCACACACTGGAGAAGGAAATGGCAACCCACTCCAGTGTTCTTGAATGGACAATCCCAGGGAAGGGGGAGCCTGGTGGGCTTCCTTCTGTGGAGTCACACAGAGTCTGACACGACTGAAGTGACTTAGCAGCAGCAGCAGCATGGAAACATTGTTTCTGCTTTAAAGTATTTTATAAGTTACACAATATAAACTTTAAAAATGGAAAGGAACAGTCAAGTGTATACTCGCTCTGAGAGACCTACCTGAGAGTAGGGTCCTTCATTTAACTATCAGCTCTTTGTTTTCCAGTTTACAAAAGGGAACACTTTTTAAAAAGGAAACTTCCTATGCCTTGATCATGACATAGTACTCAGCACAGAGATCAACCAATAAATGAAGAAACGAATTCCAGTTATTAGTTTTCCATTAAAAAATGTATTTCTGTAAGAAACTGATTTAAGTAAGTCATAGAAGAAACTAGCACCTTAATGTCAGATTCTGATAAAGGGCAGGGAAAACAGTTTCAGCGTATGTAGAAGGTGGTGACCTATCTGACCAGAGAGGGAATATGAAAGAGTCAATATGCTAATATGCCTGAGGAGCTAATTACTTAGGGCATGAATTGGCAAAGTATGGCCCCTAAGAAGGACTTTTACATTTTTAAAAGGGTTGTTAAAACAAGCAAGCGAGAAATGTGACAAGAGACTGTATGCTGTATGTGGTCCACAATGCCTAAAACATTTACCAACTTGCTCTTTACAGAAACAAATTTGGATTGGATAAATGGTGAATTACTATACATTTTCAGCAGAAGGAATAATCGCACGATAATGAACTTCTTCTCTTAGGAAAATTAGTCCAGAAAACAAACACCAAGTAAACTAAATGGACAGTAATTTAACAAGTGAAGTTTGAGAGGCTGCATTATTTCACAGACTATTTTCTGAGGGTCAAAAATGCACTCAACTCACTCGATGCTGGACACTTCAGGAATAAACTAATAAATTTAAAGGGAGGGATTTACAGACTGGGTTAGGATGAAAGACACATTATGTGTTAAGCGTCTAACAATGTTACCAAAAAACAAGAAACAAATGGAAGCACAGAACTACTGGGGAGGCTCATTCGAGCATACTTGCTTCTTTATATATGGGTCCTATCTGGAGTCAGAAAACTTTTGTGCAGAAAGGCTCTCGTCCCTTAGAATCAGACCCAACTTTCATTCCACAGATGAGATGCAGCAATATTAGCTGACTCACCACAGAAGGTACTCCAGCTGCCGTCTACTATTAATATATGATACTCTTATCACACAACAAAAGAAGATTCTGATTTTCACACTAACACTGGTTATTTTCTTTTATTCTTGTCCTCATCACTATTCTTAAGGATTGTTTCTAACAGGTTTATGATGTGCAATGTGTTGGTCAAGTTACACTGATATAAAATAGAGCAACAGCAAAAACTTCAAGCACTGCTATCTCTTCTCTCAGTGCATGCCACTTTTCTGTCCAACTGAGACAGCATACCTGAAACCACCGGCACATCTCATTCACTTCTACAGACATCATGACTAGTTAAAAATCTTTCCACGGAAATGCCAGCATCTAGCCCAGGTCGCAAGTTTTCAGTCAATGGTTTATTTAACTACATGCTTAACATTAAGGAAGTCCGGCAATAGGGAAGCAAATGGCCTTGACTTAGCATTTGTTCTATTAGAAAAACATCATCGTTTCTTAAAATTTACATCTCCTTTAAAACCTCAATGAGGCTCAAGACACAATATACAAATGTTTTCGCAGTACAAAAAGAAGTACATAGGACTTAATACTAGGCTACATCTCCAGGGGATCGTGTCTTTCTACCGAACAAGGCACTAAAGAAACAAACGTTTTTTAAACATCTGAACTCAGGTATAACAATATTCTTCCAAGTCACGATTTAAACAAAAGAAAACACTAAATCGATTATTTGCACAAATACCAAATAGCCTTCCGACTGTTTTAAATTGGTTCTAAATCAGTTACCAAAAAACCCAGTTCTAAAATCGATTAGGAAAGGGGCGACAGGGAGGGGCAGATTAACGATTTCTAATGCCAGATGGAGTAACCCAATGATTAGGCTGAGTAAACTACCAGTTTTTCAATATGAGTAATAATCCTATTTATTTTCGAAAGCGAGAAAACAACTTTTTAATCAGTGTTAAAGGATGCAAAATGTTTGCATTTTTCTTTTAACCGGGTAAAGTATGATGAAATATTCCCACAATAATGCGATCCATCTGGATTGGGTATCATATCCAAAGTAGGCTTATTTTACACAAGAAGTAATTGAGAAATTGTAATTTTAATTTAAAATTAAACGGACCAATGAAGGACTCAAATTTAAAATAACAACGCCAATGATAGGGCTTGATTGTTTCTCAAAGACTTCAAAACGGAGCATCATCAGTCCGAATTCGTAGTTTCAAAGTATTCTAATTAAATCGAATTTCTACTCCTTTCCAGAAACTCGTTCCCTAGCTGCTTACTAAGGAATAAACTAAGGTTTACGCAGACGCAACACTAATTGAAATTTTGCGATTAGAATTGTCTCATTGAGCGTAGGCAAAATGATCGCTCCTAGACCGCTCTCTTTTCGCGTTCTGTCCCTTAGAGGCACCGCCTTTCTGACCCAATACTTTTCAGAGACGACCCCTGATCCCTTTTCTCTTTTCCCCAGCCCTCTCCCACTGCGAACATAAATGCCCAAGCCTTAACGAAATTCAATATAACCCACTAACTAGTGAGTAAGCTAAACTGCAGTCAGTCCTGTGAGCCAAAAGGAACAAAAAACTGGGAAAAAGACAGGAAAGTTCTGGAAAAAAAAAGACACTCCCTGCTGCTCCCCACCCCCAACAACAGGGCCTTATTTCCCCCTCCCTACAGCAGCCAGCCATGATGGCGGGCGCAGAAGAAGGCCAAGGCGCCATTTTGTCCACACACAAGCGCGGACAACAGCCCTGGAAGCCGCTCATCCCTTCTTTGGAGAGTAACAGGAAAATATCCATGATTTTAAACTCAAATTTGGCACCCACCGCCATAGTCCAGAGTCTTGGCCGCAACGGCGGCGCCTCTACTTGCCGCTTTCCACAGTACTGGCCGCTTCGACGCTTCGCCACAGACTAAATCGCTCGCGCAAGAGACCCGGATGGCACAAAGGGGAAAAGGCCCAGCGCACAGCACAGCTTGCTGGGAGGAAAAGGGGTGGGGATAAGAGTTTCTGTAGCAACGAGGTTAGACGGTGATTGGTTGTTCTTTTGAAGGAGCGGGTAAGGCGGAGAGAGGGCGGGGCCAAGGACGTACCACAGAATGCTTTGCAAGGATTTCAGAACTGGTGGAATTTAGGGTGGGGCGACTTCCTATTTCGCTTCTAGAGCAATCTTGGCCTCCCTAGTCGCCGTAGAAGGGGTTGGGCTTGGTTTTCTCCCGCCAATTTAAACCTGTGGTAAAGACCCTAAAGACTTTAGGAGCAGTTGTGCCAGCCTGGATGCGGGGGAGGTAAATTTGAGTATTCTTTAATTTCTTCAATTGCAGGTGAGGAGGAGGAGCCACGCTACTGTAGGAGCTGGGGGCTGGGGTGGTTTTAGGTCGAAACAGGAGAAACCTCAGCTCAGTTTGGGGTGTTATCCTCTTAAGACGCCGTCGGGAGAGTGGTTGGAGTTGTTTCTTGCTGGCCCGTGTCTAGCTGAGAGCACTTAAGCAAGGAGGCCTATTTGAAATTTTCATTTCGTTTAACTCGTTTACGTGTTCACTCAGCACCCAGAGTAATCTCAAACTTAATCACATCACGCCACAGGCCTACTTAGTAGTTTTTCCACGCTAATACTGAGGATGAAAGCCAATCTTGTAATCAAGGATTCATTGGTTCCACCTGTTGGTTTAGCCCCCGCAATATCCCATTCTTCATATGGCCCTACAGCAGCCCCAAACTCATTCCACCCTCTGCATCTTTGATATTCGGCCTGCATCTTTGTTCCCCCTGAGCCTTGCATAGTTGCCTTGTCTTGTTATTCGGATCTCAGCTCAGTTGTCATCTCTTTCCGCTCCCAGATTTTTCTTGTGCGCCACCCCCCATTCACTTGAGTATTATTTGTAGTTGTGCATTTACTTATTTTTTCATAAGGAAACAGTATAGCAGTTAATAACTGGCATGAATTTAGATCTTGTCTAGCGACATCGTTAACTCATTTTAGGTGACCATTTACTTAGTCCCTGACTCATGCTTCTCAGCTGTAAAATGGGTTGTTGTGCAGATTAAATGAGTAATACATTCAAACTATCTTGTCTACTCAATACCGCATTTATTTTTGTCTGTCTTTCCTATGGGATATGAATTTCATAATGACAAAGACCTTTTGTGTCTTCTTCACAGATGTATTCCCAGCTCCTAGAACAGTGCCTGACACACAGTAGGCATTCACTAAACGTTTGTCAAATGAGTATGACATACCTGGGAGGCTGATAATATTTCTCTGTTCTTGCAGATGTGGGACTCTGAAACTCATAGAAGTATTTACTTCAGCCTGTCTTAATCTCCCAATTCCTGCCCAAACACAGCCACTAAAATTATTGTCTATTCTGATGTGCCTTGTTTTCGTGCCCTTGCTTGCACTCCTAGTAAGAGCTCTTCCAATATTTAAAAAGCTCCTTTAAACTCCAATACTTTGGCCACCTATACGACGAGTTGACTCACTGGAAAAGAGTGATGCTAGGAAGGATTGGGGGCGGGAGGAGACGGGGACAACAGAGAATGAGATAGCTGGATGGCATCACCGACTCGATGGACATGAGTTTGAGTGTACTCCGGGAGTTGGTGATGGACAGGGAGGCCTGGTGTGCTGTGATTCATGGGGTCGCAGAGAGTCGGACGTGACTGAGCGACTGAACTGAACTGAACCTTAAATACTAGCTCAAATGTTACCTTCTTCCACCAGTACAGTAGTGGATTCAGTTCAGTTCAGTCGCTCAGTCGTGTCCGACTCTCTGCGACCCCATGAATCACAGCACGCCAGGCCTCCCTGTCCATCACCAACTCCCGGAGTACACTCAAACTCATGTACATCAAGTCGGTGATGCCATCCAGCCATCTCATTCTCTGTCATCCCCTTCTCCTCCTGCCCCCAACCTTTCCTAGCATCAGAGTCTTTTCCAGTGAGTCAACTCGTCGCATGAGGTGGCCAAAGTATTGCAGTTTCAGCTTTAGCATCAGTCCTTCCAATGAACACCCAGGATTGATCTCCTTTAGAATGGACTGGTTGGATCTCCTTGCAGTCCAAGGGACTCTCAAGAGTCTTCTCCAACACCACAGTTCAAAATCATCAATTCTTCGGCGATCAGCTTTCTTCACAGTCCAACTCTCACATCCATACATGACCACAGGAAAAAGCATAGCCTTGACTAGACGGACCTTTGTTGGCAAAGTAATGTCTCTGCTTTTTAACATAGTATCAAGGTTGGTCATAACTTTCCTTCCAAGGAGAAAGCGTCTTTTAATTTCATGGCTGCAATCAGCATCTGCAGTGATTTTGGAGCCCAAAAAAATAAAGTCTGACACTGTTTCCACTGTTTCCCCATCTATTTCCCATGAAGTGATGGGACCAGATGCCATGATCTTTGTTTCCTGAATGTTGAGCTTCAAGCCAACCTTTTCACTCTCCTCTTTCACTTTCATCAAGAGGCTTTTGAGTTCCTCTTCACTTTCTGCCATAAGGGTGGTGTCATCTGCATATCTGAGGTTATTGATATTTCTCCCAGCAATCTTGATTCCAGCTTGTGCTTCTTCCAGCCCAGCGTTCCTCATGAGGTACTCTGCATAGAAGTTAAATAAGCAAGGTGACAATATACAACCTTGATGTACTCCTTTTCCTATTTGGAACCAGTCTGTTGTTCCATGTACAGTTCTGACTGTTGCTTCCTAACCTGCATACAGGTTTCCCAAGAGACAGGTCAGGTGGTTTGGTATTCTCATCTCTTTCAGAATGTTCCACAGTTTATTGTGATCCAAACAGTCAAAGGCTTTGGCATAGTCAATGAAGCAGAAATAGATGGTTTTCTGGAACTCTCTTGCTTTCTCCATGATGCAACAGATGTTGGCAAGTTGATCTCTGGTGCCTCTGCCTTTTCTAAAACCTGCTTGAACATCTGGGAGTTCACGGTTCACATATTGCTGAAGCCTGGCTTGGAGAATTTTGAGCATGACTTTACTAGCGTGTGAGATGAGTGCAATTGTGCGGTAGTTTGAGCATTCTTTGGCATTCCCTTTCTTTGGGATTGGAATGAAGACTGACCTTTTCCAGTCCTGTGGCCACTGCTGAGTTTTCCAAATTTGCTGGCATATTGAGTGCAGCACTTTCACAGCATCATCTTTCAAGATTTGAAATAGCTCAACTGGAATTCCATCACCTCTACTAGGTTTGTTCATAGTGATGCTTTCTAAGGCCCACTTGACTTTACATTCCAAGATGTCTGGCTCTAGGTCAGTGATCATGTTATCGTGACTATCTTGGTCGTGAAGATCTTTTTTGTACAGTTCTTCTGTGTATTCTTGCCACCTCTTCTTAATATCTTCTGCTTCTGTTAGGTCCATACCATTTCTGTCCTTTATCGAGCCCATCTTTGCATGAAATGTTCCCTTGGTATCTCTAATTTTCTTGAAGAGATCTCTTGTTTTTCCTATTCTGTTGTTTTCCTCTATTTCTTTGCATAGATCACAGAGGAAGGCTTTCTTATCTCTCCTTGCTATTCTTTGGAACTCTGCATTAAGATGCTTATATCTTTCCTTTTCTCCTTTGCTTTTCGCTTCTCTTCTTTTCACGTCTCTTCTTTTCACAGCTATTTGTAAGGCCTCCTCAGACAGCCATTTCACTTTTTTGCATTTCTTTTCCATGGGGATGGTCTTGGTCCCTGTCTCCTGTACAGTGTCACGAACCTCCGTCCAGAGTTCATCAGGCACTCTATCTATCAGATCTAGTCCCTTAAATCTATTTCTCACTTCCACTGTATAATCATAAGGGATTTGATTTAGGTCATATCTGAATGGTCTAGTGGTTTTCCCTACTTTCTTCAATTTAAGTCTGAATTTGGCAATAAGGAGTTCATGATCTGAGCCACAGTCAGCTCCTGGTCTTGTTTTTGCTAACTGTATACAGCTTCTCCATCTTTGGTTGCAAAGAATATAATCAATCTGATTTTGGTGTTGACCATCTGGTAATATCCATGTGTAGAGTCTTCTCTTGTGTTGTTGAAAGAGGGTGTTTGCTATGACCAGTGCGTTCTCTTGACAAAACTCTATTAGCCTTTGCCCTGCTTCATTCTGTGCTCCAAGGCCAAATTTGCCTGTTACTCCAGGTGTTTCTTGACTTCCTACTTTTGCATTCCAGTCCCCTATAATGAAAAGGACATCTTTTTTGGGTGTTAGTTCTAAAAGGTCTTGTAGGTCTTCATAGAACCGTTCAACTTCGGCTTCTTCAGCGTTACTGGTTGGGGCATTAGCTGCACTTAAAAGTGAGTGCTTGCCATGAAACCAAGCATTGTTTTGTGAATATTTGAAACTGGTAGTGACCTTTCTGGCTATGTACAACTGTATTCTATTTTATAGAAGAGAATTGAGGAACAGAAAGTTTAAATTACTTGCTTGACCACAACAGATTAATAAATATATAAGAGCCCCAAGTTAAAAATCATTTCTTTCCTGTACTGTTACCGTCAAAGATTTAAAAACGTATCTCTGAGCAGTTATCAAAACAACTGTAACTATTTGGTTATTTTCCCCTCCAGTCCTGATCCAGGCATTGCTTTTCATTTTAGTATTCTATGCCCTGGAGACCCAGTGAAATGAGTTATTTAAGTCCTTGCTGATGAAATAGTTAAGTGACTCCTAAGGTTACAAACACACTCTTTGGTCCAGTCAGAAGCCTAATCTGTTTTTTTCCACCTCTCCTTAACATTTTCATTTCTGGTGTAACAATCCTGGAAACATGAATGGACATGGTTTTTTAAGTTCATCTGGAAATGTAACCAACCTAAGGTATCCCAGACGATATGCATTCAGAAACTTCACCGTTTTTTGCTTTTCTGGTTAAAGATTTTTTTCAAATGAAAGCTTCTTATAATTTCACCTAAGTATTCAAAATACTAGAAACTCTAGGACGCATTGGTAAGATTGAAATTGTTTGCCTGTGTCCCTAAACCAGTATGTTCTTCTCTAGTGATAATCATAGTTCTAGTTCCATTTATCTTATTGATCCGAAGTGTCTAGTGACCACAGAAATAACACACAGAAGTCTCTGTTTATTGGTGTGTATGTGTATATATATACATATATGTATTTAATAAAGCCTTTTTATTTCCCAAGGAGCTGCAGTCTATGCAACGATGTAATTTGGTCTGATTTTACAGTTGTCATAGGGAAGGCAGTGATTCCTGATCAGGAAAACAATCTCAGAAACATGTGGAATGATATTGAGCTGCTAACAAATGATGATACAGGAAGTGGGTACCTAAGTGTTGGTTCAAGAAAAGAACACGGAACTGCTTTATATCAAGTAGATTTACTAGCAAAGATCTCCTCTGAAAAGGTAATGTTTTCATTCACAAAATTTTTACTGTGTTTAGTAAAACTAGTAGCCACATGGTAGTTGTTTTATAAATGAGTATAGTCTTTTCTCAGGGATTCAAACTTTAGTGTCAGATTACTGGAAATTTCCATCTGAATTCCCCCTACATCATTTTAAGGTCAATATTCCAAACCTAAACTTTTCATAGCTCTTCTTGGCATTTTAGAAATAGAGATGTATGCACAAATGATACAAAGAATATCTATCACCAGCTTAGGAAGTAAAACATTACCTAAAATTGAAGCAAGCCCCTGGGGTCCCTCCCTGATCCCAAGCTCTTCTCATACTCCTACCTCTGAGGTTGAGATTGTCCTATCCTTTCCATGAATTTCTCTCTGTATTTTAACTTTGTTCTTTTAATAACTACTCCACCATTCTCACACCAGGCTTGAAACCTTATTCTCTGCCTTCTATGGAAAGTATCGCTCTTCGTTTTTTATCTTTGATTTTCTTTCTCAGTAATTTGCTTTTGATAAAATTTTGGTGATCATGGTAAACAAAAGTTTCTTTTAGAGAAAGTACAAATGATCTTCTGTCACAGTATTATAGCCCAGGATTTCTCTACTTCTCATAGTAAGTTAATGTAATGTTTTAAATAACTGATTGAGGAAAAAACTTTTAAAAGAAGGAAAGACCAGGTAAGATTTGTAGTTTTTAGAGCTAGAAAGAGAGGACCTGAGTCTCTGGGAACGTTGTTCATCAAAGGTCTCAAAATGTAGGCTTTTGACTTTTTCTTCAAATGAGCATGAAAGACACTAGCTGATCAAGATTTTCAAAAAATCATTCTTTATGCAACTTGTGTCCTATTGTCAGCCTGTACTGCTTTATGGCATTTGTAAATCATGGAATTTATAAATATTATGAACAATACAAATAAATTTTCGTCCTTGGTATTTATTTGTAAAAGGCAAAAGTGTAAAGAATACTGTAGGTTCTATAATGAGAAAATGGTATTTCTTTATTTTTTATTATTACCAGCAGCCTTAAAAGATGGAAGTGGCCCAGGCCCTTCTTGATCTCTGAGGGCTTCTGTTGAAAAAGAATAGTATGTATTGAGCTTTGATTTCAGTTAAGGACTAAAATTTCGTCAGTTGTTAGCTTGGGGCATTACTTGTAGCAAATGCTGTGTTCACAACCCATGCTTGCATTCGGTAATTCTCTTTAGGATTTTTCCTTAAAGTTAGACAGACAGGACACAGCAGTAAAAAAATACCTAGCTGTGCAAGTCAGTGTGTGCCAAATACCAAATGAATGGTACAGACAGTACATGTAGTAGGAGTTCAGAAAATGGAGATCTCACTGTGGGTTGGGACAATCTAAGGAGCATTTCATAAACTAGCACCTGACTTGGGCCTTCAGAAAAAGAAGGGGAAATGAAAGCACAACTTAACCAAAATATGTGGAATGCAGCCAAATCAGTGCTTAGAGGGAAACTACATGCATATATTAGAAAAGAAGAAAATCTAAAATCAATAATCTTAAGTTTCCAGTGAGGAAACTAGAAAAAGAAAATGGACTTTCCCTGTGGTCCAGTGGTTAAGACTTTATGCTCCCAATGCAGCGGGCACAGGTTTGATCCCTGGTTGAAGAATTAAAATCCCATTGCACAGTATGACCAAAAAAAATTCTCAAGGTTTAAGGGCAATCCAGGCAGAGAAAACAGCCTGGGTTAGATCCGTGGGAGGTGTAGCACAATTTCTTCTTTGGTGTCAGAATGTAGTTTTCAAGAATTACACCTGCAGAAGGTGGCCACTGAAACAGATATAATATGAGCCAATTTATCAAGCATATGCTATAGGCTAGGTTCCCTTCTAAGCCCTGTACTGTTCAGTGGCTCAGTCATCTCCGACACTTTGCAACCCCATGGACTGCAGCATGCCAGGTTTCCCTGTCCTTCACTGTCCCCCCGAGTTTGCTCAGACTTGTGTCTGTTGAGTCAATGATGCCATCCAACCATTTCATCCTGTCACCTGCTTCTCCTCTCCTTGGTCTTTCCCAGCATCAGGATCTTAGCCCTTTATATGAATTTATTCATGACTCTCCAAATCAACCAGTGTTGTAGGCATTATTTATTATTGTTTCTGGTTTACTAGAGAGTTAGTTGAGGCATTTGCCTGAGATGACTCAGCTAGTAAGTGACAGCATTCTCAACCACTGAGCTGTCCAACTGCTTCAAGGTACATATGTGTGGGAAGCTCTAATCAACAGAAGCTGCAAACTGGAGACTCATATTTGGCTTGCAGTGTTTTTTAAAATATCGACTGAGCTGCCAATATTTAAAATTTAGACTATTTCACATAAAGGTTCAGATTCTCTTGGTAAATTGGAAGCTGTGGCCATGCCAGGGTCACATTTCCATGGGGCTTTCATTTCGCTGACTCTAGTTTCTGTAGGGCCTTGTGTCCTTCATTTCACAGTACACCACAGCCCCCCTCCCCGCTGAAGCCCAGACACTGAGACTTTATGCCAATATTGGTTCATTCATTTGTGTTAACACCTGCAGGTTTCTCTAAGCATAAGGTCGACCCTTAGGAAACAAAGGCTTGTACTTGGGAATCCTTTGCCCTGTGCTACGTCAGACAGAGGAAACTGGTGTGCTGCAACCCACAGGGTTTGCAAAGACTTGGACGTGACTCTGAGACTGAGCAACAACAACAGAAGCAACCATGGACTATTTCCCTGTTTGAGGTTCTGATGGGATTCAAGATATATCATAGAAGGAAAAGCTTGGGACTTCCCTGATGGTCCAGTGGCTAAGACTCCACGTTCCCAATGCAGGCTTCAATCCCTGGTCAGGGAACTAAATTCTATATGCTGCAACTCAGAGTTCGCATGCCACAACTGAAGACCCTGCATGCCACAGAAAGATCTAGGATCCTGTGTGCCACAACTAAGACATGGTGCAGCCAAATAAATAGACATTAAAAAAAAAAGAAACGCTTGACTAAGAAGTTATATGGGCTCAAGAAAAGAGGCCTGTCAAGTGAAGTTTTAAACTTGGGTGCTTAGGACTATGATGACATTATTGATAACTATTGTTAAACGTGTATAAAAATGCTTTATTTTAGTCCTACTTTTCTCTCCCCCAGGCCTCATTAAATCCAAAAATACAAGCATGCAGCTTAAGTGATGGGTTTATTATTATAGCAGACCAATCGGTTATACTGTTGGACAGCATTTGTAGATCTCTTCAGTTACATCTTACATTTGGTAAGTCTAACGTAATGCAGTAAACAAATTGGAAGTCAGCTGTATCTTGCTACCAATTTCTACAGCATTGCCTTTTCTTTACTCCATTATTTATAAGACTTGAAATTAAACTGATTTTAAGAAATGAATCTTGAGTACCTTGTGTTGAGTACCCGATGGAAAGGATACTGAGATGATCCTTTCTGTCAATAAGTCTAGGAACAGCATACTAGGAGAGCAACAGTTGATTTGCATGGTTTTGGTTTTAGTAGAAAACTGGGCTTCCCTGGGGGCTCAGTGGTAAAGAATCCGCCTGTAATGCCGGAGACACAGGTTTGATCCCTGGGTCAGGAAGATCCCCTGGAGAAGGGCATGGTAACCCATTCCAGTATCACCTGGAGAACCCATGGACAGAGGAGCCTGGTGGGCTACAGTCCATGAGGTCGCAGAGTCAGACACAACTGAAGTGACTTAGCACACACGCATGTTCAAGTTCCTGGGTCTTGTGCATAATTTCAGTTATGCACAGGAGATATTTGAATACTTCTAGGACTATAAATGTTTAAAAAGTGCTTATGAATGAATTCCTACTGGACTAAAGAGCTTTAAGTATGTATATGCAAATATGGACTTAAGCGTACTTTGGCCACCTCATGCGACGAGTTGACTCACTGGAAAAGACTCTGATGCTGGGAAGGATTAGGGGCGGGAGGAGAAGGGGACGACAGAGAATGAGATGGCTGGATGGCATCACCGACTCGATGGACATGAGTTTGAGTGAACTCCGAGAGTTGGTGATAGACAGGGAGGCCTAGCGTGCTATGATTCATGGGGTCGCAAAGAGTCGGACACGACTGAGCGACTGAACTGAACTGAAGGGACAAGCAAGTCAGTGGTTTTGTTGGAAAATAAGTGAAAATATTGTGAAACTTTTTCTGAAATTTTGAGAGAAATTGAAGTGTTTGTGTGAGAACAGCTGAAAATTAATTAATTATTTTAAAACAAAACTTAGCTGGAAAGGAATTAGAAGGTATGCATGTAAGAACAAAATCTTGATCATGTAGGAGGAAAACCTATATTTTGTGGAATATTAGCATATTTACCCTGATGGGGCCACAAGATTCAGTTTCACCAATGGAAAGTGAGACTCTGTCTACATATAGTACTCTGTGTACAGATATTGTTAGTGAATAATTTTATAAACAATTTATATTCTACTGCCTTTTGCCTTAGCCTTCCCCTTGCAGTCTTCACTTCCCCCTGGCCTTCTTGCTGTTTTGCAGACAATAACTTTCTCACCTCCTTCAAATTTTTGTTCAGATCTGACAAAGGGAGCTGTCCTGAGCACACCAATTAATACCACACGGCTCTTCCGAGCTCTGTTTCCCTCCTCTGTATTACCTTTGTTTGTGTCATAATTAGATTGTTATGCTGACTGTTTATCATCTATTTCTGCCTTAGCATTTGAGTTCCATGAAGGTGGGACTCTTGGTAATATTCTCAGATATATACAAAAGGCCTTGAACAATGCTTAGCCTATATTCAGTGCTCAGCAAATATTTATTGACTAAGAGTCAGTAGCGTTCCTTTTGACATTAATCACTACTTTCCTGAAATATTTAAAAGAAGCTTCTTAAATAGTTGACTTTTAATAAAAAAATTTGCAATTCTTTGTATTGAAAATAAACATTTTTTGGAGGAAACTTGGCATAACTTTGATTTGAAATTTTCAGATTCGGAAGTGGACGTAGTTGGCCTGTGTCAAGAAGGAAAGTTTCTTTTGGTTGGGGAGAGAAGTGGCAACTTACATCTTATTCATGTGACATCAAAGCTAACGTTACTCACCAGTGTAAGACCTTGTTACCTTGTTATGTTTTTCATCTTCATTATCTAAATTCTAAATTATCTCTTAGCTAAAAACTCTAGCAAAGCCTCGCTTGATTTGTGTTTTAAAAGGATAATGTTTCTTAACATTGAATTTAAGAATCATAGCTTAGAGACTGAAAAAAATGCACAACCTAAAAGTTGAGAATTACGTTTTATCGGGTGGACTTTCTGTGAACTTCAAACCCAGGAGGCAGTCTCTCAAGATAGCTCTGAGGGACTGCTCTGAAGAAGTAAGGGAGGAGCTAGGATATATAGGAGTTTTCCAAGACAGACCGTATAGTCGGAACATCAAAAGAGTACTGTTAACTAAAGAAAATTAGTGTCTCAGGTTAATGAATTTAGTGTTGTCTATGTATGGGAAGATGCAAGAGTGGGCTGACTGAAATCATTCCTTGATATATGCACCTTTACCACCCAGGGCCGGTATCAGGTGCTTCCTCATCCAGAGTCCCCTTGGTGTGCACTTGGGGGTAGCTGCCGTGGCTGAGGGCTGGCCAGTGGGCAGCCTGTTCGTCTCCATCCTGAGTTCCCTCGTGGCTGGATGTGGTCGCAGCAACCTTTGTTTGCTGATATGGCAGGCAACGCTTTTTAATCCACAAAACATGACATAAGTGCAAAACTGAAAAATTACAGTTTGAAGACTGTATACTTGTCCATAATAGTTTTCCATTTCAAGACTAAAATGTTTGGGATATAGGTAGAATTATTGCTCATGATAATTGATAACCCTCGAGTTTAAAAAAAATAATCTTTGATTGTATTTTTCTGGGTTTAATCTTATCACTTGATATTAATTTGTAATTAGGCATTTGTTCAGAAAGCTAACGATGAAAATCAGTGTACTTACCGGAATCTTGTTATTGAGAAAGATAGTTCAAATGAGGGTAAGTTTTTAAATTTCTTTTTTAATATCTTCTTAATAATGTTCAGTCAAAAAATCAGATTGTACTTAATATATTAGGTAAATTAATTTGCCCTAGGTGGCTCAGTTGGTAAAGAATCCGCCTGCAATGCAGGAGACCTGGGTTTGATCCCTGGGTTGGGATGGTCCCCTGAAGAAGGAAATGGCAACCCACTCCAGTATTCTTGCCTGGAGAATCCCCATGGACAGAGGAGCCTGGCAGGCTGTAGTCCATGGGGTTGCAAAGAGTGGGACACGACTGAGTGACTAACACTTACACAAAGTTAAACTTTTGGAGTGCAATTAATATTGTTTTAAAAAATAAGTTTATTTTAGTTCTTTTCAGAGGCTTAAATGTTAACTCTTCTTAAATAATATATCCTAAACTTTTTACAGTTTTAAGAGTTCTTAATTAAGGATACATAATCTTTTAAAATGTTCTTATGTATTTTAGTATATTTAGTATACTTCTTTTTAACAAATGTTAACTGGACTTTATTTTGATGTAGCTGAGATTATTTTTTTCTGGTAAATGAAGTTTGGTTTATAAAAATTTCAAAGTAGTAATTTTGTTTTTACAGATAATTTGCCAACTCTTTATAAATAACTTTTATCTGTATTGCTACTATATTATTTGGTTATTAGACTTTAAAAGAGCAAATTGACGTATTTTTAAGCTAGATCCAGACTCTGGATCTATTTATATTGATGTGCCTTTTAAAGAAGCTGGCCTGATTTTGTTTTAATAGATACCTATTATATGCTGCTTCTTACAAACAATGGACTTTTTTGTATTACAAACCTTCAGCTTGTAAAAATTCAACAAGGTAAGTAATGTATTATTTTCTTATTATTGATTTGCAGCGAACTTTTTTTTAAGGGCTCTTTTTTTTTTAATCAATAATTTTATTTATTTTTTGTTTGCACTGGGTCTTTGCTGGTGAGCATGTGCTTTCTTTATTTACAGAGATCAGGAATTCTGCTCTCTAGTTGTGATGTGCAGGCTTTTCACCGTTATGGCTTCTTTTCCTGTGGAACACAGGCTCTAAGGGTGCCTGGGCCTCAGTAGGTGCAGTTCCTGAGCTCTAGAGCACAGGCTCAATAGTTGCGGTGCACAGGCTTGGTTGCTTCTCGGCATGTGGGGTCTTCCCAAACAAGGGATTGAACCTGTGTCTCCTGCATTGGCAGGCATATTCTTTACCGCTGAGTCACCAGGGAAGCCCCACAGCAATATTTCGTATGAGTTTTACAAGTAATTTTAATATAGTCTCTTTGAGAATATTTTAGTGTAACTCTATTCTTTGATACTGGGTATACTTTGAGTATTTGTAATATACTTATTCTCCAAGTTAGGGCTGCAACAGAATCTGAAGAAATATTTATTTATAGCCTTCGAGGACTTTACAACTTATTTGGACAGACAGGCCATATGCTAGCATAGTAATAAATGCTTTTTGCTGGAATGAATGAACCTGTAAACTGAAATGATTGCGTGTTAATAATACAGAGCAGTAATCTAGAGTGTGTTAGTGAATTGTGTGGATCTTATATCCCTCTGAGCTGGCAGAAATTGAGGAATTGATCCCAGGCATATATTCAACAATTTTTAACGATCTACTATGTGCTAAGAGGGCTTCTCAGGTGGCACTAGTGGTAAAGAACCCGCCTGCCAATGCAGGAAACAAGGGAGATAAGAGTTCGATCCCTGGGTTGGGAAGATTCCCTGGAGGAGGGCATGAAGACCCACTCAAGTATGTTTGCCTGGAGAATCCCATGGACAGAGGAGCCTGGTGGGCTACAGTCCATAGGGTCACAAAGGTCACAAAGAGTCAGACCCAACTGAAGTGATTTAGCATGCATGCATACCTGTGCTAAGAATGTGCCAGATCCTGGGGATACGAGGAGACTTAAGAGATACGGTTCTCTAAAGTTTGATGAAGGAGCCGGACAAGTGAAACAGCTCTTTCAAAAGGGAGTACAAAGTGATGAAGACATCACAGGTAGCACTTCAGAGCTTGACTAGAAGAGTTGGGGCAGGGAGAGGACTCTGAGTAGGAAGAACCTTGGTGAGTGAACGTGTGGAGAGGCACTGTAAGGATTGTAAGACACTCTGGCTGGTGCCCTGAGTACAACATGTCATCCCAGTTTATTTCTTTGGTCAAGGGCAAAACTGAAAGGTCACCAGCACTTTATTGATTTCTGACCCATTGTTTTTCTCACTAGGTTGTATATAATTTCATCTTGACACGAAAGGGGAGACTCGTATGTATTTTAGGTCATAGTATAAATTTAGCCTACTTTCTCTTTTTCATGCAGCGATCGAAAAGGCAGACTTGAATACAGCTAAGAAGGTAAGAAGACAAAACCACACTGTCTTCTTAAAACTTGAATCCCAGTTTAAGAAAGTGTTTCTGCATAATTGTCTAATGGTTGATTTTGGGGAATTAGCATGATGAAACATTTTAATGACATTCCCATTAAAAGGTACATTTGTATCTTGATTTAACTGATTTTTATCAATCTTTCCAAGGAGTTTGGACTATGGAGCATATATATAACATTCTTATTTTTTTAAATCTTACAGTTACAAGGACAAATCAAGTCCAGCTTTATTTCTACTGAGAATTATCATACTCTCGGTTGTCTCAATCTTGTGGCTGGTGATTTAGCAAGTGAAATCCCTGTAATAATTGGGGTAATTCTTTTTTTTATAAAATTTCAAATTTCTTTTTCTGAAATGTTTCTTCATTAAAACATAGTTTTGATAAAATTATGAATTTGTAGTGTATAGCAGAAACAGGGAAATTAGAAAATAAAGGTCATGAAATTAACTCAATAAGTTAACTAAGTTTCTACATTGGAAAAACTATTGTACCTTTATTTTCACTAATCTCTACCTGACATTTAGCATGTCTTTCAGTTAGGGCTTCCCAGGTGGCTCAGATGGTAAAGAATCTGCCTGTAATACAGGAGACCTGGATTCATTCCCTGGGTCCGGAAGATCCGCTCAAGAAGGGAATGACTTCCAGTATTCTTGCCTGGAGAATTCCATGGAGAGGAGCTTGATGGGCTATAGTCCATGGGGTTGCAAAGAGTTGAGTGACTAACACTCACTTTTCACCTCGGCTATGAGTGGAACAGCAGCAAACAAAACATCTAATATCATATTCAAGGAGTAGGCAAAAATTCTATATTGAATTATATTATTACAGCATTTACAACATTTTTGCTTACCAAATTTATATATTAAGCAGGCATTTTTCCCCATCTGGTTCTTCCTGTTCAGTATTTCATCGGGCTTCAAATAATTTGAAATGAATATTTATGAATTTTTTTCAAATAATAGTTATTTTAATGACGATACTTCATCAAGCACTGTATTTATCTCATAATTCTAGAGGAAGTCTTAAAGCTTGTCTGGTGTCTCTAAGTTGCCTGAACGTGCCTGCTCTTTATTAAATGTTCATGTGGTAGGAGTTCACTGTTCTTTCCATTCTGTTCTCTTGAAAACTAAGAGAGGAATGGGATGATAACACCTTGCTGAGCTTGAATATATATAAATATATTTTGAAGTTAGTCACATGAACAACTTTGATGTTTCTACTTGAAAGAGAACTTGGGTCTAAAACCAAGTTTATAATTGACATACTGTTTTCACTTCTGTAGGGAACTGGCAATTGTGCATTCTCAAAATGGGAGCCAGATTCCTTGAGGCAAGGGATGACAGTTAAGAGTGTTATTGATTCAGAGATTATCAAAGGTAAAAATAAGTTAATAAAACTACTTTTGGTAATTGAAAGTGAGTTGTTATTTTCATGTCAATATGCTCAGTCTAGCATGTGGGCCATTTTACCAAATAACTCTTGTAAACAAGCCAGCTTATTAGTCTATGATTGTTTGCATATTTGACTTCTTGGAGTGTTGCAGTTGTTACTCTTTGTTTTGGGAGGTTTTTTGTTTTAGTAGTCATCCAGAAAAGTAGAGGGGAGGGAATAAATGGGAATGGAAACTTCTTGTTTAAGTGTACTTTTGCCTTTTCATAAGTATGTTAGTTTACTGTCTTAAATATGGCAATACGTAACCCAGAAACGTAGTCCTTACACACCTTGCTTTCTCTTTTGTAGGTGCAAAGAAATTCCAGCTAATAGACAACCTACTTTTTGTTCTTGATACCGATGTATGTTTCTGATACTTCGCCTTAAGTATTTTCACTTGGTATTATATTTAACAGTGGAAATGTTGTTAAACTTAACCAAGACAAGGACTTTAGCTGGGGTGAATTACTGTCTTGTGTAATGTGCTTTATTTCAGTTACATATCAAAAGATAGATTCCCAAACATAAATTTTTAGTCATTAAGAGAGTGTATCAATGAAATGTCTCTTTTGCAGAACGTGTTGAGCTTATGGGACATTTACACCCTAACTCCCATATGGAACTGGCCTGCCCTTCATGTAGAAGAGTTTCTTCTCACCACAGAAGCAGAGTCACCTTCATCAGTTACCTGGTACGTTATGACACTCTTTGATTTCCCTTCTGTTAGAACCAGGTTTCTTGCCTGGTTCTGATCAGATCTTTGCTACCCCATGGTCTATACAGTCCATGGAATTCTCCAGACCGGAATACTGAAGTGTGTAGCCTTCCTTCTCCAGGGAATCTTCCCAACCCAGGGATTGAACCTAGGTCTCCCGCATTGCAAGTGGATTCTTTACCAGCTAAGCCACCAGGGAAGCCCCATTATGTGTTACATTCCAAATAACACTGTGAACAGACTGACAGGGTAAAGACCATTTCATTGTTAGCCATTAAGAACAAATAGGTAGCACAAAAACCTCCAAGTGGATGTGTTAGAAAGAGTGTCAGTCTAGGCCATAAACATTGAGAAGTCAAATTCATTATCTTCTGTGTGAATAAATTTTTATACAAGGATATCACTTTGACTTAGCTTATGTCTAGCAACTGGCTTATGTGATTCACTTAAACCTTCTTTTCTCTTTCAGGCAAGGGATTACAAATCTCAAATTAGTGGCTCTGACAACTACTACTAATAAGAAGGTTTGGGAGAATTTATTTCACATTTGTCCATATTATGTGTTAGAAATAGCATTAATACAAAACTAGTTGTTAAGTAGTACTCGAAATATATTAGCTCTTAGTTCACACAGGTGCTTAACAGATCAGAAATAACCCTGCAGAGCTCTTTTTTCTCATCTAAAAAAAAATAGTGTAAATCTCTGTTCCGTACTTTACTTGGAGCATTTCCACAAGAAATGCTTATTATAGTGATACTTCATAGTTCTGACACTAATTACATTTGCCTTACATTTACATTTGTCTTCCAAATTACATTTGCTTTAGGTTCAAATTGTAAAATGGACTTCAGGTAGCAGATTTAGAAGATGGGATAGGATGTAATTTTATATGTAATCTTTAAATAATACAGTAACAGATTTACTTATTTTTTTCATTTAACTTTGTATCAAATGTTATCATCTATGTCCTAGATTGTGAAGTGCTATCTTGTGCTTATAGGTTTATATTGACCTAAGAAATTCATTGCTGTCCTGTTTTTTTTTAGATGAAAAACCTCGTGGTCTATTCATTACCTGCGATGGAAATACTGTATTCTTTGGAAGTATCTAGTATTTCTTCTCTGGTCCAAACAGGAATTAGCACGGTAAGGTGACATGTATTTTGAACTACTTTATAGTAACAACAACAAAAACAAGAATAACTGAGTCAAGAATGAGTGGAACCTAGTGGAATACCACCTGCATAGATCTCAGGTTTATAACCATATTTATTGTTATCAGAGGTCCTGAGATACATTTATTTGTAGGAGGTCAGTTTTCATTTAAAAAGACAAGAAAATTAATTGACTAAGACGTCAGTCAATTTCATGTTCAATTTTCTTGTCTGTTCACAGGGAATATAAATGATCGGTAATTTGGAAGAGGTTGTCACTTTTTACTTATTTTTTAACTGTTATCATAAAAAAATTTTTTATACTATGTTTCATCTCTTTTATATACATGCCCTGTATTTTTTCCAAACCATTTGGAAATTACTTGCAGACATCATAACCTCGTTTCTAATTTCAGCAGATATCTCCTAAAGAGTCAAGCCATTCTTCTAAAACATAGTCATCATACTCACAACATTTAACATTAATGCAATATTATTGTGAAATATGCCATTCAGATTTTACCAATAGTGCCAATTACTTGAGAACTTTTTTTTTTCCTGACCTAGGATTCAATCAAGCATCACAAATTGAATTTTGTTATTGTGGTCACATGGTGGTTTACTTTAATCTCTAAAACTTCCCTAGTCTTATTTTGCTCTTTTCCGACACATTTTCTTGAGTACTAGTAGAATGGTTGAATGTTCCTCCATTTGGATCTGTCATCCTCGTCATGGTTAGATTTGTGCTAAGCTTTTTTGGCCAGGATCCTGCATAGGTGATATTGTGTCCTGACTGGATCATGTTAAGGGACTCAGGTTTACTCGTCTTGTTATTGATGCTGTTAAATTTGATCACTTGGTTAAAGGAGATTTGCCAGATTTCTTTCTTGTAAAAGTACATGTTCCCCCTGGTAATTAGTAAGTAATTTCCGTGGTACTATTTTGAGACTTTGGGAATATTCTTTTCCTCAACAGTTTTTCCCAGTAATTTTAGAATCCATTGATGGATAATTTCTGCCTAAACCAGTTGTTACGGTAGTAACTGTAAAGTGAATTGATTCCGTTTCTCAATTTTAAACATGTTTTTGCTCTTATAGGATACCATATACCTTCTGGAAGGAATTTGCAAAAATGATCCAAGGTAGGTCACATTTTGTTTATCAGATACATCATTAAATAACAGCATAGTTAAATTTTACTTACTAATGTTAAATGACAAATGTCAATATTAAAATGTTTTTTTCAGTCTGTCTGAAGAGTTGGTCTCTGTTTTAGCACTCAGATGTCTTACAGAAGCTTTACCAGAAAACAGGTAACTTCTCCTTTTCTTCTAAGCCTTACCCCTTAATGAAAGACTTGAATTCCCTGATTAATAAAAATTTTACTGAAATTTCTTTTTAATTTTTCAGATTGAGTCGGTTACTTCACAAACACAGATTTGCTGAAGCTGAGAGCTTTGCCATTCAGTTTGGACTAGATGTTGAGGTAATTATTCATGTATTCATTCATGCATTGAAAGCATTTTTTCATGTACTAGAGGCTGAGGAGACCAACAGGTAAAACATGATTGAAATTTAGTGTGATCAGACCTGTAATTAAGATATAACCAAAATAGAGTAAGGGAGTCAAAGGAGATATTGAACTTTTAAGTATGATGGGAAGACTTTCTGGAGGAGGTAATTTTATGTCAGATCTTGAAGATATTCCTGATAGTCCTGGGAGAGGAAGGGTATTGTAAGTATTAGGATACATGAAGAAAGTGAGGGATAGGACTTCCTTAGCAAACCAGTGGTTGGAGCTTCACCAACCAAAACAGGGGTGGGGTTGCAGGTTTGATTCCTGGTCAGGGAGCTAAGATCCCTCATGCCTGGAGGCTGGAACACCAAAGCATGGAACAGAAACAACATTGTAACAAATTCAGTGAAAACTTTAAAAAGAAAAATTCATCCCTTATTAAAGAGAAATTCACACAGATATTAAAAAGAAAGAAAGTGAGGGAGTCTTATGGTTTCCAGAAACTCCTAGTAATTAGTCAGGACTAGCGTATAGGTTCAATGTGCACAGAAAGAAAAGGAGATGATGGAGAAGAAGGTCAGAGTCTGGAGGGCTTTGTGTGCACTGCAGAGGATTTATGTTTTGTTCTGCAGGTGATAGAGAGCTACTAAAAACTTCACTGTATAAAGAGGGGAAATTGATAATGGGATTGAACCAGTGTCTCAGTTGGGAGACTGAACCAGTGCAGCGAGGTAGAGACATACAGGAGGGAAGGCCAAGAGAGGTGTGTAGAAGGTAGAAGCAGTGGGGCTCAGTGATCAAACAGGGGGTGATAATGTTGGGAAGAGGCTTGCAGGACTCTGCTCAGCATACTAGTTGAAATGTGATGATATGACTTAAAATGAAGAGTGTTGTGGAAGACTTAGGGATAACATATAAAGGGTTCTGCCTTGTGAACATTGCACTTTATGACTTCCCTAGTGGCTCAGTGGTAAAGAATCTGCCTGCCAATGCAGGAGATATGGGTTCAATCCCTGGTCCGGGAAGATCCCACATGCCAGGGAGCACCTAAGCCCGTGTGCCACAACTACGGAGCCTGTGCTCTGGAACTGGGGAGCCGCAACTTCTGAAGCCTTGTGTGCCCTAAGGCCCATACTCCCCAACAAGAGAAGCCACTACAATGAAAGGTCCATATAGAGAGTAGCCCCCACTCACTGCAACTAGAGAAAAGCCCTCACAGCAACAAAGACCCAGCACAGCCAAAAAATAAAAATAAAATTATGTTTTAAAAAAACATTGCATGTAAGGGATCTTATAAAATGAGGCTGTCTAATAGGAACCTGGAGAGTGATCTGAGCTGACTCTGGAGGTGGTTAACACAGGGGAATGGCTCAGACCTCTCAAGGAGAATATGGAGAGTCAGGAGAAATCTGAGTACGAGATCCAGGGCACCAGCACACGGGACATAGAGGAAGAAGAGCGATGAACACATTTGGGAAGAAACCCACACAAATGTGCAATTGAAGAAGCCAAGGAAGAAGAAACTTTGAAGTTTAGGGAGGAGAATCCCTGGCAGTCCAGTGGTTAGAGCTTCTTGCTTTCACTGCTGAGGGCCTAGGTTTATTCCTTGGTGGGGGAACTATGGTCGCA
This sequence comes from Moschus berezovskii, assembly GCF_049115385.1. Classification (NCBI taxonomy): domain Eukaryota; kingdom Metazoa; phylum Chordata; class Mammalia; order Artiodactyla; family Moschidae; genus Moschus; species Moschus berezovskii. The sequence continues at coordinate 56,091,908 of NC_142478.1, read as the reverse complement.
TAAGCCATGAGACGTGGCCAAAAGACAGACAAAAAGTTGAGTGGAAAGTGATCAGCAGTTGCAAATATTACCGATAGAATCAAGCATAAAAACTGAAAGTTGTTGAATTTGGCGATTAGGAATTCATTGATATCCCCTGAAAAGTCGTGTTAAGTAATGAAGGAGGAAGCCTAGTGGTAGTGAACTAATATTTCCTTTGTGGGTGGTGAGTATCCATGTGTTTGTTGTTTAAAAAATGTAGCCTTTTGGGGACTTCCCCACTGATCCAGTGGCTGACTCCAGTGATCCCAGTGCAGAGGGCCTGGGTTTGATTGTGGTTAGGGAACTCGATCCCCACATGCTGCAACTGAGAGCTTGCATGCTGTAGCTAAAGATCCTATGTGCCACAGATACCTGGCGTAATCAAATAAAAAAAAAAAAGAATGGAAAAATGTATCATTTTATATTATGTAGCAACCTGAATGGGTAAATGCAGTGCATATGTGTAACTGAATCATTCTGCTGTACACCTGAAATTATCATTGTTAATCAACTATACTCCAAAAATTAAATAAAAAGTTTTTAAATATAGCATTTTAAAACATACAAAGCAATTCAATTTATTGTTTAAAAGTGTATATGAGTAAAGAAGTAAGTAAGTTAATGGGATAACAAGCACCGAAATTAAGAAAACAGATACTTCTAGTTCAGGGAAGGAGGATGACCTGTTTGGAAGAAGAGAAAGAGATCTTAAACTATATTAGTAATTGCTGCGGCCAGCACAGCAGGTAGGGATCAAAAGTGGTCAACGCACAGTTTGGGAAAAAAACCTAGAGACAGAATTAAAGTTTTAAAGATGGGACCAGGGCACTCAAGACCTCTTGGGTCAAGAGCCCTGTTCCTTGGAGCTACATCACTTTTATTTAGTGTTTTGGCAAGTAGAAGGAGATCCAACCAGTCCATTCTAAAGGAGATCAATCCTGGGTGTTCATCGGAAGGACTGATGCTAAAGCTGAAACTGCAATACTTTGGCCACCTCATGCGAAGAGTTGACTCACTGGAAAAGACTGATGCTAGGAAAGGTTGGGGGCGGGAGGAGAAGGGGACGACAGAGAATGAGATGGCTGGATGGCATCACCGACTCTGTGGACATGAGTTTGAGTGAACTCCGGGAGTTGGTGATGGACAGGGAGGCCTGGCGTGCTGTCATTCATGGGGTCGCGGAGAGTCGGACACAACTGAGCGACTGAACTGAACTGAACTGAAGCAGAAATTACCTTGTGTTACGATGAAGTCAGCCTCTTGTGTCCCTGGTCATGTCTCCCATTTTATTGATTACTTTTAACTATCTTTGTTATTTTCTTGTACAAGGGCTGTCACCTAGCTGGAGGTCATAGACCCACATATGCCTTGGGAAAATATCTTAGTGTGTGCACAAGCAGTGTTCTGAACTTGCACTGCCCTGGCACTCCAAGGTCCACACTATGCTTTTCCTTAGCTTAGCAGGGTGTGACAACCCCAACTGATCAACCTGAGGTACTTTTATTTGGGTTATGCTGTATTGCTATATTTTGCTTTTATTCTTTTCCTATGGCTGTTTTCTCATGGCTTAACCAGAGCAGCAGGCGACTGACTATTAACCCTGCAAGTAATGTGCTTTATTTTTTTAATTTGAGTGATAAATATATAAGTATTTGTTATATTATTATCTTTTTAAACATCTGAGAGTTTCTAATTTTTAAAAGGTTAGAGCAAAAAATCAAAACCCGTGAAATGTGTTTTCAGGTACTGGAGACACAGAACTAGAGAAACTACTCTTTCATATCATTTTTTTTAATTTTATTTTTCTTTTTTAATAAAAAAAATGGGTGTACATGTGTTCATATGTACATCATGTGTACATATCATTTTTAGTTTTCTGAACCAGAAAGCCCATGTTAAAACTGATATTTTGTTTGTAAGAAAGGAACCTGAAGTACTTCCCTGGCAGTCCAGTGATTAAGACTCCATGCTTTCAAAGCAGGAGGCTCTAGTTCGATCCCTGGTCCAGAAACAGATACCACATGCCACATGGCCAAAGGATAATTAAATAAAAGAAAAAAGAAACCTGAAATTTTGGCTTTGTCTATATTCAAGTTGTTTCTAGCTTCTAAAGAACCTTTGATGGAAAACTAGACATGAAACATAATTGTATGGTCATCTTCTAAAAACCAGCTCCATTTGTTAAAAAAAAATTAATTTGGCTGCGCTGGATCGTAGTTGCAGTACACGGGGTCTTCAGTCTTTAGTTGCAGTATGTGGGATCTTTGGTTGCAGTGTGCGAAGTCTTGGTTGTGGCATGTGGGATCTAGATCTCCGACCAGGATCAAACCTTGGCCCCCTTCATTGTCAGCACCTAATCTTAGCCACTAGATCACCAGGGAAGTCCCTCCATTAACTTCTGAACAGCATAATTTCAGACCCTCTCTTGAGTTTCAGGTTTTTTGGAGGGGGTTTTGAAATTTTTATTTTGTTAATTTATCTATTTTTGGGTGTGCTGGGTCTTCATTGCAGCATGCTGGTTTTCTCTAGTTGCAGCACATGGGGGCTTCTTGCAGAGCACAGGCTCTAGAGTGTGCAGGCTCAGTAGTTGTGGCTTATGGGCTTCTCTAGTTGTGCCGTGCAGGCTTAGTTGCCTCATGGCATAGGGATCTTAGTTCCCTGAGCAGGCATTGAACTTGAGTCCCCTGCATTGAAAGGTGAATTCTTATCTACCAGAGCACTTGGGAAGTCCCAAGTTTAAGTTTTCTCAGTCATAGAATAGGAATCTTGGTATTTACCCATAGGGTTATGATGAGGTTCAAATGCTTACTTAGGTTTTTATGAGAATTAACTGAGATAATTCACATAAAGCTCCTAGTACACTACTGGTCACGTCTAGTGAGGACTCAGTAGAAATGATTTACATAACTTTGCAATCTGGATTACCTTTCAGTTATCTAAGTGTTACCTTCTTTGCTACTGCTAAGTCACTTCAGTCGTGTCCGACTCTGTGTGACCCCATAGACGGAAGCCCACCAGGCTCCCCCGTCCCTGGGATTCTCCAGGCAAGAACACTGGAGTGGGTTGCCATTTCCTTCTCCAATGTGTGAAAGTGAAAAGTGAAAATGAAGTCGCTCAGTCGTGTCTGACCCATAGCGACCCCACAGACTGCAGCCTACCAGGCTCCTCCATCCATGGGATTTTTTAGGCAAGAGTACTGGAGTGGCTTGCCATTGCCTTCTCCGTACCTTCTTTAATGCTTTTTTTTTTTTTTTAAATTTATTTGGCTACACCAGGTCTTAGTTTTGGCATTCGGGATCTTTAGTTGCAGTATGTGGCATCTAGTTCCCTGACCAGGGATTGAACCCAGGCCCCCTGCCTTAGGAGCACGGAGTCTTACCCACTGGACCACCAGGAAAGTCCTAAGCTTATTCTTGAACTGCATAAATATTCACTTTTTTCTTTTTTTAGCATATAGCATAAGGTTTCATCAACAAGTGTTATTTTGCTTCAGGTTTCTTGATGTGACATGTTTATATTACAGCTTGTTTACAAAGTAAAATCAAATGATATATTGGAGAAACTAGCTTTGAGTTCTCTGGACACCAGTGAGCAGACTGAATGGCAAAAACTTGTCAATGAAGCTAAGGAAAATCTACATAAAATCCAGGTATGTTTTCCCTGTTGTATACTAGAATATTCAGATTGATGGACTGATCAGCATTGTGTTGCCTTACCATGTCTGGCATTTATGCAACAGGATGATGAGTTTGTGATGAATTACTGCTTGGAGGCTCAGTGGATAACCTATGAAACCACCCAGGAAATGCTAAATTATGCCAAAACCAGGGTAAGTTTTTCTAATGTTTGTTCATGTTAGTTTGTCTTATGCAAAAGAAATAATTTCCAGAAAACTGAATTGTTTTTCCGTCAGTGATCTTTTTAAAGTGCATTTTATATATATATATATATATTTTTTTTTTTTTTTGCTGTTCCAAATGATGCCATTTTTTGCTGTAGATTGTTCTTCTCACTGATCTTTGAATGAATACTGTTGCTAGTTATATTCCTTAAAATCAAGGTGTAACAGATGGGCAAAATGTGAGCTGTTCTCATGAAATGCATTGTTTTTAAGATCTATAATTCCTTTATTCATCTCAGAGTTCAGTGCAATTTAATTTTTAAAAATGATTTTTTACTTCAATTCACAGAATGGAGAACCTGATATAGCCAATATTCTAACTATGTTTCTTATTCATCTTAGCTTTTGAAGAAAGAAGATAAAACTGTTCTTGTCTATTCTGATGGCTTAAAAGAGGTAATTGCGTTAGATTTATAGGTTAATTTGGGGATGAATGTAGTAATAGAATATGCTTTTGAATTCAAGATAGGTCTGTACTTTTTCAAGAGCAAGTTACTTTAATACATTTTTCCTTATTGTAAAATGGGAATAATAATAGTACTTAAGGGTTATTTTGAAATCAAATGAAATATTTCCTCTAAGTATTTTTGCATAGTGATTGCTACCTCAAATAATTATAAATTATGATGATAGTTATGATGGTGTGTGTGTGTCCATGTACATACAGATCTTCCTAGACTTATGATGGGGTTATGTCCTGACCAACCCATCATTAAGCTAAAAATATCATAAGTCAAAAATACATTTAAGGGACTTTCCTGGCAGTCCAGTGGTTAAGACTCCATGCTCCCAATGCAGGGGGCACAGCTTCCATCCCTGCTTGGGGAACTAAGATCCTGCATGCCGCATGCAGATTAAAAAAAGGTGCATATAATATACCCAACCAACTGAACATCATAGTTTGGCCTCGCCTACATGAAATGTGCTCAGAGACTTACATTAGCTAGAGTTGGGCACAATTGTCTGACTCAAGGCCTACTTTGTAATAAAGTGTCAAATAGCTCATGTGATTTATTGACTACTGTACTGAAAGTGAAAACACAAAATGGTTGAAAGGGTATCAGTTGTTTGGGATTATGTGGTTGAAGGGGAGCTACAGCTTCTTAATTCTTCCCAGCATCACAGGAAAGTATTGTCTTGTATATTGTCTTTAACACAGGAAGAGATCACAATATGAAGTGTGGTTTCTATTGAATGCATATTGATTTTCCACCATCATAAAGTCAGAAAATCTTAAGTTGAACCATTGCATGTCAGGGACCATCTATATAATTTTTAACTCTTATCTCAAAGTAAATGTTTAGTATAATCCAGCTAGGTTTTACCAGGTCGTGTTTATAAATCAGTGGGAAAACTAATTGATTTTGAAAGACACTTTCCCTGCTAAGCTTTAGCACTTCCTACATCATCCATTGGGATTGAAACATTTGGAAGGCAGATTTAAAGGTACGGTTCATATACAGATACCTTCCTCTTCTTTGCAGTTTTATTGCAATGACTGGATTGGAAATGTTTCCATCAGTCCAAGTTTTATGTTTTGTGCTAAATGCAGTCATATTTATGGGTATTGACCTGTAATGCAGAATAAAAGGAGAATATGTGCAAGACTTCTAAAACAGAATGCCTAATTTTGGGTGGTTTTTATTTTAATGTTACTGCACACAATATTCAGACTGTCAGGTTTCTTTTTAGGTACTAAGGGCTCATGCAAAATTGACAACTTTTTATGGAGCATTTGGACCAGAAAAATTCAGGTGTGTACATTCCCCATTTTTAATTTAAGTTTGGACTGTCATAAAAGATACAGCAATGCTTTGAATGAATTTGTGTTTCTAGGGAGTGAATGATGGAAAACATTATCTTCCCCACTAAATCTTAGGCACTTCCTACCTCATCCAGGTAAGGCAGACCACCTTTCCTGCCTCCTGAGAAATCTGTATGCAGGTCAAGAAACAACAGTTAGAACCAGACATGGAACAACAGACTGGTTTCAGGTTGGGAAAGGAGTCCTCAAGGCTGTATATTGTTACCCTGCTTATTTAACTTACGTGCAGAGTACATCATGAGAAACGCTGGGCTGGATGAAGCACAAGCTGGAATCAAGATTGCTGGGAGAAACGTCAATAACCTCAGATATGCAGATGACACCACTCTTATGGCAGAAAGTAAAGAAGAACTAAAGAGCCTCTTGAGGAGAGTGAAAAAATTGGCCTAAAACTCAACATTCAGAAAACTAAGATCGTGGCATCCGGTCCCATCACGACAAATAGATGGGGAAACAATGGTAACAGTGAGAAACTATCTTTTGGGCTCCAAAATCACTGCAGCCATGAAATTAAAAGATGGTTACTCCTTGGAAGGAAAGCTGTGACCAACCTAGACAGCATATTAAGAAGGAGAGACATTACTTTTCTAAGGTCCGTCTAATCAAAGCTAAGGTTTAACCAGTAGTCATGTATGGATGTGAGAGTTGGACTATAAAGAAAGCTGAGTGCCGAAGAATTGATGTTTTTGTTTTTTTTCTCATTAAACTTTTTTTTAATGGGTCTCAAATTCTGTGACAGATTTTTGGTCAAGTTGTTTTCATTAAAAAGTACTGATTTTAAAACCTAATAACTTAAACTGCCACACACAAAACATATGGTCCACAAAAACATTCTCCTTTCCTTCTGAAGGTTTTATGATGCATTGTTATTATTAACCAGTCTTACTATTAAACATAAATGGCCAATTGAGACAAACAGTTCTGAGACCGTTCTTCCACCACTGATTAAGACTGGGGTGGCAGGTATTGGGGATAATATTCATTTAGCCTTCTGAGCTTTCTGGGCAGACTTGGTGACCTTGCCAGCTCCAGCTGCCTTCTTGTCCACTGCTTTGATGACACCCACAGCGACTGTCTGTCTCATGTCACGCACAGCAAAACAGCCCAGGGGAGGATAGTCAGAGAAGCTCTTGACACACATGGGCTTGCCAGGAACCATATCAACAATGGCAGCGTCACCAGATTTCAAGAATTTAGGGCCATCTTCCAGCTTCTTCCCGGAATGATGATCAATCTTCTCCTTCAGCTCAGCAAACTTGCAAGCAAAGTGAGCTGTGTGACAGTCCAGCACCGGTGCATATCCAGCACTGATTTGGCCTGGGTGGTTCAAAATAATCACCTGAGCTGTGAAGCCAGCAGCTTCCATGGGTGGATCATTTTTGCTGTCACCAGCCACATTGCCACGACGGACATCTTTGACAGACACGTTCTTGACATTGAAGCCCACATTGTCCCCAGGAAGGGCTTCACTCAATGCTTCATGGTGCATTTCTACAGACTTCACTTCAGTTATTACGTTGACTGGAGCAAAGGTGACCACCATACCAGGTTTGAGAACACCAGTCTCCACACAACCCACAGGGACAGTACCAATACCACCAATTTTATAGACGTCCTGGAGAGGCAAACGCAAGGGTTTGTCAGTTGGGCGAGTTGGTGGCAGGATGCAATCCAGAGCTTCAAGCAGGGTGGTTCCACTGGCATTGCCATCCCTTGAACCATGGCATGTTAGCACTTGGCTCCAGCATGTTGTCACCATTCCAGCCAGAAATTGGCACAAATGCTACTGTGTCGGGGTTGTAGCCAATTTTCTTAATGTAGGCGCTGACTTCCTTAACAATTTCCTTGTATCTCTTCTGGCTGTAGGGTGGCTCAGTGGAATCCATTTTGTTAACGCCAACAATTAGTTGTTTCACACCCAGGGTGTAAGCCAGAAGGGCATGCTCACGGGTCTGCCCGTTCTTGGAGATACCGGCTTCAAATTCACCAACACCAGCAGCAACAATCAGGACAGCACAGTCAGCCTGGGATGTGCCTGTAATCATGTTTTTGATGAAGTCTATGTGTCCTGCGGCATCAATTATGGTAACATAGTACTTGCTGGTCTCAAATTTCCACAGGGAGATATCAGTGGTGATACCACACTCACGTTCAGCTTTCAGTTTGTCCAAGACCCAGGCATATTTGAAGGAACCCTTTCCCATCTCGGCAGCCTCCTTCTCGAACTTTTCAATTGTTCTCTTGTCGATCCCGCCACAGTTGTAGATCAGATGGCCAGTCGTGGTAGACTTCCCTGAATCTATGTGCCCAGTGACAACGATGTTGATGAGGGTCTTCTCCTTTCCCATTTTGGCTTATGTTTAGTGGTGGTTTTCACGACACCTGTGTCCTGGCGGCAAACCCGTTGCGAAAAAGCGAATTGATGTTTTTGAACTGTGGTGTTGGAGAAGATTCTTGAGAGTCCCTTGGACTGCAAGGAGATCCAACCAGTCAATCCTAAAGGAAATCAGTCCTGAGTATTCACTAAGGACTGATGCTGAAGCTGAAACTCCAGTACCTTGGCCACCTGATGTGAAGAACTGACTCATTTGAAAAGACTCATGCTGGGAAAGACTGAAGGCAGGAGGAGAAGGGGATGACAGAAGATGAGACGGTTGGATGGCATCACTGACTCAATGGATATGAGTCTGAGCAAGCTCCGGGAGTTGGTGATGGACAGGAAAGCCTGGCGTGCTGCAGTCCATGGTGTCGCAAAGAGTCGGACATGACTGAGTGACTGAACTGACATCATCCACTGGGACTGAAACATTTGGAAGGCAGATTTAAAAGCACATACCTTTGGCCTTAGCAATTCACTTCTGGAAATTAATTCTATTAGATATACTAACATGTGCACCAAGAAAGCATTTATAAATATGCAGTATAGCTACTTCAAACATAAGTTTATTTATCATGATAAACTAACAACGAAGGAAGCTTTATTTTTTTCTTTGTGGTTCTTCAGTTATCCCAATACTATCATTAAACATTCCACCTTTTCAGTGCTGACTGAAAATGTTACCTTAATTACATATTAAAATTCTCATGTGTATTTAAGTTTCTGGAATATAATTGTGTTCACTTGATCTCATCTCTGTTCATTCACCAGTATCCAATAGGTTTAATTAATGTAGCTTTAGAGTGTCCTATTAACTGATAGACTAGTCCCACTATGCTTATTCTCAGAACTTGGGGGATTACTCTTTTCTATATGAAAGAGTCAGAATCAGCTTATTCAGTTTTTTTAAAAATCTTTTTTTTTTTTTTTATTTTTTGTTATTTTTTTAAAATGGGAATGTGCTGAACCTAAGATCAATTTGGGGAGAACCACTATCTACAGTATCAAATCTTTAACGACAGTATGTCTTCCTTGGAGGAGGAAATGGCAACCCATTCTAGTATTCTTGCCTGGGCAATCCTGTGGACAGAGGAGCCTGGTGGGCTGCAGTCCATGGGATCACAGAGTCGGACACAACTTAGCAACTGAGCCCACACACATGTGTCTTCCTACTCATTCTATTTTCTTATATTCCTGAGTGATAGCTACTCAGTTGTCTTCATGTAGATTTTATGTACTTTATGTTAATTTTGTTCTTTCTTCCTACTAGTATAAATGGAACTTTATCATATTCTCTAAAGAATATAGAAGCTATTGATTTTTTAAAAATTACTTTTAAATCAGTTACCTTATTGAACTCCTTTTTTTTTTGCTTATAATAATATTTCAGTTAATCTTGCTTTTTCCAAGTATTGTATATGCAAATAATAATTTTGCTTCATTTTTTCCTCATTTCTTGCCCAGTTTCATTGACTGATACTTGTAGAACATTATTAAATAATGGTGGTAAACAGACATCCTTCTGTTATTCCTGATGTTAGTGAAAATGCTTATTTTGTCTTATTTAATCATGACACAGGTTTGTAGAGTTTTGTTAAGGAAGTATTCATCTTGTACTTCTAAGCTTTAATTAAGACTGGGTAGTCACTACAGCATTACTGATTATAGCAAAAGACTGGAAATAACCCTAAGGTTCACCTGTGGGGGGTCTAGTTAGATTATAGTAAATCCATACCATGGAATCATATGTAGTCCTTAAAAAGAATAATAACTATGTGCTCATTTGGTACAAGTGCCAAGATAATATAAAGTGAATTTTTTCAAGTATAAAGAATATAACAAATTCAATGAAATCATTCATTTAAAATTGAAAATGGTTGCTTGAATATGTAGTGATTATATCAGAAAGGGCCTACAAGAAGAGCTGTGCCTTCTGGGGGAGGGAAATACAGGAATTCTCTAGGTCTGGATAAGAAGGAGACTAACTGTATAATCTTTGGTATTTTTTTTTAACTCTGAGAAAAAAACTAGTTAAAATGCATAAGGATATCCACTTGTATAACCTTAATATGTATTTTTAAATTATTAGCTTCTTTCCTCTCTTTGACTTTGCAGTGGTAGTTCTTGGATCGAATTTCTGAATAATGAAGATGATCTTAAGGATATTTTTTTACAGCTAAGAGAAGGAAACCTTGTTTGTGCACAGTACCTCTGGCTGAGACATCGGGTAATTTCTTTTGCATTTTTTTCTGAATGGCTTTATAGTTCCCTAGAGATGTTATTGAATCAGTGTTAGAAACAAATGAGGTGGCAGGAGTGACTGGGCAATGGGGCGTTTTCAGACTGATAGAAAACCGTCCTCTGATGATATTAACTCAGGAAATACGATGATAAAATAGCAACTTATGTTCTCTCATCATTCAGAGTCTAGTTGGCTCCTAAACTTAGCTCGAGAGGTAACATTCTATTAAACAGTTTATTGACACAGTTTATTCACACCTTCTGTGTTCATGGTGGGGAGGGTAGTCCTATTGCAGCTCAGATAGTGGTAAAGGACTGCCTATTGCAGTTGCTGCTCTAAATCACCTGCATACTGATATAGGATATTAGGTCCGAAGAACTGGATCTGGGTCTGAGTCTGTTAAAGACACATGCTTGTTAGGGTTTATATTGTCACCTTCAGTTAAGTTTTCCTTAGAATGGCATCTCTGCCAGTTCCTCTGCCTCAATTTATTAACTTGTACTCGCTGCCGTGAGGTTTCATGGAATTTGGCTACCAACTCGAATCATTTGCTTTAAGGGTCAGTATTAAATCAGTAAAATATTTCTTGAAATGACTTCCTAATAAGTCTTTCCCTCTTTGGAGGCTCTCAGTTTAAATTTGTCAGATACATCTTAGTTTCTCACTCTATGATTTAGGCAAACTTTGAAAGCAGATTTGATGTGAAAATGCTTGAGAACTTGCTCAACTCAATTTCTACACCAGTCTCTCTGCAAAAGCTTTGTCCATGGCTTAAAAATGATGTGATCCCATTTGTGAGAAAGACTGTACCTGAAGGACAGGTAAGTTGCTGTCAGTGTTTCCACTCTGGATGATTCAATTTTATTTATTACTTTATATTGTTAAAGATTTAATTCATGCTAACACCAGGTAGTTCATTTTAGTATCTCTCTTGAAAGATTATCATGGAGGTTTTAAATGATTTCAGTGATTATCTATTTGTACTTTATGTGATGTATCTTTTTCAGAAAATTCTTGCAAAATGGTTGGAGCAAGCAGCCAGGAACCTTGAATTAACTGATAAGGTAATACCAGTATACTTAGTAGTAAAGAGACATTTCAGATACTCTCCATTTTATTTTCAAAATAAAAACATTATTTTTAATGGGGTTTAATTTTTTTTTTTTAAAGGCAAACTGGCCAGAAAATGGGCTTCAACTGGCAGAGGTATTTTTTACAGCAGAAAAACCAGATGAGTTGGGATTGGCATCCTCTTGGAGTTGGAGTTCCTTGGTACGATACAAAAAAGAAATTTTTGGTACTAAAACATTTGATTCTTTACCATCTGAGCCTCCAGGGAAGCCCAATTAAAAAAATATTTCATTTATATTAAAAAAGTTTGTCTCTGTAGTTAGACATATGTGCCTCTTACATTTTCTTTCTGTGTGTTCTTTTGTTGTGTACATTTACAATCCACAAAAAGGAAAGTTAGCCTTTTTTTCCCCTAATGTTTCTGTCACAACTTCAACCTGTCCTAATGCACTGTTTTTCTTTATTGAACCAATGGGAAACAATATATAAACATACTCCTGCTGCTGCTAAGTCACTTCAGTTGTGTCCGACTCTGTGTGACCCCATAGATGGCAGCCCACCAGGCTCCCCCGTCCCTGGGATTCTCCAGGCAAGAACACTGGAGTGGGTTGCCATTTCCTTCTCCTAAGTAGTCTAATTGCAATTTTATGCATTAGTACCATTTCACAGTCCTTTAAAAGGGGAAAACTTAGTAATGCATTAGGATTAGTTTTTAAAGGCTGTATTAGGTTTATTTTTATTTAAACTAGTAAACTACTTCTAGTTTTGATTGCCTTTCTTAGACATTCCAACAGTCATAATGGCTTAAGAATCAAAGAATTTTTTAAATGATCAAATTGAAAAAAGTCTGGAACTTTCTGACTGACCAAAAAAATAGTGACGCTAGAAGGAGAACTAAGAGCAGGAATATTGATGTCACATATAGTGTTAGTTTGAGATTAATGAACTGAATTTATTATTTGGTTTCTAAATTTCTTAAGTTTATTGATTTTCCCCTTCATATTTCTGAAAACTAGAAAGCATTCATTGTATTTTTTTTAAAAAGTGCATTCTTGTATTTTAAAAAATGTTTGTTGGGGTTACCATAATTTAGTTTATAAACTAACATTGAGACACCTCAATATAAAATCTCAACTCTGAGGTATAAAGTACTTAAGGACCAGAAGGTATGACTTTTTGGAACATATATACATTATGAAATTACACTTATTCCTTAATCCTCCTGCTTTCTGATATAGCAGTTTCTTGTTCTATATATAGTGATGATTATATACTATTAAGAATAAAATAAGAATTTTTTCTGTAGGTTGCAAGCGGTATATTAATATCATATAATCTTTATATGTTATAATGTATAAAGTATATTGATCATTATATATGTTTTTCCACAAGAGAGCTTTTCCTCTTTCTCCTTTCCCTAATTGCCTTTTATCAATTGAAAATTCTGTTTCTTGCATATAGCTTTAGGAAATGTCATAGCTTTATGTCTGGTTTTAATCTATAGCTTTATATCTATATGGTTGGGACATTGAGGACCATCTAAATGATGTTTGTGTACCTAAGTATATTTGGGGTTCTGAAAAAATATTCAGTTCAGTTCAGTCGCTCAGTCGTGTCCGACTCTCCGCGACCGCATGAATCACAGCACACCAGGCCTCCCTGTCCATCACCAACTCCCGGAGTTCACTCAAACTCATATTACACTGTATTAATAGTTTTTTCTATTTTTTAAGAAAGAAAAATTTCGAATTTCTATTGGATTCTGATCTGTTAATTTGTACTAGTTAATTTTAGTTAGACTTATACAAAATTTAAAGGCATAAGTTACATGTTTCCTCTTATTTGTCTTTCCCTCATGCTTTTATTTCATATCCGTAACAACTTCAACACTTTCGTTTTATAAGGATAATCAAAACACGGAGGAAGTATGTCAGTTAAGGACTTTGGTAAATAACCTTCAAGAGTTAATCACACTGCATAGGAAATACAACTGCAAATTAGCCCTCTCTGATTTTGAGAAGGTAGGTAAAAGTCTAGATTTATCAGAATTATTTTCCCACAGTCAGCATGACTAGAGTTTGCATTTATTCCATCTTTATTTTGACATCCAGGAGGATACAACGACCATTGTATTCCGAATGTTTGATAAAGTGCTGGCCCCCGAGCTTATTCCTTCCATCTTCCAGAAATTTATAAGAGTTTATATGCATGAGCATGACTTACAGGAGGAGGAACTTCTCCTTTTGTACATAGAGGTAACTTCTTTTTTTCCTGAATACATGCAGCGTTTCATTGTATTGAATGTTTAACTCTTTGAAGAATGTGGATACTTATCATTAGGATTTGTGCAGCATATTGTTGTTAAGAATGTGAGTTAACTCTGCTACTAATTGACTGGTAACCTTGACACAATGGGATAATATTAGGACTTTCTGCAAATGACTGTTGTGAAATAATAGAAGTATGAACAAAGTTTTCTGTGCCATGTAAAACTGAAGACCAAGGTTTTGGCAATCGTGCACTGTTGACCATTGTTCATCATTCATAGCTAAGTAGAAGTTTTTGGTTTTTTACATATCCATAAAAGCTGTTTATCTGTATTTATTTATGTGTGTGTGGGTTGGTTTTGTTTCTTTGTTTTCTAGTGAGTTTTAAATTTAAACAAAATGTTTGTCTCATTTTAGGATTTACTGAAGAGATGTAGCTCCAAGTTCACCTCACTCTTTGATACAGCCTGGGAAGCAAAAGCCATGGCAGTAATAGGATGTTTATCTGACACAGATGTAAGTAAATAGTCATCATATAGGTTTTTCTTCTGAGCATTGCATCCTTTCTTAGAAGTTTTCTTTCTGGTCACAAAAGCAGCAGATATTTTTCACTGTTCACCTGAAACTGCCACAACGTTGTTAGTTAGTTGTATTCCCCAGTACAAAATAAAAGTTTAAAGTTTGAAAAAAATAAATATTAGAAAGCAAAACCAAGAAAAGCAATACCTATTTGTTAGGAAGAATTTGTATAATATGAAAAAAAGAATAAAAAGAAAATAAAATCACAATCACCCATGATTCTTTTTTCTCATGAAATAAAATGTGAAGAGTCTTCTCATTCCCACCTGTGGAAAATACCATGTGGACATTTGAATGCATGTATTTCCAGCATTTCTATGGTCTTACAAACATACAGTTTTTAATATATTTATCACATACCTTTATTTTGGTTTCACATTGTTTTTAGTCATTATTGTAAAATGTGAATAAAATCATAAAAAACATTTTTAAACACAGAGACTATAGAAAATAATAGAGCTATATGACTTAATATGTGTGAATATTGGAAGAAATACATGGTTTTTCTGTCAGAAGATGAAATGTTCTCAAGTTTCCGTACAATAGATGCAGGGCCTCTGCTGTAGATTGGGCAGCATCATTAATCTGCATGAAACGTAAATCCAAGGGCTATTCACTGTAGGTGTGTGTGTGTGTGTCTTTGTAGCTTATATTTGATGCTGTGCTCAAGATAATGTATGCCGCAGTGGTCCCCTGGAGTGCAGCTGTGGAGCAGCTGGTGAAACAGCACCTAGAGATGGACCATCCCAAGTAAGATTGCAGTCTCCTGATCCACTTTTCTGGTGTTGGATAAACTATATTTAGAGTTGAAATTAACATTTTTTTCTATCCTTTACTGTGTCTCTTAGTATTTCATAACAAAGACAGTCCATGTTAATATCAATAAATTTACTTTTAGGGTCAAGCTATTACAGGAAAGTTACAAACTAATGGAGATGAAAAAACTTTTACGAGGCTATGGAATAAGGGAGGTGAATCTCTTAAACAAGGAAATAATGGTAAGTCCAATAATTGAAGAATCTTTTAACACATTTATTCCACTTCTAGAACACCATGGGAAATGACCAGGTTTTATATTCTTAAAGATTCATATATCTAGGTTCTTCACTACTTTCCTTTTGTTAGATAGGATGTTAACAGAGTGTTTGATTGGTTATTAAAACAGTAAAGACAACAGATAATAAATTAAGGAGCTAAAGAAGCTGATTACATTACATCATTACCTTAAATATATATAACTTTTACTTATCAATTAAATCTCATTAAAGCTAAGGGGAACAAAAAGTAGTGAAAAGATTGTCATTAAATTCAGAATACAGATTGTGTTTTAATTCTTCATTACTGTTTCGTTTTTGCTACATTGTTTTAATTACATAAACGTGATTTCTGGGTTCTCTGTGAGATTTCATAACAAGGAAATATGAATTGTCTCTTTCAGAGGGTGGTCAGATACATTCTCAAACAAGATGTCCCATCTTCTTTAGAAGATGCTTTGAAGGTGGCTGAAGCATATATGTTGCCTAAAGATGAAATCTACAGTCTAAGGATTATTGACCTGATTGATAGAGAACAGGTGGGAAAGTTTTATATTATTCTTACTTTTATCCATATATGGTTTCTTTGTTTTGAGTTTTTAAAGATTTAACTATCAAATTATACAAATAGACAAGCATAAAGTAAAGTTAGACTAACATTAGGCGTTAGATTGACCTCTATCTATAGTTTTTTTTTTTTTTTTCTTTTAAAGTATTTTGTGAGTACCTAAAGAGCTTTCATGGGAGAAGGTAATGGCACCCCACTCCGGTACTCTTGCCTGGAAAATCTCATGGACGGAGAAGCCTGGTAGGCTTGCAGTCCTTGGGCTCGCTCGGAGTTGGACACGACTGAGCGACTTCACTTTCACTTTTCACTTTCGTGCATTGGAGAAGGAAATGGCAACCCACTCCAGTGTTCTTGCCTGGAGAATCCCAGGGACGGGGGAGCCGGGTGAGCTGCCGTCTATGGGATCGCAGAGAGTCGGACATGACTGAAACGACTTAGCAGCAGCAGCAGCAAAGAGCTTTCATAGTTTTTGGTAGTTAACAAAAGTTAGCTCATGTTTTATATATGCTATAGGACCCTTTGTTCCCAGAATAGGACGTGGGTTTTATTTTTGTATTTTTAAGTGTCTATATAATTCTAAAGCTATTAGGCATACCCAAGAATTACAAAGTGCAAAGGGTAGTATTTTAATTTTTTTGTTTTCTGTCATATGGAACAATTTTCCGATTTCTAAATCATGGAATCATAATCTGTTTTTCAAAATGGTATCATTTCATCTTTAAATAATAAAGTTAAGAGGTAAATCCAAATCATTCCTTGCTAGTACCAGCTGTTTTTTCTTCTTTTTAAACTCTGATTGTAGGGTGAAGACTGTGTCCTTCTGTTGAGGTCTTTGCCTCCTGCTGAAGCTAAGAAAACTGCAGAAAGAGTAATCACATGGGCACGATTGGCTTTACAGGAAGAACCAGATACTTCTAATGAGGTGAGATTTTTACTAAATAAAATGAAGATAAATCCAGTTTTTATGGCTATTAATAAGATAGAAAAGACAGACTCACAGGTAAGAGTATTTGTCCTTCTCACTGCTACAGTGGCCTAATATGAAAATTCCCGTTTACTATGTCAAAATTTTATCGTATAGAAATAAAAACCAAATATGGGTGCCTTGGAGCAGTGCCTCTGTGCCCACACTGAGTAATCTAGGATCTGCAGATCAGAAGGAATAATTGAAGCACCTTTTGGACATAGAGTTTTCCCTAATGCCTTAAAGTGTAAACAATGTTTTACATTGCATGCGGCATAATCATTACTCTCAAGTAATCGTCAGCCACAGAAACAGTGTATATCTAATCTGAGAACAGAACCTTGAAATTTAGAAGCAGTCACCAGAAAGCCAGTTCGGGATAGACAGATAAGGGACGGAAAACCTAATTTATCCAGGGGAGTTGAGTTTTTCAAACCTCTGGAGATCCTTCCTTCCCAGTCCTTCTCGGTGAGTCACTCCAGTCTGTTTCTTTTCTCCCACTGCAGCCGTTTGTTTTTAGAGGTGGGGGCTGCTCCTGGGCTCAGTTGCGGCGTGTGGGATTTAGTTCCCTGACCAGGGGTCGAACCCGCGCCCCCTGCATTGAGAACATAGACCAACAGAGAAGTCTTCACTTCAGTCATTGTTTACCTTTAGGGAAATGATTTTTTTAAACACCTAAAATTTATTATCCTCTTATTGGCCACTAAGCATTAAAGTACTTCAAGTGGATTCCCATTTCTTCCTTACGGTAAAGCAGTGAACATCGTTGTGAAGGAGGCCCTGTTGTTAACTCCTTACTGATTGAGTTTAGAAACTAAAATTTTAAAATTAGTGGCTTTCCCAAGGGTATTTGGAAAGTGGCAGTGCCTCATTTAAAACTCTGTGTTCTCAGTTATCAGCTTCAACTACAACCCATGATCAAAATGTTTGAGTACTTCATATGAACCCAACCCTTACTAAGCCTTTTACATACATCATCTCTTTAAATTAAAGCTTTTCCCTCGTTGGTTTTTCTTTAAAAAAAAAAAGTTGTTTTTTTTTTTCTTTCTTGGTCTTGAGGATGATGATTATTTCTTAGACTTCTGATTTCTATACTAACCAAGTTCAGTTCTTTTTAACTTTTCCAGAGAGCTTTATCCAGATGTTTTCTCAAATAATAAGTATAAGCTATTAAAAGGCAGAGGAACCAGAGATCAAATTGCCAACATCCGCTGGATCATGGAGAAAGCAAGAGAGTTCTAGAGAAACATCTATTTCTGCTTCATTGACTATGCCAAAGCCTTTGACTGTGTGGATCACAATAAACTGTGGAAGATTCTGCAAGAGATGGGAATACCAGACCACCTGACCTGCCCCTTGAGAAACCTGTATGCAGGTCAGGAAGCAACAGTTAGAACTAGACATGGAACAACAGACTGGTTCCAAATAGGAAAAGGAGTACATCAGGGTTGTATATTGTCACCCTGCTTATTTAACTTAAATGCAGAGTACATGGAGCACGAAATGAAGCACGGCAAAGGCTAATAGAGTTTTTCCAAGAGAACGCACTGGTCATAGCAAACACCCTCTTCCAACAACACAAGAGAAGACTCTACACATGGATATCACCAGATGGTCAACACCGAAATCAGATTGATTTTATTCTTTGCAGCCAAAGATGGAGAAGCTGTATACAGTTAGCAAAAACAAGACCAGGAGCTGACTGTGGCACAAATCATGAACACCTTATTGCCAAATTCAGACTTAAATTGAAGAAAGTAGGGCAAACCACTAGACCATTCAGATATGACCTAAGTCAAATCCCTTATGATTATACAGTGGAAGTAAGAAATAGATTTAAGGGATTAGATATGATAGAGTGCCTGATGAGCTCTGGACGGAGTTTCATGACATTGTACAGGAAACAGGGACCAAGACCATCCCCAAGAAAAAGAAATGCAAAAAAGCAAAATGGCTGTCTGAAGAGGCCTTACAAATGAAAAGAAGAGAAGTGAAAAGCAAAGGAAGAAAGGAAAGATATAAGCATCTGAATGCAGAGTTCCAAAGAATAGCCAGAGAGATAAGAAAGCCTTCTTCAGCGATCAATGCAAAGAAATAGAGGAAAACAACAGAATAGAAAAAACAAGAGATCTTTTTAAGAAAATTAGAGATATCAAGGGAATATTTCATGCAAAGATGGGCTCAATAAAGGACAGAAATGGTATGGACCTAACAGAAGCAGAAGATATTAAGAAGAGGTGGCAGGAATACACAGAAGAACTGTACAAAAAAGATCTTCATGATGAAGATAATCACAATGGCGTGATCACTCACCTGGAACCAGACATCTTGGACTGTGAAGTCAAGTGGGCCTTAGAGAGCATCACTACAAACAAACCTAGTGGAGGTAGGTGATGGAATTCCAGTTGAGCTATTTCAAATCCTGAAAGGTGATGCTGTGAAAGTACTGCACTCAATGTGCCAGCAAATTTGGAAAACTCAGCAGTGGCCACAGGACTGGAAAAGGTCAGTCTTCATTCCAATCCCAAAGAAAGGGAATGCCAAAGAATGCTCAAACTACCGCACAGTTGCACTCATCTCCTATGCTAGTAAAGTCATGCTCAAAATTCTCCAAGCCAGGCTTCAGCAATATGTGAACCGTAAACTTCCAGATATTTAAGCAGATTTTAGAAAAAGCAGAGGAACCAGAGATCAAATTGCCAACATCCGTTGGATCATGGAGAAAGCAAGAGAGTTCCAGAAAAACATCTATTTCTGCTTCATTGACTATGCCAAAGCCTTTGACTGTGTGGATCACAATAAACTGTGGAACATACTGAAAGAGGTGGGAATACCAGACCACCTGACCTGCCTCTTGAGAAACCTGTATGCAGGTCAGGAAGCAACAGTTAGAACTGGACATGGAACAACAGACTGGTTCCAAATAGGAAAAGGAGTACGGCAAGGTTGTATATTGTCACCCTGTTTATTTAACTTAAATGCAGAGTACATCATGAGGAACGCTGGGCTGGAAGAAGCACAAGCTGGAATCAAGATTGCTGGGAGAAATATCAATAACCTCAGATATGCAGATGACACCACCCTTATGGCAGAAAGTGAAGAGGAACTCAAAAGCCTCTTGATGAAAGTGAAAGAGGAGAGTGAAAACTTTGGCTTGAAGCTCAACATTCAGAAAACGAAGATCATGGCATCTGGTCCCATCACTTCATGGGAAATACATGGAAAAACAGTGGAAACAGTGTCAGACTTTATTTTTTTGGGCTCCAAAATCACTGCAGATGCTGATTGCAGCCAGGAAATTAAAAGACGCTTACTCCTTGGAAGGAAAGTTATGACCAACCTAGATAGCATATTAAAAAGCAGAGACATTACTTTGCCAACCAAGGTCCATCTAGTCAAGGCTATGGTTTTTCCCGTGGTCATGTATGGATGTGAGAGTTGGACTGTGAAGAAAGCTGATCGCTGAAGAATTGATGCTTTTGAACTGTGGTACTGGAGAAGACTCTTGAGAGTCCCTTGGACTGCAAGGAGATCCAACCAGTCCATTCTAAAGGAGATCAATCCTGGGTGTTCATTGGAAGGACTTATGCTAAAGCTGAAACTCCCAATACTTTGGCCACCTCATGCGAAGAGTTGACTCACTGGAAAAGACTCTGATGCTGGGAGGGATTGGGGGTGGGAGGAGACGGGGACGACAGAGAATGAGATGGCTGGATGGCTTCACCGACTCGATGGACATGAGTTTGAGTGAACTCCGGGAGTTGGTGATGGACAGGGAGGCCTGGCGTGCTGTGATTCATGGGGTCACAAAGAGTCGGACAGGACTGAGCGACTGAACTGAACTGATTAAAAGAAACAAAATCCAAATGCTTGTTAATTATAGTGTAACTGAAAGGGGATGTGGGAGATTTGCATATTCTGTAGTATCCCTAAATCATACATCCAAGAGTCCGTTTGTTATTTTTCATATTTAGCTTATATAGTATTCATTTATCATTCTTTCCTTGAGTGCCCAACTCCCTATAACACAGACCTGTCAACTGTTCAACCATTTCTATTATTTATTCTGATTCTGTGCTTTTTATGTGTTTGTTTTTATATGCACTACCTATACAATCGCAGATACAAGAAATGGACTTCATTTTGCATTTCTCTTTAGGACAAGACCTGGAGACTGTCTGTAGCGAAGACATCAGTAGACATTCTTAAAATACTTTGCAACATTCAGAAAGGTAGTTTCCATTTCTGTTCCCTCATTTTGATTTAGTTCTAAAACCGATCCTTTTAAGGAGCAGGTATCAGTGACATCTGCCATACTGGTGCACAGGCTCTAATTGTGTCTTTTTGTTTGTTTGGCTCTGACTGTTTTCATTTGTTTGTTTGTAATATATATTTGACTGCACCAGCTCTTTTTGCAGCATGTAGGATCTAGTTTCCTGACTAGGGACTGAACCTGGGCTCCCTGCATTGGGAGCATGGAATCTTAGCCACTGGACCACCAATGAAATCCCCTGATTGTTTGATCCCATACGTTTTTCTTCAGGAAAAGCCTTCCTTGCCTTATTCTCTTGATTAGCAGTGTAAGAGCAGAATCATCTAAGAGTAGCTCATCATTTGTATATACTTCAGTGACTGTTTAATGCCAGGCTAGATCTCTGGTGCCTTGCACTGTTTACGCACATTGCTCAGTTATCATTTGATTATGACTGAGGAAAAAACCATTTAACCTTGAACTTAAAACAGCAAAGGACTTCCCCAGCAATCCAGTAGTTAAGACTCCACCTTCCGAGGAGAGAGGGCTCGAGGTGTGGCTGAAATTTTTGAAAAAATAAATGTACTATTTCCAACAAGAAAAGCTAGAACAGACAAATAATTACCAAAGTAACTCTCTTGGGGGAAAAAAATCTAGAATTTATTTCAGAAAAATTGCCATTTCTCATGTAACCAAAAAACTTCTGTTTTCTACTTTGAAAGAGAATACTTAGATTTCTTTTTTTTTAATTGGAGGACAATTGCTTTACAATGTTGTATGGTTTCTGCCATACATCACCATGAATCAGCCATAGGTTTACTTATGTCCCCTCCCTCTTGAACCTCCCTCCCTAGATTTTTTTTTTGTGCTTACTTAAATTGTCTTCTATCAGAATCTGAAAAGAACTACTGAAGATTTGAGAAAACCAAAGTGAATTAATATTTTAGGTTTTAAAAATTCTGATAATATCAGAATTTGGATGTCTTCTATAACTTTTAAAAATTGAATTACAGACAATCTGCAGAAGAAGGATGAATGGGAAGAAACTTTGAAGCAATTTAAAACTGTTGCTAGCTTACAGGTAAGTTAAGCCATGTTGAACATTATTACCTGACTAATCAGTGCATTTGACATAAATGATCAGTTCCTCCTTAAGATTTTCTGCACTAGCCTTCAGGAACTTTAGATATACTGGTTTTCCTTCTCTCTTTTTTAAAAAAGTAATGTTATTTATTCATTTACTGATGGCTATGCTGAGTCTTCCTTGCTGTGCAGGGTTTTTCTCTACTCTCCAGCTGCAGTGCTTGGGCTTCTCATTGTGGTGGCTTCTCTTGTTAGCGGCGCATAAGCTTCAGTAACTGTGGTGCAAAGGTTCAATAGTTGTGGTTCCCGGACTATAAATCATAGGCTCAATAGTTGTGGTGCCCACGATTAGTTGCTCCGCCACTTGTGGAATCTTCCCGAACCAGGGATTAAACCTGTGTCTCCTGCATTGGGCAGGTAGATTCTTTACCACTGTCTCTCTTTTTTGGAAGCAGCTTTAATGCGATGTAATTCACATACCATACATCTCATCCATTTGAAGTGTATGTATAATTCAGTAACTTTTTCAGTGTACTGCATTACTGATTGTTTAAATCATGGTAAAGTACATACAATGTAAAACTGGCCATTTTAACCATTTTTCAATATATAATTCAGTGGTGTTGACTCCATTCACAATGTTGTACAACCATCACTGGTGTCTGCTTTTTATCACCTCAAGCAGAAACTTTGCATTTGTTCAGCAATATAACTCCCCATTCCTCTCTTCCTGCAGTGCCTGGTAACCAATCTCTAATCAGCTTTTTGCCTCCATGAATTTGCCTGTTCTAGAAATTTCATATAAGTGGAATCATACAATATTTGTCCTTTTGTGTCTGACATTTTTTGCTTAGTATAATGTTTTCAAGGTTCATTCACGTTGTAGGATGTATAGAACTTCCTTCCTTCCTCTGAATAGTATTCCATTGTTCAGCTCTATCACATTTTTGTTTATTTCTTGATGACCACTCAGTTTGTTTTCACATTGGGGCTGTTGTAAATAATGCTGCATTGCACATGGATGTACAAATATCCATTAAGTTCCTGCTTTCAGGAGAAAATGAAGATCATGGCATCCGGTCCCTTCACTTCATGGCAGATAAAAGGGGAAAAAACAGAAGCAGTGACAGATTTTTTCTTGGGCTCTAAAATCACTGCAGATGGTGACTGTGGCCATGAAATTAGAAGACAGTTGTTCCTTGGAAACCTAGGCAGCGTATTAAAAAGCAGAGACATCACTTTTCTGACAAAGCTCTGTATGGTCAAAGCTATGGTTTTTCTAGTAGTCGTGTAGAGCTGTGAGAGCTGGACCATAAAGAAGGCTGAGTGACAAAGAATTGATGCTTTCAAATTGTGATGCTAGAGAAACTCTTCGGAGTCCCTTGGACTGCAAGGAGATCAGACCAGTCAATCCTAAAGAAAATTAACTCTCAATATTCAATGGAAGGACTGATACTGAAGCTGAAGCTCCATTACTTTGGCCCCTGATACAAAGAGCTGACTCATTGGAAAAGATCCTGATGCTGGTAAAAATTGAAGGCAAAAGGAGAAGAGAGCAGAGGATGAGATAACATCACTGACTTAATGGGCATGAACTTGAGTAAACTCCAGGAGACAGTGGAGGACAGAGAGGCCTGGTGTGCTGCAGTCCGTGGGGTTGCAAAGAGTTGGACACGACTTAGTGACTAAATAACAGCTCTCTTTTTAAACTTTATTCTATCAATTGTTTATGCCTTTTTAAAAAACCATTTTGATTTAAGGTATCTGTATAGATTATTTCATTCCAATGACCCTGAATGATGGCTAACAGTAGCCATCACTTACTCAGTTCTTACCGTGCACTAGACATCATTCCAGGAGCTTCTCATGTGCTATCTAATTGTCACAGTAGCTCCCCGCAGAGGTTATTATTACCATTCTCCTTTATAGAGGAGGAAACTAAGAAACCACAGCGTCTCAAAATATTGTGAAAGACAGCAAATTTTATGTAGAAACCGGTCCAAAAGATGACTATCTACTTCATAATGCGTTTACTTTTTTTCTATACAGTTTCATTCTAGGTAATTTGGTTTTTCTTGAAAATTGATTTCTGTTCACTTTGAACAGATTAACTGTCTTCAGATGTGAAATTTGAAATTAACTTTATTTTGGCTCCAGGTCCTTCCTAATGTGAAAAGACTTTGTAAGTAGAAGGGCTATCAGGGCTCACCGATAAGTAGGAAATGGAGTACATACAAGGATCTCTTTGTGAAAGCTTGAAGTAAATACACTGGCAAATGTAACTTTCAGCTGTTTTATCTTGAGGTGTGGAAAGAAGAAATAACTTACCACAGTTTATTGTACCACAGTTTCTCAAAGAATAGCCCATGGAATCCCAAGGGTCTCTTGAGACCCTCTCAGGGAGTCCATGAGATTAAAACTATATTTATAACAAAAATAAGAAGTGACTTATTCTTTCCATCCATATTCTTTCTTGAGAGTAGTGGGGTTTTCAGAGGCTTCATGCTGTGATAACATCGTCACTCTAAAGGCTGATAGAATGTGCATTTTTATATGCTCATGTATTTAAAATTTTTCTGTTTAGTTTCCAATACAGTCAATATTGATAGATATCTCATTAAAATTTGGGGGCGGGCCCTCAATAATTTAAAAATTACTTTGTGTTTTGGTTATGCTGGGTCTTCGTTGCTATGCAGACTTTTCTCTAGTTTCAGAGAGGAGGGGCTACGCTCTAGTTGTGGTGCTCAGGCGTCTCATGGTGGTGGCTTCGATTGTTGGGCTCTTGGGCACGCAGACATCAGTAGTTGCAGCTCCCGGGCCTAGTTGCTCCTCGGCCTGTGGGGTCTTCCTGAACCAGGGATCGAACCTGTCTCCTGCACTGGTAGGCAAATTCTTTACCACTGAGCTACCAGGGAAGCCCCCCTCAATAGTTTTTAAGAGTATAAAGAGGTGTTGCACCCCTAAAGTTTGAGACCTTCCATTTTAAACAATAGATGTCTTCATGTAAAGCACCCAGGGGTCAGCATAAGTTAACTTCTCCACATTCTTCTTAAATTTGAAAATTGCAGATCTTTTAAAGCAGTTTTGATCTAAGCAAAGTCGTGTTTAGTTATGTTACTATTTGTGGAACATTCCTTGTGCCAGGTATAGTGGGGAGAGGCCAAGGATGCTGCTAAACAACCTCTTGTACCCAGACAGCCTCTGCAGGAAACAATTATCCGGCAGATAGAGAAACCCTGCTCTAAGGTGTGATATCAAAGAAAAAAGTCCCCCTCACTGCCACTGCCTCTTGGTGCCCTTCCTTGGGCTTCAGGAGGACTTTTTTTTTTTATTGGGTTGGAAAAATAAGTCCTAGTTCTGGAGTTAGAAGCCAACCAGGAGTTATTACAGAAAAGAGCAAAGCTGGCTTCTTCAAGCAGCCAGGGTGGAATTGCACAAACCTTATACTTAACCCCTTTCTCCTTCTGTTCAGGGTTAGGTTTAGAATTACTGAGAATTATAGTAGGTTTAGAATTACAACAGAATTACTGAGCCAAATACACTCAGCAGTAATGAAGTTAGGAAAACCCTGGGTTAAAGTGATATTTTCCCCTGTCCCAACCTTTATATAAGTTCAGTTCAATTCAGTCGCTCAGTCATGTCCAACTCTTTGCCACCCCATGAATCACAGCATGCCAGGCCTCCCTGTCCAGTCCATCACCAACTCCCGGAGTTCACTCAAACTCACGTCCATCAAGTCGGTGATGCCATCCAGCCATCTCATTCTCTGTCGTCCCCTTCTCCTCCTGCCCCTAATCCCTCCCAGCATCAGAGTCTTTTCCAGTGAGTCAACTCTTCGCATGAGGTGGCCAAAGTATTATATAAGTTACTTTTGAAACACAGAGACTTAAATTCTTAATTTACAAGGGAGAAAAGAGAGGTTTGTGACACACCAGTGATGTTCAACCATGGATGAACTGAACAGACATGGGGCTTTGTCTCGCTTGCTTTACTGCAGGAGAACTTTGAGGTCTTTCTTTCATTTGAAGATTATAGCAATAGTTCCCTGGTAGCAGAGCTCCGGGAGCAGCACATTAAAGCTCACCAAGTTGCACAGGCTAAACACAAACCCCTGAGGCCAGCAGAGCCCCGGGCCACTGAGGAGCAGAGGCTGAGCACTGAGTCCAAGCTGCACCGACAGGCACTGACCCTGCAGGTGTCCAGGCAAGAGCTGGAAGCTGAGCTGACCTTGAGGGCCTTGAGCGATGGGAACGTGGAAGCTGCATTGAGAAAATGCAGGTGAGTTCTTAGTCCCCAGATCACACGGCTCATCAGAAAGGAACACTGACTTCATTTATTTCCTTGATGATAAGGATAGGGCTGGTGGTTAAGTCAGAAAGAGAAATACAAATGCTGTATATTAACACATATATGTGGAATCTGAAAAAATTGGTATAGATGATCTTATTTACAAAGCAAAACTAGAGACACAGACGTAGAGAACAAACATAGGGACACCAAGGGGAATGGGGGAGGGGGATGAATTGGGAGATTGAGATGACACGTATATTCTATTGATGCTATGTATGAAATAGATAGCTAATGGGAACCTACCGTATAGCACAGGGAACTCTGCTCTGTGGTGACCTAAATGGGAGGGAAATCCAAAAAAGAAAAAAGAATATATGTATGTATATATACTGTTTTATTTATAAATATATATACACGGAGAAGGCAATGGCAAGCCACTCCAGTACTCTTGCCTAGAAAATCCCATGGATGGAGGAGCCTGGTAGGCTGCAGTCCATGGGGTCGCTAGGGGTCGGACACAACTGAGCGACTTTACTTTCACTTTTCACTTTCACACATTGGAGAAGGAAATGGCAACCCACTCCAGTGTTCTTGACTGGAGAATCCCAGGAAACGGGGAGCCTGATGGGCTTCCGTCTATGGGGTCACACAGAGTCGGACACGACTGAAGTGACTTAGCAGCAGCAGCAGCATACAAGAGTATATGTATGTATATATAAACAGGATATATGTATACATATAGTTGATTCACTTTGCTGCACAACAGAAACTAATACGACATTATAAAGCAGCTATAATTTAATCAACTTTTTTTTTAAAGCTATAAGCCTAATTTTCAATAAGCAATAAAAAATTTAAAAAGATAGGTAAGGCTGGTGACCCTTTCACTTCCATAGAAATGATTCTTGGTTTCTCACCCTGAGAGCCTGTCTTGGTTGCCTGAGTCAGAGAGAGGGAACGTAGAAGTCTAGTAACTGACCCCCCAAGTATCTGAATGGTTCAGATAACTGAACCATTGAGTGTAGGTCATCTTGCACTACAATAGTACCCCAAGCAAGTTTTCACTGTATACTGTGAAAGCATTTAAAGACACTTGTACATATTGTTAGCGATTATACATTAGTCTAAGGCAAGCACATCTGCTTTCCATGTGAGTGTTCTAACTTCTGATACTTGCTTTCTTCTAAAGGGACTTGTTTAAATATCACTGCAACACCGACACCGGGCAGTTCCTGTTCCTGATGTGTCAGAAGCTGTGTAACATGTTGGCCAGTGGCATTCCAATGACAGTGCCTGTGGGTCTAAATCTTCCCTCCGAGATACACGACCTTGCGTGCCAGGCTGCCACCATCTGCAGTCCAGGTGACAGGATTTATAACTGACATAGTTTTATGTTCTCTGCTTCATTCCATTTTTGTCTAGCTAATGCTGTCCCCTTACAATTGGACATGTGAAAGTATGGAGAGATCGTCACCCCCTTTCACAAAAGGGACACTTATAATTGAATCTCTGTGGGGATTACTATTTTAAAATATTTCCAAAGTTAGCAATGTCTTTTTTTTTTTTTAATATTTGTGTATTTGGCTGTGCCAGGTCTTAGTTGTAACAAGTGGGGTCTTTAGTTGCAGCGTGTGAGATCTAGTTCTCTGACCAGGGATCGAACATAGGACCCTTGAATTGGGAGTGCAGAGGCTTAGCCTCTGGACCTCCAGAGCAGTCCCAATAATGTCATTTCTGACTGTTGACGATACTTACTTTCAGGGGATGGTGAAATTCCTTGTCTCCCCATATCTGATCTTACTTTCCAGTCAAGCTTAAGAAAAATATTGACCTGTATTATTTAGGGTAGTCAAAGCTATGTGAAAACCTTTCTCTTTGCTTTGTGGCCTGTCTTAGAATTTTGAATGGTAGTTATTAAAAAGATTTTTTGTTGTTATTATAAACACATGAAATAATAGTTTAATGATTTTTCTCCACTTTCAGATTTTTTGCTGGATGCCTTAGAACTCTGTAAATATACTTTGATGGCAGTAGAGCTTTCCAGACAGTGCCAAATGGATGATTGTGGAATTCTCACAAAAGTAAATTGCTTTGAATTTCTTTCCCTTAAACAAAACCCCAGCCCAATCTATTATACACCACTCTTAAATTATTTGCATAGTTCATAAAAA
Source organism: Moschus berezovskii (assembly GCF_049115385.1). Classification (NCBI taxonomy): domain Eukaryota; kingdom Metazoa; phylum Chordata; class Mammalia; order Artiodactyla; family Moschidae; genus Moschus; species Moschus berezovskii. The sequence continues at coordinate 56,063,263 of NC_142478.1, read as the reverse complement.
TACTGAATCAACCTCTTGTATTTTTTTACTCTACACCAGAGAACTATTTAAGGACACAAGACCATTTCTCTTTTCTAGTCACATATATTGGCTTTAATTTGCACTGTTTTGAAACAGTGGGCCTGAAACAAGGCATCTCTGGACATTGTCCAGAGTAACTATTTAATTTTTTTTTTTTTTGCCTCACAGTTTGTGGGATCATCCCTGACCAGGAATGGTACCCGGACCCCCACAGTGAACACACCAAATCCTGACCACTGGACTGCCAGGAAATTCCCTGAGCAATAATTTAACTTAAAGCAGCATTATTTTAAGCCCTCGACCAGAAGAAACAGACTTTATAGTCTGGCTAAAATTACATTTGGCTCTAATAGATCTGATTCTGGATTCTCCTCAGTGACGAGAGTATCTGTGTCCCACAGTGTCCTTATCTGTGTGTTTTCTGTACACTTTGATATTTAGACTTCTTTCGGAACTCATAAAGATCCATATGAGGAGTGGTCTTACTGTGACTTCTTCAGTGAAGATGGAATAGTTCTCGAGTCACAGATGGTGCTCCCTGTCATCTATGAATTGATTTCATCACTTGTACCTCTTGCTGGTAAATCTCATCTGTGTAATATTTTTTTCCTGTGTATTTCTGGGTTTGGAACTGGAACTACACACAGTAACATGGATGAATCAATTCTAGGCATGAGTGCGTGTGTGCTAAGTTGCTTCAGTCATATCCAACTCTATGTGACCCTATGGACAATAGCCCGCCAGGCTTCTCTGTCCATGGGATTCTCCAGGCAAGAATGTTGGAGTGGGTTGCTGTGCTGTTCTCCATCTTATAGGCATCAGTTCAGTTCAGTCACTCAGTTATGTCCGACTCTTTGCGACCCCATGAATCACAGCACGCCAGGCCTCCCTGTCCATCACCAACTCCCGGAGTTCACTCAAACTCATGTCCATCGAGTTGGTGATGCCATCCAGCCATCTCATTCTCTGTCGTCCCCGTCTCCTCCCGCCCCCAATCCTTCCCAGCATCAGAGTCTTTTCCAGTGAGTCAACTCGTCACATGAGGTGGCCAAAGTATTGGAGTTTCAGCTTTTAGCATCAGTCCTTCCAATGAATACCCAGGATTGATCTCCTTTAGAATGGACTGGTTGGATCTCCTTTCTGAAAGAGATGGGAATACCAGACCACCTGACCTGCCTCCTGAGGAACCTGTATGCAGGTGAGGAAGCAACAGTCAGAACTGTACATGGAACAACAGACTGGTTCCAAATAGAAAAAGGAGTACATCAAGGTTGTATATTGTCACCCTGCTTATTTAACTTATATGCAGAGTACATCATGAGGAACACTGGGCTGGAAGAAGCACAAGCTGGAATCAAGATTGCTGGGAGAAATATCAATAACCTCAGATATGCAGATGACACCACCCTTATGGCAAAAAGTGAAGAGGAACTAAAAAACCTCTTGATGAAAGTGAAAGAGGAGAGTGAAAAGGTTGGCTTGAAGCTCAACATTCAGAAAACGAAGATCATGGCATCTGTTCCCATCACTTCATGGGAAATAGATGGAGAAACAGTGGAAACAGTGTCAGACTTTATTTTTGGGGGCTCCAAAATCACTGCAGATGCTGATTGCAGCCATGAAATTAAAAGACGCTTACTCCTTGGAAGGAAAGTTATGACCAGCCTAGATAGCATATTAAAAAGCAGAGACATTACTTTGCCAACCAAGGTCCGTCTAGTCAAGGCTGTGGTTTTTCCAGTGGTCATGTATGGATGTGAGAGTTGGACTGTGAAGAAAGCTGAGCGCTGAAGAATTGATGCTTTTGAACTGTGGTACTGGAGAAGACTCTTGAGAGTCCCTTGGACTGCAAGGAGATCCAACCAGTCCATAATGCTGAACAAATGAAGCAAGAAATAAAAGAATACCTATGGTATGATTTCATTTACGTAAAGAACAAGCTATAAGGAGGCCATGCTGTTGGAAATGAGGATAGTGGTTACTCTTGGGTTGACCAGGAGGAGACAAGGGGGTGGTTTCTGGGAGCTCTTAATGTTCTGTTTATTGGTCTGGATGTACACTTTTCTGTGTATTTTTCTGTATGTATACTTTGGTTTTTTATTTTTTAAGTAGCAGTTTGCTTTAGAATGTTATTTGATAAGAGCACAATATTAAAGTATCCCTGGGACTATGTGTTCTATGAAATAGTTATTGAATTTATTCTCTTTTGTAGAAAGTAAGAGATATCCCTTGGATTCTACGAGTTTACCATACTGCTTCACCAGTGAAGGTATTTGGCATCAGACATGTATAACCACTGTTTCAATTTTATAAATATTCCAGTACAGAAATTCTTGAAATCCTGAATATGAACCTGATCCAATGACCTTAGTGTAGTTTCTTAGTTACTACTGTTACATTGTTACTCTTCCAAACAGTCAGGAGAGTGGGTCGTTTGGCTTATCTAATGTTAACTTTTGTGAATCTGTTCTACATTTTGGTCTTCGAAGTAGAAAAGTGGTTTTCTTCAGCTGATGACTTAAATCATCTCAGAATAAGCAAGTTAAAATCAAAGTACCTCCATACTGGTGTACTTAGCTATTTTCCCGTTTCAATTAGGCCTCTTGTTAACTCTCAAACTCTTGTTTGTAACAAACTAACAAACTCTTGTTAGTAACAATCGTTACTAACTTTGAGAACCAATTTTATGACTATTATGTGCATTGAAGTAGACCTTCCCTGAAGACAGTTACCAAATATGGTCTGTATTTGTTTAAAAAAAAAAATCTAAAGATTAAAATACTTTTATTCAAGTAAAATTCTTTATCATTTCACAGGAGACAGCCTGATGTTACCTGTTATCAATTCCATCTCTGCCTTGCTTCAGAACCTTCAGGAATCTAGCCAGTGGGAACTGGCCCTAAAATTTGTGGTTGGTTCCTTTGGTACCTGCCTTCAGCACTCTGTGTCAAGCTTCATGAATGCCAGTTTGAGCGAAAAGGTATTATTTCGAGAACAAATACTTTCAGTATGCAAGAATATAGATACAAAAACACTGTTAAACAAAGGAATTGGGGGCCCACGTTTTCCCGTTTGGCTTTGCAGTAAGGAAATGGATTATTTGCCAGCTTTAGGAAACATCTGCTGAACATCTACAAAAATGTACGCTTGCATTTTATCGGAAATTGTCCATCTGCTCTTTGTTTTTACTGTGGCCCAAACTATTGTAACTAGTACCTGACAACATAATGAAAAGACTCTAAAAGACAAGCTATCTATTGATAACTTGCTTATGAAGCTGGTCTCAGAAGGCATTACATTCATTTCTACTACTCTATTGATATTTACTAAATGCCAGGTTTTCTTTTTTTAAAAAAACAACTTTATTGAAGTATAGCTTTCAAAATTAAAATGCACGTATTTTAAGTATGTCAACCAATGTATTTTCACTTTGTCGCCAACACTATAATTAAGGTACAGAGTATTTTAAAAGGTTCTATTTTTGTCCTTTCCCAGTTAATTCCCCTTCACGTCCCAGCTTTCTGTCATTATAGATTAAATGACAGTGCTGTTTGCATATGATGCTGAGTTTTCAAAGTTCCTTAGTATTGAAGAAAAGTTTTCAAAGCGGTTAGAAATGGACCTGAGGATTCTTTTCTTTTTTTTTAAAGTTGTTTGAAGAGGCCCCGTTAGTTAAATCCAGGCACATTGTTATGGAATTGAAAGAGAAAGCTGTGATGTTTATCAGGGGAAATGCCACCACACTCTTGTACAAAGTGAGTATTTGTTTGCGCTAAGTTCCTCTCCCTCCCCTCTGCCCCCACCCTGGTTGCTTCTGAAGGTAAGTGTGCTCTGTCACATAGAACTTGCTAGAGTTGCTTTCCTTAAATTTGTAATAGTGATAAAAGACAGGAAATCTAAGCAGCAAGTCGGAACTATTTTACTATAAATAACTTTTTGTCCAACGCATGTTCTTTTCTTAGAGACTAAAATTAAATTTAGTGGCAAATCAGCCTTTAGAGACCTAGTTCTGTTTTAATTGTGAGGAACTTGCTTCTCCAGGTTCTTTCTCCCTACAGGTATTTAATTGTCGCCTGGTGGATCTTGACTTGGCACTGGGGTATTGCACTCTCTTACCGCAAAAAGAAGTCTTTGAGAATCTCTGGAAGCTCACAGATAAAGCGTGGCAGAATTACGACAAAATATTGGTATGACCTAAGGAGACACACCTTCGGTTCCTGAAGAATTAAAGATTTAGCGAAAGAAATAAAACTGGCCTTGCCACCAGATTTTCAAGATTTAGCAGAAGAATAATCAAGCTAACTCACATGGTTTCTACCAGCTTTTCCTTAACTAGTGACACACCAGAGATTGCATATGCAGGTCCTGAGCATTGCTCAACCCAGGGAATTGTATTTTTTTATTTCTTAAATCTGTATACAGCCGCAGAACCGCACTGCCTGTACTTACTCCAGTGTATTTGAAACCTTAGATTCACGGGCCAGTTCTTTTCACAGGACAAGTTTAATGGATGCGAAACTTGTCTTTAATGTTTGTTTTAAAATTTGCCGTTTGTGGGGATTTTTTTTACTTGTGGGATAGCTCAAATTGGGCCTTTTCTTATGAAAGAAATCCAGACTAAATTTATGGCATCACACTAAAAGCCAAATTACCAAAGTAATTATTACCTAAGTGTAAGTAATGATGGTTTACAAAGCAACATGTAACATTCCAGCTGTTACCATAAAGAAAGACTGAAGATTATTGTTTTATTGTTGATTTTTGCATTAAAAGTATTAAAACATTCTCTATTTGTAACCGAATTTTAATTCTATTTTAACTTTTTAGGCAATATCTCTGGTGGGCTCTCAGTTGGCCAGTCTCTGTCAGGAAATAGAAACGAAGTTTAAGTTCTGTGAACTTAGTACTGATGCCCGGTGGGGTATTCGTCTTAGCAAACTTGGTGTGAGTATTCTTCAAGTGCTGTGAAGTTTCATCCATTCTGATAATTACCCAGTTGAAAAATGTAAAACAAAGGACTCATTGTCATTTCCTTTTGGAGAGGTTGCTCATACTCGTGCTCTCAGTGACTTTAGTCGTGTCCAAATCTTTCGCAACCCCACGGACTGTAGCCTACCAGACTCCTCTCCTCTGTCCATGGGATTTTCCCAGTAATACTGGAGTGGGTTGCCATGCCCTCCTCCAGGGGATCTTCCCCACCCAGGGGTTGATCCCATGTCTCCTGCTTTGCAGGCAGATTCTTTACCACTGAGCCACCAGGGAAGCCCTTTGGAGAGGTTATATGTAAATATAAACCATAGCACATAAGTTTTAGGTATATGATCAGATCAGAAGTACCCACGTTTTCAGTCTTAAAGAAATAAAGACCTTTTGCCTCATTTTCGTTTTGCTCTATTTTTAAGTAAATTAGAAGCTTGATATTTCATCTACTAAGCCTTCTCATTAGGAATGTATCTAGTATTAATTGACATTTAAAGCTATTCCAGGCCTGCCCTTTAACTTCATACTTATTTGTGTGTTAGTAGGTTAAAGATAATATATGTAAATATAAATACAGGTATACTAAGCTTCATCAGCTCCTCCCAGGGAGAAGTAAGTGGCTCTTGTCTTTCAATTTACAAAAATGAAATCCTGTTTTCTTTACTATGAGTGTAAAGCATTTTATTTTATTTGCAAATAGTTGACTTATCAGGAATGGAACCACTGTAAAATATATTTTGAATATGTATTTTGAAGCCTCATTCCTATTCCAAAATGGAACTGTTTGTTGCTAACTGCCATACTTTAGTGATGAAGCGCCCGGGGTTAGTATAACTGAGATTTTGGACCTGAAATTTCAGAGTGATGCTTGACTTGAGTAATGTAAAAGTTGAAGGAGCTATAGAAAAATGTTTCTCTATAAAAGTGGACAGTGAAAGGGCACAGCACAATGGTACCCTTATTCTGATACATTTCAGTTTAGCAGGTTTTTTCTTTTGTTCTTTTTATTTTATTTCTAGATTTCTTTCCAGCCAGTTTTCAGGCAACATTTTCTCACCAAGAAAGACCTCATCAAAGCTCTCGTGAAGAATATAGATATGGACACAAGCGTCATTCTGGAATATTGCAGGTAATTCTTTAAATCTCAATGGTATTTTTACTGTTAGCGTAACAAACTGGTAATCCTAATGAAGGAACACAGTGATTAACAATGAATATTACCCATGACCCATGACCTCTGATGTTTTCTTTTGCTCAGCCCCACACTGAGTAAAGCCAAACCAGATTAAATTATTTTATATATCACCTATCAAATTCACTGTTTAGTGTTTTCCCAGCTTGCCTCATGATAAGCATCACCTAGGGCCCTTGGTTAAAAATACAGATTCCTGGGTCCCTCTGTTGGTTCTGATTCGGCAGATCTGAGGCTCAGGAATCTGGTCTTAATAGATGTTCCAGAATCCAGACCATTTACATGATCAGAGAAGCTTGGGATGTTCTTCCAAGTAAGTAAACTTCTGTATCAGATCAACTTAGGGGCTCAAAGCAATCTTAAAATTGGTGGAAACTATGATTTAGGGAGCATTTAAAAAAAAAATAACTTAGAAAATCTAAGACTAAATGTTATTTATAGATACAGTTTAGTGTAATGAGAACAATCAAACGATTTGTAATTTACATTTGAGTTTTATCTACTTGATAAATTTAGGTATTAAATCTACTGGCCCATTATTAGTTTCAAAGTGGTTTTCCACACATCATCTCATTTCATTTTTATTGTATATTATCACCAGTTTACGTATTAGTGAACATACCCCTATCAGGTGCCCTGTGCAAGGTCAGATAATAAGTGATCATTTCTAAAACACCACGGATGCTGTAACCCTCACCCAGTTTGTGACAGATGAGTGGAATCTTGAGTTCTTGATAATGAGGCTGCTGAGTGCCCTTCCTCACCAGACAGGGATCTAGTTCTTTGTCCTTGTGGATGGTGGGGAGTGTTGTCCCTTGCTGTCACCATCCAGGACTTGGCAAGTCAGGAACTGGAGGCTACTCATAGCTCTAAGTTGCTCTGATTTACCTGTACACCAATGTAACAAAACTCTGCCATTCTTCAGTTTGGACTGCTGCAAAGCCAGAATGAGGTACACATACTCTCTCTTCTTTTTTAATTGAAACTGGTAGATTTTTGCCTTTTGTTTTCTGGTATTGACTTCTTTTGTGAAATTTAAAGAGCTCTAATTTTGTCAGGCTCATTTCACCATCTTTATGCTCACATGGCGTTGGTGATTTTTCTTTGGTTGACAGTGACTCTTTTGCCTCAGGCAGTCCCACTGAATAAATTTAGATGACCTTTAGAATTTCAGGGAATGACTTTAAAATTGTCGTATATAAACCTGAGTTTTCTGTGAGAAGCTCTGTCTAGAAAGGCATGCATTCTGGGAGATTCATGTGTAACTGAATACTCATTTCAGCACGTTTCAGCTGGATGCTGATGCGGCCCTTCAGCTGTTCATTGAAACACTTCTCCACAACACGAATGCCAGCCAGAGCCAGGGAGACGTGAACACAGGATCCACAGAGCAGCAGCGTTCCAAACTCCTGGCCAAAGCCCTCGAAATGGTTCCTTTACTGACGAGCACAAAAGATTTGGTCATCAGTCTTAGTGGATTACTGCATAAGGTAGATGAATGGCGAGATGAATGCATCGGGTCATTTCAAACACCCCTCCTACCCTTAATAATCAGATATATATGGTAACAAATTGGAAAAGTAAGTCCTATATTTTTTTGTGAAGTATCTTCAGAAAATTTTAGATTTCTGTTTTCTTATTATAATTTAATATAGCACTTTTCCTGTCTTTTTTCCCCTCAAAATAAAGATAGCCCTTTTTTTCCAGACTTTTAAAAATAGCACAGATTCTCTGAAAAAGATCAAACTACAGAGAAGGGTATAAATCAAAAAGTAAATTTCCCTATAATCCCACTCCTATAGATAAAAAGTTAATAGTTCCGTAGATATCTTAGATCTTAGACTAAATATACTATCCTTTTACTCTCTTTTTTTCATTTAACATATTTTACATGTCAATAAATAGACATCTCTCCCATTTTTGGTAGATATGTATGTATTATTCCACTCTGTGGATGAAACATCCTGTGTTTAACCAGGCTTTTATGAATGTACTTTTACATTGTTTGCAAATTTTAATTACTCTAAGTTGTTACAAGGAATATCTTCATATACACATATTTGTGCTCTTGTCTGTTTTTGTTTTTTTTTAGGAGATCTTCTGAGAATTGGAGCTTTGAGGTCAAGGGGTAGTTTGATAGGGGAATGAAAGTGGATGGATGGGGAAATAAAATTATATGACTACAGGAAATACTTCAGTTAAAGTTTTGTCTGTAATTCAGCCAAAAATAATATAGACTAGCTCAAAACTTATAGGTTCTATAGAAATCATCTTCCCACTTTGTTCAGTGTTATTATTCATGTGAATTTAGTTGGCATTTAAATTGTTTTTTTTAAGTAATGGTATGTGGGCAGAAACGGAACAAAGGAAATATTTCCTTTCTTTTTATAAGCATATATAGATATCACCCAGCTAGTTTTTGTAGCTTGTATGTGGTTATAGCTGGAATGAAGTCCTTTGAAAAGGTTTTACTTGGAGGCCCACACTTTTAATTATGTCATTTCCAAGAAAAGGTCAGTTTTATCCTATTGTAATTTTCTCATCGTAAAAGACAGAAATAGAATTTTAATTTAAAAATCTTATAAAATTGTAAAATTTTGATATGTTTATTTTTCTAGGTTTTTAGTCCCTTAAGAACATTTTTCTTTATTCAACCAACTTTGCCTCATAGAGGTTTTTTTAAAAAAGAGCTTTCAAGACGTTTTAAAGCACATGTATTTATTCTAAGAGTTGATTTTAGAGATGAGAAAATGTTAGTTCATTTTTTAAAAGAATAATCTAATTTAATACGGTAGTGCAGTGAGGTGTTACATTTGTAATCTGTGCCAATGAACATAACTGGCATTATCAACCAGCCTAGCAACATCTTCAGTTTTGATGTATTTTTGTTTTTATGCAGTTGGATCCCTATGACTATGAGATGATTGAAGTCTTCCTGAAAGTCATAGAAAGAGCTGATGAGAAGATAACCAACATTAATATTAATCAGGTATAACAAATATATCCTAGATTTTAAAATTATGTTTTTAATGTAGATCATTTTTTAAAATGACTGTTATTTGGTGTCTTTCTGAACTGTTCTGAGCTCCCTTGAAGCTGTACATTTTTTTTACTCTATTTCCTTTTCTTTAAAGGGATACAGAATAAAAAGAGTTTTTTATTCTCCATGTTTTATCTTATTTTATTTTATTTTTTGGCCACGCCTCGTGGCATGTAGGATCTTAGTTCCCCAACTAGGGATCGACTTTGCACCCCTTGCTTTGGAAGTGCAGAGTCTAGTACAAAGTCTTAACCACTAGAGAAGTCCCCTCTCCATGTTCTATCTTAATCCAGTTTTTGCTCTACTGGGGCAATTTAAAACTCGCCCAAAGTACAAAGCCACTAAAAGACTGATTTAGAAGAATTAAGGCAAAAATACTTGTCATCTGGCAAAAAATCCCAAAGCATGTAAGACCCAGAATCAGATTTAGCTTTCTATATTAGGTAGGTCCTGGACTCAATTCTATTTGAGTACTTGCAGTAACTTACTAGGCTTGCTCCCTGGTGACTCAGATGGTAAAGAATCTGCCTGCAATGCAGGAGACCCAGGTTCTATCCCTGAGTTGGGAAGATTCCCTGGAGAAGGGAATGGCTACCCACTCCAGTGTTCTTGCCTGGAGAGTCCCATGGACAGAGGAGCCTGAGAGCTACAGTTCATGGGGTCTCAAAGAGGGCGACACGACTAAGCAACTAACTTTTTTTAGTAACTTCCTATTCTTTTACAAATTTTGGTCATAGGAGCTTATATATTTTCTTAAATTAGCTTTTAAAAATCAAAAGAAAATGGGTTGATTTAAAAAGTAGTACAAGCTCTAAGGATTTCCCAGGCATTCCAGTGGTTAGAATGCAGCACATTCACTGCCAGGGTTCAATTTCTGGTTGGGGAGCTAAGATCCTGCAAGCCCTTAGGTATGGCCAAAAAAAAAAGTTATACACGCCCCAAAAATATAAGATGTAAACTTAGAAGATGCATGTGTGCACAGTTGCTCAGTCCTGTCCAACTTTTTGTGACCCCATGTAGTGTAACCCACCAGGCTCCTCTGTTCTTGGGATTTTTCAGGCAAGAATACTAGAGTGGTTTACCATTTCCTTCTCCAGCAGATTTTCCTGACCCTGGGGTCAAACCCGTGTCTTCTGCATTCTCAGGCATATTACCTATCACTGAGCCACCTGGGAAGCTATGGAAGCCATAAGGGAGGACATAGAGGATTCATTTTAGATCTACTGCCTATGTACTTAGAGTGAAATCAAGTATTTTTAAGATACATCTAAAACTATTTGAAGAGGGTATAGAGAACTTTGAACTCTAGAGTATAAGACATCCCGCCAGCAGCAGCATTGCGGTGGTTTAATTTCCAGTGGAAATTAGTGTAATTTCTTTAATAATCACTAAAGTTATGGTTTAGAAGAATAGTATAATAGTTTTAAAGGTAAAACTACAAAAGGTTTTGATCATCTTTTTGAGGAGAGACTGTCCCAGGAATGGAATCCTATGATGGTATAGAACTAGACAGAAAACACTTAAGGATTCATTTAATCTCACAGGAAAAAACCTTTTTATTTTAATACAGGCACTAAGTCTTCTGAAACACTTGAAGTCATACAGAAGAATTTCTCCCCCAGTGGACCTAGAACATCAGTATATGTTGGAGCACGTCATAACTTTGCCATCAGCTGCCCAAACCAGACTGCCTTTTCACCTAATATTCTTTGGCACAGCACAGAGCTTCTGGAAAATTCTCTGTATGTTCATTAACCTCTTTTGAATAGTACTGAATAGCCAAAACCTTTTCCATAGGTAAATCATACTTTTTTTCCTTTCCAGCTACAGAACTCAGTGAAGAATCCTTCCCAACCTTGCTCTTAGTTTCTAAATTAATGAAGGTAATGGGTTAAAACTGTGAAAGTCGTATCTTTGTTCTGTAATTCTTTCAGCCCCTCTGCAGAAAAATTTATGTAAAACCCATAAAAGTGAGCATATAAGTCAGTCATATAACTTTTCCTTTCTTTGAAGTTCTCTTTGGACACTCTGTATGTGTCTACAGCCAAACACGTTTTTGAAAAAAAGCTGAAGCCCAAGCTCCTGCAGTTAACACAGGGTAAATCCTCAACACTGATTAACAAGGAGATAGCCAGGATCACTCAAACCATCGAATCCTACCTGTTGTCCATAGTTAACCCAGAGTGGGCCGTAGCCATCGCCATCAGTCTTGCCCAGGATGTCCCAGAAGGTATGGATTCTTCCTTTAATTGAGCTTCAAATGGTTGGCTGTGTTGTTTTTTGTAACTTATAAAAAAAAAGAAATAATGCTTCTTTCATTTCCTTCCGTTTCTTTTAAGGAGAAGAAGTATGATAGCTCAGAAATGTATGGGACTGCACTGGTGGTCCAGTGGTTAAGATTCCATGCTTCCAGTGCAGCGGGAGTTTGATCCCTGGTCAGGGAGTTAAGATCCCACATGTTGCGTGTCATGGCTAAAAAATATTTTTTATAAAAATAAATATATTTCCCCCATCCTCACTTGTAGCACTGTCATATGTTAAAGAGGCACCAGTGAGGGGACTTCCCTGGTGGTCCAGTGGCTAGGACTGTGCTCCCAGTGGCAGGGGGTTTGGGTTCAATCCCTGGTCAAGGAACTAAGAGCCCACATGCTGCAACTAAGAGTTCAAACGTCACAACTAAAGATTCTGCCTGCCACAGCTAAGACTTGGAGCAGCTAAATAAATACATTAAAAAAAAAGAGGCACCAGTGAACTAAGCAAGATGCAGTGTTGCTTGCTTGGGGCTCAGTGCCAGAGGCACTGCTCAACTTGAGTATAAACTCGTACCCTCTCATGTCCAATCATACGTACTTTCTGTAACGAATCGTTAGACACTGTCACATGGCCAAACAGGTACACAAACACTTATTGCCATGTTTTCAGTTGTAACAAAAGTCGAAAATAAGTAATTTTTTTAAATGCTCATTTGTCAAAAACTGGTTAAAAAAAATAAAGAGTACTCATAGAATAGAGTACTGTGTAGCTGATTTGGAAAGATACCCAAGATAAATATTTAGTGAGAACAGCAGATTATGCTCCATATGTGATCTTATCCCATTTGGGGTAAAACGCTTGTACACACGCATGCACACTTGCACACAGAGAACTTCTGGAGGAATGTAGAGGTCTAGGGAATGGGAATAGAAGCTGAAGAGATGGCCCTCTGGGGACTGTGCTTCCTACTTTGTCTCCTTCTGTCCTGTTTAAATTGGTTTTTTTTCTATGAGTATGCCTTTCTGTTGTTTTAAAACTGGCTTATTTGACTAAAATATATTGTCTTGAAAGGATTATGATTTTCTTTTAAGTCTTTTCTTTATCTCTTTAGGTTCCTTCAAGATGTCCAGTTTGAAATTCTGCCTGTATTTAGCTGAGAGGTGGCTTCAGAATATCCCATCTCAGGTGTGTCTGAACTGTAAGATGGAAGGCTCCTCTTTCTTTCTTACATTGAAGTATAGCTGATTTACAATATTAGTTTCAGGTGTGCAGCATACTGATTCAAAGGTTTCATAGGTTATACTCCGTTTATAGTTATTATAAAATATTGGGCTATATTCTGTGCTGTACAGTATATTCTTGCAGCTTATTGACTTTATTCATAGTAGTTCATGCCTCTTATTCTTGTACCCCTCCCAGCTTTCCTCTCCCTACTGATTAGCACTAGTTTGTTTTCTCTATCTATGAGTCTATTTCTGTTTTGCATATATACTCATCTGTATTTTTTAGATTCCACAGATAAGTGATGACATCCTACAATATTTGTCTTTCTCTGTCTCACTTATTTCACTAAGCATAGTACCCTACAGGTCTGTCCATGTTGTTGCAAATGGCAAAACTTCATTCTTTTCTTATGGCTGAGTAGTATTCCTTCATATATATACACACACACACACATCACACACTGTATCTTCTGTAGCCGTTTATCTCTCAGTGGACACTTCGGTTGCTTCTATATCTTTGCTATTATAAATAATGCTGTTATGAGCATTAGGGTGCAGGCTCTGCTTTTTTTTTTTTAAGGTTCACATTTCTATTTCTTTTTTAAAACTTATTTTTAATTGGATGATACTTGCTTTACAACACTGTGTTGGTTTCTGCTATACCACAGTGAGAATCAGCCATAGTATACAGATAGCCCCTCCTTCTTGAACCTCCCTCTCCTGCCCTCATCTCACCTCTCTGGGTTATCAGAGTCCACTTTCTTTTTAATTTAAGTTGTGCTCTCTAGCATCCCTTTTCAGCCCACCCTGGTGATATATATTTTCAAGGGTTGGAGACCTAAACTGGAGAAAGAAGATGAGGCTTGGTGTAGATACTAAGGTTGTCACTAAGACAGGAAGGGACCTTGATTGATAAAGATGGATTCTTAGTCTCACTGAAGATTTAGAAAACAAGTTTCTCTTTGCTTGGAATTTTTTAAAAGGATGAGACACGTGAAAAAGCTGAAGCTCTGTTGAAGAAGCTTCATGTTCAGTACCGGCGATCAGGCACAGAAGCTGTGCTCATAGCTCACAAGCTGAACACTGCAGAGTATTTAAGAGTGATCGGAAAACCAGTACATCTCATTGTCAGTCTGTACGAACATCCCAGCATAAATCAAAGAATTCAGAATTCATCTGGGAAAGATTATCCTGGTGAGGGCAAAATTTTTGTATCTTTTCATCCAAGGAGAATTATCCTTTTGATTCCCTGGTATCTTGCATTGAAAACTTGGGGTTCTCTTTTTAATTCTTTATCTTGAATATCTTAGATATTCACACAGCTGCTAAAGAAATAGCTGAAGTTAATGAAATTAATTTGGAAAAAGTCTGGGACATGTTGTTGGAAAAATGGCTGTGCCCGTCCACCAAACCTGGTGAAGTAAGTGCTTGCTTTGATGGTGTCTGTTAAGTATGAGCCAATGGCGTCTTCTCAGAGAGGAGGGTAATTATTTGTCTCACCATGATATGACTTCTCATTAGAAGCACAGAATCTTAGAAGAAGGAACATTTGAGCATTTTATTAATACCTTCTGTTATCCTATGAGTTTTAATGAAGTTGTTTACTTTTTCTTTTCCTTTAAATATTATTTTGCAGCTAATCTGTCTTTTCTTTTTTAACTTGCCAGTATTTTTTTAATCAAAGTATAGTTGATACATTCTTCCTTTTAGTTGATGATTTCAGATGAACTGTTATATAATAGAAGTGGCCTATGCTTAGACTTTAGGCTTATATGATTATTTTCTATTTCAAAATAATTTTAAAGGTACAGAAAAGTTGCAAGAATAGTACAAAAGAATTAGCTGTGTATCTTCCACCCAGATCTGTCAGTTTTTAAACATTTTGCCACATCTGCTTCGTCATTCTCCCTATATTTACCCATAACATTTTTCCGAACCCTTTGAGAGTAAATTCCATGTGTCATGCCCCTTTACCCTTAATAATTAGGTGTGTAATTCAAAGAGCAAAATATTTTTCTCTTATTGAACCACTGTATAGTTATAAAAATCAGACACAATTTTGATACAGTATTGATAAAATACATATATGTATATGTTTGCATACTTTAATTTATGGTCCATGTTACAGTTTAACCAGTTGTGCCAATAATGTTCTTTATAGTAACTTTCTCTGAGACCAGGATCTAATCCGGGATTATGTGTTGTATTTGTCATGTCTGTAATTTCTTTCACTCTAGAACAGTTCCGTAACTTTTCTGTCTTTCATGACACTGACATTTTTTAACAGTTCAGGTTCGTTATTTTGTCAGCGGCCCCTCCCCTTGGGCTTTCCTGTGTCCTCATGAGAAGACTGGAGTTTTGCATTTTGGGCAGTATGTTACCTGGATGATAGGGTGTCCTTCCCAGGGTATGAGGTTTAGAGGCATGTGATGCCTCTTTGCCCAAATAGAGGATGTGATTTTAGATAACTTGGTTACACTGTTGTCTGCTTCTCTCAGACACAGTTACTATGTTTCCTTTTGTAGTTACTAAGGGAGGTGTTTTGAGACAGTGTAATATCCTGCTCTTCTCCACATTCCTCCCTGCACCACCCATAGCCCTGACTTAGTCTGTATTGATGATTCTTACTTGACTCTTTTACCTGTGCTGAGACTTTGTCTTTTTTGGAGGGTGCAGACTCTTTGGTTTGCAGAATGTCTCATTCTGGATTTATGTTTCTGATGTTTCTCATGATTAGATTCAAGTTATGGATTTTTAGCAACAATATTCTATAGGTGATATGTTCTCTTCAGTGTATCATGTAAGAAGACACATAATGTCAGTTTTTTAGAAATAATTTAACATCTAAACTTGTAATGATATTCAGCAATCCAAATGCAAAATTTTCTGCACGGTTTCTTCTGAGTTTTCAGGCAGAACTTAATTAAGGAGATTCTGTAATTCTTCTGTTCACCTAGGCAGGTATCATTGGGAAAAAATGTATTTGCAAACAAATAGTATAACTGATGTGACATTAACTTTTCAACTCATGGTTTTTATATCACTTGTAATTCAATTTAACGAGTATTTTTTAAGTATTTACCAAGAGCATGTATCAGTGGAAACAGAAGAGTTAGAAGCATATCCAGGCCACATAGAATCTATGGTTGACACTCAAACCCCCATCTTTTAACTTATGCGTAAATCTGGAACACTAAACTGAAATCCTTGTGAGACTAGAAACTGTGTTTATACACCTAGTGCACCTAATGCATTTCTGTGTAAGTCCCCATAAATATATACTGAATTAATAGACAACTCATACTATTCCGAGTCCTTTCCTTTTAAAAATTACCCAATGAATGTAAACTCCAGGAGGACAGGAACATTTGTTTTGTTCACTCAGGGAACCCATGTGCCCAGAATTATGCCTGGTGCATGGTAAGCACTCAGTATGTATTTGTTGACCAAATGAATTTAAGTCAACCCATTTTTAAAGCAAGAATCTTCTCATTCTCTTATCTGTAAATGTAATTGTTTTACAAATCTTTTTTTTTCCTTTGTTGTCATTAAACATGGAGATGCTGGGCGTTGAACCCCAGGTCTTGTGTACACTAAGCAGGTACTCTGCCACTGCACCGCACCCCCTCCTGTAAATATAATTTTGCACGTTGGACTTTTTCATTTAATAGACTTTCATAAGTAGTATGATGAAAGTCTGTAGTCAATCAATTTTCTTCTGTTTTTAACTTGTTTATCCACTTTTTCAAAGACACCCTCAGAATTGTTTGAACTTCAAGAAGATGAAACGCTACGAAGGTATTCTTCCTTTACTTATATTTGTCTACTCCCTGTTGCCCAATGGGAATCTTACCAATGATTTTAAAACTAATGGTTTTAAAAAAGGCTTTCTTAGTATAACTTGGATCAGAAAACCTCTGAGAAGAATCAGTTCATTGACACATGACTATGAGTGTGTTCAAATATCTCCAGTCAAATAAGAAACAACCAAGATCCAGAGTTTCTGAATCCTCTGTGAGTTCGTACATTTAGCAGAGAATGTACTGTGAGCAAAGGAAAACTCTTCTGTAGTCAGGACTCTGACCCCAGACTTGTACGTGTTCTCTGTCCCTGTCGAGCTAGGCTGGTTCAGATATGGGCCACCAGGATTCCTTTTTCACTTCTAACCTAAGACTGAGACTTCCAGAAAGGCACGTTGGTGTCATGTACTATAAGTCTGATTAGTAATGGCTTGCTCTCTTGAGCAGACTCTAATTGGTGCTCAAATCAGAAAACATGGTAATCCATTAATGATGCTTGGCTTAGGCATGGGAGAGGGAGTGGTGGCATGCATGCCAGCTTCTAGCCATTTTGGTGTAGGCCAGAAGTGTCAATAGGTCGGGTTACTCATGAAGCTCTACACCCTACAGCAGCCCTGGAGATCTGATAGTGAGAGGGGATATAGGAAGATAAACCCCAGAAAAGAATTTCTCCTGATCTGGGCAGAACTGGTCTAGTACCCCCTCCAGGCTCTTCTTCCCTCTGGGCACTCCCTCGTCCTTGCTTAGTCCTTCAAGAGCAAGAACACCTTTGTCTGAGCAAGAGGAAGCTCCTGGAGCATCTGACTAAAGCAGCCAACACGGAAAGGCTTAGGGGGAATAGTTCATAGAGAAAACTCCCAAGATGGAGATCCCAGAGAGTAATTCATGGCAATTTCATAACTTCCTGTCTTTTCCCACTGGAATCTCTATCCCTTCTTCCTCCAGTTTGCCTGATCCATCTTGCCCTTCTCTTGGGGGCCGGGGGGGAGGCAGCCTCTGAGTTCCGAGGTTAAAACATGCCACTAACAAGGTCCTGGGAACTAAAATACAAGTTTCCATGTATAGTAGCGTTCAGTGTACTTTGCAGCTATGGTTTGTGTTAGTTTCTTAACCAGAGAGATTTAAACTATCAGAGGTTGCTTAGCCATTTCCTAGATGAGAAGAGTGAGGCCTATCTTTTGTGTCTTTATTATCTTCTTTAGCTGTGAAGGAACCCAAGAACAGATTAAGCATCCTTTAAGGAGGAAAGTAAACAGTGGCCTTGACCCATAGCCATTCAGGCCTTTGTTTGGGCTGTCTGATGCTGTTTTTTTAATGGATAATAAAACATGTCTCTTGTTTTGCTAATCAGTCACTAAATTAAAAGCTAAATGTAATAAAATATTTTTTCAGAGTCCTGTATCTCCTTCTGTCTCGTCCAATTGATTACAGTTCAAGAATGCTGTTCATCTTTGCAACATCAGCCACAACCGTAAGTTCTGAAAACTTGGTTAAAACTCATCTTTGTATCTAAACTTAACATTTTTTTCCCCGCGTATTTACTATTGACAGATTACTAAGATAATGCTTTCTTGTACTTACTCTAACTAGGTCTTACTCTGTAGATGAGGTTTGTAGTATCTGATGAGCTCCATTTAGTGCTGGCTGCAGAAACATCCTGTTTTGCAAACTGAGTGGTGCAACTGTTGACAGTTCCCACAGGTTATCCACGTTCACTGTCCTAACACCCTGGTCCAGTGTTAGTCACTCAGTAGTGTCTGATTCTTTGCGATTCCATGGACTGCAGCCTGCCAGGCTCCTCTGTCCATGAGATTTCCCAGGGAAGAATACTGGAGTGGGTTGCCATTTCCTTCTTCAGGGGATCTTCCCGACCCAGGGATTGAACCCAGTTCTCCTGCATTGCAGGCAGACTCTTTACTGTCTGAGCCACCAGGGAAACTCCCCAGTCACATTCCTAATACAAGGGACCCCCAACCAGCAGGCCTGAGAGAAGTCTCCACCCTGGTCTCCAAGCCCTGCCTGAGCTGTCACACCCCCTCCCCACTAAACTCTTTAACTAGTCAGAACTTCCCCTTATCCCTAAAAGAATGTGACTTCTTTGACCTTCAGGCCTGTCTGTATAGGAATGCTCTCTGGGGAACTTTCCCGGCAGTCCAGAGGTTAGCGCTCCACGCTCTCAGTGCCGAAGGCACTTGTGGGAGCTGAGATCCCACAAGCCACAAGACGTGGTCAAAAAAAAAAGTGCTCTCTGAGGCAGTTGGAGCTGAGGGAAAGGAAAGATGTAGGTCAAAGGATAGAAGGAAGAAAGAGGGAAAGGCTAAGATGCTGATCGTTTGTCCTTGATGACAAGCAGTGGGAGGGAAATCCCTTTCTTTTGCATATTAGTTTATCTGATAGTTATCCTGGCAAGTAAGTAAAAATGATATTCCTTGAAAAAGTACCAGGTTCAGCTCCCAGATCAGTCATACAAGTGCTTTTCGCAGAGAAAATCATCACACCACGTTGTGTTTATGTGTACTTCCTGTTGTGTCACGTAGACATTAATGAATACATTTTGATTAATTAATAATATGTATGCAAATGTGAACTCAGTTATATATTCAGGAGTTGAAGTTTAATAAAATTAATTTTTACTGTTTCATCAAGAACCCTCTTAAGTGGATATCTCTCTTGTTTTCAATACTGAAAATGTGAAGAATGCAGTGGCTGTCACAGCAGTTGGGTGTTCCTACCGTTTACCAACCAGTGCTTTTGCATCATGAGTGCAGATATTGGGTTGGTCAAAAAGTTTGTTCAAGTTTTCCCATAAGATGTTAAATAACATCTTGTGGAAAAACCTAACCTGAACTTTTTGGCCAACCGGTATTAACAAAGTGTAAATGGTAGAGTCCATCATGGTATTATTATGAAAGTGGTTCTCACCCTGTTCTCTCTGAAAGACTGTGAGGAACCCTTCAGCCCCCAGGCAGGGTCCCATGGAACACAATTTGAGAACCACTGAACCCCCTCCCCCAAGGGCAAACATAAACTTTAATCTTTCTTTTTTTTTCTAATTTGGCCATGCACATGGCTTGAGGGATCTTAGTTCCCCCAAAAGGTATTGAACCTGAGCCCTGGGCAGTGAAAGTGCAGAGTCCTAACCACTAGACTGCCAGAGAATTCCTGGCTTTAATCTTTTAAAACCAACATGGCTCATGTCACCTAGATTGAAGCTCAGTTACCCAACTAAAACCCACAGGTGCAGCTCTGAAACCTCTTCTGGTCTTACAGATGCTCAGGATGCACCAGCTCACTTTTGCCCACAGAACTCGAGCCCTGCAGTGTCTCCTCTATTTGGCTGACAAGGAAACTATAGAATCTCTTTTCAAAAAATCCATCGAAGAAGTAAAGTAAGTGAAATTTTTTAAATTGTATTAATAGAAAACGGGTCACTCTTTGGAACCATAACTATTAAGCCTCTTAGTTCAGAAGATTACATTAGAGGGGCTGTGTCAACAAGGTGCTCTTGCCTTGAGTGTCCTTGTTCTGGCAGAGAGGAGACAGGCCCTGAAGAGCATCTTGTTTCTCTTGAATCTTTGAGACATTTAGAAACTGAGTGTTTTCTTCATCTTCCTCCAGTTGATTTCATTCTGATATTTCTTGCCTATATCTTAGGAGCCTAAAACAGACATGTAATAGACCAATCCAATATTTCTAAATGTTGGCTTGTATTTTAAACATAAATGTGGCTAGTGAGGAGATTCCCATTTCCTGCCTCTGTTTTCCAGATCTTACTTGAAATGTATAACTTTTCTGGCATCATTTGAGGCGCTGAATATCCCCATCACATATGAATTATTTTGCAGCAGCCCTAAAGAAGGAATGATTAAGGGTCTTTGGAAAAACCACAGCCACGAATCCATGGTAAGTACACCGATTTACCTGCGGTGGCAGCCTCCATCCACTCAGATGCTGCCTGCCACCACTCAGATCCCTGAAAGACAGATCCAAAGAAACCCTTGATTCCTGAACAGGTCTGCTGCTCTGAGAGCTTTCCTGTTTTCCTCTCCTGTAGGTGACATGGCAACTTGGAAGTCACCTTACTTCTCCCAAAAGCCTAAGGCCTGAAACCATCCCTTCCTACCAGGGCAGGGTGGTGGGGGGAACACTTTTTTAATCCCTCCCAAGCCTGTCTGTCCTCACCTAGGCAGACTGTCCTTGTGCAGGAAGTTTTATTCCTCTTCCTTCCAGTTACCAGTGGGAGTTCAGTCTCTGAGGCAGTTGGAACCCAGGGCAGGAAAGATATGGGGCCAACAGGCAAACTGTTCTAGGACACAAGAAACAAAGCGGGGAGGAGGAGGAGCCTGAGATGCTGTTTGTGAGTCTATAACATTGAGAAAGAAAAATAATTTTTTTTTCTTTCCCTAGATAGATGAGGGTCTTCATTGAAATTAGACAGTAGACACAGGTTGGCTGTAAGCATATTTTGTCTTCAGCTATCCTACCTTTTCCAAAGATGGTTGAATTTACTGATGTCTTGAAACAGTATGATTTTTTTTTCCCCCTGCTTCAGGCTGTAAAGTTGGTGACTGAGCTTTGTTTAGAATACAAAATCTATGACCTGCAGCTTTGGAATGGACTCTTGCAAAAGCTTCTTGGCTTCAATATGGTAAGTAAAGCTCAGTGTCCTAGACTGCAGTATATTTTAAAGATTTCGCGCAGCATCTCCTAAACATTTTGCACTGATACTTGTTACTGAACAGATGTACGTGGAAAATGTTCACTCTCATTTGGTTCATGCCCACCTTAAAGAATGTGGCATGAGGCCAGAGAAAGTGCAGTCTCAAAACTGACATAAATTTCATTAGAAACAAACAGAATATTCCCTGACGTCTTTTGATGTTTGTGGATTTATAGGTGACCTTCTCTGGCGATCCTCAGAGAAGATACATTTTCCTGATATTCTTTGTGAAAGTTTGAGACTCCTAGTTTGGACTTCAGAATATTCCATTTGGGTAATCTTCAGAACTTTTCTGTTTCATTTTTTCAGATTCCTTATCTAAGGAAGGTTTTAACAGCCATATCTAGCATCTATCCTCTGTGGCAGGTATGTAGTTTT
This sequence comes from Moschus berezovskii, assembly GCF_049115385.1. Taxonomy (NCBI): domain Eukaryota; kingdom Metazoa; phylum Chordata; class Mammalia; order Artiodactyla; family Moschidae; genus Moschus; species Moschus berezovskii. The sequence goes on along the minus strand of NC_142478.1, from coordinate 56,041,656 downwards.
CTAAAATAAATTTTATAGAATTTAATCTTCAGACTCACTGATCTTGTGACTCACAGGTACCCTGGATTAAGTAGTCAGTTCTTCAGTGAAGCTGTGGGGTGCTGTTCCATTAAAATGGTGCCTGGACCAGGAACACTCAGCTCGGACTTTGCCTTCCCCAAGACATCACTTCCCCTAGTCCTCTAGGCCTCATGAATCACATCTCCATTTATGCCCTTAAAACACATGGGCTCAGCTGTCACACTGGTCATGGTATAATTTATTTATTTTTAAAATATTTATTTACTTATTTATTTGGCTGCATCAGGTCTTCATTGCGGCATTTGGGCTCAGTAGTTGTGGCATTTGGGCTTAGTTACCCTGCAGCATGTGGGATCTTAGTTCCCTGATCAGAGATATAACCCGTCCCTTGCATTGCAATGTGGATTCTTAACCACCAGACACCAGGAAAGTCCTGGTATAAATTATTTTAATCACACATGTGACTACCCATCTTGGACTCTGAAGATTCCTAAAGTCAGAAACCCTGTCTTATTCATCTTTTCTGAATTTCACGTGTTGTTCACATGTACAATCACTGTACCTATGTGTAATACATATATAATATGTGAGTGCTGAGTCACTTTAGTCCAGTCATGTCTGACTCTTTGTGACCCTACGGACTGTAGCCCACCAGAAATACATATTTTATTCTTAGTTTAATAAGAACATATGCTAAGTAAAACGTGAAAATTTTCCTTTACCACTTCCTTTCATAATCTCCCCAGGAGTGACTACTGTTCCCAGTTTCCTTTGTTCTCTTCTGGAGTTTTCCTGTTGTCATATAAACAGGTGTATGTATACGTGTGTGTGTATATTGTGTGTGTGTGTATATCCATTTTTGTACATATAAATTAAATCACATTACAGATGAAGTGTTTTTTTCCATGTAACGATAGTGTCTTAGAGATTGTTTCCTATTAGCAAGTACAGATCTCATTTTTTATTGAGCTATAATTCACACGTAAAATTTACCCTTTTAAAGTATACAATTAAGTGGCTTTAGAAAATCCCATGGATGGAGGAGCCTGGTAGGTGCAGTCCGTGGGGTCACTAAGGGTCGGACACGACTGAGCAACTTCACTTTCACTTTTCACTTTCACACATTGGAGACGGAAATGGCAACCCACTCCAATGTTCTTGCCTGGAGAATCCCAGGGACGGGTGAGCCTGGTGGGCTTCTGTCTATGGGGTCACACAGAGTCGGACATGGCTAAAGTGACTTAGCAGCAGCAGTGTATTCACAGACTCACAGATAGAGAATACGAAGAAGTGATTACCAGAAAGAAAGGGGGAGTGGCAAATTAAGAATATAGAATTAAAAGATAGAACTACTATGTATAAAACAGATAAACAGGACTTCCTTGGTGATCTAGTGGCTAAGGCTGCACTTCGAATGCAAGGGGCCTCGGTTCAATCCCTGGTTGGAACTAAATGCCACAATTAAGAGTTCACTTGCACAGTGAAGATCGGAGATCTTTCATGCTGCATCTAAGACCCAGTACAACCAAAATAAATAAATAAAAATAGATAAACAGCATGAAGCTCAACATTCAGAAAACGAAGATCATGGCATCTGGTCCCATCACTTCATGGGAAATAGGTGGAGAAACAGTGGAAACAGTGTCAGACTTTAATTTTTTGGGCTCCAAAATCACTACAGATGCTGATTGCAGCCAGGAAATTAAAAGACGCTTACTCCTTGGAAGGAAAGTTATGACCAACCTAGATAGCATATTAAAAAGCAGAGACATTACTTTACCAACAAAGGTCCATTTAGTCAAGGCTATGGTTTTTCCCGTGGTCATGTATGGATGTGAGAGTTGGACTGTGAAGAAAGCTGAGCGCTGAAGAATTGATGCTTTTGAACCGTGGTGCTGGAGAAGACCCTTGAGAGTCCCTTGGACTGCAAGGAGATCCAACCAGTCCATTCTAAAGGAGATCAGTCCTGGGTGTTCATTGGAAGGACTGATGCTAAAGCTGAAACTCCAATACTTTGGCCACCTCATGCGACGAGTTGACTCACTGGAAAAGAGTCTGATGCTAGGAAGGATTGGGGGCGGGAGGAGACGGGGACGACAGAGAATGAGATGGCTGGATGGCATCACCGACTCGATGGACATGAGTTTGAGTGAACTCCGGGAGTTGGTGATGGACAGAGAGGCCTGGCGTGCTGTGATTCATGGGGTCGCAAAGAGTCGGACATGACTGAGCGACTGAACTGAACTGAACTGATGGACATATTACATAGCATAGGGAATTATAACCATTATCTTATAATAACCTTTAGTGGAGGAAAATCTGTAAAAATACTGAGTCACTATGTTGCATACCTAAAACTAATGTTATAAATCAACTATATTTCAGTTTTTTAAAATATAAAGCAGAGGGTATTTTGCGGAGCAAAAAACAATAATAATAAATCAGCCAGGATTATGTGTTAATATCCTAAAATATATAGTATGAGGAATATTCTAGAATCTTGATGATCTAGAACAGGGAGCTAGCAACTTAAGATTTTGGTCTTAACATCAAGAATATAAGCTCTAAATGTATATAGTTCTGTTACTGCAAAACAGAGTTCATAAGATCCCAGACATGAGTTGTTTAATACACGTGTTTCCACAGGTTCCCTACTTCAGCAGAGCTTGGCAGTGTGTGGTTCAGATACCTCTACTTTCAGGTATTTTTCTGTCCCCTGAAATGTTGACAGTAGCCTTTTGTAGTTTTGTATATAGACACATTATTGGGTTTGTTTTGGTTCCTTTGTGTGTGTGTATTTTTTTTTAGTGTGGACCATTTTAAAAGTCTTTCTTGAATTTGTTACAATATTGCTTCTGTTTTTTATGTTTTGGTTTTTTGGCCACAAGGCCTGGGGGGAATCTTAGCTCCCCAACCAGGGTTCAAACCTGTGTCGCCTACATTGGAAGGCAAAGTCTTAACTGGTGGACCACCAGGGAAGTTCCTAAACACATTATTGTTGCTTTTTATTTTCAGCCTCTTGTCCTTTAAGCCCCAGTCAGCTGTCAGATTGTTGTGAGAGTCTCATTGCTGTTCTAGAGTAAGTAGTGTTTTTCCTACCCCCAAATCAAATTTGTTGCTTATAAAATTCCTTTCTAACAAACGCAACTTATGAGTAATGCCTTTTTCCTAGGAAGTTTAGCACACCACTTGATTGAAAATAAAAATAAAACACCTCTGTTATTTTTACAGTGTCTATTTTCTTTGTGCAGTGCAGCTAATGAACTTATATTCATTCTCTAAAATTTGTACCTAGTTTTAATGTAAATAGAGGGTACCTTTTGTGACTACTGTAAATCATATAGTTACGTCATAGATTTTGAGTCTTTAAGTATTTGTTGCTCGACATGTATAGACTTGAATCCGACAAGTTATTAACTAATTAACATACTCTCTTGAAGATGTCCAGTTTCAGATGACCTCGACATGATCAGAGTGGCCAGACAGTATGTCCAGTTAGAGCTTCCGGCTTTTGCATTAGCGTGTCTAATGCTCATGCCCCACTCAGAAAAAAGGCACCAGGAAATAAAGGTATCGGGCAAATTACTCATCTGGGGCTGCCAAGGAGGTGGAAGGTCTCACAATGCATGTCCCCTGCCAAAGACTGCACTTTCTTTTCTTCAAACCCGTAAAGCATGAGTAGGATAGAAGGTTTGTGTCTGGGTCTAGTGGGAGGTATGACTGAAAGATAGATGAAGGCTCATCTTAGAAAACCTTAAGAGGAGTTTGGACCTTATTCTCTATCAGTGGAGAACGGTGAGTTTTCCTGCAAGTGCACAGTGACATGCTCAGGCGGTATTTAGAAGGAAGTAATCCACTTGGGCTTGATAGAAGAGAGAGGGAGCAAGAAGTAAAACTCCTGGGAAGCTCTTGCATTTGGATAGAAATTCATCTCACTTGATGCACGTACAACAGCCTCGTGACTAGGCAGGGAAGCTTGAGGGGGTAAGTGCCCACAGGAGGGTGGTGGCAACAAAAACAAACTAGAGGAAGATGGCTTGCATGCAGCTTGACTTGGTGATTAGTCGTGGAAAATAGAAAAGTCAGGTTGTGTGTGGGTGTCTAACAAAGGCACCGTGAGCATTCTGAGGACACAACTTTTAAAAATAGCTCCCATCCCCTTTATACTATAGAATAAATAGAATAAAGCATTTTGAACTGTTTTACAATGATTTCCCCATGGGTAGATAAGCCAGTTCATAAAGATCTATATAAATGAACACACATATTTTTTATTTGTCACTTGCTCTATTCGTTTCATTTTTTTTTCAAAGCCATCTGTGCCTGTCCTTGACTTTGTTCTCTTTTGACTAGTCTTAAACTCATCTGTTGATGCTTTTCAGAGTTTTAGTATTTAAATAGATTCCTTCTGGCACTTAGGATGACAAAATGTTTATTCAACAGCTCTTTGCTATTGAAATAGGTATTTGTAAAATGCTTTTTCCTTACTTCAGTGATTTTTTTTGTTGTTGATAGAGGTGGTCTTTTTTCTGTACTAGATACGCTTTAAGATATTTCAAATGTAAATACGAAAACCTTCCAGGTTTGACAGAAATTAGTAGTGATTATACTTTCCTATTAATTATATTTTGATTTTTTTTTTCTCCAGAATTTTCTGGGCTCGTGTGACCCTCAGATCATTTTGCAGCAATTAGAGGAGCATATGAATACTGGCCAGTTGGCAGGGTTTTCACATCAAGTAAGTGGCAGTTTCCTCTCCCTTTTGTTATGAAAAATTTGTTATTAGGAGGTAATCAATTTTTCCCAAACCAGGATTAAGCTGAAAGCTCACCATCTCCATCTGTTTGTTAATGTATACAATTACGTCACTTTCATTAAAGCCTCAGTAAATTTTTAAAAGTCAGAGACCCTGGGTGTCCTGTTTACTTCCATGCACAGTGGAAAATCTGTAGCCTTCAATGCCTGTCATTGTGAACAGATTTTCCTCAAAAAAAATCCTGAAGTGCTTAACAACAACAACTTTTAATTTATTCACTGTATGCTGAAATGGGCCAAAGGCGCACCCCCCCCAGCCCACTCCCTCAAAAGGGTGGCTTAGTCACAATGCAGTGATAATTTAACATCTAATTGTCAGAAATGCTTTGGTATTGAAGGAGACAGTGTGGCATTTAACACATTTTGAATATGATGATACCTGTTACTCTATAGATTAGAAGTCTGGTGCTGAAAAATATCATAGATAAGAAGGAGTTTGGGATTTTGGCAAAGACAAAATACTTCCCAGTGTTGAAATCACACATGATGAATACCAACAACATCACTGAACTTGTAAACTATTTGGCAGATGAGTTAAGGTAAGTTGATAAATTTTTTTAAAAAACAACTTAATGTAAAAAAAACGAAACTCAATGTAGAATATCCTAAAATTTATCTTTACTTTGGAGGAAGATACCAAATAATTATAAAGCTATTTGGTTGTAATTAAAGGCTCTGAATATCAAACTGTGGCATCACTACGTTATGTATACCATACTGCTAACAATACTCACAAGTAGCTGTTTTGTAACCCAGTCTCTTGGAACATAAACTTGGAATCAGACAATTAATTAAGCTGCCTGAAATCCCAAAATAGGCATCTCACGTTCCTGCTCTAAAACCCAACATTACAACTTTACTCCTTAGACACTTGACTAGAGGCATCGACAACTTTATATAACATCGTTTTTGCTAAGCTTATCTAATTTTCCAGTACCCACAAGTTTAGAAATAGTATCCCTTGGGATGGTGTTGGGAGCAGATTTGGAAATTAAAAAGGGCAGAATGAGTTGGCACTGAAGAAAGAGAGAGCTCAATCAGGACTGAAATATTTCCGGATCCATCCCTATGTTTGTTTGGTCTAACTGTGCTGATCCCTGGGAATTGTCTCTCTCTCAGTACCACGCCGTGGATTTCTTTTTCTTTTTTAAATTTTTCTTTCTTTTTTAATTTGGCTGTGCCGGGTCTTAGTTGCAGCATACAGGATCTTTAGCTGTGGCATGCGGGATCAGCATGTGGGATCTTAGTTCCCTTTCCAGGGATCAAACCCTCGTCCCCTGCATTGGGAGCATGAAGCCTAAGCCACTGGATCGCCAGGGAAGTCCCATGCCATGGATCTCTTTCTGCTTGTTCACCACTTGTGATCGAGCCATAATTACAGGTTGTCATTTACGAATAAGCAGTATTTTTTGAGGTAACGTTGATATATATACTAAGCTGCACGTACTTCAGGTGTGTCATTTGATAAATCTTGGTGTACACCTGTGAAGCCATTGCCATAGTCAAGATGGCAGACCTACATGTCACCCCCACGTTTTCCTCATGTCCTTCTTCTTTTTGGTTTCATAGTTTAGATGATGCTTCAGTCTTCATAACTGAATATTACAAGCATTGTGGGAAGCCCATACCACCAGGCACCACTCCCTGTGAAACTCTGAAGGTAAATCTGGCCCGAGTTACTGGGTTTTAACCTGACACCATTTCTGTCTCTAGGGTCTTGATATTTGAGCCAGCCTGTTCTGGAGATAAATGTGTTTTTATGTGCAGCTGCCTGTATTTTTACATTTCACTTTTTGTGTGAGAGAGTCCCAGACTCGAATCGAGAGGCCTCGGTTCCACTCTCGTTTGTGCCAGGAAGCAGCTGTGTGGCCTCAAGCCAGCTGCTGTGCCTGCGTGGCCTGCAGTTTTCAGATCTGGCCCTCCCAGCCTCTCAGGTGCTCTCCAGAATCACGGCTCCTTGTGGAGTCTTGTTTTTAATACAGGGGCAGGTGACAAACCAAGTTTTATTATATTTACTTATTTGGCTGCACCTCGAAGCTTGTGGGATCTTAGTTCCCCACTGAGGGACTGAACCCCCAGCCCATGGGAGTGCAAGTGCAGAGTCCTAACTACTGGACCACCAAACTGAATTTCAAAGCGCATTGATTAATGTTGTGCTGGAGTTTCAATGGCTTTTATTTCTTTTTCTTTAATTAGCTAAGACATATATGTCCAATATAGAAAAACAAAAATCTGGAGGAGAAAAAATAATAATAACAAAAAAACTGATCACCTGAAATCTCAGTAACCAGAGATAAGATCACTGTTAACATGTTGGTGTGCATTCTTCCAAACGCTTTTGTGTATAAAAACCGCACATAAATCATTTTTACTCTTGTTCTGAACTTAAGTATAAGGTAAAATTTTTCATTTTGATCATGTTTTGGTAGTTTTAGTAAACATAACTAGGTTATTGTGGTTTTTTTCTTCCCTTGGTCCTGATCAAACATATTAAAATATTCAGCCTACGTTTTGCTAACATCCATTAGTAACTTCCTTTGTTCACTTCCAGTCTATTGTGATCAATGCCATAAGATTACTTTTTTCAAAAGGGGAGAGTATTGATTCAGGAGACAAGTTTGTGGCCCTTAAAATATATCTGTTTTTCTCTGATCATAGTTGTCTAAAATGCAAAATAACCTCATACATAGATTTTTGGCAACATAGTTAAGTCTTTTCTGTAGTTTATCAAACCATTTTCTATTTAAAACACTGACACTCACAAAAATGCTTGTGTTTCTTCCCATTTAGATGTTTAATGGATCCTAACAGATCAAAGTTTTTTCACGAAGAACAAGAAGTTTGGAATCTGTTAATAACTGACACTGTTTATTACAGTTTTTAAATTGTGCAGTCTGTGTGCAATAGCTATTGTCAAATGTTCCCCGAGAAGTGATAACTAAGATGCTTAATAACAGCAGAACTGCCTCATAAACAACTCATGTCCCAAATTAATAAATCTTTTCCTTGCCAGTCACGTGCATAACTTGTAGAGACTCTATCAGTTTTTTTGTACTCTATATGAAGAAAAGCATTTTACTCTCCCCATAAGTAAAGCAACTGCTTACATCCTTCTCTTCCACTTTGTAAATAAGAATATCAGTCTCTCTTTTTTTTTTTGAAGTCTTTATTGAATTTGTCACAATATCATTTCTGATTTATGTTTTGGTTTCTTGGCCACAAGGCATGTGGGATATTAGCTCACCCGTCAGGGATCAAACCTGTGTCGCCTGCATTGGAAGGTGAAGTCTTAACCACTGGACCATCAGAGAAGTCCCAGAATATCTTTTTAACTGATAATCATTTGAGTAAATATGTCTATAATCTTTGCTGCCGCCCATATCCTTCAGTGGCCAGCCAGATGTATAGAAACCACTCTAGATAGTTGAAGCAGAGAAGGATTGAGTGTCAGGAACTGATTACAAAGGTGTCCAGAGGACTGAAAGGCAAAAAGGAGATGAAGAAGGGGCACTGGAGAAGCCGAAGGGAAGGGGCTATTAGCCTAACATCAGAACCTGCCTTTGGGGACTTCCCTGGCGGTCCAGTGGTGAAGACGCAACACTTCCCATGCAGGGGGTTCAGCTTCCATCCTTGGTCCGGGAACTAAGATCCCGCAGCAGCACATAAAGTGGAAAAAAAAGAAGCTGTTTTGGCTCTGAGCCGGGGGTGCCGCTGTTTCAGAGACTGAGCCTCCTCCCCCGGCACTGCTGCCCATGCAGTCCTTGGTCATCCTCTGCTAGTGCTGCACTGCCAAGCCCCCTCCGGTAGGGGAAAAAAACAGCAGCACTTTGCTTTCAGCAACCTTCTAATTCCCGTGCCTGTGCCAAGAAATGACAGAACTAAACAGAAGCCATCTGGCAAGGAGCCTGAGAGATGAAGGCTGCAGGCTGGAAGCCCCTGACAGGACAGGAAGGAAGCTGGCTGGAAGGGCTGCGTGAAGCTGAAAACCTGCATCAGTACCCAGCACACAGAAATGTTAATCACACCTCTTTTGGTTCTACTTGTGAATAAACTGAAGCTGATAATACTAGAATTCATTTGCCTTTGTTTGGCTTTTCAAGAAAAATATTTCTGTATAGGAAAGTCAATGTAATATGATTAAGAACACAGGTTTTGGATAAATTACAAGTCTGGGTTTGACCCCCCCCGGCTCCATCACCTACTGTGATTTCCAAAGGTCTTCACAAAACCCTATTCCTACCAGAAATAGATGTCTCCTTTACTGCATCCTCCCAAAAGGTGGGCAGTTTTTCTTATTAAAACTTTTTGCTAATTTGATCAGTGAAAATAGTGTCTCAGTATTTCCGTTTGTATTTCTTTAGCATCTATGTGATTAATCCTTAAGAAAACTGTAATGATAAGGCTGAGCGCACAAGTAGAGCCTGTGATTGTTACTCTTGGGCATAAATGTGCAAGGAACAAAAGGGTCATGTGGTGGCACTAGAACGTAACAAATGGAAATGACCGTTCCCACTTCGTCAGCAGTCCCCAACCTTTTTGGCACCAGGGACAGGTTTTGTGGAAGATAGTTTTTCTACAACCGGGGTCGGGGGGTGGGGGTGATTTTGGGATGATTCAAGCACATTACATTTATTGTGCACTTTATTATTATGACATTGTGATGTATAATGAAATAATTACATAACTTACTATAAAGCAGAATCAGTGGGAGCCCTGAGCTTGTTTTCTTGAGCTCAAGCTGTAATGCGAGCAATAGGGAGTGGCAGTAAATAGAGATGAAGCTCCACTTGCTCGCCCGCTGCTCACCTCCTGCTATGTGGCCCAGTTCTTAACAGGGCACCGACCAGTACTGGTGCATGGCCCAGAGGGTTGGGAACGCCTGCACTTCCTGGACTCAAGCTGGGCTAAAAAAAAGGATTTCTTTCTCCATCTTAACACTGATTTCATTGTTCAGAGTAAAGTTCTAGATGTTAACTAGATTTATTGTGGTGATCACTTCATCATATATACAAATAATGAGTTTTGTACACCTGAAACTATTACATGTCAGTTATCCCTCAATACAATAAAATAACTTTAGGAAGCATATCAAATAAATTGGTGGAAGATGAATAGACATGCACACAAGTTTTGATAGGTAGCAGGTTAGCTTTTTTTTTTTTAAGTTATTTTATTTTTCAGCTGTGCTGGGTCTTCTTTGCTGCAGTCAGGCTTTCTCTAGTTGAGGCGAGCAGGGTCTACTCTTCATTGCAGTGTTTAGGCTTCTCATTGCAGTGGCTTCTCTTGTTGAGGAGCACAGGCTCTAGGCACACAGGCTCAGTAGTGATGCAGGGGCTTAGTTACTCCTCAGCATGTGGAATCTTCCAAGACCAGGGATCAAACCCCCGTGGCCCTTGCATCGTGAGGCGGTTTCTTAACCACTAGACCACCAGGTGAGCCCACAGGTTAGCTTTTAATATGCCAGTGAAGTAGTTTTTTGCTATATAAATATATTTGAATTTAAGTTCAAATACATAATTAGCCAGGATCTTTTTTGTTATTAGTGTATTTTTATTAGCCATGACCATTATTTTAATTTCCCACTCGTCTCCATACAGCCATACTCCATCCCCTTCCCTAAGCATATTCTAAAAACTCAGGCTCAGTAGTTGTGGCTCATGGGCCTGAGAGCTCATGGGCTCAGTAGTTGTAGTACACAGGCTTAATCACTCCGAGGCACGTGGAATTCTCCCAGACCAAGGATCAAACCCACCCCCACACTGGCAGGCGGACTTATCCACTGCACCACCAGGCATGTCACTAGACAAAGATCTTGACGAAATTTTTAAAATTTATATTCTGGGACTTCCTGGTGGTCCAATGATTAAGACTCCTTTCTTCCACTGCAGGGGGCGCTGGTTTGATTCCTGGTTGGGGACTTAAGATCCTCACATGCCCATGAAGCACTGCCCAAAAAATTACATTTTAAGACAAGAAAAATTGAAACAAAATTTTATCTGCTTGTGTTGGCCTCTTCCCTCACCTCCAGTGTGAACCGTGCATCTGCATTATGCATTAACCAGACCTTCCCTGTGGCAGAAATACCCGCTCAGCCATAAAACCCAATTTTCCTCTTCTGGCACTAGCCATGTAACTAGAAGACAGCATTCCTTTATCACTCCTATAAAGTGTCATGATCACCCACCACTCACACTGTATGTGCAGATAACTTCAGTGAGTGCTATGTAAAATGTCAACATATTGGTTTCCTTATAACGATTGGTTCAGTACAGACTGGTCAGACGACCTGGGAAGATACTGGGCCACACCTAATGGAATTTTTTAGCTTAAATACTTATGACCTTATTGATGTTACTAGCTATATTACATGTATTCTGCCTAATTCACAAGATTATTGTTTCTTGCATGGCCAAATGTGTGACTGGTCCTCAGATAAAATGAATGACGACTAGGTGATTTTGAGATGGTGGATAATATTGTTCTATAAGATCAATGATTGTAATAGTGTAGCTCTAGATATGGAAAGAAGCAATAGGAAAGAACTGTTTTCTAGACCATAGCAGACCAGTAAGACAGGTAGTCCAGAGGCCTTTGGTTATAGTTAATAGGGCCTAGTCCAGTAATGCGTGTGTGTGTGTGTGTGTGTGTGCTCAGTTGTGTCTGTTTGTGACCCCATGGACTGTAGCCCACCAGGCTCCTAATGTGTGTGTGTGTGTGTGTGTGTGTGTGTGTGTGTGCTCAGTTGTGTCTGTTTGTGACCCCATGGACTGTAGCCCACCAGGCTCCTCTGTCCATGGAATTCTCCAGGCAAGAATATTGGAGTGGGTTGTCATTTCCTTCTCCAAGTCCAGTAATAACACAGCCCCCTACCCCCTAAAAAAGAAAAAAGGCCTATCAATGAAATCCACACCTGACCTGGAAATGAATATTCCTAGCGTCGTGTGACAAATTGGTCACAAAATGCTTCCCAAACCTTGATTGCAATTAAGACTGAAAGAAAGGAGTTATAAAATAAAGAATGGTGCCCACTATCCAGTTCTACAAGAATCAAGTCATTAACTGCTGTAGTCACTGACCTACAACACACCCTGAAAGGAATTCAGGGTGAAGATCAAGCTGAGGCACTTTGTGCTCTGGGAAAACTGGCCCTCAGATTGTTAGATATTTTCAGGAGAGAATTTTGTCAACCCAGTTTCTTGCATCTTCCTGTACTTGGAAAGGCACTAAACCCACTATGGTGTCTGTTCCTGGTAACTAATCGCAACCTGAGAGATTTCATGTCCCCCTTCACTGAAATCACATATATGCTAATCTCCCCCTTACCTCTTTGGAATAGCCCTCAGAGCTGTCTGAGTCACTGTCTCCCAACCTATAATCCTTAGATTGGTTGGAGTAAAAGTTTTCTTTCTTATATCATTGATTTTTTTCATCAATACTCTCTAGGAAGATTTTCTATTAAAAAAAAAAAAAAATAGGTTCTCCTTTAAGACTTCCCTGGCAGTTCAGTGGTTAAGACTCTGTTTCCACTGCAGGAGGTGTGGGTCTGATCCCTGGTCCGGGAATTAAGATCCTGCAGGCTGCTTGATGCAGCCAAAAATTTTAAAAAAATTAAACAGTTCTCTCAGTAGATCTACCAGGAAAGGAGGGTCACATTCTTCTTTCTTAATTTGGCTGCACCAGGTCTTTGTTGTGGCATGCAGGATCTTTAGTTGCAGCATGTGAACTCTTAGCAATGTAGTTCCCTGACCAGGGGTGGAACCCAGGCCCCCTGCATTGGGAGCACAGAGTCCTAGCCACTGCACCACCAGGGAAGTCCTGGGTCACATTTTTTAAAGCAGTGTTTAAAAACTGGATCTCAGTTGCAGCCCACTGTTTCCTGCCTGTATACACCATGACTTACAAGTGGATCCCGTCCACCTGCCTTTCTAACCTCAATGTTCCCACTGTCTGCTTTTCTCTGGCCAGCCTCTCCCCTTCCCCAGTCACTTGCTAGGCCATAACCATATTTACTTCCTTCCCAAAACTTAAAAGTTACCTATGTTGCCTTCTCTATTGATCATCTCACTATTCATTAATTTGTCCCCAAGTCTTAGAACTGTGCCTCATGTAGGAGACTTTTAATATGTTTGTATGAGATAAGTAAATTTTGGCTACCCATTTTTCAGGGTAAAATTCCTTCCTTGAATGTTTCATGGTCACATGCACACATGAAGGCACCTCGTTACACATAACAAAAAGAGAAATTTAGCAACAACTAAATAAGTAAAGACACTAAATTTAATTTTCGTGACTCATGCACAGTCTTTCATCATCTCTAGCTTTGCATGATGTGGCTCATTGCCATTCCTTTGACTAGTTGGAATAAAGAATTAATTTGTGGGGCACTCTGCTTGCCCTTCTTAAGGATGGAAAAGCTGGTCTGACAAGATGGAAGATATTCAGTCTTTGTACTCTTTCTTCTGGGGCCCAGAGATTTGGAATCTACTTGCTGTGCTTATGTAAGCACATTGGCTCCCTCCCCTGGGTTGTTTTTGACAGAGTTAGCTTTAAGTAAGAGAATAAGACCAAAGAGTTTGGGTGAACATGTCCGTCCAGATGGGAGTAGCTAAGTAAGCACACAGATGTGCTTAAGGTAACCAATGGGCTCTTTTTAGTTGTTTAATGCTGGTGCCCTATATATCATAGGCTAGTGGTCCCCCAGCTTTTCTATGGCATGCCCTTCAGTTAAAACGTTTGAATATGTACTCCCAATGTATATTCCTTTAGTAGAGATTTTGAAAAGAAACATGAACACATTCAATATCTTCTAATAACCTATCATGGGAAAAAACCTAAAGCTATATACCTGAAGCTTAACACAATATTGTAAGTCAACTATAGTTAAATTTTAAAAAAGAAGACAAAGAGGGACTTCCCTGGTGGTCCAGTGGGTAAGACTCCTCACTCCCAATGCAGGGGGCCTAGGTTTGATTCCTGGTCAGGGAACTAGATCCTGTGTGTCACAACTAAGGTCCAACACAGCCAAAAAAAATAAATATTTTTTAAAAGAAAAATTAAAAATTGAGATTCTAATACTTTCTTCCTATATCCAATGGATTGTCCTGCGCACTCCATGTTGGAAACCTCTGGCATAGAACTACTTTGCAATACTCTTTTAATATTGAGGTATAATTTACATATGATAAAGCACATAAAGTTGGGTTACTTTTTCCCTATGTCTACAGCTGTACAGTGATAATCCTTATCAAAATATAGAACATTCTAACACCCAAGAAGACTACCTGGTGCCCCCTCCTAGATAGAGCATATTTCTCCCATTAATAACCATTGTTCTGACCTCTACCATCATAGATTATTCATTTGACCTGGTTTTGAACCTTTAAATGGACTGCTACAGCATCTACTCTAGAGTCTGACTTCATTCCTCAACATTTTAAGAGTCACCTGTATTATTTCGTATAGCAATAGCAGTAGTTCATTCTTTTCCATCCTTGTGAGTATCCTGTTGTATTAATGTACCTTAATTTATCTATTCTCTGTTTTTTTGCCCAGACAGCATGTGGGATCTTAGTCCCCCAACCAGGGATCAAACCCAGTCCCCCTGCATTGGAAGCTTGGAGTCTTAGCCACTGGACTGCCAGGGACATCCCTACCCATTCTACTTGCTTTTTTCTTGTTTGTGCTGGGTCTTCATAGCTGTGTGTGGGCTTTCTCTAGTTGTGGTGAGCAGGGGCTACTCTTCACTGAAGTGCACGGGCTTCTCATTACATGGCTTCTAAGGAAACGGCAACCCACTCAAGTATTCTTGCCTGGAGAATCCCATGGACAGAGGACCTGGCAGGCTATAGTCCATGGGGTCGCAAGAGTCAGACGTGACTTGGCAACTAAACTTTGTTGTAGAACACAGGCTCTAGGCTCACAGGCTTCAGTAGTTGCAACGTGTAGGCTCGAGGGTGCTTAGGCTTCAGTAGTTGCAGGATGCAGGCTCAGTAGTTGCAGCTCTTGGACTCCAGAGCACAGGCTCAGTAGTTGTGGCACATGTGCTTAGTTGCTCCATGGCATGTGGGATCTTCCCGGATCAGGGATCAAACCAGTATCTCCTGAACTGGCAGGTGGATTGTTATCCACTGTACCACTAGGAAAGTTCCCCATTCTACTCCTGACATATCTGGGTTATTACTAGTTTTTGACAATGATGAATGAAGCTGCTCTGAGCACTCCTGTACATGTCTTTGATGGACAGAAGCCCTCATTGAGAGTTTCCCTGATGGCTAGAGAGTAACCCCTGCTTGCCACTAGAGAAAAGCCCATGCAACATAACATTAAAAAAAAAAAAGAAGAACACTCACTGACCGTGGGTGTGTTTCCGGGAGTGGAAGTGCTTTAGTAAACATTGCCAAACAGTCTTGCCAAAGTAGTTGTACCATCTACACTCCCTCCAGCCATGTGTGAGAGATTACCCCACATCCGTGACAAGACTTTGAATCATCAGTCTTTTTAATTTTATTATTTTTATGTATTTTTAAAATTTGTATTAGAGTTTAGTTGATTTACATTGTTGAGTTATTTTCAGGTGTACAGCAAAGTGTTTCAGTTATACATATATGCATATTCTTTCTTTCAGATTCTTTTCTCATATACGATATCAAAGATATTGAATAGAGTTCCTTGAGGTATACAGTAGGTCCTTGTTGATTATCTATCTTATATATAATAATGTGTATAGGTTAATCTCAAGCTCCTGATTTATCCCTCTCCTCCCCATTTTCCCTTTGGTAACCATAAGTTTGGTTTTGATATCTGCTAAGTTGTTTCTGTTTTGTAAATAAGCTCATTTGTATCATTTTTATAAATTAGATTCTGCATATGGTATCATATATTTTTATTTATCTGTCTGACTTACTTCACTCAGTATGATAATCTCTTAAGTCATCCAGTTTGCTACAAATGGCATTATTTCGTTCTTTTTTATGGCTGAGTAGTATTCCATTGTGTATCTGTACCACATCTTCTTTATCTGTTCATTTGTTGATTGGCATGTAGGTTGCTTCTATGTCTTGGCTATTGTAAATAGTGCTGCAGTGAACACTGGGGAGCATGTGTATCAGTCCTTTTAATTTTAGACATCCTGGTGGGAGACCTTACAATACTCTTGATGAAGTAGGAGAAAATGCCAGGACAAACATCTTGTCTTCCAATCTGGTTTATCTCCTCTTGCTTTTCCACTCGAGATTTATGGATGTGTTAAATCCACAGTGTATCTGTACATCTCAGAGTCCTGTGGCCATCATTCTATATGATCTCAACTGGGAAGCATGACAAGATTCTAAATCTGAACTCAAAACAGCTAACTAAGTCTTACCATAAACTTTAAAAAAGATTAAAGAGCTGCTTAATGGGTTTTTGTTTTCTTTCTGGCACTCTTTAAATATCCCAAAGCAACCAGAAAACAATGGTTTGTGCTTTTTGAACAACCAAGGCTTAGTGTTTTTTAGAGGGAATAAAGACATAGAGCAATTTCTCATTTTGAACTCTCCTTCTGACATCCATAGGACCAAAGAATACAACCTCTAAACTGACTTTCCCTTGGTAAGTAGTCCTACAGTTTGAGAAAAAAGGCTTTCTTGAGATATGCCAGCAAATTTGGAAAACTCAGCAGTGGCCACAGGACTGGAAAAGGTCAATCTTCATTCCAATCCCAAAGAAAGGGAATGCCAAAGACTGCTCAAATGACCACACAATTGCACTCATCTCACAGCTAGTAAAGTCATGCTCAAAATTCTCCAAGCCAGGCTTCAGCAATATGTGAACCGTGAACTCCCAGATGTTCAAGCAGGTTTTAGAAAAGGCAGAGGCACCAGAGATCAAATTGCCAACATCCGCTGGATCATGGAGAAAGCAAGAGAGTTCCAGAAGAGTATCTATTTCTGCTTCATTGACTATGACAAAGCCTTTGACTGTGTGGATCACAATAAACTGTGGAAAATTCTGAAAGAGATGGGAATACCAGACCACCTGACCTGCCTCTTGAGAAACCTGTATGCAGGTCAGGAAGCAACAGTCAGGACTGTACATGGAAGAACAGACTGGTTCCAAATAGGAAAAGGAGTATGTCAAGGCTGTATATTGTCACTCTGCTTATTTAACTTATATGCAGAGTACATCATGAGGAACGCTGGGCTGGAAGAAGCACAAGCTGGAATCAAGATTTCTGGGAGAAATATCAATAACCTCAGATATGCAGATGACACTACCCTTATGGCAGAAAGTGAAGAGGAACTCAAAAGCCTGTTGATGAAAGTGAAAGAGGAGAGTGAAAAGGTTGGCTTGAAGCTCAGCATTCAGAAAACAAAGATCATGGCATCTGGTCCCATTACTTCATGGGAAATACATGGAAAAACAGTGGAAACAGTGTCAGACTTTGTTTTTTTGGGCTCCAAAATCACTGCAAATGCTGATTGCAGCCATGAAATTAAAAGACGCTTACTCCTTGGAAGGAAAGTTATGACCAACCTTGATAATATATTAAAAAGCAGAGACATTACTTTGCCAACAAATGTCCGTCTAGTCAAGGCTATGGTTTTTCCCATGGTCATGTATGGATGTGAGAGTTGGACTGTGAAGAAAGCTGAGTGCTGAAGAATTGATGCTTTTGAACTGTGGTGTTGGAGAAGACTCTTGAGAATCCCTTGTACCGCAAGGAGATCCAACCAGTCCATTCTAAGGGAGATCAATCCTGGGTGTTCATTGAAAGGACTGATGCTAAAGCTGAAACTGCAATACTTTGGCCACCTCATGTGACGAGTTGACTCACTGGAAAAGACTCTGATGCTGGGAAAGGTTGGGGGTGGGAGGAGAAGGGGACGACCGAGAATGAGATGGCTGGATGGCATCACCAACTCTGTGGACATGAGTTTGAGTGAACTCCGGGAGTTGGTAATGGACAGGGAGGCCTGGCATGCTGTGATTCATGGGGTTGCGGAGAGTCGGACACGACTGAGCGACTGAACTGAACTTAACTGAGATATAGTTCACATACCATACAATTCACCTATTTAAAGTGTACAATCCAACACATTTGAGTACATCACAAATATATACATCCATCACTACAGTCTTCCCTGGTGACTCAGTTGGTAAAGAATCTACCTGCAATGTAGGAGACCTGGGTACAACCCTGGGTTGGGAAGATTCCCTGGAAGAGGGCATGGCAACGAACTCTAGTATTCTTGCCTGGAGAATCCCCATGGACAGAAGAGCCTGGTGGGCTACAATCCATGGGGTTGCAGAGTTGGACACGACTGAGCAACTAAGCACACATAACACCAGTCAATTGTTGAACATTTCCATCACCTCTAAAAGAAACCGCATACCCTTTAGCTATCATCTTCCTATCCCCATTTCCAATCCACACCTCCCAAGCAACTGCTAATCTATTCTCTATGGATTTGCCTCTTCTGGACACTTGAATATGTAAATAGAAGCATATGTGGCCTTTGCTACCACAAGGTTCATCCATGTTGTACCATGTATCAGTACTTTATTCCTTTTTATGGTGGAATAATATTCCATTGCATAGATAGATCATGCATGCCTGCTAAGTTGCTTCAGTTGTGTCTGACTCTTTGTGACCCTATGGACGGTAGCCTGCCAGTTTCCTCTGTCCGTGGGATTCTCTAGGGAAGAATACTGGTGTGGGTTGCCATGCCCTCCTCCAGGGGATCTTCCCAACCCAGGGATCAAACCCATGTTTCTTACGTCTCCTGCATTGGCAGGCAGATTCTTTACCACTAGTGCCACCTGGGAAGCCCTGTAGATAGACCACACTTAGTTTATCCATTGATGGAAATTTGGATTGTTTTCACCTTTTGGCTATTATAAAACTGCTGCTATATTCTGTAGCTTTTTAGTCACCTTGATACTTTTAGGGACTTTTGTTGTTGTTGTTATTGTCAATATGTATACACATTGACTTACTCATCCTTAAGATATCAGTTGAGACTCTGTGATCAAGAAGAAATCAAAATATGCATAGAAACAAATGAAAATGAAAATGCAACAACCCACAACCTATGGGATTCAGTAAAAGCAGTGCTAAGGGGAAGGTTCATAGCAATACAAGCTTATCTCAAGAAACAATAGAAAAATCAAATAAATAACCTAACTTTACTCCTAAAGCAAATAGAAAAAGAAGAAATGAAGAATCCCAGGTTAGTAGAAGGAAAGAAATCATAAAGATTAGAGCAGAAATAAATGAAAAAGAAACAAAGGAGACTGGCTAAATCAACAAAACTAAAAAGCTTGTTCTTTGAGAACATAAATAAAATAGACAAACCATTAGCTAAACTCATCAAGAAAAAAAGGGAGAAGAATCAAATCAACAAAATTAGAAATGAAAATGGAGAAATCACAACAGAATACAGAAATACAAGGGATCATAAGAGACTACTATCAGCAACTATATGCCAATAAAATGGACAACTTGGAAGAAATGGACGAATTCTTGGAAAAATATAACCTTCCAAAACTGAACCAGGAAGAAATAGAAAATCTTAACAGACCCATCACAAGCATGGAAATTGAAACTGTAATCAAAAATCTTCCAACAAACAAAAGCCCAGGACCAGATGTCTTCACAGGTGAATTCTACCAAAAATTTAGAGAAGAGCTAACACCTATCCTACTCAAACTCTTCTGGAAAATTGCAGAGGAAGGTAAACTGCCAAACTCATTCTATGAGGCCACCATCACCCTAATACCAAAACCAGACAAAGATGCCACAAAAAAAAGAAATCAGGCCAATATCACTGAAGAACATAGATGTAAAAATCCTTAACAAAATTCTATCAAACAGAATCCAGCAACATATTAAAAAGATCATACATCATGACCAAGTGGCTTTGTCCCAGGGATGCAAGGATTCTTTAGTATTTGCAAATCAATCAATGTGATATACCACATTAACAAATTGAAAGATAAAATACATATGATTATCTCAATAGATGCAGAGAAAGCCTTTGACAAAAATTGACATCCATTTATGATAAAAAAAAAAAACCTCCAGAAAGGCATAGAAGGAACATACCTCAACATAATAAAAGCCATATATGATAAATCCACAGCAAATATTATCCTCAATGGTGAAAATTGAAAGCATTTCCCCTAAAGTCAGTAAAAAGACAAGGGTGCCCACTCTCACCACTACCATTCAACATAGTTTTAGAAGTTTTAGCCACAGCAATCAGAAAAGAAAAATAAAAGGAATCCAGATTGGAAAAGAAGAAGTAAAACTCTCAGTTTGCAGATGACATGATCCTCTACATAGAAAACCCTAAAGATACCACCAGAAAATTACTAGAGCTAATCAATGACTATAGTAAATTTGCAAGATATAAAATTAACACACAGAAATTCCTTTCATTCCTATACACTAATAATGAGAAAACAGAAATTAAGGAAACAATTCCATTCACCATTGCGACAAAAAGAATAAAATACTTAGGAATAAATCTACCTAAAGAAACAAAAGACCTATATATAGAAAACTATAAAACACTGCTGAAAGAAATCAAAGGTGACACAAATAGTTGGAGAGATATATCATGTTCATGGATCAGAAGAATCAATATAGTGAAAATGAGAATACTACCTAAAGCAATCTATAGATTCAGTGCAATCCCTATCAAGCTACCAACAGTATTTTTCAGAGAACTAGAACAAATAATTTCACAATTTGTATGGAAATACAAAAATCCTCAAACAGCCAAAGCAATCTTGAGAAAGAATGGAACTGGAGGAATCAACCTACCTGACTTAAGACTATACTACAAAGCTAGTCATTAAGACAGTATGGTACTGGCTCAAAGACAGAAATATAGATCAATGGAACAAAATAGAAAGCCCAGAGATAAATCCACACACCTGTGGACACCTTATCTTTGACAAAGGAGGCAAGAATATACAACGGAGAAACGACAATCTCTTTAACAAGTCGTGCTGGGAAAACTGGTCAACCACTTGTAAAAGAATGAAACTAGAACACTTTCTAACACCATACACAAAAATAAACTCAAAATGGATTAAAGATCTATATGTAAGACCAGAAACTAAAACTCCTAGAGGAAAACATAGGCAAAACACTCTCTGACATAAATCACAGCAGGATCCTCTATGACCCACCTCCCAGAGTAATGGAAATAAAAGCAAAAATAAATGGGACCTAATTAAACTTAAAAACTTTTGCACAATGAAGGAAACTATATGCAAGGTAAAAAGACAGCCTTCAGAATAGGAGAAAATAATAGCAAATGAAGCAACTGACAAATAATTAATCTCAAAAATAAGCAGTTCATGCAGCTCAATTCCAGAAAAATAAATGACCCAATCAAAAAATGGGCCAAAGACCTAAACAGACATTTCTCCAAAGAAGACATACAGATGGCTAACAAACACATGAAAAGATACTCAACATCACTCATTATCAGAGAAATGCAAATTAAAACCACAATGAGGTACCATCTCATGCTGGTCAGAATGGCTGCTATCCAAAAGTCTACAAACAATAATTGCTGGAGAGGGTGTGGAGAAAAGGGAACCCTCTTACACTGTTGGTGGGAATGCAAACTAGTACAAGCACTATGGAGAACAGTGTGGAGATACCTTAAAAAACTGGAAGTAGAACTCCCATACGACCCAGCAATCCCACTGCTGGGCATACACACCGAGGAAACCAGAATTGAAAGAGACATGTGTACCCCAATGTTTATCACAGCACTGTTTACAGTAGCTAGGATATAGAAGCAACCTAGATGTCCCTCGGCAGATAAATGGATAAGAAAGCTGTGGTACATATACACAATGGAATATTACTCAACTATTAAAAAGAATGCATTTGGATCAGTTCTAAAGAGGTGAATGAAACTGGAGACTATTATACAGAGTGAAGTAAGTCAGAAAGAAAAACACCAATACAGTATATTAACGCATATATATGGAATTTAGAAAGATGGTAACGATGACCCTATATGCAAGACAGCAAAAGAGACACAGATATAAAGAACAGACTTTTGGACTCCGTAAGAGAAGGAGAGGGTGGGATGATTTGAGAGACTAGCATTGAGACATGTACATTACCCTATGTGAAACAGATCACCAGTCCAGTTTCGATGCATGAGACAGGGTGCTCAGGGCTAGTGCACTGGGATGACCCTGAGAGATGGGATGGGGAGGGGGGTTCAGAATAGGGGACACATGTACACCCATGGCTGATTCATGTCAATGTGTGGCAAAAACCACTACGATATTGTAAAGTAATTAGCCTCCAATTAAAAAAATTAATTTTTTAAAAAAGACTTTGATCAGGGACCTTCCCTGGTGGTCCAGTGACTGGGACTTGAGTTCCCAATGCAGGGGATCAGGGTATGATCCCTGGTCAAAGAACTAGATCCCACATGCCACAACTAAGACCTGGTGCAGCCAAATAAATAAATATTTTTAAAATATATGATCAGATTTTTTTCCACTCCCACTCTTGTCTCTGGCAGCAATTCTCTACACATACCATGGTATTTCAAGCCTTTGCTCCCGTCCCCTCTTTGCCTAGCTAACTCCCACTCATTTTTATTTTATTATTATTGTTTTTACTTTCTGGTCGAACCTTGAGACATGTGGGATCTTTTGGTCTCCAACCAGGGATTGAACCTGCACCCCTGCAATGGAAGTGTGGAGTCTTAACCACTGGACCGCCAGGGAAGTCCCCCTACTCATTCTTTATTCTGTGATGTTTACTCAGTATCCAAGTTCATTGGTTGGGACTACTTCAGAGAATATCTTGTTTATATGACTATGCATCTATGTATGAAGTGTTAGGATATTCCTTGCATTCAAATAAATAATACGATGAACCAGGAGAAATGGCATGTTTCCAGGACTGTTGCCAACGTTCTGTATACATATAGACTTGATTTTTTAAGTCTACAGAGGATGTTACTCATAACCCATACCCTGTTTCATACCTCAAAAGAAGAAGTGGTAATTTACAAAATTTCTTCCTCTTCTTTCCACCTCATAATATCACATGCCCTGTGGTTGGTGATTTTTTGGTCATATGGAGCCAGAATATCTAGGAAAACTTTTGTCATCAAATGATATGAATGCATATGCTGGTGTTTCAATCTCTCTTTCTAAGATGACTCTTTACCAGCCACAGTATACAATATTGATTGTAATAGTTCAATCGTTCATAGGTTTGCCATGTAAAGATAAGAATTCTGGGGACTTCCCTGATGGTCATGTGGTTAGGACTCCATGCTCTCACTGGCAAGGGCCCAGGTTCAATCCCTGGTTAGGGAACTAAGATCCCACAAGCTTTACAGTGTTGCCCCCCCAAAAAAGAAAAAAAAGAATTCACCGTGCTAGTATTTTAACGGGTGGCCTTTTCTCAGTAAGTTCCATGCTTTTGGTTCAACCTAGATTACTGGTGGGATTTTTCTATATTTTCATTTTTATTTCTGGACTTAACAAGAATAAAAAGAAAATGTGAGTGGTGAGGGTTGAATGGAAGAGGGAAAGGAAGAAAGAACCAGAAGGATGAAAGCCAGTGGCCAAGCTATACCACCACATCATCTTCATTGAGCCGGCTTAGTTAGGTCTTTCGAAAAGCATCAAGAGCATACTCAAGTTTCTCTCCAATTTGCCCCAAATATCTCTATATTCATTTTCTAGGGTCGTCATACCCAATGATCACTAACTGGGTGCTTTAAAACATCAGAAACCTATTCTCACAGTCCTGGAGGCCAGAGGTCCAAAATAAAAGTCTCAGCAGGACCACACTCCCTCCAAAGTCTCTAATGGAAAATCCCTCCTTATCTCTTGCAGCTTTTGGTGGTGCTAGGTGTTCTTTGGCTTTGGCAGCATCACTCCAATGTCTGTCTCCATTGTTGCATGGACCTCGCTACGTGTCTTTCTGTCCTTTTATTTTTCTTGTTTATTTGGCCTTACTGTGCAGCTTGTGAGATCTTAGTTCCACGACCAGGGCCCCTGGCAGTGAAAATATCAAGTCCTAACCACTGCACTGCCAGGGAATTCCCCTTTTCTGTCTTTCATAAGGACACTTGTCATTGTATTTAGGGCCTATCCTATTCTGTAGGATCTTATCTTAATCCTGACCTTAATTACATCTGCAAAGACACCATTTCCAAGAAAGGTCACATTCTGAGGTTCCAGGTGGACATGAATATTGTGGTGGGGAGACTATTCAACCCACTCCAAACTCATCCTTCAAATCCTACTGCTTCTGCCTTTGGATATAATATATACACCTTGAAGTGACAGTGAGCTGTCTACATCACCACTAATAAGAAACAGTTGTCTTACAAATTTAACAGAAGTAAATTAACGTACTTCCCTGGTGGCTTTCCTGGTGGCTCAGACAGTAGAGAATCTGCCTGCCATTCAGGAGACATGGGATTGATCCCTGGGTCAGGAAGATGGCCTGAAGAAGGGAATGGATATCCACTCCAGTATTCTAGCCTAGAGAATCCCATGGTCAGAGGAGCCTGGTGGGCTACAGTCCATGGGGTTGCAAAACACTGGACATGACTGACCAACTAGCACATACGCAAACTAACATACAGAAGAGTATGGAAATTGCAATGGATTTTTCACAAAGACAACATGCCCATGTAGTAAAACACTCAAATCAATACACAGAACATTCCCAGTATAGATTAGGAACCATATTCTTTCTATTTTTCCATTAAAGAAAAAAATTTAATTGTGGTAAAACACAACAAAATATACCATCTTAACCATTTTAAAGTATACAGTTCAGGGACTTCCCTGGTGGTCCAGTGGTTGAGAATTCACCTTGCAATGCAGGGGACTCAGGTTTGATCCCTGGTGGGGGAACTAAGATCCCACATGCTTTGGAGCTACTGAGCCTGCAAGCCACAACTAGAGAGTCTGAGCGTTGCAATGAAATATTCCCACATGACACCACAAAGATGCCGTGTGCTGTAACTAAGACTCAGTTCAGTTCAGTTCAGTCGCTCAGTCGTGTCCGACTCTCCGCGACCTAGAGGCAGCCAAATAAATAAACATTAAAAATAAGTAAACTATACAGTTCAGTGGCCTTAAATACATTCATATTGTTGGGCAACCACCCCCATTATCCAGTTTCAGAATTTTCTTTCATGTAAACTAAAACTCTGTCCCCATTACACAATAATTCCCCATTTCTGCAGCCCCTGGTAACCACAATTCTACTTCTGTCTCTGAACTTGACTACTCTAGGGACCTCATGGAAGTGGAGTCATACAGTATTTGTTGCTTTGTGACTGGCTTATTTCACTCAACATAATGTCCTCTGGGTTGTAACACATATCAGAATTTCCTTCCTTTTAGGGCTGAGTACTATAGGAACCATATTCTTCTGAAAGGTGATGACAACCTCCTCTGGATTTTAATGGCTAAGTCTTTACTTATTTTCACCCCTGATTC
Source organism: Moschus berezovskii (assembly GCF_049115385.1). Classification (NCBI taxonomy): domain Eukaryota; kingdom Metazoa; phylum Chordata; class Mammalia; order Artiodactyla; family Moschidae; genus Moschus; species Moschus berezovskii. The sequence continues at coordinate 56,016,321 of NC_142478.1, read as the reverse complement.
TAATTGATAAATGATAAACGTTTCATTTATGTTTTCCTCTTTGGCAATTATAGAGTTCAGGTTTTCAGCGGTTGAGGGTCAGACATGACTGAGCGACTTCACTTTCACTTTTCACTTTCACACCTTGGAGAGGGAAATGGCAGCCCACTCCGGTGTTCTTGCCTGGAGAATCCCAGGGACGGGGGAGCCTAGTGGGCTTCCGTCTATGGGGTCACACAGAGTCGGACACGACTGAGATGACTTAGCAGCAGCAGCAGCAGCAAACCAGAACCTAGCCCTTTGCTCTAGATCCTGTGGCTTTGACCGAGTTACCCAATCTCATGTGCATTTTAAGGATCTCATTGAATTTATAGAAAGGCTAAAAGAATCAATGGCATCACAGACTATGGACATGAGTTTGAGTAAGCTCTGGGACTTGGTGATGGACAGGGAAGCCTGGCATGCTGCAGTCCATGGGGTCACAGAGTCAGACACGACTGAGCGACTGAACTGAACTGAAAAGAATCAACAGCTTTCAAAAGTGGATGCATGTGTGCTAAGTTGCTTCAGTCGTGTCCAACTCTTTGTGACCCTATAGACCGTAGCCTCCGTCCATGGCTCCATCCCGTGGCTCCTCTGTCTGTGGGATTCTCTAGGCAAAAATAGTGGAGTGGATTGCCATGCCCTCCTCCAGGGGATCTTCCCAACTCAGGGATCAAACCCGTGTCTCTTATGTCTCCTGCATTGGCAAGCGGGTTCTTTACCATTAGTGCCACCTGGGAAGCCCTCAAAAGTAGATACAAGTAACCCAAAGGGCAAGTCTCAAAACATAATTTTTCATTCCTCTTTCCTTTCCCTTTGTTTGCAGTTGGCTCCTAGGCAGAGCCCAAAGGACCTTGGCATTGGTTTGGTCCTCATCCTTCCGCCCATCTGAAAGTCAGCAGGAGTCTGTGTTTTGTTTCCTTTTCTTTAAGCACAATCACTCATTGTTTTGGAAATACCTCACATTCCAGGCAATTTAAGACTTTTGGAATAAGCAAGTCCCTCTTAAGAGATAAGACCCATTGAACATACGAATCCCTAGCTGAATGGGAAAAATGAAACAACCAAGATGTTGGAGACTAAGGGGAAGGTCATTCTGTATTTTTATTAGAGATTCTCAGAGGAATAGTCTAAATTCACTTCCATCATGGCTAAGGCCCTGCTGCATTCACAGACAAATGCAGCACCTTAATCAGTGTGGGCCCAGGACCTAGCTCCTTCAATTCATCAACTGTGAAACAGGTTTTTACTGTAGCTGATTTAAGTCATTTATTTTCCTAGTTTACACATTACACAATGACTTAGGACTAAGTGCCAAGAAGTATATAGTAAGAGTAAGATCAAATCCAACCATACTTCAAGTATTAATCTCTAAGGGGTGTGTGTGTGTGTCGGTTGTTCAGTTGTGTCCAGTTCTTTGCAACCCTGTAGACTGTAGCTCTCCAGACTTCTCTGTCCATGGAATTTTCCAGACAAGAATACTGGAGTGGGTTTCCATTCCCTTCTCCAGGGGCTCTTCCCAACCCAGGGATCAAACCTGGGTCTCCCGCATTGCAGGAAGATTCTTCACTGTCTGAGCCATCAGGGAAGCCCTTTAATCTCTAATACTAGCCTTTATATGCCCTTATAAAAGCCCACCCAGGTGCATTATCCTTTTCCTGAAAGCTTTCTATCTGTGGAGTAAAGCAGAAAACATATAGGGTTGTGTATGGTCGGGTCACTCAAGATGGCTGTTCTCTTGCTCTTTGTCCATCCCTTGCCTGACGAGCACCTGCTTCACCTAAACTCTACACACAGGACTGCCCTTCCTACATACCTGCCCCAGCTGTTGATTGTTCTCATCAAAATCTTGCAGGAAGGAGGACCCCTTCCAGGGTCCTAAAGTGGGCTCTTGTCTAGCTCTCAGAAGTGAATTGTCCGGGGAGACTCATGTGCTGACAAAGCAGGAGATTTAATTGGGAAGGGGGTACCCAGGTGGAGAGCAGAAGGGCAAGGGAACCCAGGAGGACTGCTCTGCCACCTGGCTCGCAGCCTCAGGTTTTACGGTGATGTGAGTAATTTCCGGGTTATCCCTGGCCAATCACTCTGACTCAGGTTTCTTCCTGGTGGTGCAGGCACGGCTCAGCCAAGATGGATTCCAGCAAGAAGGATTCTGGGAGGTGGTAGGACACATGGCATCTCTTTTTGACTTTCCCCGAATTCTTCCAGTTTGTGGTAACTTGTTAGTTCCGTGTTCCTTACCGTATTCTTCCTGTCATAAAATAACTCATGAAAATGGTTAGTATGGTGCCTGGCAAGAGTGGGCAGTTTCAGTCACTGTTTCCTTTAACAAACGGGGTGGTGAGGGGCGTGTCTCTCTGCTGGTTTCCCTGGTAACTAGTGAACTTTTCTGACCTCAGTTCTCCTACAACTGGCAATCTCCCCTCACTCTCAGGAGCCAAGACTGTCACCGGTGTCCTGCCCACCATCCACCGCACATGGAATGTTGCTCCAGGACCTTGCTTCAGACATGTCAGTTCCCTCTTCCATTAAACCATGGGTGTCTGTGTTGCTGACTCTGGGCTCTTGAAGCTGGGGAAGCACAGGCCTTATTGGCCTCTGGAGAGCAGTCCAACAGGTGGCAATTTCCAGAACTTTCCAGAATCACAGAAAAGTGAGGGAAAGGGCATGGAGAGGGATCCACTTATCTTCCTCTGCTTTCTCCCAGTCAGAGCCTAGTGATGCAAAAGGTCAACTTGACTTTGAAGCGGAAAGTGCTCACCTTTACCATGTAGAATTGACATTTCACACATCCACAGTGTTCGGTCATGTTTCAGGGTTCGATGCTAATCTGTCAAATCTCAAGAGAAGCTGCACAGATTCAGTGGTGTGCCTAGCATTTCCATCTCACCAGCAGTACTCAGAGCTGACAACTCTATAATTATTTAAATATTGTACCTAAAGGTAGTCCATCTGGTTTTTGAAATATTCAGTGCTAAGACTGGCTTGAGACAGGGAATATGAGACTGGGGTTAGTCTTTGGGGATCACAAACATGTATACATGCACACACTCCTTGCGTAGCCCTGAGAACTGACTGCACTTGAAAATTCTTTTGCTTCTAAGATTTTTTTGATGTGAAAGTGAGTCACTCAGTCGTGTCCTCTTTGTGACCCCATGGACCGTAGCCCACCAGGCTCCTCTGTCCATGGGATTCTCCAGGCAAGAATACTGGAGTGGATTGCCATTTCCTTCTCCAGGGGATCTTCCCAACCCAAGGATCAAACCCAGTTTTCCCACATTGCAGGCAGACTCTTTACTGACTGAACCATCAGGGAAATCATTTTTTGATGTGGACCATTTTAAAAGTCTTTATTGAATTTGTTAAAACACTGCTTATGTTTTCTGAGTTTTTGCCACGAGGCACGTGGGGTCTTAGTTCCAGGACCAGGGATCAAAATTGCACCTCCTGCACTGGAAGGTAAGCTTTAACCACTGGACAACCAGGGGAGTCCTGAGAATTCCTTGTCATTAGCCATCTACCTACAAGCTGAAGAGGTCTCTTTCTTTCATTTTAGCTGCAGCCACTCATGAGGGTATGTTTTTGCTCCAGGGAGAGACACATGAACATGGTTACCGTTAGTCTTGCAATTCTTGCTCCTGGTTGGATAAAATCAATACCTTTGCCTTGCTTTTTCAGAACCTTCCTTGGGAGTCTTTGGGCAGCAAATAATGAAAACCTTGCTGCCAAAGCTAGAAATGGCTTTAAGAGGGCACTTACTATCTTGCATAACCTGAAGTTCAGATATTGAGTTCCCAGAACTTGCTAATGATGTAATCGACCCCAGGTTCTTTCCATCTTTCCACTCAGCCATCCTTTACTGTGCTGGTTTGGCCTTGGCTTGTCACCTGACAAAAGGGCTCAGCTGCTCCAAATATTACATCCTTAGGCAAGAATTGCCAAAGTTTCTTTTTTTTTTTAAATTGAGGTAAAATTCACATGACATAAAATCAACATGTTAGAAGTGAGCAACTCAAAGATAAATATCATATACTAACGCATATATACGGAATCTAGAAAGAAGGTACTGAGGAATTTATTTGCAGGGCAGCAATGGAGAAACAGACATGGAGAACAGACTTACGGACGTGGGAGAGGGGAGGAGAGGGTGAGATGCGTGGAGAGAGTAACAGGGAAACTTACATCACTGTATGTAAAATGGATAGCCATCGGGAATTTTCTGCGTGTCTCAGGGAAGTCAAACAGGGGCTCTCTATCAGAGGGGTGGGATGGGGAGGGAGGTTAAAGAGGGAGGGAAAATTTGTATACCTATGGCTGATTCATGCTGAGGTTTGACGGAAAACAACAAAATTCTATAAAGCAATTATCCTTCAATTAAAAATAAATAAATTTTTAAAAGAAAAAAAAAGCGAGCAACTCAGTGGCATTTAATCCCTTCGCAATGTTTGTAAGCTATCACCTCTATTGAGTTCCAAAATATTTGCATTACCCCCAAAATACTCACTAAACAGAGACTAACTACTTATTCCCTCCTCTCCATTCCTGGGAAACTACTAATCTTTCTGCCTGTAAGGATTTGCCTATTCTGGACATTTCATATAATTTAGGGCCTTTTGTGTGGCATTTTCCACTTAGTCTGGTGTCTTTGAGATCCATCCACATTGGAGCATGCATTAGCCCTTCATTCCTTTTTCTGATAGTCCATTGCATGAATATGCCACCTTTTGTTTGTCCATTCAGCTGCTGATGGATATTTGGGTTGTTTCTGTCTTTTGGCATTGTGAATAGTGCTGCTGTGAACATGCCTGGGTGTGTATTTATTTCGGTAACTGATTTTCAGTTCTTTGGGGAATATACCTAGGAATGAGATTACTAGGAGATTTTCCTTTTTTAATTTTCTTTTTTTTGTGTGTGGCGGGGGAGCACTGTGTGTAGCATGTGGGATCTTAGTTCCCTGACCAGGGATCAAACCCATGTCCCCTGCCGTGGAAGTTCATGGACCATCAGGGAAGTCCCTACTAGGAAATTTTCTGAAAAACATCCCTAGACTTCCCCTCACATCCTATAGATCAGAACTGTGTTACATCTCCATGCCTACAGCAATGTCTTGGCAAGGAGAGTGAGACCACCACTATTGCCCAAAACTAATTGAGACTGACACCATGTAGCTGGGCTGGAACTCAGTCACCTCTGAAGGACACAGTCACTTGGAAGAGGGCCATTTTCAGAAGGTGGTGACCTTGAGCATGAACGTTGTGACACAGGTATGCAAATCCTCTGTCAACCATCACTCCCCATATTGTTAGAGCAATTTGTTTTGTGTTCAAGGGTGTGAACTTGACTATTCTACCTGGCAAACAGCCTTTCCTTTGGGGATTGTTCATCCTGCAAACACCTGTCTTAAGGAAGAAGTGTGGGAACTAGGGTCATGACAAACAGCATGTCAGACAATGAAACCTAGGTGAAATGGAAGCTCTTAAAAAATACTAGAGGAAGGCCCCTGGTGGATGCAGGGTGTGCCTGCTTTGTAGAGACACTGGGAATGTGTTTCAAAGAACTTCCATTAATTATTAATTTTTTTAATTGGAGTGTAATTGCTTTACAATGTTGTATTAGTTACTGCTATACAACTATCGATCGGAGAAGGAAATGGCAACCCACTCCTGTGTTCTTGCCTGGAGAATCCCAGGGACGGGGGAGCCTGGTGGGCTTCCGTCTATGGGGTCACACAGAGTCGGACACGACTGAAGTGACTTAGCAGCAGCAGCAGCATACAACTATCGGAATCACCATAGGTAGATATATATCTCCTTCTTCCTGTGCCTCCCTCCCACCACCCCAACCCACCCCTCTTCAAAGAACTCCCATGAATTTAATGTCATCTAGATTCTTCTTTATGTATCCAGATTTGCCTTTCCCTCCACCACCACGCCTTATGGAGTTCATTTTTCATCTATTTCACAAATATTCCTTGTGCATCTACTATGTGTCAGGCACTGGGAAAGACAGTGGAGAGAGTATGGTAAGGCAGAGAGCTTAGCTCCTGTCCTCATGGAGCTGTTAATAACTGCAGTAGAGGAGGCTGAGGTTAAATAAACAATTCTGGAGAACATTTTTGAAATTATTTGCCTGTCAGTAATTACTTTTTTCTTTTTCTTTTTAATTGAAGTATATTTGCTGTAAGTTACAAGTGTCCAATATAGTGATTCACAATTTTTAAAGGTTATACTCTTTTTATAGTTATTATCAAATATTGGCAATATTCCCTGTGATATACAGTATATCCTTGTAGCTTATTTTATACCTAATGTGTGAGTGCTCAGTTGCTTCAGTCATGTGTGACTCTTTGCAACCCTATGGATTGTAGCCCACCAGGCTCCTCTGTCCATGAGATCCTCCAGGCAAGAATACTGGAGTGAGTTGCCATGCCCTCCTCCAGGAGATCTTCCCAACCCAGGAATTGGGCCAATGTCTCTGCGGCTCCTGCACTGCAGGCAGATTCTTCACTGCTGAGCCACCAGGGAAGACTTTATACCTAATAGTTTGTGCCTTTTGCTACCCTACCCCATATTTCCCCTCCCCCAGGTAACCTCTACTTTGTTCTCTGTATCTGTGGGTCTGTATTATTTTTGTTATATTCACTACATTGTTGTATTTCTTAGATTTCACATTTGAGTGATATCACACAGCATTTTTCTCTGTCTGACTTATTTCACCCAGAGTAGTGCCGTTTAAGTCCATCCATGTGGCTGCAAATGGCAAAATATTGTTCTCTTTATGGCTGAGTAGTATTATACTGTATCTATTATATGTATATATTACATATGCATATATAAATATACAGTGTACAGACCGTATCTTCTTTATTTATTCATCTCTTGATGGTCACTTATGTTGCTTCCCTTTCTTTACTATTGTAAGTAATGCTGCTATGAACATTGAGATTATTGAAATTGTGTTAAAACTAGTGTTGTGATAAATGTGACAAAGAAATAAAAACACAGGACACAGTGAACATGTGGAAGAGAGGAAGTATTCTGATTAGACCCTCCCTGACAACAGACACAAGGAAAGATTGCAGACTTCCTGTAATAAGCGGTTAAGGGAAAGTGGTGACTCCAGCCAATGTCACTGCGGTCCCTCAATTAGCCAGCAAGGCCAAGTGCAGGCTCCAGGGACACGACTTAGAGTATAATGGGGACTCATTTGTTTCCAACAGAATGTTCATGGGAAAAATAATACTAGGTTTGAAAATAAAGGATTGTTTAGACCCATAAAGGCCAGGGTGGGGATGTTTAGAAAAATCAAAACGCAATCCCTGTGTCCCTCTGTGCTGTGCTGTAAGAGAAGCCCATGGCCCGAGTACCATGTCATGTCAACATTTGGGCTTCAGTTGTCTAGACCAGCCCAGAGGAGTCATCCATTGGTTGACTGACAGCTGTAATCTGGCCTGGTTGATAAGCTTTGCTCAAAAAGGCACTCTATACTGTATGTTAGTTTCTTAAAGCTGCTGTAACAAATGATCACCACACTTGGTGCTTTAAAACCATAGAAATTTATTCTCTGACAATTCTGGGGACCAGACATCTAAAGTCAAGGTGTTGACAGGGCTGCATTCCCTGTGAAGGCTCAAGGGAGGAAACTTTCTTGTGGCTTGCAACTCTGGGGGTCCCCAGTGTTCCTTGACCTGTGCCCACCTCACTCCATTCTCTTCTGTCTTCACGTGGTTTTCTCCTCTCTGTGTGTCTCTTATAAGGAGACACACTGGTCACTGGATTTAGAGCTTATCCAGATAATCCAGGATGATCTTATCTTGGGATCCTAAATTTAATTATATCTGTGAAGACCCTTTGTCCATATAAGGTAGCATTCCCAAGTTAAGGTTCTGGGATTAAGCCATGGACACTGAATGGGTTGAGGATCACCATTCAGCTCACTCCCACAGGACAGTGACTATTTAGACACAATCCTATAGGGGAAGACGCTGAGCAATGACAATCCAGATAGGTCCTCTCTTTATGGAAGTCTGAACACATGCCAGAAACAGACACTTTTGTTGGAGTTGGGCACAAGCCAAGAGACCCTGAAAGAAGACAATCAAGTCAGAACAATGACCTACTAAGGCCACATCCTAAGAATAGAGGTAATTCTAGAGCTTCTTTCTCCCGTCATACCATTTTCATTGATGTAAGCTAAAATGTAGGGCCTTTGTTGGCAAAGTAATGTCTCTGCTTTTTAATATACTATCAAGGTTGGTCATAACTTTCCTTCCAAGGAGTAAGCGTCTTTTAATTTCATGGCTGCAATCAGCATCCGCAGTGATTTTGGAGCCCAAAAAAATAAAGTCTGACACTGTTTCCACTGTTTTTCCATCTATTTCCCATGAAGTGATGGACCAGATGCCATGATCTTTGTTTTCTGAATGTTGAGCTTCAAGCCAACCTTTTCACTCTCCTCTTTCACTTTCAAAAAGAGGCTTTTTAGTTCCTCTTCACTTTCTGTCATAATGGTAGTGTCATCTGCATATCTGAGGTTATTGATATTTCTCCCAGCAATCTTGATTCCAGCTTGTGCTTCTTCCAGCCCAGTGTTCCTGATGATGTACTCTGCATATAAGTTAAATAAGCAAGGTGACAATATACAGCCTTGACGCACTCCTTTTCCTATTTGGAACCAGTCTGTTGTTCCATGTACAGGCAGGGAGGCCTGGCGTGCTGTGATTCATGGGGTCGCGGAGAGTCGGACACGACTGAGCGACTGAACTGAACTGAACTGAAAATGTAGGGCTTCCTTGGTGGCTCAGTGGTAATGAACCCGCCTGCCAGTGCAGATGTGGGTTCAATTTCTGGGTCAGGAAGATCCCCTGGAGAACGAAATGGCAACCCACTCCAGTATTCTTGTCTGGGAAATCCTGTGGACAGAGGAGCCTGGAGCGCTATAGTCCATGGCAAAAGAATTGGACACAACTTAGCAACTAAATAACAACAAGCTAAAATGTATCCTTTGTTTTTCATCACATTTTAACATCTTCAGTTCAGTTCAGTTCAGTCGCTCAGTCATGTCCGACTCTCCGTGACCCCATGAATCTCCGCAACCCCATGAATCACAGCACGCCAGGCCTCCCTGTCTATCACCAACTCCCGGAGTTCACTCAAACTCATGTCCATCGAGTCGGTGATGCCATCCAGCCATCTCATTCTCTGTCGTCCCCTTCTCCTCCTGCCCTCAATCCCTCCCAGCATCAGAGTCTTTTCCAGTGAGTCAACTCTTTGCATGAGGTGGCCAAAGGATTGGAGTTTCAGCTTTAGCATCAGTCCTTCCAATGAACACCCAGGATTGATATCCTTTAGAATGGACTGGTTGGATCTCCTTGCAGTATAAGGGACTCTCAAGAGTCTTCTCCAAAACCACAGTTCAAAAGCATCAATTCTTCAGCGATCAGCTTTCTTCACAGTCCAACTCTCACATCCATACACGACCACTGGAAAAACCATAGCCTTGACTAGACAGACCTTGGTTGGCAAAGTAATGTCTCTGCTTTTTAATATACTATCTAGGTTGGTCATAACTTTCCTTCCAAGGAGTAAGCGTCTTTTAATTTCATGGCTGCAATCAGCATCCGCAGTGATTTTGGAGCCCAAAAAAACAAAGTCTGACACTGTTTCCACTGTTTCCCCATCTATTTCCCATGAAGTGATGGGACCAGATGCCATGATCTTAGTTTTCTGAATGTTGAGCTTCAAGCCAACTTTTTCACTCTCCTCTTTCACTTTCATCAGGAGGCTTTTTAGTTCCTCTTCACTTTCTGCCATAAGGGTGGTGTCATCTGCGTATCTGAGGTTATTGATATTTCTCCCAGCAATCTTGATTCCAGCTTGTGCTTCTTCCAGCCCAGGGATGTGCCTAACAATAGTTGGCATTTTTTCTTTTTTTTTGGCTGCATCTGGTAGCAATTCCCTGATCAGTGATCAAACCTGTGCCCCCTGCATTGGAAGGTGGATTTTTAACCACTGGTGTCTTAATTGTTGTGTTTGTGGAGGCAGCAGTTCTGAAGTGATGGACATTGCCTGCCTGCAGGAAGGTGAGCACCAAGAACATGGGGATAGAAAGGCCCACGATGGGTGTCAATGCCTCAGGGACGGCACTTTTCTTACTCCTGTGAGCCCAGGTGTTGGAGAAGGGGTGAGGCGAGAAGAGAATCAGACACGTTTAGCAACATTCCCATTGGAAGAGTCAGAAGGAGGCTCCCTGCATGATCCCTGAGTTGGCAGAAGAGCCCAGTGCCAACTGTGGTTCAGTCTTTTAAGAAATGCTGCATGATCAGCATTCTTGAGTTACAGAGGACGATGCTCAGTGAAAAACACAGACCTCAGTGTGACTGTGTTGAAGAGTGATCAGAAGAGTCAGATTCTAAGCAGGAAGGCATTGTATGAGTACCGTCACCAGTTTATTTTCATTTTCCTTTTTAATATATGCTCGAGTGACATAGGAAATTTAAAAACTGGGCACTAAAATAACATAAAAAATCCAAGACAAAATATCAGTTGAACATTTTCAAAATGATGACATTTTCAAAATTATTTTGCCACAGTGGGTGTACATTCATTTCCTGTCTTCGTGGCACATAAAGTAATGATGTGTCTTCTATCAGATGGTATTTGGATGTAACCTAAGACAGTCTATTCTAAAGGAGATCAATCCTGGGTGTCATTGGAAGGACTGATGCTAAAGCTGAAACTGCAGTACTTTGGCCACCTCATGCGATGAGTTGACTCACTGGAAAAGACTCTGATGCTGGGAAAGGTTGGGGGCGGGAGGAGAAGGGGACAACAGAGAATGAGATGGTTGGATGGCATCACCGACTCTGTGGACATGAGTTTGAGTGAACTCCAGGAGTTGGTGATGGACAGGGAGGCCTGGCGTGCTGTGATTCATGGGGTCGCAGGGAGTCGGACACAACTGAGCGACTGAACTGAACTGAACTGAAGACAGTATTATCCAGAGACTTCCCTGGCAGTCCAGAGGTTAAGACTTCACTTTCCAGTGCAGGGGGTGCAAGTTTGATCCATGGTCAGGGAGCTAAGATCCCGTGTGGCTTATGGCCAAAAACCCAAAGCATGAAACAAGAAACATTGTAACACATTCCATAAAGATTTTTAAAATGGTCCACATTGAAAAAATAATCTTAAAAAAGACAGTGTGGTCCCAGACCTCCACAAGGCTTGACAATTTCCCTAGCAAGCTCATTTCAGGTGCTTATATAACATTCATTACCTCAGGTAACCCAGGAGTTCCCAAGTAACACAGAGTCAGACAAAAACTGGACAAGGAACAGTGATTAAACTCAAAGCCTTGTGGGCTGTTAAAGAATACACCCCAAATCCTGGATTAGAAAGAGAAAAGGAGGCTGGCTTACCTCAAGGATTTACAAGATCCCTCACTGTTTTATTTATTTATTTGGTTGTACCGAGCAGCTTGTGGGATCTTAACTCCCTGTCCAGGGACTGAACCTGGTCTACGGCATGAAAGTTTGGAGTCCTAACCAGTGAACTGCAAGGGAAGCCCCTCTCGCTGTTTTTGTTTTGTTTTGTTTAAGGAGAATTGTTTAGGTTTTCCTTGAGGCTGATGATCTTTACTATGCTGAGGCACAGACTAGTCTCTATTTATTTATGTGGCTGTGCTGGGTCTTAGTTGTGGCCCGTGGGATCTTCAGTCTTTGCTGTGGCATGCCAACTCTCAGTTGTGGCTGTGGGATCTACTTCCCTGACCAGAGATCAAACCCAAGACCCCATATTGAGAGCACAGAGTCTTAGCCACTGGACTACCAGGGAAGTCCCTGTAGACTAGTCTTTATTCAAGTGTTTCTCAACTCCTTTTCCTTTATCGCCCCTACCCCGGTTACATTTTCAAACTTTTAAAAAATTTTTTGCTAATTGTCCTGCTCTGTGAATTTTTTCTTATTGTGATAAAATATGTGTATAACATGTGTGTGCTTGCTAAGTTGTGTCCTATTCTTTGTGATCCTATGAACTATAGCCCACCAGGCTCCTTTGGCCATGGAATTCTCCAGGCAGGAATACTGGAGTGGGTGGCCATGCCCTTTCTCCAGGGGATCTTCTCGACCCAGGGATTGAACCCACGTCTCTTAAGTCTCCTTCATGGACAGGCAGGTTCTTTCACTAGTGCCACATAGGAAACCCATTTTAACTCTTTCAAAACTGCATGAACTGCATTCACAATGTTGTGCAACCAATACCATGATCTCATTCCAGAATTTTTGCATCACCCCAAACCCATTATTAAGCAGGCCTATTCATTGGAAAAGACCCTGGTGCTGGGGAAGATTGAAGGCAGGAGGAGAAGGGGACAACAGAGGGTGAGATGGTCAGATGGCATCATTGACTTGATGGACTTGAGTTTGAGCAAGCTCTGGGAGTTGGTGATGGACAAGGAAGCCTGGCCTGCTGCAGTCCATGGGGTTGCAAAGAGTCAGACATGACTGAGCGACTGAATTGAACTGATTCTTCCACAACTCCCACCCCCACCCCCCAGGTCCTGGATACTACTAATCTACTTTCTGTCTCTATGGATTTGCCTTGAAAAAAGTGGTCTTTTAATCTGGCCTCTACCACTCATCATAATGTTTTCACTCATCATAACCTTTTAAAAAATAATTTACTCATTTATTTTTGGCTGTACTGGGTCTTAGTTGCTGGGTGCAGACTTTCTCTAGTTGTAGGGAGAAGAGGCTACTCTCTAGTTGTGGTGCATGGGCTTCTCTTGTTTCAGAGCACAGGCTCTAGGGTGCAAGAGCTTCAGTAGGTGTGGTGTACCAGTTGCCCCACAGAATGTGGGATCTTTCCGGACAAGGGGTAGAACCTGTGTCCTCTGCAGTGAAAACGTGGAATCTTAACAACAGGACTGCCAGGGAAGTCCCACTTTATTCCTTTTTTATGGCTGAATAATATTCTATTGTATGTTCGGATGGATGGACCACATTTGTTTATCCATTCATCTGCTGATGGACTTTTGAGTTTCCACATTTTGGATACTGTGAATAGTGTTGCTATGACCATTTGTGTTCAAGTGTTTGTTTGAACATCTATTCAGTTCTTTTGGATATAGTCATAGGAGTGGAATTGCTGGGTTCCTATAGTAACTCTACATTTAACTTATCAAAGACCCGCCAAACTGTTCTCCACAGTGGTAGCACCATTTTACGTTCATATCAGCAATATATGAGGGCTCCAATTTCTCCACATCCTCACCAATACCTCCCCCCTGGCTTCACCCCATAAAAGGGTAATACCTCACATATGCCATGTATTTGTTTGTGTACTGTGGCCCTTTCAAGGATAGACTTTGTGTCTAATGAAAACATTTGCAGCGGGTCCTAGACTCAGAAGCCTGTAGGAACTTATAAAAACATTGCTGGCTCACCAAAAACACATCTGCCAGGCCTCGGGGCCTGCAGGCTGCCAGGTTGCAGACACCGATTGATTTTATTACAATATATATAGGGTGGGTATAGCATCATTTATTCCATATTTCCCTTTTCCTTTTGATGGGCATTCATTTTGTGGCCAGTTTCCTACCACAAAAAAAAAAAAAAAAAATGCTCTAATAAACATCCCTGTCCCTAAGTTTTGGTATTTTTATTTCTTTGGGATGGATTCCCATGAGTGGGATTAATGGGTCAAAGGGTTTAGTTTCCATTTTAACAGATGTTGCCAGATTGTTTTCCCAAATGGTCACAGAACTTTACATGTACCCTTTTCTCCATATTCCTGCCAGCACTTGAGAGCATCTCTTGTTTTAGTTACATCGGTCTGATGGATGCACTGTTTCGTTGTTTCTTTAATTTCCATTCTTCTGACCACTGTGCAATTTAAAGAGCTTTATATTCATTTGTTGCCCGTTTGGTCCCGTTTGGTTTTGCTCCTCTATAAGTAATCTGTTCATAATCTAAAGTCCATTTCCGTCTTTGTTGTTTGTCTTGTTCAGGTCAATTTGTAAAAGCTTTTTTTTAAAAAAAAAAGAATCAATTTAATTTTTACAGAATTGGCTTTCTTTCTCTTTGTAAGATGATGTATCTAGGGACTCCCCTGGCAGTCCAGTGGTTAAGACTTCACCGTCCAATGCAGGGGATGTGGATTTGATCCCTGGTCAGGGAACTAAGATCCCACATGCCTTTCCATCAAAAAACAAAATATAAACAGAAGCAATACTGTAACAAATTCAATAAAGACTTAAAAATGGCCCACATTAAAAAAAAAAAAATCTCTGAAAAAAAAAAAAGATGATATGTCTAACAGGAGAAAGCAATGGGTATTTATTTATTTGGCTGCCCCAGGTCTTAGCTGAAGCACATGGGATCCTCTGCCTTTGTTGCAGCTTGCGGAATGTTTAGTTGTATCATGTGGGATCTAGTTTCCTGACCAGGGATCCAACCTGGGCCCCCTGCAGTGGAAGCCCAGATTCTTAACCACTGGACCACCAAGGAAGTCCCCATGAAGCTTTTTAGATAGTATCCATTTGGCCTTTGGCTTAATTGCAGAGAAGTGATTAAGACCATCCTTCTCTGGGGCAACCTGCCAAGGGTCACATCAGAACTTAGCCCCTGACTGGCTGTGTGACCTCTACAAGTCATTCAACTTTGTTATGCCCCAGTTTTCTCATCTATAAAGTAGCGATCATCATCAATATCATAATTCCTACCTCCTACTGTTGTTCTAGACACAAAGGAGTTAATACAGGTCAATAAGATGGTGCGTGGCACCCAGTATGTTAGGCAACCATGGTTGGTGACTATTATTTGTATTACAAATATTTTTCCAGCTCCATCATTTGCACTGGCTTTATTTTTGGTATCCCTTGTCACATAAAACATTTTAATGTTTACATAGTCAAATACCCGTCTTTTCTTTCTTAACTTCTGAGTTCCCAGGCTTGGTTAAGGAGAGCTCCCCATTTCCTTCATGTGAATTTCCTTGATGTGATCATCAGAGACATATAACTCACCATGTCCCACACTGAGAGGCATGCTCCTTCCAGCTCTAATCTGTTTCCTCTTCTTCTCCCTCAGCCCTCCCGGATGAGACCTGTAGACCACTTTACTTCCTCTCTTTCCTCCTCTCCTTCCCCATGTTCCCCACTGAGACCTGTGAAACACTTTTCCTCCCCACCCCTACTCGCCATTCTCTGAAATTTGGTTGAGATAATTTAGTATTTCTTACAGCTCCCTTGGTCTTTCCTGGTGGCTCAGTGGTAAAGAATCTGCCTGCCAATGTAGGAGCCACAGGAAACACGAGTTCGAACCTTGGATCAAGAAGATCCCTGGAGAAGGAAATGGCAATCCACTCCAGGATTTTTGCCTGGGAAATCCCATGGACAGAGGAGCCTGGCAGGCTACAGTCCATAGGGTTTCAAAGAGTTGGACACAACTTAGCAACTAAACAACAGAACCCATAGGGGATGTCCATTTGGTTTCAAGATTCCTTTTCTGTTACACAAATCCCTCTCTGGATCCCCTTAATCTTTTTTTTTTCCTTTTTTTAACGTGGACCATTTTTTTAAAAAAAACTATTGAATTTGTTATAATATTGCTTCTGTTTTATGTTTATTTGATTTTTTGGCCATGAAGCATATTGGATCTTAGCTCCCTGACCAGGGATCAGTCCTCACCCCCTGCATTAGAAGGTGAATCTTTACCACTGGACCAGCAGGGAAGTCCCTGGATCCACTTAGATGTAAGATATCCCATGCCTACATTCTTAACATTGTTTTCTCTCTCTCTCTCTCTTTTTTTTTTTTTCAATTTTCCTTTCAGGTTCAGTTATAGTTTGGTTAGTCTTTTCTCAAGTTATTTCCACAGACGGAGTCCTGGAAGTTAAAGTCTCTGAATCCTTGACTATTATCCTTTTGCCACAATAGCTGGAAAGTACTTTGGAAACTAGATCGAGGATTCTTGGGTTGATGTCCTTTCTCTCTCTTCTCTGTAGATACTGTCCCACTGTCATCTTTCCATAGCTTAGATGAAAATCCAATTCCAGTCTGATTTTTTTCCTTCATGAATATCTTCTGCTTTCCACTTGACACTATCTTCAAGATTGGGCAGTTTTACCAGAATATGAATACATTGGACTTTTATCTCATCAGATCAGTCTGGAACTCAGTGAAACCTTTTATATTTACTTTATTTATTATTTACTTATTTTGGCCATGCCACACAGCATCAGGTAGGGATCTTAGTTCCCACACCAGAGATCGAACCCGAGCCCCCTGAAATGGATGGGTGGAGTGGTGGTGTTTGCACAAGTTTGTGAATATTTCAAAAAATGGCTGAACTGTTCTTTAACAGAATGAATTTATCATTTTGTGGCCTCTTGGCTAAGATGGAGTGTCAGTATCTGTTTTTAGTCGACGTCCCTGGTTGAACTGTGGTTGAGGGCTGGAGGGCAGAGACCTCAGGGAGTTGCATGTGTCTTGGTTGGGTGGTTGGGAATCCAGTCTGTGTCAGGAGCCAGCCTGTGACCTGGGACACCACAGTCACGGCTGCCAGTATGCAGTCACTGACCATGCAGCCAGGGGACCTGCTATGGCTGCCAGAATCAGCTGCAGACAGTCTCTCTTGGAAGTTTCTCAAGCTTCCCTCTGCCAGCTGGTTGTTTCTCCTAGATTCCATTTCACTCTATCAGTAATAAAGGACTGATCACTACGCAGTTGAGATAGAGGGGAAGTACTGGCTTATTCCTCAATGGGAAAGATAGGTGAAGGGTCTGGACAGGAGCTTGAATCATGTGTTCTGGTTGTCCTGTCATTCTCAGACCTTTTAGGTATGTATCTGAAAGAAAGTCTCTTGAATGTAAGAATATAAGAAAGTACACAAGCTAGTCCACAAAATGTTGGTGGTGGTTTAGTCACTCAGTCATGTCTCACTCTTGCGACCCTAAAAACTAACCTGCCAGGCTCCTCTGTCCATGAGATTTCCCAGGCAAGAATAGTGGAGTGAGTTGCCATTTCCTTAAACGACCCAAAAAAAGAAAAGCTGAATTTTATAGCATGAGAAGTATATCTCATTACAAAATGTATCCATATCTGTAAAGGTCCTAGGCCCAGGACTTCTTTCATCCTCTCTGCATCCCTAGCACCTAGCCAATGAGTGGGAAAGCTGGAATATCAATCCAGGAGCATCTGATTCCAAAGGCTGTTCTCTTTCACCTCCACCTCCAACCTTGTTGGTACCACCTTGCCTGGCAGCAAGGACTGTGCTGAGTTGAACCTTTATTCTTTTTTTTCGGCTGTGCCGGGTCTTAGTTGTGGCACACAGGATCTTCATTGTGGCATGGGGGGATCTAGTTCCTTAACTGAAGATGGAACGCAGCCCCCCTGAATTGGGAGTCTTAACCACTGGATCACCAGAGAAGCCCCAAACTCTCTTCTCTTGATAATTGAAGACTTTTAAGGTAGGAAAAGAAGGATGATTCAGTTTTTGTTTTAGAAGGATAATTTTTAGGAGTTTTATATGAATACTCCGTTAGAAATAATAACAGTAGATAAGACTATTCAGCAGTTTTTTTCTCGGTGGACTATAGTTATTTTAGTAGCTTTTTTTTTTAATTTTGTTTTTGAAATCATGAATTAAATGTCAGCTTTTATGGGAACCCTAGAGGACAGTGTGATTTTTTTCTCTCATTCATTTTTTTAAAAACATGCATTTTAATGAATTTTGAGATTGGTTTCCATCATTAAACAAAAGATATGTATTAAGACAAAGCAGTTGGATCATGTTTGCCTATGAAAAGTCAACCTGTCTTTAATGCTATTGTTCTACTTTCTCTATAGTTGAATTTGTCTCCTTTGTAACACAGCAGGTCTTATGTGAAATCCTATTCAAATTAATAGGGGATAAGTGGTTTTAAATAAACACCTAAGGCATTCCAGTCAAGCTCCAAAACCACTGGCCAACTGAGGCACAGGACAAAGATAATCAGGTGCTATGAGTTTGTTTGGGCCACTATAAAACAAAGTTTAAAAAAAATTTTTTAAAGGGTTTTTTAAAACATGTTTCTCACAGTTCTGATGGCCAGCAGCCCAAGGCGTTGACAGGGCTTTTTGTTCTGAGGCCTCTCCCTGGCTTTGTAGATAGCCATTTTCCCCTGGGTGCTCACATGGTCTTCCCTCTGTGCATCTCTGTGTCATAATCTCTTTTATTTTTTTTTAATTTAAAAAAATTTTCCCCTACTGGTTATTTATTTTAAATATAGCAATATGTGCATGTTAATCCCAAACTCTTTAACTATCCCTTCCCCCCATCCTTCCTGGCAGGTAACCATATGTTCATTCTCTAAGTCTGTGAGTCTGTTTCTGTTTTATAAATAAGTTCATTTGTATCTTTTTAGATTCTACAGAAGAAGTTGTGGTACTATGCATATACAATGGAATATTACTCAGCCATTAAAAAAAATGAAATAATGCCATTTGCAGCAACATGGATGGACCTATAGATGATCATACTATGTGAAGTCAGACAGAAAAAGAAATATATGATATCTCTTAGATGTGGAATCTAAAAAAACCAAAAACTTCCTCTTTTTATAAAGACACCAGTCCTGTCTGATTAGGGCCTCACCCCTAAAGACCTCACTTTAATTACCACTTTGAAGAGCATTTGCT
Organism: Moschus berezovskii; assembly: GCF_049115385.1. Classification (NCBI taxonomy): domain Eukaryota; kingdom Metazoa; phylum Chordata; class Mammalia; order Artiodactyla; family Moschidae; genus Moschus; species Moschus berezovskii. The sequence continues at coordinate 55,997,625 of NC_142478.1, read as the reverse complement.
CAAATGTAGTCACATTATGAGGGACTGGAGGCTAGGACTTCAACATGGGAATTTGAAGGGGACACAAATCAGCTCATAACAGACACCAGGGTTTATGTGCTGTCTTATTTCCTCTTAAGCTTGCTTTGATTCCAGTATGGTTCATTGAAGGACCTGAAACAAAACTGGCTGGGCTCTGGAAAGAGGTTGGGATAAGAACAGGTGGGAGATAGGAACTCCCCAGCCAGAGGGACCAGTATTCCTCAGAGATATCACCATCAAGTTTGAAGCTGCTTGGGAGGCAATGGGACCACTGGGTTGTTTCTAGGGTTTAAGGATGTCAGCTCCCATCAGTGACAAAGAAAGATGAGGAAATAAAACATGTCCCCACCAAGCCCTCTGGAAGCCAGAGTCAGAAATTACTCAGTTTTCATTTCAAACACAAAAATGACTCAGAATTTTTCAAATATTCTTTTATAGTATCTCTGAGATCTTGTAAACAATGACTTCAATGTATAACCATTTTCAGTTTGTGGAAGAGACTTTATTTCAACCTGACAACCACCCTCAGACGTGCTTCAAACAGCAGCTGGTGATCTTTCTCCACAGGGTTTTAAGAGTGAGGAAAATGTTTATATGAGAACTACCCAGGCTACAGATGATAAGAAATCACAAAGGATGCTGGCTCAGACCATGTGTGTGTGTGTGTGTATGTGTGTGTGTGTGTTACCTGCTTAGTCATGTCCGATTCTTTGCAACCCCATGGATTGTAGTTCACCAGGCTCCTCTGTCCATGGGATTCTCCAGGCAAGAATACTGGAGTGGGTTTACATGCCCTTCTCTGGGGGATCTTCCTGACCCGGGGATCGAACCTGGGCCTCTCGCATTGCAGGCAGACTCTTTACAGTTTGAATCACCAGGGATGACCCTCAGACCGAGTATCCCACACTAATTCCATTCTCAGACCACTGCCTCTGGGGTAGGTATCTTGCCTGACCCAGGAGAGGACTGGGGACAGAGAATGAAGGATGGGAGACAGGGTGAGCTAGAGAAGAGGGACAGTGCAGCAGTTCTTTTTTTTTAACCACGTGAAACTCATATAACATGAAGTGAACCATTTTAAAGTAAAAAATTTAGTGGCATTTAGTACATTTTCAGTTTTGTACAACCAACACCTCTCTCTAATTCCCAAACATTTTCATCGCCCGAAAGAGAAACTACAGGCTGTTTAGCCATTCCCCCTTTGAAGGACATTTGCAGATTGTTTTTCTAAAAAAAAAAGCATTACAGAGACAACTGAGGCCTCCCCTCCATCAAATTTCCCTCCTTCCTTCTACAGAGGTCATCTGTATCCTGCAGTTGCTATGCATCCTTCTCATCCATGATTTTTGTTTTATTACATATCAATGCTTCCAAAATCCATGTTACTTTGTTCAGCATGTTTTAAACATTTACAGCAATGTTATCACATTGCACGCATCTTTTAGCAGCTTGCTTTTGGCTCTAGATGTTATGCTGTAGGTTTAGCTCTGTTGATGAAAGTTACTCTTGTCCACTTTTTTCCTTCCCTGCTATGTAATATTCCAATGGGTGCCTGTATTGGTATTTATCTATTCCCCTCCTAATGGATCGCTGAAGAATCGATGCCTTTGAACTGTGGTGTTGGAGAAGACTCTTGAGAGTCCCTTATACTGCAAGGAGATCCAACCAGTCCATTCTAAAGGAGATCAATCCTGGATGTTCATTGGAGGGACTGATGCTAAAGCTGAAACTGCAATACTTTGGCCACCTCATGCGACGAGTTGACTCACTGGAAAAGACTCTGATGCTGGGAAAGGTTGGGGGCGGGAGGAGAAGGGGACGACAGAGAATGAGATGGCTGGATGGCATCACCGACTCTGTGGACATGAGTTTGAGTGAACTCCGGGAGTTGGTGATGGACAGGGAGGCCTGGCGTGCTGTGATTCATGGGGTCGCAGAGAGTCGGACACGACTGAGTGACTGAACTGAACTGAATGGACACTTAGGTTGTTTCCTGGTTTTCACTATTACAGACACTGTTATACTGAACATCCTGGACCTGCCTCCTTGTGAGATGGTAGCTTTATTAGAAAGACAAGAAGAATCTTCAACAAGGAAGAAAGAACTCAATGACCCGTTAGCTTTGGAAGAAGGGAAACTAACATTTATTGATCCCCCTTTAGTGCTAGGTACTGTGGCTGAAAGCTTAAGTATATGAGCTCAGTCTGGACCTGGGAGATCCCTCTTGGTAGGACAACTTGAGTAGTTCCAGAAATACTGAGCACTAATGGGTCAAAGCATTCACCCTACTTTTGACAGTTCATATTGCTCATCTCTCATTTTGTGTTTTTTCAGAACTTTTAAAGGCAAAGACTCTGAAGTCAGACTGCCTACATTTGTTCCCTCAAACATTGTGCCTTCACACAATGCCTACGTTTGGCTCATCTCTTACAGGTTGTATGACCTTGGGCAAATTATTCAGACTCCCTGGGCCTCAGTTCCCTTATCTGTGAAATGAAATAGCACCTACACTATGAAGTTATTGAAAGAATGAAATGATATCATCCATGGAAAATAGTGTCTGGCAGATGGCATGGAGCAAATCTTAGATATAATAATTTATGGTGATCAAATGATGATGAATGGGGGATTTACCTGGTGGTCCAGTGGTAAAGACTTCATGCTGCCAATGCAAGAGGCATGGGTTCGATCCCTGGTCAGGAAACTAAAACCCCTCTCTGATTGAGTCTATCTTTGCCTTGTGTTCTTTGACTGAAATAAAAAATTGAATCAATACCATTTTCCTGACCGAAGCATTGTATTCCAAAGAAGGGATGTTCTGTAAGCCTGCTGAAAAGAAACCCTCTGTTTTTCAATCTGTTAACATCGGTTCGGTTTAGTTCAGTTCAGTCACTCAGTCGTGTCCGACTCTGCGACCCCAGGGACTGCAGCATGCCAGGCCTCCCTGTCCATCACCAACTCCCGGAGTTTACCCAAACTCATGTCCACTGAGTCGGTGATGCCATCCAACCATCTCATACTCTGTCGTCCCCTTCTCCTCCGGCCTTCAATCTTTCCCAGCATCAGGGTCTTTTCCAGTGCGTCAGTTCTTCTCATCAGATGGCCATAGTATTGGAGTTTCAGCTTCAGCATCAGTCCTCCCAATGAGTATTCAGGACTGATTTCCTTTAGGATGGACTGGTTAGATCTCCTTGCAGTCCAAGGGACTCTCAAGAGTCTTCTCCAACACTGCAGTTCAAAAACATCCTTTCTTTGGCACTCAGCTTTCTTTACAGTCCAACTTTCACATCCATACATGACCACTGGAAAAACCTTAGCTTTGACGAGATGGACCTTTGTTGGCAAAGTAATGACTCTGCTTTTTAATATGCTGTCTAGATTGGTCATAACTTTTCTTCTAAGAAGCAAGCGTCTTTTACTGGCTGCACTCACCATTGGCAGTGATTTTGGAGCCCCAAAATGAAGTCTCTCACTGTTTCCATTGTTTCCCCATCTATTTGCCATGCAGTGATGGGACCAGATGCCATGATCTTCGTTTTCTGAATGTTGAGTTTTAAGCCAACTTTTTCACTCTCCTCTTTCACTTTCATCAAAAGGCTCTTTAGTTCTTCTTCGCTTTCTGCCATAAGGGTGGTGTCATCTGCATATCTGAGGTTATTGATATTTCTCCCAGCAATCTTGATTCCAGCTTGTGCTTAACCCAGCCCAGAGTTTCTCATGATGTTAACATCAGTAGGCAATTGTTTTATCTTCTCTGCAGTTGCATTGGGAATGTCATGTACTACTCCCAATGCCCATTCATGCCTGTGAATCCCTCTCAGGGTGTGACTAGAGCACCCAGTATATCAATATTTGTTGAGAGCCTAGAAGTGCTTGCCTTTCATAGGACAGGGTCATGAGATTGTGATCAGGCCTGACGTTTGTAATGCCACATGCAGACCTCTTCTCACTGAAGAGACAGAAGGTGACCAAGTCTTAAATTTGAGCCCCAAGAGAATCCAGCATTGGCTGTACATTAGCCACATTTCAGCTGTCATGGAAGATGCAAAACAGTGAACAGAGTGTCACAGCCAGGTATTCACCACAGCTAAGCCTACCAAAGAATATTTCTTGGACTTGAGTTTATTAAGTAACATATAACATTACAAAGATTTTTAAATCTCTGGGAAGGTCTTAAGAAGGGCTCTAGAACTCATCTGGAGATCCACATCTGTTTGGGTTTGGGACAATGTGAACTGTTATTTCTTCCTCAAGTTTGGCTGATTACCTCTGTGTTCCCCAGAAATTTTGGAAGCAAGAGAACCGAGATCAACTTTGCTGAAGGCACAAACATGCTTTTTAAATGAGTGACCTAGATGGCGGTCTGAAATGTTATTATAGGAACAGTTGCCAAAAAGCATGTCTTAACATAAACAGTAGTTTTAAAATACCCCTTTGGGACTTCCCAGGAGGTCCAGCGACTAAGATTCCATGCTCCCAATGCAGGGGTCCTGGGTCCCATCCCTGGTCAAGGAACTAGGTCCTACATATTTTAACTAAAAGTTCACATGCCACAACTAAAGATCCTGCGTGATGCAGCTGGGACCTGGCACAGCCAAAAAATAAATAAAAATATTTTTCAGAAATAATGATGAATAAAAATACCCTTTAGTGGTTACTAGAGGTAGGGGTGGGGATGGAGAAATTGGATGAAGATAATCAAATGGTACAAGCATCCAGTTATAAGATAAATAACTCCTAGGATGTGATGTACAACACCATAGATATAATTAACACTGCTCTATGTTACAGATGAAAGTTGTTAAGGGGATAAATCCTGAGTTCTAATCACAGGAAACATTTTTTCCTATTTCTTTAATTTTGTGTCTATATGAGGTGATTCAGTTCAGTTCAGGATGTTCACTAAACTTATTGTGGTCATCGTTTCATGATGTATTTAAGTCAGATCATCATGCTGTACACCTTAAACTTCTGCAGTGCTGTGTGTCAATTATATCTGCATAAAACTAGAAGAAGAAAAAGAGACTTTACATAGCTGCTGCTGATGGTTGTCCTTCTGACCCTTTTATAAAGTGTGGGATCAATCAGATTCTCTCGAATGAGAATCTGACCTGAAAGACACAGGTATTGAGGGTTGACTCATGTTTATGGTTAAGAGCTGGAGTGAAGAGCTGTGAACTGGTCTCCTGGGTCTGCCCGTGCCTGATTTAATTGTTAGTTTCTGTGAGAAAAATCACAATATTTCTTCTCCTTTTCTTTTTCAAGTTAATATAAGTATATCTCGGTTACTTCATCCATAAGTACCTGGAGTTAAACAATTACAGTAAGGCATTTTTCCATGCCATGAGAGAGAGAGAAAGGAATTTCCAGTAACACAAACAGCCCAACTTCAACCACTGAAGAATTTCATCAAAAATTTCTTTCCAATTTGAAAAAGTCATCAATTGTAACTAAAAGATGGGGGAGCAGGAGATGACCCATATCTCCATTGATTTGTAAATGGTCAATTGCCAGTACTGGGCATGTTGTTAGTCAAATCCCTCAGCTAAAGACTATTACAGAAGCAAAGCAGGGGAAGAGAGAAGTGAGCTGGGGCCTGAGGGACCGTCTGTGAATGGCAGCTGCTTGCTGTAAGTTCCATAGACCATAGTTAGGAAGTGTTTTGAATATTAAACCAAAAGGCATGTTTATACCAGGTACAGTTTAAATCCCCTCCCTTCATGCAAGATGCCCTAGGGTGGGCAGGCTAATAAATTTGGAAAGGCAAAGGAGTTCATAAAGTCAGAAGCAAGCACGATTTTGTACCCCTGATTTTGTGGTTCTGGATGTAGGGGTAATTAATCTCCTGAAGCTTGGAAGACGTTGTTTGGGGGCAGCTAGTAGGAAGTCCAACAGAGAAAGAAACTCATGGAACTCATGACCCCAAGAACTGGTGTCCTCCAAAATAAAGAGAAATCAGTGAAAAAGAGATGCATAAATGATGATGACTGGCCTTTCCAATACATATATAGATACACAGACATGCATACCTAGAGTTACAAACACAAGCATTGTATCACACGCAATTTGAGACTGAATAGACCACATCATTGGTTTAGCCCAGAACATTATTGCTTGCTCTTTTTTTATTTTTAATTTTTTGCCTGAACTGTGTGGCATGTAGGATCTTATTAATAGTTCTCCAACCAGAAACTGAACCTGTGCCCTGGAGTGGAAAAGTAGAGTCTTTAACCACTGTGCCGCCAGGGAAGTTGTGTTTGCTCTCTGTTGGCATTCTCCTGGACAGGGAAACAGAATTTAAGAGACTTCTCTCTCTCTCTTTTTTCAAATGGAAGTATAGTTGATTTACAATGTTGTGTTAGTTTTCAGTATACACAACAAAGTGATTCAGTTATTCATATATATATATATACACATATTCTTTTCCATTATGATTTATTATAAGATATTGAATATAGTTCCCTGTGCTATTACAGTTTATCTACTTTATATGTAGATAAACATAGTAAATAAGTAGTTTGTATCTGATAATCCCAAATTCCTAATTTATCCCTCCCCCATCACGTTTCTGCTTTGGTAGCTATACATTTGTTTTCTATGTCTGTGAGTCTGTTTCTGTTTCATAAATAAGTTCATCTGTGTCATATTTCAGATTCCATATAGGTTATCCACACTATCTGTCTTTCTCTGTCTGACTTACTTCACTTCATATAATAATCTCTAGGTCCATCCATGTTGCTGCAGATGGCATTATTTCATTATTTTTTATGGCTGAGTAATATCTCATTGTATGTAGCACACCAAATTGTGTATTCATCTGTGGGTGGACACTTGGATTTCTTCCATGTCTTGGCTGTCGTGAATAGTGGTGCTGTGAACATTAGGGTGCATGTATGTTTTCAAATCTGAGTTTCCTCCAATATATGCCCAGGACTGGGATTGCTGTATCATATGATAACTCTATTTTTAGTTTCTTAAGGAACCCCCATACTGTTTTCCACACTACCTGCACCTATTTCCGTTCTGTTCTGTCACTCAGTCATGTCCTACTCTTTGCGACCCCGTAGACTGTAGCCTACCAGGCTTCTCCATCCATGGGATTCTCCAGGTAAGAATACTGGATTGGGTTACCGTTTCCTTCTCCAGGGGATCTTCCCAACCCAGGGATCGAACCCGGGTCTCCCGCATTGGAGGCAGACGCTTTAACCTCTGAGCCACCAGGGAAGCCCTGCACCTATTTACGTTCCCACAAATAGTGTAGAAGGGTTCCCTTTAGGAGACTGCTCTCTTAATAACTATTGTTGATGATCAAGATGATAGGAAGATGATACTAAGGGAAAGTCAGATGGACAAGTAAAAATCATCTCTAACCTCGTCACCCAGGTATAATCAAAGTTAAAGCTGCAATTTATGTTTTCCTAGTCTGCTGTTGAGTTAAAAGATGCTTACTCCTTGGAAGGAAAGTTATGACCAACCTAGACAGCATATTAAAAAGCAGAGACATTACTTTGCCAACAAAGGTCCATCTAGTCAAGGCTGTGATTTTTCCAGTAGTCATGTATGGATGGGAGAGTTGGACTGTGAAGAAAGCTGAGCACCATAGAATTGATGCTTTTGAACTGTGGTGCTGGAGAAGACTCTTGAGAGTCCCTTGGACTGCAAGGAGATCCAACCAGTCCATCATAAAGGAGATCAGTCCTGGGTGTTCATTTGAAGGACTGATGCTAAAGCTGAAACTCCAATACTTTGGCCACCTCATGCAAAGAGCTGACTCATTGGAAAAGACTCTGATGCTGGGAGGGATTGGGGGCAGAAAGAGAAGGGGATGACAGAGGATGAGATTGCTGGATGGCATCACTGACTCGATGGACATGAGTTTGGGTGAACTCTGGGAGTTGGTGATGGACAGGGAGGCCTGGTGTGCTGTGATTCATGGGGTCGCAAAGAGTCGGAGACGACTGAGTGACTGAACTGAACTGAACTGAGTCTGCTGTTCCAGGCATACATACATAGACAGACAGACTTTAAAAGAGAACAAAGATCCTATCTTGTTTTTAACCTCTTTTCCATTTAGTATGGTGTGATCTTTTTCTCAAATCTTTTGTTATTTTCACACAACAGAGTTCTTTACCTCACTGGGTAGAAGACTCCACCCTTACTGTACCTGGTCATCTGACCTCACCTCTGTTCCTCACTGCAGTGGGTTGACTTGGGCCCCCTAAAAGCTATGTCCACCCAAGATCTCGGAACGTGACCTTATTTGGAACAAGGGTCTTTGCAGTTGTAATCTTTGCATTATATCTTAATTAAGGGAAGGATGTCGAGCTGAGATCATCCTGGGTTAGGGTGGTCTCTCAATCCAGTGGCAGGTGTTTGTATAAGAGACAGGAAAGGAGAAGACACAGAGACATGGAGAAAAGAAGGTATGTTGAGACAGCTGGAGACCTGGGACCCTTTGCTGCAGTTCTCACACTTAGACAAATGTCTCCTCCAGCAACACAATACAAGAAGCTTCAGGGGACTAAAAATAACTGTGTACATGTGCAGTTGGGACAAATTATGAACAAAAAGATACAAAAAGACCAAAACCCAACTGCTGCTTCTGAAGAGGTGGGATCAAAAGCAGGGTGACGTGCATGCCCCCTGCACACACCACCACGAAAGGGGTCGCAAACCATCTAAGCCACCCCTCTGGAATGACCCCTGAACACACCCTGCCGTCACCCCACATAAGGAACAAGCTCACCCCTCTTCAAAGAGCAAGCCAGCAAGAGAACCTGTTACTTGCTCTCACTCCCCACCTTGCTGCCACAAGGGCCCTAATAAAGCCTTGCCTGAATTTCTTGTCTGGCCACTTATCAATTTCTATTGTTAACGAGGCCAAGAATCCTGGTCCATAACAATGTGAAGATGGAGGCAGAGACTGGAGTGATGTGTCTGCAGGCCCAGGAAGGTTAAGGACATTCCTGCTTGCCCACAGAAGCTAGGAGTGAGGCCTGAGGTGGATTCCTCTCAGAGCATCCAGAAGTAATCAATCCTGCTGACCCCCTGATGTGGAATCCCGGGCTCCAGAACTGTCTGAGAATACGATTTTGCCTTTTTTCCCCAGGTATTTATCTATTTTCATTTTCAGCTGTGTCAGGTCTTAGTTGTGGTGCGTGGGCTTCTCGCTAGTTGCAGAGTGTGGGCTTAGTTGCACTGTGGCACATGGGATCTTACTTTCCCAACCAGGAATTGAATCCTTTATGTCCCCTGAATTGGACAGTGGATTGTTAACCACTGGACCACCAGGGAAATCCCAAGTTTTTGTTTCTTTAAGTCACCAAATTTGTGTTACTTTGTTATGGCAGTCCTGGGAGACTAGCAGATTCACACACCTGAGGGCCTCTGCATTTACCATCCCCTCTGCCTAGAATGCCCTTCCTCCAGATTCGCCCATTGTCTGCTCCGGCTTGTCATTCATGGCTCAGCTCTTGGTCACATCCCAGTCATCCCAGCACCATGCCTTTTTTAGCCTGTCATCCTGCTTTGTTGGCTTCATGTGTCCTTACAGTCATCCCAGACTTCCTTTCCATTTATTTGTTTACCTCTTGTCTGGCCACCTCCCCAGTGTGAATGTAAGTTCTAGGAGAAGAGGGTCCCAGGAAACTTGTTCCTAGCTTTGTTTCCACCAGCCACTCAGAATGCCACAGCACACTGTTGGTGCTTAATACATAAAAACCTGATGCCAAGCAGGGCCCTGTGGGGCTCCTGGACATAAGGACTTTCTGTTTCCCCCATTTCCTTGATTATAGAAAACAGCTTTCATTCAGCCTCCACAAACTTCCCTGAGTTCCAATGGGCAGACTCAAGCAGTTGTTAATTAGAGAAGGAAGGAAATGGACACCAGGCAGAAACAGTCAAGAGCGGCCTTGGGGCGAGGTACTGTTTCCCCATTGGGGAAACATACGACAATGTCTTTGAGCCATTTTGCTGATACTGAAGCCCCCTCCAGGTGGGAGAAGTTAACGATTAATGATGCTATGGTGCCCACCAGCATGTAGACACCATACTTGAAGGCTGATGCTGCTGACTCCCACTTACTTCACCACCAGCCCATCAGAAGAATGTCCACAAGCTGATCACGCCCTCCTCTTTGAACAATTACTGTAAAACTTCTCACTATCTTCCCCAAGTGGGGACACACGGTTTTGAAATCATTAGCCCGCTTTTAGCCCCCTTTGCCCGGCAAAACAATAAAGATATGCTTTTCTGCTTCACCCAAATCTCTGTCTCCAAAATTCGATTCGGCACTGGTGTAGAGAAACTGAGCTTTCAGCATCAAGCTTATGGGATGAAAGAACAAAAGGACAAATGTGAGTTGTTCAGTTGTTCTGAACAAATCGGAGTTTCACAAACGGGTTCCCTGCTGACTCATGCATCTGAGGCTGGGGGAATCCCTGCTTTCCTCTGAGCTCTTCTCCGCTCATCTCTTCCTCTTTAAGAAAGATGATCTCTGCTTTTAACTTTCTCTAGGAGTTAACTGAAAAATCAGACAAGCAAACTGCTCAGAAAACACTTCAGAACATCAAAATATCCATCTTTCTTCCTTTTCTGCCATTCCACTGGGGCCAGGAGTCTGAGTATTTGCCTTCCTTATCGGCATCCAAGTCACTATGTCAAAGCAAGCCTCATCTTGCTAAAGAACAATGAGTGGAAATGAGCATGTAACAGAAACTTGGACTGATCACCACCTCAAACCAGTACATCTCCTTTCCTTCCCAGCATTGGGAACTGAAACCATTCTGTAGGAAGGTCTCTCTTCCCCCTCCCATGCAAAAATCCCAGCCTGGCCAGATTCCTTTTCTTGATACACAAATACTAATAGCAGCATTCACCATACCATTAGCAGCACTCGCCACCCCCTAAATAAAAGCAAAGTGCTCTCGAAATCCTGTCTGTACTGCCCTTCCAGATTAAATCACTTTTATTTATCCCCAGCTCTTTCCCATCCTTTTTCTAATGCATATGTAATTTTTGACTTAACTACCTCATGTTGCGGCTCAGATTCCACATCTTTTTCTTACACTTTACAGTATGTGGTATTTTTCTTTTTTCTACCAGGGCACAGTTAACAACCCATAAAGGTCTCTGCTTAAGTAAGAAGTCCATGGCTGTGAACCATCACCCAGACACATGCAACTCCAGACTGTGGGTCTCATATCAAAGTTTATTTAAGGGGTAGATTTCTTATAAGAACAGAAACACAAGCAAATGAACCAGAAGGAAATCTTTTCCCCTCTAACCATAGGGCAGCATTTCCCTTTGAGTGATAAAAGCAAACAGAGGTGGGAAGCTGCTTTCTCCCTGGAGCCTTTTTAACTGCTCAACCTTCAAATTAGTGTAAACAGAAGAGGAATGGATTGGCTGCAGGTTGTAATGTAAATGCCATTTCCTTTTGCTTAGTAACACTGTTCTGCTCAGTCCCTCCTGGGGCGAAGCCCCTTCTTACCACCACTGGAAATTCAGATACTAATGGAAGCTCATGAATCTCTCTATCTGGTCCATTTCTGCCAAATCATGGCTGAAAGAAGGATCGGTTCCACCGAACCCAGGTGACCTCCTGGCTTGTTTCATGATGCCTGGGCTCCTTTCAGATGCAATAATTCCCCTCCAATCACAGCTTTCCTTATCCCAGTGGGAGTCCACAAGAAGCCAGACATTGCCCCAGGAGCTGAGAACCAAACAAGTCTCAGGCAGGTAACAGGAAGAGGCCAGTTGAGTCCCAGGTGCCAGTGGGCCTCTCTGTGGCTCCAACACTCCAGCAGCAGAAATGTGGACAGTTTTGCCATCTTCAGTTCTGCAAGTGTCCAAGATTGGACAGAAGTCTTAGACACCTGGAAGCTTCATTCTCCAATCCCCAAGGTTCCTGTGGAGACACTCTACAGACAAGCAGCCCATGCTGCCACACCGATACCCTAAATCTGCTTCTCCGAATCTGGAAGTTCTGGGAAACCACAGACCAAGGCTCTGTTACTCCGTGCACCAGCCAAACAGGATCCAGAGATCCTGGTCCTTGATGATCATCTCCCTTCTTGGCTTGGCTTTTTTAACTGGAGACTGGATTTGGATAAGAGGGGCTCTGCGGCTCACTGGGATTGGCCATCAAAGCCTCAGGAACGTTCTTGGTAGTGCTCAGATCCCCCGTGAGTTCAACGCTGGTGCTGCGGTTGTTATCCAACTCATCCGGCCCCTTCCGCTGCAGGCAGCGGTTGATCAAGGTGGAGAAGAAGTTGGGAAAAGATGGGCTGGAGAAGTAGTACACCAAAGGGTCCAGCATGCTGTTCATGTAGGTGAAGCTGAGGGTGATGTAAAACGCCAGGTCCACTGAACGATAGATGTCACAGTTTTCTGTGCCAGCCTTGTGCAAGAGCCAGAAAATATGTATGCGCACCGCCACGCTGGGCAGGAAGCAGATGATGAAGACAATGGCCACCACCATGATGAAGTTGATAGCCCGCTTGATCTTGGCTTGTCTGTTCATTTGCCGCTGCCGCAGGCTCCAGACGATTCTGACTGAGCAGAACAGGATGATGCCCAGGGGCACGAAGAACTCTAGGAGGAACATGGCATCGTGCCAGAGGAAGGCATCACAGATGCTGAAGCTGCTGCACAGTTTCGAACCCTGATTCTCGATCAACCTCGTTCTGTACAGGAGGTGGACTGTCAGGCCAATGGTGATGCCCCACAAGAGGCAGGAGATGATGCCTGCTGTCCGATTGGAGATCTTGTTCAGGGCGTGGTGGGGATGGACCACCCGGAAGTACCTATCCACGGCCACCACGGTGAGGAAAATGATGCTGCCCTGGCGGTTCATGGCCAACATGAAGAGCATGAGCCGACAGGGGATCTCCCCAAACTTCCAGTCCCACCTCCGCACGTAGTTGTCCACCAGGAACGGCAGGCAGATGATCAGGAGAAAGTCAGCCACGGCCAAGTTGAACAGGAAAACCCGGCTGGCTTTCCAGGACTTGAGGTGGAAGCAGAAAATCCACAGGGCAAGGCCATTGCCCAGGAGCCCAAACACAAACTCCAGCCCCACGACCGGCGGCAGCACTTTGGCAATGAAGTCATCGCGGAACACACAGCAGTTCTTCTCGCCTATTTTCAGAAAATGATTCTGCAGTTGGGAAGGGTTCATGAGTGAATCGCGTTGGCGCCGGGGAGCAGCTCACCTAGCCAAGGCTTGGGGAACGAGGTGCGGGTCTGAGTGGCGAACCTGTGGTTCAGCACTCGCCTTTATGTCATGTCAGAGTGTTGAAACAGATGACTGAATGGTTACCAGGAAACTACGAAATCGCTTTAAGAAAAAAAAAGAAGCCAGCAAGGCTCTTATGCAACCTGCTGTTTGCATAAACAAGTAATAAAAAAAAAAATCCCCCGGGGAGACAGGAACCCACAAAATTTTGTAAATGTAAAGAATATGTTTGGGCAAGCCGACTGTCATTGTGAATTACTGAAATGTGTAAGCCTGTGTGCCTGTATACTGAATACTTAGCATAGGAGAATTAATTCACAGTCATGTGGTTGTCTTGCATAATGAACAAAACAACAACAGCAATATTAATTTACTGTGCTCAACAGAAACATGAAGAATTTGCATGGAGTCTCTGCAGGCATGGGTTTTAAGAAACGGTAGTGTGTGTGTGATTTTTGAGGGGGATGGAAGGCCAAGGGAATAGTAATTGGCTAGTATTTTATGAGGACAGATGTGTTGCATTTGATGTTTCCAGGCCATCTTCTCCGTACAAGCATGGATTGCTTTTCTACACCAGAATGCTGCAATTAATTCCCAGCTAAGGGAGGTGGGGGGAAGCTATTTGAGAGCAGCATGCCATTTCATAAGATGCTTGAAAACTTGAACCCAGTTTGGGTTGCCAGTGGTATGTTACAATAAGTTGGGTTTTTCCTTTGTTTGTGTTAGATTTTGAGATGCCTCCATGCTCAAGTAAGTAATTTATTGTTAAGGAGGTGATTTATTAAAATTAATAAGCTTTATTTTTTGGAGCAGTTTTAAATTCCCAGCAAAACCGAGCAGAAAGTACAGCAAGTTCCTGTTTACCAGCTGTCCCCATAATACAACCTCCCTCACAATGTGCAGGATATTTTCGATTTCTTAAAATTTTATTTATTTATAGATTTATTTTTTAATAAATTTTGCTTAATTTTAGCTGTGTTGGGTCTTCATTGCTGCTCTGGCTTTTGAGTGCGGACCAGTCTCCAGTTGCATTGCTCAGGCTTCTTGCGATGGCTTCTCTTGTTGCAGAACATGGGCTTTAGGGAGCCAGGTTTCAGTAGTTGTGGCACTTGGGTTCAGTAGTTGCGGTTCCCAGGGTCTAGTGCACAGGCTCAGTAGTTGTGACCCATGGGCTTAGTTGCTCTATGGCAAATGGGATCTTCCCAGATCAGAGATTGAATCCATGTCTCCTTCACTGGCAGGCAGATTCTTTACCACTGAGCCACCAGCGAAGCCCAATGTGCGTGATATTTTAAAAACTTCCATTTTTACAAAATTAAACTTTGAGGACTTAAGAAGACTTTGAACTCTGCCTTGCAGGAGGCCACCATTTCACACATCATTTTCTTGCTTTTCAGTATAATTGGGTATATAAATCCTTACAGAACATTTCCACCCCGCAATATTTTGGTCTGATGAATTCTTGCTGTGCAAGAGGTTCTCAGTTGTGTTGCTTCTACTCTGAGTTAGAACTAAGACATTTGTTTATTTTTATCTTTGAAAATTTGGCCACATCATGTGGCATGAGGGATCTTAGTTCCTGGACCAGGGATTGAATCTTCTCCCTCTGCGGTGGAAGTGTAAAGTCTTAATCACTGGACTGCCAGGGAAGTCCCAGACATTTGTTTCTTTAGTTTCACACCCAGGTTCTGCCATAGGGGTTTGTAGACTCCTCCCAGTAAACGGGAGTCAAGATGATCTAATGTTAGGCTCATGTAGGAAGCAGTGGCACTTGATGATGGAGACGATGATGAACATGATGTTGGCAGTCATGTTAGGGAGAGCTTCCTGCATGTCAGGTGGCATGCTCAGTGCTTTAAATACATTCGCTTGTTTTCCCCTGACTTCAGTCCAGGAGGTAGGGACTACTACTGATTTTCATTTCGAAATGAGGAAAGTGAAGCTCACAGAAGTTGGCCGTATATATAGTCAAGGCTACACAGATCATAAGATTTGAATCTGGCACTGGCTTCAAAGCTTGCATCCCTAACCAATACACTACACTGCCTCTTATTATATTATTGCCCCATCTGTAAGGCTGCACCAGATTGAGGTCACATTGTGTGGGTGTAGAAAGACTCAAGTGAAATGACTAGCATTTGTTTCCTATCCTTGATGCCTGTCAATATCCTGCTCCCTTCTCAGATGAATGTGGATTTGTCAGTGACATTCAGAAAGTAACCCTAAGGGCCTTTATTAGCTAAGAGTCAGAAAATCCAACTATTCACAATAGTTATTTCCAGGAGCTGGAGTTTGCAAGGGATCTTCCCTTTGTAAGGGTTTCTTTCTGTTTTGTTTTTAATTTTTATTGGAATATAGTTACTTGACAATGTTGTGTTACTTTCTACTGTACAGCAAACTGAATCAGCTATCAGGACATGTATATCCCCTCTGTTTGGGATTTCCTTCGCATTTAGATCCCCACAGAGCACTGAGTAGAGTTCCCTGTGCTGCACAGCAAGTTCTCATTAGTTACCTGCTTTATACATAGTGTGTATATGCCAATTCCAATCCCCTAATTCTTTTTTCCCCTCATAAACTTTTATTTATCTGTTTATTTTTATTACTTAAAAAGTTTTAATTGGAGGCTGACTGCTTTACAATGCTGTGTTAGTTTCTGCTGTACAACATTGTGAATCAGCTGTGAGTATAAATTTATCCCCTCCCTCTTGAGCCTCCCTCTCACCCCTCCAGGTCATCACAGAGCACTGAGCTGAGCTCCCTGTGCTTTACAGCAGCTTCCGACTAGCTAGCTATTTTACACACGGTAGTGTATATATGTTAATACTGCTCTCCCAATTCGTCCCACCCTCCCCTTCCCCCGCTCTGTCCACCTTTGAAAGTTTTATAATTTCATAATATTTGGATAAAATTAGGAAAGAACAAGAATAGATATTGCTTCATTTGAAAAAAAAAAAAAGATAGAGAAGTTGGAGACCCTGAATGCTTTTTTCTGGCTCCATCATTACCCATGAAACCTCTTAACCCCTGAACTTCCCATGTGTAATGTGGAAGATAGGACCATCTTCCAGATCCGTTCCAGCTCTCACATCCTAAGATTCTAAACCCAAGTTCACAACTGCTCAGAAAGTGTCAATCCCGGCCTCCCTGGATCCTGGCCCTGCTGTGGAATTCCCAGTCTTACTACTGTGTCATGGGCGTGTTTTGTCTTGCTCCTGTCTTCCTTTTATGCATTTTTTTTTCTTACTAGTGCATGAGTTGTACAGAAACTTGTTTTAGTGATTCACTTCAACAGCTCAGGCAGTGATTCCACCAAGTTTGGGGGAACTCCACTTAACATTTATGATTTTCACCATTAACTCAAATCTCCCTTCTTAGTTCTCTTATCACAACTGGAATGTGTCCCAGAGCAGGATGGAACTATTTTTAAAATTAAAAATAACAATAGCTTTCATTTATCAACTGCTTGCTTTGTGCCAGGCATGCGGCTAAGAGCTGTACATACACAATCTCATTTAATCCTCTCAGAAACCCATGAGGAGTTGCCCTGCTATGATCACAGATCAGAAACCTGAGGCTTAGAGAGGTTAAGTAATTCATGGTTTGTCTTTTTTTTTTTTTTTTGAAGTATAGTTTATTTACAATGTTGTGTTGTGTTTGGTGGTGGCGGTTTAGTTGCTCAGTCGTGTCCGACCCTTTGCGACGCCTCTGTCCATGGGATTCTCCAGGCAAGAGTACTGGAGCGGGTTGCCATTTCCTTCTCCAGGGGATTTTCCTGACCTAGAGATAGAACCCAGGTCTCCTGCATTGGCAGGCAGACTCTTTACCGACTGAGCTATGAGGGAAACCCAAAGTTGTGTTTAATTTCTGCTGTATAGCAAAACGACTCAGCTATACATACATATATATATTCTTCGTATTCTTTTCCATTCTGATTTATCACAAGATACTGAGTGTATTTCCCTATACTGTGCAGTAGGGCTTTGCTGTTTACTCACCTGTCCCTGGTGGTCTAGTGGTTAGAATTCGGCACTCACTGTTTGTCTTTGAACATAGCTGAGGTTTCTGTTTCAGTGATCTATTACTGTTTCAAAAACCACCACAAAATTTAGTGGCTTAAAACAGTCACTGTTAAAAAAATAAAAAGAGTCACCACTGTATTATCATGACTTGACTGAGCTTAGCTAGTCAGTCCTTGTTTGGGGTCTCTTAGATGGCAGGGAGGCTCATGCGTGCCACTTGGGGTGCCTGGGCATCTCTTCCTCTTCATATGGTCTGTCTCTCTCTATGGCATCTGTACACAGCCTCTTCACATAGTCCTTCCACTGAGTATGCTAGACTTCTTACAAGGCTACTCAACGTTTCCAAAAGCACACAAGCAGACTCTCTTTATCTCTCTCTCTCCCTTCTTTCTTTCCTTCCTTCCACGGCACCGGGTTTTAGTCACAGTATGCAAACACTTAGCTGTGGCATATGGAATCTAGTTCCCTGACCAGGGAATGAACCCGGGCCCCTGGCACTGGGAGCACAGAGATGCAGACCTTCTTAATGCCATGGCTCGGAAATCCCAGACCATCACCTGCACCACATTCTACTGGCCAAGGCGAGTCACCAAGTCAGTCCATATTGCACAGGGAGGGGCCATATAAGGGTGGGGGTTCAGGAAGCACAGTTCACTTTTGCTATTTGGGGGGACCTGTACTCTGTAGGTAGTAAATGACATTGAGTTGGGACATTTGGGAAGTGAGAGACCTTTGGACCTCTCGCGAAGAGGATAAAGTAGCAGAAATCGAAAGTTAGTGGGGAGAGGAAGCTGGCGATACTGACTAGCAGAGACTTTAAAAGAAAGGAGAAGGGTATTTCAGAGTTTTGAAACACAGTGTTAAATTTAATGTAAAAAATCTGAGGGCAAACCAGAATAACCAAATAACCTTGAAAAAGAAGAACAAAGTTGGAGGACTCACATTTTGCAACTGAAAACTTAACTGCAAATCAATAATAATCAAGACTGTGATTCTGGCATAAGAATAGATGTATAGATCAATAGAGCAGAATTATTGAGGGTTCATAAATAAACTCTTGCATTTATGGTCAGATGATTTTCTTCATCTTTTTTTTTTTTTTTTTTTAGTATCTATTTATTTGGCTGTGCTGAGCCTTAGTTGTGGTGCTTGGAATTTTCGATCTTCATTGTGGCACGTAGAAACTTTAGTTGTGACGTGTGAACTCTTGGTTGCTGCATGTGGGATCTAGTCCCCTGACAAGGAATTGAACCCAGGCCCTCTGCATTGGACCACCAAGGAAGTCCTATGGTCAGCTGATTTTCAACAAGGGTGCTAAGACAAATCCATGGGAGAAAGAATCATCTGTTCAATAAGTGCTACTGGATGACTAAACAGGCAGATGAATGAAGCTGGGGCCTTTCCTTGAACTGGACACACAAATTAACTCAAAATGGATTACAAACCTAAACATAAGACATAAAACTCTTATAAGAAACCCTAAGAGTAATAATTCGGCATGACTGTGGCTTAGGCACAGCCTTTCTAGGTACAACATCAAACACACACACAAACAAAACTGATAAGCCAGACTTCATCACTTTAAAGGAGTGAAAGTTTTTGTTTGGTTTTTACAAAAAGAAGGAAAAAAAAAAAGGCTTGTTAAACAAACCAACCAAACAAGGGCCCATTGGTGAGAATGTGGAAGAAGGCTTTTTCATACACTATTGGGGGAGTCTAAGTTGGTTCTAAAGGAGATCAATCCTGGATGTTCATTGGAGGGACTGATGCTAAAGCTGAAACTCCAATACTTTGGCCACCTCATGAGACGAGTTGACTCACTGGAAAAGACTCTGATGCTGGGAAAGGTTGGGGGCGGGAGGAGAAGGGGACGACAGAGAATGAGATGGCTGGATGGCATCACCGACTCTGTGGACATGAGTTTGAGTGTACTCCGGGAGTTGGTGATGGACAGGGAGGCCTGGCGTGCTGTGATTCATGGGGTCGCGGAGAGTCGGACACGACTGAGCGACTGAACTGAACTGAACTGAAGTTGGTTCAGCCTTTTTGTTGAGTAGTTTGGTGGTATCTATCAAGGTTTTAATAAGAACTAATACAATATAATAATAAGGGTTAATAGAAGTAGAGCTACTCCAGGGACTTCCCTGGTGGTCCAGTGGTTAGGACTCCACATTTCTAATGCAGGGGGCATGGGACTGATCCCTGGTCATGGCACTTCTGTAGAGCATGGTCAAAAAGTAAAATAATAATAATAATTTAAAAAAAGAAATAGAGCTACTCCATGTTGGTCGCTCCACCATCAACAGAAAATTGGATTAAAGATTTACTGAGCATGGCCCCGCCCATCAGAACAAGACCCAGTTTCCCCCTCAGTCAGTCTCTCCCATCAGGAAGCTTCCATAAGCCTCTATCCTTCTCCATCAGAGGGCAGACAGACTGAAAACCACAATCACAGAAAACCAACCAATCTGATCACATGGACCACAGCCTTGTCTAACTCAATGAAACTATGAGGGCCACCCAAGACTGACAGGTCATGGTGGAGAGTTCTGACAAAACATGGTCCACTGGAGAAGGGAATGGCAAACCACTTCAGTATTCTTGCCTTGAGAGCCCCATGACAGTATGGAAAGGCAAAAAGATAGGACACTGAAAGATGAACTCCCCAGGCTGGTAGGTGCCCAATATGCTACTGGAGATCAGTGGAGAAATAACTCCAGAAAGAATGAAGAGACAGAGGCAAAGCAAAAACAACACCCAGTTGTGGATGTGACTGGTGATAGAAGTAAAGTTCAATGCTGTAAAGAGCAATATTGCATAGGAAATTGGAATGTTAGGTCCATGAATCAAGGTAGATTAGAAGTGATCAAATAGGAGATGGCAAGAGTGAACGTCAACATTTTAGGAATCAGCGAACTAAAATGGGTGGGAATGGGTGAATTTAACTCAGATGACCATTATATCTACTACTGTGGGCAGGAATCCTTTAGAAGAAATGGAATAGCCACTATAGTCAACAGAAAAGTCCAAAATGCAGTACTTGGATGCAATCTCAAAAACGACAGGATGATCTCTGTTCGTTTCCAAGGCAAACCATTCAATAACACAGTAACCCAAGTCTATGCCCCAACCAGTAATGCTGAAGAAGCTGAAGTTGAATGGTTCTATGAAGACCTACAAGAACTTCTAGAACTAACACCCAAAAAAAGATGTCCTTTTCATTATAGGGGACTGGAATGCAAAAGTAGGAAGTCAAGAAACACCTGGAGCAACAGGCCAATTTGGCCATGGAGTACAGAATGAAGCAGGGCAAAGGCTAATAGAGTTTTGTCAAGAGAACACACTGGTTATAGCAAATATCCTCTTCCAATAACACAAGAGAAGACACTACACATGGACATCACCAGATGATCAATACCGAAATCAGACTGATTATATTCTTTGCAGCCAAAGATGGAGAAGCTCTATACAGTCAGCAAAAACAAGACCAAGAGCTGACTATGGCTCAGGTCATGGACTCCTTATTGCCAAGTTCAGACTTAAATTGAAGAAAGTAGGGAAAACCACTAGACCATTCAGGTATGACCTAAATTAAATCCCTTAGATTCAAGGGATTAGGTCTGATAGACAGAATGCCTGAGGAATTAATGACAGAGGTTCATGATATTGTACAGGAGACAGGAATCAAGACTATCCCCAAGGAAAAGAAATGCAAAGAGGCAAAATGGTTGCCTGAGGAGGCCTTACAAATAGCTGTGAAAAGAAGAGAAGCAAAAAGCAAAGAAGAAAAGGAAAGATATAAGCATCTGAATGCAGAGTTCCAAAGAATAGCAAGGAGAGATAAGAAAACCTTCCTCAGTGATCGGTGCAAAGAAATAGAGGAAAACAATAGAATGGGAAAGACTAGAGATCTCTTCAAGAAAATTAAAGATACCAAGGCAACATTTCATGCAAAAATGGGCTTGATAAAGGACAGAAATGATGTGGACCTAACAGAAGCAGAAGATATATTAAGAGGTGGCAAGAATACACAGAAGAACTATACAGAAAAGACCTTCATGACCCAGATAATCACGATGGTATGATCACTCACCTAGAGCCAGACATCCTGGAATACGAAGTCAAGTGGGTCTTAGGAAACATTACTATGAACAAAGCTAGTGGAGGTGACGGAATTCCAGCTGAACTATTTCAAATCCAAAAAGATGATGCTGTGAAAGTGCTGCAGTCAATATGCTAGCAAATTTGGAAAACTCAGCAGTGGCCACAGGATTGGAAAAGGTCAGTTTTCATTCCAATCCCAAAGAAAGACAATGCCAAATTTTTTCACACTAACGCACAATTGCACTCATCTCACACACTAGTAAAGTCATGCTCAAAATTCTCCAAGCCAGGCTTCAACAGTACGTGAACCACGAACTTCCAGATGTTCTAGTTGGATTTAGAAAAGACAGAGGGTTTTTCTCCAGGTTATTTATCTGTAACTCCATTTTGCTTTCAAGATTTTGAGTCATTTTCACCATCAAAATTTGAAATTCTTTATCAGAACACTGGATTCTTGTATTCCACTTGATCGTGGAGTGCCTCTTCCCAGCTGCTCCGGCAAGGCGCAGCCGCTGTGCCTTGCCTTGGACGAGGGGTGTCTCCTCAAGGCCGCCCCTCCTGCTTTGAATGTGGATCAGCTCCTCTCGGCCCTCCGGTGCCCAGGCAGCCACCGCCTCCTGGACGTGGTGCAGCTCCTCTCGGCCACCGCCCTAACCCTGGGTGCGGGGCAGCTCCTCTCGGCCACGATTCTGCACGTGGTCGGTTGCGCCGGGAGCCGGGCGTCTCTCGCGTCTGCGCCGCCGGGAGCCGGGCGTCTCTCGCGTCTGCGCCGCCGGGAGCCGGGCGTCTCTCGCGTCTGCGCCGCCGGGAGCCGGGCGTCTCTCGCGTCTGCGCCGCCGGGAGCCGGGCGTCTCTCGCGTCTGCGCCGCCGGGAGCCGGGCGTCTCTCGCGTCTGCGCCGCCGGGAGCCGGGCGTCTCTCGCGTCTGCGCCGCCGGGAGCCGGGCGTCTCTCGCGTCTGCGCCGCCGGGAGCCGGGCGTCTCTCGCGTCTGCGCCGCCGGGAGCCGGGCGTCTCTCGCGTCTGCGCCGCCGGGAGCCGGGCGTCTCTCGCGTCTGCGCCGCCGGGAGCCGGGCGTCTCTCGCGTCTGCGCCGCCGGGAGCCGGGCGTCTCTCGCGTCTGCGCCGCCGGGAGCCGGGCGTCTCTCGCGTCTGCGCCGCCGGGAGCCGGGCGTCTCTCGCGTCTGCGCCGCCGGGAGCCGGGCGTCTCTCGCCCTCATTTTTAAAATCTCATTAAATTACAGACTTTCTTTCTTTTTTCCAATATAAATGCTCTTTTCTTTTCATGCCACAAGTTTTGATGTATACTATTTTTGTTTTTGTCTGGTTCTAAATAACTTCTAATTTTTACTATTATTATTTCTAGAAGTATATTTCCTAATTTCCAAGCAAATGGAAGTTTTTAGGTCTTAATTGCAGCACTCAGGCTTAGTTCCCCACGGCATGTGGGATCTTAGTTCCTGGCCAGGGACTGAACCTGCGTCCCCTGCACTGGAAGGCAGATTCTTAATCACTGGACAGCCAGCGAAGTCCCCAGAAAACAATCTTTTGTGTATATGTAGAGATCCTCTTCAGGCTTCCCCTGTGGCTCAGCAGTAAAGAATCTGCCTGCAGTGCAGGAGACGCGGAGACCTGGGTTCAGTTTCTGGGTTTGGAAGATCCTCTGGAGGAAGAAATGGCAACCCGTTCCAGTAATTTTGCCCAGAAAACCCTGTGGACAGAAGAGCCTGGACTGCGACCTTCAGCTATCTGAGTCCGTGACTGTGTTTGATTCAGCTCCCCTGGCACAAGGCTTGGCCCAGAGCAGCTGTGCGTGAACAAAGGACCAGGACCAATGGTGACTGGATGCTCTAGAGGGCGCTGTCCAGTAGAAATGTAATGTGAGCTGCATATGTAATTTTTGTATTGGGATTAAAAATGTAAAAATAAAAAAAAAAAAAAGAAAAGACAGAGGAACCAGAGATCAAATTGCCAACATCTGTGGGATCATTGAAAAAGCAAGAGAGTTCCAGAAAAACGTCTACTTCTGATTTATTGACTATGCCAAAGCCTTTTGACTGTGTGGATCACAACAAACTGTGGAACATTCTTCAAGAAATGGGAATACCAGACCATCTGACCTGCCTCTTGAGAAATCCATATGCAGGTCAGGAAGCAACAGTTAGATCTGGACACGGAACAACAGACTGGTTCCAAATCAGGAAAGAAGTACGTCAAGGCTGTATATTGTCACCCTGCTAATTTAACTTATATGCAGAGTACATTATACAAAATGTTGGGCTGGATGAAGCACAAACTGGAATCAAGATTGCCAGGAGAAATATCAGTAACCTCAGATATGCAGATGACACCACCCTTATGGCAGAAAGTGAAGAAGAACTAAAGAGCCTCTTGATGAAAGTGAAAGAGGAGAGTGAAAAAGTTGGCTTAAAGCTCAACATTCAGAAAACGAAGATCATGGCATCTGGTCCCATCACTTCATGGCAAATAGATGGGGAAACAGTGGAAACAGTGACAGACTTTATTTTGGGGGGCTCCAAAATCACTGCTAATGGTGACTGAAGCCATGAAATTAAAAGATGCTTGCTCCTTGGAAGGAAAGTTATGACCAACCTAGACATCGTATTAAAAAGCAGAGACTTTGCCAACAAAGGACCATCTAGTTGAAGCTATGGTTTTTCCAGTAGTCATGTATGGATGTGATCGTTGGACTATAAAGAAAGCTGAGTGCAGAAGAATTGATGCTTTTGAACAGTGGTGTTGGAGAAGACTCTTGAAGAGTCCCTTGGACTGCAAAGAGATCAAACCAGTCTATTCTAAAGGAAATCAGCCCTGAATATTCATTGGAAGGACTGATGCTGAAGCTGAAACTCCAATATTTTGGCCACATGATGCGAAGAACTGACTCATTGGAAAAGATCCTGATGCTGGGAAAGATTGAAGGCAGGAGGAGAAGGGGATGACAGAGGATGAGATGATTGGCACTGACTCAATGGACCTGAGTTTGAGCAAGCTCCGGGAGCCGGTGATGCGTGCTGCAGTCCATGGGGTTGCAAAGAGTCGGACACGACTGAGCGACTGAACTGAACTGAATGTTGGTCACTATTGTAGGGGCTTTATACAGCTAAACTCATTTAGTGCTCAGAACATCTTTAAGAGATAGGTAGTATACATAGGTACTATTCTTTTACAGACAAGGAAAATAAAGCAGTGAGAGGTTAAGTAATTTTCTCAAAAAAAAAAAGGAGATAGGATTGGAATGCACAAGATGTAACTCCAAGGGTTCTCCTCTCAGCCACTGTGCACTCGACCTCACCCAGTGTGCCTTTGACTCAGCAATTCCATGTCTAAGAATCTATCTTCCAAAGTCTTTGGCACAACCTAAAGATATATCACTCAGTATGTTCACCATAGCAAAGTGGCAATAGAGGAAAACTAGAAATAAATGTCTGTTAGTTGAGAAAACTACATGTGGCTCATTTACACAATGAGATATAATTTCAAAAAGGAAATTGATCTCTATTCTGACTTAGGAAGGGCTTCCCAGGTGGCTCAGTGGTAAAGAACCTGTCTGCCAGTACAGAAGATGCAGGAAACCTGGGTTCGATCCCTGAGTCAGGAAGATTCCCTGGAGAAGGGCATGGCAACCCACTCCGTTATTCTTGCCTGGGAAATCCCATGGACAGAAGAACCTGGCAGGCTACAGTCCACAGGGTCACAGAGTCAGGCACGACTGAGCATGCATACACTGACGTAGGAAACTGTTCGTGATAAAATACCTTGCAAAACTCTTTCTATCTTGCTTTAATAAGATGAAAGATTCCTTACCTTTGTGCAAGTATGTATGTATTCCAAATGTTAAAAGTCACCACGTCTAGAAATCAGATTAAGAAGAAAGGAAGACTTTTACTTCTTACTTTATATATCTGTGTGTTCCTTGATTTCTGAATGAAAACGTAACATGCTTCTGTAATGAAATACATTGAATTCTTGTCCAAAAAGAAAGGGATCTGCAAGTCTATTCATGAATCTTCTGTCAGGAAAGATTGTGAGCAGACCCTTCTCACCCAGGTGGATCTCACAGCTTCCCCTCTTACCAGGTCGTTGTGGCCCAGCCTAGACTTTCCATTCCAGTCCCATTGATCTTCCTGCAGTTCCCTCAACCAGGATTAAGGGCCCCTGGCTTCTCCTGTAGAACCCCAAGTTTACCACTTTCACTGCAGTTACCTTGAATGGTAAATTTAGTTTTTCCTTGGTTTCTACATGGAACCCATGGGGTGAGGGCTATGTTTTTTGCTTGGGTTTTCACTGTGCCTGGTACAGAGCTGGTACCTGATGAATGTTCCTTGAAAGAGGGAATGAATGAATGAAACCGTATCATCACCGGAAGCTGAATATAGAGTAAGCCCGTCTCGGAGTCCATCTGTTTGTGCTGCTCCATCACAGACTCTGTCTATGTAAAATGTAGGGCCCCAGATTTCCCTTGGAGAAGGAAATGACAACCCACTCCAGTATTCTTGCCTGGAAAACCCCAGGGACAGAGGAGCCTGGTGGGCTGCCATCTATGGGGTCGTACACGACTGAAGCGACTTAGCAGCAGCAGCAGACTTCCCTGGTGGTCCAGTGGTTAAAAATCCACCTGCCAATGCAGGGCACATGGATTCGATCCCCAGTCCGGGAAGATCCCACCCATGTCAACTAAGCCTGTGTGCCAACTACTAAGCCAGTACACTGCCAAAAATCAATTAATTAATTAGTTTTAAAAATGTAGGGCTCCAGCTTCATGGATGAGTTCAGAAGGGTCCTCTAATTAGTTTATGCCCTGCTGTCACTATCTTGAAATGCTTTATGCTTTTTGAATGAGGGACCTTGCATTTTCTCTTTGCACTGGCCTTTCAAATAAGATAGCTAATCCTGAAGCCATTTATGGACTCCCTGAGATGGTGGGGTCTTGCATCATACTGGAAAACTGTGAATTAGAAGGCCCAGATGGCAACAGGCTGAGAGTATGCATCACAAGGTGTCTACCTCCTGCCTCAGGGTTCTAATCCCACCCAAGCAGCCCCTGCACTCCGGTGACTTCAGACACCATCTTAACCATGTCAGTTGTAGGAAAGGGTAAGGAAACCCATTCTGAGAGTAGTCCAGAATCTGAATTTTCACAGTCAGCACCACTAAAAGGTACCTCTTATTTTTTTCCATAGAATTTGTGAACAATAATGGTCTACTATCCCTTCTCTCTTTTATGTGACTTTTCCTGAAAGACCCTGAGTCAGAGGAGACAACATTTTCTTCTACATCGATGACATTTCCCTATTCCAGGTAGTTTAAACAGAAGTTTCATCAACAAAGCTATACATCACTTCCTTACAATTTCTGAAGTTTTCTTGATAACATTTATGTTTCTCCACGTTCTATGAATTTGACAGAAGCAAAATCAGAATCAAGACTGTGGTTGTGGTCTGAATCTTTCTTTCAGTTTGTTCTTGCTGTTTTTTAATGAGAACCTCAGCCTACCAGGGCTTCCCTGGTGGCTCAGATGGGAAAGAATCTGCCTGCAATGCAGGAGACCCAGGTTTCATCCCTGGGTCAGGAAGATCTCCTGGAGAAAGGAAGGGCTACCCACTCCTGTATTCTTGCCTGGAAAATCTCACAGACAGAGAAGCCTGGTGGGCTACAGTCCATTGGGTCTCAAAAAGTTGGACAAACACAACTGAACGACTAACACTTTCAGCCTACCATGAGCTCCTGGATTTTTTGGACTTTTTTTCTCTTGGAGGGTGAAGTCTCATGACTCTTTTGACATAGGATGACACAGACTACAGGCTTTCTTTTGGAATCTGTTTTTATTAAGATGGAGCAACAAGGGGGCAGCCCAGGAAAGATGAACTAAGAATAGAGTTTAAAGCAGAAGTGCGTGCTTTTCAGATTTATATCTAGAGTTCTTTGAAGCTAATAAGAATCCTTGCTTTCACTTCTCCTCTGGAAGCTGGGGAACAGGGCGACTAACATAGTGACATTGAGTAGCTACTTACAGGCTCTGAACACCAGGGGAAACTGCTTCTGTGCTTCAGTTTCTTTATGTGTAAAATGTGTTAACATCAGAATATTGAGCATTACTGCCAGGCAATGCACTTAATGCTCTACGTACACTTACTCATTCATTCAAATATTTACTGAGCACCCACTGTGTGCATTCACACTTCTAGATTCTAAGGATTGAGGAGTAAACAAAGTACCTGTGCTTCAGGATCTTACATTCAGTGAATCCACCCAACGACCTTCTTTTTTCTCTTGTAATCAGTTTTTGTTTGTCTGTGCTGGGTCTTGGTTGCTTTGCGCAGGGTTTGTCTAGTTGTGGTGAGCAGAGGCTACTCTTCCTTGTGGTGCACAGGCTTCTCATTGCAGTGGCTTCTCTCGTTGTGAAGCACAGGCTCTAGGCCCACAGGCCTCAGTAGTTGCAGCCCATGGGCTCAGTAGGTGCGGTGTGCCGGCTTAGTTGCTCCATGGCACGTGGGATCTTCCCAGATCAGGGATCGAACCCGTGTGCCCTGCGTTGGCAGGCAGATTCTTTACCAATACCACTAAGCCACCAATGGAGTCCCCCAAAGACCTTCTGATGTCAATGTTATTGGTACCCCTGTTTGACAGATGAGGAAATTAAAGCTAAACGTGGTTAAATAAAATCTGCGCCCAGATCACACATCTAGTAACTGGCTAAGCTGGCATTTGAACTTAGATTGATCTACTTTGTACAACCCATGTTTTCCATCTCTGCCCTTAAAAATGAGTTAATAGGAATAATATATATACATACGTGCATACTTAATTGTGTCCAGCTCTTTGTGACCCCATGGACTGTAGCCCGCCAGGCTTCTGTCCATGGGATTTCCCAAGCAACAATACTGGAGTGGGTTGCCATTTCCTTCTTCAAGGTCTTCATGACCCAAGGATGGAATCTGGGTCTTCTGCTCTGCAGGCAGATTCTTTACCACTGTGCCACCTGGGAAGGCCAGGGACAGCCTAGATGGGTGTTTTGAGGCCAAAGAATGCAACACTGGTATTAGTTGCAGATTAAGGGTTTTAATGGGCTTCCCCAGTGGAAAAGAATCTGCCTGCAATGCACAAGCCACAGGAGGTACAGGTTCGATCCCTGGGTCAGGAAGATCTCCTGGAGGAGGGCATGGTAGCCCACTCCAGTATTCTTACCTGGAGAGTCCCCATGGACAGAGAAGCCAGGTGAGTTACAGTCCATAGGGTCACAAAGAGTCGGACACGACTGAAGCGACTTAGCATGCATGCAAGGTTTTTAACTGGAGAGAATCCCCTGGGAATTTGAGAATGTGTAAAGAGAGGAGCCAAGAACGCTTTCACCACTTTGTGACTTGAGAACAGAGCTAAGATCAACTTGGCATCTCTCCCCCTAATCCAGGGCAGAAGCAACATGTCATTTCATACAATCATCTCATTCTGAGGACCCTGTGGGCATATTTGGAAATTCATGTACACAAGGCCTACTACGTTTTCCACCCTTTGGTGTTTGTATAGAATCCTACAATAAAAGGAAAACACGGGTGTTTGTAGAGAACAGGTCTAGAAACTATAGTTACCATAAGGGTGAAGGTCATAAACTTCTCTGTTCCCCCCCACCCACCCACCCCCCGCCAAAATACACAAATTGACTAAGGACCCTCCGGGTCAAAGGGACACTAGCAAAGTACTTGGCACAGAATATTAGTTCAGTAAATACGTAGAAAACGAATGATTGAATAATTTAAACTCATAGTCACATTACAAGCAGCCAAAGCAATTTCGCTGGACTCGGCACTTCCCAAAGGCTAATAGGACTTTTTCAAGTGCTCAGCTTCCACTGGAAAAATCAGGACAGATAAACATATCCTACAGTACCTTCTTTGAAATGCAAATACTTGCAGAAAAACATGGAGCTCTGAAAAGGTGGCAGCATATTGTTTTTGCTGTCATTCTTCTTCGGCTCCTGAGAAGCCAGAAAAGTAGAGGGACCCTGGGTAGATGAAAATCTTTGGGGTCAAGACATCACACTCTAAAGAGCCTCCCTCTGCCTGAAATAAAAATATTGACTTATCCCAGTTTCTATTTACCAAGAAAAGTAAGGATTTAAGATCAGAGGATGGGTCATTAAATTCGCTGACTCCCCCAGGGAGAGAACATGACAGAATGACAGAGTTAAACATTAGTACATATTACCTGAGGCATTTAAAATTACTCAGGGACCAAGCTGTTCCCAATACACGACACACACATGCCTCTGTCATTAAGAGTCAAATTATATAAATGCAACTGACTCACTTCTCAAGTGGAACCTTCCAAAAAGGCATAGTGATCCGAATTTCATATCCAACAGAGTGAGAAGCGTACAGCTAAGAAAGAATGGCATTTTCAAGGCTCCCCACCCCTCAGCATGGAGTATTTCTAAGTCACTAATCCATCCTCCTTGATTTTGTCCATCTGTCTGTCCTGGTGCCATCCGTCACATTTGGAGATCTCACTGCACCTCGGACTGGCTTTGGAAGCTATTTGCCACACTGATGCAACTCTTGCAACAAAGGTTGGACGTGGGCATCCCCTCTGGCCTCTTGAAGCATCCCGGACACCTAGGTCTCAAACTGCAGATTTTGAGCTTGGTGTAGAATTTGGGGAATGAGGGACTTGAAAAATAATATACCAGGGGGTCCAGCATGCTGTTTATGTAGGTGAAGCTGAGGGTGACGTGGAGGGCCACATGGACAGATGGATTGCAGGCGCTGGAGGGCACCGTCCAGAGGAAATACAGTCTGGCCAACGCGCTGGGTAGGTAGCAGGCAATAAACACCACCGCCACCATCATGATGAAACGAATAGGCTTCTTCATCCGACTCTGCCTGGCCAGACGCTGCCTCTGCTTGAGGCTCCAAATGATCTTGAAGGAGCAGAACAAGATGATGCCAAGGGGCAGAAAGAACTCCAGCTGGAACATGACGTCATGCCAGCCGTTGGCCGACACCATGATGAAGCTCTCACAGGCTATGACCTTCTCTTGCACACACAGATGGTTCTCCATCAGAAGATACAGAGTCCCCAGGATGACCAGGGTCCAAAGGGCACAGACGATGCCAACCGCAGTCCAGTTGGAGATGGTGTTCACCATATGGTGGGGGTGGACCACTTTAAAATACCGGTCCACAGCCACCGCTGTGAGGAAGACAATGCTCCCGGCCCTGTTCATGGCCAGCATGAAGAGCGCCACCCTACAAGGAATATCCTCAAACGCCCATTGCCTCTGTCTGAGGTAGTAGTCTGTCCGAAAGGGCAGGCAGATCATCAGAAGGAAGTCGGCCATGGCCAAGTTGAACAGGTAAATAGTGCTTGGCTTCCAGGTCTTCATGTGAAAGCAGAAACCACAGAGGGCGACACCGTTGCCCAGGATGCCGAGCACAAAGGCGAGGATTAGCAGCGACGGCATCACCTCGGGCATGTGGTACCCCTGGATGAGGCAGCACGACCTGTTGGCCATGGTGGACAGAGGACCAGTTTTCTGTGTGCCAGGCCGTGCCGTTTCCAACTCCTTCACCGTGGGAGGCAGGTACCGCACATGTACATGGATGCAGGCACCCCACGGAGAACGGAAACTTCAGCCAGGAAATGCTACACTGCAGTGGAGGCTGGATCACAAGCGCTCCATCTCCAACCCCCACCCCCCACCTCCTGGCCCAAGAGCTGAAGCCTGTAGCACCCCAGGGCCTGGAAACACAGCTGACTTTACCAAGTTGTCATTTCTGGGAAGTAGCTGGCTGGTCCGAGGAAAGCCATGCCGGAGAGGAGTTGCTGGGACCTGCCCCAGAATAAATTTTTCTTTCCAGCCACTCTCTTTCTCTTCAGATTCTCTCCAAGCTGGAGCATTAAGCGAAGCTACTCAGAAGGCACGAAAAAATAAAAAAAGCTTGTTTGGCCTCCCTCCCCAGTGGAGAAACACAAACATTTCCTGGAGCTGTTCTGGGTCTCTCCTCCCTAACCTTTGCCTGACTGCCCCAACCTCACCCTTATCCCGTGGGGGCTCTCCCAGGCGGTGCCAGAGAAGGGAGGCTTAGCTCTGCCGCTCCTCAGGGCCACTTTCTGCACCCAGACCCAAAAATACAGCACTTCAAAATCAGAAGGATCTATGGAGGGAAAAAAATATCCCTAAAATAGCACTTGTTTGGCTGTTTGAAAAATTCTCTGAAATGAATTGCTCTCCCTTTCCTTCACTGGCACCTCCTACCCTGGACATCCTTCTTTGGACCCAGTGACCAGCTTCACCAACACCGAGACCGTGAAACGAATCTGAAGCCACTTCTCAAGTCCGTCTTCATGAAACAGCCTCTCTGGGAGCCGGGTTCTCTGCTAGCAAAAGAGGATTTGGCTCCGAGTTTCCCAAATCCGCCTGCTCAAAAGAGTGGAGTGCCACAATCTGTATGTTTTTCATTTTAATTATGTGTTCGGCCCATGGGTGGCGGCAGTTGGTCAAGGAGTTTATCTCCAAAACGGTCATGGGTAAAATTAGTCTGCTCCGAAGACCTGTGCATGCTAAGTCGCTTCAGTCATGTCCTGACTGTTTGCCACCCCATGGACTGTAGCCCACCAGGCTCCTCCATCTGTGGGATTTCTCCAGGCAAGAATGCTGGAGTAGGTTGCCATGCCCTCCTCTAGGGGATCTTCCCAACCCAGGGATTGAATCTGGGTCTCCTGCTTGGCAGGTGGGTTTGTAAACTTTCCTGTCCTTTGGCTTTAAAGATCATCTGTCCACGCTTCAGCTTTCAGTTTAGGGAATGGTGAGGGGAGAGAGTGTTTGGAAAGGACACATGTGGGGACCTCCTGGGTGGTCTAGTGGTTAAGACTCCAAACTTCCACTCAAGGGGCCCCACTCAAGGGGCCCAGGTTTGATCCTTGGTCAGTGAACTAAAACCCCACATGCTATAAGGTGTGGCCAAACACACACACGCACACACACACCTGGATTTCCAGCCTCTCTAGGAAACTGGAAGATCTGGCCACACTGGGCCAACCATCCCACCAGAAAACAATCTGCTGGACGTGAGAACAGCTTCACCCTTAAGACACAGCAGGAATGCTCCATTTTGCCTCTGTCCCCACTTACCTGGTCAGCTTCACTCATCAACATGCCTGGTCTCTGTGGGATTTTGAGTTTGTCACTTCTGCTCTAGGTTTGTCAGTTCTGTCCTTCTCAGGTGGCACAATGGTAAAGAATCTGCTTCTCAATACAGGAGACGCAGGTTCGATCCCTGGGTTGGGAAGATTCCCCGGAGGAGGAAATGGCAAGCCACTCCAATATTCCTGCCTGGAGGATCCTATGGACAAAGGAGCCTGGAGGGCTACAGGCCATGGGGTCGCAAAGAGTCAGACATGACTGAAGCGACTTAGCACACACGCACGCTCCAGGTTAAAGGTCACATTCCCTGGATTGGTCTACAAGGCTCTTCATAGATGATTCCCAAACCAGCTTTCCAAGATCATTTTCCTCTCACTTTCCTCCCCACACCCTACTTGTTAGTCTCCGAATTTCTAATAAATAAGTGTATCCACCAAACAGCTACACTTAGCTCCCTCACTAACCAACAGGTCCTTGAATGTAAAGTCCATATTCTTGGCAGGAAGGGCCTACAAGAAGGATCTGATGATTAGCTCCTACTTTTCATGAGAGCATGTATCTGCCAGTTACACTCTGTGGATCTTTGTGATTCTTTTTTTTTTTTTTTGACCATGCCTCGTGGCAAGTGGGATCTTTGTTCCCCGACCAGGGATTGAACCAAGGCCCCCTGCATTAAAATGTGTGGAGTCTTAATCACTGGACCACAAGGCAAGTTCCTACTTTGTGATTCTTTAC
Organism: Moschus berezovskii; assembly: GCF_049115385.1. Classification (NCBI taxonomy): domain Eukaryota; kingdom Metazoa; phylum Chordata; class Mammalia; order Artiodactyla; family Moschidae; genus Moschus; species Moschus berezovskii. The sequence continues at coordinate 55,964,346 of NC_142478.1, read as the reverse complement.
GAAGCTAACTGGCAGGGGAAATCTATGTAGGCTGGAATGCCCCAAGGTGAGCCCTGGGTGGGTGAACCTGAGCACCTTGATATAGTCAGGCTGGATTTTTCAACAAATGGAAAAGACTCTTCCTTCTGTGTTACCAGAGACTATTGAGATTCTCATAAGTACGAAGACGAGTGTTTCCCTTTTCCCAAATGACTAATACTTGCCTTTCTTTTTTTAAAAACAATTTTATTGATTTGTTTGGCTTTTGACTGTGCTGGGTCTTTGTGGTTGCACGCAGGGTTTCTCTCATTGCTCCTCATTGTGGTGGCTTCTCTTGTTGAGGAGCTCTAGTAGTTGTAGCTTGTGGGCTCAGAAGTGGCAGTTCCCAGGCTCTAGAGCACAGACTCAGTGTTGTGGGCTTCTGTGTGACACACATGTGACACATGGGCTTAGTTGCTCCAAGGCTTGTGAGGAACTTGCTGGATCCAGGATCAAACCGTGTCTCCTGTATTGGCAGGAAGGTTCTTTACCACTGAGCCACCAGGAAAGCCCTAACACTTTTCCTTCTTTTCCACATCCTTTCAATTCAGCTTGGCTGTGTCCGACTCTTTGCGACCCCATGAATTGCAGCACGCCAGGCCTCCCTGTCCACCACCAACTCCCAGAGTTCACTCAACCTCATGTCCATCGAATTGGTGATGCCATCAAGCCACCTCATTCTCTGTCGTCCCCTTCTCCTCCTGCCCCCAATCCCTCCCAGCATCAGAGTCTTTTCCAATAAGTCAACTCTTCGCATGAGGTGGCCAAAGTATTGGAGTTTCAGATTTAGCATCAGTCCAATGAACACCCAGGACTGATCTCCTTTAGAATGGACTGATTGGATCTCCTTGCAGTCCAAGGGACTCTCAAGAGTCTTCTCCAACACCACAGTTCAGAAGCATCAATTCTTCGGTGCTCAGCTTTCTTCACAGTCCAACTCTCCCATCCATACATGACCATGGGAAAAACCATAGCCTTGACTAGACGGACCTTTTTTGGCAAAGTAATGTCTCTGCTTTTTAATGTGCCATCTAGGTTGGTCATAACTTTCCTTCCAAGGAGTAAGCGTCTTTTAATTTCATGGCTGCAATCAGCATCTGCAGTAATTGTGGAGCCCAAAAAAATAAAGTCTGACACTGTTTCCATGTTTCCCCATCTATTTCCCGTGAAGTGATGGGACCAGATGCCATGATCTTAGTTTTCTGAATGTTGAGCTTTAAGCCAACTTTTTCACTCTCCTCTTTCACTTTCATCAAGAGGCTTTTGAGTTCCTCTTCACTTTCTGCCATAAGGGTGGTGTCATCTGCATATCTGAGGTTTTTGATATTTCTCCCAGCAATCTTGGTTCCAGCTTGTGCTTCTTCCAGCCCAGTGTTCCTCATGATGTATTCTGCATATAAGTTAAATAAGCAGGGTGACAATATACAGCCTTTTTTTAAAAATATTTTTTATTTTTTATTGGAGGCTAATTATTTTACAATATTATATTGGTTGGTTTTGCCATACATTGACATGAATCCGCCACAGGTATACATGAGTTCCCCAATATACAGCCTTGACATACTCCTTTTCCTGTTTGGAACCAGTCTGTTGTTCCATGTCCAGTTCTGACTGTTGCTTCCTGACCTGCATACAGATTTCTCAGGAGGCAGGTCAGGTGGTCTGGTATTCCCATCTCTTTCAGAATTTTCCACAGTTTATTGTGATCCACACAGTCAAAGGCTTTGGCATAATGAATAAAGCAGAAGTAGACATTTTTCTGGAACGCTCTTGCTTTGATCCAGGGGATGTTGGCAATTTGATGTCTGATTCCTCTGCCTTTTCTAAAACCAGCTTGAACATCTGAAGTTCACGGTTTACATATTGCTGAAGCCTGGCTCAGATCTAGTATCCCACCCTATATCTATTCTCAGACCACTGCCAGAAACTGAACCAGCGTCTTTCATCTCCTGCATTGGCAGGTGGATTCTTTACCACTGTGCCGCCTGGGAAACTCACCAAGTAGCTCATAAGCTTGGTTCCCTCTCCCTTGCTTGCAAAATCCCCCATCTACTGATCATTTGCCCTAAATCTCCCTCCACCCACACTCCTACCACTTTGGCTGGCCCAGTTTCTGGAGGAATGCAGCCACCTCATGCTTGGGCCTGCTCTCATGCTCCTCCTCCAATCCATTCCCCCAAAACTCAGATCTGATGTCACCTATCACCCACCCAGTTGAATGCTCCAGTGGTTCCCTGTTGTCCTTAGCAGGGAATTCAAGACACCATAGGAATTGGTCTTGATGTCTTCAACAGGAACCATAGTAGTGTTTAGTGTCCAAAGCCTGTCTTATATGGACTGCTGAGGACACCATTCCTTCCCTCCTGGTCATGGATAACCCCTTTTTTTGGCTTTAGCATCTTCCACTAAAACTTTCCACAGTGATAGAAATCTTCTGTTATATACATGTAACACCTGAGCACTTGGAATTGGGGCTAGTGGGCACTGAATTTTCAATGTTATTTAATTTTAATTAATTTCCCTTCTGAAAGCCACATAGCCACATGTGGTTTGTGACTACCATACAGGTAGCCCAGGGGATACCTCTTCCTTCAACCCCCAAGCCTCCAGTGCATCTCCCACACTGCTGCTGCTGCTAAGTAGCTTCAGTTGTGTCCGACTCTGTGTGACCCCGTAGACGGCAGCCCACCAGGCTCCCTGTCCCTGGGATTCTCCAGGCAAGAACACTGGAGTGGGTTGCCATTTCCTTCTCCAATGCATGCAAGTGAAAAGTGAAAGTGAAGTCGCTCAGTCGTGTCTGACTCTTCGCGACCCCATGGACTGCAGCCTACCAGGCTCCTTCGCCCATAGGATTTTCCAGGCAAGAGTACTGGAGTGGGGTGCCATTGCCTTCTCCATCTCCCACACTAGTCTGGGTTAAACCCTCCTCTCTGCCCATATCCACCATGCCCACGCTGACCACACAGTATTGTCATGATTTACATGTGTGTCTTCCCCTAGTTCTTTGTCTCTGTGAAACCTAGCGCTGGCTCTGATTCAGCAGTGCATGCCCAGACTGTAGCCTGGCACCAAGGGAACACTCAGGAAGTATGTCTTGGATAAATGAATGAATTAGTGTATGAATGACTCTAGATCTCTGTAGTTTTACTTTTCCCCTGGCTGCGAGGAGACACAGGAAGGGCAGGGCTTTTTTATTTGTTTTGGGGTTTTGCTTATTTTTTTTATTAAAAAGTATTGATTCATTTGGCTGTCAGGTCTCAGTTTTGGCCCACCGGATCTCTGTTGCATGATGTGGGAGCTTTCATTACAGCGCACAGATTCTCTAGTTGTGGCTCACAGGCTTAGTTGCTCCACCGCATGTGGGATCTTAGTTCACCAATCAGGGATCAAACCCATGTCCCCTGCCTTGCAAGGCAGACTCTTCACCATTGGGCCACCAGGAAAGTCCCTGTTTTTCTTTTAATGTGTATTTATTTATTTATTTGGCTATACCAGGTCTTAGTTTGGACTTGCAGGATCTTTAGTTGTGGCATGTGGGATCCAGTTCCCTGACCAGAGATCAAACCCAGGCCCCCTGTGTTGGGAGCTCTGAGTCTTAGCCCCTGGATCACTGAGAAGTCCTAGAGGGCAGATTGAAAAGACTTGTAGTCAATCTGCCAGGCTGACCTGGAGTGAGCTTGGAGTTCTTAGGCCCCACGATACCACTTTCCCTGATGCTCTGAGATAACACGTCACTTTATAGGTAAGGGGGCAGGTGGTAGACATTCGGGGGAGGAGCGGGCACTGTCCCCATGGCAGTGTATTGGGAAGGCACTCTCCTCCTGGAGTGTCTTCACTCCTGCACCTCCACCACACTCACAACACTTCCAATGCCGAGCATGTGGGATTTTTTTTCCCTGCACACCACACAGTTCTCTGTGACACCAACTGGGTGTCCTACAATTTGATTCAATTCTGACACTAACCAGAGTTGGCATGTACGCGTTCCACCCCCCGCACCAGGTTAAAGGCTCAGTTCCATGAGACTACCTCCCACTTTGGATGCTAATTGTGGATTCCCTGGATATCTACAACTTTATGTCTGACAAGGTTGCAGTTTGAAGTGCCCATAACACCCCTCCTCAGATTTAAGCATATGCTACACATTGGAGAAGGAAATGGCAACCCACTCCAGTGTTCTTGCCTGGAGAATCCCAGGGATGGGGGAGCCTGATGGGCTTCCGTCTATGGGGTCACACAGAGTCGGACACGACTAAAGTGACTTAGCAGCAGCAGCAGAACAGCTCATAGAGCTCAGGAAAACAGCTATGTTTTTGTCATTCATTTGTTAAGTCATGTCTGACTCTTTTTGACCCCATGGACTGTAATACACCAGGTTCCATGGGATTATTCAAGCAAGAAAACTGAAGTGGGTTGCCATTTCCTTCTCCAAGGAATCTTTCTGGATCAGGGACTCAAACCTGAATCTCCTGCATTGGCAGGTGGATTCTTTACCACTGAGCCACCAGGAAAGCCCCAGTTAAGTTTACCAGTTTATTCTATAGTGAAGGATGTGTTAAAGGATAGAGAAAAGCAGCCAGATAAAAGGTATGTAGGACAAGGTCTGGAAGGGTGCATGGGTTTGGGGACCCATTGGGTCTTCATGGGGTTGGGGACCTTCTGATTCATGAAAGTGATCACCAACCCAGAAGCTCCCCAAACCATATAGCATTGGGATTTTTGTGGAGGGTTCATCACATAAGCACAATCGCTCATTAACTCCATTTCCAGCCCCTCTCCCTTCTCTGAAGAATAGGAGATTGGGGCTGAAAATTCCAAGCTTCTAATCATGGCTTGGTCTTTGTGGTAACCAGTCCCCTTCCAGCAGTCCATTAAGAGTCGACCTCATTAGAATACAAGACAGAGACTTCCCTAGTGATTTAGTGCCTAAGACTCTGAGCTCCCAATGCAGGGGGTCCGGGTTCCATGCCTCGTCAGGGAACTAGATCCTGCGTGCTGCAACTCAGAGTTTGCACACTGCAACTAAAGATCACACATGCTGCAATGAAGATCAAAGATCCTGCATGCCAAAACTAAGACCTGTTGCAGCTCAATAATACATATTTTTAAAATATTATTTATTTTTTAATTGAAGCGTAATTGCTTTATAGAATTTTGTTGTTTTCTGTCAAACCTCAATATGAACCAGCCATTGGGATACATATGTCCCTTCCCTCTTGAACCTCCCTCCCATCCCCCTCCTCATCCCACCCCTCTAGGTTGACACAGAGCCCCTGTTTGAGTTCCTGAGCCATAGAGCAAATTCCCATTGGCTATCTATTGTACATATGGTAATGTAAGTACAGATATGCAGATGACACCACCCTTATGGCAGAAAGTGAGGAAGAACTAAATAGCCTCTTGATGAAAGTGAAAGAGGAGCGTGAAAAGGTTGGCTTAAAGCTCAACATTCAGAAAACTAAGATCATGGGATCTGGTCCCATCACTTCATGGGAAATAGATGGGGAAACAGAGGAAACAGTGTCAGACTTTATTTTTTTGGGCTCTAAAATCACTGCTGATGGTGACTGCAGCCATGAAATTAAAAGACGCTTACTCCTTGGAAGGAAGTTATGACCAACCTAGCTCAGTTCAGTTCAGTTCAGTCGCTCAGTCGTGTCCGACTCTCCGCGACCCCATGAATCACAGCATGCCAGACCTCCCTGTCCATCACCAACTCCGGAGTTCATTCAAACTCATGTCCACAGAGTCGGTGATGCCATCCAGCCATCTCACTCTCTGTCGTCCCCTTCTCCTCCCGTCCCCAACCTTTCCCAGCATCAGACAGCCTATTAAAAAGCAGAGACATTCCTTTGCCAACAAAGGTCCATCTAGTTAAGGCTATGATTTTTCCAGTAGTCATGTATGGATGGGAGAGTTGGACTGTGAAGAAAGCTGAGCACCAAAGAATTGATGCTTTTGAACTGTGGTGTTGGAGAAGACTCTTGAGAGTCCCTTGGACTGCAAAGCAATCCAGCCAGTCCATCCTAAAGGAGATCAGTCCTGGGTGTTCATTGGAAGGACTGATGCTGAAGCTGAAACTCCAATACTTTGGCCACCTCATGCGAAGAGCTGACTTATTTGAAAAGACCCTGATGCTAGGAAAGATTGAGGGCAGGAGGAGAAGGGGACGACAGAGGATGAGATGGTTGGATGGCATCACCGACTCAATGGACATGAGTTTGGGTAAACTCCGGGAGTTGGTGATGGACAGGGAGTCCTGGTGTTCTGCGGTTCATGGGGTCGACATGACTGAGCAACTAAACTGAATGTAAGTTTCACATCACACTCTCCATACATCTCATCCTCTCCTCCCCTCTTCCCATGTCCGTAAGTCTGTTCTCTATATCTGTTTATATGTCTATAAAAAAAAAGAAAACAAAAAACAAACAAAAAAAGAACACAAGACAATCCTATCACCCTGGAAATCCAAGGGATTTAGGAGTTCTGTGTCAGGAACCAGGGGCAGAGACCAACACCTATATTTCTTATTATGTCACAGGTAGAAAGCCAGGGCTCTCCTCCAAATTGCCTTTCCCAGCCAGGGACCTGAGGATGTGACTGTGTTAGCTTCCTGTGGCTGCTGGAACAAATTACCAGCAGCGTGGTGGCTTAAAACAACTGGAATGTGTTCTCTGAGAGTTCTGGAAACTGGAACTCTGAGATGAAGGTGTCAGGAAGGCTGTGCTCCCACCAGAGGCTCTAGGGAAGAGTTTGTTCTCCACATCTCCCAGCTTCTGGGAACTGCTGGCAGTCCTTGGCTTGTAGCCACATCAGTCTCTGTCTCCTTGGTCACATAGGCTTCTCCTCTGTGTGCCTCTAGTATGCACACTTGTCATTGGATTTAGGGCCCAGATAATCCAGAATGATCTCAGGATCACTAACTTACTTACTGCAAAGACTCTTTTTCCAAACAGGATCATATTTAGTAGTTTTGGGGGGTGATGATGTGAACATATCTTCTGTTTGGAAGGGGGGAATGTAACCACTCTACCCATTATAGTGAGCTTTTTTTTTTTTTTTTAAAGAGTCCTTTGTTTTCCTTTATTTCTTAACTTTTTATTTTATATTGGAGTATAGCCAGTAAACAATGTTGTGATAGTTTCAGGTGGGCAGCAAAGGTACTCAGCCATACATATACACGTATCCAATCTCCCCCAAACTCCCCTCCCATCCAGGCTACCAGATAACAGTGAGCAGAGTTCCCTGTGCTGTACAGTAGATCCTTGTTGGTTAAACATTTTAAATATAGCAGTGTGTACATGTCCATCCCAAACTCCCTATCTCTTCCCCCATCCTTCCTCCTGGCAACCATAAGTTCGTTTTCTGAATCTATGAGTCTGTTTCTGTTTTGCAAGTAAGTTTGTTTTTATCGTTTAAAAAGTCCTTTATTTTGGCTACATGGTGCAGCTTGCAGGATCTTAGTTCCCCAACCAGAGATTGAACCTGGGTCCTTGGCAGTGAAAGCAGAGTCCCAACCACTGGGCTACCAGGGAAGTCCCCACAGTGACATTTTCAACGTCAGTATTTGAGTCCAGAGTTCCCTTCTCTACCAAACTATTTCAAAACACCTTCTCTGGAAGGAAGGAGGAATTACTGACTGAATTTAAGGTATCAATGATCTATCGCATGTTTGATTTTGTTTCCTGCTACAGCCCAGGAGAGAGCTGGGGGCCAAAAGTTTAAGGGGAGGTTGGAGGATTGCTTCACAGGGTGACCAGGAGGGAGGTTACCCTGATCTCACACAAGATGATAATAAGGAAGTTCCTTGGCATTTCAACATGAGTCTTAAAAATGGCAAACAATGTGGGTTTCTTCCCCCTATGTATAAAGTATAAGAAAAATTTTAAAGGGGGGGAAACTATACATTTAAAGAAATTTAAGAGATATATTCACCAATTGTTTGTACTCTGACAATTCCAGCTGTTAAAAAGTACCAGACAGGGACTTCCCTGGTGGTCCCGTGGTTAAAACTTAGCCTTCCAATGCAGGGGGTGGGATTTTGATCCCTGGTTGGGGAGCTAAGATACCTCACAACCAAAAAAAAAAACCAAAAAGTAAAACAGAAGCCATATTGTAACAAATTCAACAAAGCCTTTAAAAATGGTCCACATCAAAAAATATATATATATTTTTTTAAAGTACAAGGCATTAGGAGAACTCTGAACATGAACTGGCCAATTAAGGATATTAAGGAATTATTGCTAATTATTGTGGGTGTGATAATGGGTATTGTGATTATGTTTAAAGAAAGAGTTATTATCTTTTGAAAATAAATTCTGAAATATGTGTAGATGAATTACATATTATTTGGGATGTGATTCAAAGGAGTCCAACAGGAGAAGGGAAAGAAATATAAAAAGAGAAGCTATGAATTTTTTATTATTATGTCTGGATTATGAAAACAGGAACCCTCATTGTCCTATTCTCCTGGTTTATGTATATTTTTCCTAATAAAAAGTTAAAGTTGAAAACAGCTTAAATCTTTACCAGTGGGGAATGAGATAAATTGTGGTGATGCCTTACATACTTAGGAATTCCCTGTCAGTCCAGTGGTTAGGACTCTATCCTTTCACTGCCAAGGGCATGGGTTCAATCCCTGGTTGGAGAACTAAGTTCCCACAAGTTGCATGGAATGGCCAAAAACAAAAGAACAACTATATGCTTATTAAAAAGCATTCACTTGCAGGACTTCCCTGGTGGTCCAGTGGCTAAGAGTCTGTGCTCCCAATGCAGGGGCCTGCCTTGGGATTCCTGCATTGGGATTCCTGGTCAGTGTTTGATTCCTGGTCAGGGAACAAGATCCCGTATCCCACAACTAAGACCTGGGGTAGCCAAATAAATAATTTTTTTTTTTAAAAAAGCATTCACTTGCATAACACTTTCTTTGGATCAGGCTCCCAAAACACACAAACATACTGGAGTTTGTGTAGAATAATCCTGTTGATGGAAGCTAAAAGACTATATACATATATAGTCTTCTATATCACTGGGTAGAAACGTAAAATGGTTCAGCCGCTGTGGAAAACAGTTTGGCAACTCCTCAAAAAGTTAAACAGAATTGCCACATGATCCAGCAATGCCAGTCCCAAGTGTATGTACCCTAAAGAACTGAAAATAGGACTCAAAAAATACTTGTACACAAATGCTCCGAGCAGCACTAGTCACAGCAGTCAGAAGATGGTATGAAGGTTTATTTTATGTGTCATCACAGCTGGGCCTTGGTGCCCAGACATGTGGTCAACCATTCTTCTGACTGTGTCTCTGAAGGTGTCTATTGGATGAGAGTGATATTTACATTGGTAGACTCTGAGTGAAGCAGAGTGCCCTCTATTTAGTTAGTTAGTTATGGCTGCTCTGGGTCTTCTTTGCTGTTCACAGTCTTTCTCTAGTTGCAGCGAGCAGGGGTTATTCTTCCCCCTGTCTCCAGCCTGTCAGTCTAACCTGCAGATTTCAACTTATAAGTCTTACGGTCACATAAGCCAACTCCTTAAAATAAATCTCTCTCTGTATACATACACACCCTATCAATTCTGTTTCTCTGAAGAACCCTAATAGAGATAGAAACAATTCAAATGTTCATCAGTACATGAATGAATAAAAAATTGTGGTAAAAACACACAATGGAGTATATTCTATCATAAAAAGAAAGGAGTACTGATTGATGGTACAGCGTACGTGAACTTCAAACCCTACATGAAAGAAGAGGTATCATTGTATTATTCCCTTTATATGAAACATTCAGAACATATAAGTTATAGAGACAGTGGATTAGCATTTTTCAAAGACTGGAGCTAGAGGAAAAAGGGGAGTGACTGCTTAGTGGGTACAGGATTATGTTTTGGGGGCGATAATATTTTGGAACTAGACAGAAGTGGTGTTTGCACAACAATGTACTATGCCACTGAACTGAACACTCTAAATGGTCATTTTATGTGAACTGTAACTCAATGGGAAAAAAAAAAGTATGCATTTTAAAAAAATCTAGAAGATAAGACTATATACTCTGGAGCTAGGTTGTTTGGGCTTAAAGTTAATTCTCTCAATTATTGGCTATGAGATTTTAGGCCATCTTTTTAAAAAATTAATTAATTAATTTGGCTGTGCCAGGTCTTAGCTGCATGCGACCTTTAGTTGTGGCATGTGGGATCTGGTTCCCTGACCAGGGTTCTTGGAGTTTTAGCCATTGGACCATCAGGGAAGTCCTTTAGGCAATCTCTGTTTTCTTTTAACATTTTATTTTGTATTGGAGGATAGCCGATTAACAATGTTGAGAGAGTTTCAGGTGAACAGTGAAGGGACTCAGCCATACATATGCATGTATCCATTCTTCCCTCAAACTCCTCTTCCATCCAGACTGCCACAAAACATTGAGCAGAGTTCCATCTGCTGTACAGTAGGTCCTTTGTTGGTTATCCATTTTAAATATAGCAGTGTGTACGTGTCCATCCCAAACTCCCTACCTTTAGGCAATCTTTAAAGGTTCAATTTCCTCATGGGTAAAATGGAAATGATATTGCCTATGTCATTCTAATATGATGGTAAAATTGTAAGAGGGAAGAACCTTTGCATTCTATTACAAATCAATCACTAAAGGGATGTTCGCCTATAAGCTTAAATTATACATAATGGCCCATCTCTAGGAACCCTGCCTCACACATAAGGAGCATTAAGCTAAAATACCTTTGTTTAGATCACAGGAAACATCCTGACCAGGCTTGCCTGTGAACAGCTGCAGGAAGAAAGAAATTAACACATCCCCTCAGGAGTCTGACCCCCATCTAGGATCTAGGACTTAATTCCCTCATTTAAAAGCAGACTGGGGGGATCTTGCCCATCGGTCCAGTGCCTAAGACTGTGCACTTCCAATGGCGGGGGCCCAGCTTCTATCCTTGGTTGCAGAACTAGATCCCACATGCCCACTATACCAGTGCAGCCAAATAAATAAAAATAATAAATATTGGAAAAAAAACTAGCCAGAATTCTAACTTAGGGAACATGGTTCTTTAAGACTTTAGTCCACCATCTTCTTGATTTCAGATTAAAGTCACTATTCTCTGCCCCCACAACTCATCTCTTGATTTATTGGCCTGTTTCGTGGTGAGCAGTACAAGATTGGAAATGGTAACAGAATGAGTTAATCTATAGCAAGTGCTTAGAGCAGCAACACAGAGTAAATGGTATCTGTGTTTTAGTTAATATTCCTATTCTTATCATTATATGCACCAAACTGTTAATAGTACTCTGGAGAGGGGGAAATTTTTCTTTTTTATAATAAAAGAGAGAGATGTACTTCAATGTATTATAATAAGACCCTCAGTGTATCAGGGGACTGAGTCCCTTGTACGAGGGCTAAACAAAGACAAGTTTCACTGCAAGCTTAAGTTCCTGCCCCATTAAAATAAAGTATCATCTTTGTAAATCCTCTTCTATATTGACTATTTATGGGCCTCTGTGGCAGAACTGGTTGTGTCCCTCGTTAGTCCTGTGTGGCAGGTAGAGCAAATGACCTTATGAAACGTCAAGCTCTTTGGAGAAGCAGAACAGGTTGGTTTTCATTAACCACTGTCACGTCTGCTCCTTCCCTATCATCTCATTGCCCCATCCTTCTTCCTTTGAGTAGGGCTTCTGGGATCAAGAGCGTGGATGGTCTTGGTGGTCCAGTAGTTAAGAATCTGCCTTGCAATGCAAGGGACACCAGTTCGATCACTGGTCTGGGAAGATCCCACATGCCATGGAAGAACTAAGCCCATGCTCCACAACTACTGAGCCCACGCTCCACAACAAGAGAAGTCACTGCAATGAGAAGCCCTCACACCACAACTAGGGAATAGTCCCTGCTCTCAGCAACTGGAGAAAACCCAAGTGCAGTGATGAAGACCCAGTGCAGCCAAAAATAATGTAAATTAAAAAGAAAAAAAAAAACAACTCAGATGATGGTGTAGTTACATGCTATCTTGGTCTTCCCAGTATCTACATGCCCTCTGATTGGCACTGACATCCTGATTTCCTTCTCTGACTAATCCATCTCTGAGTTATGATCATCTCTGAGGTTTGGGAGGATTTGGCTCCACCCCTGGGCTCTAGGAATGACCATCTGGCAAATCAGATCTTTTCATCCCCACAGCCACTGTGACAGGCTCAGGTAGGCACAGGACTCCAAGGATGAATTTGAGTTCACTTGGGTTCATTTGGGTTGCACTAGCAAAATACCACAGCTGGGGCAACTTGTAAACAACAGGAACTTATTTCTCATGGTTCAGGAGGCAGGGAAGTTAGAGATCAAGGTGCCAGCAGAATCACTGGTGAGGGGCCACTTCCTTACTGTTATCTGCTCTTGGTGTCCTCACATGGCCTAAGGGAAAGGGCACTTTCTGGGACCTCTCTCTCTTCTTTTTTTGCAGTGTGGTGGGCGGGGGGAGGCTCACCTTGTAGCATGTGGGAATCTTAGTTCCCCAGCCTGGGATCTAACCCGTGCCCCCTGCAGTGGAAGCACAGAGTCTTAACCACTAGGCAGCCAGGGAAGTCCCCGATTTGGTTATACATATACATTTCGATGTGCCATTTCAAGGGACATCAACACAGCAGCCAAGTGCATCGGAATTGAGGCAGGGCTGGCTAGCTCTGGGCTGGAATTCAGGACTGTGTTTGGGAGCCTCATCATTCACTATGCCAAGAACCCTTCTTTGAAGCAACATCTCTCTCCTACAGCATTCTGGACTTTGGTCGCTCAGGAGCGATGGGGGTCCTCTGGCCTGGTAGTGCTCTTTCTCATCCTTTTCACCATGAGAAGGGTCTGTCTCCACTTCCCATAGTTCTTTCCCCCATGTCTCTCTGCCCTGTTCCTTTTCCTATGTCTCCCCAGGCAGCCTAGGGAAAATGGTTGGCTTAGGGTTTGACAGAGAGAAGACAAATACTGTATTGATTTAAGAATATATGGGGCTTCCCTGGTGACTCGCTGGGAAAGAATCCAGTTGCCAATGCAAGAGACATGGGTTCGATTCCTGAGGTGGAAAGATCCCAGATGCTTTGGAGCAACTAAGCCCATGGGTCACAACTACTGAGCCGTGCTCTAGAGCCTGGGAGCCGCAACTTCTGAGTCCATGTGCTGCAACTACTGAACCCTGAGTACCCTGGAGCCTGTGTTCCACAAGAGAAGCCCGAGCACCACACCAAAGAATAGCCCCCACTCACTGCAACTAGAGAAAGCCTGTGTGGCCACAAAGTCCCAGCACAATAAAAATAAATAAAAAAAATACTTTTTTTTCTAAACCAATTTGAACATCAAAGATCCAAGAGACATGTACCATCTTGCCCATGAAAAAATAATTCTTGAAGGATATCCATCCTTCAAGAGAGAAAGATGACAAATATAAACTCTTTTCAGAAAATAATAAATGCTTTTCAATTTAGACCAGAGGTAACAGATGAAAAATATATTCATGTTGAAGATAGCTCATGTAGCTTGGGAATTAATCAGACCCAGTTCAGTTAGCAGTTCTCACCCATGTGTGTCTCGATCCACTGGTATGTTGAAATCAGTTTTTGTTTGCTTGTTTGTTTGTTTTGGCTGCACCACGCTGCTTGTGGGATCTTAGTTCCCCAACTGGGACCCTCCTGCAATGAAAGCACAGAGTCTTAACCATTGGACCACCAGGGAATTCCCAGAATTCAGTTTCATATATGGCATGTGCTTGGTAATTTATTGCTAATATGGAGCTATTAGAGTTTGAAATTTTACTTACTTAAGCAAATGAGATGGTTTGAAGGTTAGCCCTATGTTTCTCTTGAGACCAGGACTTGTTATAAGGACTCCAAAATACCTTCTTCTGGGGGGAAAAAAGGACTCCAGTGATAACCCATTTAATCTGCTATAGTCTATAGCCACCTTCCTTATGTGTGCATTGTAATTAATTGCAAAAATTGCAAATCATTGGGACTTCCCTGGTGGTCCAGTGGTTAAGAATCCACCTTCCATTGCGGGGGACAAGGGTTTGATCCCTGATTGGGGAACTAAGATCCTACATGCCTTGGGGCAACTAAGCCTGTGTGCTGCAACTACTGAGCCCACAAACCACAGCTGGAATCCATGCAACACAAGGACAGATCCCACATGACTCAACAAAGACCCCAAGTGCCACAAGTAAGACCCTACACAGTCAAATAAATACATATTTTTAAAAATTACAAATTATTATAACGCTTTATATCCTTGCAGTTATTTGGAGATGTCTGTAGATGTATTTATGAAATCACGCTCTGCAAAGGCATAAGATCCATTGGGTATATCACAGTGGGGAGAAAATGTTAGGAAACATTGGGTACAACAGGTCTTAACAAATCCCTGTCAGGGCTGCAATAGTGCTAACTCCTATGTGTTCATCAGAACTAATTTGAAAATGACATTCCAGGTCAAACTGACGAGCAAAAAATGGGAATTTGTTGACTTTTATACAGAATAGTTGGGGTTTGAGGCTGACCTCAGATGTGGTGGAATCAGGGGTCAAATTTTATTTCTCAGCTCTGCTCTCCTTCACACTGACTTTATTCTCAAACCACATGTGACATGACGGCTGCCAGCAACTCTAATGTGAATGTGCTGAGACTCAAGTCCAACAGGAAAGAGAGAGCCTCTTTTCTAGAAGCTCCTTCAAAAGTGTGCTGGCATTCACTCTGACTGATCTATCTTTGAATCAATTAATGGCGGTTACCAGCAGGACACTATGTGCTGATCACCTTAGACCTGGGTCATATGCTCCATCTCTGAATGGGGAGTTGTAACAGTTCTGTTGAACCACATGGGATAAGTGTGGGGGAGAGACAAACCCTTCCAGTCCAAAATGAGCCTGTTACAGAGAGGGAATGCTAGAAAGGCAAACAACAAATATCCATTCAGCCCCAAGTCACCGTCTTAAAAAATGCTGAGAAAGAACCAGAGGAAAGGACATGTCTGGCCAAGTGCAAAGCCAGCCCCAAGGGTAGAAGAATAAAATCCATAATTTCTTGAAAAAAAAAAAACCAGATAGTGTTATGACAAAATATTGTGTGTGGTAAGACGTCACTTCTCATTCAAGGAGCCCAGGGCAGATGCTTTTATTCTCTTTGACAGAAGTCTTCTCAGAAAGTGACGGAACAATCCTTTCTCCAGCCTTCATCTGAATGGCAGGCCGGCCTTGCAGCATTATTTCCCCATCGTCTCTTAGCCAGCTCTCACCTTTGTCCCCTTCCTTCACACAAGCTTTGTTTGAACATCGGTTCCCTTCTTGTGTTAAAGGAAATGACATTGACCAGGGTTCTTGGCCTTCCCCAATCAATAGAAATTGACTATAGAGACCAGACAAGAAATTCAGGCAAGGCTTTATTGGGGTCCCTGCTGCAACAGAGGGGAGTGGGAACAAGTAACAGTTTCCCTTGCTTGCTCATTTCCTGAGAGAGGGGGGCGATCTGGTTCCTTATACGTGGTGAAGGGAAGGGTGTGTCCAGGGGTCTGTCAAGAGAGGTACCCTAGGTGTTTTGATCATCCTTTAGGTGGTGTTGTGTGCAGGGGGCATATGTAGTACCCTATTTTTGCTTCTAACACCCTGTTTTTGCTCCCAGCTATTCAGATGTGGCAATTGGATTTTTTTTGGCCCTTTTGTATCTTTTGTCCAGAATTTGCCCCAACTGCATATGTGCACAGTTATTTTTTAGTCCCTTATAAGTTCTTGGTATTTCATCGTTGGAGGAAAGGTTTGTCCAGGAGCAAGCACCGCAGCACTGCAGCAAAGGGTCCCAAGTTCCAGGATTGTCTCAGAAATGCTGGGCTTCCTGATAGTATCATTTAGGAATGCATAGAAAACTCTACTGTAGTAAACATTTGGTGGTGGGGGGGAGTGGGGAGACGGGGAGGCTGTAGGGATGGGGAGTGTTTGTCTTTCATAATAGGAAACTCTAGAAGGAGGACAGTCAAATGCTGGTATAATGACTCAACAATGCTATCCAGAACATAGGCTGCTTATGTTTCCAGTCCAAGATCCTTAGCAAATGCACCTTCATTCTCAGGCTTGCAAGATGGTTGTAAGCCATCCTCATGGTTGCAAGATGGCCTATGTTCATGTTTCAGTTGGAACGAAGACAGAAAATTTGACTTTGTTTTTAAATGAGGAATTGCCTTTTTATTTGAGAATGTTAAGTGATAAATTTTTAAAAAAACAGAGAATTCCCTGGTAGTCCAGTGGTTCAGTTCAGTTCAGTTCAGTCGCTCTGCTGATGCTGCTGTTAAGTCACTTCAGTTGTGTCCAACTCTGTGCGACCCCATAGATGGCAGCCCACCAGGCTTCCCAGTCCCTGGGATTCTCCAGGCAAGAACACTGAAGTGGGTTTCCATTTCCTTCTCCAATGCGTGAAAGTGAAAAGTGAAAGTGAAGTCACTTAGTCGTGTCCGACTCATAGCAACCTCATGGACTGCAGCCCACCAGGCTCCTCCATCCATGGGAGTTTCCAGGCAAGAGTGAGTACTGGAGTGAGTTGCCATCAGTTGCTCAGTTGTGTCCAACTCTTTGTGACCCCATGGACTGCAGCACGCCAGGCTTCCCTGTCCATCACCAACTCCCAGAGCTTACTCAAACTCATGTCCACTGACTCAGTGATGCCATCCAACCATCTTATCCTCTGTCATTTCCTTCTCCTCCTGCCTTCAATCTTGCCCAACATCAGTGTCTTTTCAAATGAGTCAGCTCTTTGCATCAGGTGGCCAAAGTATTGGAATTTCAGCTTCAACATTAGTCCTTCCAATGAATATTCAGGACTGATTTCCTTCAGGATGGACTGGTTGGATCTCTTTGCAGTCCAAGGGACTCTTAAGAATCTTCTCCAACACCACAGTTCAAAAGCATCAATTCTTCGGTGCTCAGCTTTCTTTATAGTCCAACTCTCACATCCATACATGACTACTGGAAAAACCATAGGTTTAACTAGATGGTCCTTTGTTGGCAAAGGAATTTCTTTGCTTTTTAATATGCTGTCTAGGTCGGTCATAACTTTCCTTCCAAGGAGCAAGCATCTTTTAATTTCATGGCTGCAGTCACCATCTGCAGTGATTTTAAAGTCTGTCACTGTTTCCACTGTTTCCCCATCTATTTGCCATGAAGTGATGAGACTAGATGCCATGATCTTAGTTTTCTGAATGTTGAGCTTTAAGCCAACTTTTTCACTCTCCTCTTTCACTTTCATCAAGAGGTTCTTTAATTCTTCACTTTCTTCCATAAGGGTGATGTCATCTGCATATCTGAGGATATTGATATTTCTCCCAGCAATCTTGATTCCAGCTTGAGCTTCATCCAGCCCAGCATTTCTCATGATGTACTCCGCATATAAGTTAAATAAACAGGGTAACAATATACAGCCTTGACATACTCCTTTCCTGATTTGGAACCAGTCTGTTGTTCCGTGTCCAGTTCTAACTGCTGCTTCCTGACCTGCATATAGGTTTCTCAAGAGGCAGGTTAGGTGGTCTGGTATTCCCATATCTTGAAGAATTTTCCACAGTTTGTTGTGATCCACACAGTCAAAGGCTTTGGTATAGTTAATAAAGCAGATAGAGATGTTTTTCTGGAACTCTCTTGCTTTTTCAATGATCCAATGGATGTTGGCAATTTGATCTCTGATAGTTCATGGTTCACGTATTGCTGAAGCTTGGCTTGGAGAATTTTGAGCATGACTTTACTAGCGTGTGAGATGAGTGCAATTGTGCAGTAGTTTGAAAATTCTTTGGCATTGCCTTTCTTTGGGATTGGAATAAAAACTGACCTTTTCAGTCCTGTGGCCACTGCTGAGCTTTCCAAATTTGCTGGCATATTGAGTGCAGCACTTTCACAGCATTATCTTTTTGGATTTGAAATAGCTCAGTTGGAATTCCATCACCTTCACTAGCTTTGTTCGTAGTGATGTTTCCTAAGGCCCATTTGACTTCACATTCCAGGATGTCTGGCCCTAGGTGAGTGATCTCACCATCGTGGTATCTAGGTCATGAAGATCTTTTTTGTATAGTTCTTCTGTATATTCTTGCCACCTCTTCTTAATATATCTTCTGCTTCTGTTAGGTCCATACCATTTCTGCCCTTTATTATCCCCACCTTTGCATGAAATATTCCCTTGATATCTCTAATTTTCTTGAGAAGATCTCTACTCTTTCCCATTCTATTGTTTTTCTCTATTTCTTTGCCCTGATCACTGAAGAAGGGTTTCTTATCTCTCCTTGTTATTCTTTGGAACTCTGCATTCAGATGGGTATATCTTTCCTTTTCTCCTTTGCATTTTGTCTCTTTTCTTTTCTCAGCTACTTGTAAGTCCTCCTCAGACAACCATTTTGCCTTTTTTCATTTCTTTTTCTTGGGGATGGTCTTGATCCCTGCCTCCTATACAATGTTATAAACCTCTGTCCATAGTTCTTCAGGCACTCTGGCTATCAGATCTAATCCTTGAATCTATTTGTTACTTCCACTATATAATTGTAAGGGATTTGATTTAAGTAATACCTGAATGGTCTAGTGGTTTTCCCTACTTTCTTCAATTTGAGTCTGAACTTGGCAATAAGGAGTCCATGACCTGAGCCATAGTCAGCTCTTGGTCTTGTTTTTGCTGACTGTATACAGCTTCTCCATCTTCGACTGCAAAGAATATATTAATCTGATTTCAGTATTGACCATTTGGTGATGTCCATGTGTAGAGTCTTCTCTTGTGTTGTTGGAAAAGGGTATTTATTATGACCAGTGCATTCTTGGCAAAGCTCTGTTAGCCTTTGACCTGCTCCGTTTTGTACTCCAAGGCCAAATTTGCCTGTTACTCCAGATATCTCTTGACTTCCTACTTTTGCATCCCAGTCTCCTATAATGAGAAGGACATCTTTTTTGGGTCCTTGAGTCTAGTGGTTAAGACTCATGCCTTCATTGCCAAGCACCCAGGTTCAGTCTCTGGTTGGAGAACTAAGATCCTGTAAGCCATGAGTTCCTGTGAGACACAGGGAAGAAAAAGCATGACTCTTGTCCATTTATAAGTAAACATGTGTCAATATTTTTATTTCATTCCTTAATTAGTATGGGAATCAGGAGACGTGAAAACCAATTCAAAGGAGAATTTTAAAAAACATGCACACATAGGCATTCATAGACACATACATAAGAATCAGAAAAGCTGAAATGAATTTACAAGCAGATGGAATACTAGTCAACAGAGAAATAATCAATTACAGCTCCACTAGACAGAAGTGATTTGCATTTCCATGGACAAGAGCAAACTGCGTGACTATCCATTTTTAACAACTTGCTGCTGCTGCTGCTGCTAAGTCACTTCAGTCGTGTCCGACTCTGTGTGACCCCATAGATGGCAGCCCACCAGGCTCCCCCGTCCCTGGGATTCTCCAGGCAAGAACACTGGAGTGGGTTGCCATTTCCTTCTCCTGTAAAATAGCGCAAAGGCAAGGAAAGATAACACTGAAGAGAATGCTAAACAGGACACCCAGTATTCTTTTTTGTCCAATTAAAAATCTTTCACAGTGCTTCCCAAGAGAAGAGATGCCCTTCTCAGCACCCACTTACATCTCATTGACCAGAATGGCATCACTTAGCCTCCTTCACTGCAAGGGAGGCTGGGCAATCAAGCATCTTTAGCTGGACACATGGCTACCTCAAGTAAAACAGGATTCTGTTCGTAAGGTAGTCTGCCTCACCTGTACACCCACTTGATGTGTTAAGAGCACTAGATTTTCTTTAAGAAATATTTATTTGGCTGCACCAGATCTTTATTGCAGCTCATGGGATCTTTGCCTTGTGGGAGATCTTCCTTGCAGTGTGTGTGTGTGTTAGTCACTCAGTTGTGTCTGACTCTGTGACCCCATGAACTATAACCCACCAGGCTCCTCTGTCCATGGAATTCCCCAGGCAAGAATACTGGAGTGGGTAGCCATTCCCTTCTCCAAGGGATCTTCCCAATCTAGGGATCGAACCTGGGTCTCCTGCATTGCAGGTGGATTATTAACCACCTGAGCCACCAGGGAAGCTCTCCTTGTGACACGAGGGATCTTTTTAGTTTTGGCATGCTGGCTCCTAGTTGTGGCATGTGGGACCTACTTCTCTGTCCAGGGATCGAACCTGGACCCCCTGCATTGGGAGTGCAGATTCTTAACCACCTGACCACCAGGGAAGTCCCTAAGGGCTCTAGATTTTAAAATAATTTTTAGCACAGGTGAGTATGAGGATGGCTGCAGTAAACTGTCTGTTGGTTTTGATACTATGTAACCTGGCCATCTAGTCAAGGCAATGGTTTTTCCCGTGGTCATGTATGGATGTGAGAGTTGGACTGTGAAGAAGGCTGATCGCCGAAGAATCAATGCTTTTGAACTGTGGTGCTGGAGAAGACTCTTGAGAGTCCCTTATACTGCAAGGAGATCCAACCAGTCCATTCTAGAGGAGATCAATCCTGGATGTTCATTGGAGGGACTGATGCTAGGGCTGAAACTGCAATACTTTGGCCACCTCATGCGACGAGTGACTCATTGGAAAAGACTCTGATGCTGGGAAAGGTTGGGGGCGGGAGGAGAAGGGGACAACAGAGAATGAGATGGCTGGATGGCATCACCGACTCTGTGGACATGAGTTTGAGTGTACTCCGGGAGTTGGTGATGGATAGGGAGGCCTGGCGTGCTGTGATTCATGGGGTCGCGGAGAGTCGGACACGACTGAGCGACCGAACTGAACTGAACTGAACTGAACCTGTTTCCACATTCCAAACCCAGTTCCCAAAATGGACACTTGACTCAGGGCTTGACTAGTTATGGTGATTGATTCAGGAATGGACGCGATTGGAAACAAGCCCATCAGATTCAACCTTTGGACTTTCATTGGAACAAAACTATAACTTACACTAGAAAAATAGTAATACTTAAGGCTGAAAGATATTTAGTCAATTTCCTGACAATGTTTAGTCTTCAACTGAATTCCTGTATTCTTTGCAATAATTCCCCTGCCTCTCAGAGTCTGTGGCTTCCTGGTGAGAAACCACTGTGATGTCTCTTTATTTAATAGGTTGTTCCTCCTTTTGGTACCTGAATGCTGACAAGTTGTGATGAGTGGGTGAGGAAGTACAGCTCTGGGTTAGAATGCCAGTAATGTCAGGCAGAGTCCACCTAGAGAACAGAACCCTATCTAAGTATTTAAAGCAGAGGGGAATTTCATTCAGGTGTTTTAAAGCTAAACAAAGATGGTGAAGCCACTCAGAAATTAGCAGCAAGAAGCCATCAATCACCATTGGTAGGCTAGAGACTAGATCTAGGGAAGGGGCAATGTTACAGGAGCCCAGAAGCTGAGATGCTTAAATTATGCAGGGGGAGAACCAGCTCATTACTGCTAGAGATGTTGTTCAAGAAGATGGGACGGTCTCATTACCGCCTGGAAGCTCAGGAAAAAGAAAGCTTGGGAATTCAGTCATAGGAGTCAGCGCCCCCTTCTCTACAAAGCAGAGCAGGAAAAGCGTTAGGAATGGCACTGAAGACATTAGGTCTCCTACACAGGACTGGCCACTTATCCACATTTCCTCACGTCTAAGATGCCACTGACTGCAAGATGCACCACTAGTTTATGCATCACTAAGAAAGGAAATGGAGAAGGCAATGGCACCCCACTCCAATACTCTTGCCTGTAACATCCCATGGATGGAGGAGCCTGGTGGGCTGCAGTTCATGGGGTCGCTAAGAGTCAGACACGACTGAACGACTTCACTTGCACTTTTCCCTTTCACGCATTGGAGAAGGAAATGGCAACCTACTCCAGTGTTCTTGCCTGGAGAATCCCAGGGACGGGGCAGCCTGGTAGGCTGCCGTCTGTGGGGTCGCACAGAGTCAGACACAACTGAAGTGACTCAGCAGCAGCAGCAGCAAGAAAGGAAAAATACTGCCAAATTAAACTATGCCACAGTGAAATCCCATGGACAGAGTAGTCTGGTGGGCTACAGTTCATGGGGTCACAAAGAGTCTGACGTGACTTAGCGACTAAAACAACAACAATGCGAAGACTCCATTCCATGCAATACATCTTGATATGAGAGACGTGAAAATGTAAAAATATGTATGTCTTAAGATCATTAACATGCTACTAGCCGTGTGTCTTAAGCATAGGTAAATGATGCATTCCCATCTTTGAACTTCGATTTTACCCTCTATTTGGAAATTAGAGACAGTCACTACATTGTAAGGATTTTGTAATTCTAAGACTGTTAAGTTCAATAAGATTAGGGACTTTGTCTCTTGTTCACTGTTTCCCCAACATGTAGCACATAGGGCGTTCTCAGTTATCAGTCCTGTCTGACTCTTTGAGACCCGCATGGACTATAACCTGCCAGTCTCCTCTGTCCATAGAATCTTCCAGACAAGTATACTGGAACCGATTGCCATTTCCTACTCCAGGGGATCTTCCCGACCCAGGGACTGAACCTGCGTCTGTTGCGTCTCCTGCATTGGCAGGTGGCTTCTTTACCACTGTGCCACCTGCAAAGCCCCTAGTAACAACCCAAGTTTTATGAAATTAAGTCACCTGGACTCGATCCCCAAATGAACAGGTTCTTGGCATGTGAAGTGTCAATAAATGGAAGCTTTTATTATTGGAATCAAATAGGCTTAGAAACAAGATCTTTTTTCATTAATATCTTTTAGAATTGATGCTCTTTTGTGAGAGAGGGAAACCACTCATTTATGTAAGAAAGATATCAGAGTAGAGGTCATAGTCTCTGGTGCAAAAGATTATGCTAGATGGCTTCATACACACAAAGTTCTGAGCAGACACACCACAGGTGGTGGCAAATGAAGTTGCAGGGAAGGGGGAGAATGAGACAGATGTGAGTGGAGGAAAAAGCAAAATAGAAAAGAACCGCCTCTACCATCTACAAAGCACTTTTGGTCTCCATTTCCCTAACCCACATCTCTTCAACTGTTGTAGTGTTATTCCCATTTCCTAAATAGGACTCAGGCTGAAGATGGACATGAAGGTTTTTTCCCAAAATGAAACAACTAGATGGAAGCAAAGTCAAGACACACCATGTGTGAAAACCTGATGAGAAATGGACTATTTCCTGCAGTATCAGTAAACAAAGGATGTCACAGTCATCATCACCAGCAAACTATGAGCTGGTGCACCCTGAGGGAACTTGGGAAGGAAAAAAATACCTGCCATCTAGCAGTCATCAGACTACAGCTACTCTCTACAATGAGCCCTGAGGAAACTCAGGATGGGAAAACACAGGATATTGGCCCCAGGGAGCTGAGGTGTATATTAAAGGAAAGATTTCAGTAAGCCCAGACTCCTGCATCTACTCATACACAGAAAAATCACTTAATTTCTTTACTTGACACACCTGATTTTCTTTAATTAATAATAATCTTTTGATTTTCAGACTACCTGCTCCTTGCTGCAAAAGGCCTATATATCCTGGCTTCTGCCCTCCCCAGAACAGTTCTCTCAGGGTTAACTTGAGATGCTGCCTCCTAGGCTTGAAGCCCTAAAATTCCAGCCAAGTAAAACCTAACTCTCAATCTTGAGGTTGTGAATAATTTTTTAATCTACAGTGATATGGGAGAGTTTAATTCCAATTTAAAACACATATAAGGATCAGTAAACACCAGGAAACTGTGAAAATAGTTGTTAGGTTGGTGAGATTGCAGGGCAATGAGAAAATTGGAATAGCATTGACACTGTCTTTTTAAAAAGAATTCCGAAAATATAGGGTAGAGCGTTGAAATTAAACCAAACGCCTTTTCCAGTTGCAATCTCTTCGCGGAGGAATGACATCCAATAGGCTGGAGGTTAGTCAGGATGCACTCCAGACCCCAGGGCCACGGCCACGGCCACGTCCCCGCCTCAGCAGTAAGGAGTCACTGCGGACTTATACGCTTATCTTCGCTTTCCAAAGAGCGCCCCCTTCCGCTCCGGGACCGCGGACCACCCACCCTCTCACACAGGTAAGGAGCACCGCCTACTGGCTGTCAGCCTCTAGGCTGCTTGGCCCCGCCCCTGAGCGAAATGCGCATGCTCCCCAATTCCTCCCCGCCCCAGCCTTCAGGCTTCTCGCGACAGCCGCCCGGCGGCCACTGAATCTCGCGATAAAGGCTTATTGTCTCGCGGGACCGCCGCTGGTAGACGCGCTCTCGGGCGGCTCTGACTGGGGAAGAAGAATCGCATGTGTCGCTTCAGCTGGCGGTAGTGGCGGGAGCGGAGGCGGCGGAGGCTGTGCGACCGCCTGGGTAATAGCCCCTCGTGCCTCTCCTGCTTCGGAGAAGCTTGTAGAGAGCGTGGGGAAGCTGAGATGCTGTCTGGCGGAAGGGGGCCGGGCCGGGCGTCTCCACACCCCCGCCCACATGGGCCGCTCTGGTGTCCCCGGGGTTGCCCCCTTCGCTTCAGGTCGCGCCCTCACACCTGACCTCTCTTGTTGCCTTAGTCCTCTTACATTCTGCTCCTTTCGCCCGTATTCTGTCTCCTCAGACTCTGGTCTCCCCACCCTCTCCCACTTCCATCCCCTCTCCCGACTCTTAAGGGTCCCTTTCTTGGCATCCAGCCGCCCCCACACCCTGCACTCTGGGCGCCTCCGGCGACCCATCCCTTCTTCACCCCCTCTTCGTAGGTTTTTCCAGCCTCTTCAGCTGCTTCGTGGCCTTTCTCTGTTGTTGTACTTTGCATCCCTTCCGAATCACCCCCCTAAACCTTTTGCCTTGTTTCCACCGAGGTCACTCTCCCCATCCTTTTTTCCCATTGCTGCTTCTTCCACCGGTGCCCACCCCGCCTCGTTGTCATGGTCCATTTGCTATGAATCTCACTGTTGTCGCTCGCTTTCCTGTAGACCTGGAGAATGGTGTGCCCAGAATTACTCATATTTTATGAATCCAGCTTCTTACCTTTCATTCAGCAGAGAATTGGAACAGATTTGGGGTGGGGGGATTTCTAGTGGAAGTCAAGGCTATATACCCGAACAGTGTTTCTCTCAGGGCTTTGGTCCCAAATAGTGAAGCTGTGTTGTTTTTCTTTTCTGACAGGTTTTGAAATGGCTGCTGACATTTCTGAATCCGGTGGGCATGATTGCAGAGGAGACCAGAGGAGCAACACCAAGTTAGATGCAGATTACCCACTTCGAGTCCTTTACTGTGGAGGTAAGTGTTGGAAGACAGAAAATGGCTTTTACTCACCGTATTTTTGTACATTATGATCAGTGCCTTCACATTTGGTCCAAGTAATTTTTTCATCTTTGTCATTTGGTGAATCTTTAATTGGGAGTTGGGGAAGAGGAGGCATGGATGAACACATTTTCCCAGCCTGTGGGACTTGTTTCTTGCTGCTTGGCCTGGAGAAATTTTCAGTCCAGTTGGAATAGACATGTATAAATAGATTATTCCAGCCCAAAGTAACTTTCCAATCTAGCTGTTAAAGTTGGGCTTCTTGTAAGATAATTGACTCTTAAGGGATGACTGGATGAGGGAGTGGGAAAATTCATCCTAGATGAAGTGAATAGCTGTGCAAGGAAAAGCTTGTCTGTGGAGAAATAAGCAGTTTTGTATGAGTATAGTGTGTAGTGTAGGAATAGTGTAATAACAAGTGGAAGGTGATGAGGCTGGAGTGATGGGCAGTAGGACAGTTGTGGGAAAGTGTCCTTGGTTTGATTAATAAAATGTGGATCCGGGTTTTTTTTCCCCTTTGAGTGTGTTTCCTCATTTTCAGTTAAGAAATGTTTGCTAATTGGAAATAACTGTAATTTTACTAGCATCTTGGAAAGGTTCAGAAAAATTTGAAGACATACGACAGTAAAGTAAAGGGCAAGTAAATATTATCTTTTTCAGTAAATATTTTTGGCCACTTACTATGTGCCTAACTGTTTTGTGTGCTGGAGACTGAATAATGAATGTTAGGAGAAGTCATTGTTCATGTGGACCTTACCCTCTGTGCATGTAATAGAGATTTATTTTGGAATTTGAGTACTATAAAAGGAGAGGTGATGTCACCGAGTTGAAAAATTGTATCGACTCATCATTTATTTACTATCCTTGATTAAGAAAATAAAATGAGTATAAAATATCCCACAGAGTAGGCAGGGGAACTTTATGTATGGTTGACTTTGGAGTCATGGACCAGGGTTTGCATCCTTACCTTGGGCATTACCAGCTGCTCCTGCTTTATTCTAGCTCTGTGACCTTGGGCAAGTTACCTGATTTCACTAAGAGTTAGAGGTCTGTTTCTTAAGGTCTGTAAAATAAAGATGGTGATTACATCTGAAGTCAGATAATTCCTATAAAGCTGGTTCAGCAATGAATACAAGAACATAATACAGAAGTGCTCTTGTTAAAAAAGTATACTGGTTTAGTTTATTCAGTCTTGCTTGTCAGATGTAGTTACGAGTTACCGTTCTTTGTATCCTAATTCATTGAATGTAAGTCTCTATATGTTACAAGATGCACCATTATTTTAGGTTCCACTGAGAAAGAAAAATTTGTTAGGTTGACATGCCATAATTATGAGATGCATCCCTATAAAAGTGAAAAGAAGAAAGAATTAATGAAATACAGTATATGAAAACCGTCCTCTTCAATTGCTTATGTCACTCCTGAGATGGCTTTGTTGAATAACTGCACTAAGTATGCATCCAACCCAGTGATATTTCACCAGTAGTCACCAGAGGACCCTAACCTTTTTGAGAAAGGTTTATTTTTTTCCCCTAGTTTGTATTGATATTCCAGGCACTAGGATGGAGACAGGATTACCTTTTCCTCAAGGAGTTTAAGGTCTAGTTGTAGGAGAAGGACTTAGGGAATATTCAGTGCTAAATTAAATGATACTGACCAGAGCTGTGAATTAGGATTTTAGGAAAAGGAGGGATCTTTGTTCCAAGGGAAGCTGGGAGAGTGAAGTGAGAAACCTTACGTAATAGGTAGAATTTGCAAGGAAAGGTGGAGGAATTCACAAAAACAGGATGGGGGCAAGGCTTAATATGGTATTTTCAGGATAGAGGGAAGAAAAAGGAGCTAATTGGTGCAGAATGCTGGTTGAAATATAGTGAGAAACAAGGGTAAGTGGGATGGGGTCATTTCCAGGGAGACATTTGTCTGCAGGACTGAGACTTCAGAATCTGAAGTCAGTCTGAGTTTGAATCTTGGCTTAGCCATTTACTCACTGTGTGACCTTGGCCAGTTCCTCATCGAGAAAATGGATAACAGAGCCTACCTCAGTGGGCTGTTGAGAAGAATAAATAAAATAATGCTTCCAAAGGCCCCATCTCCTAATAGCACCACATTGTGAATTTTGAGGGGACACAAACATGAAGACCGTAGCAGAAGGTTTCATGGATGATGGCCTTTGTTCTTCATATCTCATCAGCAGGTACATAAGGTCAGGTTGTTGGTGATGTAAAGCTGGTGACTGCTCAGAATTTTCATTGAAGAGCTGTAGTTTACAAATAGTAAATCATCTGTGGAGGAAAATTGACTTTAAAAGCAAATAATGTGGAACTTTGAAGATTTGTCCAACTTTTTTCATCATATTACAATTTTGCTGAACTGAATATTATTTCAAATGGTGTACAAAGTTTTATGGTCTAAAGGTTTGTAGTAATGGTATTTAACCTATAATTATATCCTGAAAGTGTGGCTGAATATCTGTTCCTACTAGTGATTGAACTTGAACTGTAAAGATTAGAGAGCTCTGGTTAAGCAGACAGAGCTTTAGTGGGAAACTAAACTGAAATAAAGAGATGGTACATTTTATCGAATAGTTTTCTGCCACATTACCACCTTTGTCATTGGATGAGCTATTTAACCTATTTCAGGGTGATGATGGGCTGGTACACAGCTGCATTGCCTTGATAGGTTCTGTGATCTAATTAAGTGGTTAAGAGCATGAGCTTCAGAGACAGACCACGGTTCAAATCTTGTTCTAACCAGATGCAGATGAATTACTTGTTTTAAGTCTCATTTTTCTCATTCATAATAAACATGGTAATTCTTACCTTATCGGGTTGTGATGGTGAAACATAATACAAAGTATAACAGTGCCTGGGATGTGCCCAGTAGATGGTAATTGCTGTTATTAGTAATGGTGTACTACCTGTCCTCTCCCTCACAAGCCTGACGGTGTTGGGCCCACTGAACTAGTACATTCCTCACCTTAAAAATTAAAATAAGCAGTTGACCCAGTAATAGAGTTATAGTTAAAATTGGGAAACTTTGAGTTTTTCTAGTCCCTTAGCCTTTGCAGGCTATCTAGTGACAAGACTGAACCAACCTTCCTTTGCAGGAAGGAAATTCAGTTTCATGATCTTGTATAGCACATAACATGAAAAGGAGAGGAAAACTGTATTGCAAAGAAATGGTAGCAGAAGTGCCACTGAAGTCTGTAAATGTGTTAGTATGAATAAAAATTAGCGGCTGTTTTAGTGAAGTTATCAAAAGAAATAACCAGCTCCATTTAAGCTTTGTTGCATGGGTAATTGTTCCCATCCTAGCTTAGTTTCCAACCCATTGAAGTGGTTGTGGTAAAACCGTAAGACATGCCAGATAGTATAGTTTGATGTTTTAGCAACTGAAGGAGACATTGTTCTTTAGATCAAAAAAAGAAATCAAGATAGTATCTCTATTAACCATGTGCCATTAACCTCAAAAAAAGCACATGATGGGGGTAGTATTTGAAAAGTAGTATAGAAAAGTTATAGGAAAAAATAGATATGAAGCATTTTGTCAAATTAAAAATAAGTCCTGTGTGTGTGTATTTATTTATATTTTCAAATCTTTTCTCTCCATTTCCCCAGTCTGTTCATTACCAACAGAGGTAAGTTCTTTTCAAATTCTTTTTTTTTCTTTTTTAATTTGAGGTCATTGATTTTGTAGCTAGCTTGGGAACTTCATTTTCTTATTTTTCATTTTCTGTTATTTGCTGGCAGAGTTTCAACCTTTTATAGAGAACTTTGGTTTAGAATGATTTTATGGTCCTGCAAATTATTTTTTTTAGACTTTGAGTCGTTTGTGTGCATCTTTTGCACTTGGCTATACATAGTTTGGGTTTTTGCACAGAACTCATGAATAGTCAGCCAATAAAACAAGAGTAACCTTGAAGTCAAAGTTTAACATCCAAACAGAGAAGAGAAGGCATAAATTATGTGTAAGGCTTTCTGTTGATAAGCTTCTAAGTCAGGCTCTGTGGGCAGATCATAAAAATGAGACACCTATATGCCTGAAGCAAGAAATGCTTGTGGTTATTTTTATCTGTTTCCTCCTTTTTCTAATGGCCCTTCTGTTTATTGGAGAGGAAATAAATTGCTACAGTGAGGAGGTGTGTTTTAATTTTTAATTTCTTGTGGGACATTTCCTGGTTGAATACAGATTTTCTGTGGATGAGACATTAGGTGGGAGTAGTTGATTTTATCGTTCCATAAATAGCAAGCACAGGGAATGATTTTTTAATTAAAATGATTAAAAATATACTGTTGTGACTCAGTTTGTTCTTTTCCCCCCTCCAGTACTGTGAATATATGCCTGATGTTGCTAAATGTAGACAATGGTTAGAGAAGAATTTTCCAAATGAGTTTGCAAAACTTACTGTAGGTATGAACATTTTTTTTCTTTCATAAAAGCCTGTACACCTGAAACAGATGCATGTAGGGCATTATTTAAAGATACAAAAGCCCTCTAGTAGGAACAGAATTGTGTCACTCTATATATCTATGTCTATTGACTTTAAAACTATTCTAAGTTCTTGGGTTGATTAAGATTTCTTACATAAGATCACGGACCACTCCATGAGTCTTATCTCTGGATAGGATAGGTCAAAATATCAACTTTCTTATATAAAGAAGAGTAAATGATTTAGGGACATATATTTTCACTCATTCACTTAACAAATTATTTCTTGTATGCCTGCTATATGCTACACACTCTTTTAGATGCTGAGAATAAAGCAGTAAACAAAAGACCTGTTCTTTGGAAATTATAGAAGGAGAGACAAAATAAGTAAAACAAGACAAATGAAATAAATAAGTTATGATAAGCAGGGAATGGAAAGATAAGAATTTTGGGGGAGGGAATTTGAAATCTTGAAAGATTTTGCTGAAAATACGGCATTTGAACAAAGACCTAAAATAAGTGAGGGAGCGAGTCCTTTGAGTATCTCGGTGAAGAATTTTCCAGGCAGATAGCACAACCAGTGCAAAGGCCCGGGGGCAAACACTTACCACATATAGCATATTTAGAAAACAGCAAGGACGACTTTGGGGGGGTTTTGTGTTTTTTTTTTGGTGGGAGGGTGGTCGGGGGAAGGTAGGAGATGAAGTCAGAGAAGTAACAAAGGACTATGTCTTAAAGAGCAAATCTCAGCTTTTCTGAGTGAGATGAGAAGCCTTTGGAGCAGTTTGAGCAGAAGAGTGATGATAAGGTCTGACTTTTGTTTCAACAGCATCTTTGGCTGCTGTGTTAAAAATAGACTGAAGAGAGACTTCCCTGTGGTCCAGTGGTTAAGACTGGGCTTCCAAAGCAGGGATGTAGGGGACTCGGATTCAATTCCTGGTCAAAGAACTAAGATCCCACGTGCTGCGTGGCGTGGCTAAAAAAAAAGCCTGAAGAGAGGCATAGGCAGCAAAGCAGGGAGATCAAGTAGGTGGCTCTTGCAGTGATTGGGTCAGGAGGATGACCACCTAGTCCAAGATGGTAGCAGTGGGGTGGTGAGAAGTGGTCAGATTCTGGACATGTTTTGAAGGCAGAGCTGACAAGGTCTCCTGATATGTTGCATGTGGGATGTGAGGAAAAGGGCCAGTTAGACTTCTGACCAAAGCAACTAGAGTGGAGTTGCTGTTGCCAAAGGTAAGGAAAACTGCAGAAGAACAGATTTCCTCAGTTAACGAATTGATGGCTTTTCTTACAAGACTGGTAAAAATGAAGGCAGTAGCAGAAGAAGGGAACCCTGGGCCAGAAACAGGGCTATGGAAGTATACCCAATGTCATCCTGCTATTTGCTGCATTGATTTTTGATAGTTTTCCGTGAGGCACAACCCCTGAGACAACATGGTCTATCTGTGGTTGGATAAGAACCCTCAAATCTGATGTAACAGTCAGTCTACCTGGTGGTCCCTGAACATGTGACTTGCCTAGGACGTATCTTCATATTCAGGACCAGACTTTCTGTTAACAGAATCAGTATGCTTGATGCTAAACACTCCTGTGGAGTCTTGAGGGATTTATGCTACTTTAATGTGGCTTCTGTCACCATACACTTACCATAATGACTTCAGAATCAGGCCTGATAGGAGTCCAGGAATATAATCACTGACTTTATAAATGTTACACTCATTTGTTGGTAAAATACCTTATTTGTTTGTAAAGGTATTATCCTTCAATTAAAAAATAAATAAATTTTAAAAAATACCTTATTTATGTATGAGGTTTCTCAGGGGTAATTTCTTAATGTTAGTATGAAGTGATGTCAGTGCTTATAAGGGTTTTGTTTTTACATCTAGAAAATTCACCCAAACAAGAAGCTGGAATTAGTGAGGGTCAAGGAACAGCAGGGGAAGAGGAAGAGAAGAAAAAACAAAAGAGAGGTGAGGCGCGATTTGACTTAAACATACTGCTAGAAGCAGCCTTCTCAGAAAGCTCAGAATCCGCCTGCCAACGCAGGGAACGCAGGTTCAATCCCTGGGTCAAGAAGATCCCCTTGAGAAGGAAATAGCAACCCATCCCAGTTTTCTTGCCTGGGAAATCCCATGGACAGAAGAACCTGGCGGGCTACAGTCCGTGGGGTTGCAAAAGAGTTGGACACGACTTAGCAGCTAAACAACAACAACCACTAGAAGAAATAAGTGAAAGCATTCCCAAACTGAATAACATCTTCCCGTTACTGCATTCTATGTGAATACCATACAGAGGGATACAGAATCGTTCTCAGGATGACCGGATTTCCTATGATTTGGTCTCTATCAGTAAATTGGACCCAAGGAAACGTGCTTCATTTGCCATGTATATACATAAAAAGCAGCCAGCCAGCTTGTTTATGACTTAAATCTGTTACCTTATAAAAATATCTGTGTATTCAATTAGAGTGAGGACGTTTATAAAAGATTTTGTTCTATCCTTATTTCTGTCAGACCAGTTGAATTTTTCTTTTCACAACTAATGAATATACCTGTCTACCCCTCCTCCTTCTAAAATGAATTTCTTGTGCCTTGTATCCTATCCCTGTCTGTTTTTTCTTCCTGAATTAATTTTCCCATGACTAAAATTAGCTTATAAATATTTTCTAGGACTTCGCATTAAAAAACAAAAAACATTCCCCCAGGAACTCGTGTCTCTCTGCCATATTCTCCTCTCCATTCCCTTCTTAGCTAGACTTCCTTGCTAAGACTAGATTCAGCTATCCTCTTTTCAGTTCAGTCATTGAGTCTTCACTCCTCAGTCCATCCTTACCTGACTTTCATGCCATTGAAACTCCTCTGACAAGGGTCACGAATGGCTGGGTGGTTGCTCAGTGGTAAGAGAGCGTCTGAGCACTCCCTTCCTGAAGTGTTGTGCTTGCTCCCTCATTCTGCTTTCCTTCCTCCTCAGGCTTCTGTGCAGACTTCTCCCTTCTGTTCCTTTAAAACATGGTGTTTCCCAGGACTCTGTGCACTTAACCTTCTCATTCTGCATATCCTCCCTGGATGATTCTTCTGCATCCTTAACTTTTGCCCCCACTCTGCACTTAGAACTCCCAAATCTAGTCCTGGGTCATGTCTTTAGACTAGAAATGTGCATGGTCCCATAGGCACTTCAAGCAGCACTTCCAGTTACTTAAGTCCCAAATCTGCATCTTTTGTTTTCTTCATTTTGATTAATGACAGCACAGTTTTTCTAATCATTTGAGCCAAAAACCTGAGACCCGTCTTGGCTTCTTTCTTTTTGCCCCTTTGAATCAGTTCTGAATTCTGTGATTTCGTCTCCTTCCTCTGTTTATCCTGTACCTAGTGGCCATTGCTGTTGCCCCTGCTTTATTTAGATTTTGATTAGTTTCTGCCTGAACTAATGTAGAAGCCTCCTCAGTGGCCTCTCTTTCATTGCTCTTCACAGACCCACACTTCACACGGTGTGATGATCTTGACAGATCATAAGTCAGTGATTTCTCTCCTGTGTAGTCACTTGTTCGCTGGGTTCTTTTCTTTGCAGTATAACAGCTTGATGTGCTAGTCCTTAAATGACTGGTATATAATCTTTGCCTATCTGGCTTTCTTTCCTACATATCATAAGCTTCCTTCAGACAAGTGTATTTGCAGCCAATTAAGCCAACCTTGCTCTTTTCCCTATGGGGGCTCAGTGTGCAATGGTTGTAAACAGTACACTACCTCCTCTGTAGTATATTCAGCTTGTGGCCTATGATAGTCGCCCTAAGGAGACAGCCCTTTCCAGTGGACCCTGGCATCCGCCCTAACGAAACCAGGTGCCTATGGGACCACCCCAGTTTAGGCTCCAGACAGGTATGTGAAGTGCCTTTGGAAAGCCCCAGGACACAGTGGCCAGGGTCCCCATTGGTCAAGTTGTGATGCCCATCCATACGAAGCTGCAGAATAAGGAGCATGTGATTGAGGCGCTCTGCAGGGCCACGCTCAAGTTCCCTGGGTGCCAGACGATCCACATCACCAAGAATTGGGGATTTACTAAGTTTAATGTGGATGAATTTGAAAACATGGTGGCAGAAAAGCGGCTCATCCCAGATGGTTGTGGGGTCAAGTACAACCCTAACCATGGCCCCCTGGACAAGTGGCAGGCCCTGCACTCATGGGAGCCTTGGCACTGTCTTTTCCGTATTACTCCAACCAATAAATCCTACTTTCCTGTTAACACACACCAAAAGACAAAGTGTAATTCTCAATTACAGCATCCTTTCTTGTCTCTGTTCTTGTTTCCTTTTTTATATCTCCACCTTATATCTTCTCCTTTCAGATGGACTTATTCTGCAGGCACTTAGATGCCGCTTTCTCTGGGAAACTTTTTCTGTCCTCTGGAAGTAGAGTAAGCCATTCCTCTGCAGAGCTTATGGTAGTGCTGTGTTCATGGATCCTATTTCAGTATATACTGGATTGCTATAGTTTACCTTGGCTCCTTGCACTTGACTGAGAGCCTCTGGAGGACAGGGACTGTGTTTTGTTCTCTTCGTCTTTGTGTCCTCAGGCCTTAGTGCAGTGCACAGCACATACTGCTTAATATGTGTGGACTGAATGAATACTCATGCATGTGTTTATGAATTTTGAAAATCAGTATATTTAAAGATAGCATTCTTTACTTATGATAAAACAACTAATCCTGAATTGTTTCTTAATAAATAAAGGTGGAAGGGGTCAAATAAAACAGAAAAAGAAAACTGTACCACAAAAGGTTACCATAGCCAAAATTCCCAGAGCAAAGAAGAAATATGTAACAAGAGTGTGTGGCCTTGCAACTTTTGGTGAGTTCAAGCTTCAGTATGTTTAAAATTTGTGAATTTTATTCATTAATTCATTTCATTCTCTCTTTTTAATCTAGTATCATGAAAATTTTATAGTTCTGTTTTTTGCTAAGAAGGATACAAAATGAGATTTTGGATTTCTAACTATAGTCAAACTTCAAATCTTAAAAATCTTTTGTAGAGAGGACTGGTTTAACTTTTTCCATTCAAGAATTTCTGCTTGTGCACATTTTATCTAGAATGAGAGCTGGACAGGTTTCCCTTTGAGGTCTACCAGCACTGCTCCTCTTTACCTCCCAGTCTCAGTAGCCAAACAGTTGCAAAATGACATGTCCCCTCTGGGATGACAGTAGAGGGTGAGGGAAGGTGGTTAGTGGTGGAATGTCTTCCTTTGTAAAAAGGGATAACCATAAGAACTTCATTTACTTGGAAGTGTATATGTAATGTTGGAATTCATGTGTTCCTGGATTTATTTTGGTCTTACTATATGAATCAGGAATAGTATGGATGATCTTATTTTTATATACTGAGGCTTTATCTGACCTTAAAAATGTTACATTGTTCAGATGACTGCCTATGGGTAGTTTGTAATTACTGTTCTGAAAGGAACATGAAACCCATTAATATGATCTGTTTTATGAATTTAAAATGCAGATTAAATTTCAAAATGGAAAAATATCTTTGATGTATGATTCCAATTATAGTCTCACTGTTTCTTTTTTTCAAATAACAGAAATTGATCTTAAAGAAGCACAAAGATTTTTCGCTCAGAAATTCTCCTGTGGTGCCTCAGTAACAGGGGAGGATGAAATCATCATTCAGGGAGACTTTACAGATGATATTATTGATGTCATTCAGGAAAAATGGCCAGAGGTGAGTATTTGGAACCTGTGCATCTATAGAAGTAAGTTACTAAAGCAGTTGCTTCCATGTTAGTTGCTAAGCACAGCTCATGAAATGTAATTATTTGTGTTTTATAGGTGGATGATGATAGCATTGAAGATCTTGGAGAAGTGAAGAAGTGATTTTGAAAATGTGTCTGTATTTAATGATCTGAACTGATTGTTGACATTATGGCCAAAGGGAGAGAGGCCTTTTAAAAATATATATATTTATCCTACAGTAAAACTGTAGCCTACCCTCACCCTTGGCATTTTCACTGTTCTGTACAAGGCTGCTTGTTTTTTGGTGTTTTTTTTTTTTTAATTGCCAAAGTCTAATAAACAGGAGAGACTGTCATGCTTATGCATGAGATAGAATTTAGTCAAATAAAAAATTTTGATCATTTGGTACTGACTTTTCTCTTTCTTTTTAACTTTATTTTTGGAAAAACTAGATTTTCTGTGAAAGCTTGTCTGTTGATTATTTTTAAATAATCACAATTTAATAAAAAATGATTTTTTTTTTGATCTGAGTGATATTTTAAAGATTTGAATTTGGCTTCATCACCAGTAATAACTGTCTCCTTGCTTCTTTGGTGTGGTATTTTTGAGATGCTTGAGTATCTCATGGATCTATGGTTGAATTTGCTTCATGGTCACCAACCAAGTTCACTTTGTGGGCATATTAACATTGTTGGTAACAGCTGTTTAAGCTGTTCTGGAGATTATTTGGTAAAGTATATTAAAAGCCTTAAAACCATCTGCACTGTTTGATCCACTTCTTTGGCATTATCCTAAAGATATAATGTCTTGCTTAAAACTATGGATGAGGGTGTTCTTCATAGTGCTACTCATAATATTTAAAAAATTGCAAATGATTATAAATGCACAGTTGGGAAATGGTTAAAGAAATGATAGTGTGTCATATGGTAGGATATTTGTATATTTTAAAATACTTTCTAAGAATACTTGGAAAGGTGTTTGATAATGGTAAGTAGGAGGTCAGACACCCAAATCCATTTTATACATTTTCATCGTCTTAAGTGGACAACCATTCAGAGAGCCTAAGTTCTTGTTCTGGCTGTAAATTTATGTGAGTGAAATTCTGCTAGTCACTTGAAAATAATATACACCATTGCTCAGTATAGTCTGGAAAGCAGCAATTGAAATGTTTTTTCGGAAGAGAAGCAGTGACAATGAATCTTAATGAATATATTAAATGAATTTAAACTGTTTTTATAAAGGTCCTAAGTCTGGTGCTACAAACTGGAAAGAAGACTCAGTGGTATTTTAAGTTGCTGTTGACACCTTTAAGAAAGTTAGAACCCATTGTCTGTTGCCATGCAGAATACCATCTTGAATGAATGAGTGGGTTTTTGAGTAATTGAAACATTAGAAAGAATGTATAGATAAAGATGTAAATTAAGAAAATGAAATGCTGCATTAACTGTGAATTTAGTTAAAATTATCTAATGAAGCAAATTTATCCATTAAGACCACTTGATATGTGTTACGTATGTATTCTTTTGGTGCTGGAAGATGTCTATGTGCTTGTATCAACACACGTGACTTCATGTAAAGATTCTTAATGTTCACAGTTCTTGGCAAATGCAGTTTCAGTCCATTTATAGCCACAGTGGATGTTACTGCAGGAAAATGCCGGATTAAAACTGTCCTTGTGTATATGTGTGAATCTTTTTCTTTGACTTGAAATTTAAAATGCAACTGTTTAATCTCTGATTTAAACCTATTGTTCAAGGGGAACTCGGTGGCCATCCAGTGGTTAGGACTCAGCATTTTCACGGCTGTGGCCTGGGTTCACTTCCTTGTCAGGGAACTAAGATCCCACAAGCCTCATGGCATGGCCACACACACATACACACTATCTATCTATCTATCTATCTATATAGTTCAGGGACTGAGTTGATTCATAACATTCTGTGTATACTTTTATTATGTAAATACTTTCACAATCTAGTATTTTTAGCAAAAAGAATAAACAGCCTTATGTGTAAGATTTACAATGATTAAGCTGGCAACTTCAAATACAAATACAGTTTTGGTATGTAGTGTCTTATTTTTAAAAAGACATGCTGGCAATATATGGTTTTAAATTCCTTTTTAGTTGTTAAATAGTTGTTAAATAACATTAAGTCAGCTGTCACTTAGGTATAATCCATGGTAGCTTTCTCATTCTTAAAAATAAATAACAATTTTTAAAAAACAATTTATACCTCTTAGATTCTGTTATTTGCTAAATGCCTTTACTTAAGAAATACGGTAGAGAAACTGGAATGAGTCTAGAGTTCATCAGTTTGAATTAGTGTATAACTAGATGCTGTTTAATTCTTATATTTTCTCTTGAAAGATTTTTGACCTTAAAATACTAAGATTTTTGATTTGCAACTAGTCATAATAACCCTCTTAACCACATTCAATTGGTACTTAGCAACCATAACTCATAAAAATGAGCCTCATTTCTTACTGCTTCATATACTTGTCCTTTTAAAGTGAATATTAGGCATGTGATTGCCTGGTAAAGAATGACATTTTAGGGCTTCCTAAAAATCCAAAATTTTACAAAAGTGAAATTTGAGAAGCATGTGAGTTAAAATGTTCCTCACTTGGAAAACTGACATTCAACCACATTCCTTTTCATCTTTCTCATTCCACCACCACAACTTGCTGCATAGTCATCTATTTTAGGTCATTTAACAATTAGTCAGCCTTTGCTTTCTTGAGTTTTAAACTCTAAGGCATTGTCTTGTTGGTTCTCCTGAACATGAGCCTATCCTAAGGAGACAAGTGTCATCCAAATAAGTAAAGTTTCAAGGTAAGAATTTTTTTTTTTCTTTTTAAAAATGTTGGCAGTGCTGGATCTTCATTGCTGCAAGAGCTTTTCTGTAGTTGAGAGTGCAGGCTACTTTCTAGTTTTGGTTTTCAGTCTTCTCACTGCGGTGGCTTCTCTTGCTGTGGAGCATGGTCTGCAGTGGTGGCTCCCTAGCTCTAGCTAAGGCTTAGTTGTTCTGCAGCATGTGGGGTCGTCCCTGAATAGGGATTGAACCTGTGTCTCCTATGTTGGCAGGTGGATTCTTTACCATTGACCCACCAGGGAAGCTCCAAGGTAAGAAATTTTAAATTTGTTTTTTCCATGTTCAGGTTATCTTTTATGAACACGAGGGTGTGTTTTGCTAATTCACAGTCAACCAAAAGTAAAGTTGAAATACTATTACGAATTTGTCTTGCCAGCACTGCCATCTTATGGGTTAAGCAATAGGGGTGGGTGACCAGAGGTTAAATATAATAAGCATTACTTTTTTATAGTCCAGTTCCTATATAATAATAAAAAGGGAGAAGGAGTGACTATGAACAGGAGAAGAAAATCTTAACTCAGAACACGGTAAATATTGTCAGGAAAAAGTGCCAAGGGTCTCCCTCCACAGGGTGCACAACCACCCCTTTCCCAGGGGGCAGGACCCTCAGGGTGTGCACCTCTACCCCATGGGGGTACATCATTTGACTTACCCCGGGGGGGTGTACGCCCTCCCCAAGGGGGACAGCACACCCACTGATTCAATCTGCCTTAGTAAATATAGTGACCCTAATTAAATCAATCTACTTCTTAATGTGTGTCCCAAGAGGTAAGGCAGACTGATTTAATGGTGGGGGGCGGTCAGGAAACCTAAGATGTTTCATTGGTTTAATGAACGTTAGGCGATTTAAGGACTCGATTTAACGGGGCGGGGGGCGGGGGGTGATGGTGTTTGAGAGCAGAGATTTAATCAGCGGCGACTCACGTGATTTTATATAGGAGTCACACAATACAGGGTGTTGACTGAATCAATGGGAATCACTTGACTTATGATAGGGGCTGATTTAACAATAGGAGTCAAGTCATCCAGGGGCTGATGAAATCAGCCCGAGCGCCCTTCAAGAGGGACAGCACCCTTCCAGGCTGAACAGCAGAGTGGGTGCAACGTCCACCCTAAGGGGGCGCGTCTACTCCAAAAGGTGCATCTGGTTATTTGATGTACACCGAGGGTGCACGCCCACCCCAAGGGGTACCTCATTATTTAACAAAAGAGCTACATCATGAGTAAAAAAAAAAAAAAAATACCGAAACTTTTCCCTCTCTTCATCTATGATTCTCAGTTTAGAACTGTCTGCGGGGCTGGTCCGCAATTGAGTATCAACTACTACCAGAGGTGGCGTCTGCCTCCATCTATTTGAATGCCAGGTACTGACTTCCTACCCGGGTGTGCAGGGCAGCGACGGCGACAGCGCTCACAGTTTAGGAGGGAAAGATGCGAAACTGTAAGCAGCTGGTCATACACAGGCCAGGACGATGTGGCAGAGACAGCCGTTCATTTGTTCCATCATTCTCTGGGTAGTGGTGAAGGAGCGGTTCTTTGCGGGCCGCGGGTAACGGCTTTCACATCGCCAGATAAACCATTCGAGAACAGAACGCCGGGATGGCAGCGCGGCCCGCGCCAGGAGGGAGCCAGCCCCCGTGGGGTCTCGCGAGAGCCGGCGACGCAGTAGGCCGGCGGGCCGGGCGCGCTCCGCGGGGTCGGCGGTTTGGGCGGGCTGGCTTGGGCCGTCGAGGGCGCGGGGCTCCGGGGCTCGGGGCTGGCCCCCCAGCCGCTCCGGGCAGGCGCGCCGATGGCGTTTCTAAGGTGACGCTGCGCACACCGCCGGTCTCCGGGGGCGGAGGAAACACCTATGAACCCTTCGGCCTCCTTCCTGGCCGGGCGCCAGGTGAGCGGCCGCCCCTCGGCGCCTCGGGTTTCCGCCGGCTCGTCCCATGACGAGCGGAGAGCAGTCCTCTGGGACAGCGTGCATGGGGGTTACTCAGGAATCGTTCCTGCTTAAAATGTGAAACAATACCCAGGACGCAGGGGAGTGTCACGTCCGTTTCCTTACCTTAATGAAAACGTGTTGTTCAGTCTAGGCGCGGTGCTCACTTTTTAACGATATACCAATGGGCATCTGCAGAGTTGTTTCTCTATACACCTGCTCGCTTTACCTGCCCCTGCTTCCCAGCCACCTGCGAGTGGAGCACGCTGTAATCACCAGTTTTCCCAAAACGTTTTGAAAGTAAACTTGCCCAAGCTGTACATCTGTCTGGTCCGTATAGGTTGAGATGAACTTGTTTTTGCACACTTGGTCCATTGTTTCCTGTGTTAGAATCCTTGCTCCGGGCTGGCGAGCTCAATGCCCCAAGCAACTGGTCTGCCCAGTGAATATTGGTTGAGTGAATGAGTGAGTGAAATGGCTTACCAAAGACTGGAATTCAAGCCTTATGGCTTGGAATTCCTTGACTCCAAGTTCCATTTTCTGTGTTTAGTAAGTAACTAATTCATTTGTCATTATTATTTCTCTACAAATCTTATAATTCAGAAAGCAGTAATGATGTACATGGGTCTCTGGTAAACAGTAACACTTTTTTTTTAATTGGAGTATAATTGGTTTACAATATTGCGTTAGTTTCAGTGGACAGCATAGTGATTCAGTTTTTTGTTTTTTTAGTTCTTTAGTTCATAGATGGGGACAGTGCCATACTTTAGAATGTGACTTACAGTGTTGCTAATAATTTGTTAATAATAGCTAATGTTTGTTGATCGGTTATGATGGAACAAAATTTTATTAAGGCAGGACATGAAAATTTTAACATAAAATTTTCTCTGCACTTTGAGCCACACCCTCCTCCCCTTTGGTGTGTGTATTGTGCATCCCCCTTATACAGTAACTAGATCCCTTTAGAAGACCTAGGAATGCTTGCTTACAAAAAAAAAAAGGTGGTTTTTTTCTTAGAACTAGCAAACAACTCCTTAGTAGACAGCATTCCTTTTTCAATCATGTAAGGGGTCACAATGACCAGCACTTGCCTTGTCTGTGCAAATCTGAACTGTGTAAAGGTGAATGTATTATTTTGATGTATTTTCAACCCTTTGTTGTATGTAACTGTGTTTTGACATCTTACAGGCAGAATGGTTCTCAGAGCTTTTTGAAAGACTGTCTCTCAGGTTATAATCCTCAGGTTGGCTGGAAAAAATTTTCCATTTCTTTTTTAGATTAACTGTTGATTAATTTTTAAAGACACAATAGTGTGTCATTTTTAATGACACAATGGGAAGTGCTTTACAGACCTTATCTTGCTTAATCCACACAACTCTAAGAAATCGAAATAGTGTTACTACCATTTCACAGCAAAGAAACTAAGGGTTAAGAAAGTTAAGTAACTTGCCCAAGGTCTTAGAGCCACCAGGTGGCTCATTCTGGATTCCCACTTAGGTGAGACCAACTTGACTGCACTAGACTTTCAAATGATGTATGCTTAAAAGGAATTATTGTAGATAATTTTGTTAGGCATGAAAATGGCATCTTGGCTATACCAAGATGTTCATTTTTAGAGAGGCATACCAAAGTATTTAAAAGTAAAATATATTTTTTATCAACAACAAAAAGAAAAAGGAAAATTGAAACGGTGCAAAATTTTTGATAGTAATAAGACATAGCTACTGAGCAAATGTGAGTTCATTATACTGTTCTTTTATCTTCTGTGTATGTTTGAAATTTTTCCTTTACAAAATTTGTTTTTAAGTAGGTATGTTGAATTTGGACCAGTTATATTTAAACAATATTTACTTCCTGTTTCCCTTTACTTGATTGTTCTAGAATTGCTAGATGGGGGTATAAAATAGGGGATAATATTGTTGATTGATACAAGGAGAGGGTTGACAGCAAAGAAAAAAATGCAGAAATAGGTTTATGTGTGATTAACCAATGGAGGTTTTACAGCTGGTCCTGCTCTTTAAGAGTGGTGTGTTTGGTATGACAGAAAATGATAGAGACAGAGTGCATGGTAGGTGTTGCTGCTGCTGCTGAGTCACTTCAGTCGTGTCCGACTCTGTGTGACCCCATAGACGGCAGCCCACCAGGCTCCCCTGTCCCTGGGATTCTCCAGGCAAGAACACTGGAGTGGGTTGCCATTTCCTTCTCCAATGTGTGAAAGTGAAAAGTGAAAGTGAAGTCACTCGGTCATGTCTGACTCGTAGCGACCCCATGGACTGCAGCCTACCAGGCTCCTCCATCCATGGGATTTTCTAGGCAAGAGTACTGGAGTGGCTTGCCATTGCCTTCTCCGATAATAGGTGTTAGCATATGTTAAATATCCATAATTTTGCCACCATGTTATAATCAAGAAATGAAATTTCTTGATTCAAGTTGCCACCTTGAATGGGAAGCAAAAGAAGATACTGAGTTGGCCCTAAAATTCCTTTGGCCAGCCCAATATAATTGTTTGGAAAATATGCTTTGGCTGATTTATGTCGATGGTTTTATTTTGACATGAATCTACTTTATATATTTAGAACATCGGGTCAGAGGTTGAGATTTCCACTATTGAGAAACAACGGAAAGAGCTGCAGCTGCTCATTGGAGAGTTAAAAGATCGAGATAGAGAGCTCAATGATATGGTTGCAGTACATCAGAGACAACTTCTTTCATGGGAAGAGGATCGGCAGAAAGTGTTGACTTTGGAAGAACGTTGCAGCAAATTAGAAGGTCAGACATATATTCAGCATCATCCATCTAGTGCTGGTACATGCCAACATACTGAAAGGGCTCATGAGAAAAATAGAGAAGGAACATCTCAACACAGTCCCTGCTGTCCTGGAGTTTAACTGAAGATAGGAGGATTTCATGAACATTCACAGCAGAACAGACAAACACAACGTGAATTAAAGTAGGGCAAGCAAAGTATTAATACTTAACTGTAGAAAGAGTGCTGGGACAGCTTCAGTAGATAGGGAGGGTCAACAGCGAACCTGAAGGAAATTAGTTTTGAGCTAGAATATGAATGAAGATGCCACTGAACTGACCATTCCTTTTGAACTGACTCAAAGATTTTAAACTTTTGATATTGAACTTGATCTCAAGTACTTAAAACAGTCATCTTTTAAAATTACAGCACCCTCAAAAGTGGCTTACAAAAATTTCCCTTTGTGCCATATTTTAACTGTCATCCTTTTGCTGCTACCCTCAAATCTGACTGTTCTATTGACACTGTGTTAATATTACTAGAATGTATTGCTGCTGCTGCTGCTAAGTCACTTCAGTTGTGTCCGACTCTGTGTGACCCCATAGACGGAAGCCCACCAGGCTCCCCCGTCCCTGGGATTCTCCAGGCAAGAACACTGGAGTGGGTTGCCATTTCCTTCTCCAATATGTGAAAGTGAAAAGTGAAAGTGAAGTCGCTCAGTCGTGTCTGACCCTTAGCGACCCCACGGACTGCAGCCTACCAGGCTCCTACATCCATGGGATTTTCTAGGCAAGAGTACTGGAGTGGCTTGCCATTGCCTTCTCCTAGAGGAGGAAATACTAGATCTGTTTATAGAAAAGTAGGGACTTCCCTGGTGGTCCATTGGTTAAGAATCCAATGCAGGGAATGTGGATTCGATCCCTGGTTGGGGATCTGAGGTCCTGCATGAAATGGGGCAGCTAAGCCCTCATGCCACAAGTACTGAGCTCACATGCCTCAACCAGAGAACCTGGGTTCTGCAACTAAGACCCGACACAGTCACAAAAAATAAGAAAGATAACCATATATCCCCTTCTTTTTTTTGGCTTTTATTACACAAAGGATTCTGTAAATGTGACAATCTAAATATGATTGATTTTTCAATTTCCTTGATGACCATCTGATTTTACTCTAATTGTACGCACCCACACATATATACATATAATGCAGTATTTGTTTATTTTTTAAATTTAATTTTGTTTTAATTTTTGACTGTACCATGCGGCATTTGAGATTTAAGTTCCCTGACCAGGGATCAAACCTGTGCCCTCTGCATTGGAAGCACAGAGTCTTAACCAATGGGCCACCAGGGAAGTCCCAATAAGGTATTTTTAAATTGAGGTCTACACATTGATTTTTGGACATAATGCTGTTGCACACTTAATAGACTACAATATACTACCATATAAATATAACTTTTATATGCACTGGAAAACCAAAGTATTTGTGTGATTCACTTTATTATGATATTCCCTT
Source organism: Moschus berezovskii (assembly GCF_049115385.1). Classification (NCBI taxonomy): domain Eukaryota; kingdom Metazoa; phylum Chordata; class Mammalia; order Artiodactyla; family Moschidae; genus Moschus; species Moschus berezovskii. The sequence continues at coordinate 55,919,890 of NC_142478.1, read as the reverse complement.
TATATCAGTGGTTTGGAACTGAGCCTCCAATATCTCAGAGGTCTGCCTGTATAACCATTAGTATCTGGTTTTAAAATGATCAAGACCCTTGAATAGGCATTTCATGGAAAACTGGCCAATAAATTTACAAAAAAGTTCTCATTTGTAATTAGGGAAACGAAAATGAAAATTAAGACCATAATGAGACTGGCGAAAAATATCAGGTACTGGTAAAATTGTGGAGCAAGGGAAGATTCATTCACTACTGGTGGGAGAGTCAATTAGTACAACTACTTTGGAAAAATCACGTGACAATTCTGGTAAAGTTGAAGATATACCAAGCTATGGCTCTGCATTTCCACTTCTGGAAGTATACTCCCACTTCAGTATGCAAGTGAATTACCTAAAAGTGAAGTGAAAGTGTTAGTCACTCAGTTATGTCAGACTCTTTGCAACCCCATGGACTGTAGCCCACTCGGCTCCTATGTCCATGGAATTGTCCAGACAAGGATACTGGAGTGGGTGGGTGGCCATTCCATTCTCCAGGGAATCTTCCTGACCAGGGATCCAAGCCAGGTCTCCTGCATTGCAGGCAGATTCTTTACTATCTGAGCCACCAGGGAAGTCCTCAGGATCTTACTAATAAGTAGATTGTGATACAGTAGGTCTGTGGCCTGAGAATCTGCATATTTAACAAGTTCGCAGTTGATATTGGTGCTGCTGGTCTGAGGGACCACGTTTTATTTAGGAGCTCTTGCAAAAGCATGAAGATGCTTGTGCAAGAATATTCAGAGCAACATTGTTCATAATAGCTGTGAAGTGGAAACAGTCCAAATGACCATCAATATTAGAATGTATAAGTAAATGTTGGCATAATCATATACTGTTATGTAGGAATGACAGTGCACAAGGAGGAGTTACACAGCCACGTGGACACATCTCAGGATCATAATCTTTATTTTCTGGCCCTGCAGTGCAGCTTGTGGGATCTTAGTAACCGGACCAGGGATCAAACCTATGCCCTTGGCAGTGACAGGGCAGAGTCCTAACCACTGGACCACTAGAGAATTCACAGAATCATAATCTTAAGTGAAAAACAGCAAACAGAATTCACACAATTAAACTATTTTTAGGGATGTGATCATAGATAGTAAAACTAATAAAAAACAAGGAAATGAGTAAGCTCAGGATGGTGGTTGGAAGGTGGGAGATTGGAGAGACTGTTCAGGAAGTGATATACAGGGCTCTGGGTTGCTGCTAGTGTTCTGTTTCTTGACTAGGGTACAGTATTGTGCATTTCGTAATAAAAACTTTTCAAAGGAGAATTAACCTTTGAAAGATTCCTTAGCACACTTACTTTTAAACCATTGCCTGAAAATAATCTCCCTCAGGTGAACTACATAAAAGAACTGAAATAATCAAGTCACTCACAAAGAAGGTAAAAAGCCTTGAATCGAACCAAATTGAATGCCAGAGTACTCTTCAGAAGACTCAACTGCAGCTTCAGGAGATGGCCCAAAAGGCAACCCATTCCTCACTCCTCTCTGAAGACCTTGAGGTTGGTTTTATTTTTTTAATTAATTAATTTTTTATTAGAGTATAATTGCTTTACAATGTTGTGTTAGTTTCTGCTGTATGACAAAGTCAGTCGGTGAGATTGGTTTTCAGATAAGCTTCGCTAGCCCAAATTATGTTTGTGTTTCAGTTATTAAAGTAGTTCATAGACTTAAATATTTCCATTAAATGTGTGTGTGTATAAAAGTATACCCATCCATTCAGCATCACAGTTTTATATGATGGTGAGTTTTGGTTAGCCACTAGTGTTGTTTTGTCCTGAAGATGAAGCTTCATTACAGCTCTTTTTTAATTGTTAGGTTGTTTGTTTGGTAGCATCCTTCATTTTATCAACAGTGGGTTAATTTAAAAAGTCTTTCTCAAAGTCTGAGATCAGTATCATCACGCAGTTTCAAATTATGTTTCCTGAATAACTGTGTCTAATCCGATGAAACAGATATCTGCCTTATGTTAGTGGCATATTGGGAAAAAAATGTCAGAGTGATCTTTCAGTTTTCAGTCCTGGCTGATGAGTCATCAAATATCTTTTGAGCTCATAATTTTTTGAGAGGCACAGTGAGAAAGCCTTTTTAAAAATATTTATCTTTTTTTTTTTTTGACTGTACTGGGTCTTTGTTGCTGCAAGGGCTTTTCTCTCGTTTCAGAGAGTGGAGGGTACTCTCTAGCTGTGGTGCTTCTCATTGTGGTCGCTCCTCTTGCTTCCGAGCATGGGCTCCAGGGTGGACAGCCTTCAGGAGGTGCAGCTCCCGGGCTCAGTAGTTGTGGTGCATGTGGGATCTTCCTGGACCACGGATCGAATCCATTGGCAGATGGATTTTTACCACTGAGCCTCTCAGGAAGCCTGAGAAAGCCTTTTTTGCTGCTGTTGTTACTGCCTTCATGTTCTTGTTTCATAACGATACCAGTATAGATCTTGGTAATATAGTGAAGCTTAATAACTCATAATAATTGTATAGATTTTATGTCTTAAATTTATTTTTTTCTGATTACTCTTCTAGACAGTTTCTAGCTGTATAATAAGTGAAAACTATTAATGGAATCTCTTGATGTGAAAGTGAAAGTCACTCAGTTGTGTCTGACTCTTTGCGACCCCCATGAACTATACAGTCCATGGAATTCTCCAGGCCAGAATACTGGAGTGGGTAGCCTTTCCCTTCTCCAGAGGATCTTCCCAACCCAGGAATCGAACCCAGGGATCGAACCCAGGTCTCCCACATTGCAGGCGGATTTTTTAACCAACTGAGCCACAAGGAAAGCCCAGAATCTCTTGATATGTTGAATTAAAAAATGGAAGTATGTTAGTCAGCTTGGGCTGCCATAACAAAATACTATAGACTGGGGGAAGGCTTAAAAAACAGAGACTTCTTTTATCCTCACGCTTCTGCAGGTTAGAAGTTGAAGATCATGGTGCCGGCATGGTTGGTTTCTGGTGAGGGCTCTCTTCTTAACTTGTAAATGTAATGGTCACCTTCTTACCATGTCTTCCTGTGACAGGGAGAGAGACAGCACCTGAGCAAGCTCTCTGGTATCTTTTCTTCTGAGGGCTCTGATCCCATCCTGAGGGCTCCACCCTCATGACCTCATCTAAACCTAATTCCCTCTCAAAGGCTCCACCCCCAAACAGCATCACATTGGAAGTTAAGGTGTCAGCATATGCATTGGAGGGGGGATGCAGTTCAGTCTGTAGCAGGGAGATGTTTTCTTTTTTTTAATTAATAAACTTAATTTTTTTAGAGTAGTTTTAGGTTCATAGCAAAATTGGGTGGAATGTACAGAGATTTCTCATAGACACCCCCCGCCCCGCCCCCTCCCCCAGCTAGCCTCCTCCACTGTGGACCTTGTGCATCCCAGTGGTATTGATGCATTTGTTGTAACCAGTGACATGTCATTGCCACATCATTGGGTGAGACATCAAAGTCCATAGTTTACGTTAGGGTTCACTCTTGGTGTTGTACATTCTGTGGGCTTTGACAAATAATGACCTGTATCCACCATTGTAATATCATACAAAATATTTTCACAACCCTAAAAACCCTCTCTGCTCTGTCCTTTCTTGCAGTCCCTTGCAACCCCTGATCTCATAGTTTTGCCTTTTCCAAAATGTCATGTAGTTGAAACCATAGAGTATATAGCCTTTTCAGATTGGCTTCTTTCACTTAGTAATATGCATTTAAGTTTCCTCCATCAAATCTAGATCTGTGATTTTAAAAAAATCCCTGATACATGAGAGTACCTCAATGTGAAGTTATCTCAACATAAAGTGAAAAAGATGCACAGAAGTTCTTAATGCTGCTGTATTTTAGCAGAGGGAATGTCTCACTAATCCAGTTTCTGTTCATCCTTCCATTCATGTTCCTCTCTCTCACCAACCTGAAAGTCTACATAAAAGACCATTAGGAAGTTCAGTTCAGTTCAGTTCAGTCGCTCAGTCATGTCCGACTCTCCGCGACCCCATGAATTACAGCACGCCAGGCCTCCCTGTCCATCACCAACTCCCGGAGTACACTCAAACTCATGTCCATCGAGTCGGTGATGCCATCCAGCCATCTCATTCTCCGTCATCCCCTTCTCCTCCCGCCCCCAATCCTTCCCAGCATCAGAGTCTTTTCCAGTGAGTCAACTCATCGCATGAGGTGGCCAAAGTATTGCAGTTTCAGCTTTAGCATCAATCCCTCCAATGAACATCCAGGATTGATCTCCTTTAGAATGGACTGGTTGGATCTCCTTGCAGTATAAGGGCCTCTCAAGAGTCTTCTCCAACACCACAGTTCAAAAGCATCGATTCTTCGGCGATTAGCTTTCTTCACAGTCCAACTCTCACATCCATACATGAACACGGGAAAAACCATTGCCTTGACTAGACGGACCTTGGTTGGCAAAGTAATGTCTCCGCTTTTTAATATACTATCAAGGTTGGTCATAACTTTCCTTCCAAGGAGCAAGCGTCTTTTAATTTCATGGCTGCAATCAGCATCTGCAGTGATTTTGGAGCCCAAAAAAATAAAGTCTGACACCGTTTCCACTGTTTTCCCATCTATTTCCCATGAAGTGATGGGACCAGATGCCATGATCTTTGTTTTCTGAATGTTGAGCTTCAAGCCAACCTTTTCACTCTCCTCTTTCACTTTCTTCAAGAGGCTTTTGAGTTCCTCTTCACTTTCTGCCATAAGGGTAGTGTCATCTGCATATCTGAGGTTATTGATATTTCTCCCAGCAATCTTGATTCCAGCTTGTGCTTCTTCCAGCCCAGCGTTCCTCATGATGTACTCTGCATATAAGTTAAATAAGCAAGGTGACAATATACAACCTTGACGTACACCTTTCCCTATTTGGAACCAGTCAGTTGTTCCATGTCCATTTCTAACTGTTGCTTCCTGACCTGCATACAGGTTTCTCAAGAGGCAGGTCAGGTGGTCTGGGATTCCCATCTCTTTCAGAATGTTCCACAGTTTATTGTGATCGACACAGTCAAAGGCTTTGGCATAGTCAATGAAGTAGGCATGTTTATAAACGTAACTGATAGAATTCAGAAGGGCAAACATAAGAACTGAGAGGATGATGGGGTAATAGATGTTTGTGTTGCTTTTTGATGACTGCTTAAATAGCTTACCTTGTTACTAAAAAGGTTAAAGAAAAAACAGAATGAGCACAGATTATGGCTGGTAAGAGTAGTGAAAGCTTTTAAATGACTGGGTTAGTACTTTGTATTTTTTCCTTGTAGGCTAGAAATGAAAATCTCAGCAACACATTAGTGGAACTTTCTGCTCAAGTGGGACAACTGCAAGCTCGTGAACAGGCTCTCACCACCATGATAAAGCTTAAGGTAATTCAGAATAATGATGCCTCCGTGTGCCAGGCACTTTGTGGTCGATAAAGTATAGTCATGTACCTTATCTTACTTAAGTCCCACAGCGACCCAGATAGGTTGAGCTATCAATATTATTCTCTTTTTTTTTTAATTCTGATTTTATAAAATGAGGGAAACAAGTTTAAAATGATGCACCCAAGGCATTGAGAGGAGGCAGAACTCCACTGTGGGTTTCTGTCTTCAAGGCCTGTTCCACGGTCTAGCATGCCTGAATTAGCTGGTTTTCTTCTGAGGTATTCTACTACTAGGTCTCATAAAGTTATTAGCAGTCAGATTACTTATTAATGTTTTTTAATTGAAAAGAAAACTTAGCTATTAGCAGTTGATATAGTCACTAACATGCCCTAAACAGTGGTTGATAAACAGTTATCTTTTTTTTTTTTTGCCACATCGTGCAGCATGTGGGGAATTAGTTCCCTGACCTGGGATCGAACCCGTGCTCCCTGCACTTGGGAGTGTGGAGTCTTAACCACAGGACCACCAGGGAAGTCCTGATAAACAGTCTCTTCTATTTGATGACACATGTGTTTGACCACAGGTGACTAGAGAAGTGATGCTGGTATAATGGGACACTGATGGTAATTCACATGTGATTTTTCCCACCACATGATCAGGGACAAGGTTTCAGAAAATTAAAGAGAAAATATTTAAATCTATAGAGTTGTCTTTAATCAAGTAGTGACCAGTTTCCTGGCTTCAGCAATCCCTACAGTTTCCATCAAAGCAAAGTCCTGGTGAAGCTGCCAATACTGAGATGCTGAAAATGATTGCCTGACTGGTGTGTGTGCAGTGGCATTTGCTTAACTGTGTCCAGGACTACTGTGAAGTAATCAGATTACTTTATTTGATCACAAAGTTCTATCTCCTGTATCCCAACCCCTATCGGTTTTTGAATGATCTGCCCCAACCCTATTTTTTCCATAAATCCTCCTAATGTGAGATATGCAAACTGTGAAGTGTTTTAGGGATGTGTATATGACGCTACCACAGAAACTTTTGTCCTTAAGCAAAGGTGAAACCTGCTGATAATTGATATTCCCTGGGAGTGGTGGGGGAGTACTTTTACTTATTATTTTTATACCTTCAGGGGTTATTTGAATTGCTTTTCAACAAGCAGATAGATACCTTTTATGTAATTAAAACAATCACTTCAACAGTAAGAGGTTCTGGCTTGGGTAGGTTTGGGATGAGGTCTTGGAGTCTGTCGTCTTAAAAAGCTGGAAAGAAGGAAAGGAAGAGAGGGTCTCTGGGATTTATCTGTAATCCAGAAAATACAGCCCCCTCCAGGGCCACTAGTCTTCCTATTGCTGTTATAGTTTCATAGGTAATCAAATGTTTGGTTCTAGACTTTCTGACACTGCAAACTGGTGGTTCGTGCATGGTTTCGGGGGCCAGTCAAAGCTCCGTCACTAACTTGTGCTGTGCTTAGTCACTCACTCATGTCTGACTCTTTGTGACCCCACGGACTGTAGCCCACCAGGTTTCTCTGTCCATGGGATTCTCCCGACAAGAATACTGGAGTGGACTGCCGTGCCCCATCCAGGGGATCTTCCCAACCCAGGGATCAAACCCAGGTCTCCTGCATTATAGGTGGATTCTTTACCTCCTGAGCCACCAGGGAAGCCCAACTTGTGTACTTGCAGCCAATTTCCTATTGACTCCTCTGTCATGTGGGTAGTAACAATAGTTCTTACCTCAGAGAGTTACTGTGAGGCTTAAATGAGTTAACACATGGAAAGCACTGGATTAAAACTGGGTACACAATTACATGACGCGGTCTTTTAATATTTTTTTAGTTTTTATTAGAGTACAGTTAGGGCTTCCCTGATGGCTCACAGGTATAGCCTCTGCCCGCAGTGCGGGAGACCTGGGTTTGATCCCTGGGTCAGGAAGATCCCCTAGAGAAGGAAATGGCAACCCACTCCAGTATGCTTGCCTGGAAAATTCCATGGGCTACAATCCACGGGGTCACAAAGAGTCGGACATGACTGAGCTACTTCATTTTCACTTTTCACGGTTGATTTACCAGGTTCTGTGTTTTAAGTGTACATCAAAGTAAATCAGTTACATATACCCACTCCTTTTTGGATTCTTTTCCCATATAGGCCATTACAGAGTAGTGAGTAGAGTTCCCTGTGCTGTCTAGCAGGTTCTTACTAGTTACCTATTCTGTATATAGTAGTGTGTACATGTCAATCCCAGTCTCCCAATTTATCCCTGCTCCACAGTGAGACTTCAGTAAGTGTCATCTTGTTTAGTTGGCATTTTAAAATGTAACAGTTTTCAAATTTGGGTTTTAGGACAAAGATATTATTGAGGCAGTCAATCACATTGCTGACTGTTCGGGTAAATTTAAATTGTTAGAGCATGCCTTACGTGATGCTAAGATGGTGGAGACCTGTATTGTGAAAGAAAAGCAAGATTATAAGCAGAAATTGAAGGCACTTAAGGTTGAAGTCAATAAATTAAAAGGTAAGGAAGAAGCCTAAATGTAGCTGTTTTATCTTGGGAATATATTTCTTCATTTGAGTTCACTTAATCTGATAACTGGGAAGAGGTCTGTTGTTAACTTTAGGTCCTGTCATGAAATATTCATTTCATTTGTATAGAATTATGCAGCAGTTTTTGTGTTAAAAGATAAATAGCAAGAGTTGGGGAAAACTGCCTAATGCGTTATATTTAAAAAATAATCCTGCCTTTGCTGTACCAGTTAACTATTGCTACTGTATGCCTTATGGCAACCAACGATGGTATCTCAGTAGTGTCCTTTGATGAACTCATTTATCTGGAAGCCACTCGGGAGTTGGCTGATCTCTGTTGGGCCCACTGGGGCATCTTTTCCCCGGTTTGATAGTGTGAGCGTTCCTTCCCATGCTGAAGGCAGAAACTTACGAGAGGAAGCAGAAAGATAGGAGGGCCTGGCACACCATCACTCGCCCTTCATTCTGTGGCCAAAGTGAAGCACATGGCTGGACCCAGAGTCAGGCAATGGGAAAATAGCCTCTGCCCTTTTGTGGGAGAAATTTTAAAAAAAATGAGGAATGAATGCAGGGAGGGATGAGTTGCCACCTACAACACAGACTACCAGAGTGGCTGTTCAGTGGATGTTCTATTTTGGAGAGAATTCCTTTTTTTGTGTCCTCCTCTTTCTGTTTTCATTCCCATGGTAACTCCATGGTTTATTCTACTCCTTGAGGTTTTCTAATGAAACAAAGGTTGGGTATGGCGGATAGGTTAATGCTATACACTTGGAGGTGGATCTAGGTGATGGAGTAAAAATTTGCGTTTGTCTTCAGAGGGTACAGTCTCTGGCTTTTCCCAGCTGTATCGCAGAAGAAGCTGTTGGATTCAGGAGCTGTCTGGGTCTTAATTCCATACCCAGATGATCACATTTGTAAGTGGTCATCAGTTAGACGTGAGGACTGACTCTCACAGTGGAACAGGCAGCCTTAGAATGACAAAGCGGTGCATTGGTGTGGTTACTCCGCCTCTGTCCCAGGCGGGGTCCCTCCTGAGGCAGGGAGTTATTGTTGAAATTGGGAAAGGTTATTGTGACAGGTTTAGTTTAAAAGACTCCACCTGCTAAAATCTTGTTCTAATGATGCCCTGACTCCAGGCAAATGATAATTTTGTGTCCATTTGTGGCTTTATCTAAAAAGCCCCTTGACAGCAGGGACAGACTCTAATAGCATAGCCCTTGGGGTATATTGCAAGCATTCAGGATATTTATTGAATGTTATGTATACCTAGGTAAGATTAAAGATAAAAAGAAGTCTGTTTTATCAACTTTTACCCTTATTTTAGAAATTTAACATTTGTTTAAAAAAATAAAAACAGGGTCATAGATAGTGGGCCAGGGAGTAAGGGACAGAGACTCATTTAGTTTGAGCGCACTGGAAAGACATCTTCGAAAAGAACATTTGAGCTGAAACTTGGATGACGGGAAGAACTAGTCATGTAAAGATCTGGGCCAAAATCTTCCAGGCAGAAGAAACAGCAAGTGCAAAAGCTCTGGGGTGGGTTCGGAGGTTGGGGCAAGTGAAAGGAACAGATTGAAAGGACAGGGCCTGGCTGTACAGGGCTTAAGGTTATGAGTTTATATTTCATCCTGAATGTAGTATAAGGGCTTTTAGCAGAGAAGTGATGCTAGCAGATGGCCCTGATGGCTCTGTGGACATCAGGCTGCAATGGGAGAGGCAAGGTTCATGCAGGGAGACAGTGCGAGCCTTGGCCAGGATCACTGCCAAGCATGCAGTGAAATGTCAGATATGGGACATTTTGGCTCTAGGTCCAACCGGACTTCATATGGATTGGAAGTGGGTGCTAAGGACATGAGAGGTATTCACAGTGTATATTCCTCAAGAAACTAGTATTTATTTGAGGACTTTCTTTCCCTTCTATTTATGAAGAAGATCTAAATGAAAAGACAACAGAAAATAACGAACAACGAGAAGAGATCATTCGCCTCAAGCAAGAGAAGAGTTGCCTGCATGACGAATTGGTCTTTACTGGTAAAAATAGATTGTTTAAGTGATTGAATAATTATGTATTTTGTAACCTGTACTTTCTTTGGTACGTCCATGGTGGGCTAAATGAACTGTGCCTGCCTCAAAATACTATATGTATTTATGTAATTAATTTTAACACCCTTTGAGAAATAAAGAGAGACCATGTAGGACATTTTAAAGCTGTCATCATACTTCCCAGTTAACTCAGTTTTCCCTTCTGCAAAATGAGGAGCTGCTTTCCCTTCCAACTTGAGTATGTGACTATGCCTCTTATAAAAATGTAACACTTAGCTTAAAAATTCATTAAGAAAGAATCTTATGAGCCAAAGAAGGGAGGATGTTAATACTTTTGCAAACACTAGGTAAAAATTAGGAATTCAACATTTTTTCAGTTTTCCAAATAAATCACCCGTAATTATTATAGTTGGAAAACTTCCATGTGTTTTGTTACATCAGTATGACCCCAAAATAATAGTATTGGAGATGAATTGTTCATGATTTGAGAGCAAGTTTGTCAATAATGTGTAATGTAAAAGTTGCGCACACACTTCCTCACCGGCTGCCATATTCTCCTGCACTTTTAACCCCAACTCACCCCAGTATGTTAGAGTGTGCAGCCCCTCCTTTCTCTGCTCCCAGCTGAGAATCACCAATATATAGATCTGATCCATATATGGCTATACCTGATCTGTATATGGCCCTGCCAGCCAAGATTTTTTTAGACGTTAATTCTGGTAGTTTGTATTAAGAAAATCATAGATTTGGAGATAAAGTTCCAAATAGAAATTAAATGAATATTTTTGGGTCTACTAGTACATACCCTCAATGTTCTTCCTTCTAAGAAGAGAATACATTTCTATAAGTTAAGGGACAGGATACAGTATTACATTTTTTTTCCCAAAGAAAGTGGAATTCTTAACTTTTATCTTGTGTGATTAAGATAGGAGAAATGCAGTTTTCTACCACTAGAGGTCACTATTTCGGTTATTTCTAGGATTGCTGTGTTTCAAAGCACTGCTCTCCTATACAGTATGCACGCAGCGTACGTATGTGGAGATATACATATATTTGGATGTCTACATAAAGATATGAATATTTGTAGCTTTATAGTTGAATTCACACAATCTTTTCTATCAGTGTATATGTGTCAGGCACTCTGTTAGTGACCAGGAAGCACAAGGCCCACAGAGAATGTAGTGTTACATAAATGCTATGAGTAAAATTCTATGAAAGGTCAGAAGATGGAGAAAAATTTACAAGATATTTTAATAAATAACCTCCTTTTCTTTTGGTTCATCTATTTCTACTCATTCTGTTAGGTATTACTAGGTAAAGTATATGTAATTTGTTAGCTAATACTCCAGTAAATCCATTTTGTGAAATAATTTTTTTAATCATTTCCTCCAGTGTTCTTGCCTGGAGAATCCCAGGGACGGGGAAGCCTGGTGGGCTGCCATCTATGGGGTCACACAGAGTCGGACACAACTGAAGCGACTTAGCAGCAGCAGCAGCAGCAAGCTGATTTCTTAAACTTTTTCTGCTCAAACCACTGTCTCAGAACAATTTTTGTATGCTTAAATGATAAAAGTGAATTACGCCTAAAAATAATTTTTAAAGGTTTAACGTGATAATATGCTCTCAGGTGCCATGGCTAAAAGTTAACACATTTTATTCGAGATTGGAAGATGCCTTAGAAATGTACTTTTAATTCAAAACTTCATTTTCCCTCTTATTGAAGTTCTTCACATAGGTTTAGAGACAGGTTTCATTTGTACATGTTGCTTATAAGAAGTTTTTTTTAAAAAGACATGATGCTAGTTTACATTTCTGTGGTCCTGAGAGTTCTGTAAGACTGAGTGAAGGTCTTGCAGGCAGTAAAAGGCATAGCGGCTTGACCGGAGCTCAGCAGGTCCAGGCTTCCAGCTCCCCTTCCTTCATGCTGTCGTCCTTAGGCTGCCTTTCTTAGGCAGGTGTCAGCAGAGAGTTCCGTATCTCTTTGTTTTCAGTAACCAACTTGTGAAAATAGGCAGACCCACTCCACTTTGGTCCCTAGATAATCCAGCCCTGTAGGAAAGTGTCAGATCTAAGGAAACAAGTCTGTTTTATGCAACAGTTCAGTTCAGTTCAGTTGCTCAGTCATGTCCAACTCTTTGCGACCCCATGAATCACAGCACGCCAGGCCTCCCTGTCCATCACCAACTCCCGGAGTACACTCAAACCCATCTCCATCGAGTAGGTGATGCCATCCAGCCATCTCATTCTCTGTCATCCCCTTCTCCTCCCGCCCCCAATCCTTCCCAGCATCAGAGTCTTTTCCATTGACTCAACTCGTCACATGAGGTGGCCAAAGTATTGGAGTTTCAGCTTTAGCATCAGTCCTTCCAATGAACACCCAGGATTGATCTCCTTTAGAATGGACTGGTTGGATCTCCTTGCAGTCCAAGGGACTCTCAAGAATCTTCTCCAGCACCACAGTTCAAAAGCATCAATTCTTCGGCGATTAGCTTTCTTCACAGTCCAACTCTCCCATCCATACATGATCATGGGAAAAACCATAGCCTTGACTAGATGGACCTTTGTTGGCAAAGTAATGTGTCTGCTTTTTAATATACTATCTAGGTTGGTCATAACTTTCCTTCCAAGGAGTAAGCGTCTTTTAATTTCCTGGCTGCAATCAGCATCCGCAGTGATTTTGGAGCCCAAAAAAATAAAGTCTGACACTGTTTCCACTGTTTCCCCATCTATTTCCCATGAAGTAATGGGACCAGATGCCATGATCTTTGTTTTCTGAATGTTGAGCTTCAAGCCAACCTTTTCACTCTCCTCTTTCACTTTCATCAAGAGGCTCTTTAGTTCCTCTTCACTTTCTGCCATAAGGGTGGTGTCATCTGCATATCTGAGGTTATTGATATTTCTCCCGGCAATCTTGATTCCAGCTTGTGCTTCTTTCAGCCCAGCCTCATGATGTACTCTGCATGTAAGTTAAATTAGCAGGGTGACAGTATACAGCCTTGACGTACTCCTTTTCCTATTTGGAACCAATCTGTTGTTCCATGTCCAGTTCTAACTGTTGCTTCCTGACCTGCATACAGGTTTCTCAAGAGGCAGGTCATGTGGTCTGGAATTCCCATCTCTTTCAGAATTTTCCACAGATTTTTCTAAAGACAGATTAAGGCAGTACTGAAATACATTTAGAATTGCCCTTTCAGTGCCAAATAAAGTCATTATCTTTTGTTTAGGGTGCCGTGCTGTGCCCTAAAGAAGTATCTCTAAACACTGGGAAGGCACCAGCATGTTAGATGCTGTTATAAACGAGAGGTGGGTAGAACAGAGAGCAGTCAGGAGGCCTAGACACCTGATAGGCATCACTTCCACTGTGAAAGGAGCTATGGCCCCTCTTTTATTGTTTTCTTTGTGCGTAGGATTTAATTCATACAAACCAAATGGGGCTTCATAAATATTGCAAGTGCACAACGTTTTTAGGCTTTTGTTATGATGTTGTCTCATCTAATGCAAGGAAATAAATTCAGAAATGAGGAGATGTAGTAGTTTAAACCCGAGGCAGTGGCTTTCACTCTGCCATGTCCTCCATTCTGTGCACATGGATTACCTTTTTAAAAGTAAGTTGAGGGAGGAAGGAGGTGGGAGGGTGGTTCAGGAGGGGGAACTTATGTAAACCCGGGGCAAATTCATATCAATGTATGGCAAAACCAACCAATATAATATTGTAAAATAATTTGCCTCCAATAAAAAATAAATTAATTACCTATAAAAAAAAAAAAGTAAGTTGATGCTGCAGACCCAGGTTGGAAGGGCTGAGCCTTATGCATATTTGGGTAGGAGGTGGTGGCTTTTCACAGGTCACTCCTCATGCTTTATTCCACCTGGCCCTGCTCTGATTACCAGCAAGCACTTGGCAGAAAAGCTGTCTAGGTGGAGTCTCCGTCCTCAGCAAAGCTCATGCCTTTGTCCTTGGATGGTTTCTGTGATGTTCCAAATGTAAAGCGACGATAAAATAAATATTTGTATTCTTCATCCATGAGAAAAATGACACGTGGAAAAGGAACTATTAATAAACCATAGTAGTTGCACATTTTGATTTAGGCTACATCTGATTAACTCAAAATCCATTCATGTAATAGAGGGCCATTTTGTGCATTTCATTTGAACTTCTTATAAAGATAGTGGGGTTTTTTTAGGTGAAACATTTATTGTTGATCTCGCACTTCTGTGTGAATGAAATGATTTCTCATTAAGTATAATACTAATTTTTTTTCTGGTGCAAGACTTCAGATCTTTCCTTTCTGTGGGTTGTCATTTGCCAAGTTCTGAAACCATTTTAAAAATATTGACTTCTCATACTCCAACTCTAGTAATAATGATGTGTCCCCTTTTCAGCAGAATGTTTATGGTCTTTATATAAGAATGAAGATTTAAAAAAAAAATACCTCTTTTTCTTTCTGAGCTAGGAAATTGAGTGTAATACTCAAGTGTATATTCAAGACAATTCTGAATCTTAATTACCTATCAGGTAAAAAGAGTTTTCAAGAAATAGTCTGTAAAGGAGTCCTGGGCTTTCATTAAAATGGAAAGACAAGTTTATCTACCTGTGGGGATCACCTCATAGGTTCAAGTATCTTAAGTCTTTGGTTTGCGAGATTACATAGGAATAGCCTGATTGTGAGGTTGTATCAGATTGACTTACATATTGATGAAAACAGTGATTTTTTTTTCCCCTTGTAATGTTAGTTTTTTTTCCTCTTGATAAAAGTAATATGTTGTTTGGATTTTTATAAGGAAAATGCATTTATAAGTTACCTGTGTAATGTGAATAAATAAAGAATAAAGTATTAAATTTTAGAGATTTAGAACTCATCCCCTCCCCCTAAAAAAGGAAAACAATTTTCTTTAATCCTTACATCTAAAAATAACTTCTTTTGATATTTCAGTGTGCTTGCCCTCAGCCTTTTTCAATGCATATGTACATATAGACACACACATGTCATTTGATCATGGAGTTTGTACAGTTTGGAATTCTTTTTTGACTTAGCATTAATTATATTGTGAACGTTTTCAAATTTGGTGAAGGATCTAGTTAGAATCACAGATTAAACTTCTTCCTGGGCATTCATTTTGCAATTTTAAAATTCAGAAACGAGTGGGGAAAAAAATGTTAGCCATATGCACATTCACTTGTTAGAAATAAAGAGGTGTGTATTGATGTGGCTGCAGAAAAATGTTTTAATAATATTTGTTCTTAAATAGCAGAGAGAGAAAAAAGGAAAGATGAGTTACTTGATATCGCAAAGTCAAAGCAAGAACGCATGAACGCAGAGCTGCATAATCTGAGACAGGTACGTCCCCGCTCACTCTTCACTATTAAGTGGGAAACGTTTATAAACAGACATCAAATTAGGAAAAGTGTATGCCTGGTGATTTTGTTTATGGTGCTCCTGTAATCCTGACTACTTTAAAGGTGTATCAATCGTATTAACCTCGCAGATAGAGTCATGCTTATAGTAAAGGAGACTAGTTATACTAACAAATCTTGGTGCTAACATAGGAAAAATGAAAGCAAACATATTCAGCATATGTCTTTAGCCGTTGTCTGATACGTTTTAGCATCTGAAATGCCCAGTTGTTGGCTTGCTTTAGCTTTGTTGTTACACTTTGTATTGATTTATCAATATATCTATGGCAGATTTACGTAAAACAACAGCGTGATCTGCAGTTTCTTAATTTCAATGTGGAAAATTCTCAGGAATTAATACAGATGTATGACTCAAAGATGGAGGAATCAAAGGGCATGGAATCCAGGTAACCTTAGTAAGATGCCATTAATATGATATTGTATTTATCCCGTCATTCATCAATATTTGTTAAGTACCTACTATGGGTTAGTACTTACTACTGTTCCCTAGATAGGTGGGAGTAAATGGGAATAAATATATGTGAGCTAATAATTATCATTTTAATTCTGGGTTGTAGTGAGATTAGATTTAGAATTTTAGGCATGATCCTAATTAAACTATTTGATAAAGTTCATTAAATACATTATTTGTGTGTGTGTGTTGTATAGAAGGCTTTGAGGTAAAGTAGAAATTACAGAGATGAATCATTTATTCAGAACTCTCAGTGTTTTAGGCACTGGGCTAGGAATAGGGAAAATAAAGATATACTGGGTATTATACTTATATAAAAGAAAGAACATCAAAGAATGGTAGAAATAACTGCAGTGGAAGTTCAGCTGAGGGTGACCTCTGCTCTCAGCTTGATTTTTCTTTTTTCCTTATTAATAGAAGAAGACATCTGCTCTTACCTATAGCAGGCAGTATGTGGATTAAATTGGTTTCTGTAAAAGTAAAATATAAACATATGAAGAATGGTTTAATTTAACAAGCATACAACTGTCCCACAGTTGAGTTTAGTCCACTTATCCAGCCGAAATAGTAAGGGAGTCGTGGAAAGGAGGAGGCATTCAGGGAATTCCCATCTCTCCACCTAAGGGCAGAAGCTGGACCCAGTGACGCAGCTCCTTTCTGTAGGAGGGTTGGGAGTGGTCAGGAGTTTCAGGGTTTTGCTGCAGACAGTAAGACTGGGGACTCACCCCACACTTTGCTGCTTTTACTGTGCTTTTCTTGGAGGTCTTTTACTGGGGGTTCTAACACCATCGCTCTGTATCCCAGCATCTGTAGCTGCTATAATAAACACCAGACCAAGCCGGCGATCTCCAGCAGGCAGAAGCCCCTAACCAGTTGTCTCTCGTTCCTTTTTGTACTTCATTTCCTCTGGGAGGCACCTGGCCTAGACAATTGAGGTTATTCTTTAAGAACATAAAGTGGCCTTTCCCATTCTAGAAGGAGAATCAGAATCATATAGATTAGAACACCTGAACACATGTGACATGAGAATTTTAACAGGCAATGTATTAAAAGGTTTATCACAATGATTTTTGTTTGATGCACATGTGTCATTTTTAATTTAGACTGGTTTTCAATACATAGCTACATAAGTATGCAGCAGATAAATGGGATAGTTATGAATACAGTATGGTAAACATATTTGGCACTGTCAAGTTTATCTCTGTTCCTTGACTCCCCATTGCCTTTCAGTCTTGGCTTTAGTTCTGTTTACTGTGAAACTAATAAAATTAGGAAAAGAAATAAAAGATCAATCAACAAGTATTTACGGAACACTGAGTGTGTATTGATGACCATCCTAGGTGCTAGGGGGATTAAAAATGCCTTCATATGTGAAAAACACCCTTAAGCATCTTTAGACAAGACATTCATATGTATGAAACAGCAAGCCATACAGTTGTAATAGGAGAGTCTCTCTCTGATGAATTAGATCATATATGCAGTAAGATAGTGATTTGAAGTATGGACAGTATGTACAGTAGACCTTAAGGATGGGACATGGGGGAGTGGGCATATGGGTTTGATGATCAGAAAGACTTCCTGGAGGAGGCTGGGCTAAAATTGGGCTCCGAAGAATGTAAAAATTCTACCTTCTATTTTCAACTGAGACAGATGGGTCTTATTAGGGTTTAGCTCAACTGGTGAGGTTTGAGTGAAATATTTAGAATGACAGTATCAAGTGTATCTTATAACTTCCCGTTTTTTGTAATGCCACCATAGCAGAGACATGTGTTTATCAGACCTTGAAAATAACCACCTAAAAGTCGATTTTAAGAGGGAGAAAAATCAGAAGTCACTGGTTAAGGACCAAAAATTTGAGACCACGTTGGTTCAGCAAACTAGGTCAGACAAGAGCTCTTGTGATGTATGCAAAGAGAAGAAACTACAGGTTAATACTTCATTTGGGGGAAAAAGTGTAATTGCTATCTCATCTCTATTTGCAAAAGACTTAGTGGAGAAACAAAAGTCTTGGTCTCTGGGAGGAAAAATCCAGATTGAACCCGAAAACAAAAGTTCATTTTGCAAGATCCATGCAAAATCACACAAAGGGAATGGAATTGGGATTCAGAACGAAGAGAAGCAACCCTCAGAAACATCAACGTCTGTATCTGATGATAAGTGGCATGACGTCAACGTTTACCTGGGCCTGGCCAGCTGTTCTGATTCAAAACAGCCAGAAAAGCCTGATGTCGAATATCAGGACCACCTGGAAAGGCCTGGAGTCTCCTGTTGCCACAGAAATGAAGCCTGTGTGGAGGAAAGCGACATTTGGGAGTCCAAGTGCTGCCACCCAAGCAACTTCGTAATCGAAGCGCCAGGCCACATGTCTGACGTGGAGTGGATGAACATCTTCAAGCCTTCCAAAGTGCAGAGGGTCGTGCGCCACAAATCTGTGTGTACTTGTTCAGAAAGTGCCGGCGGGACCAAGTACAACTCTTCGACAAGGTCAGTCTTGTTTCACATTTGTAAACACCCAGGGAGCCTACTTGGTATTGTGGTTTAGTTGCTAAGTTGTATCCAACTCTTTTGCGCCCCATGGACTATAGCCCACCAGGCATCTCTGTCCATGGGATTCTTCCGGCAAGAATACTAGAGTGGGTTGCCATTTCCTCCTCTAGGGGATCTTCCCG
Source organism: Moschus berezovskii (assembly GCF_049115385.1). Taxonomy (NCBI): domain Eukaryota; kingdom Metazoa; phylum Chordata; class Mammalia; order Artiodactyla; family Moschidae; genus Moschus; species Moschus berezovskii. The sequence continues at coordinate 55,901,409 of NC_142478.1, read as the reverse complement.
ACCCAGGGATTGAACCCACATCTCTGCATTTTCAGGTGGATTCTTTACTGCTGAGCTGCCAGGGAAGCCCAAGGAGCCTACTTACTGAGTTTAGAAATAGAAAAGGCCTGCAGCAGCCACTTCATGCCAACTGTGAAATGAAAGCAGTGTTTGCAACAGACATTGCGTTTGACACACCTCTTCCTCTTTTCATCACAATGTAGGCTGTGGAGTTTTTGATTGCACAGAGACTGATTCCAGTGAGAAGTCTGTGCCTAGGACAGCATCTGAGGCAAAGGTTTTGCTTAACAACACAGCCAGTTGTCATGAGCTGAGCAAACATGTTTTATTTTAAAACAAACGGGGAGGTCACTTCACAGAGTAGAATGCTGCTCTGGGGCATTCCTCAGCCTGGATCCTTTTGAATCGATAAGCTGTTTCTTTCATGTCCAGATTACATTCCCTAGACCCCAGATAAGACATTCTCCTGGCCTGCAGTGGCTTATTGATACATCCAACTGCTTTGGCCTTAGTGTAAAGTTTACTTCTCCCAAACTTTCTTACTTTTCAAAATCATGCAGGAGAAAGAATATTTGTATTTAACAAGCTGGTAACAGTCATTGGCCTTTTTCTTTCAGTTTTATTGAGATATAACTGATGTAGAACACTGCCCAGATTTAAGGTGTTTGCCATAATGATTTAATTACATCAGGAAATGATGACCACGGTAAGTTTAGTGAATGTCCATCATCTCATATAGATACAAAAGAAAAAATATTGTTGTTTCCTTGTGATGAGAACCCTTAGGATTTACCTTCTCAGTAATTTTCATATATAGCCTCAGTTCAGTTCAGTTCAGTCGCTCAGTTGTGTCCGACTCTTTGCGACCCCATGAACCGCAGCACGCCAGGCCTCCCTGTCCATCCCCAACTCCCAGAGTTCACTCAAACCCATCTCCATCGAGTCGGTGATGCCATCCAGCCATCTCATTCTCTGTCGTCCCCTTCTCCTCCTGCCCCCAATCCCTCCCAGCATCAGAGTCTTTTCCAGTGAGTCAGCTCTTCGCATGAGGTGGCCAAAGTATTGGACCTTCAGCTTTAGCATCTGTCCTTCCAATGAACACCCAGGACCGATCTCCTTTAGAATGGACTTGTTGGATCTCCTTGCAGTCCAGGGGACTCTCAAGAGTCTTCTCCAACACCACAGTTCAAAAGCATCAGTTCTTTGGCGATCAGCTTTCTTCACAGTCCAACTCTCACATCCATACATGACCACTGGAAAAACCATAGCCTTGACTAGATGGACCTTGGTTGGCAAAGTAATGTCTCTGCTTTTTAATATGCTATCTAGGTTGGCCCTGGTGGCTCAGAGGTTAAAGCGTCTGCCTCCAATGCGGGAGACCCGGGTTCGATCCCTGGGTCGGGAAGATCCCCTGGAGAAGGAAATGGTAACCCACTCCAGTATTCTTGCCTGGAGAATCCCATGGACGGAGAAGCCTGGTAGGCTACAGTCCATGGGGTCGCAAAGAGTCAGACATGACTGAGCGACGGAACGGAACGGAGGTTGGTCATAACTTTCCTTCCAAGGAGTAAGCGTCTTTTAATTTCATGGCTGCAGTCAGCATCCGCAGTGATTTTGGAGCCCCCAAAAATAAAGTCTGACACTGTTTTCACTGTTTTGCCATCTATTTGCCATGAAGTGATGGGACCAGATGCCATGCTCTTTGTTTTCTGAATGTTGAAGTTTTTAGCAAATGCTGCATTTTTCAGGCTCATCCCCCTGTCATTTGCTGAATTCTGTGGTTAGTTGTGGGGCACTATCCTAACTTCTGCTATTATTAAAGAAAACCTTGTTCTTTGACCTTAAATTATAGAAAGGATAAAGTTTCTATATTGAGAACCTTATCTGAATCATCTCATTGACTTTCATAGAACTTTATAGTTAAAAATTCCTTTTTAGGATTTTTATTGTTTGGGTTATCATTTGGCCTGTTTAGAAGCCTAAGTCATTTAAAAATCATATACTGATTCTGTCAGTTGCAAAAGTTTTTTAAAAAATTGGTTTTTACACTAAATGCTACCTGTTCATATTTGGTTTTAATAAAAGATTGCCTTGCTGCTGCTGCTAAGTCGCTTCAGTTGTGTCCGACTCTGTGCGACCCCATAGACGGCAGCCCACCAGGCTCCCCCGTCCCTGGGATTCTCCAGGCAAGAACACTGGAGTGGGTTGCCATTTCCCTCTCCATGCATGAAAGGAAAAATGAAAGTGAAGTCGCTCAGTCGTGTCCAACTCTTAGCGACCCCATGGACTGCAGCCCACCAGGCTCCTCCATCCATGGGATTTTCCAGGCGAGAGTACTGGAGTGGGTTGCCATTGCCTTCTCCAAAGATTGCCCTAAGTAATCGCAAATCCCAGTAGGGCACAACTGCCTGTTTTTCACTACTGAACAAAAACATGCATATATTAAGGGAGAAATTTTGTGTTAGACAGTTTTAAGAGCACAGTGGACATACATTAAATTTAAGACATGAAAGAAATTCCAAAGCAACTTCAGAGTTTTCTTTCCAGGCCCTTTTGACCTCCCTGGCTTGAAATAATTCAAGTGACTTCTTGTTCTGCCAGCAGAGGCACATGCCAAGGCATCGCATGACAAATGCATGATTAAATAGAAAAGATAATCATGTTTTCCCATTCTTCCTTATATTATAAGAACCTGTGTGCTCACTTCATCATCTGACCAAAATGTTCTTCACATTTATACCTCCATTCCATTTCGACAGCTAGGGATGTATCCATGGACAGAGAAGCCATAGCAGCCTGCCCTGACTGATCCAGAAGGTCTGTGGGAGAATTAGGTTTCCAGAGCCTGTTTCCAGGCTCTGCTTTGAGCCCAGACTTTAATAACCTGCCCAGAAACTTAGCTACATGTGTCTGTTCTCTAATTACTGAAATCCTGTAGAAGGATTAAGGACCCATAACAGTGCCATTCAACTTTCACAAAAGAACTTTTAAAAAACCATTAACGAAAATCAGTCTCACGCCAAAAACCTAAAATCTACATGTTTAACCCTCTACTGTATTCGTTTTTTCTCCTGTCTCTCTTCGATAATCCTATCCCTCAAACCTTCTTTTCTTTGCTGTTTTTCTCCCAAGGTGCAGAGAGGAGGGCAGTTCTCTCTTCTGTAGTTAGCCTTTAACAAAGAACTTTGTTTTCTTGCTGTGAGGGTGTGCATTAATTTATAATATCCTATATAAATATTCTATTCGAATCTATAACTTTCTATTCAAACTTGAGCTTCCTCATCAAAAAAGAACAATCTCTTTTTTTTGTCCTGTTGTGATGCTTTTCAGTATAAGAGTACTGGTGTCATACGTTTGCTATTGTTTCAAGATGCCTGTTTTTGTTTGGTTTTATTATTCACAGTGAGCTGATCGCCATCCAGCAGTCCCACAGTTTGGGTTCTTCAAAATCTGCCTTAAGAGAGGATGAGTTAATAGAATCCCCTTCAGATAAAAAGAACTCATCTAAGATTTTGTTAGTCAACAAAGACGCAGCCCTGCCCAGTGAAAAGGTTTGTATTTTGCTTAGAAATACTCAGTTTAGGGACTTGCCTGGCAGTCCAGTGGTTGGGACTTAGCTTTCCGATGCAGGGGGGTGTGGGTTTGATCCCTGGTCGGGGAGCTAAGACCCCACATGCCTCATGGCCAAAAAGCAAAAAACAGAAGAATACTGTAACAAATTCAATAAAGACTTTAAAAATGGTCCATATTTTTAAAAAAAATCTTGAAAGAAATCCCCAGCTTATTCAAGCAAGATTTCTCCCCAGTACACTTTTAATTCTCCTGTAGCAGTATTGTTAGCGTGCTTAATTTTGGCTGTTCTTCAGGTTTAACTATAGGACTTTACCTGCATCATTGAACTGAAGTCATAGTTACTTCCCTTCTGTTTTCTTTAAACATACTGTAGCTTAGCTTCAGGCAGAATGTCCCTCAGGCCCTCCAAGTGATTGCTGTATCTATTTTTAGTAAATAGTTTAAACATGTGGAAAATGAGTACAAGGAGCAACTGTGTACCTACTTTCAGATTTAACATGTTTACATTTTGCTGTATTTGCTTTATTTTTCAAGTGTTAAAGAAATAGAATGTTACAGATAAAGAGTAAAGTCCATGTGTCGTTCTGCCGTCCACCCCCAACCAGTTAACCACTACCATGAAGTTGTGTCCACATTTGTTTTTATGCTTTTATGTTTTTCAGAAAAGTGTACACTTAAACATCACATACTGTTACTTTGTTTAAAATGTACATAAATGTCTTTTGCAATGTGATTTTCCAGCTCTGTCAGTATTCTGTGACCCTCATCAGTGTTGACATTGTGGACCTAGCCTCTTCATTTTGATGGTTGCTCAATGTGCTGTCCAGTGATTGAATAAACCGTAGTCTGTCTGTTCACACCCCTACATGCAGGCAGTGAGGTTATTTCTGTGTGGGTGTGTGTTTAGTTGCTCAGTCGTGTCCGACTCTTTTCGACCCCATGGACTGTAGCTCACCAAGGTCCTCTGTCCGTGGAATTCTCCAGGCAAGAATACTGGAGTGGGGTGCCATTTCCTACTTGAGGGGATCTTCCCCACCCAGGGATGGAATCCACTTTTCCTGTGTCTCCTGCATTGGCAGGCAAATTCTTTATGACTGAGCCACCGGGGAAGCCCTGAGGTTGTTTCTACACTGTCCTTATTGTGGATGAGCCAGTGTCTTTATCATGAACAGGCTCCTGATCGCAACTCTATCACAAAGAAAATTAGTTCAAGTAAACTTAGTCAGTTTGGGGGTTATTTTGTGAAGATATCTGGCTTTGAAAGCATCTGATCTGAGTTCAAATCCCCATTTTGCTTTGTCTTTGCTCAGTGACCTTAGTACAGTTATTTAACTTCTTTGAGCCTCAATTTCTTCACCTACAAATATATAATTAAAGCATCACAGTTGGGGCTTCCTTCGTAGCCCAGACAATAAAGCATTTGCCTCCAATGCAGGAGACCTAGGTTTGATCCCTGAATTGGGAAGATCCCCTGCTGAAGGAAGTGGCAACCCACTCCAGTTTCCTTGCCTGGAAAATCTTATGAACAGACGAGCCTAGCGGGCTGCAGTCCATGGGGGTGCAAGGAGTCAGACACGACTGAGCGACTAACACACACACACAGCATCACAGTTCCTTGGTTTCAAGGGGATGTTGTAGAGCTTGGACGCTAATGGGTGTTTTGATGAGTGTTGGTTCTCTTTGTTATGAATTGATGGTACTAAGTGTTGACTAGAATCGGGAGCATCTAGACTGTTCATTCACTGATGGCGGGAATGTAAATGGCAGAGCCACTTGGGAAAACACTTGGGTACTTTCTATTAAAAAACTGCTTAAAAAAAAAAAGTTAAATATACACCTACCATATGATCCAGCTATTCTCCTCCTGGAGAAATGGAAACATATGTCCACATAAATATTCAAGCAGCTTTATTTTCACTAGTTAAAAAAAACTGGGAACAACTTGAGTATGCTACAGAAGGTGAATAGATAGTGGTTTATCCATACAATGGAGTACCTCTCAGCAATAGAAAGGAATGAACTGTTTATACACGTACAGCATGGGTGTACCCCAAGATAATTATGCTGAGATGAGAAGCCAGACAGAGAAAAGTATGTAATGCATTTATATAAAATTCTAGAAAATGCAAACTAATCTCCTGTGAGAGAAAGCAGATCAGTAGTTGTCTGGGAATGGGAAGGAGGGACTCTGAGAGGCAGGAATTCCTCAGGGACACAGGCATGATAAATGTGACCTGTATTCATCATGGGAATGGTTTCATGGGTGTGTATACATGCCAGAACTCACCAGATGTTCACTGAATTATATAGTTAATTGTTCACTGTGGAAAACTCACAGATTGTACACAGGTTATATACTGTGAAAAACTTTTTATACAAAGTATAAAATTAAGCAGGAATGAACAAACTAAGGTATATTTCCACATATTTTTAAAAGCTAACAGAGGACTTCCCTGGTGATCCAGTGGTTAAGACTCTGTGCGCCCAATGCAAAGGACCTAGGTTTGATCCCTGGTCAGGGAACTAAGATCCCACATGCTCTAGGGTGTGACCAAAAAATAAAAAATTAAACAATTTAAAAGCTAGCAAGCCTTTAGTGTTAAAGTTGCATTCTATAAGTGTTTTGACTTTATAGTTACAGCCTTGACAAGTTGATTTAAGAGAGGTAAACAACGCCTATGATTCTTTTATCACATGGGTGTTACTTAATTAGTTGTAGTAAGTTCTGTTGAAGTCAAATTACCTAGTGAAATAGGTTTTAAGAAAACTGAAATTTGGTTCTTTTAGTATTTAGTGTTCTGCTTTGGCATGTAACAAACACCTAAAGTCAAAGAACTAGTCATGAGTAGTTGACGTTTGTGTATGTTAGATTGTTCTTGTAGACATAAATGATGGAAAGTGTTTCTTGATTTCATCAGCGCTTGAATTGTGTTGTGTTCCCAGGATGATTTTTCTCCCACAAGTAAGCTTCAGCGTTTGCTGGCAGAATCCCGTCAGATGGTCACGGACCTGGAGCTGAGCACCCTGCTTCCCATCAGCTCTGAGAATCTCAGCACCAGCAAAAGTGTACGTGCTTCCTTTTCTTTTGACCCCACCTGTAGTATCCGAACATTTTCCGTCATTGTGTGTGAACGTCACTTTCTGTTAGAATGGCAGTGTCTTCATGTCTGGGGGAAGGGGTTAGCAGCCTGGGTAAAAGGAGGAACAGAATGTTGCCACAGATATCACCACACCCAGACTTCCTCTTTCCAATTACCTGGGTACATGCACGTACATTCTGGGGGATTTTTAAAAGAAATTTTATTATAGAAAATTTCAAGTACAAAAGTAGAAAGAATACTTCTAATCCCAGAGTTTCAGTAACCATCAGCTTTCTGCTGCCTTTGTTTCATCTTACCCCATCCATCCCTGTTTTCTCCTGAAACATTTTAAAGCAAACCCTAGACATAATGTCAGGTTTCCCTGGTGGCTCAGTGGTAAAGAATCCACCTGCCAATGCATGAGATGCAAGAGACGTCTTGCATCTTGCATTCGATCCCTGGGTCAGGAAGATCCCCTGGAGTAGGAAATGGCAAGCCACTGTAGTATTCTTGCCTGGAAAATCCCATGGACAGAGGATCCTGGCAGGTAGCTAACTTCTGTGGGGTCACACAGAGTTGAACATGACTTAGCAAAAACAACAACAGACATCATGTCTTTCACTCATATGTACTTCATTCTGTAGCTCTAACAGATAAGGACTTTTATTCAGTTCAGTTCAGTTGCTCAGTTGTGTCCGACTCTTTGCTACCCCATGAACCGCAGCACGCTAGGCCTCCCTGTCCATCACCAACTCCCAGAGTTCACTCAAACTCATGTCCATCGAGTCGGTGATGCCATCCAGCCATCTCATTCTCTGTCATCCCCTTCTCCTCCTGCCCCCAATCCCTCCCAGCATCAGAGTCTTTTCCAGTGAGTCAGTTCTTCGCATGAGGTGGCCAAAGTATTGGAGTTTCAACTTCAACATCCGTCCTTCCAATGAACACCCAGGACCGATCTCCTTTAGGTTGGACGGGTTGGATCTCCTTGCAGTCCAAGGGACTCTCAAGAGTCTTCTCCAGCACCACAGTTCAAAAACATCAATTCTTCTGCGCTCAGCTTTCTTTATAGTCCAACTCTCACATCCGTACATGACCACTGGAAAAACCATTGCCTTAACTAGATGGACCTTTGTTGACAAAGTAATGTCTCTGCTTTTTAATATATTATCTAGGTTGGTCATAACTTTCCTTCCAAGGAGTAAGTGTCTTTTAATTTCATGGCTGCAATCACCATCTGCAGTGATTTTGGAGCCCAGAAAAATAAAGTCAACCACTGTTTCCCCATCTGTTTGCCATGAAGTGATGGGACCAGATGCTATGATCTTAGTTTTCTGAATGTTGAGCTTTAAGCCAACTTTTTCACTCTCCTCTTTCACTTTCGTCAAGAGACTCTTTAGTTCTTCTTCACTTTCTGCCATAAGGGTGGTGTCATCTGCATATCTGAAGTTATTGATATTTCTCCCGGCAATTTTGATTCCAGCTTGTGCTTCCTCCAGCCCAGCATTCCTCATGATGTAAATAAGCAGGGTGACAGTATACAGCCTTGACATACTCCTTTTCCTATTTGGAACCAGCCTGTTGTTCCATGTCCAGTTCTAACTGTTGCTTCCTGACCTGCATACAGATTTCTCAGGAGGCAGGTCAGGTGGTCTGGTATTCCCATCTCTTTCAGAATTTTCCACAGTTTATTGTGATCCACACAGTCAAAGGCTTTGGCATAGTCAATAAAGCAGAAATAGATGTTTTTCTGGAACTCTCTTGCTTTTTCCATGATCCAGGGGATGTTGGCAATGTGATCTCTGATTCCTCTGCCTTTTCTAAAACCTGCTTGAACATTTGGAAGTTCACAGTTCACATATTGCTGAAGCCTGGTTTGGAGAATTTTAAGCATTGCTTTACTAGCGTGTGAGTGAGTGCACCTGTGCAGTAGTTTGAGCATTCTTTGGCATTGCCTTTCTTTGGGATTGGAATGAAAACTGACCTTTTCCAGTCCTGTGGCCACTGCTGAGTTTTCCAAATTTGCTGGCATATTGAGTGCAACACTTTCGTAGCATCATCTTTCAGAATTTGAAATAGCTCAACTGGAATTCCATCACCTCCACTAGAATCAGTGAATAATACATTGGAAAATATATGACATCTGAAGGTAGTATTTTTGCCAACTAAATGATTATCTGATTCTAGCTGTGTGACGTTAAGCAAGAGATTTAATCACTTTCCCTCTCCTGTGAAAGGAATGTTGTGATGAGATCTCTCTTCTGGATCTTTCCAGCTCAAAAATTCTTTTAAACCAAGTTTTCAGTAACCTTTCACTAACCTGAAGTGTCTTTAAGTCCTTTGCCCATTTTAGATATGAGTTGTCGGTATTTCCTAGGAAGAGTTTTTTCTTGACAGAATCTTTGCAGCATCAGTGAAGTTGTCTATTTACATTGGGGTAGAACATTTTTAAGTATTGGTAAGAGTTTTTAAAGTTTTTAAGGGCATTTATTGAGGTATAGTTCACCTATCCATAGCCTTCCCCCGTGTAGAAGTGTACAGTTCAGTGGGTTAGCATATTTACAAAGTTGCACAACTGTCACCATGATCCAGCTTTAGAACATTTTCATCATTCCAGAAGAACCTTGCACCCACTGGCAGTTACTCCCCATTTTACTCCCCACCCCCACCCCCTGCCCCGCTTCAGGCTGATGCTCATCTACTTTCTGTCCTTGCGGATTTGTTGGGCAGAGATTTTTCATCAGAGTTTGTTGAATAGAATTCATACAGAAATCCATAAATTTTGATGGGGGAGTAAAAATTACACATCAGGTTATTTTTGTTAATCTCTTCCTTCAATTACGAATATAGGAAACAAGCCATCATCGTACCTGCTACTTATGATTTTGTCATTGGTAGAAATAACAAATAATTCCTACCACATTGCAGTTATTACTGGTATCTTGAAATATCATTTACACTAAGTACTGTGTCAGAATTATAGACCATTAGACCTGCTGCTAGATCTTATTATTTAATGCACTAATAAGGAAGGCTATATACTATTGTATCACAATCTTATTTAGTATTTTGATAACTACAGTTATAGCTGCCATAATGCAACATATGGGGTCCTAAAAATCACCACACAATGCAAAACTGCAGAATAAAAACCATACAGTTTATGGGGAAAATGGGATTGGAGCATAGCCTCAAAACTTTTATCAGTGACACATCTTTAAAAGGACATTTACAAGGTCATTTAAATGGTAGGACAGCTTTATGCATGTTAAATAGTGAAGAAACACACAAATATTGCCAAAAATGTGGCACTTTCTCCTGAAAAAGCCCTGAAGTTTGCGGGTAGAATTGGGTGTCAGAGAGGTTGCAGTCTGGGATTCACCGGAAGGTGGTAGAAGGGGGCGATTGGATGGAAAGTCATAGCAGGAGGTGTGGATGTGGCATGATGCCTCCGGGGCAAGAGCTGGTGGATGTTGGAGGGGTCTGGAGGTGGGGTGGGTATATTCCTACATGACCCAGCCCAGAGGGTTTCTTGTGGACAAAAATTACGCATTAACAAACACAAACAACTCAAGTCATTCTTGCATATATCAGATGAGTTGGAACAAATTCGTGTTTTCAAAACAAGTGTCATAGCAGAACCGACTGTACTTCAGAATCATCCTTCTGACAGTTTCTACTCACCCTCATGGCCTCGGGTTCTTCTGTTAACCTCCTCTTTGGGGTTTCGTGTTAATTCCTAAGATGTAATCAGGAGCTCCCTCACTTTTGTCCTCATAGCACCGCTGGGGGTGTGTGTGCGTCAGAGTGCATGTCGCAGCACATGGCAGCTGGGGACATCCATGGGTCTCTGCTCCCGCTTTAGCACCTTCAGGAGCCTCCATCACTCATCCTAACTCCCATCCCCGGTGTAGCACAGGCCATACCTGCTACAAAGTATGCTTGGTAAATACCGTGAATGGAGCTGATAGGAGAGTTCAGGAAGAATGCAGAAGGGTGACCACAGGTGTGGACGGAAAAAATGCTACAGCTATTCAAGTTTAGTGAAAACTTGGTTTAAGAGAATTTTTGAGCTAGAAAGATCCAGAAGAGAGATCTCACCACAACCATTCCTTTTACAGAAGAGGGAAAGTGATTAAATCTCTTGCTTAACATCCCACAGCTAGAATCAGATAATCATTTAGTTGGCAAAAATACTGCTTTCAGATGTAATATATTTTCTAATGGATTATTTATTGATTCTAGAGATGTTGGGAAAGCAAAATTTAACTAACAGAAATCTACTTGCAATGCACTTTGCAAATTCTGCCCCTCTGGTCCTTTGAGTGGAGTATTGCTGGTTACAGAAAAAGTAAATAATTTTGTAAAAAATTCTTAATTTTTGCAGCAAGGAAGCAGGATAAGTTCAGAGCAGCTTGTCTGCTTCCCCAGGATTTTGCCATCTGTCGGTAAAGACAAGGGTCTTATTTGAAAGCCTGTCTCTGAAATAGGCACTCTCACATTGCTGGGGAAGCACAAAGTGCTTCCATCCTTCTGGCAAGGAACCAGTCAATGTTGTCTAAAACTTGCCCTGGCAGCATCACTTTGGGACTCTCTCGTTCACTTACAGCTGTGTATGTAAAATGGTATATGGACAGGTTTTTCATGGCAACCTTGCTTTATTTTTATATTATTATTTTTAAAATCTTTATTTTTACTTATTCATTTATTTAGCTGCACCAGGTCTTAGTTGTGGCACACGAACTCTTAGTTGCATCACGTGGGATCTAGATTCCCCGATGAGGGATCGAACCTGGGCCCCCTGCATTGGGAGCGTGGAGTCTTAGCCAGGGGACCACCAGGGAAGTCCCATGGCAGCATTGCTTTAGAACAGCCAAAGTTAGGAACTGATCTAAGTGTCCAGCAAGAAGGATCTGTGTGAATAGCTGTGGCCTGTCCACCCGATAGAATATTATCCTGAGACAAAATAGGAAGGTCCTAGGTGCGGACATGTTTCCAGGATGTTCAGTTCAGTCGCTCAGTCGTGTCCGACTCTGCGACCCCATGGGCTGTGGCACGCCAGACTTCCCTGTCTATCACCAATTCCCAGAGCTTGCTCAAACTCATGTCCATTGAGTCGGTGATGCCATCCAGCCATCCCATCCTCTGTCGTCCCCTTCTCCTCCCGCCTTCAGTCTTTCCCAGCGTCAGGGTCTTTTTTAGGATGTGCTAGTGAGTGAAGGACACAGGATCCTGAAGGGTTCATGTGGTATTCTACATACGAGGTGCGAACAGGAATCTATGTAGATTCAAACCATGCTCTTTAAAAGACATTAGCTTAAAAATAGAGGAAGAAAAGGAAGGAGTGAGACAGCACAGCTGCCACACCATCAGCAGCGGGCCTCCTGTCGGGGGTGGTGGGGTGGGGTGGGTTTCAGTTTCAGCCTGAAACTGAAGTTTTGATCCGAACACAGGACTCAGTTTCTTCATCAGCAGTTAGCAGCTGTTGGGATTACCTGTCAAGGTTCTTAAACTTTTCTGTGGCAGGCTGGTCAAGCCTATGAATCCCTTTTAGAATCATCTTTTTAATTTTATTTTAGTATCATTTTAAAAAATTTATTTTATTTTTGACTGTGCTGAGAGGCGTGGAAGCGTGGAGTCTTAACCACTGGACCACCAGGGAAGTCCCCCTAGAATAATGAAGTAAAATACGTCATATTGTAAAATACATAGGAAGGCTATCCCAGGAGAGAGGAAAGCAGCGTGATTAAGAGCCCAGCGCTCTGGAAGCACTGAGAAGAATCCTAACATGGCTCAAAGGTTGGCCCCGTGGGAAGATGAGGCGGCTGAGCAAGCCCAGGGTCACCACTGGAGTCTACCCGTGTCTTTCCAAGTCTCCTCCTCCTCTTCGTTCCTCTTTCTTTTTTAATATCTCCCCAAAACCTAGCCATGCTACGCCCTCAGTAGGCGCCGTGCTGACCTAAAGCGCCACTCAGAGTGTGGAGTCTTCTTGATGACCCTTGTCCTCACTGGCTCACCGCAGAGTCTATATTAAGGCTGACAGAGAGCCAGTTATATTTGGGCGTTAGCTGACTCCCAGGGTTTAGCCATAACATGCATACAGTAAAGCAAATAGAACATTCCAACTGCAGGCTTAGAGACAGGGGCCCCACACATGAGCGGGAAATCAGTCCATCTTTGTTGGCTGGCTGGCTGATGGTTGTATGAAGTTGCTTCATTGTATTTCATTAATTCCCTAAGGTCTTTTAAAGGCATTTCTGCTGTATTTGTGTATTGTCCTCCTAAGTATTTTCTTATTCCATCCTGGGTTCTCATTTGGGAGTTGTTTTGTAGACTATGGAAGTCTCAGAAGAGTCAGCTGAAAAAAATACCCTTCTCGGTAACTGAAGAAAACAAAAGTCAACTTCAGTGTTCATTGTGATCATGGGTAAGTCACCTTTCCTTATCTCACTTTATATTTATATTTAATAAGTAACTTGGGAACATTGATAATGTAGAAGCACGGCAATGAGCTTGACCTGTAGTCCTTTCTCTTTTGCCTGACTTATTTATATACTCCTTCTAAATTTAATCAGAGTCAAATGTCAGTTATTTATAAGAGAAATACAGATCAAAATTTATTGTTCTCAGTACCTAGAATTTTAAGCCTAAAGAAGTGAATGCATATAGCTTTCAAACTCCCATGTCAGCATTTCATCCGAATGTCTGCCTGGAAAGAGGTCTTTCCATGGGGTTTCAAGTCTTCTAAAAAAGGCTTATTGACCCAGGAAGCACTTTCTTGGTTTGTGTTTCCTTCTATTGAACCTTCATTTCCTATGCCAAGTATCTTTAGAAGCCAGTTTGATAAGTTAAAATATAAAATCATCTCAGTTGTTTTCCACTTAAGCATAAGAACATTTTTTACGATTGTGAACGCACCAAGTGTAAGCAGCCCTCTCTCCCTCTTTCCTGAGAAGTCTTCATATTTATAATAGTTTGCATGACCTTATGTTGTTGAGAATCAAGACCGCATAGTTCATTTTTTTTTTTTTTTTAGAAGCTGGGAGCTTATCGCACACCATCCAGTGCTCATTGATTTTGATTTGATTAACTCTGTTTCCTTCCCACAGAAGCTGATTTCTCATCCATGTGGAAGGCAGGAAGCAGACATCCATACCTAATACTTAGCCTTGAAAACAAAAAGAGGACGGTAATCCTTTGTAAGCAACATCGAATACCAAAGGGGAGCTGAAGCCGAAAGTTCATTTTTAAACATCTATATCTTGTTTGTCTTCAGGTTAGCCATTTTCATGTGGAAGAAATATTTTTCATGTGTAAGAAATGAGACCTAATTGTATGTTATATGTAATATGCCAACTTGGAATTTATGCTTACAGAGAAAAAGCCTTCTCTATAAAGATGCTGACTCTGGTTAAATACTCCAGAAGCTCTTCAAAAGTGTGAACATAAAATGGAGAATCCATGCATAAAAAATGCTGTTTTAGCCATCTGATTTTTTTAAACCTGTGCATACATTTACATTATAGCCAGTAGCTTATCAGCGTCAGCTCCAAATACATGAGAAATAGTGTTCCCTTGTAGTTTTAGCCCTGAACTTGGCTGTGTAAATGGTCATAAAGTGATATGATATAAAACCTTTTTAAGTGCAAACAATCTCTTGGGTAACTGACAGTCGAGATCCTTCTGTCCCAAAAGCTGAACAGAGCTCCCTCGTGTCTGGATCAGTAGTAGTCCCATCAACCTATACAAACCAAAGCTCGCTGGAAGATCAAGTTTTATATGCATTTTTTTTTTATCCTTGAAGACTGAAACTTCTGTTTTAACCTGTAAAGTAATTTAATTTTTTAAAGAATATAATGATCAGCTTCAGTCAATAAAAAATATTTTTAATAATAAAAATCGTTTTGGGGGGTTTCTTTTTCTGACACAGGAGCGAAATAAGGAAGGTTGCTCTCTTGAAACCAAACCTGGCAAGTTAATTTCCTGAGGAATGGGAATGTAGTGTTGTAGGCACTGCCGATATCAGAGTTCTGTTGTGCTGTATCAATGCCCCTTTGTTGGAAGGTTTCAGTGCTACTTCAGAGGTGATTTTCATGAGAGTGGAGGAGCCGCCCCGTTTAGCCTTTTTAATGAGGGTGCTGAAAAGAGAAATTGGGTGAAGTTTGGCTATGTTCTTTATAAACACTTTTTTTCTCCCCCAGGCTCGGCTGGTTTATACAGGGCACAACTGAGAAAGGTACTGTGTATAGAACCATTGCCTCCAAGTTAGAAACCCAAAATGTCCCTGGAGAGGCCGACTTTCTGTCTGAGAAACAAAGTATTAAATTTTCTCCTTCTCTTCATGATAGGTTCGCGGCTGCACGTCAGCTTACCTAGTGAAAAGAGAGAACACTGATGAGATGCTAAGAACAATTTCAGGGACCTGAAGGATTTGAAAAAAGTCCAGTTGTTTTGTGACTAAATGTCTTTTAGCTCATAGAGTTATAGTATCTACCCATACCTATTCTTACCCACCCACATTCTTATGTATTACAGTACATGCATTTCAAAAATGGAAATCTTAGTATTATGAATTTATCTCTCTCAACCCTAGTTATTTAAGTCCATAAGCAATTTCTGTGAAAGAGAGGCAGGCTTTGGTTACAAGATAAAACTAGATTTCAGCCTTTATATTTTGTCATCAACATTTTTCATCCTGAGAGGGGAATTCCCTGGCAGTCAAGTGGGTAGGACTCTCTGTTTCACTGCCAAGGGTGAGGGTTTGATTCCTGGTTGGGGAAGTGGTTTTTCCGGTAGTCATGTATGGATTTGAGAGTTGGACCATAAAAAAAAGGTTGAGCGCCGAAGAATTGAAGATTTTGAACTATGGTGTTGGAGAAGACTCTTGAGAGTCCCTTGGACTGAAAGGAGATCAAACCAGTCAATCCTAAATGAAATCAGTTCTGAATATTCATTGGCAGGATTGATGCTGAACCTGAAACTCCAATACTTTGGCCACGTGATGCGAAGAACTGACTCATTTGAAAAGACCCTGATGCTGGGAAAGACTGAAGGCAGGAGGGAAAGGGGACAACAGAGGACAAGATGGTTGGATGGCATCACCAACTCGATGGACTTGAGTTAGAGCAAGCTCCAGGAGTTGGTGATGGACAGGAAAGCCTGGCGTGCTGCAGTCCATGGGGTCACAAAGAGTTGGACACGACTGAGCGACTGAACTGAACTGGGTAAGTAGGATCCCATAGGCCATGCAGAGTGGCCAAAAAAGGAGGCAACTGAATTGTACTATAATATAATTTGCCTGCCAGAAATTATCTCAGCCTTCAAAAGAATGATGGGAGTGTATTTTTAGAGTTTGTGAACAGATCTATTAAATAGAAATAACCCAAAAGAAAGAAATTCTGAATAAAGATAATACTGAAATTCTGAATACAAGATAATACTTAAAGAGTTTTACCTAAAAAGTGCTAATAGAATGCAAAGGATTGAGGGTTACTATGGGGTAAGCTTGGTTTATTTCAGGAAACGTGGCTGAGGTTTAGAACATTGTGTGTGTATTAATCGCTCAGTCGTGTCTTACTCTTTGTGACAGTATAGACTATAGCCCACCAGGCTCCTCTGTCCATGGGATTTTCCAGGCAAGAATACTTGAGTGGGTGGCCATTTCCTTCTCCAGGGGATCTTCCTGACCCAGGGATTGAACCTGGTTCTTCTGCATTCGCAGGCAGGTTCTTTACCATCTAAGCCACAAGGGAAGCCCCAGAACTTTGTGTATACCATGGCTAATTGATCCTGGAGTTGTTCTTGGTGACCTTGACCTGAGATTTTCCTTCTCTGGTTAGATACCAGCAGCTACAGTGGCTGTTTCATAGCCATGCATCTTTGTTTCTCTTGAGCCATGTGATGACAATTCTGTTGGGGTCCATTTCAAAAAGGTTCATCATTCTGGGCCAAACAGAATCATCATAGTAGCCACTTCATACGTGATACAGAACAATGAATACAATCAGATTAAGAAACCAGACACATTAATCAGAACCACAGCTGGCAAGATAGGTTAAAAACCAGAATGGTCTTTGAGAGAACTTCATCAAATGAGGGCACATTAGTCAGTCCTGTAAATGATGATTTCTGGGTCCTCAGCCAAATGCACGCTTAAGAGGTCTAGCAAAGAGACAAAATAATTTGAGCTCGCATTAAATATTGTTTTGCTGGCCACTGCAGACACAACAGGGAGCAAAACTGACTCAATCTTTGTCTACAGTCTAGTGGAAGTTGTTGTTGTTTAGTTGTTAAGTCATGTCCAACTCTTTTCTGACCCCGTGGACTGTAGCCCCACAGGCTCCTCTGTCCATGGGATTTCCAGGCAAGAATACTGGAGTGGATTGCTATTTCCTTCTCCAGGAGATCTTCTTGACTAAGGGAGCAAACATGTGTCTCCTTATTTGGCAGGTGGGTTCTTTACCACTGAGCCACCAGGGATGCCCATCTAGTGGAAGAGACAGATCTTAATCAAATAATCACAAATAGGTTGTGAAAAACTGGTAAGTGCTATGAAAAATAAAGCTTTGAGCTACTGTGTCAGCATACAATAGGGGCATAGGTCGAGAGTGGAGGGTTCAGGGAAGGCTTCCCTGAGGAAGTGACATCTGAACTAAGCCTAAAGATGAGTAGATGCTGACTGGCAAACAGGAAGAAAAAGAGCATTCCAGATAAATGGTAACAGCATGTGCAAAGGCCCTGAGGTAGGAAGGAGCGTGATACATTTTCTGACCTGATGGACTAGGATGGAGCAAGATGAAGCAGGAAAGAGAGGCTGGGACACCAGATCAGACACATGTCAATGAGGCAGCGTGGGAATTGCAGCACCATCACTTAATAAGTCCAATGATGTAAACTCTACTGTTTGTTTTCTTGGTTTTCCTTGTAATCAGGTCTAAGTTATCCTAAATGCTTCTAAATATCCAATATCCTAAATGCTTTGCCCTGTAATGGCCCAGGGGAAGCATTAAACAGCACTGGAGATACGCAACAACAAGGAGAATCTCAGCTAAATAGTGACAGAGCCAGTTTTAGAATCAGGTCTCCTGCCTGAAGGTGTTCTCACTGAGGAACCTGACAAATTGAGGGTGGGGAAGACTGTCCTTGTGTCCATAGGAATGCTCTTTGATAAAACTAAGCCATATGTTGATGGGCCAAATTACGGGGGACTCTGTATTCACTTTTTCAGCTCCTTCATTCCACACACATTTTTGCTGGATGTTGCTAATGTACCAGACACCCTGCTAGGCACCACCAGGATAAAACTGAGTAAGGCAGGGAACCCCCTGGCGGTCCAGTGATCAGGGAACTCAGATTGCACAGTCTGTACTGTGTAACTGAAAATTACTAAAACAAACTTAGTAAGACAGGGTGATCCTTGCCCTCCAGCTGCTTAAATATCTTCCTTACAAACAGATCAATCACAATTCATTAGAGATGTCTTTAACAAAGTACTCTGGGATCCCAACAGTAATAGCACAGCTCCTGGCACAGTTATCAACCCTTTCTTATTGATAGGAGTGGTAGTTAGTTTCTGATGTTAAGTCCCTGTGGCAGACATTGCTTTTTTTTTTTTAATTTATTTTTTGGCTGTGCCATGTGACGCATGGGATCTTAGTTCCCTGACCAGGGATTGAACCCACACCCCCTGCATTGGGAGCTCAGAGTCTTAACCACTAGGCCTCCAGGGAAGTCCCAAGTCCCTGTGGCAGACATTCTAAACCCGGAGCGGGTACTGCCTGGTTTAAAAGAAGATGCATGAAGGTCACATAATACGCGCTTTTGTTGAATGTGGAAAAAGGTGTTTGAGAAACAGCTGATCTGGAGCCTGCAAATCCCTTTCCTGCAGGCCTTCTTCCACCACAGCTATTGACTAGGGGCTGAGGGTTAAAATTAAATAATACATGCAAAGGGTTTTACCTAGTGCCTAGCAAATACTAAGCATTCAGTAAATATTAGCTGTGGTTAGTCACTCAGTTGTGTTCTACTGTTTGCAACCTCATGGACTGAAGCCTGCCAGGCTCCTCTGTCCATGGGGATTCTCCAGGCAAGACTCCTGGAGTGGGTTGCCACGCCCTCCTTCAGTGGACCTTCCCAACCCAGGTATGGAACCCAGGTTTCCTGCATTGCAGGCAGATTCTTCACTGTCTGAACCACCAGGGAAGCCCAGATATTAGCTATTGTTATTTTATTGTAAAGAAGATTTTCGATGATTAGAATTAGATTAAAGCGGGGTTATTTTCTCTTTATAGGGGAGTAAGAGGAAAGCCTTGTTAAATACATCTTTCAAGTTCCCAGTGTCAGCTCCGGGACTAGACAGTGAGGAACCAGTGAGGTTACAGAAGGGGTCCAGAAAACACCGTTCAGGGTTGTGTAGGTATCACCTTCCCACTTCAAGGGGTGTCCTTAGTATTGGGTGATTCCACACCTATACTCTGAGAGGAAAGCTGAGGTTAGCAGAAACAAAATAACCATTTGAGAGCATACCTGTGATTTAAAAAGAAAAAAAAAAACTTTAATTTTGTGACTGGTAATTTTAAAAGCAAACCAGTAGTAATATTAAAAAAGAAAAGAAAAGAAAAAGACACATCACCTCCTGTGGCATCTGCTACATGCTCTCTGATGACCCAGCTCTGGATCGGTCCAGAGCTGTCTCCAGGCTGTCCCAGTCCTGCCTCTCCGGCTCAGGTTCTCAGCTCTAGGAGGGTCTCTGAAGAGTCATCCCACACTCAGGTTCTCAGCTCTAGGAGGGTCTCTGAAGAGTCATCCCACAGTCCCGCGTTGATTACAACTGCAGTTACATTACACCTGGGCTTCCCAGGTGGCGCTAGTGATAAAGAACACTCCTGCCAATGCAGGAGAAGTAAGAGACTGGTTCGATCCCTGGGTCGGGAAGATCCCTTGGAACAGGGCATGGCAACCCGCTGCAGTATTCTTGTCTGGAGAATCCCATGGACAGAGGAGCCTAACGGGCCTCTCAGTCCATAGGGTCCCGCAGAGTCGGACACGACTGAGTGCGCACACACGCAGTTACATTAGAGATGCACAGAGAGTGGACAGCCCAATTTTATGCCTTTGACACATAAAGACATAGGAGATCCAACCAGTCCATCCTAAAGGAAATCAGTCCTGAATATTCATTCGAAGGACTGATGCTGAAACGGAAACTCCAATACTTTGGCCACCTGATGCAAAGAGCTGACTCATTTGAAAAGACCCTGATGCTGGGAAAGATTGAAGGTGGGAGGAGAAGGAGGTGACAGAGGATGAGATGGTTGGATGGCATCACCGACTCGATGGACATGAGTTTGAGTAAACTCCGGGAGTTGGTGAAGGACAGGGAGGCCTGGCGTGCTGCCGTTCATGAGGTCGCAAAGAGTCGGAGACGACTGAGCGACTGAACTGACACAAAAGTAATAGAGGCCTGTTTAAAATGAAAGAAAACGTGTCTAGATGTGCTTCTCTTGGTCAGGTTTCATTGAGGCCAGGTTTTCTCCAGTTAACCAGATCCTGGCCTGGTGCGGACAGGGATCAGTGAGTCGGGGCGGAGGCTGCGTGTGCAGACGGAGTTTCCGCTCGCACACTTGAGGGTGGAGGGGCTGGGGGCCCTCCCCGCCCGCGACCAGTGCCAGCGCATCCCGCCAGGGGCGGGGCCAGGGGCGGGGCGGGGCGGGGCGACAGCAAAGCTCCTCCCCCGAAGGGCGGGCGTTGCCGTGCGGCGGGCGGCCTCGCGGTGCCTAGGCTTGGGCGGCCGGCCTGGGTCGCTCAGTCGCGCGGAGCCCGGCCCGGGAGCGCAGGCGGCGGCAGGATGAACAGTATCAAGAACGTGCCGGCGCGGGTGCTGAACCGCAGGCCTGGCCACAGCCTGGAGGCCGAGCGCGAGCAGTTCGACAAGACCCAGGCGAGCGGCGGGGCCGCGGGCGGGCGGGCTGGCGGACGGCGCCCTCTCCCCTTCCCCTCACACACGTCCCTCGAGCCCGGCCTGCGCCCGTCCCCGGGGCGCCCCAGGCCCCTCGCTCCCGGCCGCCTTGGTTCCCCTGGCTGCACCTCGGTCACGGCCACCCCGGCTCCCCGGCCTCCGCCGCCCCGGGCGCAGGTGAACCGGAAGCGCGCGCCGGCGCCCGGGCCGGAGGCGGCGCGGGGGGCTGGGGTGGCCGTGACCGAGATGCCGCCGGGGACTGAGATGCGGTCGAGGGGCCCAGGTGGCCCGGGAACCGGCCAGGTGTTCAGGGACTGAGATGCGGTCGGGCGCCGAGATGGCCAGGGGACAGCGGTGTCCAGGGACCGAGAGGCGGCCGGGGACCTCGGGTGCCCAGGGGCCGAGAGGCGGCTGGAGACCTCAGATGGCCAGGGCTCCAAAGTGTCCAGGGACTGAGGCGGCCGGGTACCGAGGTGGTGGAAGGGGATCCAGGTGGAGGGGGCCGAGACGCCGCGGTGGTCCAGGTGGGTCAAGGTACGTTCCAGGTCCGGGTGCATCCAGCCCGGGTTGGCCCGAGTGGATTTCTCCACCCTGGCCGCTCAGCGCCGCCCCTCCCGGGCTCCGGCCACCTTTTTCCACGCCTTAAAAGAATGCCCCCCTCTTCGGAGAAGCAATGCATTTCCTTCAAGGAAACTCACTGCTTCCTTTCCTCCTGAGTTGTTTTCCAGGGCCGCACAATATCTTATTATCTGCTGGGTGAAAAGTTTCACGTATGTAACCAGACTTGTTTGCCCGATCCATTGGCCCACATATAAACAGGTTCACACCCCCTTATTAAATGCCGGCGCCTGACAGACAGAAACTTCCTAGGGTTCCCTTCCAGCACTTCCCACGCTCAGGCATCTCTTCCTGAGGGTGGCCTATCCTGGGAAGGTTATTTTAAAAATGAAACAATGACAGGGGGTGTGTATTTGTCCGTGTGTTCCTGCAGAGACCACACTGATGAGGGCGTTGCTGTTTCTGGTTTTCTGTTCCTTTTTATTTTACAAACACTGAGGTGCTGTTCTGCCCGGGTGGGGGTGGGGGGAGCTAACTTGTTTTTTTGCCAAAGTAAGTCAACCAGGACTGACACAACAGAAAGTTTTTCTTTAGAAATAAGCTGTGGACTTCCTTGGCGGTCCAGTGGTTAAGACTGTGCCCCGCGTGCGGGGGGCAGGGGTTCCATTCCCCGTTGGAGGCCTCATATCCTCCAAGAGTAGGCCAGAAAAAGAAAGGAGCTAAAAGGACTGAACTTACCCCTGTCTGAAGCTGGGTGGTGACATTTGTGTCTGCCATTATTAGCAAGGTTCTCCTCCTCTCTCCCTGTAGGAGCAACAACTTCTGAGGTGTCTTTCAAATCAAGTTAGTACATGCAGCCTACAACAACTTTCGCTTTGAAGTAAGAGAAAATGCAGAGGAAACAGCTAACCTTTGTGCTTGAGATTAACAAGGAAGATGATAATAAAACCTTGGCTCTAGGAAAGCCTAGTGCTGAACTAACCTAGCCACAAATTATTAATTTATCCTTGTGATCATCACCATCCGGCCCCTGGTATATTTTCAGCCCAGATAGCCCATCATAAAAACAAATATGGCATTTAATTTAAAGTCATTAATGCATAATTAACTGTGCCAGGAACTTGCAGAAGGATGGGGAGAAAAATTTGATTGGCAGAGAGAATCTGGATGTCAGATGTTATTCATTTGTTGACTTTTAGTTTCTTTTATGCTTTTGAGAAGGTATAAAGAGGCCGGATTGCTACACAGAGGAGATGAAATTAAAGGGCTGAGTTAATTGATCCTATTCTTAAATTGTGATAAATCAAGGGCAAGCTTCCCGAATGTCAAAGAGAGTCCCTGATACAGCACCGCATACTTTGATGGTTGGTTTGGTAAACAAGAGGGTGTTTTGTTCTTGCTGCTTGGGTTTTTTTGAGAGGCCGAGAGGGTTACTTATCATGAATAATTCTTTCTAATAAGTGCATCTAATAGGCTTTACCCATTCCAGGGCTCTTTCTTTTTTTTTTTTCGGGAAAGATAGAGTTCAGTTTCTGTCTAGATTTGTCTTCAAAATGACTTATTGAGAGATGCAGGAATAAGGTTTTGTGCGTGGTTAATATTTAATTAGATCGCTCCCAGAAATATCTAGTGAGCTGCCAGCGGGGCCCCGTTGGAGGAAAGGACATGGAGAGCTGAAGCTGCTGCTTACAGGTCTCCTTCTGAACAGAAAATAGTTCATCCAGCCCTCGGACACGCCTTGCCTTCGGGATGCACTGCCTGGGTCTCCTTGTTGACCACAGCACCCTGTATAGCAGAGGGGCATTTTGGCTTCCTTAGAACACATGTCCCCACCGTCCTGCCATCCTCACTATTCCTCTTGGACTTATGGGTCAAGAAGAGGAAAAATGTGACTGACCACACCCTGTTTTGCAAAAGGGTTTCTAACCCCGCCCAGGTCAGGAAAGTGGAGGGAGAGCAGTCCTGCATCCTTCACGTTTCCGGTACTTGTGGTTGTTATACGTGATGTCAGTGTGTGAGTGCCTGTATATTAGTCCCCAGGGCGCCGTGCAGAAAGCTGGTTTGTTCTTCCCCAAGACTTTATGGTCCCTTTGGTGATAAAGCCCCTTTTTAAAGTGGAAGTGACAAAACTGTATTGGCGTTTTGTTCTTGTAGTATTCTGAATACAGAATACCGTGGAATACAGCATACCCGTGTTCTGAACCTGAAAATCACCTGTCTCGTTTCTAAGGTGGTGTGATATCACCGAAAGTCAGTGCCCCTGTGTCCCTGGGCAAGGTGCTTAACTCCTGTTTCGTGGTCTGTAAAAATAGAGAATTCCATCTACTTCCTTGGGCTGTTTTAAGGTCTAGAAACGATGGGGTGGGCTAAAGAGGCCCACCCCCACCAAAGATGTCCGTGTCCTAATTCCTGGAACCCGTGAATATCTTAACAGTCCAGGGTAAGAAAATGCTAATCAGAGGACCTTAAAAATAGGGGGCATGGCCTGGCCACGGTGATCCCAATGTAATTACAGGACTTTTAAATGTGGAAGAGGTCACGGGGAGGTCACGGTGATGTGCGGTGAGGGGGGACATTGCTGGCTTTAAAGCTGAAGGAATGCGAGTGTCCTCTAGAAGCTGAAAAAGGCCAAGAAATGGATTTTTTCACAGAACTTCTGTGAAAGAAATGCAGCCCTGCAGGCACCTTGATTTCAGCCCCTAAGATCCATTTTGGACTTCTGACCTCCAGAATTGTAAGATGATACGTTTGTGTTGTTTTAAACCACTGAGCCCACTGTGGTCATTTGTTAACAGGAGCATTAGGCAGCGAATACCATCAGAAGGCAAAACATGTAGTATGGGGCTCTGCAAGCGGTCAGTGATAGCCTTCTTTCTCCCTACCCCCACCTCCCCGAAAAGCTTTACAATTTGAGAACTATTTCAGACCTTCCATTAGAAAGGAGACCCATTTTTGAGGCCTAGCGTGGATGATGGCTCAGCAGATGGGAGTCCTAGAAATGCTAAACCCCAAGCTTGTTTTCTTCCTTGTCTATGAGCACATTGGCTGTCTGGGCCTCTGTTTCCCATGTAGGAAATGGAATCAGAGCCCAAAAGCTTCTTTAAGGTCAGGACAAGAGAGGGGCCCCAGTGCTCAATGAGCCGGGCCGGGTGGGGAAGAAGAGCATCACGCCTGGGTGGGAGGGTCAGGAGTTGGGGTCTTTCTGGGAGGGGCGGGAGCTGTGGAGGGGGAGCAGCAGGCGGTAAACTGTTCATAAGTTCAGTTTTTCAGGTCAGTGACATATCGCCTCTGCAGCCTCTGTGGAAATGAAATCTTATAAAGATTAACACTTATTGACATTTAGGGCTTCTCACCCTGGCTTGTCCAATAGAGACAGAGTAGGAGCCACCTGTATCGTTTTTAGATTACTTAGCCACCCTAAAGACATAAACAGGTAAAATTCATTTTCTTCGTATATTTTATTTAGCCCAGTGTATCCAAACTATGGGGCTTCCCCAGTGGCTCAGCGGTAAAGAATGCAGGGGAGGCGGGATTGATCCTTGGGTCAGGAAGATCCCCTGGAGAGGGGAATGAGAGCCTGCTCCAGAACTCGTGCCTGGAGAATCCCATGGACAGAGAAGACTGGCGGGCTGCAGTCCATGGGGCCACAAAGAGTTGGACACGACTGAGCACGCACATCCAAAATATAACGATCCCAACACGTAATCACTGTGGAAATTATGAATGGGGTATTTTACATTGTTTTCCTCCTATTGAATCTTGAGACTCGTTTTGTGTTTGATTCAGCACATCTCAATTTGGGCTCACATTTCGGGCACTCAGTAACGTAACGTGGCCAGCAGCTACTGGATTGGTTGGCTGGGTGTTAGAATCACCTGGGGGCGTTTTTACACTCGTCAGTGTCTAAATCCTGGTGATTGGGAGTGATTTGACTTGGATTGGAGTCCTGGGCACATGGTCTATTAAAGTTCCCTAGCCAGGAATTCTGTAGAACTTCAGTATCAAAGGCAAGCCCCAGCACACGGACAGGTGTTCGGGCACTTCACTTGAATTTCTGGTTTGAAGGCCGTTCCCAAATTGGCAGTAGTCTTTTGGACTTCTGATTTCCTCTGTCCTGACTTGCCTACCCTTGAATGTCATCACCCGTCTCTGCCGGGTGGGCAGACTTACACACTCTCCCTTTTAAAAAACATTTTATAGCTGATTTACAATGTCTAATTTCTGTTGTACAGCAGAGTGACTCAGTTGTACATATATAGTCTTTTCATATCCTTCTCCACTGTGGTTTATCGCAGGATATTGAATAGAGCTTTACAGTAGGACCTTGTTGTTGATCCATTCTGCGTGTAATAGTTTGCATCTGCTAACCCCAGACTCCGAGTCCTTCCCTCCCCCAGTCACCCACCCCCTTGGCAATCACAGATCTGTTCTCTGTGTTGTAAGTTTGTTTTTGTCGTCTCGACGCGTTCACTTGTGTCATATTTTAGATTCCACGTATAAGTGATATCATGTGGTCTTGCTCTTTCTGACTCATTTCTCTTAGTTTGATCATTTCTGGGTCCATCCACATTGCTGCGAATGGCGTGATTTCATTCTTTTAGTGGCGTGATTTCATTCCATTGTGTATGTGGACCACATCTTTATCCATCCACATGTTGATGGACAGGTTGTTTCCGTGTCTTGGCTGTTGTAGATAATTATACATGCTCCCTTTCTGTCTTCATTATTCCTTATAGATACTGTGGTATTCAGTTCAGTTCAGTTCAGTTCAGTCGCTCAGTCGTGTCCGACTCTTTGCGACCCCATGAACCACAGCACGCCAGGCCTCCCTGTCCATCACCAACTGTGCAACACTGTAAGTCACCAACCCCTTTCTGGGCCTCATTTAAATGTTTATTTTAAAAAAGTTCCCCCACCTCCGAGTCTGGGAAGAAACCTCAACCATATGGTGGAAGTCAGAAAGCCCCCAGTGCCACCCACGTCTGTCGGCTCCCGGAAGGCTGGGGCAAGGGAAGGGGCCTGGCACCCAGCACAGGCTGGTTGAAAGGCTAACGAGAGGTGAGCCCGAGGTTTTCTGAAAAGGACGGGAGAACGAACCCGGCTCACAACCCCCACAGGATGCTGCCCGCAAAGCCACACCTGAGCTGCCCTAGCAGCAGTGGCCTTCCTCCCCGGCCACCAGGGGTGGGCCAGCTGGGGTTGGTGGAGGGTGGTGAGCCGTGCCCTTCCTTCCAATGGCGCTGCTGTTTCACGCCCCTGAGACACCCTCCACCTGATCCTGCCCCAGCAGCCTGCTTGGTGATGCTCAGGACAGCTGCTGACTTCCAGGTTCCTGTGGTTTCCCCCCAGAATCCCCCTGGGCTCCTCAAGTGTCTAGTGACCTCTTGGTCCAGGCTGGGGTGAGGCTGCGGCTGCTCATCCTTCCCCTCCCTCTTCCCACCTTTGCTGTGTGTTTGTCCCACGACATGTTCACGAGAGACCACTGACTGCGTGTCTGTTGGCTTGTTTCCGGTGCCCTGGGATGTGTCTCCTCCGAGGCTGTTCACTTTGGTGACGGAGGTGGGAGATGGACAGGGGGGCTGTGGCAGAGCTGTCTGAGAGTGGGGCTCTGTGCCTCAGTCACCCCATCTGCAAAATGGAGCTAATCTTAGCGCCCGAGTCATGGAGTAGGTGTGAGGATTTGCAGGACGTCCCAGCGCCTGGTGCAGAACCAGTGCTGGACCGAGCAGCTGTTGGCCATTAGGCTGTGCATGGGAACGCAGGCTGGACCAAAGAAATAGAAGTAGCGCCCTCCTGGGTTCTGTCCCTGTGTCCCCAGGTGAGCCTCTGTAAGTGGGGAGCTGGGGCAGTCGGGGAGGGCTGCCGGGGGAAGGTAGGGAGCTGCCCGTTCCTGGCAGGGCGATCCTGCGGTGCCACCTTCTCAGGTATGGCAGGCCCTGTTCCTGGGTGACGCTGTCCCCTGGAAGATGCCCCAGGGGGATGCCCCAGAGAGGTCGGGGGAGGCCAGCTGGACTTCTTGGCAGAAAGGCCTGCCCTCCTGACCTTGCCCCCAGGTCAGCATCCCGTTTGTGAATGAAACCCGCCTGGGCACTGAGTCCAGCTGCACGAGGTGGAAACTCTTTGGAATTGAGTCTAGGCCTGCTTGGCTGGGTGAGGGTGGCAGGGAAACCCAGCCGGCTAACCTGAGCCGGGTCCCAGAGAGCGTTTGCCAGGAGCACCTCTGCCAGCCAGGCTGACAGCAATACCCTTCCCCCCCTCCACCTGGCTCCAGGGTGGACTCAAATATCACCTTGTTTGCAAGGCCTTCCTGTGCTGCCCTAGTTCTCGCGATACTATCCCCACTTGTTTCCCTGTCTCCCGAAACCCTGCAGCCAAGCCAGCAGGAGTGGACAGCCCTGAGGCTGGGCGTGTGTTTGGACCCGGAGTCACACGAGGAGGAGAGGTTGCATTGCCTCCTTCCCAGCCTCTAAGCACCACCCCCTGGAACCCCAGGGTCCTCAGGCAGGACACCCTTGACTCCTCTTGTGTCCTGGCACCCAGGAGTGCCCTGCTCGGGACCCGCTTGGCAAGTGTGCGCTGAATGAATGGGTGCCCTGGGGACCCATGGGTCTCCCTTCATCGATGCTGCTGCTCGGTGAAGCCTAAAAGGCCCTGGCACCCACTGCGGGGAAAGACTGAGCCCTTGGAGAAAAGTTTAGTAGAGGCGGGGTTGTTTTTCCTCCTGCTGAAACAAACACAATCTCAAATTGCAATAGGTTCTCCCGCCAGAGAGTGACTCAGGCCTCTAGCTTGTGGGCCAGACAGGTCTGGGGAGTGATGTCAGAAGGGCCCAGGAAGGAACCTGCCCCGGGGCTGGCTCCCTGTCCATCCTGGAGGCGGGACTCAGGCCACATCCTGCTGTACCACTTCCTCCTCATGTGTCACCTGCAGAGCCCAGGGGTGGTGGCGGGGCTGGGGGGGAGGTGGCAGTGCCCACCCCCGCTGAGCCTCGTCCTGGGGAATGGGAGGAGCCCTCCTGGGGCTCATGCCCTCCCCTCCCCCATCCAGTTTCGTAAGGTCAAATGATGGAGGGGCCCAGACCAAGCAGGGACTGGGGGGTGGGAATGGAGGGAAAAGACAGTTGAATGGGCAGGACGGTGTCGCTCCACAGACTTCCCATATGCTAAAATGGCCAAGCTGCCGACCTCTGACCCTGAGTTCCCACCACTTTGCCTGTGACAACATCCAGCCACCTCTCTGGCTACAGAAATCCCATGTTTGCTTTCATCAGTGGCCATTGAAGTGGCAAATGCATTTGCATGCGGCCTCTTTCCTCTTTGGAAACACTAAAGCAGGATAACCCACCTCTCTGCCAGCCCCTGTGCCCTGGCTCTTTGAAGGACGTTGTTTTTTTTTTCCCTGCCAAGTGCCACCATGAAGCGTCAAGATAACAGGACAAGGAAGATTAAGTCTGATTCATTTCAGGGTTGGTTTTAAAATAGAAATGGTTTTATAGTTGCCTTTGGTATTTAACTCTAGTGGTTAAATCATTAGCTGGAGAAAGAGACACACACACTACCTTGAATTTAACCAGTACTTTTGAAAGAGCTTTTGTTCATTCAAGTGTTCACTCTTTCACTCATCCAGTAAAGATTTACTGACCGCAGGTTTGAGGACTAGAGGTACAGCAGGGAGCAAGACCAACCCGATTCCTCATGCCAAGTTCAAGTTCAGGGGTGGGAGCTAGAATACATGGCAAACACATGGTTTCAGAGAATAAATATCCTGGGTGAAAGTAACCGAGAGAGCGCTATCTGTGTGGAGGAGGGGGCTGCTCTGGAGACGGGGGCTGCTCTGGAGACGGGGGCTGGAGGAAACTTCCCAGGAGGGGCGGCTTAGCAGGGTGACCCCAGAAACACCACCGGACCTGGGGGTGGGACCAGACTTGCCCTGTTTGAGGGCCAGAAGGAAGGCAGTGTGGCTGGAACAAAGCAAGCTGTCCCACCTCTCCCGCGGAGATGTCCTGCGTCTTCGTGTGTGTTGTGTCCTCGAAGACCCAGAGGTTTTTTATTCCTGCTTTCCAGACGGGAAAGGGGAGGTTTCTAAACTGGAGGTTCCCCAGTGAGTCGGGGTGCACGGGCCTGGACTCTCAGGGCCAGGGTGCCGCAGGTGGCCATGGTGGAGCTGGGCGAGCTGACCTGTATTTGTCCCCATTCACGTGGGCTCCTGGGGAAGGGGTCTCCCTGAGTCTGCATTCCTCTGCTGTGCAGAGCCCACCGCAGCCTGGCTGGGAGGTCAGACCTTGCAGAGAACAGTCAGGGCTGCAGCCTCTGTGGTCACTGGGCTCTGACCCCTCGCTGGGGTTTCCAGCATGGTGGCTTCTTGAGCGGGCACATCCTTGGCTACCGTGTTCTCCTGAGGTGCTCCCTGGTCCCTTCTGCCTGCTGTGCTGTCCCACGGCAATGGGGCGGTTGGGCGGGCTTGACTTCTGTCTCAAGTCCACGGCAGATGCCCAGGTGGCAAGCCTCTGGGGAATATCACCTGTGGGGTCTACTCCCCACCCCCAACCCCGCCTCACCGGGTGCCCTCTCCTGACCCGCACAGAGATGCTCCCTCTGTGTCCCTGGGAGTCACCCATCCAGGGCCAAGCTCCCTGGAGGCTCTGTTCACCCTGGTCCTGGGGTTGTCACCCCAGGCTTGACTCCCAGGCCTCTGCTGGCACCAGACGGGGTTTTATTTGACAAACGAGACTGTTCCTGGAAGCAGAGCAGGTGTGTCCTGGGGCTCTAGCTCCCACGAACCCAATGGAGCCCACATAAGAGGCCTTCCTAGAGGTCCCCAGCCCAGCAGCCAGATGGGAGCCGCCCCAGGAGGAGCCAGAGGGAGCCAAACTGAAGGCCTCAGTCAGACAGTCTTCCTTGCCTGCAGGAATGGGGAGCCTTGGGGGACCCCCCGAGCTCCTTGCTGCCACCCAGTTGCTGTTATTACCTGTAGTTTTCACAAATCCCGGATCCGGAGTCCACATCATGGCTTGGGGTCAGGCCAGGTCCTCCCTGAGCGCGGGTCCCGACAGTGGGACAGAGAGGGGCCAGAAGGATGTCTGTGCGGGCCCGTATCCCCCCCACCCAGCCCCTCCTGCTGTGAGACCCGGGACCGGCAGTGTCTAAGGGGACTGTCTGCAGAGCCAGCAGCCTGGGTCCCAGTACTGTCCAGCCACCCTGGGGACTGCTCACCCTGGGTTAGCAGGGGAGGGTTGCGGGAGGATTGTCTGGGGGGACAGTGCCTGGAGTAGTGCCCAGTGTGGGCACTGGGGCTGCATTTCCTCATTATGACCTTGAGCAAGTGACTTCACCTTCTCGAGCTCTGGTTTCTTCATCCACCTGCTTCCAGGATTACTCAGGAGGCTAAATGAGATAATGCTGGTGAGGCGCTCGGCACGGTGCCTGGCACATGGCTGAACTTGATAAAAATAATTTTATTAGTCATTTATTGAGGCCAGCTCGCTGGCCCTTCGGCATGAAGTATGCCTCCTGCAAGCTTCCCGGGGCCAGCGATTCCAAGTGCATCTCCAGAGCCTGCTGGAGGCCTCCCAGCCCTCAGCCTGGTGCGCCCTGTCCAGAGGGGCGGGCCCCTTACCTCAAGGTAGTCCCCAGGCCTAGGCTTGGAGTTCTCCAGCAGAGGAGCAGCCATGGTCTGAATGCTCGGGACGTGGTGTAGTCACCCAGCCTCAGGGTCCAAGAAGCGCACCTCTGCCTGCCCTCCCCTGTCTCTGCAGACCCCTCTCAGCTCCTTCCCCCAGAGTCCACCTACCAGCACCTGGCATATCTGGGGTTCTCACAGACCCACCATTCCTGCTGTTGTCCTGCTCTCCCACCCTGGTTCAGAAGTGGGCACAGGTGCTCCCTGCCCCGCCGTCCCCAGCCACTCAAAGATTGAGTGGGAAGTCCGATAAACAGACCCCCAAGATGGTCGCCACCCGCCCCTTGCCACTCCCTGCCCCCTTCCTGGACCCCCTCTCCAGTTTGGGCTCTTCTATCTCCACACCCAGAGAAAAAGTGAAACTATTAGCCACTCAGTCACATCCAACTCTTTGCGAACCCACGGACTGTATGTAGCCCTCCGGGCTCCTCTGTCCATGGGATTCTCCAGGACACTGGAGTGGGTTGCCGTTTTCCTTCTCCAGGGGATCTTCCAGACTTAGGGATCGAACCCATGTATCCTGCACTGGCAGGCGGGTTCTTTATCACTTGCTCCACCTGGGAAGCCGGTCTCCACACCCAGGCTCCTAACCAACCCATTCTGCTTGAAGCTTCTCCTGTCTCCCGTACAGAAAGGCTCTCTCCACGGCAGTTGATCCCGCCTGTCTCGAGAGATTATACTCTGTTGGCAGAACTGCCCCGCTTGATGGACCAGGGTGGAAGGCAGCCTCTTTCAGTCCCCGGTGCCCTCTGACTGCCCCGCAGCCCTCAGTCTCCCCACAGGCACCGGGGGGCTGGTGGAGGACGCCATGCTGTGTGGGCAGGACCGGGTGTCCTAATCAGAGCCGCCCTGGATTGGAAGCCCGGGATCAGAGCCGTGGCGGAGTCGGCTGGCACAGATTCCTGGGCTAAGGAGAGGAACCCCGGTGTTCCCCACACCCAGATTCTGCGGCACATGCAGGACAGTCCAGGGAGGCGACGGGCACCCCAGGGCCTGCTGTCCCGTCCTGGGACGGGGCTTGGCTGCCGTGCCTGGTAGGAACAGCAGGGCTGTGAGCGTCCACAGACCCCCTCTGTGTGAGCTCTGTGCCTCCTTGGGAGGCTTCCCGGCCCACACATCTGCCGCCTGCACACAACGGGGCCGTGTTCCCGCCCGGAGGGACCGTGTTCCCGCAGCCGGTGGCGAGGGGAGCGGGCGGCACCAGGAGGCGGGGCCTGCGGGGGCCCGGGAGGGGCCTGGCGCCCAGACTGTGCCAAGGGCCTGGGTCCCCCGTGTCTCGCTGGGTCCCCAGAGCCTCCCTCGCTGCCTCTGAAAGCCTTCCGTGTGCCAGGCGCCATTTAGGGGTTTGGCAGAACCGCTCCCTCACCCCACGGCACTGACAGGGACTTAGGGGTGCGGGGGAGTGAGTGAGGACACTCGTCAGGGGTGCTGAGCGTGTGGAGAGGCGTAAATCAGGGGAGACTGAAGCAGGGCAGTGGCAGGAAGGGGACCCACGAGCGCACTCCCCAGAGGGAAGGCCAGGCACCCTTTCTGGGGGTCCGGCCCAGCCATGAGAGGGCGCTTACATCTGGACTGACGTTGTGGTCAAGGCCGCCCCTCCGCAGCCTCCGGGGAGGGAGGGGAGGTGGGGCTGCTGACCCTAGGCTCAGCTCCCTGCTCCCCTGCTGGGCCCCAGCCCACCCACTCTGGCAGGGTGGGTCTCTGCTGCAGGCCAGGGGAAGGTGAACGGGGGACTGGCCTCCAGGAGGGTGGGGTGTCCGCACGCCCCCTTCCTGGGGTCTGGGGTCGGCCCCAGGACAGTGGGAGGACAGGGCACCTGCTGGGCCTGACTGCAGGTGATGTTTTGGCATCCCCCGACCTTCAGGGCAGTCTGCTTTGCACGTGTGGCCCTGCTCTGTGCTGGCCCATGGTCTTGTGGGCTGGGTGGCAGTCGTCAGAGCCAGTTCAAGTGTCAGGGCAGCGGGGGGATGGGGTTTCCCACCCCAGAGACGGGCCCACTCCCACCTTATGGGCTGGTGTGCCTGCCCCTGCCAGCTCTCTAGCTGTGCTGGAAGGAGGGTCCTGGGAGCTGGACCACAGGATCGTTAAGGACACAGCCAGACCTGCCTGTGCCCTTATTAGCTGTACAGATACCCAAGCTCCCGGAGCCTCAGTTTCCTCATCAGGAAAGTGGGCTCATGCCCACTGGGAGCATGTTGCCCGGACCTGGCGCAGGGGAGTGCCCAGGAGTTGCTGGTTGTTGATCTCTGTTCTCAGCCTCTGTGGGCCAAGTTCCTTGCCCGGTGGGGCATGATGTTGGTGGGAGGGCAGCAGTACACCCGGGCCGGCGCCTCTCACAGTTGATGCCTGTGGAACACAGGCAGGCGCTGGGGCCTCGGGGAGGCCGAGCTGGCAGAGGACCAGCAAACATGGAACAGATGGCCAGGGAGCCTTTCGTGTCTGGCTCGCCGAGGCTTCTCATGTAAGGGGAGCCAGAGCCGGCCTGTGTCCTCTCAGGACCCTGGTCCACAGTGAGGCTAGAGCCGCGCCCCCCAGCCTGGCCCTTGATGCCAGGGGAGCCGCCCCCCAGGGCCCAGCCTGCTGTGTGCTGCTGCCCAGCTCTCACCGAGCCCCCGAGAATGGCCACAATGAGCGCTGTGTGTGAAAGGAGGTCAGCCAGCCTGACTGGGGTAGGCGCAAGGGGCCCGGCCGGCCCAGCCCCAGCCGCTCCCAGGCCCAGGAGCTGGAGCAGAAAGCATGGCTGTGGCTCTTGGGGTTGTCCCCCTTGCAGAGCAGGCCTCCATTTGGTCATAACAGGACCGCAGATGAGTGAGATCGCCTTGTGCCTGGCAGGGCCAGGTCCTGTTGTCCCTGCCCCAGAGGTGGACAGCAGAGTGGCCTCCGGGTTAGAAAGGAAGCGCCCACTGCCCCTCAGGGCTCTCTCCCCGTCCTGTCTTGCTCCCACCACAGCTGGGCCCGCTCTGGACAAGTCTGGGCAGGACCGGGCTGCAGGGGGAGCAGGGGCCCCTTGCCCAGCCCTGCAAGCTCCCTGGACAGCTCCCCATGACTCCCACATGGGGCTTAGAGCCGTACCTATGGGGGACTTGGGAGAATTGCTGAGCTGGAGAGGTGTCTGTACTGGGCAGGGACCCTGTCCTGACCCTGCCGTCAACCAGCAGCTCTTCTCACTCTATCCACAAGCTCGGGGCTAGGTGGGTGGACAGAGGCTTACAAGACCTGCCTCCAGGTGGAGAATTAAAACATATCCATGAGTAAGCCCAGGGCCAGTGGTGGTTCCTGGATGAGTGAGCTGGGGGTGACAGTCAGTGCCCCAAGCCTTTGGTGAGGGAGCAGTCATATTCAGGAAGCCTTCTCAGAAGAGGAGGCATTGAGTTCAGGGGGACGAGACTCCAGCAGGTGAAGGTGGGAGGGGGCCTGAGACTGCCACCATGCTTCGAGCCTGAGTCGGGGTGGCACATGTGCTAGGCAGGTCCCCCCCTTCCTGCCACCCCTGCTGGGGTGCAGTCACTGTTTGGGTCGGTGGGACTGGGAGCTGAGTCCGGACTCGCCCATCCAGGATGCACGCAGACAGGCCGTGGGACCTGGTGTCTCCTGGTTTTCCATGTAGTGGCCATGGGGGCCTCGTCTCTCTGGGCCAGGCCACAGCAGTCTCTCTGAGAGGCAGGACCCATGGAAGCTGTCAGGAGGGGACTGGCCGTGCCCCCAGGGCCCTGGGGGGGCCACGCCTTCTGGGGAGAAGGAACCGCCTGCAGTTTTCAGATCAGAGTTGTTCTCCTGCAGCACCAGCTGGCCCTTGGCCTTATTTCCCAGACCCCAGATGCTCTCGGGGGTGGCGGCATCAAGCCTTAGTTGTAGTTTGAGCTGCACATATCAAGTCAAAGAACAGTCCCGAGTGGTCTGGTTTGCTTAGGTTAGAGAATCTCTTTTTTAAATTATATTTATTTAATTTTTGGCTGTGTCGGGTCTTAGCTGTGGTGGGCAGGTCTCTCCTTGTGCCTCACAGGCTCAGTAGTTGCGGTGGGCAGGCTTAGCTGCCCCGTGGCGGGGGGAATCTTAGTTCCCAGCCAGGGATCGAACCCACGTCCCTGGCATTGGAAGGCGGATTCTTCACCACTGGACCACCGGGGAAGTCCCTCAGAGAGTTCCTGTTCTCCCCTCATCTCACCCCTCGCCTTTAACCAGTGGGAAGGATCCACCCTGTCTGTGTGTCGCCCCTTCCCCCTTTGGGTGCTCTCTCCTGGGAAGGCTGCTGGGTGGGTCTCTGACCTCCGCCTCCTTCGTCTCCTCCCAGGCCATCAGCATCAGCAAAGCCATCAACACCCAGGAGGCCCCCGTGAAGGAGAAGCACGCCCGGCGTATCCTCCCTGCGGCCATTCCTCTGGGCCCCTGGGGGAGGCGGGGAGTGTGAGGCGCACATGGGGGAGATGGATTTGGGGTACAGCGGGGGCTGCGGACGGCCCGAGGAGGTGTGGCCCCCACGGCCTGGTGCCAGCCTCGCTCGGCCCCTTCCAGACTCTTGAGTCCTGCCTGGGGAAGGCCACCTGTTGTCTTGGGCTGTTGGGCCCGGCATGGGGCGTGGGGCACGACCGTGGCTGAGAACCACAGCGCTCAGTGGGGGGCGGGGGGCGCGGGCGGCCCGCCACCCCCATCTCTGTGGTCAGTCGCCTGCTCTGCTGCACCCACTGAGCGCCTGCCCTCGCTCATGCTGGGGGCCCTGCTGTGTGCACTTGGCCTTGACCTGGCAGGCATCATCCTGGGCACTCACCACGAGAAGGGGGCCTTCACCTTCTGGTCCTATGCCATTGGGCTGCCGCTGCCCAGCAGTGCCATCCTCAGCTGGAAGTTCTGCCACGTGCTGCACAAGGTCCTCCGGGACGGGCATCCCAACGTGAGTAGCCGCCGCCTGCTGGTCCAGGGGCCCCAGTCCTCTGTCTGCCGCCCCCCACCCCCACGAGCACCCCTGAGCCACGTCCTCTGGAATGAGTGATGGACTGTCCCCGAGTCTGGGTCCCTCAGCTCTGGGCTGGCCGCCCGTCCTGCCTGCTGCTCTCCACCCTCCGCCCCGTCTCGAGGGAGCACGTGTCGCCCCCTCCCCCTGCCCCATCCCCTGGAGGCACCGCCCGGTCATCCTTCCCCTTTGTCCCCCTTGGGGCAGGTGCTGCACGACTGCCAGCGCCACCGGAGCAACATTCGGGAGATCGGAGACCTGTGGGTAGGTGCGGGGCGTGGGTGCGGGGGCCTGGGGGACGGAGCCCCGGTGGTGTCCTCCCAGCAGAGCCAGAGCCACGTTCTCAGGGGCCACGGTGGGGGAGGAGAGCGTCAGTACCTGAACCTGAGCCTTGCTCTTAAGACCTGGTGCAGGAAGCCCCAAAGGCACCTCTAAATGGGCCCTCCAGGTCCAGAATTCAGCCCTTCAGTCCCTGGGGGTCGAGTGCCCCATGCTGAGTCCGGGTGAGGGGTGCAGATCTGGATGCCCTCAGGACCATCGGCAGCTGTCAAATCTTGAATCTGCATTTTCAGCAGGCTCCCCAGAGGTTCTTATCCACAGTGAGGTCTCAGAGCCCCCAGGAGCGTGTGTGCTAGGTCCACTCCATGACACTGGGGAATCAGGGGCATCTCCTGGGCAGAGAGAGGGCCCCTGGCCTTATTTGTCCTCCAGGAGCACAGCTGGGGCTGCATCAGCCATGTGGGGGGCCAGGCGGGCCTCTGGAACTGACCAACCTGCAGTGGGGAGACCCCTAGAATAAGGAAAACGGCATCCCTGGTGCCATCTGCAGACGTGGGCCCAGCTGCCGTGGTCACAGGGGACGTGGTGTCAGGAGGAGGCGGCTGGGAGGGTGTGTGTACACACCCGTCGGAATGTAGCTCCCCAGCCGCCACCAGCATTTTAACAAAGTATCCCGGCTCAGAACTGGCCTCTTGCCTGGACAAAGAGCTCTTTTGTCACAAGAGTCTTTCTGGCAAGACCAATAAGGAGAGAGCAATAACCCGGGCGGATTCATGTCAATGTGTGGCAAAACCAATACAATATTGTAAAGTAATTAGCCTCCAATTAAAATAAATAAATTTAAAAAAATTAAAAGAAAAAAAAAGGAGAGAGCAATAGGCAGGGAGGGAGCTGGCAGAGAAACGTCTTGGGGAAAGAAGGTCGGCCGCCTCTGGTGGGCTGAGCAGTGTTTGTTGAATGAATAAGTGACTGCGTGGGTGGACGCAGGACCGACACCCCCGCTCCTGGCCTTGCATCTTCCAGCCTTGGCTTCCTTGCTGGGCCCATGGGGTTCCCGGGCGCGTCCTCACCCGGGGCTTTCTCCGCAGGGCCATTTGCACGACCGATATGGGCAGCTGGTGAATATTTACACCAAACTCTTGCTGACCAAGATTTCCTTTCACCTTAAGGTAGTTTCCTCAGGGGAGTTGTGGGGCTCTCCCCCCTGATCCCACAATGACGTCGAGGAGGGTGGGGTCTGTCCTGTCCCCGCCTGACCCTGGGGGACACTCTGGACAGATGGCAGGGAAGTCAGAAGGCCCGGGGGTGGTTCCCAGCGCGGGCCGTGGTCCCAGCCCTGCCCTGGGCTCTGGCTGGACCTCCTGTCCCCTCCGCCTCGGCGTCTGCAGGCAGTGCCCGGGGCGGGTGGTGGCTCCACAGGCTGGGGGCTGGGGGGGCTGCTTCTCCGGCCCCTTCCCTCCCACTGGGCCAGAGCCGAGGGGTGCTGAGGTTGCGTGGGGGTGTCCTCTCCGCAGCACCCACAGTTCCCTGCGGGCCTGGAGGTGACAGACGAGGTGCTGGAGAAGGCAGCTGGGACAGACGTTAACAACATGTGAGTCCCCTGGCTCCCCCGGGGTGGTGGTCGTGCCCTGTCCCAGGGCCGAAGGTCACGTGTGCCCAGGAGATGAGGCTGAAGCTAAAGGGATGGGCTCACGCTGAACTGGGTGTTTCGGCTGAAGGACTGCCATCTGGGAATCCGTGCGAGGGTGTGACCATGAGCATCCCTCCCGCCTGGGGGGCTGGGGGCGTGCCCCGCGCCCCTCCCGCCCAGCTCTCCCTTCTTCTCCCCTCATAGCTTCCAGCTCACCGTGGAGATGTTTGATTACATGGACTGCGAGCTGAAGCTCTCTGAATCAGGTGAGCCGCCAGGAGGGATCCCGGGTGTGTAGTCCTTAGTCATGGGGCCTCCAGGTGCCTCCAAAGCACAGGGAGGAGAGGCCTTTTCCACCCCTGCAGGACACCAGGCCCTCGGTGGGCATGTCCAGGGCACGGTCTGGCAGAAGGAGCCCTGCTCTGTTGGCCCCGAGGTGGGAGAGGGGAGGGCAGGGCGGGGAGGACCCCAGGAGCCATGTCTTCAAGTTTCCAACCACCTCCTACCCAGGACAGTTGGTTTGGGACAGTCCCACTCATTCCCTGCCGTGAAAGGCCTCTGAGTCACTTCATCTCCCTGCCCAGGAACCCAGCAGCCATAGCACAGGAAATCTCAGGGTTCCCCCCCCACCATCAGGGCTGCAGAGGTGATGGTTTTGAGTGGCAGCTTTGAAACAACTTGCAGGTGACTCGGTGCTCTCCATAGGAGAGTGAGAGGCAGATGCCTTTTTAAGGGGAAGCCAGGAGTTAGAGTGGGTCCAGGCAGCCTCCTGGCACCGGTGTCTGGACCCTGAGGTCAGTGGTCTAGGGTGGGGGGCAGCTGTCCTGCAGAGATGTGCCTCTCCCTGAGGGCACCCCCACCCCACGTGCCAGCATCTCCCGGAGAAACAGCATGAGGTGGAGTGGGCATTCCCCACCCTGAGGTTTTTAACAGCCCCAAACAGAAATGTCCTGAACGCCCCCAGATGAGAAGTGACTGCATTGTGTTTTAAAACCCAAAATCATATTTTATGTGTATTTAGATTTTTTTACAAGGAAAACGTACTTGATGTGACATGTAACTAAGAATCAAGGTTTAAGCGGGTGAGGCACAACACTCAGTGCCTTCCTCCTCGGCCCTTCCCTCCCGGGTGTCCTCGTTTCACCCTGAAGGTTTGCAGGTTGGCCCCACCCGGGGCAAGGCGAGAGTAGGCCCAAGCTGGGGGCCACCATCTGGAACAGTGTCCCCTGTGGGCTGCCCTGGGTGTCACCTACTCACGTCTCTCCCTGCCCCAGAGAGGGGCCCGGCCAGGGGCAGCAGTATGTCTGTCTCTTTCCCTCCTGCTTGGGCCATCGGATGAAAGGATGATTCTCAGGGGCAGGGGAGATTGACCCTGGGTGCAAGTGAGGTTTTGGGGTCCCTTGGGGTTTGCAGAACCACATCCTGAATCCATTGCTATGAGACTGGCCAAGCCCGGGCTGTTCCACGTCTGCGCAACCTTAGGTCTCTCAGATTCAGAGTGAGGGGGAAACCTGTGGGTACAGGACTGTCAAAGTCACCCGGATCCTCAGTCCCGCTGCCTGGAGGCTCTCGAGAGATGAGAGCCACTGGCCGAGCTGAGCTGGGGTTCACGCGCCCCTGCCTTGCTGTCACCCTCACTGGTGGAAGGGCTGGGCCTCAGTCTGCGGCAGCTTCAGTGCCTGGGGCCCATCCTCACCTCGAGGAGCGTACCAGTTCCCAAGAGCCTGGGGTCGAGTCCCACTGCCCAGCAGGACTGGTGAAGCCAGTAACCCAGGCCATTGCCCTGTCTTCGGGTGACGGCCAGCTGTCCTCACCGTGGTCATCCCTACTCCTGTGACCAGAGTAGGCTCCACACTGGTGTCTCCGGGTCCCCTGTTCAGGCTCCTCCCGCTCCTCCTGCCCCTCTCTTCTGCAGTGTTCCGGCAGCTCAACACGGCCATCGCCGTGTCCCAGATGTCCTCGGGCCAGTGCCGCCTGGCCCCCCTCATCCAGGTCATCCAGGACTGCAGCCACCTCTACCACTACACAGTCAAGCTCATGTTCAAGCTGCACTCCTGTGAGTCCCCGTGCCCCCAGCCCTGCCTGCCTCAGCCCTGAGGGTCAGCCGAAGCCCCAGAGGGCTGTGCGGACAGCCTGTGTTAGGGATGGGAACTGAGCAACCTTTAAGATATTCATTTATTATTTATAAGTATATTTATATATATTTATTATTTATATAATGAGTAATAAGCCCATTACCAATTAATAGAAATAACATTTGTTATGGAAAAAAAATCACTATTTTCTAAAACAAGATTTAGCAGGGAGAGTTGCAGAGATTTACATGTTTGCAGTTCTCTTGACCTCCTGGCCTCAGAGGCTGCAGTGGGGCCCCTCCTGTGCTGCTGGGGAGGACCAGGGGGTCCTGTGGTGGCTCTTCAGTGTTCAGAAAGGGTCTGTGTGCTGTCCCAGCGTCAGCTGTGGGCAGACTGCAGTCCTGAGGCACCAGCAGAGCCTGGCGGGCCGTGGGCTGTGGCTGAGGTTACGCCCATCCTTCCCTCACTCAGTGGAAAGCCTGACCCCCTCACAGGGGTCCCTGGGGCCTCCTGATGGTGGGTGGGACCCAGCCAGGTGGCAGGAGGTCTTGTCTCTAGTCTCCGATGGTTTCTAGAAGGGGGAGGAGCAGGGAGGGGCCCGGGAGGGAGCCCTTTGAAGTCTCAGAGCCGTGAGCAGACAGGAAGCCCCCTTCAACCTTGCTGCCCCCAGGTCTCCCAGCGGACACCCTGCAAGGTCACAGGGACCGGTTCCATGAGCAGTTTCACAGGTACCGGCCTGGGCGGGGTTGAGGATGGCAAGAAAGGGGCTCCTCGGCTCTGGCCGCAGCGTGCTGGGGCTGCGGGCCGGTCCCAGCTCCTCTGACCTTCGAGCCTCCCTCCCTCCCTCCCGCAGCCTCAGGAACTTCTTCCGCAGAGCCTCCGACATGCTTTACTTCAAGCGGCTCATCCAGATCCCCCGGCTGCCCGAGGTACCTGCGCCCTCCAGTGGCCGCCGCCGGGGCTGCAGCCCTCCCTGTCCCTGCGCTGGGGTGGTGGGGGGAGGTGGGCATGTGGCTGGTGCGGGGGGGCGGCAGAGGGAGGGGCTTCCTGGTTGTTGGGGCGGGGAGTGCCCAGCAGCTTTCACCCACTGCCTCCGCAGGGACCCCCCAACTTCCTGCGGGCCTCGGCACTGGCCGAGCACATCAAGCCGGTGGTGGTGATCCCCGAGGAGGCCCCCGAGGAAGAGGAACCCGAGAACCTCATCGAGATCAGCACGGGCCCCCCCGCGGGGGAGCCAGCGGTGAGTGGCAACCCCATCCCTCCCTCCTCCCTCGGTCTCCTGGGGGAGCGGGGCGGAACTCACCGAGCAAGCATTGTTGCCCGTGGCAGGTGGTGGCAGATCTCTTCGAGCAGACCTTTGGACCCCCCAATGGCTCCGTGAAGGATGACAGGTGAGGGCCTGGGGAGCCCACTGCAGTGCGGGGCGGTGGGGATGGGGAACAGCAGCCTTCAGGGAGCTGTGATCCTGAAAGACCACGGGTGGGGGACACAAGCAGGAGATGCCCAAATCCACTGCAAAGAGCAGTGGCTGTGCCCGGGTCCCCCGAGGGCCCTGGGTGACTGAGCTTGAGAGTGAGGGCCCGCTGACCTCTGTCCCCAGGGACCTCCAGATCGAGGCCTTGAAGCGGGAGGTGGAGACGCTCCGCAGCGAGCTAGACAAGATCAAGCTAGAGGTGAGGGGCGTGGGCAGTGGGGCTGGGCAGCCTACGGGCCCCACACCCACACCCGCGCCCCTCCCGCCGCCCAGGCCCAACGGTTCATCGCGCAGCTGAAGGGCCAGGTGAACGCGCTGGAGGCCGAGCTGGAGGAGCAGCGGAAGCAGAAGCAGAAGGCCCTGGTGGACAACGAGCAGCTCCGCCACGAGCTGGCCCAGCTGCGCGCCGCCCAAGTGGAGGGCGAGCGGAACCAGGGCCTGCGCGAGGAGGCCGAGAGTATGTGGGCAGGGCCGGGGGATGTGGCAGACGGGGGCAGTTTTTCCCGAGCTGGGGGGTCACGGCCACAGCCTCTCTCGCCCCCGCAGAGAAGGCCAGCGCTACCGAGGCACGCTACAACAAGCTGAAGGAAAAGCATAGCGAGCTCATCAACACGCACGCCGAGCTGCTCAGGAAGGTAGGCCCGTACACGGAGGGGCAGGAGGGGAGCTCCGAGCGTGGCGGAGCCTAAATCGAACCTGTCCGGTCTGTCCGTGCAGAACGCGGACACGGCCAAGCAACTGACTGTGACGCAGCAGAGCCAGGAGGAGGTGGCGCGGGTGAAGGAGCAGCTGGCCTTCCAGGTGGAGCAGGTGAAGCGGGAGTCAGAAATGAAGGTGCGTCTCAGAGCCCCCTCCCCCACCATGCCCAGAGCACACCCCCATCTCCACTGCCCCCCGTAACATCCTGTCGCACCACGTGCAGCTGGAGGAGCAGAGTGACCAGCTGGAGAAGCTCAAGAGGGAGCTGGAGACCAAGGCGGGGGAGCTGGTGCGCGTGCAGGAGGCGCTGAGCCGCACGGAGCAGGTGTGGGGCCTCCCCGGCGGGGAGCACGGGGTTGGTTCAGAGGGGCTGGGACCAGCACCAGGGAACACTCGGGAAGCGGGATCTGGTCCTCACTCAGCCCTTAGTCCCGCCCCCACCCAGTCTCATGGGCCACTAGGAGCTGTCTGTGAATTCAGGGAGGATGGGGCGGGCAACCCACTTACACGCTGGCGTTCACAGAGTGGGTCGGAGCTGAGCTCCAGGCTGGACGCGCTGAGTGTGGAGAGAGACGAGCTGAGCAGCGTCGTGCGGCAGCGCGAGGCCGACCTACTGGCGGCCCAGAGCCTGGCTCGGGAGAAGGAGGAGGCGCTGAGCCAGGAGCGGCAGCGCGGCTCCCAGGAGAGGGACGAGCTGCAGGGGCGGCTGGCGGACAAGGTAGCGGGGCTCGCCCTCCCGGTGTGACCGCTGCATGAGGACAGGAGCCCTTCTTAGCACTGAGCTGGCTGCCCTGCTCTGGCAGGAGCCGCCCAGGCACTGAGGGGTGGAGCAGGGCCTCTCTCCAGAGCCCCCTCCCCAGCGAGGGTCTCAGGGGGCACCTGACTAGCTGACCTAGCCGGGGTCTCAGCCAACCCTCTGTCTCCCCCGCCTGCCAGGAGTCTCAGGAGCAGGGGCTGCAGCAGAGGCTGCTGGACGAGCAGTTCGCGATGCTCCGGGCTACTGCCGCGGAGGCCGAACGCATACTGCAGGATGCGGTGGGCAAGCTGGACGACCCCCTGCACCTGCGCTGCACCAGCTCCCCGGGTAGGGCTACCCACCTGCCCACGGTCCCTCCCCTCCTACACCCTGAGAGAGGCGGGCTGGGTACTGGGGCCTCAGCTCAGGCCCCACCCCTGACCCAACCTCCTTGTCTGCAGACTACCTGGTGAGCAGGGCCCAGGCCGCCCTGGATGCGATGAGCGCTCTGGAGAAGGGCCACACTCAGTACCTGACCTCCAGGGCAGGTGAGTGCCACGGGCACGGGGCAGGGTGGGGCAGAGGCCACAGGCCATGGTGCCCACTGGCCACTGCCGCTTGCAGGCCACCTCTTCAGGGAGCCCACCCAC
Organism: Moschus berezovskii; assembly: GCF_049115385.1. NCBI lineage: Eukaryota > Metazoa > Chordata > Mammalia > Artiodactyla > Moschidae > Moschus > Moschus berezovskii. Next base: position 55,858,075 of record NC_142478.1, on the reverse strand, counting down.
CCTGCGGGCCTGGGGTCCCACAGACCCCGGTTTGGTTCCTGCTCTTGCTCTGCTGCTTTGTAGCTGCGTGACCTGGGCCTGCCCCGCTCCACCCTGTGCTCTGGGAGCTGGGCTGCTGGGGCCCTTTGGGCTCTCGGGCAGGGGAAGCAGCACCAGGCCTCGCTCCGAGGCAGCAGCGTTAGGGTGTGTCGTCCTCCCCGAGCAGATGCCTCTGGCCTCGTGGCGGCCCTGACCCGGTTCTCGCACCTGGCTGCAGACACCATCGTCCACGGCAGTGCCACCTCCCACCTGGCCCCCACCGACCCTGCTGACCGTAAGTGGGCACCAGGCGCGCGGCACACGTGGTCCTCGTGGTGGACCTGGGAAGGGGACGGCTGCAGAGAGGTCCTGGCGTCAGGCCGGGCAGGGGTCATCCAGGGCTCCCCCCTTACAGCCCTCTCCCCCGCCTCAGGCCTGATCGACACCTGCAGGGAGTGTGGGGCCCGGGCGCTGGAGCTCATGGGGCAGCTGCAGGAACAGCAGGCCCTGCTGCAAGCCCGGCCCGGCCTGGTGCGGACCCCCCTGCAGGGCATCCTCCAGCTGGGCCAGGTGAGGCGGGCAGCAGAGCATGGGCCCGGGTCGGAGGAGGGTAGTGGAGCTGAGGTGGGGCTGGGGTCCCCAGTTTCTCTGCATCTCCTTCCAGCTTGGACAGAGCAGGGGCTCACGTGCAGGGCCTGCCACTGCGGGGCACGGGGTGGGGAAAGAGCACTGCCTCAGTCTTGCCCCCAGGCTCTGTGGGGCAGCCGGGGCGAAATCCATCCACCCTGCCCGACTCCCGGATGCCTTGTCCCCCAGGAGCTGAAGCCCAAGAGCCTGGATGTGCGTCAGGAGGAGCTCGGGGCTATGGTGGACAAGGAGATGGCGGCCACATCCGCGGCCATCGAGGATGCGGTGCGGAGGATCGAGGTGAGGACCCAGGGCGGGGGCAGGAGCCCTGGGTGCACCTCCCTCTGTGGGAGGGCCTCTGCAGATCAGAGGGGAGGGGGCGGCCGGGGCCTGGCCTTCCTGCCGAGGCTCTTTGGCTGATGCGGTGGTGGGGGCTGACCAGCACCAGTGTCCCCCTTTGTGGCATGCTGCCCTCCTCCCAGCCCACTCAAAGCTCTTCTCGTCGGCTGTAGAACATGATGAACCAGGCCCGCCATGCCAGCTCTGGGGTGAAGCTGGAGGTCAATGAGAGGTGAGCCCCACGTGTGCCTCCCAGTCCTCCTGGGGCGGGTTCCTCAATTTTCCCGGGTCTGGGGAGGTGGGTTCTGTCCCCGACTGCTTAGCAAACCTCCAGTGAGAAGGGCTGGGAACCGGCAGAGCACACCCTGCCCTGTGGGCCCACCTGCTGCGTGCCCACGAGGCCGGGCCGAGCTCCCTGGCTCCCCGTGGCTTCTGGGGCCACAGTGCAGACCCTTTTCTCTCGTTCCCCATCCCTCCTGCTCCCCCTAGGATCCTCAACTCCTGCACAGACTTGATGAAGGTGAGTGGCTGGCTGAGACCCAGGCTGGGCAGGCTCTGTACCTGGCAGGGCCATCCAAGGGTGACTTGTGTCTTGATCTTGTCAGGCCATCCGGCTCCTGGTGACAACATCCACCAGCCTGCAGAAGGAGATCGTGGAGAGTGGCAGGGTGAGCTGGGCTGCTGGTGGGATGGGGCATCCCTGGCTGGGCCAGGTGGGGCCCCCTACTTAGTGGGCAGGCTGCACAGCTCGGCCATTGAGGATAGATCCCTGCAAAGGGCCTGACCCTAGAGCCCTCTTTGTCCCAAATCACCCCATGGTTTAAGCCCCGCACAGGGCTCCTTTTGGGCATGAGACCCCTGAAGTGTGCAGAGTGGCAGCAGCCTCCCCCAGGGCCTGCAGTGTGCCTGGGAACCACAGCCTAGGGGTGCGCCCTTGTGGCCGGGTGAGGGGAGAGGGAGAAGGAAGGGCTCACCCCTGGGGATCTGGTGTCCCCCTGGTGACATCCTTGACCGGTCCACCCTGTCCTCCTGTCACCACTAGGGGGCAGCCACGCAGCAGGAATTTTATGCCAAGAACTCGAGGTGGACAGAAGGCCTGATCTCCGCCTCCAAGGCGGTGGGCTGGGGAGCCACCCAACTGGTGTATGTTGCCCCAGGTCTGGGGGTGGGGTGGAGGGGGCAGGGTGGGGGTGCTCAGGGTTTGGGGAGGGGGCGTGGGGGTGCCCCAGCTGTCCAGGAGTCGGCGACCCAGGCCCCGCCTGCTCTGCCCCCAGGGAGTCGGCGGACAAGGTGGTGCTGCACACGGGCAAGTACGAGGAACTCATCGTCTGCTCCCACGAGATCGCGGCCAGCACGGCCCAGCTGGTGGCGGCCTCCAAGGTGAGGCTTCCCAGCCTTCCCGGGAGGGAGACCACGGGGCGGTGGCGCACCCGCTGGGCCTGTCCCTGATCTGTCCCCGCACCCCATGGCCCCCAGGTGAAGGCCGACAAGCACAGCCCCCACCTGAGTCGCTTGCAGGAGTGCTCGCGCACTGTCAATGAGATGGCCGCCAACGTGGTGGCCTCCACCAAGTCGGGCCAGGAGCAGGTCGAGGACAGAGGTGGGCACTGGGGTCGCCGTGGGGTGGGGTGGGGTGGGGTGGGGAAGGCATGCAGATGCTGACCCACCCCGCTCTGCCCTCAGACACCATGGACTTCTCTGGCCTCTCCCTCATCAAGCTGAAGAAGCAGGAGATGGAGACCCAGGTGGCTGCCCTCTGCCTCTGCCCCCCTCCCATCCCCCTTCCCCTGCCTCGTCCCCTCTTCCGTCCCGTCTCCTGTCCCATCCACCCCCCCCCCTGGGGCGAGGCCCAGCCTGCTGAGATGCTGTGCGGGGCTGCAGGTGCGGGCCCTGGAGCTGGAGAAGACGCTGGAGGTGGAGCGTGTGCGGCTCGGGGAGCTGCGGAGGCAGCATTACTTGCTGGCCGGGGCTGTGGGGGCGCCGGGTGAGGAGGAGCCTAGCCAGCCCAGCGCCGCCCCCCGCAGCGGGACCAAGAAGCCGCCCTTGGCCCAGAAGCCCACCGTGGCCCCAAGGCAGGACCACCAGGTGCCCGGTGGGTGGGAGGGTGACGGGAGGGGCCCTGGGGTGCTGTCCTGGCCTATGCTCCCAGGTCTGTGGGCCTTGGGGACAGTCAGATACCGCTGACCAGCGGGAGCAGACACGCCCAGCACCCTGGGGAGCATGGCAGGTGCCCAGCGCTCATCCTGCGGGAGGGACGGGGGCCTGACCCAGTGTCCTGCACTCTCGGGCGTGGCCACTGAGCCCCTCCACCTTGACTCTCACAGCTCGACAGGAAGGATGGCAGCTACGCAGCTCAAGTCGTGAACTAAGCCCCTCCAAGGGGTCCGGCAGGGAGGCTGACAGGAGACCTGGGCCTCGTGGCTGAGGCGCCTCCGAGAGGCCCAGCCGCCCCCTCAGGTGCCCAAGCCCCTGGTCCCCAGCCCTTGCTGAGGGCTGACCACGCGCCCAGGACTGACAGAGGCTGGCCTCCTGGACGAGAGCCTGTTTATCTGCGACAGGGACTGCTGAGAGCAGCCAGGCCCCGACGGCCTGAGCCACAGCTCCTCGGGAGTACACGGAGCGTTTCAAATATTCTGAGCTAGACCTTTTGTGAGTTTGTGTTCAGCTTGCCGGAAGGCAGGGCCGCTCCCTGCCCTTCAGCCCTGCGGTTCTGAGGTTAGAGATGAACGGCACGCAGTCCGTGCTGGCTGTTGGGGACGGGTGAGAGGTCACTTGTTTGTAGCCTCTTGGGGCGTGGACTCCAGGGAGACAGGCCTGCTGTGGCCTCAGGCAAAGCAGGAGTGGGTATTGCCCCTTTCTCCCTGGGCCTCGCCCTAGGGCGGTGCGTGGAGCACAGGGAGGTGACCTTTACCTGGGCGAGGCGGGCCCCGCGCCCACCGGGCACAGGTGCTGCCATCCTCCTGGAGTCTGCGGTGACCCTCCTCCTTCCTGTTCATTCCCCGGATCTGCCAGCCCCTGCCCGGGAGCCCTCTCCCCTTGCCCACCTTCCTCCCTTTGCTGCCCCCACCCCTGGGAGGTTTCCAGCCTTCCTGGAGGCCTCCCCAGCTCAGCCACAAAAAGCCCAGAAGCCAGGAGCCGCCTGCCCACTCTGCAGAACAAAAGTACCTCCTGCTCCACAGGAAGGGGGCTGCCCCGGGGAGGGGGCCCGCCCCACAGAGAGGAGCGCTTGGATGAACGTGCTCCCCTCAAGCCCCTCCTCCTCCCAGGAAAGGGGGAGACCCCCGGCTGGAAGGAAAAACCCGGGTCTGAGAGGAGCTCAAGGAGCCACCTGGGTTTGCCCTGCGTGTAGGTGTTTCCTTGTGTTGAAGGGTCCTACTGGCAATAAAACACACTGACTGTTGTCACCCTCGGCCCCTGTGAGAGGCCGTGTCTCGGGCTTCATTTCTCGGGGGCCAGGACGCTCTGGGGTAAGGGGCCCACTGAGTTTGTGCGGTGGAGCACTGGGGCTACAGAATCCTTGCTGGCGCTTTTTCTGCCAAGAAGTGTCCGGCTGGTTTCCCAAGGGGAGGGCTGTGACTCTGGGGCGCCGTTTGCTGAGTCTTAGGGCTTTTCCCTGAGAGGCCTCCGTTCCCAGCCAGAGGCCCCTCAGAGCACGGGGGGCTGCACCCGCACCCACTTTCCCCAGCAGCACCTGTGCACGGCCTTGGCCAGCTGCCTCAGAAACCGCACCCTCCCCGCTGGTCGCCAGCACTTGGGGACCCAAGGACAATGTAGGTCGGGGGAGAAGCAGGTCAGCTTGGGTGGCTCCTGCCCTGTGGCCTCCTGCAAGCACCCAGCTCCCAGGGCTGTGGTTTCCGGACCCCGAGGTGGGGCCCCGCCTCCTCCAGGGTGGCTGTGAGGGGCGGGTGAGGTCAGGTGAGAAAGTGCTCCGAAAACCAACTTCCGTGAGCTGAAGAGCACCGAGAGGGAGCGGCGTCTGCTCCTTGTCTGCTAGGGAGACGGTTTTAGCCAACAGACTGACGCACCTGGTTCCCGCACCAAATCCAAACCAGTGCAGAAGCGTTTGCGCTGACTACACTCACCAACCCAGTGGAGACATCTTTCTGTGGAGCCCCCACCAGTGAGCACACCACCTAGCACTCTGGCAGGGGCTGGGCCCTGGGCCTCCCTGGACGGGTCCTGAGCAACATGGCCCGGAGGAGGGGGAGAGCTCAGGCAGGGCTGTGAGGAGCCAAGCGCACTGTCCAGCCCCACTGGGGGTAGACTACAGATTTGCCTGTAAGCTTCCTAGCAGCCACGGGGAAAAGAGGAAACTGTCAGAGACATTCTCGTAAACAAAAGCAAGTTGCTTTCTCAGCAGAAGCCCCCCTCTCACAGGAATACCATAGTGTCTTCTCGACACCCTCAGCACCGTGAAGGGAACGACATCTGTTTAAAGTGGATGATGACGGGGACGCTTCCACGGGGCAGCTCCAGTGCTCGTGCTCCTGAGTAGAGCTCCTCCCAGGGGTACAGAGGCAGCGACGCAGCTCAGCCCAGGGCCATGGGCCCAAGGTTCCCCTTCCCACCCTCCAGCAGCCCGTGATGCTGCCATGGGTCCCCTCCGAACACCTGTGGGCGAGCCTCTGGAGCAGAAGGTCATCCACTGGACTAGTCTACCTGAAATCAGCAGAGAATGTCCTCACCAGAGAGCCCATCGGCTGGCCTGAACCCAGAGGGCATCCTGAGTGCCCTGCTCTGAGGCGCTGGCAGGGCAGCCCGGACCACAAAGGCACTTTCTGATGGAAGAGGGAATGCGCTTCCTTCTTGACATACCTTGAGAAGCTGATTAAAAAACAATTCTGCTGTGAGGGCTGGGGCTCCCGGGCCAGGCAGCCACCTCGGCCACCTCCATGGCCTTCCGTGTCTTAACTTCAACCACCTTACCAGTCCACTTCGCTGTCGGAACGCTGACTGCTGAGACGCCAGAACCAGACACATCACAAGGCTCCCCAGGCAAATAAAGGGCAGGCTGTTATTAACAATTCTCTATTTATTAAAAAGGATCTTACAGCTTTACAGCCACAGCTCAGATGTGGCCCCGGAGAGACAGCGAAGCCAGCTTGGCGGCCCCTTCCCATCAACGCCGACCGAGCTCATGCGTTTGGCGGCGTCCGACGGGGCAGGCACCCCCAACGGCAGGGCGGACGGCAGAGGTACGGCGTGGTGGCACCTCTCTCGAGGCTCACAGATGTGGCAGGCCCACCTGATTGGCAGGGCAGTAAGTTGTCCTGTACAGTTGTTCTCTTGAAAAACAGTTAATGATACAGCAGAGTTCAAGTCCAGGAGTAGAAATGTACAGGAATCGAGGACAAAGGCTGGTGGCCTTGCCCATGGCCTGCTGGGCCAGACCCCGTCTGAGCGCCGCCTGGATTCTGTCCTCTGGGCCGTGGCCTGCTGGGGAGTCACAGGTCCGAGTTCCACCACTCAGCGTGATTTTTTCCATCAGCAGGTGGAGGGGGGCACCACCACCCCCAACCCCCTGCCCCAGCTGGGCCCTGGGAGCCCGGCACACATGGCACATGCAGATGAGCACCCAGGGGGGCAGGGAGCACCCAGGGTGCGGCCAGGGCCTCAGAGCTCGTCAGCCCCCCTCCACACCGAGGGGCTGCTGGCGGCCGCCGCACCCCTGCCCTACGCCCAGCCGGAGGCAGAGAATATTGGCTACGAATAAGTATCCTGGTTCGAGGTGGGTGGACTTTCCTTCCACCTGCAACACGACAGGGAACGAATGCAGACGAGACCCCCGGCCTGGCCTGCCCCTCCCGGCACCAGGTGAAGCTAAGGCACAGCACGGGCCTGCAGGTGCGACTGTGCGCTGCTTGCACGGAACGAAATTGCGTCACTTCATCTGCACCTCAACCTGCTCAGAACTGTATGTGCATTTTTCCAAAAGTTTCCCTGAATGGTCTTATGAGTGTCAAAAAAAGATGTTTTCTTCCCCAATATAAAACAGGAAAAGTACACACGTAGTAAAAACATTGGAGGAGTAGGTCTTCACAGAAAGCCTGGGCTGGCTCCAGGAGGAGGAGCAGGAGCTGCGGACGGCCTCCGTGTGCCAAGTCCAGCTCCCACCCTCCTCCTCACCCGGCCACGACTCGCCGGCCTCTGGATGTGGCTGGGGGCCAAGTGCAAACTCCGTGGGCAGCTGTGAAGCGTCCAGGGTCAGGGAGGGAGGGACTGGGAGGACCGCCTGCCCCACGCAGGTCCAGGGAGCACCTTCCAGACTGGCTCACCCGACCAACCCCCACCGGCGGCTGCGGTGGGTGGTGGGCTGGGACGTACAGAACCGTCTTGAAAATAAAGCAGAAATGATGAACCGTGCTTATTAAATAAAGCTGCAACAGGAAGACGACGATCCTATGTGGGAACAGAGGTGTGGAGGGGGAGGGAGAGGAAGGGGAGGCTTTTTCCCCCAAACCCAGGGGCTCATCAACACAGAACAAGAAACCATATTGAACACACACACCAGCTCGACCACAGCCATGCCCGGCCAAGGCCCCGCACAGCTGCCTCAGAGTCCAAAACCAGGGTTCTAGGTCTATCACCACTGACTTATGGCTCGAAAACCAGCCGGACGCCCTGCCCCGGGCACCGGAGACCCTGACAGAGCAGCCAGTGCTCACAGCCTCCATCTGTGTGTGTGGAGCCCCAGCCGGCAGGCGGCAAGGGAGCCTCCCGGGGAGGATGAGTGCAGCTCACTGCAGGATGAAGCCTGGCTGGTGGGGGGGCAGCCGGGGCGGGGGTCTCTGGGGCAGCGCTGGAGGGTATGGTGGCGACACAAACTGCTGCGCAGGGAAGCCCTGCTGGGTGGGGAGGCCCCCTCGGGGGGGCAGGGGCGGGCACTGCACGACTGGGTACGGGAGGGCCTGTCCTGAGCCCATGGCTGCGGTGAAAGGTGTGGCTAAGCGTCCTGCAGGCGCCAGGGGCGGCGGGGGCGGGATGCGCCGAGGCACCACGGAGGGGGGCCCGCTGGCCTCCGGGACGGGGTAGGGCAAGGGGGCGGCAGGGGCCGGCTCAGGCACCCTGGGCGGCAGCGGGGCGGGCGCGGGGGCCTGTGGCAGTCTCTGCCCCTTCAGCACCATCTCCTGGAGCTTCTCAATTTTAACCCTTCGCATGTGGGCCAATTTCCGCTTGCTCTGATAGACGTCGATGAAGGAGTCCAGAGGGAGTTCTCCATCAAGGAATTTCTCGGCCATGTTCTGAAGGAGCAGGAGAAACTCGGTCACGGGGCGGGCAGGTCAGCTGTTAGGGACGGAAGACCCCCCCACCGACCGGGGCAAGGGGAGCCGGGGCAAGCTTCCTCCCGACACCCGTCCCCTCCTCGCTGCAGACCGTGGCCCACCCAGGACAGGGGCCAAGAGAGGAGGGCTGGTCCTGTCCGTCTCCCGAACCGCAAACTGGACGGGCAGCAGGCCCTGCGAGAGCCGGCCTTCAAGCAACGGGGCCCGAGACCTCCATTTCCTTCCCTCCACTGGCTGCGACCTGACATGCTAGCCCCACGCAGGCCAGCGGGACAGGCCAGAGGGCCACCCCGCCCAGTGGGTCATCAGACCACACGGCCCAGTTTGGCACCATGCTGCCCGCCCCACTGTGCCACAGCGGCTCAACTTTTGACCCCGATTCGTTTCCTTATCACTGAGCAAGGCTCCCTTATCACTGAGCAAGGCTCGAGCCTCAGGTGCTCTGGGCTGTGCCCACAGGCTCCGCCCAGCCAGCTGACTCCAACAGATGGTAACTCAGCGGCCGGCACCCACAGGACAGGTGCTGAGTCTCAGGGCAGCACGCGCCCCTCACTGGAAGACCTGGCCGCCCCGCTGCTCCCCTGGACCCCTGCCCGGTGCACTCCTCAGCCCACAGGCCCGCCTGCCCCAACCTGGGGTGTCCCCCGGGGCTGCCAGAATTACCTCGGTGTCTTCCTCAATCTTGGCCCCCTCCGCCTGCAGGAGTGCTAAGAGGGTCTCCAAGGAAGCGCTGCTGGACTGTTTATCTGGAAGAAGCAGGAGGCACGACGCGGTCAGGGGGCACTGGCACCCCCTCAGAGCTCACCTCGGTCCCCAGCCCCTCGGAGCGACACGCCCCGCCCCACGCCCCGCCCAGACTCCCCACCCCGTGCCCCCTCAAAGAAAGAGCGCACTTCAGCTGGAGAGGCGACAGGAGAGTGCACGTAGTGAGTGGACTTCCAGGAAGCAGAGGGGAAAGTGGGAACATGCAGGAGGGGAAGAAGTGCACGTGATGGGGGGGCGGTCTGTGCCCGAGTTAGAGCAGCCGTGCCACCACCTGCCCCACGATTCAGGGGCGACCACTGTGCACCTGACCTATGCCTGCAACCACCCCGTTACTTCCTCTGGATTTCTGAAGGATAACTGACATAAATACCGAAAGGAGACACATCTTCAGTGTATAAACCCACCACCACCTCAACCCAGCCTGAGACAGAACGTCTGCAGAGGCTCCAGCCCTGCTCCCAGAGGTGCTGACGTCCACTCTCCAGGAACGCTGCCTGGTTCTGAGCTTCATCCAAGCAGACTCACACAGCGTGCTCCATACTGGCCTCTCTCACTGGTCTCTGAGACCACCTTTGTGGCGGCACGAATGGGCAGCTCATGCCTTTCAATGCTGTGTGGCACGGAAAGCTGCATATCGCGACGTACCCATCAGTCCAGAGACGGGTGTTTAGACTGCTTCCAAATTTAGCTCTTACAAATAAAGCTACAAGGGGCACTCATGCGTGCATCTCTCGGTAGATGCGAACGCCCGCTTTTGTGGGGGAGACGCCCACCAGCGAGACTGGGGGATCAGAGCGCGCGGCTCCACTGCTCCAGGCGCTGGCAGACCGCATCTCCAGTTCGCACTCCCCCCAGCACTGCAAGAGCCCCGCGTGCCTGCCAGCACCGGCATGACCGGTCTCTGCGCCTCTACTCAGCCTGTCAGGCGCGTTACAGTACACGTTGTTTACAGTTACAGAGACACAGGGATCACGGGATCGGATGGCACTGAAGCGTCACTGGACAGAGTGATTTTTTTACCTTCTCTCTTTCTTTGGCCACGCTGCATGATACATGAGGTCTTAGTTCCCTGGTCAGGAACTGAACCTAGGGTCGAGGCAGTGGAAGCACCAAGTCCTAACCACTGGACCACCAGGGAAGTCCCTTTTTAACTTTCTATCAATCTCAGAGTTTCCTTGAAAGCTACTCAAGGCTTCAAATGCTAGTCAACTCCTGGGTCACTTCATAATGGCTGCAAATTGAAGTGTGACATTAAAATAACAGTATTCCAGTGATCAATCTCTTTCAGAATTAACTGTGAGGGCCCAACCTCACAGGATAAAACACTAGTTGTATTATCATAATTCAGAATACTGCCTTTTTTTCCTATGCTGTTTGGAAAAGGTACAGTCTTGTTGAAAAGGCAATCAAGTCTCTTTCTCTAAACTGGTGACACAATCCTATATACAGATGGTTTTTTGGCAGCAGTGATCACTGTCTTAATCTGAAATTGTTCCCTAAATAACCTTTCTTTCCTGGTTAGTGCAACAGCTTGAAAATGCACCCTTCCATCAGCTCTTTATTCTTAAAAGACCACCCTAAAAGAGTTACCTAGCTTGGTCTTCTTTATCTGATAGGCTTCAAAGAGCACCTGGAGTTCCTGGTATTTCTGGGTCAAATGAGCCTTCCGAGAGTCCAGCTGGGGCTGGTAGAGGAGGTTTCCTTCTGCCAGGCTCCGGTTGCTGGCCAGCGTCATCTCCTTGTTGAGCTGAACGTTCTGTGTCTGAAAGGACCAAACAGGGTGATGAGAAGCAGCGTGTTAACCCCTGAGCGCCATCCCCGGGGCCATGGGACCAAGAGCTTATGTTTGGCTGGGCGGCTGCCCCCACCCCAGCTCCAGCCCCAATCTTGAACACTGCTGTCTGTTCTTAAAGAGCAAGGCCATTTCCTCTCCCTCTGGCCCGCAGGCTGGGCTTTGTCCTGGGGCCTGCGAGGCTTTCATGCCCGGAGCTTTGCTGTGACCAGAATTCCTTACTGCTGCTGCCACTGTGCTCTTAGAAGTGACTGGTGCTAAACATTCGGAGCTAGGCTTTTCCTAAACAAGTTGCTGCTACTCCAGAAAAGTGAAAGAATCACTTCTTATCAGAGGAGGGCTGGTTGGCATGGTGTCAATTCAGGCTTAGTCACCAGGATCTGAGATCAAACATGAAAGCCCGAGACCCTGGGAAGGAGCCTGCTCAGGGGCCCTGTTCTACTCTGTCCCCATGCCCACTGCAGGCTCTTTGCATCTGAGCAGAGGCCCAGCTCCTGGTCACTGGTCCACCAGTGCCGCCAGCCCAAAGATGGGGGTGGGGGATTTATCTGCCAACGGGGGTTCTGGGCATCCAGGGGGTGAGAGATTGTGTGGGGGTGGAGAAGCCCACCTGGACCTCAGTGAGAGGGGTAGTGGGAAGTCTGAGAAAAGGTGAGGAAGTCCTTAAGAAACATAACCCAAAAGTACACCTGAATGAAAAAGCAAAAACACTGTGTCGTGCACCTAGTTCAGTTCCCTTTCCCCCCATTGCTGGGTGGTCCTCTGCAGCCCGCAGCCCCGTCGCTGCCTGGATGTGAAGACTCCTTTGCCCTGGGCCTCGCTCAGAAGTGCTCCTTCAGCCCCACACCAGCCATCCCGAAGTCCACCCTGCAGTAATACCATCTACACCCCACCCCTCCCCACCCCACCCAGGCTATTTTCGCTGCTGCTTCCTTCCTCCTGCTCCTCTGACTGTAGATTCCTGGCCTCGGTGCCTCGGCTCTGACCCTCCCCACTCCAGCCATACCGTTTGGTGCTTGTGTACAGTTCCCAACACGCACACGCGCACACACACACACACAGGTGAGAACAAAGAAAGATCCTGGGAGGCCCTGACCGCTGAGGGATGGGGATGGGGACGATCCTCTCCTTCAGTTCAGTCGCTCAGTCGTGTCCAACTCTTTGCGACCCCATGGACTGCAGCAAGCCAGGCTTCCCTGTCCATCACCAACTCCCAGAGTTTACTCAAACTTATGTCAATCAAGTCGGTTATGACATCCAACCATTTCATTCTCTGTCATCCCTTTCTCCTCCTGTCTTCAATCTTTCCCAGCATTTTCCCCAGATTCTCTCCTTTGCAGACACCTAATCTGCATCTCCCCACCTAGATCACTTCATGGCAAATAGATGGGGAAAAAATGGAAACAGGGACAGACTTTATTTTCTTGGGATCCAAAATCACTGCAGATGGTCTGCAGCCATGAAATTTAAACAAGCCTGCTCCTTGAAAGAAAAGCTATTACAAACCTAGAGAGTATATTAAAAAGCAGAGACATTACTTTACCGACAAAGGTCCCTACAGTCAAAGCTATGGTTTTTCCATCTATGGATGTGAGAGTTGGACCATAAAGAAAGCTAAGCTGCCGAAGAATTGATACTTTTGAACTGTGGTGTTGGAGAAGACTCTTGAGGGTCCCCCTCAGACTCCAAGGAGATACAACCAGTCCATTCTAAAGGAAATCAGTCCTGAATATTCACTGGAAGGACTGATGCTGAAACTCCAATACTTTGGCCACCTGATGAGAAGTGACTCATTGGAAAAGACCCTGATGCTGGGAAAGACTGAAGGCGAGAAGAGAAGGAGACAACAGAGGATGAGACGGTTGGATGGCATCGCCGACTTGATAGACAAGAGTTTGAGCAAGCTCCGGGAGTTGGTGATGGACAGGGAAGCCTGGCGTGCTGCAGTCCATGGGGTTGCAAAGAGTCGGACACGACTGAGTGACTGAACTGACTGACTGATCCACCTGGATGACAGAGCAGGGCCCTCAAGATCAGGCTCAATTTAAAGCAGAATTTAATTTAAAATAGAAAATAAAGCCTATAGCTTAATATAGTTCAACACTGTAAATCTGTGCAGTAGAAACACTTTCCTCTCTTGCTGCTGTTTTTAGCCAGCAAGGAATATGGGGGCTGGCAAGACCTTCCAGAGGACTGGGGGAACCAGAGACTCCAGTCTTGAAGGGCACAAACAAAATTTTGCCCACACCGAGACCCAGAGGAAAGAAGCAGTGACCCTGCAGGAGACTGCACCAAAACTACCGCTAGAGTTGGAGGGCCCCGATGGAGGGTGTGGGTTGGCAGAGGCTCACTACAGGGACAGGGGCACTGGACGGTTCCCTTTGGCATAAACTCTCTTGGAATTCACCATTAACCCTACAGGGAAATAGCAACCCACTCCAGTATTCTTGCCTGGAGAATCCCATGGACGGAGAAGCCTGGTAGGCTACAGTCCACGGGGTCGCAAGGAGTAAGACTTGACTGAGCGGAAAGCCTGTAGACCCCAGGGCTGGGTCGCTTCAGGCCAAACAACTAGCAGGGAGGGAATGCAGCCACACCCATCAGCAGAAAATTGGATTAAAGCTTTACTGAGCAAGGCCCTGCCCACCAAAGCAAGACCCAGTTTCTCCCATCACCAGTCCTTCCCATCAAGCTTACACAAGCCTCTTAGCCTCATTCATCAAAGCGCAGACAGAAGAAGCAAGAAAAAGCACAGTCCCACAGCGGCTAAAACAAGCCCTATTATAGAAAGTTAATCACGATAAAAAAGCAGAAAGTGATGTCTGTCATGAAGGGACAAGATAAAATCTCAGAAAAACTACTAAACAAGGTGGAAATAGGCAACCTTCCAGAAAAAGAATTCAGAATAATGATAGTGAAGATGATCCAGGATCTCAGGAAAATAATGGGGGCAAATAGTCAAAAGATGCAAGAAATGTTTATCAAAGACCTGCAAGAACTAAAGAACAAACAGAGCTGAATAATACACTAGAAGGAATCAACACCATAATAACTGAGGCAGAAGAATGGATAAATGACCTGGAGGACAGAATCATGGAGATCACTGCCACAGTCGAGAATACAGAAAAAAGGATGAAAAGAAATGAAGACAGCCTAAACCTCTGGGACATTAAATGCACCAACATTCACATTACAGGGGTCCCGGAAGGAGAAGAGAAAGAGAAAGGGACTGAGAAAATACTTGACGAGATAACAGCTGAAAACTTCCTGAACATGGCAAAGGACTTCCTCAACCAAGTCCAGGAGGTACAGAGAGTCCCAGGAAGGATAAACCCAAGGAGGAACACACTGAGACATATGGTAATCAAACTGACAAAAATTAAGACAGAGATAAAATAATAAAAGCAACAAGGGGAAAATGACAACATACAAGGGAACTCCCATCAGGCTACCAGCTGACTTCTCAAGATAAACTACAAGCCAGAAGGGAATGGCATGACATATTTAAAGTAATGAAAGGGAAAAACGTACAACCAAGAATACTCTACCCAGCAAGACTTGCATTCAGATTTGATGGAGAAATCAAAAGCTTTCCAGACAAGCAAAAGTTAAAGAGAATTCAGCACCACCAAACCAGCTTTACAACAAATGCTAAAAGAACTTGATGGACATGAGTTTAAGTGAACCCCGGGAGTTGGTAATGGACAGGGAGGCCTGGCATGCTGTGGTTCATGGGGTCGCAAAGAGTCGGACACGACTGAGCAACTGAACTGAACTGAGGCAAGAAACACAAGAGAAGGCAAAGACCTACAGAAAATAAACCCCAAACAATTAAGAAAATGGTAATAGGATCATACATATTGATAATTACCTTAAATGTAAATGGATTAAATACACCAACCAAAAGACACAGACTGCTGGGTGGATGAAAACATGCGCATGTATGCACTTCTACTTACCACCTTACCACATCATTGCCTGACCCCACAAACTGTATATAATTATTTTATATTGTTAATGTTTTATTTGTTGTCTGGCTATTGATTGTGAAAACTGATAAACATCTTTTACTATTGTGATTATGTAACTATTACTCAATTAATACCATTGTATCATGACGGGTCAACAGAAAAATAACAGAACTTTATATATCACCAAAACTAGGATCCAACAGAAAAACCTGTAATCACTTTTTAAAATCCAGATGCACATCAGAATCATCTTGAAATGTTCTGGAAAATTCAAATACTCAGGTACTGCTTTTTTTTCTCCAGAGCTCCAGATACGTTTCTAATGAGCAGTCATGTTTAAAAACAACCGGATTATATGATGACCTTTTACTTTTATCTGGTTTGTTTCACTTTTTCTATTTCACATTCAGTGCTCCCATTTCATTTGGTTTATGTGCTTCAATTTCTCCGTCTTTTTTTGATGTTCTTTCTTAAGCCTTTATCAAGTGCAGTAGAAAAGCTTTTGTATACATATAAATATGTATAATATATATATTTTAGAAAACTTACGAATTTTTGCCTAACTAAAAGAATTATGACATTTTGATTCCACTTGTTTGACTTAGTATGACTAGACTGCTAGATTTCTGATTAAAAAACAGATATGCGACAAGCAACCAAGGTTTACTGTACAACACAGGGAACTACAGTCAGTATCTTGTAATAACCTCTGATGGAAAATAATTTCAAAAATAATTTATGTGTATTTATATAACTGAATCACCTTGCTGGGCACCTGGAACGCTGTAAGCCAACTATACTTCAATAAAATACACTTTTTTAAAAAACAAAACAAAAACCACTATACACCCTGGAAAACAGCTCAGAAACTCCTTTTAAACAAACCAGGCAACTACCATACCATCCAGAAGTTGTGTGGTTTGGCATTTATTCCAGAAAGGTGAAAGTTTATGTTCACAAAAAAACCCTGCACATCAATGTCCAGAATGGTCTGCTATGTAATCAAAACCTTGACGCCACCCAGGTGTCCTTCAGCAGGTGAAGGGCTTCAGCACGAGCAGGGCACAGCCCTGGGAACGGACAAGCTGCTGAGACACGTGAACGCCCAGGTGAAGACCCAGGCGACTCGGCCGAGAAGAGGGAAATAAACAACAACTCACAGGGACACGACTCCGTGATTCGGCATGTACATTTCTTGAAATGACAGAACTACAGAAATGGAGACTGAGTCACGGCTAGGGGGAGGGACGCGGCTGTCAGAGGCAGCAGGAAGCTCCTCATGGCCGTGGTTCCCTGCTCTGTTATCGGTGTCAAAAGCCTGGTTTGTTGTCCCTGGGGGAACCTGGGTGAAAGGGTACACAGGATCTCTGTGTTATTTCTAACAACTGCGTGTGAATCTACAATTACCTCTAAATTTAAAGTTTGAAAGTGAAGTGAAAGTGAAGTTGATCAGTCGTGTCCGACTCTTTGCGACCCTGTGGACGCATAGCCTACCAGGCTCCTCCATCAATGGGATTTTCCAGGCAAGAATACTGGAGTGGGTTGCATTCCCTTCTCCAGGAGATCTTCCCAACCCAGGGATTGAACTCGGGTCTCCCGCATTGTAGGCAGACGTTTTACAGTCTGAGCCACCAGGGAAGTCCAAATTTAAAGTTTAGTTATAAGTAAATAAATAAAATGCTGAGAGGCTTCCCTAGTGGTCCAGTGTAGAATCCGCCGGCCAGTGCAGGGGACACGGGTTCAATCGCTGGTCCAGGAAGATCTCACATGCTGCGAAGCAACCAAGCCTGTGTGCTGCAACTATTGAGCCCAAGCTCCAGAGTCCATGTGCCATGACAACTGAGCATGCCCGCCCTGGAGCCTGGGATGGGCCGCAAAAGAAACCACAGCAACTAGAGAGTAGCCCCTGCTTGCGGCAACTAGAGAAAGCCCCAGTGCAGCAAAGAAGACCCAGCACGGCAAAAAATTACATCTTTTTTTTAAAACAAAAAATAAACTGTTGGTGAGATCTTCTGCTCCTACTGGTCTCATCTGATGGACAAGAAGGGAGCAGAGGGGTTCAAGGCCACAGTCTAGACCCACCACCCCGGGCAAACTGTCATTCTGACTCAATCAGCTCTGTGTGTAATGAACTCTGAGAGGAACAGGCATGTTTCTGTCCTCAGATCACTGGAAATGGAACAGAATTCGTCATGCCCTGATCTCTGAGCCCTGGGATGACCTGGCCCTAACTCACCCTGTCCCGCCAGTTCCAAGAACCAACCAAGCTCTCCCCCACGAGCCCCAGCTTAGCGCCTTGCTTCTTTCCTGTCTTGAGTGAAACTCAGCGAGCACTGTGTCTGTGTTCCCACTCGCTGTCGACCCTTTGGAGCGTTGACAGGCTCCTGTTGTCTGCGGTGGGCCAGGCACCCAGCACATAGCGCCACGCAGCAAGGATCTGCTGAATGAAGCAGAGAGACCCTCTCGCCCCTAAAACACCAGTCACATGAGGCCAGGTCTGGCAGACAAGGTGGGTAAACAAACACAGAGTTTAAAAAAAAAGAGCTGCGCTTGATGGCCCAAATCCTTTATGCAACAGACGGGCTCCTGTAAAAGAGTGCTTGGAGACTGCGGGGTCCCAAGACCCCTGTGGAGGGTCTCACTCACCCTGTATCTAAGCGTGATCAGATCAGGAATTTTCCCATGTCTTCAGAGCACCGTCAAGCGCCACCACCTCCAAGGGCTACTCTACAGCGGGGCTGTCTGTGTCAACCGAGTCCCCTGAAGGGGAGGTGTGCATGCTCAGTCATATCTGATTCGTGCGACCCCATGGACTGAAGTCAGCCAGGTTCCTCTGCCCATGGGGTTCTCCAGCAAGAATACTGGAGTGAGTCGCCATTTCCTTCTCCAGGGAATCTTCCTGAACCCACGTCTCCTGCACCTCCTGCACTGGCAGGCAGATTCTTTACCACTAAGTCACCAAGGAGGGAAGGGGGTGTTCACAAATCCCCCAGGCCCAGACCAGTCCTGGAGTGTCTTCAAAGCCCCCGGGTGATCCCAATATCCAGTAAAGCATCCGGCCTCACAGCTCCGCCCAAAAACATGTCTATGAATAAAGCGTATTTTCCTGGGACCCAAGTTAGGTCAGACTCACGGCTACAAGTCACACACAGGATGCACGGAGGCAAACTAAAACTTCAACCCATGGGGACGACTGTTAAGCTGGCTGTTTTCTCTCCATCCCCGAGTGTTCAGAAAAACAGTGTTCATGTTTTTCCATGAACATCAGGAAAACCTCCAGCGGCCTCCCAGGGCAAACCCGCAGTACTCTCTGGGGTGGGGTGGGCAGCACTGTGGAGACAGGTGGCAAGGACGGTGGCTGAGGTGGGGAGAGAAAGACCTTCCTCCATGATCCTCTTCATCATCCCAGTTGAGGGAAACTGGGAGGAAGCAGCCAGCCTTGTTCTATCATTTGCAAAGCAAAGGTGGGGACAGGACTCAGGGGACCGGACAGACCACACTCGGCAAGGAAAAAGCAGCAGCCAGTCTGGGTGATGGGAAGATCCAACTCTCAACCTCCTGTCCTACCGACTCAAGGACGCCGGGAGAGGCCCACTGTGCAGAGCCACAGACCCTGAAATTGAAAATAGGCTCGCCAACCTCTTGATGGTTTCTCATGATCCTTTCTCTTAACCATAGAGAAATCTTTTCAGGAAATAATCTCTCTGTGGTAACAAAACATTTTTATACGTCTGCTCAGTTTCACTTCAGTTTCCTTTTCCTTTTCTGTTCAAAATCAAAGAAAACTGAGATGTGTGATGGCAGCATTTACAGTTAAGTTCAATTTATACAGTGATTTCTGCCCAGTGGTTCATCTGTGAGCAGGGCTGTCAGAAAGGACAGTCACCCGAAGCCTACAGCAACCTCTCAAAGGTGTGACTTTTTTTTTTTACTTTCCTCTTTCTACTTGTGTACAATGTGTGAATCATTGCAATAAGTATGTATAAATTTACAGTAAGTTATGCTTTAATTTAAAAAAAAACTGTTAGATATTAATAGAACCAGAAGAGCAGAGGCTCTAGAGAGAGAAGCTGCCTTTGTTTAAAGCAAATAAAACAACGAAGGTCTTTTACATACACTTGTCCAGGCCGAGTGGAGCTCCCCCTCTCTCCTGGGGGGCTCACACATCACCACAGGACATTCTCACAGAATCCACATGCCACCTCAAATGCTCAGGTCATTCTCTATCTGAAGGAGTGTCGTAAAAAATAAAGTTGGTTAAGAAAGAAAACAGACCTAAACTCCGCTCTGGGTGGCATGAGTGGCATTACAGATGGGAGGCGCGGGGCGGCCCGGGAACCTGCCTGTGCCCCGCTGTCCTGCGCTGGGTCAGGGCTCAGGGCTCAGGGCTGCAGTGAGGGCGTGTCTTCCAAACCACACACTTCTCTGATGGGAAGTTCGGATTCCAGCCGGCCAGTTGGCCCCTTCCTGAACACTTGGTGGGTACATCTGCTGATGTTTCCAAGTGAAACCTTTTTATGGAAAAATACTCATAGAGTGGTCCCTTCCTCCCACTTTATAATATAATCCTCATCGTAACAAAGTCGATGACATTATTAAATTATGTTAGCAAATCTCAACAAAATAGATGGAAATCCTTAGTCGTATTAGAAGACCTTTAAATGATCAAAAGCCAGGAAAGACTCAGAATCTGTGCTGGGAACTAAGATAACACAGGTTTGGGATGAGCCTGGTGGTCCAGTGGTTAAGAATTCACCTTCCAATGCAGGGGATGAGGGTTCAGTCCCTGGTCAGGGAACCAAGACCCCACATGCTCTGGGGCAACTAAGCCTGTGAGCCTCAGCTACTGAGCCCGAGCGTCATGGCGAGAAGTCCATGTGCCACAACGAAGCTCTCTCGTGGGGCCAGTTAAGACCTGACCAGGAAAAGTAAATAAATAAATATTTAAAACACACATCTGCCTTCTTACTTACCGCCATGCTCAGAAGGCCTAGTATTTATACAAAGTCAACGGTCCCATTTTATTTAACAAGCAAACCTCTTGTCTGGTAGGTAAAACACTTTGCCGACGATTTTGTTCATGCTGCTCCCCGGCCTGGAATGCCCCCTTCTCCTTAGACCCCTGCCCTGGCTACGGCCTTGGGCCTCTTTTCGGCCTCAAAGCGCCACACTCTCACTCACGGATTGCCAGGCATGAGGCATAACCTACACACCGCTCCACCCATCCACTTAAAGTGTCAGACCCCACGGCGAACTGCACTAGCCCTGGGGGGTCTACACCCACTACCTCCTTGTAAAGAACCCCTTTATTAAACACCCTGGAGTCCCCTAAGCTGTGTGCCCCCTGTCCTGCCAGAGGCCCAACTGGTACACCTGAACTGGCTTTCCCCATAACACGCAATGACATCTGGGCTCTTTCCTGTGGCCTCATTGAGCACACTTCTGGTTTTACTGTGCTGCAGTTCACTGTGCTTTTTTATCTGTTTATTCATTCACCTGAAAAGGCATTTTCTGAGGCACTGTTACACGCTGGCTCTGGGCAGGGTAGGTGATGGACATGGGTGAACAAGTAGGCAGAGACCTTGCCCTCACAGAGCGCCAAATAACTGAAGACACATTAAAGTCACGCCAACACTACCACTGTGTCACAACTCCCGGGAGTGACAGGGGCTTGTGGTGGGCTGAACAGTGGTTCCCAAGAAGAAATGTCACATTCTAATCCCTGGAATCTGGGAACGTGACCTTATTCAGGGAAAGGGCCTTTGCAGATGTAATTAAGTTAAGGATCTGAAGATAAAGAGATCACCTTGGATTACGTGGGAGGCCCGAAATCCAATGACAAGTGTCCTCGTAGGAAACACACACAGGAGATGTAGAGGGAGACGGTCAAGAGAGAGACGGGGACCGAGTGATACGGCCACAGGCCAAGGAGGCAGCAGCAGCAGGAGCGGAAGAGGCTACGCAGGGTTCTCCCCGAGAGACTCTGAGGGGGTGTGGACACCCCTGATTTTGGACTTCCGCCCTCCAGAATTGTGAAAGTGTAAGTTTTTCTTGTTTTAAGCCACCGAGTTTGTGTGATGTGTTATGGAGTCCACAGGAAATGAATCCAGGGCTGGAAACTTCCACTTCCCCTCGAGATCCACTCTCCATCCTGCTCTGTGTCCCGGGGGGGCTGCCTGGCTGAACCACAGCCACCACGTGCCTTCTGGTTCCAGCTGGACTCAGCGATGGGAACTGAAGGTGGGGGGAGCCTGAAAGGAGGAGGGGGTTCTCTGGGCCCCTTCCTCCGGGGTGGCGATCGGTAACCTCAGCCACCACCCCCATCCAGGGCAGCCCTCTCTCTCCTCCTGTTCTCCACAGGCTGCTCCATCCCTCAGGCCTGGAGGCGCGACACGCACACCTGTGGCCCGTCCCGCACCGGCCCGTGGAATGGCTTTTCCCGAGACATACAATGACCTCTCAGCAGACGCTCAGCCCTCTGATGAGAACAGCAGGCCCCTGCAGAGGGGAACTGCGTCGTGTTCACTCCCCCTCACCTGGAACGTGGCGCAGCGCCCCTGTCACCCCCACCTGGCGTTAAATGCTGGCCCCGCTCTATCGGGAGGACGCCTGACTGCCGCGGCCTGTCAGCTGTCAAAACCTTGCTAAGCTGTTCTGAAAATTAGCTTCTCTGAATGTTTATAATAAATTTTCAAACAGTTCATGTCACAGATAAATGCTTGTTATTACAAACAACCAGGCGAAACTATCTGCACCAGGAGTGGTAACAGTTTGGAAGTGAGACGTAAAGGGAGGACACTGAGATGATGATGGTGACTGCGCTAAGGAACAATCACCCGCCACGGCGCAGACATCAGACATGCAGCACGCATATGGAGACTCATCAGACACAGGTCAGCTTTACACAACCCCTTCTCTGCAGCTGAAATTCAGCCCTCCTGGAAAGCCTATTAAAATGTGGGAGTAAAGTTATGATTGTGATGGCCTAGAAGCCACTTATTTCATGTATCTTTTTTTTTAATCACTCATAAACTCCAGTACCTAGACTATGAATCATGAGGGCCACCAAAGCATGTTTCAACACGGTGGTTCGCTCATTTCATTCATTCATTCAAAAAATACTTAAGAAGCACCATTAGGTGCCAAGCTTGGGGGAGACAACAACCAGAATACAGTCTGTCCTCCTGAGCATCAGTCTCCATGTCAAGACCTCCCTGGAGACAGGCCCTGGGAGCTGAACACCACCCCACTCCAGAGGGCACCATTCACTCTGCACTGCAGCCTGCAGCCCCGGCTACATTTGCTCTTCAAATAAAAGGCCCTGGGGAGGAAAAGTGGGGTGGGTGGGGGAGTCAAACAGATGTGAATTTAAAGATTTAAGTAAGATGAATTATTGGTGGTGACAGGAAAGCTTCACTCGCCAGCACCTGTTCAATGTCCAGCGAACATTCACTGAGCACCCACTGCATGCTTGGCGCTGTGCCACCTTCTCGTCACGTATTATCTCCATTTAACCGTCTCGGTAAGGGTGAGACAAATCTGTTCCCATTTTACTTGGGAAAAAGGAAGTTCAGTCTTAGGGAGGTTGAAGAGACCACTGCAGTTACAAGCATCGGGAAGCAGCTCCGGATCTGCAACCTTCAGTGGGAGGCCATTCGGCCCCAGCGTATTCTGTATGATCACACCATCGACTATGCCACAGAATCCGCTCTCCTGCACAGAGGCCAGCCTACCACCATGCCTCTAAGTTCCCACAACCACCTAAATTCCTTTCCGATTTATGCCTATTTATTTTTTTTATATTTTCAAACACAAAGCAAAGCAAAGGTTAAATATAATGAATCCCTGGGTGCCCTTCTCCCGGGTTCAACAGTCAGCGACATTCACCAATTGCATTCCATCTGCCTGTACTCCTCACTTTAGGGAATGTATTTTAAAGCAAATCTTGGCATAAGTATCGTTTCACCCTTAAAATTAATATGTATCTGTAAGGCACAAGAACTTCTATTAACTCTAACTACAATGCCACAACTACACTTACTAAGAAATCTTTAATTTCACCTGCTGTATGGATCAGTTTGCATTCCTCTACGAGCATCCTGCCTCATCTGTTTGCGTGTTTGAAATAACTGATATAGGAAAAGCAGGATAAATGTGTGATTTCACCACCCCTCCACTTTCAAAACCACTTTTAGAAGGCTGAGTTAGTGCTCCAGCAAACTCTAAAAACAACCAGCAGGCTTTTTTTGGAGGTACCATTATTAGGTAACAGATTTTTAACCAGCTGTCGTCATTAATCTTTCCAGTGCTCAAGTTGTTCACGGCCAGTGGGAGACACCTCGAGCTGGCTCTCAGGCTGACACCACCGCCCCGCCCCCGGGGCCTGACAGCTGCCCTGCTGTCTCCTGAAACAGGGCGTCCCAGAACCATCTGTACGCATGGGGCCCCCAACCCAGACTGGTCCTTCCCAAAGACATACTGGTTCCTTCTGGTGGGAAATTCATTTTGATTTGGATCTTTTCCTCTCTAAATAAAATTAAGTAGAAAATTATTTTTAATACAAAGATACAGAACGGAAAAAATCTCAGCCTTTGTACTTCCTACTAGGAACATTCAGGTTGCATTAAGACTTTAAACACAGCAGGCTTAGGGATTAGGTGATAAAAAGGTCGGCATGCATTCAACCAGGTTAACCTCATTTCCTTTAACTGTGCTATATTTGATCTAGTTCACCAATTAATGTTAGGGTGGATTTCACCAAAGTTGCATGCAATTTGAGTTTGGGCTTAAATACTAAGGGTTATCAGAACACCCAAATTCATCTTCCATTCAGTGAAAAGATGTTCCCAGTGATGCACTCACTTTCAGAATCTTCCAATTAAAGACAGCCTCTCAGGAGGAGCCTGTAAACGAAGCCTACAATATCCCTGAGGAGACTTGCAAACGCAACCCAATGTGGCTTGATTTAAACCAAGTATTCCTTGAGTTTTTATGAAAAAACTTAACAGCTGTTGAGTTGGAGTGTTTAACATACTGACAAAATTAAGAACCTAAAAAACTAAAAAATATAGTTAAAGAACTGGAGAACATTCTGAAATTGCTCTAAAATACAACAGTTTCGTGGGCTGTGTGAAACCATCTCCAAGGCTACAGCCTCCTCGGTAAAGGACATTTGCCAGCTGCTTATCAAATGTTCTACCAAAACAACCACTCAAACAGAATGTATTAGACTAAAAAATACAGCTATTTCTGATGGTAGATATCAAAATCCTTCTTACTGAGAAAAACTTGCTGTCCTTAGAAAGCAGCAGATGATGATGGATGTAGACTCGACCAATCCCTTCCACATGGAGCTGGCTCGCATCTTAAAAATTGAGTGTTATTCACTTTAAGTGCAAAACTGAAGACAGAAATGCAAAAAACTAGGTTTGAAAATAAATGGGCCAGCTCCAGGGAAGAAGTCAGTGGTCTCAGCAACACACAATTTGATTGTTTTCTACTTCTGGCAGGCACAATATACCAGGGTGTTCTGTTGGGCTTTTTTTTTCCCCTAGAAGACTTACTTCCTAATATTTAGAGGAAAACTAAACAAGATCTCCCCACTTGCTGGACTTGTGTGGACAGTTGTGTGGCCAATGACAAACATTACTTTCCTGGTATCATGGGCCTTGTAATTCCTGGGACTCAGGGTGGAGACAGAGAGGGGTGAGGAGCAGAAGGCAAGATGGGACCCAAACAGATCACAATGTTACCTGTCTCTGTCCCTCATCTCCTAAAAGCAAGGGGCTTGTCACACCTGGACTCACCCTACTCCTACGGAATCAGAACCTCACTGCAGGCGAACCAGGAAAACAGAGAAGCCCTCGTTTCATACTATCAGAACCAGTCAGCTCAGCTGCTGGTTAACTGAGCAGTTTGGTTAAAGTGGTAACTCACTAAACACTTAGCATTTTACAGATCTTATCTGTGCTCTTCATTTATGGCAAAGGTCTTTTCTTAGAGATAAGGTCCACTAGCTCAAGTTTCAAAAGTTCCTCACCCAGACCACAACCTCTCTGTGGGGAACTTAAAAAAAGATACTGGACAAGCAAGATGAGAGCAGAATCCTTCTGGAATCTTCAATTTCCCCCCATCTAGTCCATACCTAATTCACTAGCTTTGTTTTTTTTTTCTTTAGTGAATCACCTGTAAGCCCTCAGCTTACAGTTTTTTTTTTTTCTCAAGATTTTTCTGATGTGAACCATTTAAAGCCTTTATTGAATTTGTTACAACAGTGTTTCTATTTTATGGTTTTTGCTTTTTGGCCATGGAGGCATGTGGGATCTTAGCTCGCTGACTAGGGATTGAACCCTCATGCCCTGTATTGGAAGGCAAAGTCTCAACCCTTGGACGGCCAGGGAAGTCCCAGCTTACAGTTTTCACACATGGTTCATCAGTTGCCATAGTATTTCATGAAATCATATAATTACTGTAACAAATAAAATCAGAGTGAACAGGTCTGAAAGCCAACACACTCACTCTGGGTAATTACTCGGTGTGGGAGCCGAAATGCCCGGGGAATCTGACCGTGCTGGGGGGAGGCATCAATCATTGTATCTGATGAAGGGCCTGGACAGCGCCAATTACTGGAACACTTCAGTTAAGTGGAGGGAGGTCAACTAATAGCTTCTTCTCTAATTTTAAAATCCAGATCCCTCCTTTCCTTCCCAAAAGAAAGCAGTCTATGGAAGACAGAACTTCTAAACTTTGCTTTTCTTACAACCAACCGAAGCGTTCACTTGTTTAGGAAGAGCTTCGGGGTTTTCCCCTCTTCCTCTCCTCTTAACCACAATCTACAAGGAAAGTATGTGTGAGAATTTCCTGGGATCATCTTTATACAGCTGCAGGTAAGAAAATGCCTCTCCAGGAAGATCCGGGTGTGTATTAAGATTACATCTTCAGAAGATTTTGCTTTTACATGTAAAATATATCATGACATGAACTTTCCAATGCCTGACTCAAAAATTCAGTTTAATAGATAAGGTTTACTCTCACTTGACTGCAATTATTCATCTTCTGCTCACTATGAGAAAATGCTATTCTAATAACGAGGTTTTTTTTTTCCCCTAGTCTGTGGGTAGAGAAAGGGATTAGTCAAAGGAGAATCAGTTACTCTAAGTTATTCTACTTAAATTTCACACACACACACAAAACTGCAATTATCACTGATGCAGGGAATAAGATTTCTAACTAAAAGAATCACCAGATACTTAATAATTTTTTGAAAATAAGTCATTCTTAAGTGTTTATATTTTAGCAGATTTATTATGTTCAAAGATGTTAACTGCAATATAAATTATGAAAGCAAAAAAAAAAAAAAACACCACCCAGTACCTAAGGGACTAGTCACATAAATTGTAGCATCAGTTCAGTTCAGTTGTTCAGTCATGTCCGACTCTTTTTGACCCCATGGACTGCACCACGCCAGGCCTCCCTGTCCATCACCAGCTCCCAGAGTTTACTCAAACTCATGTCCATTGAGTTGATGATGCCATCCAATCATCCCATCCTCTGTCATCCCCTTCTCCTCCCGCCTTCAATCTTTCCCAGCATCAGGTTCTTTTCAAATGAATCAATTCTTCCCATCCATCAGGTGGTCAAAGTATTGGAATTTCAGCTTCAGCATCAGTCCTTCCAATGAATATTCAGGACTGATTTACTTTAGGATGGACTGGTTGGATCTCCTTGCTGTCCAAGTTGCAGCAGACCCACATGATTAGAATATAAGCCACTAAAAATCATGTCATGTAAGAATCTTCTGACAAAAAATAAGAAAGTGCTCAGAGCATAACTTCACAGATAAAAAACAAGACAAAAACTCTACATGCAAAATTATCCCAGTGGCAGAAAACATAAAGAAAACATACAAAATGTTTAACAGTGTTTATCTCGGAGTGGTGGTATCACACGTGACTACGTATTTCTTCTTCATAGTTCTGTATTTTTTAGTTTATCTATAATATAAATGTTAAAAATGCAATTTTTAAAGGTTTGATCAATTTGGATCAGAAATTTTACACACTATATATACTTCCTTGCCTTTTCAAACAGAGAGATGAAAATAGGACAGCCTTTGCTGGGACAGAATTGTCAGTATCAAGTAACCATGGTGCCCTATGTGATAAAAACATACTCCTGGGCCATGGAAGCAGATGGCTACATTTATGACCTTAAATAAGCAGTTGCCGAAGTATGCCCCAGGGAACCTAGCCCCACCAGACTGATTAAGTGTGGGAAATACTGCAATACATACTATTAATAGCTGTAAGAGAGAAACCAAACAAAGCGAAGCAAAAATAGAACCCCTCTTATTTAACCAGATTCCCCAAATGTCTTTATCATGGAACCCTTTTAATGTAATCACCATCAAAAGCCATGGAAATAGGCAAAGCCTACCGTAAATCAAACAGCCCCAACCACTTCATTAACAACTGTTGAAGCTTTATTTGCTGGGCATTTGTTAAACTGTCATGCACTGTGTTCCACAGTTTACAAACACTGTCTTATTTAATCCTCCAAATGTCTCCTAAGGCTGATATCTTAATTCTCCCATTTTAAAGATGGGGAAGCCAATACTTAGGTTCATCCATGTCCAGAGTCTCCTAGCAACCCAAATCCTGTCTTAACAACCACTATGCTTAACAGCTGATCTTCCATTTTTTGAGCAGCTTCATTTATTTCTTGATGTCGTATAATCAGTTCTACTAGTTATCTCCTACACCCTGTAAAAAATCTGCCACTGACAAGCCAGAGGATCGTGTTGTTATCTGAGTTGTGTGCAAAGCAAGACTCAGCAGACTGCGCACCGAGTTCAGTAAAACTCCCCGCTAAGAGATTCTGGCTGACTGAAAAAAACATTTTTTCTTCCATCTTCTTTCAGCCTTCCGACTGATCTCTCTGCTTTCTGGTCTTACCCCCTCAAATCCATTCTCCTCTGGCTGACTGAATCATTTGTATGAATCACCAAGTGTGATCGCACCACTCCCAGGCTTAAAACCCTCCCTGTGACTGGAAGGTGAAGCCCAAGCCCTTCCAGCAAGCTTGGGACCGTCTGGTTTCTGCCGGCCTCTCTGACCCCGTTCCCTCATGCCCTGCCCTGGCCCCTCCAGCAAGGCCTGCA
Source organism: Moschus berezovskii (assembly GCF_049115385.1). Lineage (NCBI taxonomy): Eukaryota > Metazoa > Chordata > Mammalia > Artiodactyla > Moschidae > Moschus > Moschus berezovskii. Next base: position 55,830,121 of record NC_142478.1, on the reverse strand, counting down.
ACAGTCCTGTGCACACGCTCTGTTTCTCTGCTCTGAGTCTCTGTTTATGGGGCCGGGAAACCCTTCTCCCTCCTTACCTGGCTAACGCACCCTTGCAATCACAGCTCCTGAGTCATCTCCTCCAGGAAACACTCCTGCCAATCACCCCCAGCCCTGCAAAGGCTCTCTGTAAGCTTCCCACTAGGCTGTGCCCTCACCCCTACTGCGTCACGTGTACATTGGGATCGGCTTACGTGTACCAGCGCGATCCTCAAAGATGAAAATTCTGTGGCTTAGCGGTTTCACATCCCCAAGGTGCTCCATGAAGGCTGAGTAAATGCATAAACTTCCTCGACCTCAGCTGTACTCTCATTAATGAAAGCCGCTTTCTGATGGCAAACGTTAATTAGCACTTACTCTGTCCCTCTGCCAACCCCGGCCCTGGGCTACGGTATGAAAATAACCTCAAGGCGCCATTAGCTAACCTTGGAGACAATAGAAAATTTGATTGGAAAGGAACATTAACTATGGCACTGCTTGTAATATAACAACTATTCAAATATCTGCTTTCACATACACTCTTTGGTATGATGGACCACGGTGCTCACAGTTCCGAGAGAGATGCGTTTAAAAGCTTTCCCCCGGTGCACTGCAAGGTAACCTACTGACAAGAGAGCTCCACCCATGGCTCTCCTTTCCCTCTTCCCTATGAAGAAACTCAGAATATTTCCTCCATCTTTGTACCACTGGGTAGGATGGTTTTCCTGCATGATGACGGGATGTGAAAACCCTCTGGAGCTGAGGAAGGGGATAAACCAGCTAACTCTTGCCCCAGCGTGTTCTGAGCCTCAGCCATCATACCCGTGAGCAGAAGCTGACGCACAGGTTGTTACAGACAACTGGGCACTGCTTCCTGGCACGGTCCCCTGAGTAACAATCTGCCAAATGCTGTGATAAAAGCCGGATCTACCATTGAGCTGACTGGGCTCAAGAGCACCTCGATTCTGCATGTGTCCTGAGGTTCCTCTTGACCAGTCTGTACAGCAGAAGGCAGTGCAAAAGGATGCTGACATGTCTGTAAAGTCAAGTCATCTGACCCATTTCTCCTTGCCCCTCCACAGCACCTCTTTCCTTCTCCCAACCCACTGATGATTAGCCCAATGGCCTTTTAAACTTCTATGTTCGCCTTGATTTCAACAAGTGCTTGGAAGAGGTTACTTAGCTCTCAAATTTGTATCTCTAAGCAAACCATCCCTGAGGTCCAGAACTGCACAGTCAACTGCCCACTGCAAGAGGCCATGTAACTGTCCTGCCTGTCCCCCAGGCCAGGCTCCCAGCCTCAGGGACCCCCACCCCCTCCTCCAGCCTTGCTCTGGGCCCTCCTTCTACTAGCTTTTGCTTGAAGCCCAGCTAGCTCCACTCACTCAGGAGCACTAACTGGGCACAGCCTATGTGCCAGGCCTGTGCTAGGGTGCCCGGGACACAAAGAATGGAGCCCCTGGGCCAGGCGGGAACACAAGGAAGCAAGTGACTTACAAAATGTGTCAAGTGCCACCAAGGAGGCACAAAAGAGGCTAAGGGGCCGTGTGTCTGCGACCGAGTGGGAAGAGCATTCAGAAGGCAAAGCTGAGGGGGCCCCTCAGTGGGCTGGGGCGGGAGGCAGCTCCACGTGGCGTGGAAGGGGTCCGGCCAGCTGGGCTGCATCTCCACTTCCAGAACTCTGGCTCGAATCCTAACTTCTTCTCACCTGGTCTTCCGGAACCCCCCACGCCGATCCAGCCCACACTCTACTGCCAACAGGGCCTTCCTGAAGTGCTCCTCTGATCACACCACTGCCCCGCTCCAGAGTCACGGAAACTCAGTGCTCCCCAGTGAGTCACCACCCAGCTCCTGCCCGGGCTCTCGGCCTCATCAGCTTTATTTCTTGTCATTTCCCTTCACACTAGCAAATCTGACCTGGTAACTCATGAGTCATGAAATCTGCCCCGAGCTTTCCTGCTTGTTGCCTGGGCTCAGCCACCTTCCTGAGCCCCCACTTCTGTCAAAATACAATTTAGAGAAATAAATACCTAATTCAAGACAGTGGCTCCCTGGGTGGGGGGGGGGTAGGGGTGGCGATCATGCTCGGGATGGAGCACAGGGAGGTTTGCTCTGGCTTGGTCGTGTTTTCTTCCTAAGCTGCTGGCAGGTACACAGATGTTCCTTGAGTCATTCCACACCGTTATAGGAATTACTGTATTTCATCATTTATTTTCTTAAAGCTTACCCACCTATCAAAGTCCACCTCTTGCAGTAGGAACCTACTCGAGCCAGAAAGTCCCTCTTCATCTGACAGTCAATGTTATTTACAATTCATGTGTGGCCTTTCTCTTATTCTTCCTCTAAAAAAAATATAAACAAACGACTGTGGTAAAATACACACAACATGGGCCTTTCCTGGTGGCTGAGCAGTGAAGAACCAGCCTGCCAATGCAGGAGATGTGGGTTTGATACCTGGGTTGGGAAGATCCCCTGAAGAAGGAAATGGCAACCCACTCCTGTATTCTTACCTGGGAAATCCCATGGACAGAGGAGCCTAGTGGGCTACAGCCCATGGGGTCACAAAGAGTCATACACGACTTTTCGATTAAAACAACAGCATACACAACATGAAGCTGACCACTTTAACCATTTTTCAGGGCACACTTCCCGCGGAGTTCACGGGCACTCACACGTAAACTGTGCGAGCTTGCTGTGCCGTCACCACCGTCACCTCTCTCATCTCCCCACACCGAAGCGCCCCACCTCTCATTCTGCTGTACTGTGGATGCGTGTGCACTGAATTTCTCTCAGTTATAAGACAGCGATTAAACGCTATGCACGCTTCTGCCCTTCACAGTGCCTCACACTCAGTGCTCCACAGACATGGAACTGAGACGGAATCGTCTTGAAATGGCAGCCAGGACATTATGCCTTTTAGTTTTAGCAATAACGGCCAATAATAGCAGTTCACTCAGTGTTCACTCCGTTCCAGGTACCATGATAAGTATCTTAACAACTTCTCTGATTTAGCCCACCTGCAACCCTATGGAGGCGCTTGCTGTTATTATCCCCTTTATTTTCAACGAGGAAACTGCAACTGGAAAAAGACTGAATACTTGCCAAAAGTCACATCACTGGTAACAAAAGTCAGTTCTGTACTGTACTGCCCCCACTGTGCTTTTAATTGATACAGAGGAAGTAAACAGCAATTAAGTAAATAAGGGATCAGATTTCATGTAAGCCAGCCTAAACAATTCTGAAAATCTCTTCAAAGAAAGGGAGCCACCCTCTACCAACTTCACCTGCTATGCCACTTAGCCTCACAAGGACCCTAAAAGGCAGGCACGGCCATTGTCCTCACTTTCCAGGGGACGCACTGAGCTGGAAAACAATGAAATAAGTCACCAAAGTCTCAGCTATAGTCTTTCCACGAAATCTCGATGCCTTCTTTGAAAAAGAAAAAGTGTCAGCCAATATTGGATTCCAGAAAACATTCTGGGACACAATAATGTTTTACTCAAGAGTTAAAGTCATAGGTCCATGGAAGAGAAGATTTAAATAAAGAAGTTGAAGCCTTTATATATATATATACGATAATGACTGGATGACAGGAACAGAAACATACTCCAGTAGTAGACACTCAAAGGGTTTTACATCTCAGCTTCTAAAAACCAGTCCCACCAGCGTTCAGAGCTTGTTTGAGGAAGCAGTCCCTGGTCGGTACACTTCAGAGCCATTATGATTCATGCAGTAGCTTCGCAGCCCCACACAAATCACACCAGAACACGCCTTAGGGAAACAGCTTCTTCCAGACCAGGCTCTTGAGTTTCCACAGAACTGTTTCTCAGATCCTCAGAGTTTTTGCGTGTGGGCAGTTTCACTTGCCACAGGAGTAGAGTTCCTGAGTTTGAATTCTTAGTGAATCCTCAGCTAACACCAACTCGTCAGCATTTCCTCAGAAAGCACACTGGGAAGAATGACCCAAGAGGTCCGGTTTAGCTGCCTAATCCCCTCAGCGACGGTTCCTTTTAAGGGAGTGCCCTGCAAGTCCAATGGGGTTAATGTGGACAGACAGACAAAGGCGCATTCCACTGCCAAGTAAAAATAACTCAACATAAAAATAAAAACGTGTGCATAAGAAATATCAGCCCAGAGCAAAAGGAAAGGGCCGACAATCAGTAGGGACACACTACATTTTAGAGAACTGCACGCAGACAAGAGGAACAGGAAAAGAGAAACCCACGGGCAGGGAAAATGAGAATGTCTGCAGCTCCAACACGATTTGACTCTAGTTTCCAGCTGGACTACAGCTCAGATGCCACAATTAAAACAATGTAAGTGGAGCACAATACACAGTTGTATTTAAACCTAACAGTGAATGCCTTCAAAACCTAGCCACACTTTCCAGTCGCCACAAAATAGCCCCTCAGGCTTGAAGAAGCCTTACTCTACAATTTAAAACACTTCCTTCTGCCAGTTAAAAAAGAAAAAAGGCCTCCGGTTTAGGTTAAGAGATCTATGCCTGAAAGTCCTATTCTATTTACTGTCTCATTCTAGTGCTACAGAGACAATCACTAACCACAGAAAGCTAAAAAAAATTTTTTAGGCTAATAGCAAATAAAAATCTACTTTAGATTCTTGAAATAAGACCCTATTATCTGGTTGGGATGACTTTGTATGCATGACTGTCAGTAACTGTTCCAAAAAAAGAATTACAAGTTACTAACTCAATTACTCTTTATTGAACACTATTAATACATACCATGTTAAGGACCTAACCCTGGAGAAGGAAATGGCAACCCAGTCCAGTATTCTTGCCTGGAAAATTCCATGAACAGAGGAGACTGATGGGTTACAGTTCATGGGGTCCCAAAGAATTGGACATGATTGAGCACTCACACAAGGACCTAACATGCCCTCTCTAACATAATCCCCAAGTCAACTCTAAGAGGTATTTTCATCAAACTTTCTTGGTGGTCCAGTGGTTAAGAATCTGCCTCACCAATGCAGGGGATACAAGTTTGATCCCTGGTCCGGAAAGATCCCACAGGCCACAGGGCGGCTGAGCCCCTGTGCCATAACTATTGAAGCCCAAGTGCCCTAAAGCCTGTGCCCCATGAGAGAAGCATGTAGGCAGTTTCTCTGCAATGAGAAGTCCAATCACTGCAACTAGAATAGCCCCTGTTCACCACAGCTAGAGAAAACCCACATGTGTAAACCAAGACCCAGCATGGCCAAAAATAAAACTAAGAAGTATATTTTTTTTCCCACATATCCTTCCCCAGCAGCGGCTCACAGAGGTGAGGTGACCTGCCTGCAGTCACACAGCTGGGCAGTGGCCAGGCCTGGCCCGGAATGTATAATTCCAGAGCCCAAACGTTCTTTAACACCATATCATAAACATGCCATCTGGTCAAAGCTATTTCACAAATATTTTCTTCTGTCTCACAGCCACCCCCAAATAAACCAACACACAACATTAGCAGCTGAGTGAAACTACCAGGGCCAGAACGTTGGTTGTTCACATCACAGCCCTTCCCTCAGAAATGCACCACACACACCCAGAGCAACAGGACTTTCGAAGGGTCACCATGGCTGGGTGAGCTGCCTGGCTAAGGCAGTCTGGTTTTCACGTTCAATTTCCTTGTTTTAATAAAAGCACTACACCCTGAAGAACAAACTTCTGCTGAGTAATTTAACTTAATCACGTGGCCTAATCAAGAGAGGTTGGTCCTCAGTATTTGTATAGGGTAACTCTGGAATGAAGATCATCTGTACTAAAAAAATAAAACGAAACCTGCTAGATTAATCTGCCTTTCCCTTTAAATAGTAACCTACGGTGTGTCTCAGATAGAGGAAACAGGTAAATCTGTCCTAACAGCCTGAGTCAGCAGACTGACTTGACTCCACAATCTTCCCTCCACTAAAAGACACTTTACTTCTATTAATGTTCTACTAATATAACTACAGTACTCCGTCCTGAAACTGGGGAGTCACATATAATAAAATTAACTTGTAGGCAGTGTTACACATTAGAAATACATACCTATCATTTTATTATTAAACTAGAAAGATGCCTGCAGGCAGTCAACAAAAGGTCTCCCGGCAACTGACAAGCAGAGTTAACTAAGCAAAGATTTTCTTTCTTTGGAGACAAGAAACTCTCATTCAGTCAAGAAAGATGGATTTTGTCACTTATTCTTCTCTTAAAAGGAAAGCGCCACATGGAGACCATAAATGGGGTGAATTGCATCTCAGAGCAATGTTTTATGTGCCAAGTTACAAAGCCTCTGAATACAAGGGGTGGATTAATGGAAAGACTGATACCATCTTACTACAGTGGCCTCTCTGTAGCTCCGGACAATGATCTGTTGAGGGTTTTCCAGTGATTTTGAATGTGCAACCTCCATACAAGCCCCCTTTTAAGGGGGCTGGCTCAGTGCTGAACAGTCAATCCCTTTGCAGAAAGCAAGCCAAAAGCCCCCACACAAGCTTCTGGGTGAGAAGCTTGGCCTTGTAGGCGTGGGAAGGCTCAGACTTCAGAGACAAAGGAGTCAAAGCGGGAGGTGGGCCTGGGTCTACCAGCCTGGAGAAGACCCAGACTAACAGGGCCGGACTCTCGGGGAAAGAGTTCGACAAGGCTGGGGGAAAAGGACAGAAGAAAGCACACCAGGAGCGAAGTCAGTTACCCCGGAGCACAAATCCTGCTACAAGGGATGAAGTGAGATCTCCAGAAACAGCAGTGGGCACACCTTGCAGAGACGGGGCAGCCTGTCTACTATCAGAGCTGGGGGTAGGCTGTCAGCCCCTGACCTCCGGTTTATCTCCTAAAAAACAACTTCAGGGATCCTCCTTGGCCCCAGCGAGGAAGGACACTGTGGGGCAGAGCCACCATACTAGAATTACCACATTCCCTTCTTCTACGGAGTGGGGCATGGCATCCTTCTGCCAACCCACAAGACCGGAGGTGAGCCCCCTGGGACAACACTGGTAAGACGCCTTCCAAATGAAGTCAGACCCGGAACAGACCCTCTGACCCTAAGGATCCCTTAGATAAACGGCCAAACCAGATCTTAACCTGGGTAAGTCCGCTGCCTCGTGTCTCCCAGCCTTGGAGACCCCTGCCCACCCCTAAGGCCCATCTCAGAACCACCTCTCAGATTTAACTACAGACACTGCCCCCAAAACCATCTTGGAACCCCCGATCCTTTCCTAAGATTCCTATCCAGCTAATGCACTCAGCCCCTCAAAGCCTATCCTCAGATCCCAGTAACTATCTCCCTGTACCCGTTAACCCTCCCCTCAACCCCAACCCCTGCGCAGACCTAACTCTCAGCCCCCTCAGTCCGGTCTCAGGCATCCCCAGTCCTCGACTACCGTTCCCTCGACCCATTCCAACTCAGTCTCTGGTCCCTCCACTCCCTCCTCGCCTCCCCAAACTCGGCCACAGCCCTCCACGATCCCGACTGCCCCTTCCAGGCTCCCTAATCCGCGTTCCACTCCGCCTCGGGACCCGTCCAGCCCCCGCAAGCTCCGTCCCACCCAAGACGCTTTTCCCATCTCCGCCCCAGCCTCGGTCCCCTCATCCCCAACCCCACCTCAAGCTCCCCCTTCCCAATTTCTCGTCCCAGTCTCCTCAGCCCAACATGAAGCACCGCGACCGTCTCCGCCTCAAGCCACCTCCAGCCCGCCGCGGGCCCCCGGCCCCGCGCGCCCCCCTCGAGGCCCCGCCACCGCCGCTTTGAGCTGCCGCTCGGCTCACCTCCTCCATTTTCTGCACCATCTCTGTCAGCTGCCCCTCGTCCTCCAACAGCTCGTTGAGCTGCACCAGCGACAACCCGGCGAACCGAGCTTCGCTCGCAGCGCCCGCCATCCTCCCGTCTCGGCCGCCGCCGCCGCCGCCGCCGCAGCTCTGGCCGCCAGGCTCCGCGGACCGGAAGCGCCGCCCTCACGGCCCGCCCCCCGCGGGGGGGCACGTGACGCCAGCCGTGGGCCCTGACGTCATCGCCTCGCGGGCGGGCGGACATGACGTCGCAGTCTGGGCACTGGGCAGGAAGCGTGTTAGGGGCTGGGGTTGTCTCTGGGAAGGATGGGGGCTTCTAAGGGAAGGGACTGGGAGACAGGCTTGTGACGCAGTGGTCAGCAATAATGATGTCACTGCAGCATGACATCAGGAGGGTGCGCCATGATGTCAGAAGAGCCTTTTCCTCAAGGAAAAGAAATGCCTAGAACTGAAGACAGCAGGCAGTGGGACGGAATTTCGTGTAGCCTAAGCCCAGCCTGACCAAGGGAACCCCAAAGAAGGGGATTTATGAAAAAACAATTTTAGATGCCTTTGGTTTCTCGTAATTGTGGAACTGCCAAGTCATTCATTTGACAAAATTAAGACCTACTATGTGGACGAGGAATTGGGTATATAGTTCTGAATAAAATAAAAAGGACCCCTGCTTATATGGAGCTAACAGACAGGGAGGCAAACAAAAAATAAACGAAATGGTTACAAATTGGGAGAGTGCAAAGAAGGAAATGAATGTTGAAATAAGAGTACTCACTGGAAAAGACTCTGATGCTGGGAGGGATTGGGGGCGGGAGGAGACGGAGATGACAGAGAATGAGATGGCTGGATGGCATCACCGACTCGATGGACATGAGTTTGAGTGAATTCCAGGAGTTGGTGATGGACAGGGAGGCCTGGTGTGCTGTGATTCATGGGGTCGCAAGGAGTCGGACACGACTGAGCGACTGAACTGAACTGCACTGAATGGGGATACCTTTAAAAAGAGTAATGACAGGTGGTCCTCTCAGAGAAGATGACATCTGAGGAGATCTGAAGGGTGAGAAGGGCACAACCACCCACCATTCCTATAGGAATCCCAAGGCTGCAAGACCAGCATGTACGAAAGCCCCGAGACAGTTCTAGCTTGGTACATTCAAGGAAGGGCAGAAAACCAGTATGACTGGAGCATCAGAGCAGGGACCCATATTAATGCCGTTTGCCTCAACTCAGAAGAAGGTACCTAGACATTTAGGTGGGCCAAGCTGTGCGCTTTCAGAGATATTATTGCAGGTGCCATTGTGCAGTCTCCCTACCCCTAGAAGCCTCTCAAGATCCAGGAATTCTGGGAACTTGTTATCCTACTTTGGAATCTTCCACAGTTCTAGCTGGAAGAAACCAGTATCTGAGGATAACCACAACAGCCTCCTAATTTTACACATAAGGAAACTGAGGCCCTTGGAGGAGGAAGTTGTCTTTTTTCAAAATCAAGTAATTGGCAGATCTCCTGGCTCCCAGACTGGCATCGGCCACGCTGGCATCCTACCACACTGACCTCGGTGCATAACTCAGCACTGAGCACAGTCCAGACATTCAGTAAACACTTGTTGGCTGACTAATGAGCTTTGTGCATGAAGCTGATGTTTCTGCTCCCCCATCCGTAGAACATAAGGTCTGAGTTGTCTGCCCATACATTAAACTGGGCTCCAGTGACCATTCTCTTTCCTCCGAGCCCCTGTGACTAAGGGCACACATTAGTGGGAGATGAGTAAAACTAGAGGAAGCATTTCATACTATCTGCAAACAGAAGATTTTTATTGAGTTCAAAAAGGACCTTCGATTGTTTTCTTCCTTTGAGCTTGTCCAAAAAGGTGGCTTTAAGAAAGAACATAATAAAGAAGAAGGGGATGGAGAAAGTCAAGTTTGTAACCAGAGTAGGCACTCAGTTTAGTTTCGTTTTTTCCCCTTTTCTCTCCAGGAAAAGTATAAACCTGCCAAATTGAGAATAGTAGCTGCACTTCCAGGAAATCCTCACCCATGAGGCTTAAGATGATGTGCAGAAGTTTCTCAAATTCCCCACAGAAGGTAAGAACAAGGTTGGAGGTCGGAGCACTCCAGAACATAGAAGGATGAAGTGACTCATCCAAGGCACACCAAGAACAAACCTGGTACTGAATGGCATACCTATATACAATTGTCCCTAGAGTGCTTAGTCCAAACCAGGTTCACAGTTCAGCCCTGCCTGGTCCTTATAAACCTTCTCAAACCTGCTTTCTGCCACTGACCTAGTCGAGTCACACACCACTTCCTTTGTCAAACAGAGCAAACCACAGAAAGGTCTTGTTTTCTGCTGCTCTAAAAACTTCTCGTTGCTCTTAAAAGTGGTTGAGAGAAGAAAAGAAACATAAGAAAATCCTGGCATTGGTGTCAAACCTGTTGATTTAAATGCGTGGGTGAGCTGGTACATCTCCCCCACCCTCTTTGTGTTAAACTGAGATCGGGGTTTCTCTGCAAACTTAGGTCTGCCTGCAGTATTTCTGGGTTAACTAAGATTTTGCACTGGCGAATCAAGGGCAATGTATGTAGGTGCCAGGGCTTCTGTCTCAATAGGAGCATTGTTACCGCCTAGAAATGGATCTCCTGTTACATAACACGGGGAAATGGTTTGCAAGGCATACTTCCCCACCACCTGATAAAAAAAGAAAAATATATAAGGTTCAACTAGGTGGAGGTTACAGTCTTCTAGCCTTGAGGTTAGAATTCTTTCTCTCTGATGGAAGTAAAGAGAATTACAGATAGATATTTTCCAGTTTGAGAAGCTGGAAGAAAATATGGACCTGATGATGCCATATCCATAGCACATGCTCTCAGCTATGTATGGGCAGCAGAGGAATGATTCCCTAAGGCGGTAGGTGGAACAGCCATGCTCCTCGGGATGTGTTCCTCCCCCTGATGTCACTGCCCTTGTCACTGTCATCTACTAATATCTAAATAGCCAACATGACCTAAGTACTAGTCATCAAGAAGGGGGGAAAAACTCATTTTGGACAAAGTCCCTACTTTGGCTAGTGTAAGGAAGATATAAAAATAGAGACCAGTATTTTTTAAATTATATTTAAGGTTGGTGTTATTTGGGTGTGTTAGGAAGGTGGAGGATGTAGAAAGCTTGGTTATTTTGATTTGAGGTTTGCGTTTTCTTGGTTTGGTGATTTTTCTCTTATTTTTTGCCTCCCTTGTGGGGATTATTTAATCAACTATTTCAGTTCCCCCACAAAAAAGAAGAAGAGGAAGAGAGAAACTATAACAAACCCTCACGTAACTCACCAAGTTAAGGACTAAACATCACAGGCACAGTTAAAGCCCCTAATATCCTTTCTCCCTCTCGAGAGGACAGCTACTGTCCTATTTATTTTACCTTACATGTATATATCCATAATCTTAATTTTAAAACATACACATTATATGTATATATGCATATATAAGGGGCTTCCCGGGTGGCACTAGTGGTAAAGAACCTGCTTGCCAATGCAGGAGACATAAGAGATGCGGGTTCAATCCCTGGCTCAGGAAGATCCCCTGGAGGAGGGCATGGCACTCCAGTATTATTCCCTGGAGAATTCCACAGACAGAGAAGCCTGGCAGGCTATAGTCCATTGGGCTGCAAAGAATCGGACATGACTCAAGCGACTTAGCACAGTGCAGCACAGCACACGTACATATATACACACACAGATCTTTCTGCTACTTGCTTTTTAGAATCAACGGTGAGTTTTTGCTTTTCAGTTTTTTTGTTTTTTTTTTTGGCCACACTGGATGGTTGTGGGATCTTAGTTCCCCAACCAGGGATCAAACTCCAGGCCCACAGCAGTGAAAGCACGGAGTCCTGACCACTGGACCACCACGGAATTCCCAACAGTGAGTTTCTGAGATGTATCCTTATTGATTCAGGCTTCCCAGGTGGCTCAGTGGTAAAGAATCCACCTGCACTGCAGGAGATGCCGAAGAGGTAGGTTTGATCTCTGGGTTATGAAGATTCCCTGGAGGAGGAAATGGCAACCCATTCCAGTATTCTTGCCTTAAAAAAAAACAAACCCATGGACAGAGAAGCCTAGCATACTACAATCCATGGGGCCACAAAGAATCGGACATGACTGAGCACACACACATCCTTGCTGATTCATATAGTTTGAAACATTTTTTCCACAGCTGTATGGTGTGCCATTACACATATGACAGGTTTTAAACTCCTTTCTTCTGTTGTTGGGGTCAGAGGGTATTCACATCTTCAACACTATGGGATGTTGCTAAATTGCTTGCCAAAATCATTGTACTGGTAGTGCTTGATTTATTGTGATCAAATATATGTAAAATTTACCATTTTGAATATTTTAAGTGCACAGTTCAGTGGCATCAAGTACATTCACACTGTTATGTGACCATCACCACCGTCTGTCTCCATAAGTGAAACCTGTACCCGTGAAGCAGTAATTCCTGTTTTCCCCTTCACCCTCTGGAAACCATCATTCTATTTTCTGTCTCTATGAATTTGATTCTATTAGAGGCCTCACATAAATGGAATCATATAATATTTGTCATTTTGTCTTCCCTGGTGGTCCCATGGTTAAGAGTTCTGCCTTCCAATGCAGGGGGTGCAGGTTCGATCCCTGCTCGTGGAAGCTAGGATCCCACGTGCCTCTTGGCCAAATAAACACCAAAACATAAAACAGAGGCCATACTGCAACAAATTCAAGGACTTTTAAAAAATTTGTCCTTTTGTGACTACCTTATTTCACTTAAAATAGTGTCTTCAGGGTTCATCCTTGTTGTAGCATATGTCAGAATTTCATTCCTTTTAAAGGATGAATAATATTCCATTGTGTGTATTGACAACATTTTGTTTATCTGTGAATGGATATTTGGGCTGTTTCTACCTTTTCTGTTGTGAATAGTGCCACTATGAACACTGGTATATAATGATCTGTTCGAATCCTTCATTTCAGTCCTTTTGGATGTATACCCAGAACTAGAATTTCTGGACTATATGGGATTTTTATCTTTTTGGGGACCCACCATATATATTGGTGCACATAGCAACTGCACCATTTCACATTCCCACCAGTCACACACAAGGACTCCAATTTCTCTGCATCCCTGTCAAACTCATTTTCTGGAGGGTTTTTTCTTTTCTTTTTTAAGTATATAAACAGCCATTCCAGACTCTTTGTTGGCTTTGCTTTTCTTAAAATAAAAAAAAATTGTGCCAAAAAAAGTGATCTCTGAAAGATTTGCATCACCTCATCTTTCACCCAGTGCAGGTCAGATGTAGGAGTGTCTAAAAAGTTCCAGAAACCAACTGTTATCTAAAAAGACAACTTTATCTCTACAAGCCAGGAAGTAAGATGTAAAGAGGTCCTGGATGAGCAGAGAAATGAATGTTTCTGTATGTAAAAGATGTGGCTAATTTTGAGACTGAGAACTTGAAAATGATGAAAGGAACGGGAGACAGATGGCTGTTAGATATTGGAAAGGTGCCTGGGGTAGCCAGCCTCCTGATACGCACACCTGTGAGTAGCCCTCTGCTGTCTGCTAACAGAGCTGGGCTGTGCAATCAGGGGAATAAGGCAGATTAGGCTTCTATTTCACACTCCTCTTTCACCTGATGAACTCAGGGGTGAGCCAGCTGTCATATCAGGAGCACATTCAAGACGGACACATGATGGGGCTTCTCTGGTGGTCCAGTGGTTAAGGCTGGGTCAATGCAAGGGACACAGATTCGATCCCTGGTCCAGGAGGATCCCACTTGCTACAGAGCAACTGAGCCCATGCACCACACTGCTGAGCCAGAGCTCTAGAGCCCGAGATCTGCAACTACTGAGCCTACACACTGCAGTTACTGAAGCCTCGAGCCTGTGCTCCACAGCAAGAGAAGCCATCGCAGTGAGAAGCCTGCAGACTGCAACTGGAGAAAGCCTGTGTACAGCACTGAAGACCCACAACAGCCAAAAATAAATAAAACAAATCTTTAAAAAAAAAAAGGAAGTCGTACACATGATGAAGTCGTACACAGGTGACCATAACCTCATGAGAGACCCTGAGCCAGAACCACCCAGCTACACTGCTGGGCTCCTGACCCTCAGAGACTATGAGAGATAATAACTATTGTTAAACTGCTAAGTTCTGGTGTAATTTGTTCTGCAGTAAGAGATAACTAATGCTACACCTATAGAGTGGTCATAAGAGATAAGGATGAATAAAGGACCATATTATGATGACTTCTGGAGTACGAAATGGCAACCTGCTCTAGTATTCTTACCTGGAAAATTTAATGGAGAGGGGAGCCTGGTGGGCTACAGTTCATGGGGTCACAAAGAGTCAGACATGACCAAGTAACTGAGCACGCACGCACACACACACATTATGAAACTTAAATGATCAACATTAATAGAATGGATAAGTCTGGGTGGTAAATCTGACATGGTATATTTAATAGCCATGCAAATAAGAAGCAGACTATCAAACAACATGGAAAAACCAATAGGAGTTAATATCAAGGTACAAAGGCAAAATATAATCACATATTGTGATTATAACTATGAACAAGTCATGCTTGTATATAAACAAAGGCTAGAAAGTCTTTTTAAATTGTTGGTGGATAGGACAGTAGATTAAATTTTTTCTTGTATGAGAGTTATGTTAAGGTGACAACTAGCTTGTAGTTTTTTGTTTAAAAGCAACAACAAAAGAGAAAACTGATGTAGGTTCTTTTTAGCAGCTACTGACGACCTCAGAAAAACCTTTATTGAACATCAGTACAAAGACCAAAATAATCAGCAAAAGCATAATTCCTCAAACCCCAGACTTCTATGCTAAACCAACCCACAAGAATTGAAAATGTGTTGATTCATACTCCAGTTTTTACAGTCTGATTTCCTTTCAACTCCCTACTTTAATGTTGCTGAAATTTTACTCTTCTCACTATTTTAAAGAGTTTTTTTTTTAAATATTGGCTTTGCTTTTTGTACCTCTCACCAGAAACTATTCTGTTCTGCATCATTATTTCAAATTAAATCAAGAAGCAGACTTCCCTGATGGCCCAGTGGAGAAGAGTCTGCCTGCCAATGCACGGAATACAGGTTTGATCCCTGGTCTAGGAAGATTCCTCATGCCGCGGAGCCACTAAGCCTGTGTGCCACCATTACTGAAGTCTGCAAGCCTAGAACTTGTGCTTCGCCATGAGAGAAGCCGCTGAAGTGAGGAGCCCGCACTCCCAACGAAGAGCAGCGCCTGCTCAGTGCAACTGGAGAAAGTCCATGCGCAGTCAAAAATAAATTAATTTTTTTAAAAAAAGGCAATAAAGCTATTCACTCTTCTGTTCAACCTTCCCCTTCTGCTCAACGAATCCATTCCACAGGGAAGATCATCTGTAAGATTACTTAACTTTTGCTCCCTCGAAGAACAGTTTCACAGATTGTCCCTGGAGAGGACTCTAAATGTTTTCAAATCCCAGAACTTTGTTTTCCTCACCAAAATGGCCTTCAGAAAGTGTTCAATATTTTGGCCTGTCTTTCCTTGACCCTGCAGCTAAACCACAGGGTCAATAAACAGTCTGTTCTATGTATATATATACTGCAGTAAGCTTGACAATGTCAAGAATATGAAGTTCATGCACTAAGAAATTAATTCGGTTCTAAATTTCACTTCCAGTCCTCACAAGGTTTGAAAAACCTAACATATGAGCAATGGTTACGACATTTAAGTTGATTTACATGTAGGTAAAACTAGAAAGACAAGATTTCCAGGCAATGTACTTGCAAACTCTCTAGGGAGAAACTGAAACTCTCTCAAAGTGGTACTTTCAAAAGAATCTTTATAGGGTTTGGTTTTTTTTTTTAATTATAGAAGTATTTTGTATCTTTCATTTCTTAACTGGGTGATGGGTTTATTTTTCTCTGTCTCTTTTGGGTAAATTTGAAGTACTTCACAACATAAATATACAAATTAACATTCAGAAACTTAAATATTAGTCTACTGTGAAAACACTCCAAGTAGTTAAGATGTAAACTGTAATGTTAAAAAGAAATCCTAATCTCTTATCCTAGAGGTAACTATAATAAGCAGATTTGTGTTTTTCTTTCTAGAATTTTTCTAAATCTAGGTAAACACATACACATGTAACATTTCATTTAGCAGAAGTAGGATTTTACGGCATACCCTGCAGTTGGAAGTTTAGTAATTTTAGTTACACCACATTCTTTTTAATGGTTACATAGTATTCCAGAGGACCTGCTGTGGGCCTCTAGGTTTCTAGTTGTCCATACACTATGATGCAATGAACTCTCTCATATATACATCTTTGCATACTTCTGTGAGTGTATAGGTAGAATTTCCTCTCAGTTGAAATGGAACTTCTTAATTTTTTAATAGATTTTTAAAGAACAGTTTTAGATTTACAGAAAAAAAAAAGAAATGATAGTTCAAAAAGTTTCCATATTGTCCCTCATCCAGTTTCCTGTTTTTAACATTTTATATTAGTAAGGTACATTTGCCACAATTAATAAATCAATGAAGTGAAGTTGCTCAGTCGTGTCCAACTCTTTGCGACCCTGTGGACTGTAGCCTACCAGGCTCCTCTGTCCATAGGATTTTCCAGGCAAGAGTATTGGAGTGGGTTGCCATTTCTTATTTTGAACTAAGGTCGTACTTCATCTCAAGGGCCTTTGTTTTTATATCTAATGTTCTTTTTCTGTCCCGGGATCCTAATGCGGACACCATACTGGATTTAGTCTCCTCAGGCCCTGCTGCTGCTGTGTCGCCTCAGTTGTGTCCGATTGTTAGCGACCCCATGGACTGCAGCCTACCAGGCTCCTCCGTCCATGGGATTTTGCAGGCAAGAGTACTGGAGTGGGTCACCATTGCCTTCTCCGCCTTAGGCCCTGAGGTTGTGGCAATTTCTGACTTTATTTGGTTTTCAGGACCTTGAGGAGTACAGGCATTTTAGAGGTTGTTCTCTATTGAGAATTTGTCTAGTGTTTTTGGGGACTTCTCTGGTGGTGCAGTGGCTTCCAATGCAGGGGACCTGGCTTCCATCCCTGGTCAAGGAACTAAGATCCCATATGCCACAACTGAGACCTAGCACAGCCAAATAAATATTTTTTAAAAAACATTAAAAAGGAATTTGTCTAGTGCCTTTCTCATGATTAGACTGGAGTTGCAGGTTTTGGGGAAGAAGGTCATTGGCATCACGTTGTAGCAAGAGTATAGACAAACACTGACTTCTCTGATGGTGCAGTGGATAAGAATCTACTTACCAAAGCATGAGAGATCGGTTCAGTCCCTGATCTGGGAAGATCCCACATGCCATGGGGCAACCAAGTCCATACACCACAACTACTGAAGCCCGCATGCCCTAGAGGCTGTGCTCAGCAACAAGAGAAGCTACCGCATTGCAACAAAGAGTAGCTTTCGATCATTGCGACTAGAGAAAGGCTGCGGGCAGCAGTGAAGGCCCAGCACAATCAAAGAAAAAAAAAAGGGTATAGACAACCGGACCTGATTGGTCACTGTCAATGTTGACCTTGATCACCCCTGAGTAGCCAGTGGGTGTCAGGTGTCTCCCCTGTGAAGTTATTTGCCTCCTCTCCACAGTCCTCTTTAGAAGAAAGTCACGAAGCACAGCCTACACTTAAGGAATTGTGCTCCCCCTTTTTAATTCTTAAAGTCATAAAATGGTATAAAAATCCAATTTTAAATCAGTTGACATGGAGGCAAAACAAAAAGCCATTGTTAACAGCCTCCTGTGTTTCCTTCCTGGAATTTTTTTCAAGGCATTTTCAAGTCACTGTGTTCATCTCCACCCTCCCACTCACTCCTCACCTTTTTTTTTTCTTTTTAAAAGGGGGGATCATATTTGACTTCACGGAATCTATCATTTTGAAATCATTCCACTAAAGCAGATAAATCAACGTGACTGTTTAATAACATGATCTGACCTGTGGATCATTTCAAAAGCACTTGAAGCTCCTTCAGCAAACACTGCCTCCCTTTCCATTTCCTCTATCAGCACTGAAAATAGTTGGAGTTTTCTTTTTTCTCTTAATTCCATGCATTAAAAAAAAAAGGATTCTTCTTGCCAGAAGGTGTTAATTCAGGCACTAAATCTGGAACATTCTAATCACTGTGAAGTTTTGTGTGTCTCATCTTTGGCAGAAAACGTGTGAAGATGAGAGCTTATTCCTTACACCTTACAGCTCCTGAAGCAGCTCTGCAGAAGCTCATCACTTTACATCCTCCCACACCTGAGTCACCTCCCACCTCCTGACCTCATGTTCCCAGCTTCAGGGTTTCCAGAAGCCCACCTAGTTCCCTCTCTTCTTTCAGGAGGGGCTGCCTTAGCTGATGCACCCCAAATCTGCCTTCTCCTCCCGAGCCTCTCCCCCTGTACCATTTTGAACTGTAAAAGTCATAAGTGAATCCCTCTGTATTTGTTTCATTTGGCTGCTTTAACAAACCACCACCAACTTAAACACAAATTCACTCTCCTACTGTTCTGGATATCAGGAGGCTGAAGTCAGGAAGTCCTGAGGAAGGTGCTGGCGGAACTGGTCCCTTCTGCAGGCTGGTGGAGTGGGGTCCCCTTCCTTGCCTTTCTTGCAGCTTCTAGTGGCTGCTCACAGTTCTTGGCTGGGGGCCACCTTCCATTTTCAGAATGCATCACACAGAGCTCTGCTTCCACTGTCATGTCTCCTCCCTCACTCTGACCCTCCTGCTTCCCTTTCATAAGGACCCTGTGATCACATCTACCTCGCCTGGATGATCAGGAGACACCTCATCTCAAGGGCTTTAGCTGAACACACCTGCCAAGCCCTTCTGGCTTCATAAGGCAATGTGACAGATATTGAGTATTAGGTTGTGGGTTTACTTGGGGGGTTATTATTCAGCCAGTCACACCATCCTTCTTTAAACCGAAATAAGTCAGAACCTAAGAGCTCCTTTGGGGCTTCCCTGGTGGCTCAGCGGTAAAGAATCCACCTGCCAATGTAGGAGTTGCAGGTTCAATCCCTGGGTTGGGAAGTTTCCCTGGAGAAGGAAATGGCAACACACTCCAGTATTCTTGCCTGGGAAATCCCAGGGACAGAGGAGCCTGGAAGGCTACGGTTCATGGGGTCACAAAGAGTCAGACACAACTTATCGACTAAATAGCAACATTATTCAGCTAGCCTCACCGTCCCCCTTTAAACAAAAATCAGAACCTAAGTGCTCCTTTGACTGCCTAACTTTGTACCCTATCCTGTCTCCCCAGAGAGACCACTATTAACTCAACTTGGGGTGTATTTTTTTAGACCATTTTTATCTTTAACATATGTACATATATTCACGCAGCAGATTTATTTAGTATACTGTTGATGGTGAATTTTTTAAATTAAAAACCCAAGTGGAATCATATTATTCAACATATTTCTCTGTTTTAAGATTCATCTTTATTAATAGATACAAAACTAGTTCAGCTGCCACCATTTAAAACTATTTGCGTTTCGTAGTAAAATACACACAAAATTTACCATTTTAACCACTTCTAAATCTGCAGTTCCATGGCATTAAGCACATTCACACTGTTGTACAACCTTCATCATCATCAACTTCAGACAGTTTTCATCAGCATAAACTGAAACTCTGTCCCCCTTTAAACAACAACTTCCCGATTCCCCATCAACCCCACAGCTGGGGACCGCTCTTCTTTTTATCTCTGAGTTTGCCTCTTCCAGATATTTCATATAAGAAGCATCACATAGTGTTGATGCTTTTCTGTCTGATTTTGTCTCACTTTGCATAATTTTTTCAAGCTTCCTGCATATCACAGCACTATCGGCACTTCATCTGGCAATCTAGGCCTTCTGTTTGTGCTCAGCCGACTTGCACCTGTTTACATTCTCTTTTGCAAGCCATCTGCAGCCTTTTTCACCTGGGTTTGATCTGTCCTTGCCAATGAATTGTAAACTAGGGGAAAAAAAAAAACCACAAAAAAACCTAAGGGACACTGGTTCGATCCCTGCTCTGGGAGGATCCCACATGCCTCTCAGCATCTGAGTCCGTGAGCCACAGCTACTGAAGCCTGGTCTGGGTAACTGGAGAACCTGGGTTACCCGGTACAGTCTCCAGGAGGAGCAAGTGGTTTTATTTCTTAGACTTCTCTTTTCCCATCTGGAAAATGGGGCTAATTCCTGTCTCAGCTCCTTGACTGTAAAAATAAGGCATCACAGGGTCTTCCCTGGTGATCCAGTGACTAAGACTCTGTGCTCCCAATTCAGGGGGCCCGGGTTCGATCACTGGTCAGGGAACGAAGACCCTACATGCCACAACTAAAGACCCCGCAGAGCCAAATAAGTTAATAAAAATAGATTTTTTTAAAAAAAATAAGGCATATGTATAGAAAAGCCTGCATGGGCAGATCTTGCCTCTTGACAAGTCAACCCCCGGCAGCCTGGGCTGGGTGGCCTGAGGTTCCCCCGACGCCTGGCAGGGGCTTGACAGAGGAAATAAAAAGCTACACAAACCCTTTCTAACCCTCCTTCCTCCTCTCCTCTCAGCTGGAAGGGTCCTGGGATGGTTTTTCTGGGCTGGAAATATTTATCTTTGTTCCAGGAGAGAAAGACGGCTGAGCAGGTGGAGCTATGCCTCTTCCCTGAGGGGAAAGCTCTGGAGACTCTCAGGGGTTGCAGGCTGGGCCGGTCACAGCTCAGTAGCTGAGTAACATTCCTCCTCCAGCCTGTCTATTTTAAACCACACAGATAACGAGGGAGGCGAGGCGAGATGACAAAGGCTGAACAGTGGGTGAAGGACATCTGGCACCAGGAGCTGGCAGCAGGCTGACGGGCTTTCAATGACATGGCCCAGCTCCTGCTGTGTGCAAGCCTGGGAGAGGAACGTGGGGGGCTCCCTCTCCCCTCCTGCACGCAGCTCACAGTTGAGGGGAGGGAGTGGGCAGGGCACACTTACGGAATCCTTCAGTCACTTGTTCACTCATTCAACAAATATTTAGCCTCTTCAAGTCTGTTGACATCTCTTTTTTAGTCCTGGATAATTCCCAGCCATTCTCTTTTTTTCGGCCACACTCTGAGGCATGAGGGATCCTATTCCCCAACCAGGGATCGGGCCCCCAGACCCCTGTATTGGCAAAGTGGAGTCTTAACCACGGGTACGTGCTAAGTTGCTTCAGTCATGTCCAACACTGCGACCCCATGGACTGTTGCGCTCCAGGCTCTCCTGTCCGTGGGATTCTCCGAACAAGAATATTGGAGTGGGTTGCCATGCCCTCTTCAAGAGGTTCTTCCTGATCCCAGGATTGAACTCACATCTCTTCAGTCTCCTGCACTGGCAGGAGGGTTCTTTACCACTAGTGCCACTTGAGAAGCCTCCTTAACCACAGGACCGCCAGGGAAGTGCCCTGAGCCATTCTGTCTTACAATGGTTTCCCACCCCATTCTCTCTTGCTTCTCTAAAACTCCAAACAAAGGTATAACTAATAAATCCTCCCATTCTCATTTTTCTCTTTCTGGTATTTTCTATATTTTTCTCTCCGTGTTGTAGTTATGGATTTCTTCTAATATCTCACTACTCCTTCTGCTGTGTCCAGTCTTCTGTCAAATATGATTGTGTTTATTATTTATTAAATTTCTACCAGTTCTGTTTTGTTCTTTAACAAATCTCCTAGGCTGCTTTTCATAGCTTTCTGTTGTTCCTTGTAAACATTTCCAAGCTTGCTGATGATTTATTTGTGTGTGTGTGCTAGTCACTCAGTCGTGTCTGACCCCATGGACTTTAACCTCCAGGCTTGTTGGTCCATGCGATTCTTCAGGCAAGAATACCTGAGTGGGCTCCCAGTTCCTTCTCCACGGGATCTTCCTGACCTAGGGATTGAACCCAGGTCTCCCACCTTGCAGGCAGATTCTTTACTATCTGAGCCACCAGGGGATTTTAACCAGGATCAATAAGCACGAGTGTCTTAGAGTCTGGATAATCCAGTCCCCCAGGTTTCTGTGAGTCTGTTTCTGCCGGCTCTTGCTCACAGTGCTCTGTTCCTTTGTGAGCTAGGTTTTCTTCAACGACATGATGTTCGCTGCCCTTGGATAATTATTCGTGGGGATTCTCTGTGGCCTAGGCTGAATGAGCCAGCCTCTGAGGAAGACCTGTGCTGCTTCTGCCGGGCTCTTAAGGCACCACCAACTGGAGCCATCTCAGATCAAGCAGGCAGGTCTGCAGCAATGACTTCTTGGGAGTTATTTTCTCGCTGTTCCTTTTTCTGGCTTGCTCACCATCAAGACAGACCACTCTGCCACCCATCCCCTGGGGTTAGGGTCGGTCATGTCCCCCCATGCTGTCCAGGTCAGTGTTGAGTAGTCAGCTATCAGGGAGGGAAACGGCCCTAACCCGTAGCACCTGCTGCTCCATGGTGTAAATACTCTCACTGTGGCTGGTTTCAAGCTGCCAGCGAGAAGTCAAAAACGTGATGGTTGGAAGACCTGGTGAGCCCCACCCAGGCATTTGGGGTCTCCCCCAGGATTTGGGTGAATATGAGCTGAGAGAGTCCTGAATGAGAAGGGGGTGGCCAGGAGAGGAGGAGTAAGGAGAAGGGGTGCAGGCAGAGGGAAGATCTTCGCATGGACTCAGAGGTGGGGACAAAGTTGGCATGCTTTAGGGAAAGACAGAGGTCTTTGTGGCTGGTATGGTAAGCTGGGGGAGGGAATGGCAGAGATGAGGTTTGGGGAGGGGAGCATGGCTAGGAGACCCTAGATCAGAAAGACCAGCTTTATTCCAATGGCAGGAGAGGTTACTGCAGGGTTTGAACCAGAGGAGTGAGAGGATCTGATTTAGAGGTTTGTTTGTTTTTTGCCGCACCTCATGGCATGTGGGATCTTAGTTCCCCCACCAGGAATTGAACCTGTGCCCCCTGGAGTGGAAGCTCAGAGTTCTAACCACTGGACCACTAGGGAAGTCCCTGATTTAGAGTTTTAATAACCTCCATGACTCCTTAGGTGTAGGCTGCACATAGAGACTTCCTGCCAGAGAATAGGATGGAAACGGGTAAAGAATAACTTCCAACATGCCCCCGCTCACAGTCTGATCGTGAGAAAAACATCAGACAAATCCCAAAGGACACTCCACAAACACCTGCCCTGTCCTCCTCAAAACTGTCAAGATCATGAAAAACAAGAAAAGTGTGAAACTGTCACAGCCAAGAAGAGCCTATGGAGACACAACAGTTAAATGTAACATGGTCTCCTGGAGGGTGTCCCAGAGCAGAAAGAGGATATTAGGGGGGAAAAAAACAAGGAAATCTAAATAAAGCATGGAGTTTAGTTAATGACGTATCAGTATCAGTTCATTCATCGTCACATACCATCATGTTAAATGTTAATAATCAGGGAAACTGGGTAAACGTATTACTAGCCTAATTTCTGTACTATCATCCCAATTATTTTGTAAATCTAAAACTGAAAAATAAAGTCTAGTTGTAAAAACAAAATAGGAAGATATTGCTGGCTGCTGTGTGGAGAATGGGTCATAAGGGTGGGGTGAGATGGGAGCTCAAAGACAAAGATTATTATCCCAGTCATGCAGTGAGATGTGGCTTGGGGTTTCCAAGGCACAAAGGAGATGGAGAAACAAAATCAGTCCCACTGGACAGGACGAACTGAGAGCCTATCCAGAGATGAACTGCAGGGATAAAGAAAGGGAGGAGTCAGGTATGAAGGCCAGGTCTCTGGGCTCTAGGGACTGGCAGATGGCGCTGTTAATGAAGATGGAGTTTATGTTGGGGAGGAGTGAGGGAAAGATTTGGGAGAAAAATCTCCAGAGGCTGCATTTCCGCTGTGATGAGTCTGAGGTGGCTTTGGGACTTCAGAAAGGAAATATCAGGTAGATTGGGAGGTGGATGAATTCCTCTGGCAGTTAGCCTTAAAGCACCTACTATGAGAAAGTAGCACCCACCTACTATATGGGGACCCAGGTGTGAAGAGGCACAGGTCCTGCCTTTGAGAAACTTCTAGTATGTTTGGAGAGCAAGTATCTAACTAGGACAGTGTTGACAAATCAAATATATGAGGATGGGGACTTCTCTTGTGGCCCAGGAGATAAGAATCCGCCTGCCAGTGTGGGGGACACGGGTTCGATCCCTGGTCTGGGAAGATTCCACATGCCTTGGAGCAATTAAACCTGTGTGCTGCAACTACTGAAACCCTCACTCCCTAGAATCCATGCACCGCAATGAAGAATAACCCCTGCATGCTGTAACTAGAGAAAGCCCTTACCTAGCAATGAAGATGCAGGAAAAACTCAAAAAAAATCACCTCATGAAAATAAAGATCATTAAAAAAAAAAAAACCAAATGCATGAGGATGAGGAGACCAGGTAGGGTAGTGAGAAATCTGGGGAGACTGCCTGGAGGCAGCGAGGGCACAAAGGATGTACCCAAAGCAGACATTGTCCAATTCTAGAAAAGCCTAATGTTCACCAGAGCCAGTCCACATCAGTCGAGACTTCTAGCCAGGCTCCCATTTGGAAATAGCTTTCCCTTTTCTGAGGCTGACGTCCAGAAAAGCCAGATAATTGAGGGTCAGAGATCAGCGAACACACACATGGCAGGTGCCCAGGCCTCAGGGCCCATGTAACTGTCCTGAGTCAGTTTCTGAGGTCCTGGAGTCTCTGATTGCCTTTCGTCACATAATGCATCAATCCAATCCAGGGCCAGGAAAAGTGAAGGGCCTCATATGTCCCCGGACCCTTGCTGACCATTAGAGCAGAAAACCCCTCAAAGTATTCCTCAAAGCCCCACAGCTCTTTCAGTTATGAAGACCAACAGGACATCCTGAACAGGCCAGCAGGAAGGTCCAATGATGAAACAATTGCTACACCCCCTGTTTGGGGCTACAGAGCAGGGTGAGCCCAGGTCTGGCTGTCTTGGGGAGCAGTGCGGGATGGGGGGCACCTCCCCTGGCCCTGTCCACACAGAGCCAGAGGATCAGTCATGTCACACTCTGATCAAAACCCTCCTGTGCTCTCCACCTTTGCAGAGTCATCATACGCCTCCTTAGAAGCCACACGTCCATCTCATCCTGTTCCTTCTTCCTGCTTCACCTTCTCCATGCTCCACCCCACTGCCCACTTCCTGCTCCGCCAACATCCAAGCTTCTTCTGCCTGCTTCGTAGTCTTGAGACCTGCTACCCCTTTGCCTCTGGTCAATTTTTCCATCTTTCTTATCTTTTAAAGAGGTGAAATTCACACAACATGCAATTAACCATTTTAAAGCCGGCAAATCCCTTAGTCTTAGTTATATTCACAATGTGATTATCACCAGGTCTTGGGAGTTACAAAACTCTCTCATCACCCCATAAAAACCACTTCTCACCCAATGAAGCCTCACTGCCCTGCTCACTAACCTTTAACCTGCTTTCTGTCTAGAGACTTGCTTATTCTGAGGAAGTCATATAAAAGTAATCATACTTTCACACTTTTGTGACTGGCTTCTTTCATTAGCGAAATGTTTTCAAGGTTCATCCACATTGTGGCCTGTATCAGAACTTCATTCCTTTAAAAAATTTTTTTATTTGGCTGCACCAGATCTTAGTTGCGGCATGTGGGATCTAA
Source organism: Moschus berezovskii (assembly GCF_049115385.1). Lineage (NCBI taxonomy): Eukaryota > Metazoa > Chordata > Mammalia > Artiodactyla > Moschidae > Moschus > Moschus berezovskii. Next base: position 55,804,706 of record NC_142478.1, on the reverse strand, counting down.
TTTCCTGACCAGGGATGGAACTTGGGCCCCTCACATGGGGAGCATGGAGTCTTAGCCACTGGACCACTAGGGAAATCCCTTCATTTTATGCCGAATAATGTAGTCCCCTGTCTGCATATACCAGTTTGTTTATTCATTTGTTAGCGGATGGACATGGGTCGTTTCCACCTTCTGGCAATTGTAAATAGACCTGTTATAAACATTCATGGACAAGTTTCCTGCATTGACACCCGTTTTCGTTTCTTTGGGGTTAGTACCTAGGAGTGGGATTGCTGGGTTACATGGTAACTCCAGGGTCAGCTTTTTGAGGAACCTCCAGACTCATCCTTTGCCCCTGACATCTGGGGCTGGCCCTTCCTCCTCATTCAGCCCTGAGCTCAGATGTGACCTCCTCAGATCACCTCAGCTCAAATAACACTCCTCTCCCAACCACTCTTGTCTTTTCATGATGTTGGGTTCATAATCCCTTAGGACATAGGTGATTCCGTACCTCTTATTTTCCCTGGTGACCCATAGCCTCACACAGTACCCAGCACTCGATGAAGGATAATAAGTTATTGCTCAACAAGGCTTATGACTAAGAGGCTTGTAAGATGGACAAGCTCCAACACTTTGGCCACTTGATGTGAAGAGCTGACTCATCAGAAAAGACCCTGATGCTGGGAAAGATTGAGGACAGAGAACGAGATGGTTGGAAGGCATCACCAACTCAACGGACATGAGTTTGAGTAAGTTAAAGAAAGGGAAGTCTGGTGTGCTGCAGTCCATGGGGTCACAAAGCGTCAGATGTAACTGATTGATTGAACAACAAAGATGGACAAGACAGAGAATGCAGGCCAAGGAAACGTAAGCTTAAGAGTAATCCTCTGCTACACAATGAATACTGATCCATGGGCATTTGGTACCCTATTGAGGTGGCAGATCTCACGGCTCTATTCTCTGACCTGTGTGTAATCAGTCAGAATGTAAAGATTTAAAAGGCTTGTTTTCGGGACTTCCCTGGTGGTCCAGGGGTTAAGACTCTGCGCTCCCAATGCAGGGGGCCTGGGTTCCAACCCTGGTTAGGGAACTAGATCTCAAGTGCCGCAACTAAAGATCCCGCGTGCAGCAGCTAAGATCTGCATGTGTGCGTGCTAATTTGCTTCAGTCGTGTCCAACTCTTTGCGACCCCCATGGACTGTAGCCCCCCAGACTCCTCTGTCCATTGGATTCTCCAGGCAAGGATCCTGAAGTGGGTTGCCACGCCCTCCTCCAGGAACTAAGACCATCTTACAAGCCTGGAAGTGCAGCCAAATAAAGAAATAATACCTCTAGAAAATGTTTTATAATTATTTAGTATATAAATAATAATAATCAGTCATTGCTGAATGACCGATCTCAGGTTATCTAAGGTGAGGACCTGCAACAAGGTAAGGCATGTCCTTGTCATCTTAAGTCTGTTGGGACCACCCAGGGTGACTCAGCTCTTTAGTGGACTACTTCCTCCTGCCCGCCCCCCTTCCAGGGAGAAACAGAAACCAGTGGAAGGAAGTCACGCTGATGATCTATTTCTAAATCCCTCCCCATGGTGACTCAGCACAGACATCTCTTCAGCAAGCCCCAACTCCATGGGCTGGCACATGTAACCCCTAGTGACTAATTGCAAAGGGAAGAAAAAAAGACAAAGGTGGAAAAAGGGTAGAAAACAGGGTGGAAAAAAAGACAAGGGTGGGGTGGGAAATTGGTTATATGTATAATCTCATAGTCAGCCTGGTGCAATGGTTAAGTGCTCCAGCTGGGGGTTCAGGCTGCTGCTGCTGCTGCTAAGTCGCTTCAGTCGTGTCCGACTCTGTGCGATCCCATAGATGGCAACCCACCAGGCTCCCCCATCCCTGGGATTCTCCAGGCAAGAACACTGGAGTGGGTTGCCATTTCCTTCTCCAATGCATGAAAGTGAAGTTGCTCAGTTGTGTCCGACTCTTAGCGACCCCATGGACTGCAGCCTACTAGACTCCTCCGTCCATGGGATTTTCCAGGCAAGAGTACTGGAGTGGGTCGCCAGTGCCTGCCAGGGTTCAAATCCCAGCTTTGGAACTTGCTGCAGGTTATTTTTATTTGCTTTGTGGCAGGGAGTGGGCTTCTCCTGTTGTGGCTCAGAAGTTTCAGCGTGAGGGCTTACTGCTCCAAGGCATGGGGGAATCTTAGTTCCCAACTAGGGATCGAACCCAGGTCTCCTGCATTGGAGGGTGGATTCTTAACCAGTGGACCACCAGGGAAGTCCCTCTGCAGGCTATTTAATCTTACTTTTCTTTTTTTTTGGAAAAACAGGGTCAATAGTAGTAGCTGCCTCATAGACTTGTTGTGAGAATTAAGAGAGTTAATATTATGTAAAGTGCTTAGAGAGATCTGGGTATGTTGCAAATGCTTTATACAAGAATAGTCATCATCATTATCATCCATCTCAGTACTGGTATCTGCAGCTGGGCAATCAGAAGGAGATAATAAATGGGCTTTTAAAAAGTTAAATGGGGAATTCCTTGGCGGTCCAGTGGTTAAGACTCTTTGTGACCCCATGGACTGTAGTCTGCCAGGCTCCTCTGTCCATGGGATTTCCCAGGCAAGAATACTGGCGCAGGTTGCCATTTTCTCCTCCAGGGGATCTTCCTGACCCAGGGATTGAACCCACATCTCTCCCATCTCCCGTATTGGCAGACGGATTCTTTACCACTAGTGCCACCTGGGAAGCCCAAGTCCTGGCATGTGGGTTCAAGTCCCAGTCTGAGTTACACATCTTCAAACATGACCAATTTTTATCCTATGTACACTCTACCACAATTTTTTTTTACAAAAGTAAACATTAAACAGCCTCTTTCAGAGCCATCTGCCAAAAAAGACAAAAGGTAAAAAATGTCTCTGTATTATTATTTGAAATTATAATAGTTCTCCTACCTGGGGCCAGAAATAACTACATCAGCAGAAATGGCTGTTTGGGTGCCGGATTAGGACAGGATGACTGAGTGGATGGAGCTGCCCACAGTGGGTGCTCAGGTCTGGGAGAGCGTCTCGGTTGGACGCACTGGCTGGCTCTCGGGCTTTTCAACAACTTCTGTTTTCAGTAAACATAAATCAGAACAACTGTTCTCCATCTTGTCTTCCGAAGCCCCTTGGGCACTTATCATGTAAGGACTGGGTTAGCTTGTTTTGAGTACCCCATCCCCCCGGGGAAAACGGACACCCAGTCCTGAAACACACGTGTGCCCACTGCTCAGAACCAACCACTGTTAACCTTCTTCTATTTGCTCTGAATCTGCTTTGATTCTTAACTAAAGAGGAAAGCATCACATGTTCGTGCCCGTCTAGTCTCCAACCACCAGAGACAAACTCCAGCATGAATGGAGCCTGTAGCCTTCCAGCTGATTGATTTCTGAACCCTGTACACATATTTATAGATCCAAGAAATAGATTTGCTAGTGTTTCATACTAACACAGATAAACACTATCATAATATCTTTCTGCAACGTGTTTTTTTTTTGCTTGTTTTTATGTTTTTGAGATATTTCCAAGTTAATATGTATGGATCCAATATGCCTTTTCTTCCCACATAATATTTCACCATATATCCTGTACCATATTTTTAAAAACCAAATTAAAGACCTCTCCATTGTTTCTAGTGATTTGCAAATGAAAACCAGGTGGCTACAAGCATCCTTGGGCTAATTGCTGCAGAGCAATATTTTTCAAATAGCCTGAGGCATACCTAAGTCATGAAGTCAAATTTTCCTTAAATGATATAGGGTAGAATAACTTTAATGAATATTATTCCTTGGTGAAGGTTTTGTTTTGTGTGCATGTGTTCCTGGTACGGAGGCAAAGATGTTTTTCTTACTAATAAGGATTGTAGTGAAAGCAAAGTTTAAAAAAACATTGCTCTCCCAGTAATTCTACCCAAGAGAAATGCGATGTATAGCCGCACAAAAACAAGTACATGAATGTTCACAGAAGCTCTATTCACAATAGTCGTAAAGTGGAAACCACCCAAATGTCCATCAGCAGACGAATGGAAAAACAAAACGGGATCTAGCCATAAAATAGAATCTTATTCCACTATAATAAAAAATAAAGTATGGATACATGTTCCAACATAGAACTTTAAAGACATGATGCTCAGTGAAAGAGGCCAGACACAAAAGACCACATATTGTCTGATTCTGTGCATGTGAAATGTCCAGAAGAGACAGATCCATAGAGACAGAAAGCAGATTAGTGGTTGCCAAGGGCTGGCAGAGGGTGGGGCGGGGGAACAGAGAGTGACTGCCTCCTGGCTACAGATTTCCTTTCAGGGTGGTGAAAATGTTCTGGAACCAGGTAGTGAAGATAGTTCCCCAACACTGCAAATTTACTAAAAGCTACTGAATTCTATGCTTTAAAATGGTTTAAGTAATGAATTCCATGTTATGTGAGTTTTATTTCAATTTTAAAAAAAGGAAAACCACTCCTCTAAGGCAATGGTCCCTAACCTCTGGGATCTATGCCTGATGTTCTGAGTTGAGCTGATGTAATAATAATAATAATAGAAATGAAGTGCATGATAAATGTAACACGCTTGAATCATCCTGAAACCATCCTGCCTGGCCCCCAGTCCCTGGAAAAATTGTCTTCCACAAAACCTGTCCCTGGGGCCAAAAAGGTTGGGGACCACTGCTCTAAGAGTGGAATAGTTTTAGAGTTTGCACATTTTAACTTTTTTTTTTTTTTTACTAGATGTGGCAAATTGCTCTCCCAAGTTGCATTCTTACCACAGTGAGCTTCTGTCTCCCCACATCCACACCAATACGTTACACCCAAGAGAAGAGCAAGAAGGGGAATAATTCAGAGCTAAGTTGTGGGTATGAACCAGGGCTCACAATCTAGAGGCCCAAAGACTTGTTTTGTTTGCCCTGTTTGTATTTTTTAAAAGTTTGAATTAGATACCTACTGTTAAAGTCAAGACATCACAAAATGTGGTTTGCCCACTTCACTTGAAACATTGGAAGATCTGGCCCCATTTCATACACATTTCCTTGTGTTGACAGCGACCAAGGTGAGCAGCAGGTGCCCCCTTTCAAGAAGTAATGAGGTCTTCACTTCACCATAGTCCCCCGCCTCTCCCTAATATCTTACAGCTGGTCCCCTTTACGGCTTTATGTTCCCCCTCTGGCCCATGTACTTTGAGCACACTCATCCTGATGTAAAGTTTTTTTTTTTTTTTTTTAAGTATGTTTGGCTGTGCTGAGTCTTGGTTGTGGCACTAGGGTCTTCAATCTTCCTTGTGGTATTCGGAATCCTCAGTTATGGCACATGGGATCTATTAATAGTTCCCTGACCAGGGACCAGTTCCCTGCATTGGGAGTTCAGAGTCTTAGCCACTGAATCACCAGGAAGTCCCATGGTGTAAAGTTTTGAGCTCAATATGGGAGCTCACCCTAATAGCTTACATTGGCCCACGGTCGGCATACCTGTGCCAGGGCAGCCCTGAAGAAGAAGAGGAGAGGATTTCCAAGCCAACGAACCACGGATGTTTTCCTGAGATAGGGGAGGTTGCAGCCAGACAGGGGGAGAAAAGCAGACTTGGGAGTCTGAGGGGAAGGTGGCGTCAGAGCCCTGGCACAGCCACCGTGCCAGGGAGGGGTGGGAGTGGAGTGTGGAGTGACTATAATTCCAGTGCCCACTTGAGCATGCTCAGCCTCAAAGAGCCCACCATAAGCAACATCTCAAGTTCCTGGGTTTCTGTCCTTGGAGCTGTCGGCTCTGACCGTGACCCCAAATCAGATTAACAGCCTCCTCCCAACACACACGCTTTGGGTCAGAGTCTGCGGAGACCAGCTGTTTGGAAGAACCCATCTGCTGCCTGATGAACTCAGTTCTGCTTCAGGGGCCAGTGTGGAGGAGGGAGGGGGCAGCGGCTGGGGAGTGGGGTGCCCTGTAGCATACAGCTCTGATGGTGAGCAATGTCCAGGATGATGACCTGGGATGGGGAGCAGAGTGCTGGTTATAGAATTCCCTGCACTTTTCAAATATTAACAGCAACAACAAAAGTGCCCCCTTCACCAAATGCCAAAGATTCAGTTGTAGAGAGAGGCTTTCCCAGAACCCAGCCTCTAGCGAGGACAGCTACCTAGGACTAGGTACATAATGTGCGGGACCCAGAGAAAAGTGAAAATGCAGGGTCCCTTGTTCAGAACTGAAGAATTTCAAGGAAAGTTCCAGGTGGTCCAGTGATTAAGACACCACACTTCCAATGCAGGGAGCCCGGGTTCGATCCCTGGTCAGGGAACTAGATCCCACATGCTGCAATGAAGACTGAAGAACCTTCACGTTGCAACTAAGGTCTAGCGCAGCCAATTTAAAAAATATGAATATTAAAAAAGAAGAAGAATTGCAAGATGGTGGCCACAGAGCTTTAAATCAAACGTGGGGCCCTTCTAAGCATAGAGGCCATGTGTGACTATCTGGGCTTCATGACAAACAACCCTTATCCCCCGCCACCCACCCCTTGAAGCCAGGGCTACCTCTACCCTCTCACCGGCCCCAGATCCTCACACCAGGATTAAGCCTGCTCTGGGTCTTCACAGCCCCCCAGCTCGTCTCCTTTGTCTTCGTCTTGCTTGTATCTTTGCCTGTCTCCCCTCCAGATGGTGCTTTTCTTGAAGGTCCAACTGCCATGCTTTCCCCTGACTGTCTAGTGTAGTGCCTGGAACAGAGGAAGGCAGCTGTATTTGATAAATGAATTGTAATACAGAAAAAGTCAGCTTCAAAAATCATGACTCTCTACCTTCTACCCACTAGGATGGCTATAATTTAAAATAAATAAATAGGAGGACCTCCCTGGTGGTCCAGTGGTTTAGACTTCATTTAAACCACCATTTAAACAACCAATGAAAGGGGTGCAGGTTCAATCCTTGGTTGGGGAGTTAAGATCCTACATGCCTTTGGCCAAAAATCTAAAAGATAAAACAGAAGCAATATTGTAACAAATTCAATAAAGAATCAAAAAAGTTTTTAAATAAAACCAAAAAATAACAGAAAATAACAAGTGTTGGTGAGGATGTGGCAAAATTGGACCCTCATACTTTGCCAGTGGGGGGGATATAAAATGGTGCAGCCACTGTGGAAGATGGCGTGGTGATTTCTCAAAGTGTTAAACACAGAGTGATCATATGACTCAGCAATTCTACTCCTAAGTATAAACCTCAGAGAATCAAAAACATGTCCACACAAAAATGTGAATGTTCATAGCAGCGCTGTCCACGGTAGCCAAAATGTGAAAATAACCCAGGTGTTCATCAGTGGATGAATGGATAAACAGAATAAACCGAATGGGCTCCATCCATGCAATGGAATATTATTCAGCCCTAAAAGGGAATGAACCACTGATGCAGGCATAGAGACACAGACGTGGGTGAACCGTGGAAACATAATGCTGAGTGAAAGAGGTGACAGAAAAGGCCCTAATGTCTACAGTTCCATTCATACGAAGTGTCCAGAGCAGGCAAATTTACAGAGACAGAAAGCAGACTAGTGGCTGCCAGGGTCTGGGGTGGGGCAATGGAGGGTGACAGTTAATGGGGACCTGGTTTTTTGGGGGGAAAGGGTGATGAAAATGTCCTGGAAGGAGATAATGGTGACCGTTGTACCACACTGTCAATGTACTAAATGTCGTTAGTGGTAAATGTTATGCATAGTGTATCTTAATAAAAACAATTTTAAAAAACCTAACTTTGAATTGAATTGAGTTTTAGAACAGAAAAAGGACACAGTGGGAAAACTGGGGAAATCCAAAAAAAGCTTGGCATTTCACTGCCAGCACTGCGCCTGGGTAGGCTTCTTAGTCGTGACAAATGTGTCCCAGTCATGTGAGAAGTTAACATAAGGCAAAGCTGGGTGAGGGAATATATACAGCAATGCCCTCTGCTATCACTGCAACTTTTCTGCAAACCTAAAATGATTCCAAAATGAAAATCATACCTAACTTCCAGAAAGGGGACTGCTCGTTCTCCAGAAGGTTCTTTTGTCTGGCTAGGGCCCATGCTGGGGTTCAGATTTGCAATTTAGGGAGCTGAAGCTGACTTCAGCCTGGGAGAGGGAGAAGAATCTGGAATTTCCAGGCTGGGAGAGAGGGATGAGGCGAAGAGAGGGGGATGGGGGAGGAGGGAAGAGGAGTCTGGGCAGGAATGGGGTTGGGCTGGGGGGATCCCCCATGGATGCACCTTGCTGGGGAAACTCCAAGAACTTTGAAGAACAGGGATGTCCAGCACAGAGGTTGCCAATGGATAACCCACAGTCCAAAGACTAGGGAGGTGTTACATTTACCCTTGGTTTTGTAAACATAATTGAGCCAATCTATAAAAAGCAGTCAATCTCACATGACAATTGGAGATTTCCAACTTCTCTGGAAACATCTGAAAACCTGCTAATTCGAGGCCACCTTTCTCTATGTCCCCAGATCTGGAGCTGAGTTCCAGCCATCCCCTTTACTTATTTTTAAATTTATTTATTTGTGGCCGCGTCAGATCTTAGTTTGGGCATGCAGGAACTATAGTTGTGGTCAATGGGCTGCTCCCTAGTTGTGGAACACAGGCTTAGTTGCCCCAACACATGTCAGATCTTAGTTCCCTGGCCAGGGACCAAACCCACATCCCCTGCATCAGGAGGCAGATTCTTAACCACTGGACCACCAGGGAAGTCCCCTGGCCATGCTTTTTAAAGGGGTGTGAGCTCTCCTGTTTGCCATGATCCCCACCATCCCCATTTGTCACCAATTATGGCAAGAATAATAGAGAATCTGCCTGCCAATTCAGGAGATGTGGGTTTGATCCCTGGGTGGGGAAGATCCCCTGGAGAAGGAAATGACAACCCACTCCAGTATTCTTGCCTGGGAGAATCCCATGGACAGAGGAGCCTGGTGGGCTACAGTCCATGGGGTCGCAGAGTCAGACAAAACTTAGCAACTAAAGAGCAGCAACTGACACTTAGTTTCAGTTGTCACTTATCTTCAAGCTTGCACCATATTCTACAGACTAATTGACAGATTTTCTCTGTACTATGTCAAAAGTGGAAAAGCAAAAGAGAAATCAAGACACTGTCTGATTTTCATTATATCTGGCTGGCTTCACTCACCTATGGTACCTACCTGGCTCCTGGAGAGACTCAGGTTTAAGAACTCAAGTCTGATGTTTGATGGGCAGCTTTCCCTTGCAGGTCAACCTACCTGCCCCAATCCACACCCTTAAGTCTTCATGCTTGCAGGTGTTGTGTGGTTGGGATCAAACATACACATTCTTCTTGGGTGTGAATCCTGGTTCTACTCCTTACTAGCTGGGTGGTCTTGGGCAGGTTGCTTAACCTCTGTGTGCCTCAGTTTCCCCATCTGTAAAGTAGGGATGACACTGTACCTACCTTTCAGAGGTTTTTTGAGGATTAAGTGATGCAGCTCATACAAAGCACGCACACCTGGGCCTGGAACAGAACAAAAGAGGCAGAAATTTCAGGGGGTGATGAGTGCTGTGATGATAACAGATCATCAGGGTGACCGGGGGAAATCTCACCTCAGTACATGCCAACGAGGAGGGGACACATGAGCTGAGACAGAAATGAGAAAGAATCATCTGGGAACCCAGGGGGAGGAACAGTGTGTCAGGAAGAAGGAACAGGCAGTGTAAAGGCTCAGAGGCAAGAATGAGCTTGACTTGCTTGAGAAGGAAGAAGGGCTGTGTGGCTGGAGAGGAGCTACTGAAAGGCAGGCAGAGGCCAGAGGGAGGTGTTTGGACCTGATGCACTGAGACGCTCTGGAGGGTTCTCAGCACTCAGAGGCCAGGATCCGATTTGACAGGAGGGACACATGAACCTGGCAGCAGCAGGCTGGTCAGGCCTGAAGCCTCTGCTTCCAGTCCCATGGTCCCTGTCACAACCAGCCTGACTCAAGCATGGCTGTCGTTGCCCTCTGAGCATTGCAACCCCCCCAACTCCAAACCAAACAGGAAGTCTTGAGATGGCCTTGGGCCGGGGCAGGGGCCCCCAGGATGGGGCAGAGTAGGGGATGCAAAATCCACGTGAAAGAAGGCTGCAAGTTATATGCTACTCAGTCAGTCCAACTCTTTACGACCCTATGGACGTTAGCCCACCAGGCTCCTCTGTCCATGGGATTCTCCAGTCAAGAATACTGGAGTGGGTTGCCATGCCCTCCTCCAGGGGATCTTCCCAACCCAGGGATCAAACCCTAGTCTCCTGTGGCTCCTGCACTGCAGGTAGATTCTTTACCGCTGAGCCACTGGGAAAGCCCAAAGGCTGCACGGTTCCCCCTAAAGAGATCCATCTCAAATCCCCAGAACCCGTGAGAGTGACCTCACTTGGAAAAAGGGTCTTTGCAGACCTGGTTCAGAATCTCAAGGTGAGATGACTCTGGATAACTCATGTGGGCTCAGAATCTAATGTCAAATGACCTTACAAGAGAAAGGCAGAGGGAGATTTGAGACACGGGGAAGAAGGCCAGGTGATGATGGAGTCAGAGATTGGAGGGAGGCAGCCACAAGCCAGAAACCCCTGGAGCCACCAGAAGCAGGAAGGACCCTCCCCCAGAGCCTTCAGAAGGAGCTCAGCCCGGTCGACCCCTCGGTGTCAGACTTCTGGACTCCAGGTCTGGGAAAGATATGGTTCTGTTGCTTTAAGGCACCTGGTTTGTGGTCATTGGTTACAGAGGCCACAGGAAACCAGCACACCCTCCTCCAAGGGCCCCCACCTTCCCAGGCAAGTGGTTCAATTTCTCCTTCCACCCTTGTGACACATCCCCCATTACAGGTGAGAACATTGAGGCCCAGAGAGGGGAAGATAAATGGGGACGCTCCTTACAGTTGTCTCAACCTTCCTCCTGCCTGAATTGAGCTCACCTATGTATCTTGTTGTCGAGCAAACTCCAGGAGATAGTGAAGGACAGGGAAGCCTGGCGTGCTGCAGTCCTTGGGGTCACAGAGTCAGACTCGACTGAGCAACTGAACAACATGTACTTTGTTGGGTTTTCACAGCATTTTAAAATTTGTGTTTATCATGGAATGGTAAGCACAGCAAAGAGTCTAGATAACACAATGCCCTGAAACTTTTTCATTCCCTGATACTGGCGGGGGTTAGCTGCGGGGTCTTGGCTGTGTTCAGTTCAGTTCAGTCGCTCAGTCGTGTCCGACTCTCCACGACCCCACAGGCCTCCCTGGCCATCACCAACTCCCGGAGTTCACTCAAACTCATGTCTACAGAGTCGGTGATGCCATCCAGCCATCTCATTCTCTGTCATCCCCTTCTCCTCCCGCCCCCAACCTTTCCCAGCATCAGAGTCTTTTCCAGTGAGTCAACTCTTCACATGAGGTGGCCAAAGTATTGCAGTTTCAGCTTTAGCATCAGTCCTTCCAATGAACACCCAGGATTGATCTCCTTTAGAATGGACTGGTTGGATCTCCTTGCAGTACAAGGGACTCTCAAGTGTGTGTAGTGTAGGGTAAATCAATTAACCTCTTTGAGCTTCAGATTCCTCAACTTTAAAATGCAGAGAGAATTGGTTGTTGTGAGGATTAAATGAGATCAGACGCTAAGAACCTGGTATCTCTCCAATTCCACCTGAAACCCCAGCCTGGGCCTCAGCAGGTTCTTGCTGGGGCACCTCGTTCTCAGGTTCACGATGGCTTCTTCAGGGAGGGAGCCAGAGGGTCCTGGATAAATGAGATGCTCAAGGCAGGTCCAAGTCCCTGAGGGCAAGCAGGGGACTGAGCTGGCCACGGTCTGGGCCTCAGGCCTCAATTTATTTGGCAGGAAAATGGATACATGGCAGACATGGAGTTGGTGTATGTAGTGTGACTTCATTGGTTGTTAAAAATATTCAAATACTTCCATACCTGTTGGTAAAAGCCACTGCCCCAGCCCCTCTCCCAGAACCCCAGACTTCCACACAATTCAGCAAGTAAGAACTACCATCAGGAGGTCTTCCTGTGTCCAGTCCTAAGCCTCCCTTCTGATTGAGCTGTGCTGCTGGGTAACATGTCTTGGTGCCATGGGCTGTGGCATTTGCTGGGTCTCGGCTTTCCCGGGAGGCACAAAGGACCCCGGGGGTTTAGTGGAGACCGATCTGTTATCCTGCACAAGCCCCATGGAGACAGATGGATGTGAGTGTCTGCACTGGGGGTCCTGGGGATGTGAAGGGCACCTGGACACTGGATGGGGGGAGGCCCTAGACCACCCAGAGTCTCCCCACAACTACACCAGGCACGGCCTGATGGAGAAACCTAACCAGGCGATGAGGCAGATGGCCCAGGAAGAGGTCAGGGGTCAGAGGTAGTATACTTTATTGACCGGGTTCTCCCAACATCTCACAACCCCCCTACAAAGCCAGACCCAGGCTTTGCCAGCATCCCGTGCACCGGACTCCCAGATGTCCAGAGAGCCTCAGAACAGCAGAGCGGCAGGGCAGCTGTGGGGAGGGGGCTGCCAGCCAGGGGAGAGGGCACGAGAAGGGGCAAGCCAGGGGGAGGGGCTCAAGCTGGGTGCTGGGCCAGGGACCCCCTGAGGCTCCGCCAGGCCTGGCCAGCCCCTCACTCCCCTAGTTAAGGTTCGTAGTGGTTCACAGTGAGACTGGCTTAGATTTGGGGGGTGATGGGCAGGCAGGTGCCTTCCACTCCCCGCCCACCGTTGGCCTGACTCACGAAGCTGGGAAGAGGGCAAGACGGGAAGTCCCCGAACCCCGCCATGTTCCCACCACCACAGGGACTGGGACACCCCTTCTCTCCAGGGGCAAACGGCAGAGGCCCAGTTCTCCCTGAAATCCCCCCAGGCTCTTAGGGAGAAGGGTCATTCACTCCCAGCTCAGAAGTTTCCAGAACATCTCAGGGACCTTGCCCATCATTACTCCCAATTAGAAAAATGTTTTTGAAATCTAGGAGTTGATGGAGGTCATCAAACCAAGCAGTAAAAAAATCTGGTTAAGATCTTGGTTTAAAAAGGTAGTTCTACCTTCACCTAGAAGCTTCGGGAGACCAGCCCAAGAGACCAGTGGTGTCTCCGTGCCCAGACTGGCAGGGGTGGCTCATGGCAGCAGGGGGCCGGTGGTGGCCCGGGGAACAGGGTGGGGACTCGGGGAAGAGATGCAGGAAGCAGTGACTCGTGGGGCAGGGCAGATGGCCCTCCCCCTCCAGGGCCATGGGCTTGGGCTCAGAGGGCAGCAGGGGCGGCTGGGATTGGGGGCCCCCGTGGGCACCTCTGCTGGGCCGGCTCTGGGGCCTCTGCCCCACCAGGAGAGGCAGGGCCCTGTGGTCAGGCCTTGTGACTGCCGTTGCCCGGCGGCTCCCTGTGGCTGACTGTGTAGTCCGCGGCGGGCTCAAGCCCCAGCATCTGCCGCTGTACCAGCCTGGCGTAGAGGCCGCCTTGGGTTAGCAGCTGCTGGTGTGTGCCCTGCTGCACTACACGGCCCTTGTCGAGCACCACGATGAGGTGTGCCCGCTCCACCGTGCTCAGCCGATGCGCGATGATGAGCACCGTGTGTTTCTGCAGGTTGCCGTGGATGGCCTGCTGGATCTGCGGACACAAGAGGGCACCGGCTCACTTGGGCGCTGCCACCGCCCACCACCCCTCCCAGTCCTGGCTCAGATCCCGGGTTCACCATATCCCACGGACACTCAGCCTCTCTGGGGCTTCTTCGCCTGTAAAGCGAGGGCTTGCATAGGACCTACTTCCTGAGTTTTTGTCCTTGGGGGACAGAGCTCAGAGCCTGACACGGGGCAGCACTTGGTGAATGACGGAAGGGCCCCTGACATGGTCTTCCCCTAACCTTGGCCTTGGTTAATGGTCTCACCATCAGCCTCAGAGCTCATGCCAACAAAACCAGCATCACCTGCTTCCTCATCCTTCCCTCACCCCCCAAACCTGACTCATCAGCAAATCCTGTAGCCCCATCTCCCCCGGGTCTCTCTGCTCCATCTTTCCACCTCTGCCACCGTTCCTTTTCTCCTGGATCCCAGCAACTTTCCTGACCCCATGTGGATTTAATACTTTTAATCAGTGTTTGTTGAACTCATGCTCCAAGCCCTCCAAGAGCTTCTTGTCCTATTTAGGATAAAACCCAAACTCCTGGGGGGAATTTTTGGGCCATGAAACTCTTCTGCATAACGTGACATCCTGTGTTTGTTAACACCCATAGAATTTGCAACACAAAGGGACCCGTGAATGGTGACCTTGAGTTAATAACAATGCACTAATACCAATGCACTAACACCAGGGCTTCCCTGGTGGCTCAGAGGGTAAAGCGTTGACCTGCAATGAAGGAGACCTGGGTTCGATCCCTGGGTCAGGAAGATCCCCTGGAGAAGGAAATGGCAACCCACTCCAGTACTCTTGCCTGGAAAATCCCATGGACAGAGAAGTCTGGTAGATTATAGTCCATGGAATCGCAGAGTCGGACACGACTGAGCCACTTCACTTTACTTTATACCAGTTTTCAATGGGAACTAATACACTGCTAATGTAAAATGTTAATAACAGGTGACATTGTTTGGGGGGAGGGTATATACGGGAACTCTGTACTTCCTGCTCAATTTTCTGTAAACGTAAACCTATTCTAAAAAAAAATCCAAACCCCTTTCCAGGGCCTGAACGGCTGGTGTACCCACAATGACTCTGTCCTGACCTCACCATGCTCGACTCCCACCATCAACCATGCTGACCTTGGGGGGTTGGCTGTGGACCTGCTCCGAGCCTTTGCCATCACTGCCCTTCTTCCCAGGATGCTCTTACCCAGATCCCCCTGACTGGCTCCTTTCCCTTCTGGTCTCAGCTAAATAGCTACCTGATGACCCTGTCTGCACGTGAATTCTGGGCAGAATTCTGAGCACGTGAATTCTGAACCCTGCACCACATTCCAGTGGGGCTCCTGCAGGGGCAATGACCCCAGCCCCTAAATGCCGCCAGGAGAACTGAGTGTCCTAACCAACACACGCCAGGCGGTGGGTGGCTGAGCTCCCTTTCTTAGGGTACTTACTTACCAAAAGGGGCTTAGAGTTGTCACACCTTCCTCTGTCCCCGGGAGATACATATGCAAATCTCCTAAAGCTCAGGAATGTCTCTCTCTGTCATTCCTTTGAAATGCAGTCATCAGGAAGGATAGGGCCCCATCTCCCAGACTCGGTGGTGGACAGGAATCCTAATTCGAGTGGTTGCCAACTGTCTGCCAGCTCCCAGCCCGTTGTGAGTCTCCCCTGAGCTCTGCCCCCACCCCTTCCCTACATCCTCAATCTCCCTTTGAAATGGCTGCCCCATCACCATCATCACCCCTGCACAAATCTTAGACAGATCTCAGCTCTTTTCCCTGCTTTATTAGCTACTGGATAAAATCTGTTTTCCCAGCTTTAACTAATGGCCGGCTATGTTTCTCAACCTCTCTATCACAGGACTGTTTCATTTTCTACATAGCACAGGCCCCAGGGCAAACCCACCCTTGTCTCCTTGTTATCTGTCTCTCACCCTGGACTGGAAACACCTTGAGGGCAGGGGCCAATGTGACCCTGGCACCCAGAACAGCACCTGGTGCCCGGGAGGCGGGCATTAAATACCGTGTGATAAATGAATGGATCCATGGCAAGATAGGGGTAGCTAAGTCTTTAAATACACTGTGGGCCCCACTTTATCAATGACGTGAGAGTTGGAGTAAGAGAGACACTCAGGTTATGAGCTCCAGGGTGGAGCTCCTAAGCCAGGGCCCACATCTCCTGATGAACCCAGGTGCATTTGGTTTCAACACCTAGAGCCCTGAGGCTGGGCTGAGTGACCACGCCATGGGTCTCCTCTCCGCCCTCAGCTCCAGAACACCCTAATCCAGGAAGCTGGCCTGGGAGAATCCCTACAGCCACCCTGAGCCCTTCCCAGCACCTGTCCGGTGGTCTGCTCCAGCATCACCCGCCACCCCACAACTCACCAGATACTCGCTCTCTGCATCCAGAGCGCTGGTGGCTTCGTCCAGGATGAGAACGGGTGGGTTCCGCACCAGAGCCCGGGCCATGGCCACCCGCTGCTTCTGGCCCCCGGAAAGCTGGGCACCCTTCTCCCCTGTCTCTGCGGGGAGGAGGTACAGGAGCAAGTGAGTGGGAGGGGAGGCTGGGTGGGCCTTGGGGAGGAACGAGCAGTCCCTTGCCTCTGCCTTTCCCTTCTGCCAAGGGAGCTCTGCTCCCCGGGAAAGGTGGGGCTGTGCGAGGGCCACGGGCTGGAAATCTCATGGAACAGTGCTCCTTCTTCTGCTCATAAGGGGCAAGCAAATTATGACTGTGTGCGGTTGGTACCAAGATGCCAACTTTTACTTATTAATCTGGCAAAGCTTCAAACATTTGAGAACACACTGTGCTGGGGTGGCTGAGGGCAAAGGGCACCCCCAGTCTTCCTGGAGTATAGCTGCTGAGATCCCCGTGCTGCGGTGCACACTCCTCTGGGTGTTGGGTTGTGCTGTGTGAGTGCACAGACCACAGTTACAGACACACAACCCCTGGACCAGCAAACCCACTTCTGGGAATATTTCCTGCTCATTTACTTGCTCGTGCGCTGTGACTCACAGCACTGTTAACTGAAAACGACAAAACCCCCAAACCAAAAAACAATACAAATTGTCTATCAATAGGAAACTGAGGAAATCAGTTATTTTTGAGGAAAGTATTATAAAGCCACACAATAGAATACTGTGCAGTAGCTAAAAAAAAAAAGTAGCTTTCTAGGTATCAATATGGAAAAAAATGGTATCACTTAAAAAACCAGGTGCAGAATATAAGGTGCTGTTTTGTTTTTTTTCTATAGATGGTGGGAGGAACTAAAAACACATACTCATATTTGCATAAAGAAACTCCAAAACAACATGTAAGAAATTAATGAAAGAAGCTCTGGTGGGGGCCGGAAGGAACTGGTAGGGAAGACTGGGATGAAATGAAACTTTTCACTGGATGTAATTAGGTCTAATTTTTTAGTTTTGAACTGTGTGAATAGCCCTGCTGCAAGAGTTAAAATTTTAAAATACATTAAATCAAATCTATAAGTTAATATATTGTTCAACTCATTAAATTAAAATACTTATTCACATAAAGTAACTATAAATAATATAATACATATATCATTTTAAAATAATTGTTTCAGAACTAAATTGAGGTGATGGTTTTAAAGCACTGTGAATGTACTAAGTGCCGCTGAAGTGTTCACCTTATTTATTTATTTTTGGCCACACCACACAGCATGTGGGGTCTTAGTTGCCTGACCAGGGATCAAACCCATGCCCCCTGCAGTGGAAGCACAGAATCTTAACCACTGGACCACTAGGGAAGTCCCTGAATTGTTCACTTTAAAATAGTTAAGTTTAGGGACTTCCCTGGTGGTCCAGTGGTTAAGAATCCACCTTGCAGTGCAGGGGATAACTAAGCGTGAGAGCCACAACAAAAGCTCCCAAATATTGCAACCAAGACTCAATGCAGCCAAATAAATAAATAAATATTTTTAAACAGTTAAGTTTATGTTATGTGGATTTCCCCTGAAATAATAAAGAGTAGCTGGCAACGCATAACTCAGAAGGTTGAATCCCTGAGGATGGACCTCCAGGCACAGTGGAGGTGATGATCTGGGCCCTGTACCTGTATTGTAGCCATCCTGGAGCTCCATGATGAAGCCGTGGGCATTGGCCTTCTGGGCAGCCTCCACCACTGTCTCGAAGGGCACAGTGGGCAGGCCATAGGAGATGTTGTCTGTGATGGAGCGGGCAAACAGCACTGGCTCCTGGCTCACCAGGGAGATCTGTGGAGGAGGAAGGAGGGGGCATGGGAGGCCGGGAACGCATCAGTCCAGCTGTCACCAAGAACCTCACCAGCCCCAGGCCTGGCTGATGCCTGGGGCCTCAAGTCTGAAATCTGATCAGGGCCCACGGCTGGCTGCTGCATTCAGTGGCCTCTCTTCTTTCCACACATTGGAGTCTACTTTCTGCACAAGCCCTCAGCCTCCCTGATCAACATACTGGGGGCCCCGCTAAGCTTGCCGCTCTGGGCTCAGCCAAGTTCCCTGACCTCCGAGACAGAGCTCATTGGCTGCCTCTGACCTGGAAGAAAAGAGAGTGAGAGAGTGTGGACTGTGCCTCTGTGAGTGTGTCCACAGCAAGAAGCAAGAGGCCACAGGGACCTCCCTGGTTGGTGCCCCCTCCCTTTTACAGACTAACAGAAAGGAACTATTGTCTCAGGGTCCCAGCTTTAGGAATCTGTATGTAGTTGGAGGATGTCATTACAATACTGTAAAAAGAAAAAAAATCTAATTGTCCATAAATTGAGGATTGATTAAATGATTACAGTTCATCTATAAAATCAAGCTGCTACACGTATATATATTTATATATATATAACTATTCTAGTTTTGTTTTAAAAAATAGTGTATGTGCCTTTATATATTGTTGTTGCTGCTGTTTACTTGCTAAGTCATGTCCGACTCTTTGTGACCCCATGGACTGTAGCCCACCAGGCTCCTTTGTCTATGGGATTTCCCAGGTAAGAATAGTGGAGTGGATTGCCATTTCCTTCTCCTGGGGATCTTCCCAATCCAGGGATTGAATCTGTGTCTCCTGCATCTCCTATATTACAGGCAGATTCTTTTCTGCTGAGCTATCAGGGAAGTCTCTATATGTAGATATGTTTATATAAAGATGGGAAACACGTTGGGAAGGAAAGGATGTTGACTAAACTGATAATGCTGGATCGTGCCATGGGGTGGAATTCAAAAGGTGAGGTGGAGGGGATTCTCACACGTTTGTTATAAAATTCTCTGAATATTTGGGAATATAGTTAGACGGTTGAGTTCTACTGCTTTGGGTTTATGAAAATTAAAAAATTTAAAAAAAAAAATAAATAAAAAAATAAAATAAAAATTTAAACAAAGGATGTTCACAAAAGAGGAAATTCAAAAGTCCAAGAAACATATGAAAAAGGACTTAAAATCTTTAGTCACCAGGAAAATGGAAAAGACCTCAATGAACTACCTCTAGATACTCACCAACTGGTTACAGATACAGGACTGATACTAGCTATCTGAGATTAAGTGTCTGAGCATGTTAACTATTGCAAACCCTGAACAGCTCTGTCCAGGAGCCACTTCCAGAACTCTAGTGGGCAGCAGCCTGGTGCTGGCATACCTGAGACCACTTCTCCACCATCTACCCCTGGTTATATACACATGAGTGGGAAAAGGTCACAATCTGTGGCTTCCACCAGCGTCTACAACTAGCTGGAAGTTCTGGAATCTCTGTGCCAACCGAGGCTCTCGCATAACTTAAATGTCTGTTGACGATGTAAATGGTGTCTGCTTAATAGCTGGTATTTCCTGTATAGTGTGCAACCTGAACAACCGTCCAGGGTGTCCCTGCTCTTACATCAGCTCAGGGTCAGATGTTGTGTATACCTGTCTGAGAAGATTACCAAAAACTGTGTAAGGTCGAGAATAGCCTCCTTTAAGTACTGGAGATAATTTAAATGTGGAAAACCTGAACTCTCCTTCACTGCTGGTGGGACTGTAAAGTTAAAAAAAGAAAAAAGTAAACCACCTTAATGGCAGGAATTACTAGAGCTGAGGATACGCATCCACTCTGGAAGAACTACCCGCCTGTGCATACCAGGACACACAGTATCAGTGCTGTCCATACCAATATTGTTGCCAATACTAAAAAGTAGGAAGCACCCCCAACTGCCCATCGAGAAACAGAATGTGTAAGTGGACTGTGACATGTTTTCACAGTGGATTATCTCCCAGCAATGAAAATGAAGGAACGACAAACACAGCCTCAACCTGGAAAACTCACAAATAACGCTGAGTGGAGGAAACAAGACACAAAGAATACACATGTTATGACTCCAGTCAGATGAAGTTCAAAACTAGCAAAACACAGCTGCGCTGTCTGGGGAGGCACACAGCGATGGGAAGAACAAAAGAAAAGCAAGAAAATGATGATTATGAAAGTTGGGTGAGATGGCACTTCTTGGGAGGAAAAGAAGGGGCACATGGAGTGGGGTGGGTGGGGGGGTTCTGGAGTGCTGGAATGTTCTATTTCTTAAACTGGGTGGTGTTACGTTGGTGGTAATCCTTTTTTTTTTTAATATATATTTTATTTGGTTGCATTGGGTCTTAGTTAGAGCATGTGGGATCTAGTTTCCTGACCAGGGATCAAACCTGGGCCCCCTTCATTGGGAGCACAGAGTCTCAGCCACTGACGACCCGGGAAATCCCCATGATAATCCTTTGAACTGTGTGTGTATCCTGAGCCCTCCTGCCTGCATCTGTTAGTGCTCACGAGAGAAGGTCAAACAGGTAAAGGGCGGAGGAGGGCGGCAAAAGCCCATGCACCTACCACTCGGTGTAAGTACTTGTGGTCATAGGCGCCGATGGGCTTCCCATCCAGCAGCACTTGGCCCCCCTCCAGTGGGTAGAAGTTCTCCAGGATGTTGACGCATGAGCTTTTCCCGCTGCCAGATGGCCCCACGAGCGCAGTCACCTTTCCTGGGGACAGGCTGAAGGAGACGTTCTGCAAGGAACACGCAGACACAAGGTGGGGCTGCTGGCTCACTCAGAGGCTCTGGTCTCAGAGGCCCTGGGCACCCTTCCCAGCCTGCCCCATTGCCAACGCCCCCAGAAGGCTCTCCTTTCTAGGCCTTGACAGCACTTTCATACTCGTCTCCTTTGCCTGGAATGTTCTCTCTGCAGAGAGCCATTGGCTGGCTCCTGCTCCTTGTTTAGGTCCCAGATCAAAAGTCACCTCCCCCGAGAAGCCCTCTTGGACTATTAATACCATCTCTGCAGACTACCCCGATTTATTGCCTTCCTAGCATTTCTCTTAGAATCCTTTTGTTAATGCTCTGCCTTCCCCAACAAGAGCCCAACTCCAGGAGTGGAGAGACTCTGCTTTTCATATTCTCGGCTGCACTGCCATGGCCTGGCCTGTAGGAGATGCAAGAGAGATGGGAGGAGGGAAAAGATGATTGCGGGTGGTGGTGGGGGGTTCTCAGGCCCTCTCTCACCTGCAAGACTTGGGTGTGGGGCCGAGTGCGGTAGGTGAAGGTCACGTTCTCAAAGTCCACCCGGCCCTCCAGGTGGTCAGGGGCCAAGCTCCCGTCATGCACCATGGTCGGCTGCCGGTCAATGAACTCGAACACCTTCTCGGCAGCCCCTACTCCTTGCATCAGGCCACTGTAGACGGAGCCCACGGACTGTGGAGGGAGGAGAAACATGTTCCTGACCCAGTGACACTCCAATCCTAGGTCCCCTCTACATGGTGCCGGAGGGATGAAGGGGGTGTAGAGAGAGCAAGAACACAGCAGCAGGTCTGATGGGGGGTGGGCGGGGTACGGTCACAGGAGGCTGTCGGAGCCCCACCTGCTGGTACAGCAGATCAGGATGATGATGCAAAAAATGAAGAGAGTGATAAAAAATACTGATGCTTTATGTGTTACAGCTGAACCTCACCACTGTCCAGCAGGGTAGGCATTATCACCCCCCGGAAGAAGAAATGGAATTGCAGAGAAGCCAGAATGTAGCAGAACAGGAACTGGACCTTCCTCTTTCAGCTGCCACAAGATTTTTAAATTTTGATGATAAAAATGGCCCTAAATTTATACTATATGTTTCCTTGGGTAAAAATATACACAAGTATAAATGTGAATAATGACTCATTTTACTGAGTACATGTATATCTTATGAGGTAGCTGCTATCGTTAGCTCCTTTGCGGTGATAAGGAAACTGAGGCGCAGAGTGCTCAAGTAACTTCCCCCAGGTCACACAGATGGAGAAGCGGCAGAGCCAGGATTCGAACCCAGGCATCCTGGCTCCCGAGTTCAGGCCCTTATGACCTGTGACTGCGGGTCCTGGTTGATGTAATGGGGGTAATATCAGTACCTGTATCGTGGTTCTGTGAAGACAGTACTCAGCACATAGGAAGCCCTCAACACACCACAGCTGTTAACATCCAGATGTAATTACTCATTAAGACACAAGTGCTGTGCAGACATGGTCCTCTAGCCCTCATCCCAGCGGTGCCCCGGTTATCAGGGCGCTGTGTCTTTCAAGTCCTTTTTCTGCTTTTACAAACACATGCATGCACGTAATTAAATAATTTTGAGACGAAAGAAAACCACGAGATCAGACCACCCCTATGACTCAGAGATTAGCTTTTTCACTAATTCTGTATCTTAGGGTTCTCTGCACCAGTGCACGCAGCCCTGTCTCACTCCTGTGGCTGCTGCCTAGTTTTGGTAGCACAGATGGACTGTTTCTGGCATAGATTATACCGTATTGCCCAATCGCTGGTTGACGAGCATTTAACTTTTCACTGTTACAAACAATGCCACACTGGACATCCTGGGACACATGTCTTTGCCCACTGCTGTGGATGTTTCTGAAGCATGGCTTCCTTGACACTGATTCAAATGACACTGCAAGTCTGACTGGAGCCAAGGCCAAGTGCCATCTGCAGAAGACACTAACCACCCCCCGACCCCCACACCTTTGGGCTTTTATCACTGCAAGACACACAGGCTCTACCTGAGTGCTGGAGGGCTTTGTGGGGGGGGTGGGATCAGACCAGAGAACCAACACCCTCACTCTGCGTATCCTCTGGAAGTGACTGATGGCAATTTAGGCACAAGCTCCCCAGCTCCCTCATCTCAGGACCTGCTGGTGGGAGAAGCCAAATTAAGACTTAATCTACAAGGACTTCCCTACTGCTTCAGTGGCTAAGGCTCCATGCTCCCAGTGCAGGGGGCCCGGGTTCGATCCCTGGTCCAGGAATTAGATCCTGAATGCTGCAACTAAGACCAGACACAGCCAAATAAAGTTTAAAATAAAATTGAATACTGTATGCATGTATGTGTGTATATATATATAAAGACAGAATCCATTTAAAAAACAAACCCACTCTGCTCTTTTTCCATAGAGCTGCTCTTTAAAGTGGGTTAAAATAAAGTCAGACCATCTGGCTTGGAACTGGGAACCCCTGCGAACATGGGGGGCAAATCACTGAACCACTCTGAGCCTCAGCTTATTTTTCTGGGAAGTGGGGACCCGGGGATCACTGAGACCTCGTACAGGTGCTCAGGAGCATCTTCTGAAATAATTTCTGTTGCTGCCACACATTAGTGTTAGTTTAGTTGTTGGTATTATCATGTCCTTTAGAAAGAAATGCCACCTCCTGCGGACCGTGGAGCACCCCCATTCAGATCCCTCCCCCTTACCCTCTCCCTCCTCCCCAGGACACCCCCTTCCCCAGCCAGCCCCTCACCTCCATACAGTCTCCCAGGACAAACTCATAGATGATGAAGGAGATGAGGTTGCCACTGGTCATCTGCCCCGAGATGACAAGGTGGCCCCCGTAGTAGAGGATGCTGACCTGGACCACAAGCAGTGTGAGCTGGAGGGCAGATGGAAAGCGGAGTCTGACTCACGGGGGGCCTTGACTCAGATCCACAACCCCATTCCCTCTGTCTCCCCGCCCCACAGGCTGCAGGGGAGGTGAGAGCAGCTGTGGGCTCCGCACTCATAGTCACAAACTGCAAGTCCAGCCAGCGGCAGGGACGGCCTCCCACGAGCTGGTGCCCCTCTGTCACTCACACCCTCCCCACCCCCACTAGGGAGTTTTTCCCTGCAAAGGCCCCCTGCTGGAACAGGCCATGAGCCTGGTCAGGAACAAGGCTTTCTTTGTCAGGCCCTGGTGTACACACACACACACACACACACACACACAGAGTTTCCAAGCACCTCAGCGAGGCCAAACTGGAGCTATTCGTCTCCTCCTTATTGGGAAGAGCATGGTTCAGAGAGGCTGAGTCCTCTGGCTAAGGTCACACAGCAAGCCAGGCCAAGCAGATGAGGTCTGTATTACCAGGAAGGAGGGGCTGTGTCTGGGGTGTGCTTGCCTCCCACCTGCTCCGGTGCTGGGGGAGTGTCTTCAGGAGGAGTGGGACCTGCACACCCACGACACAACCCACTCGGGGCCCCTATCTGCCCCGCCTCATTCGAAGCCAGCGGTGCTGGGTCGGAACTAGACCCACAGCTGGACCACAGTGCCTTTGCACAAGCAGCAAGAGGCACCCTGACTTGTAGGCAGACTGCCAGGAGACTTGGCTAGCTGGATTTCAGGCCTTTCTCCCCTCTAGCTGGGCACTTTTGAGGAGGGGTTACCTTGGGTGGGGGTAGGTCCCAGAAGTTCCTCATCCCCTGCTTGTCTGTAGACCACCGGCTCCTTCCTTGCCCTAAATTCCAAACCCTCCTCATGCCTACCCAGCTCTTCTCCGAAAGCCACCCTCAGGTGTGGCCAGAGTGACAGGCCCCATGTGCTCCTTCTCCAGGAGGGGCTGGAACGCATCCCCAGGGAGTGAGCCGGACACTCTAGGACCTGCCGGGAAGCTGCCCAGGTCACATCCCCAGATGGCCTCGGGGTGACTCCCCACCTTGGCAGGGGTGTCTCCCCAACAGGGAAAAGAAAGTTCCTGCCCGGCCGCCTCACACCCAGGTGAGAGGTAAGAGGGGGTGTCCTGGGGGGACATTCACAGGAGTCTACGTTTCTTTCTAGACAGATTCTCTGGGGACAAGCAGAAAGTCAGGACAAAGTCAAGCGTCACACCAGCATGCAGGGACCTGGGCTAATGTCCTGACCAAGGGGCCCCCATCTTTGCGTCAGACCTGCCCAGGCTGGGGGCACATACCCCGCTGCCCCAGACGTAGTACATGTAGGCCGCAGCTTCCTTCCTGTTCAGCTGGTACACCTGCTGCAGCTTCCGCGAGTACACCTCCGCCTCCTCCTCCTCGTTGGCAAAGCTCCGCACTGTCTTCATGGCGCTGATGGTCTCCTCGGCTGTGCTGCTGGCTCTGGCCAGAGCACTCTGGACCTCTTTGGAGAGCCTCTATGGGTGGGAGTGGAGACAAGAGGAGGAGACCTCAAAACAGACAGGCTCACCCTCTGCCTGAGCCCCAGGTCTCTCTGGGGTTTTCTGTCTTTAGTTGGTGTCAGGTCTATGCAGGGAGTTCCAGGGACAAGGGGATGAGACTTAGCTCCCCTTCTTCCCCCATCTCCTTCTAGTGTGATTTGCTGAGCTCAGACAACAGACTCCAGCTGGGCTTTGGGGGTGAGCTCCTGAGGCTCTATCTCCTGAGGGACGGGGCGCTGATCGTGAAGTTATCTCTAGTATTCAGAGGAAGTTATGCATGACCATACATAATCTTCTCAGAAAAACGAGTCTCGATACCTGATCCTAAGCTGGCATAAGAGCAGGGATGCGCTCTCTGGATGGTTGTTCAGGTTGTACACTGCACAAGAAACACTACCTATTAAGGAGGCACCGTTTACATCCAGCGACATACATTAAATTATGTGAGAGACAAAACTGGCACAGAGATTCCAGAACTCTTAGCTGAGTTCTAGATGGTGGTGGAGGCCACGGGCTATGAAATCTGCCCACATTGTGTGCTTATAACTGGGGATGGATGGCTGAGAAGTGGTCCCAAGTACATGACCACTGGACTGCTGCCCACAGAGTTCCGGAAGCAGTCCCTGGGCCTCGCTATTCAGGCTTTGCGATAGTTACCACACTCAGAACTTCACACCAGCCAGGAAGGTTGCCCAGGAGGCTACATTGGCATGTCTCATGACCTGCGAGTCACGCCCAGGCCATCGGAAACACACAGTGTACTCAGGCTCAGGCACCGTGGGAGGAGCCACACTGCCTTGAGTCATGTCTGGCTGTGGACAACGTGTGTGGCTTGTGGTGATGACTCAATGATGGTATCCTATACATGGGGTACAGGTACAGGTAAACAGGGCTTGCCTGAAGCCTCACTCCTGAACTAGAAGGTGGAGCCTGAGGTGTGCACAGAGGCAGGGCTGATGTGATGCAGGGCGGTCCAGGGCTTCCTGGCCCCTCCCAGGGGCTGGCAGGAAGGCAGGAAGGGTGGGGTGGAAGGGAAACTGCTCCGACTCCAACTCATATATTTACTTTCTCTCCTCAGGGGCGAAAACAGCGAGGCCAGTGATCCAGAGCTGCGGGGGAGAGGGCCCTCCTGGGTGACTGGGCTCTGCAGGAGGACGACACAGTGGGCTGTGGGGAATGGATTCATTCAGGTGCTGGCCTCAGGTCATGGGCACTAAGGGTCCTGACCAAGTGGGGACCTCAGGGTCCAAGCGCCCTGCTCAGGAGTGCTCCTGTCCCCCTCAGGCCTGAATCACTTGGGAAGGGGCTGCCTGCACCTGCCTGCACCCACCCTGGGTCCCTGAGGGCTCAGAGGCACCCACCACTGTGGGAAACAGGAGGAAGGTGAGGCAGGGGCCTAGCTTACAGGCTGATCCTTCTGACAGAGGAAGCACTGGGGGCAGCTGGAGGGGACTGCTGCTTGCCCATCACTGCATCGTGGGTGAGGGCCTCGATCATGGGGGCCTGAGCACCTCCAATCCTGCCCCAAACTTGAACATACACTCTACAGAAAAAGAGCAAACTTTGCACTCAGAGTGAAACCCAAACTTCCCACAAAGGCCTATACCATCTAACCCCCTCATCACCTCCCAGGTCTCTCCTCACTCCTGGTTCCGGCCTCACCAGCCTTCCTGAGGCTCCTCAAACAGGCCAGTCACGTTCCCACCTCAGGGCCTTTGTACTGGATGTGCCCTCTGCTTGGAACGAGCTTCCCCAATATGTCCACCTCTTTACTCAAAGGCTACTTTCTCAGAAAGACCAATTTAAAATTGCAGCCTGGGACTTCCCTGGTGGTTCAGTGGTTAAGGATTCACCTGCCAATGCAGGGGACACAGGTTCCATCTGTCTTCCAGGAAGATCCCACGTGGCTTGTGGCAGCTAAGCCTATGCACCACAATTATTGAGCCTGCACTCCAGAGCCTGTGCTCTGCAACAAGAGCAGCCACCGCAATGAGAAGCCCGTACACCACAACTAGAAAGTAGTCCCTGCTCACCACAATGAGAGAAAGCCCAAGCACAGCAATGAAGATGCAGCGCAGCCAAAAGCAAAATAAAAATTTTAAAAAAGGATAGCAAAAGAAAGACATTTAACTTTAAAAATAAAATAAAACTGCAATCAACCCTAATGCTCTCTATTTCTTTTCATTTATCTCTTCATCTCCTCCAACTTTTATTGTATTATATCCCTAGTTGTTAAGTCGTGTCCGACTATTGTGACCCCATGCCTGGCAGGCTCCTCTGTCCATGGGATTCTCCAGGCAAGAATACTGGAGTGGGTTGCCAGTTCCTCCTCCAGGGAATCTTCCCTACCCAGGAATCAAACCCGGGTCTCCTGCATTGCAGGCAGATTCTTTACCAACTGAGCTATGACTGTATTATATATTTCCATCATTATCACTGTTGCTATTTATTGGCTGGCTCTATTAGAATATAAGCTCCCTGGGGACAGGGGTCCTGTCTGATTGATGTATCCCAGTGCCTGGGACTTAGCAGGTGCTCAATAAACATTGACTGAACGAATGAATGACTGAATGCAAACTCAGTTTTAAGACAAGGCCCTCACTAGCCCCCAGCGGCCCTCTGAGCCCATCCTAAGGGATCATTTGAGAGCTGCTGGTGGGGAGACCCCTGTGGGGGTCAGGCGGGGCCTACCTTGTAGTACTTGCCATAGATGTCGGACACCATCATGATGATGGGGAAGCCCATGAAGGTGACCAGGGAGAGCTGCCACGAGAGGCTGAACATGAAGACCACCACGCCTGTGACTTTAACCGTGTTCCGCAGGAAGATGTTGATGTTCTGGGAGACCAGGTCGCTGACCATGGTGGTGTCCGAGGTGAGGCGGGAGATGAGGTCCCCTGGAACACAGGCCTCTCAGCTCCCTCTGCAGTAACAGGGCCACTGAGAGCGGGGGCGGGGGACCCTTGGGGAACTTGGACCTTCCCTATCTTCTGGGCTGGGCTGCAGGGGGGACAGGGTGAGTCGATGGCCCTGAGGGCTGCTCTGAGCCCAGCCCTTATCCCCAGCATCTGGTTTCAGCTTCAGCATCTCCCAGAGCACAGACGAGGCAGCTGAGGCTCAGAGAGGGGAAGAGTCTTGCTCAGCGCCACATAGCATGGCCGTGACTGAGCCAGACCTGAACCCGTGGCCCTTCCCTGTCACTGGCAGAGGGGTCACTCCCCTCTTCAGCCTCATGGTAATAACAATCTGAGCTATGGAAGAGAGAGGAACAGACCGACCCTTACTGATGGCTGGATACTGGGCTAAGACCTTGACAATCCCGTGGGGCAGCTGTTATCGTTCCCATCTTACGGAGGAGAAAACAGAGGCTCAGGAAGGTGAAGTCAGGGATGGGGCCTGCACCTAGGCTGGGCTGCCTCAGAGACTGGATCTCGGCCTCTCTGTTCTGTCCTGTCCCCTGCCCTGCTCACCCCCACAGGCCGGAGGAGTCCTGGCCCATGTGCTTCCCGCAAGCCAGTGGGAGGTGAGGCCTTGGTTGCTTCGGGGACAGGGTGGCCTGGCCAGGGTCCTAGAGTGGCCAGAGCTCACAGCAAAACCTCAGACCAGCTCCCCAGGGCTCAGGGGGGCTGGAGGCCCAGGCCAGCCACCAGGGTCATCCCCACCCTGAACTGGATGGCAGGGAGAGCCAGCAGGACTGAGAACACCGATTCACACATTTACATCCTCAACATGGGGCAGGCCCACCTGGCCGGGCCCAGCCCCAGGTCGCCAGAGGCCCCCAGGAAGACCAACCTGTGCGATTCTCATCAAAGAAGCTTGTCTCCTGAGACACCAGCGAGCGGAAGAGACGGTTACGGAGACGAATGTTCAGTCTGGCAAATATGAGGGTAAAAATGCCGCCCCGAATACCTGCGGCAAATGAGCTAATTGCAGATAAGAGATGTTATGTATAGCACGACATCCTTCCGGCAACTGACCCCCACCCCTCACTGCTCCCTCCCCACTGCTAGCAGGCCAGGGCCTTCGCAGGGGTGAGGGACCCCAACCTGGAGCCCACTCTCTGGGGCTGGCACTGCCAGGCGGTCACCCTGTTCCCAACAGGAGCCCCCAGGATGAGGGCACAGGGGGAACTTCTTTTACTGTGGGCGAGAAGCCCAGCTCCACCCATCAGGCCCCTTGCCTTTCCAGAACAGCACAGACAAAGCTGGCCCTTGTTTCCTGCCTGGAAAATAGTTGGGGGTGGGGTGGTGCTGAAAGGGGAACCCCGAGGACTGAAGTCATTTTTAGGGACAAGAGGGGTGTGGCTCTAGGGTGGGGCTCAACCAAATAGGCAGAACTAAGCCAGTAGCTGGGTTGTTGGTTACCATGGGGACCAGCTGAGGGACAGGCCTTAGCCTCCCATCCCAAGGGGCATTTCTTGGGCCTCTCTGGCCCCTTTTCCTCTCAGGAGCTACCCCATCCCCGTTCCCAGCTGCAGGCCTGGTGGGTGGGTGCAGGCAGGGGGTTGCTACCTGCCGATGGCCAGCACACACATGACGATGACGGCCGTGCTGAACTGCTCCATGCTTTTCTGGATGACGATGCCATCAATGGCCCGGCCAGTGTAGTAGGGAAGGAAGGTCTCTCCTGCCGGAGACAGGGCGGGCTCATGGGGGCGTCTGCAGCCAGGAGGGGGATCTGGAAGCCCCCAGGCTACCCTCACTGCTTACTCCACCTGTGGGGTTTTCTCTCTCTCCAAACTCCTGCTTATTACCCAGGCAGGGGCGGGGAGGGGGCCCCCTCTTTTCAGAGATCAGGAACACGGGAAATGTGTTATTCAGTCTATACTGACTGGATCCTGTTATCATGAATAATGGCTCCCAGACGTGGAGAACACAGAGCCATGGGGCTCCTGGGTGATGGTTCATCCCCTCTGCATGAGGACTCAGAAGGCGACCCTGTTATCACCCATTTTACAGATGAAGAAAGTGGAGCCGAAAAGATGAGCTGAGGCTCACCGAATCACACCACCAATTGATGACTGACAGCCACCAAAGTTCACTTCTTTCTTCTCTCTGCCAGAGGGTTTAGAGTCCACATTCTAGAAGCTCAGAAGATGTTGATGTTCTGCTTCTGAGCAATGCTAGAACTGCCACCCCACCCCTCTTGGTCGGGCACTTTACAGCTTGACAGATAATTTCTTACCCATGTGTCTCGCTGTATCTTCACATCAATCCTGGGTGTGGCGGGGGGAAAGGGGCATCCAGCAGAGATGTCATCCCCATTTCACTGAGGTGGAATGGGAGACTCAGAGAGGCTGAGTAACTTGCTTGACATCACACAGCAATTAAGAGGACGGCAGGACTCAAACCCAAACCAGCTTCCAGTCTGGGGACTCATTCCTTGTGCCTTCCCTCCCAATAACCTGGAATGAATGTCCCACTCTCATGGAAACGATGGACACGAAATGGGAGGTGGTCAGACCAGCCTGTGTCCAGTTTTCACTGCAGCTCTTCTGGCAGCCACAGCCCGGGTCAGCACCAGGCATAGAGGAGGTGCTCAACAAAAGTCAATCAGTGCACCCTGTGCAGGTCTGGTGAGTCCCTCCCTGGTCAGCTCTGCAGAACTGGCTCAGCCAAGACAGTGAGGCCTTCTGTGGGGTTCTGGCGCCCTCTGCTGGAACCACAGGGTGGCTACAGAGCGGGCCTCCATTTCCCCTGCCCTTGGCCAGATGGAGTCTCCAGCCAGAAGTTCTGCCTCAGCTGAATCTCTGCTTCAGTTTACCCATGGGGAAGTAAAGGGCCTGAGGAGCTCCAGAAGAATTTTCAGTCCAACAAGCACCAGTGATGATATTAACCACCAGAGACATTCATGGAGCCCTTGCTGGGTGGGGGCGCTGAACTAATAAGCAGGTAGGCAAACTCTTTTGTTGAATCTGCCCAAGAACCAGGTGAAACTCTCTGGTCTGCCAGCAAATCTTATGCCTCTACTTTCAAAATATTTCCAGAATTTGCTGCCTCTCCCTCTGCTGTCCCACCTGGCTTTGTCAACGTCCTTCTCCTTGCTGCCACCTTTGTCCCCATCAACCTGTTCTCCACTCCCAGCAGACAGCAGGAGCCTGTGAAACCCAAGTCAGATTGTCTCACCCTGGATCAAGGTCCTCACGGCGGCTGATACCCCCTGCCTGACTGGCCCTAGTACTGAGCTACTATCTTCTACTCTCCCTCTACTCTCTCTACTTTTCCTTTAATAATCAGGCAGCTTTCTGCCTCAGGACCTTTGCATAGGCTGTTCCCTCTGCCTGGACCACTGTTACCACAGATAGCGGCTCCTTCACCTCTTTCAAGTCTCAAATGCCTCCCAATAATCCTCTAAATGCAGTATTATCATTCTTCCCATTTTACAGATGAGGAAACGGGGGCTCAGAAAGGTTAAGTCATTTGCCAAAGGTTATTGTAGTTAGGTTGCCATGAAATCCGTATTAAAGAATCTCAATGGGAGACACTCAACACTAAATTTAAACTTTTTTTTCCACAATGGGCAGTTTTCCTTTTACATTATAAGGTTTCAGAAAAATCTAGGCCCTACTGGATGTTTATTGATTGAAAAATAATTGTTAATCACAGTGTGTGCACATGTGCTCAGTCGCTCAGTTGTGTCCGACTCTTTGTAACCCCATGGACTGTAACCTGCCAGGCTCTTCTGTCCATGGAATTCTCCAAGAATACTGGAGTGGGTTGCCATTCCCTTCTCCAGGGGACCCTCTTGACTCAGGAATTGAACTCACGTCTCCTGCATTGGCAGGCAGATTCTTTACCACTGCACCACCTGGGAAGACCAACAACCATAGTATTTAACTTTTGTGAAGTACCTAGTTTTGCCAGGCACTGTGCTTCACCTCATTTAATTTTCACAATAACCTGGGACTTCCCTGGTGGTCCAGTGGTTAGGACTCTGCACTTCCAGTGCAGGGGATACAAGTTCAATCCCCAGTCAGGGAACTAAGATGCCCTGTGGTGCAGCCGAAAAAAAAAATTCACAAAACTCTGACAAAGCCCTCATGAAAGGATGAGACACTGAAGTTTGGCCATGGTAAGTAAACTCGACTAAAACTATCTGAGACTTCCCTGGTGGTCCAGTGGTTAAAAAACTACACTTCCGATGCAAAGGGTGCAGCTTTGATCTCTGGTTGGGGAACTAAGATCCCAGATGAGGCGTGGTGTGGCCAAAAAAATAAAACAATGAATGAAGTTGGGGGCCTGATCTCAAGCTGAAGCCCTTGACCTCAACATAACCCTACAGGCTGGCACAATCTGCTCGGCTGTATTTTAGGACATCTGTATCCCTGAGCGTACAACAGCTCACAACAGTGCCCTGTCAGGCGGGGGAAGCAAGGCCGTGTTGGAGACAACTGCCAACATGGGCAGGATGGTCATTCACTCATTCATCTACCCAGTGAGTCTGATTCTGTGCCAGGTATTGGGGGCCCTGAAGGAGTCAGACCTGACCTCTGACCCCAAGGGGCTCCAAGCCTGAGGGGAGGCAGCAGAGTAGATGCAAGATACTCCTGTCACCAGAGCTGTAGCTAAGGACCAGAGTCAATAGAATCCCAGTAGGCTGCTCACGAGCAGACTGCTGACCTCGTAGCATGAGGAGGAGAAGCAGTCTGGTTAAATGACAAGGGGTCATCTCAGTACTAACGGCCACTAAAACTTACTGGGAGCTTTCCATGTGCCAGGAGTTGTCCGAGGCAGCCTACTTGTATGAGCTCACTGAACCTCACAACTGCTGATTTTATAGATTTTACGTGCCTAAAATCATACAGTGGTCAAGGGGCCGGAACTGAGAGGACAGAGGGTAGATGGTACATGGAAAGGGGCTCTAGGGCTCGCCAGTCCTCTCTGAGATCACTGTGGCTCTGTGGCTGCTTCCAGACTCTGTCCCTCTGTGAGTTAAATATGTAACAACTCACAGGAGTGAACATCCCTGTACTGACCGTATGGAAAAAGCTCTGTACCTCTCCTTCTCCTCTCAATCCTTTCTGTTTGATTGTTTGTCTGTGCCTCGTGGCATGTGGGATCTTAGTTCCCCGATCAGGGATTGAACCCATGACTCTTGCATTGGAAGCTTGGAGTCTTAACCACTGGCTCGCCAGGGACGTCCCTCTCCTCTCTGTCTTTATTCCAACTTTACAACATCTTGTAACAAGGATGCTAGCAACCCCCATTTCACAGAATAAAGATGTGAAGCTATGAAAGGTTGGATCATCCACCCACGGTCACACAGCCAGGCCTGGAGCAGGAATGGAAATGGTACCTGGGCCGTGTCACCCCCAGAACCCACAGAGTTTCCACCCTGCGATGTCAGCTTCCCACTGTGTTGCTGAAGTGGCACTTTCACTGTTCAGACCAGACCGGAGTAACAGATATCATTTATATCACCAACCAGGACACACACACAGGTGCATACAACTAGGATACAAGTTTCATGCAACTTAAGCTCATCGGACACGACTGAGCGACTGAACTGAACTGAACTGAAGCTCATCACAGACTATATACCCTGATGGCTCTATTCTGCTTCATTATAAAAAATGCTTTGAACCCAGAAATGCCACTTATCTGTAGGATGACTTCTTTAGATATACCCACATTTATAGGAAATGTGTATAAACAAGAAAAAAGACTCAAAACCACCCAAACAGGAGACTGACTAAATAATCTATGGTACAGTCACACGGTGGGATATTATGCAGTCAAAAACAAAATGAGGAACTAATTGGGAAAATTCTAGGGTATATTATTGTTGTTATTATTTTATACGGCTGCACTGCATAGCAAGATCAAACAAGTCAGTTCTAAAGGAAATAAACCCTGAATATTCATTGGAAGGACTGATGCTGAAGCTGAAGCTCCAGTACTTTGTACATGTGCTGCTAAAGTGAGCATTGAAGCTCCAATACTTTGGCCACTTGATGCAAAGAACAGACTTATTGGAAAAGACCCTGATGCTGGGAAAGACAGCTAAGAGGAGAAGGGGGCGCAGGGGATGAGACAGTTAGATGACATCACTGACTCAGAGGACATGAGTTTGAGCAACTCTGGGAGACAGTGGAGGACAGAGGAGCCTGGCGTGCTGCAGTCCCTGGGACTGCAAAGAGCCAGACACAAACTTCGACTGAGCAACAACAACAGCGCAGCACGTTGGATCTTAGTCCCCCTACCCGGGACTGAAGCTGCGCCGTTGCATTGGAAGCTCCGAATCTTAACCACTGGACCCCCAGGGAAGTCCCCAGGATATATTAAGTGAGAAAAGCAAGATACAGACTAGAGGGCAAAAGGAGGGGGGAGAGAGGCGTACATGCACTTCTTTGCTGATAGCTGTATAAAGAAACACTGGGAGCACATATAAGAAATGAATAAAAGCAGTTTCCTGCCCACTTGGAAGTTGCTGGAACCATTTCCTGTAGTTAGCCCTGGGCAGGAGGATTTAGGGTTGTCAGGGGGGCAGAATTAGGGTGAAACTCTCAATGTTTACCTTTGCGAATTAATTTGATGTTTGAACCATGGAAGGAAGATATTAAAACTGGAGAGGATGGGGCTTCCCTGGTGGCTCAGTGGTAAAGAATCCGCCTGCCAATGCAGGAGATTCGGATTAGATACCTGCTCCAGGAAGATCCCACATGCCGCGGAGCAGCTAAGCCCGTGCGCCACAACTACTGCGCCTGTGCTCTGGAGCCCGGGAGCCACTACTGAAGCACGCGCGCCTAGAGCCTGTGCTCCATAACAAGGGAAGCCGCCGCAATGAGAACCCTGTGCACCGCAACCAGAGTGGCCCCACTTGCCACAACTAGAGAAAGGCCCGCACAGCAGCAAAGACCCAGTACAGCCAAAAATACGTAAATAAATAAACTTTTTAAAAATTGTATAAAATTTTTAAAAAACTTGAGCGGAAAGAAGAGGTGGTTACCCCACCACCACCACCACAAACATATCCCCTGGGTGCCCACCAGGCCCTGCGGGCCAGCACTTACCCAGAGCCGCCACGATGAGGAAGAAGGAGGCTGCCACGAGGAAGGCAATGTCGGGCTTGGTGTAGGATAGCAGCTTCTGCAGCGTGGCCCCGGACGCCTGCTCCGGCGCGGGCCGGTCCTCCCCGGGGAAGCCCTCGCCTTCGCCCTCGGCCCCAGCGCCCCGGCCGAGGGCCTTGGCGTCCGGCCGCACCGTGGACAGCAGCCACCAGAGCAGGAAGGAGGCAGCGAGTGAGACGTAGGTCCACACGAAGAGGGCCCAGAACCACGGGTCCCGGACCGGCTTGCGTACCTCGGAGAAGAGCAGCAGCTTCACCATGGTATAGATGCCCCCAAAGAGGCAAACGAGGGCGATGACCGTCCACGAGGCCCGCAGCCTCTGGGGCCCCAGGGTGCTGTTCTTGGCCACACCGATGGTGGCCCCCAGCAGCAGGCAGCTGCGGTACAGGCAGGCCGCCCAGAGGTCCAGCACCGAGTCAAAGATGTTGAAGTGGCGGATGTCCTCCAGCAGGCTGCGGTCCAGGTGGCTGAGGATGTAGATGGCCGTGGTCATGCCGACGTCCAAGCTCATGAAGGCCAGGGTCACCACCACCGCCTTCCACAGCTGCATCCTGCTGGCCAGGGGTAAGCAGGCACCAAGGGGCAGGCTCTAGCTCATGGGGGCAAGGCCATTGTCTGTGGGGCGAGGCCAGACCTGCAGGGGGCAGTGGGGTGAGGGGTGAGGGCCTGCTGCTTGCTGGCTGTGTGACCTTGAGCAACTCACTTGACATCTCTGAGCCTCAGATTTCTCACCGGTAAAATGGCAGTGACAAATTACACAGGGGTAGGGTGAAGGTTCCACTCATTCAAGGAATATTTATTGAGTTCCCTCTGTGGGCCAGACTCTGTTCTTTGTGCTGAGGATTTAAAAAAATTATTTATTTAGCTGCACCGGGTCTTAGTTGCAGCATGCAGGATTTTTAGTTGTAGCATTCCAGCTCTTAGTTGGGGCATGTGGGCCAGGTTCTCCAACCAGGGACTGAACCCGGGTCCCTGCACTGGGAGCTCTGAGTCTTAGCCACGGGACCACCAGGGAAGTCCATGTGCTGGGGATTTAACTGTGAACCAAAACAACAAAGATCCCTGCTCTTGAGGAGATGGGACATTCATGTCAGAGACAGACAAAAAGTAAGTGATACAGTGTGTTAAGAGACTAGGGCTTGTGGGGGAAGAGTTGGGTGTAAGGGATGTGAGGGAAATTTTAAATGGGGGTGCAGGGAAGAATTTTCTGTGAAGGTAACACTTGAGTAAGACTGAAAGAGGTGAGGGAGTCTGCCATGTGCATACCTGGGGGAAAAGCATTTTGGACAGGTGGAACAGACATGGCGAGAGCCCTGAGGTAGGAATGTGTTGAGGGAGACAAGGAGACCTGGGGGTCTCTGATGCCCCATCTGCAAAATGGGCAAAGCTCCAGAGTCCCCAAAGGAGGAGAGAGGCATGGAGCAACAGGAGGGGTGGCTGTGAGTAGCAACTGGGAACAGAGCAGCAGGGCAGGGGGGCAGCCTGAGAGACTCTCTCTCTCACAGCTCCGAGGCTCTGACCAAGGTGAGTGACTGGATGTTCTGGAATGCCAGAAACCTCACACAGCTCCAGGAGGCCAGTACTTCCACATTCCCATTTATAGTTGGGGAAACTGAGGCACAGAGAGGCAAAAGCACGTGGCCCACGTCATTCTGGTAACAAAGGCCTGAGCCGGGACTCACACCAGTGTGTGAAGGGTCCCAGCACCTGACCCACAACCTCAGAACTGCATTCTTGACACAACAGCAGGTGTCCAATTACCACGAGCAAACAATTACGAGGCCCAGTGCCTCCTAGCAGGCCCGCCCTTTATGTGAGCCGTGTGCTTTGCATGTGTCCGCTGATTTAGTCCTCGCAACAACTTTGTCAGATTGACACCATCATTCCCACTTAGCTGATGGAGAAACTGAGGCCCAGGGGAGCTAACAACATGTCCAAGATCACACAGCTGGTGAGCAGTGGAGCTCTGATTTGAACCCAGAGTTGTCTGGTTTTAGAAGCTAGGCTCTAAACTGCTAAGCTAAAATGTTTGTCAAGATAGCAAGTCCTTACAACAGCCAAGACATGGAAGCAACCTAAATGTCCATTGACAGATGAATGGATAAAGATGTGGCATGTATATATATACACGAAATACTACTCAGCCATAAAAAAGAATGAAATAATGCCATTTGCAGGAATGTGAACAGACCAAGAAATTACCACACTAAGTGAAGTGAATCAGAAAGAGAAAGACAAATACCACATGATATCACTTACATGTGGAATCTAAAATATGACACAAATATTAATGAAACAGAAACAGACACACAGACGAAGAGAATAGACTTGTGGTTACCAAAGTGGAGAGGGGGTGGGGGAGGGATAAATTAGGAGTTTGGGACTAGCAGATACTAGATATAAAATAAACAAGGACCTGCTGTGTAGCAGAGGGAACTATGTTCAATATCTTGCAATAAGCCATAATGGAAAAGAATATGAAAAAGACTATATATATAACTGAATCACTCTGCTGTACACCAGAAACGAATACAACATTGAACATCAACTATACTTCAATTTAAAAATACATATATATATATATACACACACACACAGCAAGCACAAACACAGAGTGTTCATCAAAGGAGAACAGAACCTACAGAAGAGGGGGCGCCGCCAAGAAAAGAACTGAGGACAGTGACAACGCTGGCAGGGACAGCAGCCAAACAGCAGACGCTGATGGTACTGTGCGCCTGGCACTGCTCTGAGTGGTTTACATGCAGTCATCCCTCACAAGAATCCTATGAGGTACATTTCATTGTTATCCCCATTTCACGGTGAGAAGACTGAGGCACACAGAGGTTAAGTGACCTGCTGCAGGGCACCCAGCTAGGAGGTAGTAGCAGAGCCTGGGATGTGAACCCAGGCCTTTGAGTTCCAAAATCTGGGCTCTCAACTCTGAAGCAGTGATTCTTCAAACCAGCCCCTGGCGGCAGGGGTGGGGGTGGGGTGCGGGGGGAGTGGTAGGCAAGACTTTTAATGATGCTCAGGAGGGTCTGAGATGCAGAGGGGACACAGGGGTGTGATGGTCCCCAAGCCTGAGGGGCTCTACTGTCACCACAGCTCTTCTAGGAAGACTCAAGTCCGTCCTAGAGAAGACGGTTGCCCTGTCAGCAGCTGACTCTTCCAGGGAAGCCTGGGCTGAGGGGAATCCAGGGCAGGGGAGGGGGTGGAGGTGGAGATGGGGGAACAGACAACCCCCTCTGCAGGCCCTTGTTCCAACCCCGGTAGGGCTGCCGGCTCAGGCTTCTGTCTGCTGCAATGCAGAGGCCTCAGGGAGCCAGCGAGTGGGTGAGCATGACACAGAGCCTGGGGAGGGATGCTCCTGGCCTGGTGCCTCCGCAGACCTCCCGGCTGCCCAGGCCCTGCCAGCCATCTTGGCTGCAGCTCACCTCGGGGTGGGGGCGACGAGTCCCTTTAGCCCTCGGGAAGGAGCTGGCATTCAGAAGTGGGAGAGGAGGCAGACCTGCCAGAGTCCAGCACAGGAGCGGGGTGGGGGGGTGGGGTGCTGAACCAGCTCTCCCCACCCTCACTCCCAGTCACTGAGGGATTCCCTTCCCGACACCCTCTGCTTCGGGTAAAGTCAACCCGTTTGATGGCCAGCCACCCACCTGGGAGCCCAGCTGTTTCTCTTCCTCACCGGCATAAACAAAGTTTTGCACTCCAGCATCACAGGCTATTTGAACTACATTTTACAGATGGGGAAACCGAGGCCCAGAGAGGGAGGGAGAGAGGCTGGTCTGAGGTTACCCAGCGAGTGAGGGCAGAGCAGCCACAGCACTGGGGTGCCCAGCTCTCAAGTGCTGAGTCCTCCTACTCCAGGCTCTGATGGAGCAGAATCCAACTCGGGTCAGGTTACAGCCCTCAGTGGAGATGGGCTCTTGTTATTTTTAAAGTTACTGAGCAGCAGAATGAAGGGGATGCGACTACCAGCCCAGACTGGGAGGAGGGGAGTGTGGGGATCAGTGGGATGCTTGGAGCCACGTCCATGCTCCATCTGCCTGACGTGGGTTTGGCCAGGTGAAGCTGGAGGGCAAATTGTGGGCACACGGGTGACGTGTGTGCCCCAAGGGACAAGGACAGGGTGGTGGTCAGAGGTCAGGGCAGGCTGTGCCCAGGGCCTGATGTGCCCAGGAAGACAGGGTCAACTCACCTTGACCCTAAGAGCTAAGGAATGGCATAGGATTAGCAAATGACCCCACCCTCACTGATGGTCCTGTCAAAGGCTTTTCTTTCCGGTAGAAGAAATGGTGGTTGGGGCATCATCAGCTGTCAGATGCACAAAAGGAAAGTCTGAAACAGCCAGGAGACAATAAATAGCAATGATTATTACAAGGGTGACAGCTACTGTTTACATTTACGGAGTATTGCTAAGTGCCTGCCACCTCCCTTCCTGATTATTCACTGCTATTCAGGGAGGGTCTCTCACCTATCATTACCATTTTACAGGTAGGCATACAAAGGCTTGGGGAAGTCAAATGACCGGAGAGAACAGGTGAAACCCACACTTCACTCTCTGGGACCCAGGCTATGCAGGGCTCCCAAGAAAGCGTCATGAAGGACCTGGAG
The DNA here is from genome assembly GCF_049115385.1 of Moschus berezovskii. Lineage (NCBI taxonomy): Eukaryota > Metazoa > Chordata > Mammalia > Artiodactyla > Moschidae > Moschus > Moschus berezovskii. The sequence continues at coordinate 55,765,066 of NC_142478.1, read as the reverse complement.
GGGCCCACCCAGGTCAATTCACCCCCAACTTCTGGGGTGAACTTTTCACCCCCTAGCGGTATTGTCCAGCTGACTGGGGCTGGTGCTGTGGGACGGGACGGTGTCACTATGGGGTCTCTGGATACAGGGCCAGGATTTCTTCCACTCTGACTCCCACCTTTGCTGAGCCCCCCAGCCCACGCTAGGCCTTTGGCGAGTTGTTTCAGATGACTCACAGCGCTAGGTGAAGCGAACTGGCTAGCTACAGTGGCCTTCCTGACAACCTCCTTTGGTCACCTGGTACCTGCCCGCCTGAAGCAAGGGAATGGAGGCCAGCCAATCTCCAGGGGGCGGGGCAGTGGGCGGGGAATCCTGTCAGACCAGCTGAAAGCTATTTTAATTAACCTCAGGTCTGGGGAGGGGCACCCTGCTTTAACAGAGGCTTAGAAACAAGGGAGAGACCCTTGGGAACCCACAGGCTTAACTGCCAGGATGGAGGCAGAGAAGGCTCAACCCACTGGCCAGCCAGGGTGAATGGGGGGAAGGGGTTCGCCAAGGTCGGCAGGCCCAGGCCTGCCCCCAGGTTTCTGATATAGCCAGGCTCTCAGGATCTGTGAGCACGGCCCGCTGGAGGGTGCAGGGAGCCCTCCGAAGAGCTGCCAGTCAGATCCTGGGGGAACAATCATCAAAGGATCCACCCCCAAAAGGCACCCCCACCATTTTCCAAGAGGTGGCGGCACCTGAAAGGTTAAAAAAAAAAATTGCAATCTCCTTGCGGCGTGGAAAGGATGCTGCAGGGATAGGGGGCTGGGACTTGCGACTGCGGGCGCTGGGGTACCAAAGCGGGGGCCAGGAAGGCTCCCAGGAGGCTCCCACTTTCTACCGAGATGCCTTTACTCCACCCCCGGGAAGGGAGAGCCAAATGGCCCCCCAGCCTGTACCTGGCGTAGCACCTCAATCTGAGAAAGATCTGGGTCGGGGGTCCCGGGCGCCGCACTCTTACCTGTTCCCTTACCTGGCACCAGGTGGGCCGTGGGGAGGGGGAGCAGCGGGCTGGGGTCCTCAGGGGCGCCGGTTCCGCGCGGCTCATTGGAGACTGCGCCCGGCGCTGCGCTCGCTCCGCCCCTCCCTCCTCCCGCCGCTCCTCCCGGCCTCCCGCCCGGGGCTGCGCCGCAGCAAGGTCGGAACGAACCAGGCGGGGCGGGCACCGGCCTCCCGCTAGGCGGGGCCTCCGTGGGGGCGTGGCCAGGATTACCCGCCCGCCCACCTGCGGAGAGCCCCGCCCCCATCCTCAAGGCCAAGGCCCTTCCGCTAGGGCTCCAGCCCTTAGAGGCCTCGGTCCTATTCTGAGCAGGAGGAAATGGACACACCTGCTGCGGGAGGCCTGCTCTTTAATCTGCCATTTGCTCTAGAGGACAGCCTTGCCAGCCCTGGAGGATGGAGGTTATGATCCTCATTCATTCAACCAATATTTGGTGAAAGGCACTATGTGCTGTGCCCTCTTGTAAGTGTTAAGAGATGCTGCGGAGAACAAAACAAGATCCTTGCCCTTCTGGGGCTGACAATCTAGTGAGAGAGCCAGGCGATACACATAATGAATAAGTAAATTATGCTTGTTAGAAGGGAATACACTTCATGGAGAAAAATAGAGCAGGGTGGTGGGAAGTAGGAGACAGGAGGGAACCTACATGTCCTCCGCGATCGCTGGGGTCTAGGTGCTCGATGTTGAGTGTGAAAAAAGAGAAAATTCCCATTCTTTGTAGGGTGGGGAAAATCAACATGTAAATACGGTAAGATAATCTCAGGTAGTACCAGCTTATTACTTATTTCCTGTGAAGTAAATAAAACCTGGTGAGGCAATGGAAAGGGCCATGGGTCTGCTTAATTGGGAAGGGCTTCCTGAGGAAGGTGAAAGGGGAGAAAGAGGGAGCCATGGACAGATCGGGAGGGGATGTATTCTAGGTGAAAGGAACTGCCAGTGGAAAGGCTCTGAGGTGGGAACTCACCTGGCATTTGAGAAACAGAAGAGGGATCCATTCATGGGCAGGAGAGTAGGTCAAGCCTAGAGGGGTGGGGGTGGGGCAAGATATGTCCCTGTCTCTATCCAGCCTTCAGTCAGAGACTGAAAACACTCCCTGAATTTAAAACAGCCTCTGCTCCTCACATGGGACAGCTTCTTTCAAGGGGATCTAGCCAAGTGCAGAACTGTAAATGCACTTCTTTTTTTGACCCAGTAGGAAGTTCTTCTATAGATAGACTTGTGGAGGGAACGGAAGATACTAGTTTGCTGATAGTTACTGGAGGAAAAAAAGTCTGGTGGGAACTGCCAAATAATTACAGAGCATGCTCAACAGGATACCCTGTTGCTACTGCTGCTAAGTCACTTCAGTCGTGTCCGATTCTGTGAGACCCCATAGACGGCAGCCCACCAGGCTCCCCCGTCCCTGGGACTCTCCAGGCAAGAACACTGGAGTGGGTTGCCATTTCCTTCTCCAGTGTGTGAAAGTGAAAAGTGAAAGTGAAGTCGCTCAGTCATGTCTGACTTGTAGCGACCCCATGGACTGCAGCCTACCAGGCTCCTCCGTCCATGGGATTTTCTAGGCAAGAGTACTGGAGTGGCTTGCCATTGCCTTCTCCGGGATACCCTGTAGCAGGGGGGTAAAAAAAAAAAAATGTATCCATCTGTATTCAGAAGTTACAGAAAGGTATGAAATGACCTCCTGAATGTGTTGAGTAAAAACAAGGGATAGAATCTAGCTGAAGTATGATACTGATTGTGCAAAAACAAAAGCAAATATATAATTGTACTGGAAGAGAAGCTCCTGGATGGATTACCCAAAAGCTAGAGTGACTCAGAGCTGGGACCAGATTCAGGCTTTCTCATTTTTGCTGTGTGAGAATAGCCAACGTCATATTGAAGGAGCGAAACAAAGTCACTGTGCTGACACTACCTGACTTCAGGACTTACTCTAAAGCTGCCATAATCAGGACAGTGCGTTGCTGACAAGAGACAAACAGATCAAAGGGACAGTACAGGGAGCCCAGAAATAGACCCATATAAATACAGTCAACTGATCTCCCACAAAGGAGGAAAGGCAACACAGTGGAACAAAGACAGTCTTTTCAGCAAATGGTGCTGAAACAACTGGACATCCATGTGCAAAAAAAAAAAAAAAAATCTTGTCACAAATTTTACATCTTTCACAAAAATTAACTCAAAATGGCTCACAGATCTAAATGTAAAACACAAAACAATCAAACTCCTAAAAGATAATGTAGGAGAAAATCTCTATTTTCTTGGGGATGGAGATGATTGTTTTAGATATAAAATCAAAAGGCATGATCCATGAAAGAAAGAACTGATAAGCTAGACTTCATTAAAATTTAAAAAATTCTGGAACTTCCCTGGTGGTCCAGTGGCTAAAGACTCCACACTTCCAATGCAGGAGACCTGGGGTTCAATCCCTGGTCTGGGAACTAGATCCCATGTGTGGGAACTAAGAGCCTGCGTAGTCAAATTAAAAAAAAAATTAAAACTTCTACTCTGCGAAAGATATTGTTCAAGGAATGAGAAGACAAGCCACACACTGGGAGAAAATACTTGTTATATATATATATATATATATATATATATATCTGATAAAGGATTGTTATCCAAAACGTACAAAGATCTCTTCAAATTCAACAATAAGAAAACAATCTGAAAAACAGAGAAGAGACATTTCACCAAATGAAAAATACAGATGGAAAATAAACGTGAAAAGATAGTCAATGTAATTTTCATTAGAAAATTGCAAATTAAAACAACGAGGTACCACGACATACCTAATAGAATGGCCCAAATCCAAAACACTGACAACACCGAACGCTGATGAAGATGCGTAACGACAGGAACTGTCTTTCATTGCTGGGGGAACGCAAAACGGCACAGTTACTTTGGAAGAGAGTTTGGTGGCTTCTTACAAAATCAAACATACTCCTACCATATGATCCCACAATCACACTCCCCAAACGAGTTGAAAACCTATGTCCACACAGAAACCTGCACACAGATGTTTCAGTTCAGTTCAGTCACTCAGTCGTGTCCGACTCTCCGCGACCCCATGAATCACAGCACGCCAGGCCTCCCTGTCCACTAAACCTTTAATAGACATACAATTTGCAATTCGTTTCTCCGGTTTTGTAGGTTGAAATTTTGCTCTTGTGATAGTAGTCTTTGATGCACAGAAGTTTTCAGTGTTAACAAAGTCCCGATTATCCTTGTTATTGCTGCCTTTGCTTTGGTATCATATATAAGAAGTCATTAAAAGAGGGAAAAAAAATATTTCCAAATCCAAGGTCATGAAGATTTGCCCCAATGCTTTCTTCTAAGAGTTTTAAAGTTTTAGCTCTTAAGTTTAGGTCTCCTGAGTACTCATTTTGAGTTAATTTTTGTAAACAACACAAAATAGGAATCTAACTCCATTATTTTGTGTGTGGATATCCAGTTGTCCCAGAACGATGTGTTAAGGAGATTGTTCTTTCCCCCACTGAATGGTCTTGGCATCTTTGTCAAAAATTAGCTGACCTCCAATTAAAAATAAATAATTAAAAAAATTTTTTTAAATTCCATCCTTTGAAAAATATAAAAAAATAAACCCACAAAAAAACCGGTTGACCATAGACATACGGGAACCCTTATTATCTCTTATGTAGATTTCTCTTCTGAGCTTAAAACCTATATGTATCCATCAGGCAATACAATACAAGCACCTTGACATTTCCAAAGCATACTTCATGGTCTCCAACATCCCCAAACGTGTCCATGTTCCACTGTTCTTTCTGGGTACCACCATTTATCTAGCCAGGGAAGCTACAAATATTTCCCTCTCATTCACTTTCCTTATCCAACTCCTGTCAACTGAATCTCCATAATATATCTTAAATCTGTCCAATTCTTTCAAGCTCCTCTGCCATTCCCTAGATCAAATTACTGTGGTCTACTCTCTGCACCATTAAAAAGGTCGCCTAACTAGACCTGCTTCTATTCTTATACTCTTTTACTGTATTATTCAGGGAATTTTTTAGAGAAGACAAATCATCTCCCTCTTACTCTCGTTCTTATTCCCACTTCAAGCCTGTGCTATGCTGTGCTTAGTTGCTCAGTTGAGTCCAACTCTGTGACGCCATGGACTGTACCACCACCACCCCCGCAGCCCCCAGGCTCTTCTGTCCATAGGGATTCTCCAGGCAAGAATACTGGAGTGGGTATGCCCTCCTCCAGGGGATCTTCCCAACTCAGGGATCAAACCCAGGTCTTCCACATTGCAGGCAGATTCTTTACCGTCAGAACTACCAGGGAAGCCCCCATTTCAAACCTACCTTGTTTTAAATTTTTCAATTTTCTCCCATTGTTCATAGGATAAAGATAAAAATGGTAATGTGGCCTGTAAAGTTCTGCAGGACCTGATTCTGAATTTCCTCTTCAGCCCAATATACCACTCTTCACCATTCACTCTTTACCTTTACCTTTTACTCCTACTCAACTTTCAGGTCTCACCTCAAATGTGACTTGTTCAGTTGACCTCTGCTAGATCAGGTCTCCTTGCCAATTGTTATTTTAACATACTGTACCTTTCCTCTATGGAGCTTTACACAACTTGAAATTAAAGTATATGTGAGACTATGTCTATTCCTCACTAGATTTAAAGTTCCATGAACTCCACATTTTCTAGCCTGGAAATTTCAAGACCCCCCCATCATCTGACTTCTGTAGACTTATTCACAACTATGCTGCTTCACATTCCCATCCTCACATTCTGATAAAAACCAGTAAAAATTACGTCATTGTAGTCTGTCCACACTACTGTTTTCCTGTTTTCTCTTACCATATTTTTCTACAATTATTTTACTACTTACTCTAGTTCATTTTCACTGTTCACTCATTAAGTTTAATCCAGGGAGTACCTATTGTACTCCCCTACAGGGATCAAGTCCTGTACTAGAGATAAGGGACTGCTGCTGCTAAGTTGCTTCAATCGTGTCCAACTCTGTGCTACCCCACAGACGGCAGCCCACCAGGCTCTGCCGTCCTTGGGATTCTCCAGGCAAGAACACTGGAGTGGGTTGCCATTTCCTTCTCCAATGCATGGAAGTGAAAAGTGAAAGTGAAGTCGCTCAGTCATGTCCAACTTGTAGCGACCCCATGGACTGCAGCCTACCAGGCTCCTCCGTCCATGGGATTTTCTAGGCAAGAGTACAGATGTTTAGGGCATCTTTATTCATAATTGCCAAAACTTGGAAGCAACCAAGATGTCCTTCAGGAGGTGAATGGGTAAAATGGTAATCCAGACAATGGAATAGTACTCAGTGCTAAAAAATATATACGAATTATCAAGCCATGTAAAGAGGGAAGAAACATAAACGCATATTACTAAGGGAGACCAAGGAGATCAATCCTGGGTGTTCATTGGAAGGACTGATGCTAAAGCTGAAACTCCAATACTTTGGCCACCTCATGTGTCGAGTTGACTCACTGGAAAAGAGTCTGATGCTGGGAGGGATTGGGGGTGGGAGGAGATGGGGACGACAGAGAATGAGATGGCTGGATGGCATCACCGACTCTGTGGACATGAGTTTGAGTGAACTCCGGGAGTTGGTGATGGACAGGGAGGCCTGGCGTGCTGTGATTCATGGGGTCGCGGAGAGTCGGACACGACTGAGCGACTGAATTGAACTGAACTGAAGGGAGACAGGGTTTCACAGGTGGTGCCAGTGGTAAAGAGCTGCCTGCCAATGCAGGAAACATAAGTGATGTGGGCTTGATCCCTGTGTCTGGAAGATCCTCTGGAGGAGGGCATGGCAACCCACTCCAGTATTCTTGCCTGGAGAATCCCATGGACAGGGAGCCTGGTGAAATTCAATCCATGGGGTTGCAAGGAATCAGATATGACTGAAGTGACCTAGCACTCATGCACGCAAGGGAGACAAGCCAATCTGAAAAGACTAAATACTGGATGATTTCAACTATAGCATATCCTGGAAAAGATAAACTATGGAGGAACTTCCCTGGTAGTCTAGTTGTTAAAACTCCGCACTTCTACTGTAGGCGGCATGGGTTTGATCCCTGGTGGGGAGATGCGATCCTGCATGCCTTGTGGTGAAGCCAAAAAAAACAAAACAAAACCTAGGGAGGCAGTAAAAGGAACAGTGGTTGCCAAGGATCAAGAGAGGATGGGGAAGACTTCCCTGGTGGCACAGTAGATTAGAATCTGCCTGCCAGTGCAGGGGACATGGGTTGGATCCCTAGTCCAGGAAGATTCCACATGCTGTGAGAACAACTAAACAAGTGCACCGTGACCACCACTACTGAAGCCCGAGAGCCTGTGGTCTGCAACAGGAGAGGCCGCTGCCACGAGAAGCCTGCTACAGCGTAGAGGAGCCCCTGCTCGCCACAGCCAGAAAAAGCCCGAACAGCAACTAAGACCTAGTGCAGCCAAAAAAACAAGTAAAAATTTAAAAGAATAGCAATTTAAAAAAGAGAGGAAGAGGGGATGAATGAACAGGCAGAGAACAGAGGATTTTTAGGGCATTGAAACTATTCCATATGACACCATAATAGTGGATATGTGACCCTCAGTGCAGTTCAGTTCAGTCGCTCAGTCGTGTCCAACTCTCCGCGACCCCATGAATCACAGCACGCCAGGCCTCCCTGTCCATCACCAACTCCCAGAGTTCACTCAAACTCATGTCCACAGAGTCGGTGATGCCATCCAGCCATCTCATTCTCTGTCGTCCCCTTCTCCTCCCATCCACAATCCTTCCCAGCATCAGAGTCTTTTCCAGTGAGTCAACTCTTCGCATGAGGTGGCCAAAGTATTGGAGTTTCAGCTTTAGCATCAGTCCTTCCAATGAACACCCAGGATTGATCTCCTTTAGAATGGACTGGTTGGATCTCCTTGCAGTCCAAGGGACTCTCAAGAGTCTTCTCCAACACCACAGTTCAAAAGCATCAATTCTTCGGCAATCAGCTTTCTTCACAGTCCAACTCTCACAGCCATACATGACCACTGAAAAAACCATAGCCTTGACTAGACGGACCTTTGTTGGCAAAGTAATGTCTCTGCTTTTTAATATGCTATCTAGGTTGGTCATAACTTTCCATACACTGTCAAAAACCATAGAATATGCAACTCCAAGAGTGAACCCTAATGTAAATGAAGTACTTTGGGTGGTAAGGACATACCAATGTGACAACTGATTGTCACAAATGTACCACTTGGTATGGGGTGTTGTTGGTAGGGGGAGGCTCTGTGTGGGAGCAGCAGGGAGCATGTGGTAAATCTCTATGCTTTCCACTCTATTTTGCTGTGAACCTAAAACTGCTTGGAAGAAATAAAGTGTATTGCAAAATGGTTACGAAGCCAATTTTATATTATGTATATTTTAACCACAATAAAAACTGTTCACTAGAGCTTCATCTATGACATTCCCAAACTGGAAACAAGGCAAGTGCCCATCAGCTGTAGGAGGTACAATGAATGGTGGAGGAGATCACCTAGTGGAACACTATGCAAACACAAAAAACAATAGGCCACTGCTACATATAACACAGATGAATCTTAAGATCACAATGCTGGGGGTGGGGGAGAGATAACCTAGGAGTTTGGGATTAGCAGATATAAACTATTATATAAAAAACAGATCAACAACAAGATCCTATTGTTTAGCACAGGGAACTAAATTCAACATCCTATAATAAACTATAGTGGGAAAGAATTATGAAAAAGAATATGCATATATGTATAACTGAATCACTTTTCTGTACATCAGAAGCAAGCTAACACAACACTGTAAATAAACTACACTTCAATTAAAAAAAATAATGCCGAGTGAAAGAAGCGGTATACAAAACAGCACACACTACATGATTTTATCTGTATAGAATTCAAGAACAGGCAAGACTGGTCTTTGCTCTTAGAAGTCAGAGTAGTGACTACCCTTGGGATGGCCAGTCATTGATGGGGGACATATGGTGGGGGGCTGGGGTTTTCTGTATTTGGATCTGGGTGCGGTTATGTGGGTGTGTCTAGTTTATGAAAATTCAGCAAACTGTACACTTATGATTTGTGCCCTTTTGTACATGTGTGCTGTCAGTTCAAATGAATATGTACATATATACATGCATATGACATACATATACATACATGTACACACACACATCACTCTGGAATCCAAAGGATGGCTGTTCTTTTTTTGGCCATGCTGCAAGGCTTGTGGCATTCTAGTTCCCTGACCAGGGATTGAACCCTGTGAGAGTGCAGAGTCTTAACCACTAGGCAACCAGAGAATTCCCCAGTTGGATGTTCTAATTCTGCTTCTGCATCCACTAGTTTATGTCCCTAGGCAGGACCCTGAACCTCACTGAGCCTCTGTTTCCTTATCTGTAAAATGGGGATAGGGGCTTCCCTGGTGGCTCAGTGGTAAAGAATCCACCTGCCAATACAGGAGACCTGGGTTCAATCCCTGGGTCAGGAAGATCCCCTGGAGAAGGAAATGGCAACTCACTCCAGTGTTCTTGCCTGGAGAATCCCAAGGACAGAGGAGCTTGGCGGGTTACAGTCCATGGGGTCGCAAAAGAGTTGGACACGACTGACTAAACAACAACAAAATTAGGGATGTGAGATATTATCCAAGTGAGTGCTGGCTGTGAGCACAGTGATCCAGTGCTTACTGTTATTATTCTGGCTGTGGCTCCCTCTGGTGACAGCCCAGGTTGGGGCAGAGTGGGGTTGGGGAGGGCCAGTCTCAACTGAGAAGCAGAACACACTCATCTTGCAAAAACAGCCATAAAAGGAGCACCCTAACAAGTGACCTGGCCAGGGTTGGGGGGCTGCACATGCCGGCTTGTGTGGTGGCTCCCTGGGCAGCTGGTCTGCCCCGGGCCTGGGGAGGGGGGAGGTGGGGGGAAGGTGCTGGGAAGGGGAATGAATGAAGACCTGGGGAAATAGATCCTCTCCTGGAGAGCAGGGCAATTCACTATCGCTGGGCAATCAAAATGGCTGTAAAACTTTAATCACCTGCTCAGGCCCCACAGCTCTGGGCTGGGGAGCGGGGTCCTTGAGGGGCAAGCAGGTCCCTGACAGTCATTCTGCTACCTGGGAAAGCCTGGTAGCTTCGGAAGTCCCAGGTCTGGGCCCCAGAATCTCCGAGGTGCAAAGACCTGGCTTTCGTGCCCAAGAAGGCACCTTTAGGAAGGAACCCAGCAGGATCAGACTTGGGTTCCCTTCCAGACTGCATCACAGATGAGCTGTGTGACCTCACATGGGTCACTCAACCTCTGTGAATCTCAATTTCCACATCTGTAAAATGGGGATAGTTCCTACCTCAAGATCCTATCTTGTTGTGAGTACTAAACAGCTTCCCTTTGTACACAGAATAAAATCCAAAATGTTACCAGTGGCCCAAAGATTTGGTTCCAAATACAACCCTGGCCCTATTCTCTATGACTCGCCCTATTGTAGGCTTTTTGCTGTTCTTCAAGCACTCTAAGCTCAGCCCACTGCAGGGCCTTTGGGTTTACTGGGTTTATTGATACAAGTGTGTGATTGTGACTGTAATATGGAATGTTGCATGCATATAAAGGAGGGAGTGTTGATGGTATGTGTGAGGGTGTGAGCACATGTATGATTTTGTGTGAATGTGTGTTAGCACGTAAGGCTATGTTTGAGTGTGTGTGACTATGGATGTGAGTGTGACTGTGTGAACCTGTGTGTACACTAGAGGAAAGGAAAGCAGAATCATCAAGAAAATGCCAACAAAGGATTTCGCTGGCAGTCCTGGTGTTAGGTCTCCACGCTTCCACTGCAGGGAGCATGGGTTCGATCCCTGGTCAGGAACTGAGATCCTACAAGCTACACGGTATGGTCAAAATATTCATATTGTGGTGAACAGGGAACTCAAAGGGAAGACTGTTGGGTTCAATCCCCATATATATATGTCCCTTACTGGGGAATGACATGGGGCAGGTCACTGCACCTCTCTGGGCCTCAGTTTCCCTGTGTGTGTGTGTGTTTAGTTGCTCAGTCGTGTTCGACTCTCTGTGACCCCATGGACTGTAGCCCACCAGGCTCCTCTATTCATGGGATTCAAGGCAAGAATACTGGGGTGGCCAGCCATTCCCTTCTCCAGGGCATATTCCTGACCCAGGGATCGAACCTGGATCTCCTGAACTGCAGGCGGATTCTTCACTATGTGAGCCACCAGGGAAGCCCCTTGCCCCTCTGTAACATGGTGATATAATAGCACCCAGCTCAAAGGTTTGCTGTAGGGATGAAAGGAGCTAAGGTGAGTGGTAGCAGACGTGTTAGCTCAGGTCCAGTTGAGGTGGGGCTCAGCCAACAGTTGTCATCCATAGTCACTGCTTATCTGGGGAGTCTTAAAGCCCCAGAGTCTTCCTCCCCACCTCCATCCTACCTTCCTGCTGAACCATGGAGGGAACTCTAGTGCAGTAAGAAGTTCTACGGGTCAAGACTTCCTCCCAGCACCTTCATACTGCCAGCTTGGCAACATGACTGTCTGCCCAGCTTCTTCCCAGGGGTTTGCAAGTTGGGAACTTGGGGGTGCATGGTGGACAATAATGGGGTTCCCAAGACAGAGTTATCATGCAAAATGCCATGCTGGATGAAGCACAAGCTGGAATCAAGACTGCTGGGAGAAATATCAATAACCTCAGATAAGCAGATGACACCACCCTTATGGCAGAAAGTGAAGAACTAAAAAGCCTCTTGATGAATGTGAAAGAGGAGAGTGAAAAAGTTGGCTTAAAACTCAACTTTAAGAAAACTAAGATCATGGAATCCAGTCCCATCACTTCATGGCAAATAGATGGGGAAACAAGGGCAACAGTGACAGACTTTATTTTGGGGGGCTCAAAAATCACTGCAGATGGTGACTACAGCCATGAAATTAAAAGACGCTTGCTCCTTGGAAGAAAAGTTGTGACCAACCTAGACAGCATATTAAAAAGCAGAGACATTACTTTGCCAACAAAGGTCCATCTAGTCAAAGCTATGGTTTTTCCAGTAAGTTGGACTATAAAGAAAACTGAGCGCCTTAGAATTGATGCTTTTGAACTGTGGTGTTGGAGTAGATTCTTGAGAGTCCCTTGGACAGCAAGGAGATCAAACCTGTCAATCCTAAAGGAAATCAGTCCTGAATATTCATTGGAAGGACTGATGCTGAAGTTGAAACTCCAATACTTTGGCCAACTGATGCAAAGAACTGACTCACTGGAAAAGACCCTGATGCTGGGAAAGATTGAAGGCGGGAGGAGAAGGGGACGACAGAGGATGAGATGGCTGGATGGCATCACTGACTGGATGGACATGAGTTTGAACAAGCTCCGGGAGTTGGTGATGGACAGGGAAGCCTGGCGTGCTGCAGTCCATGGGGTAGCAAAGTCAGACAGGTCTGAGCGACTGAACTGGAGTGAACTGAAGACAGAGTTGCGTGTACTGTGATTGGGTCTCCGCGAGGTTGCCGGGCACGCTCTATCAAACAGAAACATACTCATCTCACACTTTGCTGTGCAGAACTTGAACCTGGTTGCGCGGGGTGTGGCCACGACCAACCACACCCTATTTCCCCCCTCACACCTGAATCCGTGAGGAGAGCCACCGGAAGTTTCTCCGGACGGAGCCCTCTCTTGGAGACACTCTCTGGAGCAATCCGCGGCGAATCCTAAGAAATAGGGGCGTAGGCAGCGGGAGCGCCGGGCAGGGACCGGGATGAATACTAAACCCAAGCTCAGACGCACAAAACTGGAGCGCAGTTGGAAAATCGGACCCCAAGGCTCCAACTGTTCTCGTGACGTCAGCTGGTCTCTAAAAGCTCCTAGCAGAAAAAGGAGGCAGAGCGTTTAAGCCGAAGGTCTTGGAATTCCGAGTTCCTACTTCTCCACGTCCTGTGAAGGTGTGACTCAAGTTCACCTATCTGTAAAGAGCGACGATTAATCCTCGCGGATGGAGAAACTGTGAAGCAGCGGCCCATTAGGCTGGCGTGTTCTCAGCCGACGCTGCCGGTCTAACTTCTGCCTGGCAGCATCTTTCTGCACCACAGACCGTTTTCTGGGGCGGAGTCTTCGGTCTTTTCTGCACTTGGGAATTTAAAACGGACCCTTGGCCGCTGGTTCCAAACCACGCCCCTGCCCGGCTGGGGGAGTACCCGGAAGTGACCCTACGGTAGCCGGCGGGGCAGTGCAACGCTTCTCACCATGGGGACCGCAGCGGCTCCCCGGCGCTTCTGCCGCTGCGCTTGCTTTTGCTCAGAAAACTTGTACGTGGCGCGCTACGGCCTGCACGTGCGCTTCCGGAGCGAACAGCAGCTGCGCCAGGACTACGAGCCCGTGAGTGGCCTCTATTGGCTCTGCGGGGAAACGAGGGGGGAGCGGTGGTGGAGGAGGGAGCTCAGTCCCCGGGGTCGTTAGTACTTTGCCTTTGGCGCGCTCAGATCAGAATGAGTTAACCTCTAGCTGCCTCCCGTATTTTCCACTTCAAATGGCGATCATGGTATTGCTTTAGTGAGATTGTCGTGAGGAGTCAATGAATGAAAAGTGCTTTCATTAAAGTAAAGTGCTCAGGGCAGAGCCTGGCTGAGTACTCTCTGTTATTAACAAGAGCCGCTGCTGTGTGCTTAACGTGCTTATCACATTTCATTTTCACGATGATCCTGTGATCGGATCATCTTCATTTCAAGGAGGAGAAGCTGAGGCTCAGAGACCTTAAGAGACTTGCCCCAGGTCACACCATCACACTTACTGGTTTTTCTGCTCCCAGATCCTGCGCAGCCGAGGCTGTGTCAGCCCTAAAGACTTCCAGCAGCTGTTGGGAGAGGTAACATTCCCCACCCTCCACCGCCCCCTCTGCATCCAGCCCGGCCCTTCCTGTTTAGATTTGTGTCAACAGCTTGAGGGGTCTCCCGGCCTCAGGTTTGCCAGTGTCAGATCCCGGAAGGGCTCCTTTGACCTCCCTTTACCTCCTTCCTGACTCCACTTACCACAGCACCTGGGTGCTGGCACCAGGAAAAGAGAAAGCAGGGAAAATGCCAAGTTGGTCTGCTTTGTGCCTTTTTGAGATGAGAAACTTGCACTCAAAGGGAGGAGTCACCTACTCAAGGTTTCACACCAGGTGCTACCTAGCTCCTGACTCTTCATTCTTCCCCCCACACTCTGCCATTGCTGATTGTCTCCCATGGAGCGGGGGTGGTAAGTGTCGAGAAGCTTCCTAGGACAGCCATCTGCAGCTTCTGGAACACAAGACTTAACCAGGACTCTGTTTCCCCTCCTTGGTTGGGCCCAGCTGTTGAAGGTGCAGGGATGGGTCTCAATCCAGCCAAGCTGGTGCAGCCCTCAGTGGGATGGGCCCCCTTCTGGAAGGAATCCCCTTGAGCTAACAGTTTAACACCTGCCATTTACCCTGGCAGAGTCAGGAACACAGGAAGACTGGGCTTCCAGCTCTGGCCTTTCCTTGAGCTTCCTGAGCCTCAGTTTCCTCATCTGTACGACAGCCTTGGGAGGGATGGGAGACCCCGTTCTGGTAACCAGGCCCTGTGTCACCCCAGCTTGAGCAGGAGGTGGAGCGGCGGCGGCGGCTGGGGCCGGAGTCGGCTGCCAGGAAAGCCCTCATTGCCAGCTCCTACCGCCCAGTGCGGCCAGAGGTCTACAGCTTGCTGCAGGTACCTGGCAGGGGGCAGGTTACTGGAAGGAGGTGGAGGCATCCGGGCCTGGGGGCTGTCTGCCCCATGGCTGGTGTGTTCTGCCCCCAGGAGTCCGCTTTGGCCCCTGAATTTCTGGCTGCAGCTGAATACAGCACGTTGTCAGGCGCAGACCTTAAGGGCCTTCTCCAGCAGCTGGAGACAGTGTCAGGTGAGGTCTTGGCCTGCCACCTGGCAGGACTGGGGGTGGCAGACTGGTGGAAGACTTCACCCACCATATTTGCCTCTAAAAGTCAAACCAGCAGGAGTGAGAAGAGGGGTGGAATGGAGCTACCAGGAGGAGGGCATCTGTATTCACTCACACCTGCACCCACCACAGTGATCAGTAATTCAGTGCTACACACCAGGCACGAGCCAGCGGCATCCTCAAACTGAGGTGACTGAAGACGTTAACGAGGGGATGGTTGAGACAAGTGTGGGCTCAGGGGTCAGCGAGGGATGGTGAGACCTGCCCCAGGGTTAGCAGTGGGGGTGGGAATGGGGAGCAGTTCCCATCCTGAGACCTGAAGGAGGGGGCAAGAGTGAAGTCTCCCGAACCTGCCAGGACCTGGAGCTGGGGGCAGAGGGGTGGCCAGCCAGGATGCACATCTGAATTTGGGGGGTCAGACCTCAGGGCAGAGTGAGGATCTAGGGATAAGTGGTGGCGGGGGGGGTGGTCCAAGAATAGGGCACCCTTGCCGCGCACGTTATGTCATTTAATCATCACAAGAGCCCTGAGAGGTGAGTACTCACGTCATCCCCATTCTACAGATGAGGAGACTGAGGCTGGGGGAAGTGAAAAGGTTAGCTCCTGGCTAACCAACCGTCCTTCCCTCTCCCTCTGCAGAAAAGAAGCGAATTTACCGGCTGCCAGTGTTCACAGCGCCCTTCTGCCAGGCCCTGCTGGAGGAGCTGGAGCACTTCGAGCAGTCAGACATGCCCAAGGGAAGACCCAACACCATGAACAACTATGGGGTGGGTGAGGCTCCACCTGGCCGGCACAAGAAGGCAGGGACGTCTGTCTGGGGAGACGTGTTCCCAGTGCAGACCTCCTTCGAGCCTTGGTCTCACCATCTGTAAGATGAAATCAGGCAATATTATTATGAAGTTAAGCATGTTGATGATGTCTGCACAGCACTCAGCACTGTCCTTAGTGAGGGACTCCCCCAGGGACCCAGGGACAGGCCCTACCAGCTTCCCTGCTAATTCTGGGTTCCCCCACCTCCAGGTGTTGCTACATGAGCTGGGCCTGGATGAACCGCTGGTAACACCACTGCGGGAGCGCTTCCTCCAGCCGCTGATGGCCCTGCTGTATCCAGACTGTGGCGGGGGCTGGCTGGACAGCCACCGGGCCTTTGTGGTCAAATATGCGCCTGGCCAGGACCGCGAGCTGGGCTGCCACTATGATAATGCCGAGCTCACCCTCAATGTGTCCCTGGGCAAGACCTTCACAGGGGGTGCCCTCTACTTCGGGGATCTCTTCCAGGTTAGTGTGTGTAACCTGTGAGGCCAGGCCGGAGCCACCGCGAGTACCCAGGCCTGACCCCACTGTCTACAGGTGCCTTCAACCCTGGCCAAGCCCTTGGAGGTGGAGCACATGGTGGGCCAGGGCCTCCTGCACCGGGGGGGCCAGCTGCATGGGGCCCGGCCCCTGGGCACCGGTGAGCGCTGGAACCTGGTCATCTGGCTCCGGGCCTCGGCTGTGCGCAACCGCCTCTGCCCCATGTGCTGCTGCAAGCCTGACCTGGTGGACGACGAGGGCTTCGGCGACGGCTTCACCCGCGAGGAGCCTGCCACGGTGGATGTGTGTGCCCTAACTTGAGCTTGGCCAGGGCCAGTGTGGTGGGCAAGGACAGAAATAAACACCCTGCAGCCCTCAGCATTTCTTGCTTCGAGAGGACACACAGGCTTCTGGGTCATTCTTTCATCAGACAGGCTGGCTTAGGTCAGGTTTGTAGACCAGATCCTTACACAGGAATTCCTGTGCAAGTGGTTTAAGGAGGGAGCACTCCAGGGAGGAGGAGGAGGACAGGGCAGGAAGGAGCTGGAGCAGGATGGTTTGACACAGCATCCAGCTTCAGCCCAATCCCACAGGGCTCTCTGGAGCATGAACTGTAGCACAGTTTGCCTCCAACAGCAGTTATTGGCTATGGGGTGTTTCAGGGTATGGAGCAGGTGAGTAACTTCCCAAACATCCACCTCCAGGGCAGCATGGCTCCCAGTGGTCAAGGGAATCTTCCAGAGCAGAGTCCAGGTGTGGGGTGTCAGCAGCAGACACCATGGCCAAGGTCGAATGCACCTGTCTTCTAAGGGGATTTGGGTGGGTCACCTCCATCTTCTGGATGGTATGGAGGGGTTACTGCAGAGGGATTAAAAGCAGGGACTTGGAGCCAGACCGCCTGGGTTCAAATTCCGATTCAGCCACTTCCAGTTGTGACTATGGGTAAGCCGCCTGCCTCTCTCTGCCTTAGTCTTTTTTCCTGGAAAGTACCTACATCCTAGAGCTGTTCTGAGGATCAAATGACTTCCCATTATAAAGCAATTTACAACAGTCTTCTGGGTTTGCTGCTGTCATCACTGTCAAAGAGTTTGCAACTTGGTGGCCCCAAGAGTGGATGAGGCATGCAGCTATGCTGTGTTTGGGAGGATTTTCCATGTTGAAATCTTGAGTTCGGGATTCCCTGGGAAAGTGGAAAGATCTGGAAATACCCGGCCCCAGTCTACATTGCAGAAACCAACAAGACCAGACTCAGCTGCCCCACTTCTCAAGGCCTGCGGTACACTCCCTCATAGGGGTCCCTGGTGACCTCTCTACTACTGAATGCAGACATCGGAAAGACCAAGGTTCTGGAGCTCACGGCCTGCTGGTGTGGACACGTCCGCAGATCCACCGTCGCCTCCTCCCCTGGGCTTCACAGGGACTGGGGGTGCTGCAGGCCGACCGAATAGGATAGAGATGGGAGAGGGCATAGCTGCGGCAAAGGGCCTATGAGTTCTGGGACTGGCACCAGGCTGGAGAGCTGGTCTCTCCTCCAGGAGCTCCGCCTAGAGGCGGAAGCCTGGAGCCCCAGCTCGCTTCTCTGGGAGGTGAGCGCGTCAGACTCGGTTTCTTGGGCTGCCCCACAGACGGAACCTGGGGCTTCAGAACTAAAGGCAGCAGCGCCTCGCTTCGCGGCCGGACAGCCTCCCATTGCACCGCCCCGGGCCGGAAGTCACCCAGCCGTTACTTCCTCGCTTCCTCACGCGAAGGCGTGGTGCCGGGGTGGCGGTCCCGCCGGATGGGCGCTTGAAGAAGGAGCGGAGCAGCCCCGGGGACTTACTTTGCCGCGGAGGGCACGGGGTGGAGGGTAGGAGCGCGCTGAAAGGGAAGAGGAACGCACCTGGCAGCTGAGGAGCGCGGCAGTTCCTAGAGGCGCCTGAGCTGCGCGCGCAGCAGCGAAGCGTCCGCGCGGGGGCGGACCCTTAAAGGGGCCGCAGCGGAGGAGCCGGGAGTCCGCGGAGAACTTGGGTTACCCGGGGTTGGGGGCGGGCAAGGATCGTACAGTTGCTCCAACTTCCCCTCAATAACGCTGCCCCGGGTAGTGACGGGTGCCAGGCCTCAGTAGAGCCTCCCTGGGAACCCAGTATGCGGGCCGGCCCCGTGATCGATCCCGGGTTTAAGCGCGCCTTCGTGTCTGCAGGCTCGCGGCGCTATGGCTCACGTCGGCTCCCGCAAGCGCTCTAGGAGTCGCAGCCGTTCCCGGGGGCGAGGGTCGGAAAAGAAAAGGAAGAAGAGCAGTAAGGACGCCCAGAGGAGCTGCTCGGCTTCGAGATCCCAAAGCCGCAAGGCCAGCACCACCTCCTCTGGGGCTGAGGGTGAGGACCAGAGGGAATGGGAAAGGGATGAGGGAACCTCAGGGAGGAAGGTGCAGGCAGTCGGGAGGGTTTCTCCAGACTGCCTTTGGGAAAATCGCAGCGAGCACTATTCGGAGGGACACAAGAGTGTCCTGGCTGTCTGGACTGAAAGACGCTCAGAATCCAGGGGCTGGGCCAACCCATTGAATACGGAGTGAAGCGAGCACTTATCATCATTTTGGTGTATCTGGGCCTAAGATGTAGGTGCTGGCCACCTTGCTCCTGGGCAGACAGTGACTGCGGAGTCGAGAAAGTGCCTCTCCACAGCGTGCTGAAGCCCTGCCAGGAGGTAGTCAGCCTGAGCCTGCTACAGGCCAGAGCAAGGGGACGAAGGTTTACTTCTTCCCCTCCTGGCCTTCCAGCCTCACCTTCTCCCTGCATCACAGAGAGAAGCAAGCACAAGGCCCGGAGGAGACCACGATCCAGCTCCTCCTCCTCTTCTTCCAGTTCTTCTAGCTCCTCTTCCTCTTCGTCCTCCTCCTCTTCCTCCAGCGATGGCCGGAAGAAGCGGGGGAAGCACAAAGACAAGAAGAGGAAGAAGAAGAAAAGGAAGAGGAAGCTGAAGAAGAGAGGCAAGGAGAAAGCCAGAACGCCGCGGAGCGAGGCCCTGCCCGGACCCTCGCTGGACCAGTGGCACAGAGCAGCCAAGGAGGAAGAGGATGGCCCAGGTACTGTGCTGCCCGGTGTGCAGGGCAGGGAGGGTCCCCTCCCTGAGGCCCTGCCACCGCCTCCCTGCCATCTTACCTTCCAGTCCTGACGGACGAGCAGAAGTCCCGCATCCAGGCCATGAAGCCCATGACCAAGGAGGAGTGGGATGCCCGGCAGAGCGTCATCCGCAAGGTGGTGGACCCGGAGACAGGACGCACCAGGTGGGGCGCGCTGGCCCCAGACCGCAGTCTCAGGAGGAGGGATGGGGGCTGCTGCTGCTCTAAACAGGCTGAGGACCAGGGGAAAAGTCCCTTGTTGATGAGACTTCTCAGGCCATTGCTCCCTATTGGCTGGAGTAGGCAACTGCAGGGGCTGGAAGGGCCTTGAGGGAGGGTCTTCAAAGAGCCACAGCTGGCCTGTCTGATGGCAGAGCTACCCCCGTCCTTGTCTCAGTGACGAGGGAGGGAGGTGAGGAGGGAGGAGTGGGAGTGGCCAGCAGTATAGGGTAGCCTGCTAACGGTGGTTGTGGGGCCTGAGGCCTGGCGCCCCTCTGCTGGGCGCTTCTGGTGCTCTGGCCTCTCGGTTAAGAGGCTCAGCCTGCCCACCCCCATCCCCAGGCTCATTAAGGGAGACGGCGAGGTCTTAGAGGAAATCGTCACCAAGGAACGACACAGAGAGATCAATAAGGTGGGTGTTGCCCCCTTACCCAGGCCCACCCCCAGCTCCTCTTCTGACCTGCCCCCTCCTGTGTGCTTTCTTCCCCAGCAAGCCACCCGAGGGGACGGCCTGGCCTTCCAGATGCGAGCAGGGCTCCTGCCCTGAGGCCCCCCGACCCCCAGCCAAGGCCTGCTACACACAGCGTTGGCACGACCTGGAGGCTGGCCTCAGGGTGGGCAGCGGGGAGCCTGCTGGGGGTTCTTTCTCCTGCAGACCGGCCTCTGGCCCAGCCTCCTCTCCAATGCAGGGAGTGGAGGTCGGGGTCACTGGCCGAGTCAGCTCCCCCATCTCCTGAAAGAGCGTTACCTTCCCAGATATTAAATGTTCCCTGGTCGGAGATGTTTTCTGTGTTGTTGTTTTTTGTGCTGAGGGGGAGAGGCAGCCCGACTTCAGGGCAAAAATAAGGACTCTGGGAGCTTTGGCAGGGGTCGGGGGCACACACCAGCCACTCTTGCAGTCCTCACCTTCAGGTCAGCCTGCCTGGACCAGGGCCCCACCCCACCCCTGGTGAATCCCAAACCCTCGGCTCAAGCTGATTTCCTCAGGCCTGGAGGGAGGCTGCTGCCCTTGCTGTTAACTCTGCAGATAAGAGAGTCCTGTTGGCCTGGGAGGAGTCCTGGCCCAGATCACAGGCTGTGTCCTCTGTGAGGCAGAGGCTGACAGCACCCACCTCTATCACTGGATTGCTGTGAGGACAGACTGAGTTCATACCCAGGAAGGGGCTAGAAGGAAGCCCAGCAGAGAGAAGGCCCACGGGAGTGTGTTGGTATTACTGTGAGCACAGCTGGCATTGTGTACTGGGAAGGACTGCCTTTCCCCCAAGGGCAGGCTGCACCCCCACCCCGTCCCCCACCCCACCCCCAGTGCTCTGGTGGCCGGCGCAGTACTGAGACCCAGAAGGAAGCCTTCCTGCTTCTTTAATCGGTGGAACAGACAACGACACAGTACACAGAGCACACGCAGGCCCAAGGGAGCAGGGACAGCAAGGGCGGGCGGGGATTCGTCAGGACACCGCTCACAGGCGGCCCAGACAGGACAGACAGACGGGTTGAGACATGAAGACTGCGACGTGGCAGGCGGGCAGGCGGGCAGTTCAGACCGAGCTGGGACGGGGGCATGGGGTCTCTGCTGAATCCCTCTTTAGAAATCAAAGAGAAGGCAGGTGGTGGGGCCTGGGAATGGCGGGCTGAGGCTCAGTCCTGGGGGTGGGGGGGCTGGGACTAAGGCTTCTACTCTAACAGGCCTGGGGTGGGGTGGCAGTCAGCAAGGCCTGCCTCACCCTTTGGTTATGACTGGTCGGGCCTGAGCCCTGCAGCTCAGCACCCAATGCTGTAAACATTTTTGGTATTTTTAAAGGACTCTGTCCTCCCTCTCTTAGTTTCTGAAAAACTGGTGCTTCCTTAAGAGGATAATGTGCCAAGAGGAATCTGAAGGGAGGCAGGAAGCCGACCTGGATATAGAAGAGAGACGTCCACGGGGAGGGTGGGCTGCCCACCTCACCATCTATGGCTGAGGGCCGCTAGGAGAGGCCCGGACTATTGCTGTTGTCCTTGGCATGGCTGGCGGCTGGGTAGGCAGGCGGGGAGCTCGGAGCCGTGGGGCAGCGGCCCGCTGGGAGAGGCTGAGCTCACTGCCCACCTAGCCTCCTGGGGCTGGCGGCCTCCAGGCCTTTATTGCAGGCGGGCCGAGACTCTTGCAGGTGCTCCTCCATCCGGATGGCTGCTCACCGAGGCGACAGGCGAGATGGGGTGAAGTGGGACCGACAGGAGGCGGCACTGGCCACGGGGCCCCTGGCTGGGGCTGTGATTGTCGGGCCGAGCGTTTCCCGCTGGGAGCAGGGGTTAGATATTGCACTTTCACTGCAACAGTTACATTAAAACTTGGTCCATAAAATAATCGTCGCTTTATACATAATGCCGGAAACAACAAAAAGCTACATCTTAAATATGAATAAATCCTGAAGGTCCCATCCCTCCAGACATTTTTCTCTGCACAAAATAAATAGCTTTCACTCTGTACAGACCCACTTTTGCAGAACATTTACATGACCCTTTGGCTGTACATATCTACACACGGGAAAGTGTTAACATCCGTCTGCGTGCCTCACCGTCCCAGCCCGCGAGGCCCTGAGGCCGTATCCACGTTGGCAGCTGCTTCTACAGAAGGAGCCTGGATGTTGGACGGCTGGCTGAGGCCTGGCGGGCTCCCCTGTCATGAAGGGGGTGGAGGAGCAGCAGAGGGGCAGCCTGGAGCCGAGGCCACAGCTGAGATCGCGGTCAGTTCTGGGAAGGGAGGGCTGATGCTCAGACCCAGCGCACAGGACAGCATGGTCCTTACCAGGTGGGAAATGTAGTCACGGCTGCCTGCCCTTAAGCTAACTAAGCGAGTTGTGGCTTCTTAGATTCGGCATCGAAACGGAATTGGCATTAAAAAAAAAAAAACACTAAGGGTGTGCCCCACTCACCCCAGAGTAGAAATTCTGTGGAATTAACGGGGCTCGGGTGAGGCAGAGAGGCCACGCCCTGCTGCCTGGGCAGCGGACAGGGCTCTGGGACCCAGAACCAGGCTGGACTCCGTCACAGTGCTGGGTGTTTTCATGTGGAGGGGCTGCGTTTGGTACAGAAAGAGTTAAGAAAAGGAAGCAGCCAAGGATTGCTCGTTTAAAAAAACCTCATAGAAATCAGATTGGAGAAGTAGAAAGGTGTAGAAACGCGGAAGGGAGGGCCGAGGCGTGGAGCCTTGGCTGATGGCAGGCGAGGAGAAGAGGCCGGGCCTGTCCAGGCCCAGCAGCCCCAGGCGAGGCTTCTCAGGAGCCACTTGGCTTCACCGACTGACCTGGCAGCCTGAGCTGTGCCCAGGGCAGAGATGGCGCCAGGCCCGTGGCTGAACTGGGCTCCAGATGGGGCAGGTGGAAGAGGCTGGGGTCTGGGGCTGCCAGGGGTTCATGGGCCAGGCAGAGCGGCAGAAATTATGATATGGCCTTTCTCTCCTATTTGTACAAGGATTCTCTGCCCTGGAGCCTTCTGTGTGGCGGCAGGTCTTGGATGGGCAAACGCTGAATTTTCATGCATGTCCATGAGTCTGTAGCCACAGGAGATGGTGATGAATCTCCACTCTCAAAAATCAGTGCAAAACCAGTGAGGTCAAACAGTTGAGTAACTCGAGTCAACAAGAAGCAGGCTGTCCCTTGTCGCAGCTGCTACCAAGTGGGAGGGGACCTGGGGGTCAGGGCGAGCAAGTGGACAGGAGGTGCCCAGGCCTGGCATCGGAATGCAGGGAGGTCAATGCACGGCAAGCGTCCAGGAGCGCCTTCTGGCCAGTCCACGTTGGGGATCCTGGTCCTAGATCTGCCCAGAGATGGTTGTCCTGCCAACTTCCACGACCAGCTGGAACCTCGCAGACCCTAAAGTGTGAGGCTAGCCTGGGAGGGCTGTGTCTGGCACAGCCTGTGTCCTCTGCCGGGTCCTGGGACGACTCTGCCCCAGCCATGCCCAGGCCAGGCCTCCTGGCAGGGCGGGCCGCCCTGGCCTAGCACCATGGAGACCACAGCGCCTCACTCCCGGTGCCCTACTTGGGGCCCGCGTTTGCGCCGGGCTCTGGCCGACCGGCCAAGGTGCGGCCCCAGCAGCCGGCCGCCATGCTCATGCTGCGCTGTCCCCGCTGCTCGCTGTCCGCCTGGCTCTGCGTCCGCTCGTGCGGCCGGGAACCGGGGCCGCTGGGCTGGGCCGAGATGGTGCGGAGCAGGTGGTTCCGGGAGCGCAGGAAGTCGCCTTGGCCCGGCAGGCCGAAGCTGCCCTTGCGCAGCGCCATGCGGGTGGCCGCGTTGCGGGCTGGCCGCGCCCGGTGGTTGTACTTGAGCTGGGCCAGGTGGGCCGCGTAGCCGTCGGTGATGAACTGCGGGTGAGGGCAGCGGGGAGCACGGCTGTCAGGGGGCGGGGCTCCCAGGGCGGTGCGGCAGTCGGGGGGCGGGGCTGCCCACCTGCCTCGCCCACCTGAACGCCGCTCACCTGGCACTGCTGCTGCAGCTTCTTGGTGGGACGACCCACGATATAGATCTGCATGGGGGACAGGCTGATGGAGCTGTAGACCGCTACGTCCTTGGTGGAGCCGTAGGCAGCGTGCACGCGCAGGTGCAGCTGTGGGCGAGACCGGTGTGGGCGCAGGCTCAGCCCTTCCGCCCCCACCCCCACCCCGCTCCCTTCCACCCGGGGACCGACCTCGGAGATGAGCAGCTTCAGGAAGTTGGCCTTGTGCCGCAGCGGGTCGTGCACCAGGCCGTCACAGAAGGACACCACGCCGTGGGGGAAGTTGTGCTGAGCCAACCACGCCACCACCCGCTGCTTCTGCATGTCAGGCCGGCCAGTCACGTAGATGATGAGGTAGCCCAGGTCCTGCCAGTGCCTGGGGGCGAGGGGCAGGCCTGGGTGTCCCACGGCCGCACTGTCCTCCCTCTGGGGCTGCCTGGTCTCCTTGCCCAGCCAGCCCTATTAGTGGGCACAGGCTTCAACAGTAACAGCCCCAGGATGGTGCTCACTGCTTGGCTCTCACAATCCCCACTCCCACCTCTGCAGCAGGTGTAACTGGTCTTGTTAGGAAAAGCCCTGCTTCCCAGGTGAGGGACCTGAAGCATCCACAGCAAGAGATCCCAGCTGGGAAGTGGTGCTGCTGGCCCCTCCAAGCCACAGGGTCCCTGACCCCCGTCCTTGCTCTGGCACCCAAGACCATCCTCTCTCTGCCCAGCCCCCAGCTACCTTTGAGCCCACCTGCTGCCCCGGAGGCACTCACCGTACCACGTCCACTGCCCCAGCCCGCACTTTGGGGTCGCTGCCCATGATGGACACGCTGGCAGCAAAGGAGCCGTCAATGCTGAAAACCACGAACTCCGTGCCCTTGGGCAGCACGGTGATGTAGCTGTCAGCAAACGTGTGGTCTCCCCTGGGAGGAGGTGGCTCGTCAGAACCCGCCGGGTCCCCTTCCTCCAGCCCCACACCAGGTCGGCCCATCCACTCATTCCTCCCAGCTCCTACCTGACCACCATCTTAATGGGGTAGACGCCCACACCTAGGCGATGGGTCTCAGGGATGGTGTAGGAGACACGCCCACTGCTGTTGGTCACCAGCGTGTCCAGGTACAGCCACTCACCCGAGGGTGGCTGCATCATGATGTGCACGTCCACCTGGAGCCAGGCAGGCCGGTCATGGGTGGCCATGCCCCTGGACCTCCCCACCCCCCACCCAGAGGGAGGCGGGGTGGGGGGGCTCCCGCAGGCTCCCCAGGTCTTTACCTTCTCCCCAGTCAGGGTGACCATGTCCAGGGGCCCGTACATGAACCGGCCCGTCAAGACCTGTGGGCCATCCTCGTTGGCGACCGCGTCATTGATCCGGTGGTTGGCTGTCACATTCTGGTGGGGGGGTGGTGGTGTGCAGAAGCAAGGTTGGGTCAGGGTGGGGGATGGAGGGGTGGCTGGGGTCTCCTGGGCTCAGCTCAAGCTTCCCAGGGGCCTGGGGGTGAGCATGGGCACAAAGTCAGATGGCCCAGGGTTCAAGTCCAGCTCGGCCACTGACCTACGTGGCCTTGGTGTGGGTCCCTGTCTGTAAATGGGGGAACAGCTCCAACCTCAGACTGTGAGGATTAAGAAAGACAGCACACATCTCTGTGACTCAGTTTCCTCATCTGTAAAATGGGCTTTTCTCAGGAGGATTCAATAGGACAACAGCCCTGGGGCCGGGGCAACCCGAGGAGCCCTCACCCGAAGCTTCACGTGGGTCCTCTTGCGCTGCCACTTCTCTCTCGGCTTTGAGGGGGTGAACACTGACACCTCCTTACCGTCCAGCTCCAAGATGCTGGCGCTGTCGTGCCTCATGACCTGCGAGGGGACAGAGGGGGTCACGGGGTGGACTCAGCCTGGGGCTTCCTGTTCCGTGGGGAGAGGCCAGCGGCCCTAGGGGCCCAACTAACCCTGCGAGGGTTTGGTGGGACAAACCCCACTATGGTCCACCCTCTGGCCCCCCAGAATTCATATCTGTCTCCTGAAGGTGTACATCTATTCACCTCATCTCCACGGCTTCCTCTGCTGGGGCCAGAAAAGTGGGGTCCCCCACCGTCCTCATTTATGAAATGGGGCCAAGTCAGCAGCAGGGTCACTCAGGGACCTGAGAGGTGTCGGCGTGCCTGGTAGGGGGACTCTGGGTACCTGTCTCAGCAGGAAGGAGACCACATCTGTCGACTCCCAGTAGCTGGCGTGGAAGAGGTGAGGCAGGGCCACGGTGGGGAAGGCCGTCAGGGCGTCGGGGCAGTACAGGGCATAGTCGATCCGCTTCTGGCCCCACCACTTTGCAGCAACTGCCAAGAGGAGGGGACGGTGACTGGGCTGGGCCCCCGAGGGTCACCTGGCCTCTCAGGCTGCTCCGCCCAAAAACAAAACCTTCCTCTGACCAGGGAGCAGGACCACCACCAAAGCGAGTCTCCTTCTCCCAGGCTCAGCGACAGGGGAGTGGGTGAGAAGGCACAGGAGGCCGGGACAGCAGCAAGCGGCCCGAGTGCCCCAGCGAGGGGGAGTGGGGGCCTGTGGCTCAGCAGGGAGGTGTGGAGTTAAGAGGGGGAGGGGAAGAGCCCAGTGTGGAGGCAGGACTCCCTGGCCCTGGTCAACCCCTTGTTGACCCCTGCCCTGGGCCTCATCACTGCCCTCTCCAGGCTTCCGCTGGACCCTTTGAATGCCCGCTGCCCCTCCCCAGGCCTCAAGACTGTGAAAGGCTTCCCAGAGTGGGAGTCTCAGTTCCTGGGCCCCAAGGCAGAGGCCTGATGCCCTCAGCCCCTGGCAGGCAGAGAGCCGAGTGTGAAGTGAGGGCCTTCAGTCAGACGGAGCCTGTGTGCATATGTGTGGGTGAATCCGGCTCCCCCTTGGGGCTGGGGGGCTGCCCCAGGTTTGCAAAGAGCCTCCCCAGTGGCTGGAGGCCAGAGGTCCACTGGTTCAGCGTCGGAGCTCTCTGCCTGCAGCCTGCCTGATAGGTGACCCCGGTCCTCACCCAGCCTCCGTCCAGCCCAACCCCCTCTCCTAGCCCCCGGCTAACTCCAGCGGCTCCTGCCTCCTCCCGAGAAGTCAGGGTGCTCCCAGCCCAAGCTCCAGCTCCCTGGTTAGGCGTTAGCGGGGCCCTGGGGGTGAGATGTGTCTGGAAATCAGAGCATGACCCCAATTAGAGGAGCATGTGTGCGCATGGAGGCCCATGGTGCCCGGTACCTTCACTGATGTCCAAGTTAGGGAGGCGAGGGGCCCTCTCCCGCTTGCCCAGGGTGGAGGGGGCTGGGTGGGGGAGGGCAAGTAGGGACAGGCGCCTGATGCTGGGGGTGTGGCTGAGCGGAGCTGGGGCCTCTGAGGAGCAAGAACAACGGGAGGGACTCAGCCATGCTGGGGCCACCAGGCCAGGTAGCCTTAGCCTAGACCCTCTGCTCTGACAGGTGGCTGGGGAGCCAGTCACGTGGCAGGGAGGCTGCCAGGGGGTTGCTGGCCCCGGCAAGAGTGAGAGGGGATGGTTCAGACTGTGCTTCTAGCTGCTAAGAAGATGGAAAGAGCCAAGGAGGCCGGGGTGATCCACACCCTGGGGTGGCAAGCGAGGCCGCGCACAGGAGACTTCGCTTCCCTGGTTCCCCTGGGCCATCCCTCCAGCTTCTCCAGAAATGGCCCCCAGCTTTTTCCCTCAAGGAACATCTGCCCCTCTGGGGCTAGGACTCCTCCTCACAGACCCATCACCCTGCAGCTGAGACAGCACCACTGATCTCCTACCAGCTGGACTTGGCCCCCCACTCCAGGGCCACCCCTTTCATATGCTCCTTCCTTCCACAGGTCTTGATGGACAGTGGGGCTGGGTCACTCTTCACTGTGGGGCCATCCTGAGCATCATAAGGTGTTTAGCAGGTCTCTACCCACCAGATGCCAGTGGCACCCACGCCAGTAGTCTCCAACTGTCCTCTGGGGGGCATAATGGGCCCGGTTGACACTGGCCGCGACAGGACAGAGCGCCCTGGCTCTGATGGATGGGTAGCGCTGCTGCACTCACTCTGGGCGATGCCAGATGCCGTGTAGCTCTCGGCCATGCCTGACACCTGGCTGGCGATGCTGATCTCGCTGGCCCGGCGGAAACCTCGGGTGCTGGGGGCTGAGCCGGGTGAGGAGGGGGCCGCGTGCTCTTGGAAGACCGTGTTGTGGGCCTGGAGTGCCTCTGCTGCAGGCAGACAGGGACCAGAGACACCAGGGGTAAGGAGGCCTTGCCCAGTCCAGCCCCTGGGACCCCCAAGCAGGGGTGCCCAGTGTGTGCCAGGGCTGGGGCAGGCCAGAGCGGCAGCTGTGCCAGGCAAGGCCAACACCCCCAGCTGCAGAGGAGTGGGGGGCATCTGAGTACAACTGGCAGACAGGATGGGCCCATGCGTGCCATGGCCTGCCTGCTCAGGGTCGAGAGGGCAGGGCTCAGAGCTGAGGCAGAGAGAAGGGAGGGCTGGGGCAGGGCTGGACAGACGGACCAATACAGACACAGTGGGCAGGGAGGCAAGGCGGCCAGGCTCACGCCCCACCCCAGCCACCCTTCCAGTCTCTTGGTCTAGTCTAGCCTTTGGCCTCTGGGGCCCGGCCTGGCCTGACCCACAGCCCATGGCAGCTGGGTTTGGGGGTGCTAGCGACAGGAGCATGGGACTGCTTCCCAGGCATGTCCTAGGCAGAGGACTGAGCAAATGAAACAGCATCCTGCATGCCCCTCACACATGGGCCACATGAGCCAGCCCCGGATGGACATCTGGGGACAAAGGAAGAGGGCTGAGGGCTCCAGCCAGGCTCACCTGGGCCCGGGCTGAGGGTAGGCCAGAGGACCCACCTCTAGACAGGAGCAGGAGGTGCGTGGACCTCCTCAGGGAGACAGGGAGTGGGGTGTCGAGAATCCAACCCCATGCCGGGACCGAAGACTTCTCCTGGGGGGCAGGTGGGTCCCAGAGGGCCCAAGGCCTCAACCCAACCCCTGGCTGCCCCTGCTGGTAGCCTCACAAGTGGAGGACAGAGCCCTTGGGCTGACACTTGTGCTGGGTGACCCCGGGACAGCTGCTCTCCTCTCTGGGCTCCTTCTTTGCTTTGAGTCCCCTCCCCGCTCTGCCCAGTGCCAAGACCGCTCCCAGGGACCTGTCCTGCCCGGTCTCCGCTCCTCGCCACAGTCCCCCAAACTCTGGGTGGCCGAGGAGTGGGTGGGGGGTCCCTGAGGACCAGCGGTCAGCCAGCGAAGCAGACACCACCACAAGCAGGGGGGTTACACACACTCAGCGCAGCCCGGGCTTGGGCGGGGCCCGTCTTGTGAGGTGAGCGCGGGCACGGGGATACTGGTTTCCAGGAAGCCGTCCCCGGGAGGGAGAGGGGCCAGGGGGCCGCCCTCCAAGACCAGCTCGGGGTTTCTCTGCACGGTCTCGACTGGAGGCAGACGGGGAGAGAACAGAGGACAAGAACAGACACTCGTGTGGACGCTCCGACAGACACAGGGCTCCTCAAGGACCAGGACAGGACAGGACTGGGACACACGGGGGGCAGGAGGGACGGGCCGTTCCCGGGGAGGGACGAGACGGACCACGGGTGGCCCTCGTTCACGCGACCTATCTCCAGGCCAGGTCAGCTGGAAGTTCCGGGCCAATCGCCTGCCACGGGGGGCCCTTCACAGGGTGGGACACAGGCCCAGCCTCTGCCAGGGTCCCTTGGGTCCTCAGCTCTGCCTTGGTGGGGCAGTGGGAAGGGGAGCGGGGTCCCTGGCTCTGTGTTGTGCGTGGAGAGGTGGGAAGGGAGAGGTCTGTGAAGGTGTCTCACTCCTTCATCCCTGGGGTGAGGCGCCTGCACCTACACCAGGTGTCCCGCTTCTAAAGGGCTCGGTGCAGGCCGCCCCTTCCCGCACGGCAGGGCCACCCCTGGAGCCCGCAGCACCCAAGGAGCCGGGCCGACTCCCACCCTCCCCCAGGGCCGGGGCGGGCAGAGGAGGGGTGCAGGTTCTCTCACCCAGCAGCGTGGAGCAGCCGTCCCCCAGCGGGTAGCGCTGGTAGCGGGGGATGCTGAAAGGCGGCAGGGCGTGGAATCGCCGCTCCAGCAGCGGCTCCAGGCGCGAGGCCGACGGGTCAGCGGGGTGGAAGAGGTTGTAGACTTGCTGGCAGGCGGGCCGCAGCTGGAAAACTGAGGGCGGGGTGGAGTCGCAGAGCCTGGAGTTAGCTCCGCCCTAAGGAGGCGGGGCCTAGAGTCGGCTAGGGTCCGGAGGAGTGGGGTGGGATTGGGGTTTTCGAAGACATAGAAACCCAAAAGTGTGTCTCCATCGATTTGGGGTTCTGTTTGGGCCACTGTCCCCTTATCTTCCAAATTTGTTTTAATTGAGAAAATTATGATAGTGGCAAAAAAAAAATTTTTTTTTTTGTAGTACAGGGATATATACGATATAAGATGTAAAACGGAAAGCTCCTCTTCACCCCAGAGCGCTAAGGCTAGAGCCCTACCTGCAAACCCTGGGGAGCCCCGAGCATGTGCGGCCCGAGCAGGCTAGAGCCTGCCCATCCACTCTGACTGAAAATGTTTCCAGGCTGTGCGCTTCCGAGCATTTTGCAGTTGTTGGGAAGTTGCCCTGGCGGTCGAGTGGTTCTGTCGGTGCAGGGGACACAGGGTTTTTGAGCCCTCATCTGGGAAGATCCTACATCCTGCTGAGCAACTAAACCTGTGCTTTCCAACTACTGAGCCCAAGGGCTGCAACTACTGAAACCCGAGCACCTGCAGCCCATGCTCTGCAACGAAAGCCTTCGCTTGCTGCAACTAAAGTGCGTGTGCAGCAATGAAGACCCAACACAATCCAAAAAAAAAAACCAAAAAAACCTTCACACTAATAGGAATATAATCTATGCTTTTTGTACTTGACCTTTGTTTTCAGTTCAGTTCAGTTCAGTTGCTCAGTCGTGTCCGACTCTCCGCGACCCCATGAATCACAGCACGCCAGGCCTCCCTGTCCATCACCAACTCCCGGAGTACACTCAAACTCATGTCCAGAGAGTCGGTGATGCCATCCAGCCAACTCATTCTCTGTCGTCCCCTTCTCCTCCCGCCCCCAACCTTTCCCAGCATCAGAGTCTTTTCCAGTGAGTCAACTCGTCACATGAGGTGGCCAAAGTATTGCAGTTTCAGCTTTAGCATCAGTCCCTCCAATGAACATCCAGGATTGATCTCCTTTAGAATGGATTGGTTGGATCTCCTTGCAGTATAAGGGACTCTCAAGAGTCTTCTCCAACACCACAGTTCAAAAGCACCGATTCTTCGGCGATCAGCTTTCTTCACAGTCCAACTCTCACATCCATACATGACCACGGGAAAAACCATTGCCTTGACTAGACGGAACTTGGTTGGCAAAGTAATGTCTCTGCTTTTTAATATACTATCAAGGTTGGTCATAACTTTCCTTCCAAGGAGCAAGCGTCTTTTAATTTCATGGCTGAAATCAGCATCTGCAGTGATTTTGGGACCTTTGTTTTCATTTAACACAAAAAACGTTGGGAGTCTTTCATATGAATATTTTCATTGAGCCCCTTTCTTTTGAATTGCACTGGGGCATTCCTTTGTATGGCTGTGCCAAAGTTGATTTAACCACAGCCTGCATCCCATTTAGGTTGTTTCAGGTTTTCCATGATTACAGATGACGTTGCCCTGCCATCTCTGTCTCTTGAGTCTTTGCACTCATATGGGTGCACAGTGTCTTGCCCTTGGGCAGGTGTCTACAACCTCTCTGAGCCTCAGTTTCCCCCCTGGTGGCCCTGCGCAGCTCTTGTAGGATGGGAGCCCACACTGGTTGATCCTGGGGGCACTGGGCTGGGACCGCTGCTCTGATGGCTTCTTAGCCGACACTTTTCCACCTCCCTGTGTGTACTGTCTTGAGGAGGAACCTGTAGCAGCATGGCTGTGGTCCCTCTGGGGCTGGGAGACCACTGCATCAGGGAGACTTCAGGGGTGCCTGGCTTCCTTATGGGAGACTGGGTCTGTCCTCATCTGATCCTGGGGCAGCCCCTTCCATCTCTGGACCTCAACTCCCAGAGGTGCCTTGGAGATGAAATGAAACAGTGTGTTGGGAAATGGGGCTGGAGACTGAGCAGGGCTGAGGCTGGAACAAAGGAGAGCCATGGGTCCTTGGTGAGGCGGGGGTGCAGAAAGGAGGCTGATGTAGGAAGGGGCCTGGGATGTGGCCCTGGCCTTGTGACAGGGGTTCACTGAGATCCTCTGCCCAGCTCATGGACCCCTCCCCTCCCCTGCAGGGGTTCTCACCATCCAGGGAGGGGATGACCGTCTTCCTCAAGGCAAGGACCAGCCCCAGGGGGCACCCGAAGAGGAAGAGGTCAGCGACCTCAAAGTCGAACTTGCCCACTGTCCCTGCGCCGTCCAGCATGGTGGAGCTGCTCGAGCGGCGGGAGTTGGGCTCGTTTCTCAGCACGCTGGCGTGGAGGCTGCAGGTATGAGGTGGAGTGGGGAGACGAGCGAGGTCACACCACGGCCCTCCTCTGGGCCGGCCTGCCCTCAGCCTCCTGAAAGAGGCTCCTCAGGGGTCATCAGGCCCCAACGAAGCTTGGGCCCTGTGCAGTCCTGTGAGTGCAGCTGTCCAGCAGCTGCTGACACCTGGTGACAGCAGGGCCCAACCTCTCCAGGGAGCCCACTGCCTTTGGGATAGCCCCGGCTGGGGCCATGCTGTCCCCCGTCAGCTCTGCCTGCTGACTCTGCCGGTCCCTGCTTCCTCCCCTGCCCCAGTCAGTCTACTCCCTCTGCCTCAGACGTGGATGGACCCAGAGACTATCATACAGAGTGATGTGAGTCAGAGAAACAAATATCATGGATCAAGGCATACATGTGGAATCTAGAAAAATGGTACAGATGAGCTTGTTTGTAACGCAGAAATAGACACACAGACGTGGAGAACAAACGGATAGACACCAAGGTGGGAAAGAGGAGGTGGAATGAATAGAGAGATTGGGATTGACAGATATACACCATCAACACTAGGTATAAAACAGATGGTGGCTCAGACGGTAAAGAATCTGCCTGCAATGTAGGAGACCCAGGTTCGATTTCTGGGTGGGGAAGATCCCCTGGAGGAGGGAAAGGCAACCCACTCCAGTATTCTTGCCTGGAGAATTCCATGGACAGAGGAGCTTTGTGGGCTACAGTCCATGGGGTCAAAAAGAGTCGAACATGACTGAGTGACTAACACTTTCACTTACTTTTTTTCATAAAATAGGTAACTAATGAAAACCTGCTGGATGTCACAGGGAACTCTACTCAGTGCTCTGTGGTAACCTAAATGGGAAGGAAATCCAAAAAAGAGGGGATGTATGTATACATACAGCTGATTCACTTGGCTGTATATCAGAAACAACATTGTAAAGCAACTGTATCCCAATTTAATCTATCATCTATCTATCTACCTATCTATATATATATGACTTCCCTGGTAGCTCAGCTGGTAAAGAATCCACCTGCAATGCAGGAGACCCTGGTTCAATTTCTGGGTGGGGAAGATCCCCTGGAAAAGGGATGGGCTACCCACTCTAGTATTCTTGGGCTTCCCTGGTGGCTCAGATGATAAAGAATCCGCCTGCAACGTGGGAGACCTAGGTTTGATCCCTGGATTGGCAAGATCCCCTGGAGGAGGGCATGGCTACCCACTCTAGTATTCTTGCATGGAGAATCCCATGGACAGAGGATCCTGGTGGGCTACAGTCCATGGGATTGCAAAGAGTTGGACACAACTGAGCGACTAAGCACAGCACAGCATGGCATGACCATAAAAAAAAAAAAAAGACCACAATTGCACCCAACACATTCTCTTGGCTGAAGAACCGTGGGCCTAGCCTGGGGATCCCAGGACCTAGGTCAGGGGGTCTTCAGGTCTCACACATTGGCCATCAGCACCACCTGGTCCGTGTCCCCCCATCTTAGAGTCCCCATCCTCACCCAGCGGGGGCCTCCCCACCCACCTGGACAGGAAGGCCTGGTGCTGCTGGATGGTGTCCAGCTCATAGGTGGACGAATCACTCCTCTTGCGGGGTAGCTGCCGTTTGGGGTCTTCAGTGCCGTTGCTCCGGGGGATGTCGATGTTGCTGCGGCTCAGGTGCCGGCTGCTCTCCAGGTTGCTGCCATGTGCCGCGTTGACCGTCGAGCCCGGGGACAGCAGGTCAGCATCCTGGAATGGCCCCACACAGGTTCACTGCCCAGTGGCCACTGGCCTGGCCCCCTCTTCAGTGCCGTGGGAGCCGAGTCTCCCCTCCTGACCCTAGGCCTGCAGCAGCTTCTCACCCAAGCCGGGGAGGGAAAGGCCCCATCCCTGTGTGCCCGATAGTTCCCCTAGCCTTCACTCCTGGCCCAGCCCGCCCATCTGGGCCTTGCTGACTTCCCACTGATCCTGCCGCCTCGCCCAGCCCACCAGGCTGCTTGCTACTCTGCAGTGAAGGAACCTTGGGTCCTCTCTCCTGCCAGGAGGCTCAGAGGATCCAGGCCCTCATGGTGACGGATCTGCTTTCCACGGTGCAGACCCGGCTTCATTGACTGCTGAAACTGCTTGTGCTCCTGTCTGGCTTAACTGTAGCTGTTCACCTGTGCCATGCATCTGTCCCCCGCCTCTGGGCACCTGTGTTGGAAACCCTGACCCTTCCTTTTTACCGCAGGCCTCTGGGATGTTTGGAGCCAGAGGGTGACACAGTCTCCATCCTGAAGGTCCCCTGCTCTGGGGGCTGGAGGGAGCTTGTACCTGCACGCTGGCCACACTGCCCCGGCGGCTGCTGCTCTGACTCTCAGACACCGGCTGGTTGCTGCAGCATAAGGCATCAAACGCCAGGATGCCCCCGACACAGTCTCCAATCAGGCAGACCTGGGTGGGGAGAGGTCCAGGGCCCTAAGTGTCCATCCCTCTTGCTGGGGTGCTGGCTGGGGAGAGCCCTGGGTCAGAGAACCAGGCCAGTCCACCCTGCAGGGGTTTCTGTCTTCCCTTCCCCCACCCCACAACTCACCTGCCCATTGAAGGTCACGCCCTCCTGGGACTTGATGAAGTCCCCGTAGGTGAGGTTGGCTCGCTGAATCACTGTGGCAACAGCCTCCTGGTACTGGGGCGAGGAGGTTGCCAGCAGGGGCAGGGCGGCCAAGGGGATGTGGTCCTGGCTGCTGGACAGACAGCCTTCATCGTGGCTGTAGGGGCTGAGGCTGGGGGAATGGAACCCGTCAGGAGAGAGCAGGTGGCCTCAGTTCAGCCCAGGGGGCCCCCTCGCCTCTGACCTGAGCATCAGAGCTGGAGTTGCCTGACACCCTGAGAGCCTCAGCCCTGACTCAGCAAACCACGTGGGGATGCTTCCAGGCCAGGTGTGGGGAACGGGGCTGGGGAGTAAGGCCAGTATCTCAGAAGCAGGGCAGCATTCTCATATCACAGATGCAGAGACTGAGGCTCAGCTTTGGGCTCCAAACTCTAACCCCCCTGTATCCTCCTGGTGGCTCACACGGTAAAGAATCCACCTGCAGTGCAGGAGACCCAGGTTCGATCCCTGGGTTGGGAAGATTCCCCTGGAGAAGGGAACAGCTGCCCACTCCAATATTCTTGCCTGGAGAATTCCATGGACAGAGGAGCTTGGCGGGCTACAGTCCATGGTGTCGCAAAGAGCTGGACACGACTGAGCAACTAACACACTCTAATCTCAGCCATCTGCATGGGTTTTGCTGTCTCCCAGCAGAACAAGTTGGAGAAGGAAATGGCAACCCACTCCAGTGTTCTTGCCTGGAGAATCCCAGGGACTGGGGAGCCTGGTGGGCTGCCGTCTATGGGGTCGCATGGAGTTGGACACGACTGAAGCGACTTAGCAGTAGCAAAACAAATTAGACAGCTGGTTTGGATGACGGGACCATTGTCCCAATATTAGGTGGGGCGGTCTCTGACACTCAGGGCCAGGGGAGGAGCGGATCCTACACACTCACTCGGAGACGAGGGCGAAGGCATCGGAGCAGATGGGTGGGCAGGGCACCAGGCGGATGGCGAGGTGGCCCAGGGCACTGGGGTAGTGCACGCGCATGACGGTGTCGAACACGGTGGCGATGGTGTTGGCATCTCCCTGCTTGGAGCTGGGGTCCCCAGCGCCCGTGTCCAGGATGGTGCCTCCGTGCAACAGCAGCAGCAGCACATGGATTTTGGAGGGCGGTGCGGCCAGCGGAGGGCTGACCTCGTCCTGTGTGGGTGGGGGGGGTTGGTGAGAGTCAGCTCCCTGGGGACTCAGCTCTATGCCCGGGCCGAGGCTTCTGTTGCGCTGGGGAGAGAGGCCTGTTGAGGCCCAATCATACCCTCTGAGAACCCCGATCTCAGTTCCTCTGCTCCGGGGCCTGGTTCCCGATGCCTCAAGCCGTTCCCCTGGGGTGGGGGCCCAGCTGCTCCTCCCTGTCCGTCCTCTCTGCCTGCAGCCCAGCTCCTGGCCGCCGACCTGACCTGAGAGAGGGGTCTATTCTTTCCAAAGCACAAACTCCACTTCCCATCAAGGGGGCCCAGACAGGGGTTTCTGGGGCTTCTGGCCTTGGGGAGGAGGCACAGGCTCAGCCCAGTGTGGGCCTCTGGGGTCAACCTGACCTCCGTGTGTCTGTGTCCAGGCATTGGACTGTCACAGACTCACTTAAGAGGGGCTGGGGTCAGGGACTCAGCCTGGCTGCTCTGCCAATAG
Organism: Moschus berezovskii; assembly: GCF_049115385.1. Taxonomy (NCBI): domain Eukaryota; kingdom Metazoa; phylum Chordata; class Mammalia; order Artiodactyla; family Moschidae; genus Moschus; species Moschus berezovskii. The sequence continues at coordinate 55,728,379 of NC_142478.1, read as the reverse complement.
CACTGAGCTCTCATTCTATCTATATGGGCTGTCCCTGGACTACGGCCTCCAGGCCCTGCCATTCCCAGACTCTAAGACCAAGGTCCTCAAGAGCAGAGATGTCCCAGCAGAGTTAGAGCCCCAGCACCTTAGAACAGAGAGGACAATGCAGGTATCTCTATCTGAAACCACCCCCATCATTTGTGAGGAGTCATGCCCCCACCTCTTGCTGCTCAGCCCTGCTTGTGAGGTCCAAGTGAGACTTGCATATATCCAACTGTTCCATTTAGAGATGAGGTGGCCCAGAGAGGCCAAGGGACTTATCTAAGGTCACACAGCATGTCAGTGCCAAGCTGGACTGGAACCCAGAGCTCGCACCACCAGCTCAGTGCTCTTCTCCTACCCCAGGCTGTAATCCCAGTCTCAGGGGCCTCTCCCCGCCCTCAACTCCTGGCGTGTGACTGCAGGAGGCCAGAGCCCAAGAGGAGCCACTGCTGAGTACTTGCCATGCCCATATGATGTCGGCAAGTGTGGCGGTCAGGGAAGGGAGCTGAAGAGAGGGGCCTCTCCCTAAGGAACTAGCAAGACAGAACAAGGGGCTAAAGCCATCTGGAGGGCCCTTGGGGGTCAGCTGGCCCTGAACTGGGCCATCGGCTGGCAGGAGTGGGAAGTAGCAGGACCCAAGTGTCAATGCAGAGCCCAGGAGAGGGGTGGGCAGCATGGGTGCTGAGCCCAGCGACAGTGAGGCCACAGGAACAGATCGGGCTAGACTGGGAGCCTTTGAGCAGCAGAGGGTTTTGGGTGAGAGGAAGGCTGATGGGCGGGCGGTCCTGGGCCTGGAGTGGAAATAAGACTGGGTTGCATCAATCCCCAGGAGGGGGCTGGTCATCAGCCAGTCATGGGCCTTGGGGCCTATGCAGGAATGCATGCCCAGCAGAGCTTGGGTCCGACTCCTGTCTCTTCCGAGGGCTGCACACGGCTGGCAGGCCTGGGAGAGAATGAACTTATGGCCTGAGGCATGGTGGGGTCATTGGCTGCCCAATGGTCTCAAGGATTAATCAATACGGTCGGGCGAGGGGTTCGTGGAAGGAATGTATTTGAGCAGCCTCCTGGTTACCCAGACATGCCCCTAGTCACCTGGGATGGGCAGGGCTGGGCAGTGGGGGGAGCCTGCCTGGGCATGGCTGCCAGGACCCAGCACTGACCAGCCTGAGACAGCTTTCCTCCTATGCAAACTGCTTTCTACCAGGGCACGCCCTACCTGAGACTCGAACCCTAGTGGGAACAGGGCCCTTGGGAGGCGGGGCCCAGGAGCCAGCTCTGGGGAGCCAGGAGGGCCCCATCAGTGACTCCGTAAAGCTGTCCTCTTTCCCTGAGGCTGGGAGGGGAGCTCCGGTTTGGGGACTGTTGCAAGCAAAGGGATCCGACTCAGGATGGCGGTACTCCAGAACCAGTGCTGGGCTCAAATGCGCATCCACAGGCAGATCCAGAGTCTGAGGCCCCTTCTGCCCCTTCCGGGCGGGGGGAGTGTCAGAGCTGTGTGCACCAAGGGGAGGAGGGGGCTCGCTTGGCTTCATCGCCATTAACTGGCAACTGGAAATCAACTCCCCTCGTACCAGTTACCCTTCTAGAAAAGCCTGCTTCGACCTTAGACCTCAAAGAGAACCCCAAGAGGAGAGGGCAGTGTGGATGCGCCCCCACCAACCCCTAGTCCAAACTCCCCAGGGGTCCTGAGTCCCCAGGGGTACCATCTCCACCTTGGGCAGCTAGAGGCCAGAGCAGCATGATGACCTTGCTCCACCCTGGCTCCTGCCCCAACGCAAACAGCTCTGACCGCCCACAGGTGGAGGAGCAGAAGGGGCATGAGCTCCGTGCAAAGAACCCCCAAAGTGGACACAGGCGCTCTACCAAGACAGCTTTATTGCACACTGAGAGCAGGGCGGCCACGGCCAGCCACATCACTTCTGCCTAGGTGACTTTCGCTTCCTCCCCTTCCATCTTTTTTTCTTCAGGGACTTCAGACAAGTTGAGCACAAGGTGAAGATCTTATTTTTGATCTGGAATTTACAAGTTTCTCATTTTACTCTCCAGGGTTGGAGCAAGGGCAAGGCCTTCCTTGGGGGAGCTGTCCTACTGGAGCAGATCCTACTGGTTGTCAAGGACCTCATAGCGGGTGGGTCCCAGGCCTCTCTCCAGTGCTGCCCAGGCCAGCGTGGACGCGAGGCTGTGGGTGCCAAGTTCTGCCTCCACTGCCCCCTTGGGACAGGTCCTTGGCGCCCTGCCCCCTGCCCCCCGCAGCCCTGGCCCTCTGGGACCTCAGCACTCACCTCAATGATGTTCAGCTGCTCCACGCTGGAGGCCACCCTGAACTCGGGGGCGCTCTGACGGTACAGACCATCTGCAACACAGAAGCAGTGGGTGCTGTGAGCGGACAACACCAGACAGGTGTTGTGACCATGACCTGCGGGCCCCCCAGCCCTCCTGGGTGGCTGGGTGCTCCTTCTCGGGAAGGAGGGGCTTGGTGCACTTAGCCGCCCTCCCCAGGCCCTGCCACCCCCAGCTGCTTACCCTGTGAGTCCTCTGGCTCAGGGCTTTCAATTTTGTCCATGAGATCATTGGAGTTCCACTTGGTGATGTCCTTGGGGAACATTTCCTCTGAGTCAGACAGGTCCTCTGGGGAAGAAAGAGAGGGGCTTCAGCACCTCGATCAAGGGTGGGGACCTGGGGGGTGTCGGTGCTGGGAGGCCCGGCTTCCAGTGGCGGAGGGCCTAGGAATGGCCAGTCTGGGGGCCACCATGCTTCTATGGCCCGTGTGCCCCTCCCCACTCGGTTCTGTGGTCTCCCTTCCTTAACAGAATGGACACATGGCCGCCTTCTCGCAGGACTTCTGCCTGATGTTTTTGGTTTATTATTATTATTATTTTTGGCTGTGCTGAGTCTTCAGTGCTACCTCTGGGTTTTCTCTAGTTGTGGAGAGCAGGGGCTAACTCTCTAGGTGTGGTGCGCTGGCTTCTTATTGCGGTCTGCTTGATTTTTTTTAAAAAATTGTGGTAACATTCATTGAACATAAAACTCACTATTTTAACCATTTTCAAGTAGCACTTAGTCCATTCAGAAAACTGTGTAGCCACTAGCTCTATCTGGTCCCAGAGCTCCTCTGTCTCCCCACACGGAGACCTGGCCCCATCAGCAGGCATGTCCCAGCACCCCTCTCCCAGAGCCTGGCAACTGCCGGTGGACTTTCTGTCCTTATGGATTTGCCTATTCTGGACATTTTCCACACATGGTACCTACAGTATGTGGTCTTTTGTGTCTGGCTTCTTCCACTTCACATGGTGGGGTTTTTGTATTTTTTTTCAGTTCAGTTCAGTTTAGTCTCTCAGTCGCGTCCAACTCTTTGCGACCCCATGGGCTGCAGCATGCCAGGCTTCCCTGTCTGTCACCAACTCCTGGAGCTCACTCAAACTCATGTCCATTGAGTCAGTGATGCCATCCAACCATCTCATCCTCTGTCGTCCCCTTCTCCTCCTGCCTTCAATCTTTCCCAGCATCAGGGTCTTTTCAAATGAGTCAGTTCTTCACATCAGGTGGCCAAAGTATTGGAGTTTCAGCTTCAGGATCAGTCCTTCCAGTGAATACTCAGGATTGATCTCCTTTAGGATGGACTGGTTGAATCTCCTTGCTGTCCAAGGGACTCTCAAGAGTCTTCTCCAATACTTTTTTTTTTTTAGTATTTATTTATTTGGCTGCTCTGGATCTTAGTTGCTGCCTGTGGGATCTTTAGTGGCAGCATGCGAACTCTTAGTTGCAGCATGTGGGATCTAGTTCCCTGACCAGGGACCAAACCTGGGCCTTCTGCATTGGGAGCTCGAAGTCTGAGCCACTGGGTCATCAGGGAAGTCCCCACATGGTGTTTTTAAGATTTAACCACATGTCCGTGCTTCATCCCTTTTCATGCCTGAGTCATAGTCCGTCACATGGATGGACTTCAGTTTGTTTCTCCATAATGTTCCTGACTGTTTTTAATGTCCTCGAAAGGACAGTTTAGTGAGAAGCGCTGCTGTGAACAGTTCCACCCATGAGTCTTGTGTCTGCTTTCCTGAGAACTTATCCCCGTGACCCCTGGGGAGGAAGCGGTTGTATGGACCCTGGCGTGTATGTGCTGGTCCCTCCTCCCTGGGACGGTTTCCTCAGAACGCTGCAGCAGTGACATCTCCTGCTCTGCTGTCTCTCCTCTTTTCCAGCTTTTTCTAAAACTCTTCCTGTGTCTTTCCCTCATGTCAGGGACACAGAGCCAGGAAGGGCTTAGCCTTTTGGCCTAGCTGGAGGGGAGGGTGGGAGTGTGGGATGCCCCATACCCACTCCCTACTCTCAGGGAGGCCCCAGTGAAGAGGCCAGCTCAGGGCCCACCCACCTCCTGTACCAAGTCCCCCCTGCCCTGCCCAGGGCCAAACCTGCCTCCGCCCTGTTGTGGGCCCGTGGGCGAGTCCCTGTTCTTTCTGAGCCTGTGTCCTGCCTTGTGAACCGCAGATCCATTTCCTTGAAACTGCCTGCCAGCCCCTCTTACTTCCTTGAGAGGAAGAACCAAAGATTGAAGGAAGGATGTTTAGGCCATGCATCTTCCCAGCACAGGTGGGTAATTCATCTGGCTGTTTTCTTGCTGTGCTTATTCTGAGATTCGTAGGGAAATGGGCACGTTACGTATTTTCTGCTTGTTCGCATTTTCTAAAGTTTCTGCATTACACGTGTGTTAATTTAACCATGAAAAGACAGTAATTACAAAAAACTAGAAAACCAGAAGTTACACTTTTGTAAGCTTCTGAGGAAAAAAAAATTTTTTTTTTTGGTTGTGCCACACAGCTTGCAGGATCTTAGTTCCCTGACCAGGGATTGAACCCACGCCCTCGGCAATAAAAGCACCAAGTTCTAACCACTGAACCTCCAGGGAATTCCCTTAGGGAGTTAAATTCGGCAGAGGATGAGATGGTTGGATGGCATCACCAACTCAATGGACATGAGTCTGTGCAAACTCCGGGAGATGGTGAAGGACCGCGAAGCCTGAGGTGCTGCTGTCCGTGGGGTGGCAGAGTTGAACACGACTGAGTGGCTGAACAACAATGGAAAAAATGTCCCTGTCTGATTGTAAATTCGTTTTGGAGGGTTTGAGGGAACAGTCCCACCGTCAGATCCAGGGCACATCCTGATATCAGGGTTAGGGTGAGTATGAGAGCCCAGACTCCTGGTGACCTCATCTTATCCTGCCCCCGCCCCTGACGCCCTGCTGTTCACCCAGAACTTTCCACGGGCAATTCCCATCATGACTTGCATCCCCACCAACCCTTTCAGATCCCACTCCTCCCTCTCCTGGGAAGGCCCGTGTGCTCCAGGGTGCCTACCTACCATGAGCATCGAAGAACTCGTCGTCTGAGCTCTCGTCTGAGTCCCGGGCGATACTCTGCATCCTCCACTCTGAGATGCTGTGGCGGGAAGGACTCGCTGGAAGGCAAAACCGCAGACCGACTGAGCACCTGGCTGCTCTGGGAAGAGCAGGTGGAAGCGGGCAGGTGCGATGATGCTGGAGCGGGGCCAGGAAGGCTCAGAGGGGATGGAGTGAGGGTAGGGTGGCCCTGGCTCACCTCCCAGCCCACCTGGCACGACGTGGTCCTGTCCCGTGAGGACATGGAGTGGGGAGGGTATCAGGTATGAGGCTAGGATGTGCAGTCACCCAGGCTGGGGTCCACTCGTGTGCCCCTGACCTGGCTGGCCCAGGAGTGAGCCCCTTAAACTGCCACAGTGAGGCTGATAGGTAGGGAGGCTGGGCAGTGGTGGGGAGTGAGATTAAAGGTATGGTGTAGTTCCATGGGACACTTTGGTGTTCTGCAGAAACATCCTTAAGTGTATTTGAAAGACTTAACGTTTTCTCACTTTGGTCAAAAGTACAGAGGGCACAGCAGCCACGACAATAACTGTGTGGAACCAGAAGGAACTAGAAGGGAAGCAGTGCCTGTCTTCTGAGGTGGCAGGGGCCTACCCCTAGGTCCTGAGAACCTTCCAATGGCACATGAGATCAGTCCCGCCCCAGGAGGCAGCTCAGCTCCCTGGTTCTTTGGGCTGGAGAGCATCACCTACTCACTCCTTGGCATGTCCAGCCCCTCTGGGCATTAGAACCTCCACAGAGCTCAGTCTCAGCCACCTCTTCTCAGCTGGGAGCCCGGGCTCTCTCAACCAGTCAGAGACCCTGCTTGCCCCAAGATCTTGTCTAGCAAACTTACAGTATTCAGTTTCTGCTCTAGGGAGAGAGCAGGGCTTCCCTGTACCCGTGCGTCCTCTGGATACAATCCTGTATTGGGCCCTGCACGGCTGCCCCCACCCTGGCGCCCCCCCGACCTCCCTCAGAAGAGGCAAAACTCCCAGCTACCTAAAGTGTCTGCTTCACATTTTTGTCCAGTCTTTGTTTTTGATAAGCAAGACCTCCTCCCCAGCTTTTTTTTTTTTTTAATGATCTTCGTAGTTGATTTGTCTGAACTGTGACTATTGTGCATTCTTTGAATAATCACATGTAAAAAAATTTGTCACTGCTTCAAGCTATTTCCTTTACTCATGTTGAAGGGATTTTGCTGGCTTTTGGGGTCTCAGTAGTGACTCCCAAGAGCAGAGTGGAGAAGAGCCCAAGCGTAGACTTGGGGGCCACGACGGGTGCAGTCAGTTTTATGATTGTGCTTTTATGTGTCCTTTGGTATAAGTGACTAACGATATACATTCCTCACAAATAAAAAAAAGATAGAATCTGAATTAAAAAAAAAAAAGATATGGTGTATGTGTTTCCCTGGATTCCTTCAGCACAGGGCAGACAAGCCTGGTGTAGGAAAAGCTGGATTTGCAGGCGTAGAGGGGGACTCCTGGTATTTTTCACAAAATACCCTGAGTTTTTCCACTAGCCACTGCACTTTCATATCAGTTTCAGAGAATGGATTTTCTCAGTATCTGAAGGCTTTCGAGGTCCTTTGGCAGAAGTCCGTCCTGGGTATGCTGGGTGTAGCCCCCCCCAGACCCCTCCTCTCTGCCTCAGAAGCCTGGCTCCTCAGAGCAGCAGCTGACCGGGTCCTAGAAGGGGCTGGGAGCGGGGTTACCATGTGACCAGCCTGCCTGTCTGCCTGGGGCTGTGTGGGTGAGTCTAGGGGAACCTGCCAGGGTTGGGGGTCACCCTGGGCTTTACTCTGCAACAGAGGCTATGAAGAGGTGACTGCTTCTGACTCCCTACAGGTGTGGCCCTTGGATCTGAAAGCAGGAGACCACCTTCAGTGTTAGAACGCCCCACAGCCGCCCTGGGATATGGGCTGCCCTGAGGGGTGGTCACTGGTGTGGACGAGTAGAGGGCAGGGGACCCCCCAGTGTGGTCACAAGGTGCTCACCTCCCCGCTTGGATGACCGAGATGACTTGGAGGATGTGGACCACTGCTTCTTCAGACCCCTGCCCGCCAGGGGCTCCCCACCGCTGCTGCTGGGCTGGGAGGGCTCCCCAGAGGCCTGGTCCTGGGCAGCCTCATTCTTGGCCAGCTCCGTGGCCCCTTTGTCCTCCTCATTGAACTGGGCCATCTTGCGGGACAGCATGAGCTGTGCCTCCTTTTCCAGCTCCCGGATGTTGTCCATGTTCAGCCCGTACCATTCGTCCTGCCAGCACCAGGCTTGCCGGTGGGCCCTCACCATCACCTTCCGCAGGCCTGCGGTGGGGGTGCAGGGAAGACAAAGAGTGTCTGAGTCTCCCAGGGACCCCTCGGCTGGGAGGCACCCCAGGCTGCAGGTCAGGCTCTGCTCCACACCTGCTGCTTGGCCTCCAGCAAACCACTGTCTCTCCAACCCCCAAGTTCATCTTCCCATGTGCAAATGAGGGATCCAGCTTACAGACTGCCTCCCAAGTTCACAGTGGCTCTGTAACTGGGGCAGGGGGGTCTCCTCCCTCAAGGGGAGCTGGAGGAGGACTCCCTGAATGTTTCCTATCTGGTCTAGTATTCCTCTCTTAAATTTCCCACAGAAAAATCAAGCTCAAGTTTGAAGCAGCCTGGTCCTTTCTTTTTTGAAATTCATTTTTAATTTATTTTTTTAATTAAAAAACTTTTGGCCATGCCATGTGTCATGTGGGATTTTAGTTCCTCGACCAGGGATCAAACCCCTGTCCCCTGTATTTGAAGCACGGAGTGTTAATCAATGGGCCACCAGGGAAGTCCCAGTCCTTCCTTTCTTTTTAAAATAAATATATACACATATAAGACATGATAGGGATTTCCTTGGTGGCCCCAGTGGCTAAAACTGAGCTCCCAGTGCAAGGGTTCCAGGTTCAATCCCTGGTTAGGGAACTATATCCCACATTATGAAACTAAGAGATTGAATGCTGTGACTAAATGATCCCTCGTGCCACAAGGAAGACTGAAGTTTCCATGTGTTGCAACTACAACCCAGCACAGCCACATAAACAAATATAAAATAAAATAAAACAGGATAAAGACGTACAGGAATATCTTATACACAGAAGACAGAAGATAAGATACTTTAAAGGTATAAAGAACAGAAGACCCATGAGCACAGGGAGCAGATGGGGGCTGCCTTGTGTGAGGATGAGAGTGGGGGTGATTGGGAAAGACTCTGGGGGGGTGGAATGTTCTAGAACTACATGCACTACTCTGCAAACACACTCAAACTTATGGAACTCAAACTTCTCTTACAACAAACGCAAAATTAGGCCTCAATAAGCTGCTTAAAAAAACACTGAGAAGAAATAAAGCACCTTGGCTCCCCCCCACCCCACATCATTCTTCGAGGGAGCAGAAGTGACCGGCAACACGGACCCCACCATCACCCTCCCACCCCGCAAGGGTCCATCCTGAGTTCTGTGTTTATCATTTGCTCTTCTTTCCATGTTTTTCTATACAGTATGTTGGGTTGGTCTACATGTTGTTGACATTTACATGTATGTGCCACGTTGCGTGTATTTTTCTGCCACTTGCTTTTCTGGGTGAGTTTCCGCTTTGTTGCTGTATGGTCAATTTTTATTTGTTTGAAATACCACATTTTATTTATTCCTTCTCCTGCCAATGGGCCTTTGGCTAACTTTCACTGTTTGTCCGTTTTGGTTTTACAAACCTGCTGCTCTGAACATTCCAGAACGGGCATTTGAGTTTCTCCCGGGGGGTGGGGCAGACCCAGGAGGGTCGTCACTGGATCCTCCGCCCGCTTTCCTACAGAAAACTGAGCAGCTTCCCGGGTAGCCCAGTCCTTGCTTGTCCCCAGGCTGGTCTCCGGCGACCCTTGCTCCTGATTCCCCCCTCCTGGACTCGCTCAGGCTGCTCTGTCTCCCCTGCTGTCCTTTCTAAGTCCCTAGATCCCAAAGGTCTGCCTAGAAGGAACTCCCTCTCACCCTCTGTTCCTGGGAGGGTGCTCCCAAGCCCTGGGCTACGGCCTCAGGCACACCACCCTCAGGGCCAGCCAGCACTCCTGGTGGACAGACTGTCTGATGACACATTATGTCTGGACAAAGACAGATGGGCCAGAAGATCTGGAGTCACACCCAGCACTAGCCCTCTGCTTCCTCCTCTGAAATCAAGGGGGAGCCGGGGAGTGACAGTGGCCACCCTCCCGGGCCAGGGAGAGCTGATGTGACACTTGTGAAGTGTTATCAGAGGTGCTGTGACTCTGCTCAGGTCTACACAGTCACCCTTGCTCTGGGAGTCAATGGGTGTCTGCCTGGGTGCTGCTCCTGGATCACGAGCCTCGGGGCTAAGATCAGGCCCTGGGCACTGACCCCTACCCTGACCTGGGGGACATGGAAGGAGGTGAGGTAGCTCTAGGGCAGGGAGGACCCTGGGTCAGCTCTAGCTGTGCCAGGAACCCCCGGTCATCTGTTCGTCCTCTGTTCCCCAGGCACCTGCTCCGGGCCAGGCCAGCATGGGTGTGAGGACCTGAGGATGGCCAAGCCGCTGTCCCCTGGAACTTTCAGCCCAAAGCAGGAGGCAGCATTGGTGCAGGGCCTGGCGTCTGGCCCCAGGGTGCCGAGAGGCGCCATGAACAGTGGGAAGGAGGCGTTACACTCCGTGAGGGTGGGCACCGATGTTAGAAACTCTAGTCCACAGTGTCTGAGGCAGGACATACACTGCCGGTGTTCAGTAGGTGCTTGACAAGTGTTTGTGTGGTCAAGGTAAACCAGGTGCAGGACACTGCACATGGGCCCTGGGGTCACCTGTCCAGAGTAACAGAAAGTTGGAGTCCCAGGCAGACGCGGGGGGTGGGTGGGGGCGGCAGGCAGATGGAGGGACACAGAGGGAGTGGTGGGCACCCTCACCCGTGTCGTGGATGAACCGCTCGATCTTGGACTGCATGCCCCAGTAGCGGAACTCCACCTTGCAGAGTTTGTAGGCGCACATGATGGGGAACACCTGCTGCTTGCACTCCTCGATCCAGTTCTCCGACAGGGGCCCCCGCTGGGTCTTGGTAGAGTGAAACAGCTTGGGGTCCTCTTCTGTCTTATACTCATTGGGGGGCACGGGGTCCTTGACAATGTCGATGAAATCTACGAGGAGACACCCACAACCCCCCCGTGAGTGACCATTTCAGCCCCAACCTCCACCCCACCCCTCCCTTTCCAGTCTCCTCCCCCATGTCCCTGACATCCCCGAATCTCAGCAGGACCCCAGGCTTGGATGTGTCCCAGGGCCCCGCATGGGAGTGGAGATGCTGCTCTGGGCCACTCTAATCCCCGAGCTCCCCCGACCTCAGGACCTGTGTCTTTCCTTGTTGTATTTTCAAATCATTTTCAGTGAAACCCCTGCTTTGTGCTCACTTGCCAAAGCACATAAATCAGGTGATGAGCTGGAGGAGCATGGGGGATGGGGGGGAGATGAATTTCCATGGAGGATGTGGGACGGGGCGGGGGCGAGTAGAAGACGAAAAGCTGGCATTTCAGCCACAGGAGCAGAAGAACTGTGAGGTGGAGAATGTCCCGGAGTGTGACACTTGACCCAGAAGTGGGGCAGTTTGGGGAACCACCAGAGTGTCTGCATGGTGAGAGGTGACGGGGATGCAGCTGGACTCATCAGCCATCACTCGCCAGGCACCCTGAAGGTGGCTGGTCTGCTAGGAAGCCCCTCCCAGACAGACAGCAGGGAGCAGTCCAGAAATCACGTTTGAAGGGACCAGAGGGAGGTGTCAGGCATGAGCAGGTCCAGGATGTGCTGGGCGCTGGGGAAACAGGACTGGGGGCTGTTAGGACCTGATTCGGGGAAGCGGGGGTGACAGTGACTCTGGTAAGAATGACCTCTTGTCACATGCCTCCTCCCCCAAGTCAAAACCATCTTGCTGGGCTGGCTCCCATGGTACGCATGTGTCAGACAGTGCTGTGTGCACACTTGGTGAAGAGGAACCTAGGACAGGGCTCGAAGTTCAGAGAGCCTTCTTTCAGAGGTGTGGGGCCAACGGCACTTGGTGGGGCTCTGCCGGGCCCGGGCCCTGGATCTCATCTTCCTGGCACCAGGTCTGGGCTGTGGTTTACAGAGGAAGACAGCAGCCCCACTGGAACAGGCAAGGGGTCAGGGCAGTCCGAGGGCAGCAGAGTGTAGAGGGGGATTTACATCCTTCCCGGAGTAGACCACGTGCCCAGGCCACTGGGGCAGGCAGCGGCCACCAAGGGGAGGGCTGGGACGTAAACCATGATGGGAGGCCTCTGGGGGGAGCCTGCAGCTGGCCAGACAGGAGCTGTCACAGGACCTGGGCCCTTCCTTCCTGTTACAGGTAGAGCGCGTCCCCTGGCAAACGCATACGTCGGCCTCAGAATGTGACCTTATTTGGAGACAGGGTCTTGAACGAAGTCATGGAAAGGAGGGCACCTGATCTAACCAGCATGGTTATACAAAGGAGAAAGAAGTAAAAGTTTTAGTCCCTCAGTTGTGGTCAGACGCTTTGTGACCCCATGGACTGTAGCCTGCCAGGATCCTCTGTCCATGGATTTTCCAGGCAAAAACACTGGAGTGGGTAGCCATTCCCTTTTCCAAGGGATCTTCCTGATCCAGGGATTGAACCTGGGTCTCCCACATTGCAACAAAGGAGAGATTTGGCTTAATTGAAAACAACAACAACAACAACAACACCTGAAACTAACACAATATTTTAAATCAAGTATACTTCAATTTAAAAAAAAAGGAGAAATGTGAATATAGACAAACATGGACAGAACACCATGTAAAGATGAAGGCAGAGACTGGGGTGGAGTGTCTACAGGCCGAAGAACACCAAAGACTGCTAGCAGCCACAGGAAGCTAGGGGAACTCCCTTGGAGGTCCAGCAGTTAAGAATATACCTTCCAATGCAGGGGACATGGGTTTAATCCCTGATTAGGGAACTAAGATGCCATGGGGTTACTGAGTCCTCTAGCTCTGGAGCCCACGTGCTGCAACTAGAGAAACTATGCATCGCAACAAAAGATCCTGCATGTTGCAACTAAGACGCAATGCAGTCAAATAAAATAAATATTTAAAATTTAAAAAAAGCTAAGGGAGAGACCCCAAACAGATTCTCCCTCAGGCACTCCAGAAGCACCCAACCCTGCCGACACCTTGACCTTGACTCTGACCTCCAAAATCGTGAGACACTAAGCATCTGTTTCCTTAAGCCCTTAAGTCTGTGGTACCCTGCTTTGATGGTCCTAGCAAGCTGATGCATCTCCCAAACCCCAGTAGGGCCTAAAAGCTCGGGCAGGAGGGAGGGGGCCCAGGGAAAAGCCATCCTGGCATCCAAGACTGGCAGAGGGTTATCACCACCCCTCCAACACCCGTCTGAGACCCACAATGGCTCTTTCCTAGGGGCCTGGGGGCTGTCAAGGTACAGCTGGTCCACTGATGTGTTTTGTCTGGCTGGTATATTTACAAAGATTTTTAAAATATTTGTCAACCTTGAGGAACTGGGAGATTTCACATGAAAACCCTGATTTCTGGCCTCTCTTTTTCTTTTTCCTTTTCAGGCCATGCCATATGGCATGTGGGATCTGAATTCCCCAACCAGTGAACCCGTGTCCCCTGCATTGGGAGCACAGAGTCTCAACCACTGGACTGCCAAGGACGTCCCTGGGGCCTCTCTTGAAAACAACTTAACAAATGGGAACATTTCCTGCATGGTGTAGTCAGCTGGAGGGGAGTGGAATAGAGGCCGCCCACCATCAAGGGGACACAGGCCCCATTGTGTGCACAGCCCCCACCCAACCTGCCACATCCACCCAGGGCTGTCAGCCCTAGGTGGCTCCCAAGCACACGTGTGCATTTCTGGGGATGGGGACACCTCAAAGGGATCGAGGGAAGGGGCTTGAGTGGAAAAGGCACTTAGCCTTAGTGGGCACATCAGGGAAATGGGGCCAAGAAGACCCGTACTGCCTCCCCGACTCCCCCGACTTCCCACCAGGCTGGCTTGGACCAGGCTCACAGGACAACAGCCGGTCTGGAGCCTGCCAGGCCTGGAGACCAGGGGCAGAATCGAGAGGCCCATGGGCAGGGCAACCGGGAACTTGGCCCCACAGGGCTCCTGGCCCTCCCAGGGTGGGAGCATCAGGGTGGACGGTTACCGATTGTCAGCTGGTTCTTTTCCACAGGAGACAGGCTGAAAACGTTGGGGTTTTCTCCAGCATCGGTTTTATAAAAGGTTTCGATGTCGATGGAGAATTTCTCCACAAAAGGGCAAGTGAACCTGTGGGGGAAGGAGAGTATCCACCAGGACCTGGGCTCGGAGGGGTGGGCATGGGTCGCTGGGTGGAGGACGAGGGCTGGAATGGTGGCTGAGACCTGTCTGTTCGGTCCTCCTGGACCTTCACTGCATCCCAAGAAGAGCCAAGTCCAAGCTGGGGCTGGTGTGAGGGGTGGACTTATGGGGAGGGGGGATCATTGCAGGAGGTGGCCGGCAGCCTGTGTCCACGCGGGTGAGGCATGGTGCGAATACGGTGTGGACAGAGTTCAGGTGGCACACTACCAAACGGGCTGAATCTGGACTAGCACTTGGTGTGGCATGCCACCCTCTCCCCTGTCCCCTAAGAAACCTGGTGTGGCAACAGGGAGACAGCCTCTCTCTCTTGGCTAGAGATGAGCTCAGAGGAGAAAAGTACTGCTGGGAAGTGAACAACCTGGATGGATTCCCCAGCAAGTTCCAGGCCCTCACCCACCTGGACAAAGAAGCCCCAGGAGACGCGTGGGGACCCCACCTGTTCAGCACATGGGTGGCCCCTCTCTCTTCTAACCAAGCAGTGCTCAGTTATATTGGGTGGGGGGCACAGAGTGAAAAGCACCCCCTACCCAGGGGGATCCAAAGAAAGCTGTGCTCAACATGACTTGTTATAAAATATCATCATAGTCGCTGGAGAAGTCAGGGTTGGAGGGAATCTCTGAGCCATCTGGGCTACCCTCAGTTCCTGCTTCTTCCCAGCTGGTGGACTGTCCTGCATTCCGAGGCAAACATTAAAGCGAGTTTGTGTTCCCTGAGCTTTCCCAGATGGCAAAGGAGTCTCAGATGGCCCTTGCTGGACTCATGCCTTCCTGGGCTCTCCACACTGGCAGGCTAGGAGGCACCTAGGGGTTTAGCCTGCCCTGTCCTGTCCATTCTCCTGAGGGGGAACCTGGGGGAACCTTCAGGGTACTACTTAGAATGGAGGCTCAGCTTCCTGGGAGCCAGGCAGCTGAGACAGCACTGGGGGCCAGCACCAGTATCTATGCCCCTGGGTTGCTTCCCGGGAGGGCAACGTGAGGCCGAGGGCAGGCTCACCTGGTTCGGGTGTAGGGGTAGGCGTTCCAGGACTCCTCCACCACCCGCAGGGCCGCCTTGGGCAGGATGGAGCGGAACCAGCTGGGGATGTGCATGCCCACATGGTACACCTTGTGTGTGTATTGCCCGGAGCCGCCGGGGCCGTCTGTGTACGGCCGGTTCTCCAGGATCTCCACGCCACTGCCTTCGCCGTGTGTCTCGTTCCGGCTCTTCTTCTGTGGGGACAAAAGCACGGGGGATGTGTGGGTCTGGAGCTCTCTGCAGAAGAGGAGGGGCTCGGGAGACCCAGCTGAGGGTGCTGAGTTGTGGGGGGCACTTTGGCCAACCAGGCTGGCTCCTTTTGGGTCACTTCAACATATCCTCCTCAAATACCTCCCCCCACAAGGCTCCACGTGTCCCAGCATTCATGCAGAAGACTGAAGGGCCACGGTTCCCTCTCCAAGCCCAGTACTGCACAGGCAAACTCCTCCGTTCTGACTCCTGAATCTCCTGAGACTGAAAGTGTCCCCAAGGTCAAGAGGACGTGCTTGCTTTCTCACCTTTTAGCCAACACTGTACTGGAGGTTCTAGCCAGAGAAATTAGGCAAGAAAAATAGTAAGAGGCATTTAAATTGGAAACAAGAAATAGGGATTTCCCAGGTGGTACAGTGGTTAATACTCCAATCTCCCAATGCAAGGTGCCCAGGTTCCATCTCTGATCAGGGAACTAGATCCCAAATGCCGAAACTAAAAGTTTGCATGCCTCAAATAAAGATTCTGAAATAAAGATTCCATGTGCCGCAACTAAAACCCGATGCAGCCAAAAAAATTTTTTTATAAAGGAAGAAGAGGGGCTTCTCTAGTGGCTCAGTGGTAAAGAATCTGCCTGCCAATAAGGGAGACAGGGGTTTGATCCCACATGCAGTGGAATAACAAAGCCCATGAGCCACGACTACTGAGCCTGCGCTCCAGAGCCCATGCTCTGCAACAGGAGAAGCCACTGCAATGGGAAGTCCAAGAACTGCAACTAGAGAAAAGTCCTTGTAGAAACCAAGACCCAGCCCAGCCCAAAATAAAATAAAGAAAAGCATTTTTTTAAAAAAAGAAAGAGGTAAAACTATCTCAATTTGTTAATGACACAATCTTAAACAAAGAAAAACCTAAAATCCCCCCTAATCTGTTAGACCTAATATATAAATTCAACAGAGCTGCAGGATACAAAGTCAACACACAAGAACAAATAATGCAGAAAGGAAATAAAGAAATCATTTCCATTTACAATGGCATCCAAAAGAATAAAATACTTAGGAATAAATTTAACCAAGGAGGAGTGAGGGTTGTATACAGAAAACTATAAAAGATTACTGAAAGAAATTAAAGAAGATTTAAATAAATGGAAAAGACATCTGTGTTCATATGAATTGGAAGATTTAATATTGTTAAGATGTCAACACTCCCCAAAGCAATCTGTGGGTCCATTGTAATCCTTATCAAAATCCAATGGCCTTTTCAGTAGAAAGGGAAAAACTGATCCTAAAATTCATACAGAATTTTGGGGGATCTCAAATAGTCAAAACAATCTTGAAAACAAAACAAAGTTGGAAAGCTCACATTTTCTCATATCAAAACTTGCTAATAAGGACTTCCCTGGTAGTCCAGTGGTTAAGAATCCACCTTCCAAAGCAGGGGATGTGGATTTGATCCTTGGTCAGGAAACTGAGATCCCACATCCTCCATGGTGTGGCCAATTAAAAAAAAAAGTGCTATGAAACTACAGCAATCAAAACAGTGCAGTACTGGCATAGGACAAGTCTGTGTAATGGAG
Organism: Moschus berezovskii; assembly: GCF_049115385.1. Classification (NCBI taxonomy): domain Eukaryota; kingdom Metazoa; phylum Chordata; class Mammalia; order Artiodactyla; family Moschidae; genus Moschus; species Moschus berezovskii. Next base: position 55,711,812 of record NC_142478.1, on the reverse strand, counting down.
GAGAGAGATCAGAAATAAATCCAATATTTACACACTATATTTACTGATTTTCAACAAGGTGCCAAAACTATTCATTGGGAGAAGGAACAGTGTTTATAACAAATGCTGCTGGGACAATTAGATATCCACATGCCCACAATGCCATACCACATATAAAGAGGAACTCAAAACAGATCAAAGACCAACTTGTTAGATTCAGGAGAAAATATTAAGGCAAATCTTTATGACCTTGGATTTGACAATGGTTTTTCAAAGAGAAAAAATATCTAAATTGGGCTTTATCAAAATTTAAGAAAGAACAGGGACTTCTCTAATGGTCCAGTGGTTAAGACACTACACATGCTTACATTGCAGGGGGAACAGGTTCGATTCTGGTTTGGGAACTAGGACCCTGCATGGCATGAGGCACGGCCAAAAGAAAAGAAACTCTTGTGTATCAAGGGACGCTATCAAGAGAGTGAAAGGACAACCCACAGAATGAAAGTTTTGTAAATAATACATCTGAGAAATTATATCCATACAATGAGGTATGACTTGGCCATAAAAAAGAATGAAGTACTGACACATGCTACTACATAGATGAACCCCGAAAACATGTCTAGTTAAAGAAATATACTGTATGACCCCATTTCTATGAAATGCTTAGAACAGGCAAACTTAGAGAGTCAGAAAGTAGATTATTGGTTGCCTGGAGGTTGGGGGATAATGGAGAGTGACTTCTTTATGGGGTGATGAAAATGCTCTAAAATTGTGATAATTTCACAACTCTGAAAAGTGCTAAAAGCCACTAAACTGTACACTTTAAATGTGTGAATTGTGCAGTGTGGGATTTACATCTCAATAAGTCTGGCATAAAATCAAACAAACAAAGAAATAAAAACCAACCCTGCCTCCTGTACTCAACTAGGATTTCAGAGAGTTCAAACACAAGGAGTGAGAAGGGGCCTTGGAGGCTCTGCCAGAGAGACGGAACGCCTAGGTCACCCCCAAGTGTCTCTCTGCCTCCAACGTCCTTCCTGGGGTCTGAAAGGTCAGGTTTCTGCTTTTGCACAAAACCTTCGTGGTCAAGGTGTTGGTGACTTTAAGCCCAGCATCTGTTTCCATGGCAACATGCTGGCATCACCAAGGTCATCTTCGGTCAGCTTCCTGGACAGCAGCTGTGCGCACGCTCACACATGCATGCATCCCGAGTGCAGGCACACACCCACGCCCACAGGCACCCCCAACAGCACTGCCTCATCCTTGGGGCACGACTCTCTCTAGGGCACGAAGATGTGCTGTATCTCCATGGCCAGAGCCACTGAGTCCCCATCAGAAAAAAAAAAAAGACCCTGATTGAGGCCAAGGAGGGGTCAGAGCAGGGACATGCCCATTCCCTGCTCTTTAAAGGAGCTCCTGGAATGTGGCCCAGATTCCGTAATGAAAACAGCAACCATTTCCTGGATGTCTTCCAAACGCCCGCCTCTTCCAGCATCCTTGTTGATCAGTGGTCGTGCTAAGTGCCTGGCGTGTTCTTCTTTAGTTGCTGCAGCAGCCCCTTGAGAAAGGTGCAGGACTACTCTCACTCCCAACGCTCAGATGGGAAGGTGGAGGCCCAGAGAGGCAGTGACCCGTCCGAGGTGACAGTTACTAAATGGCAGAGCCGGGACAAACTCAGACCTGTTGGATTCCAGGGCCTGCTCACGGCATTGGGCACCTCAAGGAAAACACCTCAGCACAGAGAGGCTATGCTGAGCAAGTTACTGAGCAAGTAGAGACTGTGGTCCTAACCCTGGAGTCAACTTTCCCTCATCCTGGACAAGTTGCTTCTGCCTGGTCTCAGTTCCCAAAACCCTAATCGGGGACGGGGCGCCCTGTCTGCCTAAGGCCCAGGGTAGTGGGTTGCAGCTTCCCTGCCATACCACGTCCACCTGGAATCTCAAACTGTGACCTTACTTGGGAATAGGGTCTTTGCAGAAGTAATTAGTTAAGATGAGGTCATCTATATGTAAATGGATTGGACAATTTAGGGTGGGCCCTATATTCGATGAGGAGGCATCCTTCTCATTCTCATAAGGCGTCCTTACAAGAAGAGAAAACGGGGGACATTTCCCTGGTGGTCCAGTGGTTAAGAATCTGCCTTGCAATGCAGGGGACATGGGTTTGATCCCTGGTCGGGAAACTGAGACCCCACGGGCTGAGGAGCAGCTAAGCCTGTGCACCACAACTACCAGCCCACGTGCGACAACTCAAGAGGCCGTGCACCACTATGGAAGGCCCTGCGTGACGCGACTGCGGCCTGACACGGCGGAAGAGAGAAGAGGAGACGGAGATACAGACACACACACAGAGAAGAAGGAGACAGACACACACAGGGAAGACAGAGACACACACACACACAGGGAAGACGGAGACACACACACACAGGGAAGACGGAGACACACACACAGGGAAGACGGAGACACAGACACACAGGGAAGACAGAGACACAGACACACACAGGGAAGACGGAGACACACACACACAGGGAAGACGGAGACACACACACACAGGGAAGACGGAGACACACACACAGGGAAGACGGAGACACAGACACACACAGGGAAGACGGAGACACAGACACACACAGGGAAGACGGAGACACACACACACACAGGGAAGACAGAGACACACACACACAGGGAAGACGGAGACAGACACACACACAGGGAAGACGGAGACAGACACACACACAGGGAAGACAGAGACACACACACACAGAGAAGACGGAGACACACACACACAGGGAAGACGGAGACACAGACACACACAGGGAAGACGTAGACAGACACACACAGGGAAGAAAGAGACACACACACACAGAGAAGAAGGAGACACACACACACAGGGAAGACGGAGACACAGACACACACAGGGAAGACGGAGACACACACACACAGGGAAGACAGAGACACACACACACAGAGAAGACGGAGACACAGACACACACAGGGAAGACGGAGACAGACACACAGAGGGAAGACGGAGACACAGACACACACAGGGAAGACGGAGACACACACACAGGGAAGATGGAGACAGACACACACACAGGGAAGACGGAGACAGACACACACACAGGGAAGACAGAGACACACACACACAGGGAAGACGGAGACAGACACACACACAGGGAAGACGGAGACAGACACACACACAGGGAAGACAGAGACACACACACACAGAGAAGACGGAGACACACACACACAGGGAAGACGGAGACACAGACACACACAGGGAAGACGTAGACAGACACACACAGGGAAGAAAGAGACACACACACACAGAGAAGAAGGAGACACACACACACAGGGAAGACGGAGACACAGACACACACAGGGAAGACGGAGACACACACACACAGGGAAGACAGAGACACACACACACAGAGAAGACGGAGACACAGACACACACAGGGAAGACGGAGACACAGACACACAGAGGGAAGACGGAGACACAGACACACACACAGGGAAGACGGAGACACACACACACAGGGAAGACGGAGACACACACACACAGGGAAGATGGAGACACACACACACAGGGAAGACGGAGACACACACACAGGGAAGACGGAGACAGACACACACAGGGAAGACGGAGACAGACACACACAGGGAAGACGGAGACAGACACACACAGGGAAGACGGAGACACACACACAGGGAAGACGGAGACACACACACACACACAGGGAAGACGGAGACACACACACACAGGGAAGACGGAGACAGACACACACAGGGAAGACGGAGACACACACACAGGGAAGACGGAGACACACACACACACAGGGAAGACGGAGACACACACACACAGGGAAGACGGAGACAGACACACACACAGGGAAGACGGAGACAGACACACACACAGGGAAGACAGAGACACACACACACAGAGAAGACGGAGACACACACACACAGGGAGGATGGAGACACAGACACACACAGGGAAGACAGAGACACACACACACAGGGAAGACGGAGACAGACACACACACAGGGAAGACGGAGACAGACACACACACAGGGAAGACAGAGACACACACACACAGAGAAGACGGAGACACACACACACAGGGAAGATGGAGACACAGACACACACAGGGAAGACGGAGACACACACACAGGGAAGACGGAGACACACACACACACACAGGGAAGACGGAGACACAGACACACACACAGAGGAAGACGGAGACACAGACACACACACAGAGAAGACGGAGACACAGACACACACACAGAGAAGACGGAGACACACACACACAGAGGGAAGATGGAGACACAGACACACACACAGGGAAGACGGAGACACAGACACACAGGGAAGACGGAGACACAGACACACACACAGAGAAGACGGAGACACACATACACAGAGGGAAGACGGAGACAGACACACACAGAGAAGACGGAGACACAGACACACACACAGAGGAAGACGGAGACACACACACACAGGGAAGACGGAGACACAGACACACACACAGAGAAGACGGAGACACAGACACACACACAGAGAAGACGGAGACACAGACACACACACACAGGGAAGACGGAGACACAGACACACACAGAGAAGACGGAGACACAGACACACACACAGAGGAAGACGGAGACACACACACACAGGGAAGACGGAGACACAGACACACACACAGAGAAGACGGAGACACAGACACACACACAGAGAAGACGGAGACACAGACACACAGAGGGAAGACGGAGACAGACACACACAGAGGGCAGGTGGCCCTGTGACAATGGAGGTAGAGACTGCAGTGAGACAGCCTTAAATCAAGAGATGCCAAGCATTGTTGGCCACCACCAGAAGCTAGCAGAGACAAGGAAGGTTTCTCCCCAGCCCCCTAAAGCCTTCAGAGGGAGCATAGCCCCCTAACACCTTGATTTTGAACTTCTACCCTCCAGAACGTTGAGAGTATACATTTCCATTGCTTTAAGCCACCCAGTTTGTGGTGGTTTGTTACGATGGCCCCAGAGCATGGAATGAAGGTCTAGGGTGCCGGGTGGCTCGGCAAGAAGAGGATGTGCAGGTTGGAGGGGCCAGGGCACAGGGAGTCTCTGAAGGTGCCCAGTCAGCTGGGATCTGAGGGCAGAGAAGGACAGAGAGGGACCAGGGATGGGGGTGGGGGGGTCCTTCCTGCTTGGCCTTAGTGGGGCTGCACAGACCCCAGGTCCCAGGGTTGGGGCAGGGGAGAAGAGGAGGAGGGGAGGGCAGGCAGGGCTTGGTGCCTCCCCCGGGGATTATGGAAGGATAGGCAGGAGAGATAGGCCTGGCTCCCAGGGGCACAACTGCCCAGGGTGAGACCTGACGGGTCCCCCTGCCTACTCTACCCACACAGGCTGGGTGGAGAACCTGCCCCTCCTTCTGCGCTCCCCTGCCCGATCCCTGGAGGCTGGGGTCTGCAAGAGAGAAGTCTGGGCCACCAGGCGTCTGGTGCAGAAAAAGCCCTGGATGAAGGGGCGGGGAGGGGTGGGTTTAAAAGATTCAAAGACCAAGAAACCCCCGGCCAATCAGGCAGCTCTCAGAGCTGTCCAGGGTCCTGGCCAAGCCGCTTCTGATCACTTCCTCCCTTTGCTGAGCACCTCCAAGGATGGAAGGCTCTCTCTCTGCCAGACAGACCGATTTTTCTTCTTCTTCTGAAACCTTGAACAACATGTATATTGAGTTTTGTTCAGGCAGGTGCAAGGCAGTGTGACACGTGAGCCCATCTTGTTCACAACCTCAGGGAGGAGGTGGCTTGTTCAGCAGGCAGGCCTCTTCCTAGCTGCCACCCCAGCTGGCAAGCGGGATCACTGGGCAATGGATGAATGGTCTTGCTCTTCTTTCCAAAGAAAAAAGCTGCCTTCCTTGATGGTCCATCCACCTTGTAAGGCCCAGTTCAGAACGGAGGCCCTCCTGGAGCACTGGCCCCAAGCCCACGTGAGCACCGGGTTCCTGTGCCCCCAGCCCCACTGGTCTGGTCTCCATTCAGTGGGCTGCATACACATCTGTCTCCCTGCAGGCAATCCTGGAGCACAGAAAGCGCTTTTCATTCATCTCTGTAGCCCAATGCTCAGCCACAGCCAGGCACAGAAAAGTCTGGTGAATTTAACTTAAAAAAAAAAAAGTTTACTCATTTATTTATTGGGCTGTTCTGGGTCTTAGTTGTGGCATGTGGGTTCTGGTTCCCTGACCAGGGATGGGACCCAGGACTCCTGCATTGGGAGCACGAAGTCTTAGCCACTGGACCACCAGAGGAGTCCCTCAACTTAGTTTTTTAACAGCATTATTGAGGTATGACAGACAAACAGTAAACCATATATATGTAAAGGTACAGTCACTGAGCTTTGATGTGGGTCCACGCCCATAAAACTGTCATGCCGTGGAGATAACGGGCATGTCCATCACCCCCAGAGTGGATTGAGTCCCCCCGCCAGAACTTCAGGGCCAGAGGCGGGTAAGATAAATTCCAGAGTGGGAGAGAGGCCTTGGGAGGCAGACGGCGTCGGTGAGGCTGTAGGAGGCAACACACAGGAGGCTGGGAACGCTTCACATTAACTGGAGGTACAGGAAAGATGTTGAAAAACAAACAACTTGGAACAGGGGCTGCAGACAGATGGCAGGTGTTTGAGGAGCCCTGAGTCAGAGGTGGTTATATACTCAGAAAAGCCTGGGGTACCCTGGAAGCTGAAAGCCAGCTCCCAGGATCTTGATGTCCCCAGCCTCCCAGCAGAGCTGAGAGCCGCCTGCTGTGGGCCAGGGCTCCCCGTTGGCTCAAGGAGGAATGAAGAAGCCACAGGACACACAGATCCTCCGGCAGATCAGCTGGTCCTTGAGCAGGCTGAGCCATCTCCCGAGCTCCTGGCGCTAGGGGGCTGATGCCAGTCTCGCCTCTCCCCACTCTCTAGGAATAATTAGGGGGTAAGTGGTTCAAGAGGGAATCGAGTGGTGCTTCTGAAGAGGCATGAAGCAAACAGCCCCCCAGAGAGGCTGAGTTTGCCTTCTGTTCTCTTCCTGGACAAGCATTCCATGCAGTGCTCTGGGTCAAACTCGGGATGGACACGGAGGCCCTGCCAGGCTCCCCCTGCCCTGCCATGATAGGGGCCTGTGTAGCCAGGGGTGGCACTGAGGCACCCTTGTACCCTGGAGAGCCAGAGCCAGGTGGGAAGCAGGTTCATAATCAGGCCCCCAAGTGGGAGGAAAGCTTCCAGGCCAGGCAATGGGCTGGGGCGCTGAGAATGAGCGAGAGGCTGGCAGAGAAACTGGGATGGGACTCCACCCTCCACTGAGCAGGACCCTAGCCAAGACCTCAAGGAGCAGGGGCTCTAGTCCCATCTGGGCCATGAGGACCCGATCCTGGGGCTCTCCATCCTGGGTTCCAGGTTACTCAGGCACTGAGTAGGGAGCCCAGCAATGTCTTGGGTGGGGTGGTCATCTCTGGCTTTTCACAGGACCGATCATCCTCAAATCCATTTGTGTGCATGCTAAGTCATTTCAGTTGTGTCCAACTCTTTGCAACTCTGTGAACTACAGTCTGCCAGGCTCCTCTGTCCTTGGGATTCTCCAGGCAAGAATACTGGAGGGGGTTGCCATGCCCTTCTCCATGGGATCTTTCCAACCTAGGGATCGAACAGGCATCTCTTATGTCTCCTGCACTGACAGGTGGGTTCCTTCCCACTAGTGCCACCTGGGAAACCCCAAAGTCATCTATGACTCTGTAAATCAGCCACTTAGCCTAGGGTAGAGAGGAAAGTGTGTACCTGGAGCCAGAAGGCAGGCTGTGTGCTCCTGGACAAGTCACTGAACTTCTCTGGGCCTCACACCTTCCTGTCTGTCAAACAGATTGTTATGGACTGAATGTTTGTGTCCCCTGTCCCCCTAAATTCATATGTCACAGCTCCAACCTCCAATGTGATGGTGCTGGGAGGTCAGGCCTTTGGGAGGTGTTTAGGTCATGAAGGTGGGGCCCTCACAATGGGATCAGTATAAAGAGACCCTCCTGCCAAGGAGCTCCCTGGCTCCGTCCACTGTGTGAAGAGACAGTGAGAAGGTGACCGTCTGTAAGCCTGGAAGACAGCCCTCACCAGACACTGAATCTGTCAGCACCTTGATCTTGGACTTTCCAGCCTCCAGCACTGTGAGAAATAAACGTCTGTTGTTTAAGCTGCCTCATCTGCAGCATTTTACAGCCTAAGTTGACGAAATGCAAGGATGATATCGGGATCAGTGAAAAGATGGGTGTTAAATACAAAGAGTGCTAGTCTTACAAACGCTGTGAATACTGTGCTGGTGAGAGAACCCAAAAGCCACAAACACCTGCTGCGTGTTGCATGTGCCTGGCTTCGTGCTTGGAAGCCAGAGCTCTGGTGCAATTCACACACTGACCGGGAGCCCACTGGACAGACGCTGCTGTGGAGGCCGCGGTGCCACCCTGCCCCCATGTTGATGCAAAGAGCCGCTGAGGGCACGGTGGGGCCTCCCTTGCCCCACCACCCACCTGTATCATGTACAGCTGGGCGATGCGGTACTCCTCCACGGTCATCGGCAGAGGAATCCGATATTCCTTTATAATCATCTTGGAGTCCAAGCCTTCCCGTTGATGGGGAACTGCGTGTTGGGACTTCTAGACGAGGTTCCTTAAATAACCATGACAGAATTCACCAACGACCCCTGAGAGAGAAAGAGAGGACAGAAGAGTCACTTTCTGCAAAGGCTGGTGAGTACAGTGGCACAGGAAGGACCCAGTCTTCATCCCAGGTTAGAATTCTGACCTCAGTTCGGCCACCAGCCCACAGCATGACCTTGAGCCCAACATGTGACCTTGAGCAGGTTCCCTCAACCTCCCCAGCCTCCATTTTCCCTGTGGCTCAGCAACTGTGTACAGGACCTGTATAAACTGATCAGCCTGGTGGAAATAAAGGATTGTTCTGCTTGCAAGAGCCAGGCAACAAGAGGGCATCGCATCCCCTAAGAGTCAAGAGCATCGCGCTCCTGTTTTATGCACAGGTCTAACAAGCGGCAGCCTCAGCTCTCCTGTGTTCTGGGGTAGCTGGAGGCAGGCATGGTGATAGCAGCAAGTGATGATGGCTGGCAAGAAGTCAGGACAGGGGCTTCCCTGCTGGTCCAGTGGTTAAGACTGCGCACTTCCCATGCAAGAGGCACGGGTTTGATCCCTGCTTGGGGAGCTAAGATCCTGCATGCTGCATGGCCAAAAATTTTTTTAAAAGGGTACAACTTGAAAATATAAATAAAATGAAATACAATACATAAATAAAATATAATAAAAAATAAGAAGGCAGGACAAACGAAACTATGAACAACAAACATGAGAAATTTAAAAAACTGGCGGTCTGGGACCCTTTAGCATCAGGGCAGTCGGTTCTGCTCCTGTCACTGGGCACACATGGCAACACTACTTCCCAGCAGATCTCGAGTCATCAAAGGAGGTGACCTTAAGTGTAGTTTCAGTTTAATCCACCACCCAGTGCTTACTGATACCGACTCTACTGCTGACATTGGGCTAGGTCTTGGAGGTAGAAGAGGAAAGTAAGATACACGGTTGGGTCGCACAGCATGTGAATTATGTATCAATAAAGCTCTTTAAAAACATAAGCAAGGGGCTTCCCCTGGCAGTTCAGTGGTTATGGTTCTGCCTTCCACTGCAAGGGGTGCAGGTTCGATCCCTGGCCTGAGAGTTAAGATCCCACCTGCCTAGCAGCCAAAAAACCAAAATGTAAAATGAAAGGAATATTGTAACAAATTCAATAGACTTTAAAAATGGTCCACACTAAAAATTTTTTTAATTAAAAAACTATAAGCAAGCAATGTATTCACAGCAGCTTATATTTAACACAACAATATATTTGATGAAGACCTGCACCTAAAGGAATCATATTTTAAAAAACAAGCTTAATGCTTGAAGGAGGCACATCCTAAGTGGTCTGGAAAATGAAATCATGCATCAGAGTCTTTCCCCTAGATGGCAGGGGCTTCGCTGTAAATATATTTGGTAACCCCTAGAGAGATCAGATGGTATTAACTGGAAGCTGAGTGAAGGTTTCCGAGACAGGCAGTGGCAGAATCAGGATAGTACTTTAGAAGGATCACACCGGGGATAGCAGTTGGTGAGGATTCACGGCGACTGGAGGCAGGGTGTCAGCTAAGTGATAAAAATGAGGGACTGACTAGGCAGGCAGCTTCCCCAGGGCACCAAGTGTATGAGGCCTAAGCATCGCCCAGGCACTAATGCATTACTGGGTAACTAACAAGACTGGGAAAAGCATATACACCAGAACTCCTGGGATAATCAATACATAAGATGGAAAAGAAATCCTTTAATAAACCACCTAACAGGAGAGATGGAGCTGGGGGGTGTATATAAATAGGCCAGAGATGGCCCTGCATTATTAGCCCAAAATAACCCCCATGCCATTAACTTCTTTACAGTAGGTAGGTCTATATTGTGTTCAGTCCCTCAGACATGTCCGACTCTTTCTGACCCTATGGACCATAGCCCACCAGGCTCCTCTGTCCAAGAGATCCTCCAGGCAACAATACTGGAGTAGGTTGCCATGCCCTCCTCCAGGGAATCTTCCTGATTCAGGGATCAAACTTGTGTCTCCTGCACTCCAGCACTGCAGGCAGATTCTTTACTGCTGAGCCACCTGGGAAGCCCAGGTAGGACTATCAGCCCCCCTGCAAAACCTCCAGCATCAAACTCAACTTCTCACATATCCAATTGCTTTAAATACAGTCCAGATAAGCATCTTTGAAGCCAATTAAGACTTATGAACTTGCCTGTTGGTCCAGTGGTTGAGAATCTATCCGCCTTCCAATTGCAGCGGACACGGGTTCCATCCCTGGTCCAGGAAGATCCCACATGCCCCAAGGCAACTAAGACCCTGAGCCACAACGTTAGAGCCCAAGAGCTCTAGAGTTCATGCTCTGCAATAGGAGCAGTCTGTATGCAGCGATGAAGACTCAGTGCAGCCAAAAAAAAAAAAGAGAGAGAAACAACATCCTGGGCTCAGCTGGGGCAGCACAACACCTAGGTTGACACTCTCGAGAGAGTAAGACACCAATCTGGGCACCTCCTCACGCTCACACAAACGCACACACACACAAAATGAGAAAGAATCAATGTTTGAGCGGTTGGACAAAATGAGGACTGGAGACAGGGAAGGGAAAACCTAGGTTCAATAAGTGTCATGTTTCCAAAGCTTTTCCACTGTTTTGTGGGCTCCTTCTGCAGCAAGGGATAAATGCAATGACCAAGAATGACCTTGGGCAAGACCCACATTGTCTAAATAACAAAGAAGACAGATGCTAACAAAGAGGTCAGACGCAAACTCTAAATGTTTTTGAAAAACTGTAGGAATCTAAGCAATCTGCCCTTCTGCGCTCTTCACAGCTCCACAGTAGATGACCTGCCCACACTCGCCCATACACAAGTCAGACCAAGTGTCTGCTGGTTTGCTTCCTCTGGCCTGCTAGGCACCAGGGCAGGCTGTGGGGCTGGACTACGCTTCCTCCTTCCGTGTGAATGTGCTCAGTCATGTCTGATTCTGTGCAACCTTATGAACTGTAGCCCGCCAGGCTCCTCTGTCCATGGGATTCTCCAGGCAAGAATACTGGAGTGGGTTGCCATGCTTTCCTCCAGGGGATCTTCCTGATCCAGGGATTGAACCTGCGTCTCCTGCACTGCAGGCAGATTCTTTACCATTGAGCCACAGGAGAAGCCCATTTAAGTGCATGGTAACTAACAATAGGGGAGAGGAATCAGAACTCTAAGAGTGACCCAAAATGTGCGGGCAAGGACTTCCCTAGTAGTCCAGTGGTTAAGACTTCACCTTCCAATGCAGGGGGTGCAGGTTCAATCCCTGGTAGGGGAGCTAAGATCTCACATGCCTTTCAGCCAAAAAGCCAAAACATAAAACAGAGGCAATATTGTAATGAATTCAATAAAGATTTTTTTAAAAACTGGTCCACATTAAAAAAAAGTCTTTAAAAAATGTGCCGGCAGTCACAGTGGAGTTCCACCCTGGGATCTGAGGTCATAACCTGACAATGCCTTTCTCAGCTGTGTAACCTGTGCCTCAGTCTCTCTATACACATAATGGGGATAACAGCACCTGCTGTCCAGAGTCATCATCAGGGTCACTGAGATAAGGGCAGGTGAAGTGCTCACATGCCAGGGGTGTTCATCACTCAGAGGGGATTTCAGAAAGACTTTACAGAATGTGGAGCTTTCAGACGACGTGAGTTGGGTTTCCTGGGTCAGTGAGATTCTGTTCAGCAGAGCAGGTGGGAGGAGGATGCTTTGGGAGAAGGAACACCACGTGCAAAGACCCTGAGGCAAGAACGTGATGCCCCATCTGAATGACCTCTCACTGGTGCAACCCCGGTATTGTCACACGGTGTCCCTGGAGGATGGTACCGGGGCAGGGGTTGGGGTGCAAAGACCACCGGCAGCCACTGTCCCCAGGGCAGGACATGCTCGAGGCCGAGACGTGGCTACTCTCTGAAGCCAGGCGTGACAGCTCACTCACATGTGTATGGAGTCCAGTGTCAGGTTGAGAGGAAGCAGGGTGACAAGTGATCTGCCTTGGCTTCCAGAAGGGCTTTCTCCCAGGGGAGGAAAGACACACTGGCCAGATGGGGTATGACCACAAAGTGCACGTTTCTCAACCAGCACTTCTGCACAGAAGTCAAGCTGTCCTTCTGAGCAGCCCCTGGGAAGGTCTGCGGTCATCCATGCCTGTCCGGGCTGATCTCTGGGAAGCCATTGGTGCTCTGCCTGCCTCAGGTCACTCTGCCTTGGCCAGAGGAGCAGCTCTCAGGAGAGGGACATGGGCCAACTGGGGGTTTTCTTTCAAGGAGATCACTCTGAAGGGCCTGGCAATCTCTTGCCTTGTTGGGTACTCACATTTTATTTACTTAAAATCAGATCTGTTTCTTTCTACACCTACACTAGTCGGTTCAGACAACCATTCTGACTTCCTGTTGATGGAGGAGTAGGGGCACTTCCGTTCTCAAAATGACACAGAATGACTAAAGACACAGAAAAGTCACCACGGCCATGAAACGAGGAAATGGTTGCACCCCCTAACCACAGTCCGTGAAGGACAGCAGCCAGGCACCATGAGGTCCGAGCTGTCAGCAATGGACATGCTGAGAGCTAACATGTGCCACCTCAGACCTCCAAACAAATAACATCACCTCCTGGAAGACACAGAACCATGGAGTCTGGGGCTGTGGATGCCCCCAGGGGAAGACAGCCATCGCCCCACATTCTGTTTTCTATTTTAAGTTTTTAAAAGTTATTTTTATTTATTGTTAGGCTGTGGGCTTCCCTGGTATCTCAGCTGGTATTCACCTGCAATGCAGGAGACCCCGGTTTGATTCCTGGATTGGGAAGATCCACTGGAGAAGGGATAGGCTGCTCACTCCAGTATTCTTGGGCTTCCCTGGTGGCTCAGCTGGTAAAGAATACACCTGCAATGTGGGATACCTGGGTTTGATCCATGGGTTGGGAAGATCCCCTGGAGAAGGGAATGGCTACCCACTCCAGTATTCTGGCCTGGAGAACTCCATGAACTGTATAGTCCATGGGGTCGCAAAGAATTAGACACAACTGAGCGACTTTCACTTTCATTAGGCTGCACTGGGTCTTCGTTACAGTATGCAGGTTTTCAACTGCAGCATGTGGGATCTTAGTTCCCTGACCAAGGATCGAACCCAGGCCCCTCACATTGGGAGCATGGAGTATGATTAACCTCTGGACCACCAGATAAGTCCCTTCTTTTCTTTTATTGAATTATTACATAGATCCAGAAACATGCACATAAGTACACATTGGTATATTTTCACAAACTGAACAGACCTATATGACCAGAACCCAGGTCAAAAAACAGAAAGTTAACAACCCAGAGCCCCCAATTCAACCCACCGTGGCACAACCTCCCCAACCATGGACAACCACTGTCCTGCCTTTTGCCTGTTTTGTATCATGTACTAGGTTGAAGCCTGGGCTTCACAGGTAGTGATAAAGAATACACCTGCCAATGCAGGAGAAATAAAAGACACAGATTCAATCCCTGGGTCAGGAAGATCTCCTAGAGGAGGAAATGGCAACCCAGTCCAGTATCCTTGCCTGGAGAATCCCAAGGACAGAGCAGCCTGGCAGGCTATGGTCTGTGGGGTCTCAAAGAGTCAGACATGACTGAAGTGATTTTGCACGCATGCACTTGGTTGAAGCATACAAATTGCCAATATCCAACTGTCTTTGACCCACCAAATGAGCAATTTCATATGAAATCATGCTGTAAGTGCACTTTTGATTCTAAGCTGCTTTTGAAACATCATGCTCCCAGGGTTCATCCAATTTGCTGCATGTGATTGTAGAGGGCTCAGTCTCATTGCTATCTAGCATTTCACTCCGTAAATATGCTATAATTGATTTAACTATTCCATCGTTGATGGGCATTTGGGTAATTTTCAATTTGGAGTTTATTGGGAATACGGCTGCTGTGAACAACTGAATACACTCACAGATACAATTTTACATTATGGAATGGAAGGGGAGAGACAGTCGATGGGAAAATCACACCAATATGCCATTTCTATGTCAGAACCTAGTTTTATAAGGAAAGGAGTGAAGTGGGACTTGGGAGGGAGGTGGGGCAGTAAGGGGATGGATAATAAGACAGAGAGTCAGAGATTTAAAGAGCTTTTTTATGAACCATAACGACTGCATGAACCCCCAAACCTGAGACAGCTGGAATCCCTGGGCACAGGATAAAGAACAGGTCTGGGAGGGGAGTCTTCCAGACAATAAATTAGCCCAAAATGCAGATGCAGACTGCCCTGGATCATTCCCTGCATTTCCTTCAAGCTGCTATTTAGAAGGTAGCTGCTGCTAAGTCACTTCAGTTGTGTCCGACTCTGTGTGACCCCATAGACGGAAGCCCACCAGGCTCCCCCTTCCCTGGGAATCTCCAGGCAAGAACACTGGAGTGGGTTGCCATTTCCTTCTCCAATGTGTGAAAGTGAAAAGTGAAAGTGAAGTCGCTCAGTCGTGTCTGACCCTTAGGGACCCCATGGACTGCAGCCCACCAGGATCCTCCGTCCATGGGATTTTCTAGGCAAGAGTACTGGAGTGGCTTGCCATTGCCTTCTCTGAGAAGGTAGCTACAGAACAATAATCAGAAAGAAATTCACATAGTCGTGTGCATCATGGGTGGGGGGTGGGAAATGACTAACATGCATTACAGGAGGAATCATCCAGAAAAATGCAGAAAGATTTCAGAAAAACAGCTCTCCCTTGAGTCAGAGAAGATTACAGATAAATCTCTTAGAAACAAATGGGGGCAGAGGAGTGGAAGAAAGTAAACAGAAATTTAAACAAGAAATTACTAGATAAGAGAAGAGATGAAAGCTGAAAGGTTGGTAAGCAGAGTTCAAGGGGAAATGGAAAAGAAAAATAAATACATCACAGATACTTTTTAGAGTCTTATCATAAGCAATGAATAAAGAGGCAAAACATAGTGTGAACAATTAGGGATGGGAGACGGGCTTGAGAAACTCATAGAAGATTAAGTGAAGAATAATCCGTGGTCATGTATGGATGTGAGAGTTGGACTGTGAAGAAAGCTGATCGCCGAAGAATTGATGCTTTTGAACTGTGGTGCTGGAGAAGGCTCTTGAGAGTCCCTTGGACTGCAAGGAGATCCAACCAGTCCATTCTAAAGGAGATCGATCCTGGGTGTTCACTGGAAGGACTGATGCTAAAGCTGAAACTCCAATACTTTGGCCACCTCATGCTATGAGTTGACTCACTGGAAAAGAGTCTGATGCTAGGAGGGATTGGGGGTGGGAGGAGGCAGGGACGACAGAGAATGAGATGGCTGGATGGCATCACCAACTCGATGGAGATGAGTTTGAGTGAACTCCGGGAGTTGGTGATGGACAGGGAGGCCTGGTGTGCTGTGATTCATGGGGTCGCAAAGAGTCGGACACGACTGAGCAACTGAACTGAACTGAACTTAATAAGACAAAATGACAGATATGGGAAGCAGAAGGAAATCCAACATATATATAATTGGTATGCTTCTCTGAGAAAATAGAATAATAGAATGGAAGTGGGAGAAGTATTCAAATATATAATGAAAAAAATTCCCTGAAATAAAAAAAGATTTGACTCTGCAGATTAACTGCCATTCTGTGGTCCAGGAAAACCTGACGGTATAACAAACATCAAGACATCCTTAAAAATTTGATTGAGCTTGAAGGATAAAGAATCATACAACTAGGGGGGATATGGAGATGGGTTGAGGACAATCAAAGTCCTCCTCAGCAGCACAATTTCAAAACACAGTGGAGCAATATCTACAGAGTTCTAAGATAAGGAAAATGTAAACCAGAATTTTTATACCCAGGTAACCTGTTCTAATCAAGCCTCGTCTCTGGCCCTGGATTGAGTTCTTCTCCTCTGGAGGCCAAGAATCCCGGTATCTTTTCATGGTTCAGCAACAACCTTTCACCTTGGGGGTTCATCTGGGATTCTTCAGAACAAGGTAAGGATGCTTGGAGCTCTAGCTCTTTGTTCTCCTAGCAAACACGCTTTCTGCTGTACTTTACACTCACTTTGCGTGAATGAATGACACACCCTGTGTGAAGCAAGTGAGGAGCCCTGCTCTGCTGTTCCATGGTGATCTCATACAGCTTATGGCAGAAATCTGTTGGGGGTTTATACCGACCTGCCAATGCCAAGAGGCACCCAACGTCTCCTTCGGGGACCGACCAGAAATGGGCAAAGCATGTGGACCGAACTCTCCTTTCTCGGTCAAACTTTTTGGTCTTTTTGACCATTTCATAACTCCTTGGGAATTAGAAGTATTAAACTATCTGTTGAATCATAGACTTTCAAAGGACTTGTGATCTATGCTGTTACTGTGTACTGTTACTTAGGTCCCAAATTCAGATTGGTAGTCAGGAAGCACCTAGCCTCGCTAGGGATCAAAAGTTCGGAAGTTAGATGGAGCTTTAGCTACAGGGCTTCCCTGGTGGCTCAGATGGTCTGAGCGTCTGTCTGCAATGCAGGAGACCCGGGTTCGATTCCTGAGTCAGGAAGATCCCCTGGAGAAGGAAATGGCAACCCACTCCAGTACCCTTGCCTGGAAAATCCCATGAATGGAGAAGTCTGGTAGGCTACGTACAGTCCATGGGGTTGCAGAGAGTCGGACATGACTGAGCAATTTCACTTCACTTCAACCTGTCCTTTAAGCATAAAGTGAACAGACATTCTGAAACATGAATTTAGGAGCTTAGACATCCATAAGGTGTCTTTAAAATTACCTGATACTAAAATCCAACCAACCGAAAGATAAATAAAATTAAATTCATCAATGGAGAGATCCTGGTGAATAATACTAAGTTATATTTTTGAAATCATGACAGTTATGGTTACTGAATAAAACACAAAGACCTTGACATGGTATATAAATAATATAACTAAGAAAAATAGAGAATGGAAGAACGGAAGTTGATGATAATTTCCTCAACTTCCATGGCATGGAAGTTGATTCATTATGTAGATTAAAAAACTAATGAGGAATGAATAGTTGGAGCACAGGAATTTTTAGAGCAGCAGAATTACTGGACATGATGCTACCCAGCTGGACGCATATCACCCTACATTTGTCAAAACTCATAGACTGTACAACACAAAAAGAGTGACCCTTAATGGAAACTATGGACTTTGGGTGATAACAATATATTGATGTAGTGCCATCAGTTGTAATGTTCCACTCCAATGGGGGATGTTGATAACAGGGGAAGCTGTGCTTGTGTAGGTGGGGGTGGGGAGTATATGGAGAATCTCTGTACGTTTCTCTCAATTTTGTTGTGAATTTGAAACTTCCCTAAAAAATAAATTTTATTACTTAAAAAATTAGCAACTCAAACCTTTTAAAGTTCTTCTCTCAGAAAGTAGATTAGAGGTTAGCAGGGGCAAGGGAGAAGAGGGGAATGGGGAGTCATTATTGAATGCTTACAGAGTTTCAATTTTGGTGATAAAAAAATCCTGAAAATAGCAGTGGAGATAGTTGTACAACACTGTAAATGTACCAATGCCACACAATTTTACACGTAAAAAGTGATTAAAAAGGCAAATTTTGTCATATATAAATATATATCACAATTTAAAAAATTAATGTAATAGGCCAAAAACCATTGAATTGTACATTTTAAATGTGAATTGTATGGGATGTGAATTATATCTAAAAACCTCTTAAGGGAATTCCCTCGTGGTCCAGTGGTTAAGACTCTGTGCTTTCACTGCAGGTGGCACAGGAACCATTCCTAATCAGGGAAATATAAGGCTGGTGGTGCAGCCAAAATAATAATAGTAATAATAATAATAATAAAGCTCAATGGACATGAGTTTGAGTGAACTCCAGGAGTTGGTGGTGGACAGGGAGGCCTGGTGTAAGAGTCAGACATGACTGAGCAACTGAACTAAACTGAACTGAAAGCTGTTAAGTTTGTTTCCTCTTTTCTCATCTTAACTCTAACCTGTTAGAAACTATTATCACTGAAGAAATGTTGAAATGTTTGAATAAATATTTTTCTGAAGTTTAACAAATACATGCAAATAGGTGATTTGTCGTTGGTTAAATTCAAGTAAAATTAAATTTTATTTTTATTTTTAAAATGCATGTAGAGGGGCTTCCTTAGCAGTCCAGTGGTTAAGACTCTTCACTTCCAATGCTGGGGACCCAGGTTCAATCCCTAGTTGGGGAACTAAGATCCCACATGCCATCCAGCACAGCCATAAATGAAAAATAAACAAAATGCATAAATAAATAAAAAAGCATATTTTAAAACATTAAAATATTATAGCATTTTAAAAAAGCTTTTACTACTCTGAACATATCTGTATCATGCCATGCATATCTATATAGAATCTGGAAAAATGTTCACTGGATTCTATGCATGCACACGCTAGGTCACTTCAGTTGTGTCTGACTCTTTGCAACCCTATGGACGATAGGCCACGAGGCCCCTCTGTCCATGGGATTCTCCAAGCAAGAATATTGGAGTGGGTTGCCATGCTCTCATCCAGGGGAACTTCCTAACTTGATCGAACTTGAGTCTCTTATGTCTCCTGTATGGGCAGGGTGGCTCTTTACCACTAGCGCCACCTGGGAAGCCTGGATCCTGGAGAGGGTTATCACAAATTGACGGAATTTTGGGCAACTTTACTAGCACTTTTCTCTATCACTCACTTTTTCACAAGGCAGCAGCAAAAGAGTGTGAGCAGTATGTATCTAACTGGCCAAAGAAGGTCGTCCGCGTAGTTGTGAAAATGATGGACTCTGAGTCAGTCAGACCTTCTGCCACCTCCCAGCAGTGACTGGGCAAACTGCTTAATCTCTTTGCTCTTTCATTTGATCTTCTACAAAATAAGAGGTGAGAATAGCACCTACCCCATTGGGCTGTCTTGTGGATTAAATGAGATTGTTCCCATAAAACACTTTAGTCCAGTTCCAGCCAGCACTCAGCTTAGCAATTAGGAGGTACTGCTGTGCTGAGCAGGGTCTGGAAGGTAGGTGCCTGGGGAACAGAGTCCGTGGGCTCCTGGCTGGGCTGCCAGGTGCAGGCACAGGTGCAGACACTACACCCACCAGCATCAGGGAAAGACAGCCCAGCACCTAGGACAACTGTCCAAAGGACGAATGGCAGGTCCTGGTTGGCTTTGCAGCCAGAATGCAGACCTGGTTAGGGCACACAAGAGTCCCCTTGTTCTCTCTCTGGCTGAGTCTGGAGCCAGGGGTAGGACACAGACAGACCCCAGTCCCCTAAAGAGAGAAGGCAGTGTGACTTGGCCTCTGCCTGTCCACTGTGCCTCCTCACCCAGCCCTGAACCCTCAGATGATCTCATTACACCCACTCTGGCTGCCTGGGCTTGAGAGGCAGACTCACATTTCATCTTGGTCCCCGCTGGAGTCGTGATGGGTTAGATAGAATTATATTTTACTGCCTTCCACAGGGCAGCTTTTGGGGCTAGAATAATGAGACGGAAGAAAGAAATATACAAGTCTGCAGAGGCTCGCCTGCGTGGGAAGCCAGGCAAGGAGTCTGTGTGACCGTCGCCCACAAACCACTACCCTCCCCCCAGCCTCTCTGCAAGAAGAACAGCGACAGGCCTCCTAGAGGGCCCCTCAGATGTGGCACCTATCTCTCGAAAAGCCTTGGGTTTCCAGAATCCCTGTATTCATGACCCTAGAAAGGACCCCCAGGCCCCATGTTCATCAGGAAACAGCAGAAGGGCCAGGTGATGTCAGAGTGGGGGCTACTTGGCATGGCAATCAGGGAGGCCACAAGGGGTGGAACCAGCTCTGGTCAAGGTGCACAGCTCAGGCTGCATCCTGCTGGGCCCAGAGCCCTGGCTTGGGCTGGGAGTTGGGGAGGGCAGGGATGGGGGGTGACCCTCCCCCTTTCAGGTAGCTCATCCCATGAGAATTAACATGGGAAGACAGAGAAAATAGACCTGCAGTTGATCCAGAATATCTGATTCTGCCCAAGGACTTGTGGGCAGGACAGCTCTGGGGACCTCCCTAGCTGGGAGTTCAAAGGTCTCCGGGGACCCCGGGTTGGGGAGGCATTATCAGCAAAGACTGGTGGATTATTAGGGTTTGGCTCAGAAGGGTGGGAAGCTAGGAAGATACAGCAGTGGCTCTGAGCGGAGGCCAGGGCAAGACACCCGTACTGGGAGGGGGAGCAAGAGAATTGAGTTTACAGAGAACCTAATCTGTTTTTCCGTGATTAGCCGGGGTTTGACGTCACAGATGGAATTTAGGAGTGAGGCTGTGCAGAGGCAGCGGAGGATGGAATCCATCCAAATACAATTCAGCTGCATTCTGGCCATTTAGGTCTGGAAGTTCCTCCAAGCCAGGCCAGCAGAGCCTGCCTACACATTCACAAGAGGAGGGGACGGCTGGTGGGGACGGAAGGGGCCCTAGGCACTTTGGGAACAAACTTTCTGGATCCCCTGGGTCTCTCTGCTGCTGTCTTTAGGTAGCCCCCTTCTTCTGCTCTCTGCTTCCCCAGCCTACGGGCCCCCAATCAGGGGCCAAAGTGGGTATATACTAAAAGAACTTCAGCCACCCCCATGTGGGCAACTCCTTCCCTCCATACCTCCTCCTACCATCCAGATTCAGGGAAGGCAGGCTCCAGATGAATGGGAGAGGGTGTAGAGGGGAAAGGGGCAGTATCCCAGGGACCAGCTCACCAGGCCCTGGGTGGAAGGGATGAGGGGTGATGGGGGGAGAGTACGATCACTCATTAGCTGCCTCTCTGTCCCCTGGGGGTAAAAGCAGGAGCAGACATATCCCCCCATGAAATTCTGAGCTGGAAGGAACAGGACTGCTGCTGCTGCTCCTGCTGTCACTTCAGTCGTGTCTGACTCTGTGCGACCCCATAGACGGCAGTCCACCAAGCTCTCCCGTCCTTGGGATTCTCCAGGCAAGAACACTGGAGTGGGTTGCCATTTCCTTCTCCAATGCATGAAAATGAAACGTGAAAGTGAAGTCGCTCAGTCGTGTCCGACTCTTAGCGACCCCATGGACTGCAGCCCACCAGGCTCCTCCATCCATGGGATTCTCTAGGCAAGAGTACTGGAGTGGGTTGCCATTGCCTTCTCCGAAGGAACAGGGCAGGGGCTTGCAATTCCTGCCCCCACAGTAGTCTCACCTTTATCTGTTAGACACTGGACTTCCTCCAAGGTTATGGGGAACAGTATAGGACACCCCTGTTCCAGTCCAACCTTCACTTTATAAATGGGGAGACTGACGCCTGGATTTCACAGGTGTGAAGAGCTGGAGGACACAGACCCCCTCCATGTCCTGTAACCTTATGAGATGATGACACAGCACCCCACAGCTTGAGTGCTGAAGGGGGCCCCATGGAGCCCCAAAGCCCTGAGCACCCCTGCAGTTACTGACATCCCAGAAAAGGCCACACGTCTCCTCCCTGTTTGCCTGCACTGCCAACCTGGGGACAACTGCCAAGCCACTGCGGGACTCAGTCATCAGCCCTTCCCCCGGGGACAAGGGCCACCTGGGGGCAGCTCGCAGTGCTCTGCAGGTCGGGCGTGCTGGGTGGTGGGGGTGGGACCCTTGGGACGTGTGCAAGGCTTCTGCAGCATAATGTCTGTAAAACCCCAACTCGAACAGCAGCCAGGACTTTTTATCACTATGGTGCAGACAGCAAACCAGGTCCCCAGAGGGCTGGCACCCTTCTCAAGGACAACCACAACACCAAGGGCGAGGGGCACCCCACTTTCCCCAATTTCATGACTCCTACTCTCTGCCAGCTCCAACCCTGCTTATCGGGAAACAAAGAGAGGAGATGTGCAGGTGAGGAAATTCAAACTGAAGTCCCCCAGGGGCTTTCTTGTGGGGGGTCCAGTGGTTAAGACTCCACGCTGCCCGTGCAGGGGACACGGGTTTGATCCCTGGTCAGGGAACTAAGATTCCCTCATGCTGTGGAGTGCGGCCAAAAAAGATTTAAAAAAATAAACAAGACCCAGATCCTCCAGATGAGCAAGAGAGGCACTAGCCAGAACTCACCCCACCCCTTCTGCTGATCACCCTGTGGGGACCCTGCTGGTCACTGCCACAAAGACCAGCACCTTGAGAGCTTCCCGGGGGCTACTCCCCCCTCTTAGCACTCAGCACAGCTCAGAGGAGGTGGGGCCATTCACACAGAATGCCACTGGATGCTTAGAGGTCATAACAGAAACATACACACAGAGGGACCTGGGCTGACAGTCCGGCTCCAAGCTGTGGCTCACACAGCCGTCACCTGGGGGATGCCTCAGAGGTTCTGGCTCCCAGTGGTCTCCCCTGGGTGCTACCACTGCGGCACCCAGGTCACTTTCCTATGTCGGCAGTACCCCTACCTGTTCACCTAAGCCCCTGCATCTGGGCCTCTGGGGTGTCCGCTGGCCTTAGAAATGAGCACCCCTTGAGGGGAGAATGCACCCCAGCTACTGGGTCAGAAGGAGGAAGAATCCACCAAACCAGATGCTAGGAGGTGGGACCACCTCCAGGTTAGTGGGGGAGCCAGGAGCTCTGCTTAAGCTGGTGTTCAGAACGCCATCCATCATAGGCTGGGGTTCTGCTGCAGGCTGTGCCCCAGGGCACCTCCGCTCATGAATCCCCTGGGAAACATAAGCTTCTGGGCAGCAGAGTTAATAAGAAAAACCAGCAATGAGAGCCAGAGCTGAGATTTTCACCCAAACTGGGATGACTCCTTATGTGACAATAACGACGTGATAACAACATGAAATAAACATCAGGCTCCCAGCACCGAGTGCTCACTTCTTGGACCAGCCTGGGCTCCAGGGTCTGGGGGACACCTCAGTGGACTCAGCACCTGGCAATCCTGCCCCTGTGATTCTGCTCCTGCACCCACCCCAGCTATTTTATACCTTCTCCTCAACTGTTCTTCTCCTTTATTCCCTCAAATTCCCACCCTGGAACCCACTAATCCACCAGTACCTACTGCTCCTGCTATAAATACAAAGGAAGAGCATCGTGGCTCCCAAGAGAGGTCAACCTCTCAAGCACTGAGTCCCATCCTCGTCATTTAAGAACCTTCTTCTGGACTTCCCTGGTGGCCCAGCGGTTAAGAATCCCCTGCCAATGCCGGGGACATGGGTTCGATTCCTGGTCCGGGAAGATCGTACATGCTTCGGGGCAACTAAGCCTGTGCATCACAACGGCAGAGCCTGGGCTCCAGAGCCCGAGAATCACAACTACTGAGCCCGTGTGCCACAACTACTGAGCCAGCACTCCAGAGCCACCATGCTCTGCAACAAGTCTCCCCACAACTAGAGAAAGCCCTTGCCCAGAGACAAAGGCCCAGTGCAGTAGAAAGAACCTTTTCCCGATGGGCAGAACTGAATAGACATTTTTCTAAAGAAGCCATACAAATGGCCAGCAGGCACACGAACAGATGCTCAACATCGCTAATCATTTGGGAAATGAAAATCAAAACCATCCACAGCTATCACCTCTCGCCTGTCAGAAGGGCTGTCATCAAAAAGACCACAAACAGCAAATGCTGGAGAGAATGTGGAGAAAAGGGTACCCTGGAACACTGTTGGTGGGACTATCAATTGGTGCAGCCACTGTATAAAACAATATGGAGTTTCCTCAAAACACTAAAAATAAAATTACCATGTTGTTTTGTTGTTTAGTCACTCAGTCACGTCTGACTCTTTTCAACTCCATGGATTGTAGCCCATCAGGCTTCTCCATCCATGGGATTTTCTAGTCAAGAACACTGGAGTGGGTAATTCCTTCTCCGGAATTACCATACGATCCAACAATTCCACTCCTTGGTATTAAAGAAAATGAAGACATTATTTTGAAAAGATATATGCACCCCAATGTTCATAACAGCATTATTTACAATCGCCAAAATATGAAAGCAATCTAAGTGTCCACCAACAGATGAATGGATAAAGAAGCTGTGGTGTACAGGAAAGTGAAAGTCACTCAGTCATGTCTGACTCCTTTCAACCCAGTGGACTGCAGCCTGCCAGACTCCTCTGTCCGTGGAATTATCTAAGCAAGAATACTGGAGTGGTTGGCCCTTCCCTTCTCCAGGGGATCTTCCCAACTCAAGGATCGAACCCAGGTCTTCTGCACTGTGGGCTGATTCTTTACCGTCTGATCCACTATATACACACACAATAGAATACTACTCAGCTATGAAAAAGAATGAAATTTTGCCATTTGCAACAACATGGGTTGACTTGGAAGGCATTACGCTTAGCGAAATAAGTCAGAGAAAGACCAATACTGTATTTTGTCACATATGTGGAATCTAAAAAATAAAACTAATACATGTAACAAAACAGACACAGAGAACAAACTAATGGATACCAGTGGGGAGGGGCAGGTTAGAAGTGGGGAATTAACAGATACACACCAAGCAGCATAAAATAAATAAGACACAAGGGTATATTATATAGCACAGAGAACATAGCCAATATTTTATAATAATTTTAAATGGGGTATAAATCTATAAAATACTGAATCACTATGTTTTACACCTTAAACCAATATAATGTTGTAAATCAACTGCACTTTAAAAAAATAAATGAAAATTAAAGAGCAGGGCTTCCCTGGTGGTTCAGTGGTAAAGAATACGTCTGCCAATGCAGAAGACACAAGTTTGATCCCTGGTCTGGGAATATCCCACTTCTTAGAGCAACTAAGCTAGTGTGCCATAACTACTGAGCCTGTGCTCTGGAGCCTGGAAGCCACAACAGTTGAGCTCAGGTGCCGCAACTACCGAAGCCCTTGCACCCTAGAGCCTATGCTCCACAACAAGAGAAGCCACTGCAATGAGAAGCCAGCATACCGCAACGAAGAGCAGCCCCCGTTAGAAGAAACTAGAGAAAAGTCAGCACAGTAATGAAGACCCAGCACAGCCAAAAATAACAAAATATTAAAGAAATAAATAATTATTTAGAAACTTAAAGATCAGAAAAAAAGAACCTTCTCCTAAGTTAACTCTCTCTAATCAGTTTCTGTCTGTCTACAGCAGACCCCTGTCCCGTCAGCATGCAAATGTGCTTGTAACGGGACCCATATTTACAAACCCCCCTAATAGCTTGCTTTCTTTTAAAATTTTTTAAAAATTTATTTTTATTTATTTGGCTGCTCCGGGTCTTAGCTTTGGCACACAGGATTTTTTAGTTGCAGCATGAAAACTCTTAGTTGTGGCATGTGGGATCTAATTCCCCAACCAGGGATCGAACACTCACCCCCTGCATTGGGAGTGTGGAATCTCAGCCACTGATCCACCAGTGGAGTCCCTTGATATCTTTTTTAAGCTAGCACTTTTGAGATATAATTGGCACATAAAAATCTATTAGTTGTAGGTGTACAACACAAAGATTCGATCCCACAGCTCTCTACACCCCAGTTCCTCTTGGAACCATCCCATTTCTCCACTTTCCATTATAGCAAAAATCCTCTCCAGAGCTAGCTATTCCTGGGATTTCCACTCTCTCACCTCCTTTCAGCCCACTACATCCCAGAAACTGCATCAGTCAAGGCCATGACCAGGTGGCTAAACCGGTGGCCAGCTCTCAGTCCTCGCATTTCCACTCTTTGTTAATTCCTGTGTTTAACACATAGTGATGGAGTGTCCACGGCTTGCAGGCATGTAGCACAGACTTTGAATAGATTTCTGCCTGGAAAAGGTTCATTTTGCTCAGCCAGCACACCCAACCAGCAAACCTCCAATTGGAGCCGACTGTGCAAGGTTCCAGAATCGAGGCTCTGCGCCAGCTTATACAGGGCCTGTCAACCATCAGCTGCAATTTATGAGTTTTGTTGGTTTCAAAAAATAAATAAATAAATAACTGGTATTGTGCAGCCTGCACATAGCCCTGCCAGGCTGGCTTCAAACCGGGAGGGGCATCAACCTCATGTTGGGAGATTTAGGAGCCACTGTCCCTGGTCCTACCCGCTTAAGCCCACCTGACTCATGACAATCCAAGGCTCTAAGTCCCCACAGTAACTTTTTTTTTCTGCGCTTGAGTTTCTCTAGCTGCCCCAAGTCGTGTAGGATCTTAGTTCCCTGAACAGGGATTGAACTCAACTCCCCCGCTTTGAAAGGCAGATTCTTAGTCACTGGAGCACTGGGGCAGTCCCCACAACAGAGCCTGTTGCAAAAGCTACAGCCCAGTGGGGCCCAGGCCCAGTGCTTTCTAGCTGTTCCAGTGAGTGTTAGAGCCCGTTAGCTCCAAGAAACTGCCCACAGTTGCCACGATGCCTAAAACCGTGTTTCCCAGACTTGGCAATCCCAGGAACCAATTGAAATGTTCTTTGAAGACACAGATGCTGGAGCAACTGAAGACTCAGAGACTAAGCCCCAACTCCACCGTAGTTCATCATGGGCACCGCAAGGAGGATGACAAGAAAATACAGTTCAGGGGCTTCCGTGGTGGTCCAGTAGTTAAGAATCCACCTTCCGATGCAGGGGACACAAGCTTTAATCCCTGGTCCAGAAGGATTCTACATGCCATGGCCGTGGAGCAACTAAGCCCGTGTGCCACAACTTGCACCCTAGAGCCTGTGCTCTACAAGGAGAGAAGCCACCGCAATGACAAGCCTGTGCGCCGCAACTAGAGAAAGCCCGCGTGAGAGCAATGAAGACCCATCGCAGCCAAAAATAAGTATATAAATAATTTAAAAATCCTCTTTAAAAAAAAGAAAATACAGTCCATTCTGTCCTGACTCTTTCGAAGACCCTACCAGGGCCTCATCATACCCTGCACCCCGACGTGTGGAAATCAGATTTTCTGCTTGGTCCCCTGGTGTATAAATTGCTTCAATCATTTTACACATTCAGGCCACATGAATAAACTATGAGCTACTTAATCCTCATGACTGCCTTGAGTTAGATATATTACCCTCATTTATCTATTTGTTTTATTGAGGTGTAATTTGCATTGCATACAATTCCTTCTTTCAGAGTGCACAATTCAGTGGGTTTTGATGTATTATTTACAGAGTTGTGCAGCCATCATCACTGTCTAATTCCAGAACATTTTTCATCCCCAAAGAAAACCCCACGCTCATCATCACTCAGTCTCCATCCCCTCCTCACCTCCCTGGGGAACATTAATCTGCTTTTGGCTCCTATGGATTTGCTGGTTCTGGATATTTCATTTCCTATGGAATCGTACAATAGCCGTTGGTGTCTGGCTTCTTAAACCCAGTATCACGTCCTCAAGTTTCACCCACCTTGTAGCCTGTGTCAGTACCTCACTCCTTTTTGTGCAGAATAGCATTCTATTGCATGGCTATTATGCCCATTTATATATATATATATATTTATTTATTTGGCTGTACCAGGTCCTAGTTGCAGCACTCAGGATCTTCCATCTTCGTTGCAGCATGCTGGATCTTCAACTGCAGTATGTGAAATCTATTTGTTCTCTGACCAGGGATCAAACAGGGCCCCCCCGCACTCGGAGCTTGGAGTCTTACCCACTGGACTACCAGGGAAGTCCCTATTATACCCATTGTCAGAGCTGAAGAAGGGCTTCTCAGGTGGCGCTAGTGGTAAAGAACCTGCCTGCCAATGCAGTAGAGCTAAGAGATGAGAGTTCCATCCCTGGATCAGGAAGATCCCTGGAGGAGGGCATGGCAACCCACTCCAGTATTCTTGCCTGGAGAATTCCATGGACAGAGGAGCCTGGTGGGCTATGGTCCATGGGGTCACAAAGAGTCGGGACACGACTGGGCACGCACGCACACACACACATAGCTGAGGAAAACCATGGCTCAATGTCATTAAGGTATCTTGTGCCTGGTTACTCAGTACACGTTGCAGTCAGGTTTATCTTACTCTACAGCCAGGATAGAAATAGCTTAAAAACTGAACAAATGTCTTCTAAATTTATATCAATTTATATAAATCTATCCCCCAAGTACAGATAACCACATTTTATGGTTTACAAATGCTTTTAGCTTCATACTCTCACTTTTGCAGCTCAGTCCTTCAAGGTAGAATAGGCAAGTGTGCCCCATTTTGGAAAGGAATCAAAATTTTAAGTGGTGTATTCAAGGCTAGAGATATTTATTGATGGGTTAGTAGTGACTGCATCTGAATACAGATATATTGTGGGCAAAGAGGTTTAATGTTTGCTTACAGCAAAAAAATGTTTGTTTAAAGCAAAAAACCTTTAATGCTTTTTACAAAGATGCATGACTTGGTGAAATCATTTTTGTCTTTTTCTTTTGGATTATTTTGTTACGAGGGCAAACCTTGGACCTGAGGGCCAAACCCTTGTAGATTCTGCCCAAGAGTCGTTACTTGGCTTTAATTTAATGTTCCTGGCTGATCTTGGAAATCAAGGCTGCTTTCTCTTTCCAAACACAGATTCCTTGGTTCCAGCCCAAAAGTGCTGCACTACAGAGCATGGAACCTGGGAATATGTATTTTTAATAAGTTCCCTGTGTGGCTTATAAGAACAGAAAAGCACCTAGAGGCTAAAATCTTAACTCCATAACCTTACAAGTCAAGTCCTTAGAATCAGGTCTCAATCAGTCCCTCCTACCTCTCCTCCCAACAAGAAATCTGACACTGGGGCCCCTCTGAATGGCGTGCAACCAGCAGTGTTTACTATGCCAGAGGTCCAGCTCTATACCAGGTGCCAGGGGGAGCAGGGGACCAAGACAGAGCCTTTGGGGAGCCCCTAGGTCAGCAATCTTTTTGGCAACAGAGACTAGTTTCATGGAAGACAATTTTTCAACAGACTTGCGGACTAGGAGATGGTTTCAGAATAATTACATTTATTGTGTGCTTTATTTCTAATCTAATGCTATTGTTGATCTGACAGGAGGTACCAGCCTACAGCATGCACTGGGGAAGATGGACATTTCACAAGTCACTGAAGACCTGGTGGGAATACTATTCAGCCTAAAAAGGAAGGAGATTCTGCTACCTGGGCCTTGCCTGCTGGCTCTAGCCATCTGAGCTGCTTCCTATTCATGGAATATGCCAGGCTACTTCTTGATCCAGGCCTCTGCCATCCTCCTTAAATGCCCGTCCTCGAGGTGACAGGACAGGTGACCCTTTGTCCTGATATGGGCCGTGGTCTGGATGCCATGTGCCCTCGGTGGAGGCTCCCCACTGGCTCGGCACCCTCTGGGACAGTCTGATCCACTTGCACACAGCTGTGCCTTCCCCACAGCGCAGCCAACCCCACGGCTAGGGCCTCACCTGTCTTGTTCATGGGTAGAAGAGTACTGGGGATGATGCAACGAGAGCAAATTCACCCTGTTCATCTTGTCGTTCTCAGCAGGTGCCAGGGAGCAGGGGCCTGGCACTTAGTGGGTACTCAGGAAGACCTGCCTGGCAAATGTTCATGCAGCCCTGTGACAGGCAGATAACGCTGCTCAGCAGCCAAAGTGCTAATTATGAACTGCTCCCTTAGCTGTTCCTGAGAGCAACTAAAGGATTCTCCAAGAATAGTGTACCCTCCGTCACGTCCCTGGAAGAACACACCGGCTTTCTTGACAGTGTCTGTGTGTGACTCAGACTATTCACGGAGCCAGACTTGCCTCCCCGCACAGTATGCACAGGGGTACAGACCTCAGACAGGAGGGGAGAGGGCTGCGTGTTGCTATCTGCCTGGGGCACGCGGCAGCATCTGGGGCTGTGGTGGCCCCTCCTCCAATGGGGCTGGGCTTGGGAGTGACCAGCATGGCTCTGAAGGAGATACGGCAAAGCCAGGGAGCTCTAATGCCCCTAGGAAGGCTGCCAACCCCTCTCGGATGTGCACGGTACATTACAGTCCATCATGCTCGGAAAGTCAATGCTCAGAAGCAGCCTGAGCAAGACAGGAAGACAAAAGCCCAGAGGGGCTGAGTCATTCAGTGAGCCCACACAGCGAGTTACGGGCAGAGAATCCCCCTGGAATCGCTCTTTCCTGGCCTGTGACCCAGAGTTTGCTCTACTGTGCCCTTGGGTAAGCAAGGAGCCAGGTACCGCAGGCTCCAGCAATTGGGTCTGAAGACCCGACTCAGAAGGGAGCAGGCAGGGTGAGCTGGATGCTGAGCCAGAAGGCCCAGCAGTGTCCCTAGCGGGGGTTGCCCACATGAGTGCACATGCAAAGCTTTGTACGACTTTGGCCAGGTCATGCTCCACCTCATCACATGAGTGCTGTGGACTTTAGAGTCAGGCCTCCCAGGACTGCCAGGGAACACAACCTTCCTGGAAAGTTTCCCAGGTAACTGGCTCTCCTTCACAGCTATCAGTTTCCCTTCATCACCCCATAAAATCCTCCTGCTGATGACAGATGTCATTCCTCTCCAGGCAGGGAGAAGGGAAAGAAAGAAACACACACATAACCTGGTGAAATTAGGAAAGTCCAGAGAACATCTATTTCTGCTTCATTGCCTACACTAAAACCTTCGACTGTGTGGACCACAACAAACTGTGGAAAATTCTTAAAGAGATGGGAATGCCAGATCACCTCACCTGTCTCTTGAGAAACCTGTATGCAGGTCAAGAAGCAACAGTTAGAACTGAATATGGAACAATGGACTGGTTCAAAATTGGAGGCGTTCAAGGCTGTATATTGTCACCCTGTTTATTTAAATTATATGCAGAGTAAATCATGCAAAATGCAGGGCTTGATGAATCACAAGCTGGAATCAAGATCACCAGAAGAAATATCAACAACCTCAGAAATGCACATAATACCATTCTAATGGCAGAAAGTGAAGAACTAAAGAGTGTCTTGATGAAGGTGAAAGAGGAGAATAAGAAAGCTGGCTTGAAACTCAACATTAAAAAACAAACAAACTAAAGATCTTGGCATCTGGTGCCATAATTTCAAGGCAAATAGAAAGGAAAAATGGAAGCAATGACAGATTTTATTTTCCTGGGCTCCAAAATAACTGTGGATGGTGATTGCAGCCATGAAATTAAAAGGCACTTGCTCCTTGGAAAGAGCAAAGGAAAGCTATGACAAACCTAGACAGTGTATTAAAAGCAGAGACACACACTTCTGGCCAACAAAGGTCCATATAGTCAAAGCTATGGTTTTTCCAGTAGTCATGTACAGATGTGAGAGTTGAATCATAAAGAAGGCCAAGCACTGAAGAACTGATGCTTTCAAACTGTGGTGCTGGAGAAGACTCTCAAGAGTCCCTGGGACTGCAAGGAGATCAAACCAGTCAACCCTAAGGAAATCAACCCTGAATACTCATTGGAAGGACTGTTGCTGAAGCCCCAATACTTTGGTCAGCTGATGTGTAGAGCCAAATCATTGAAAAAGACTGATGCTGGGAAAGACTGAGGGCAGGGGGAGAAGGGGGTGGCAGAGGATAGATGGTGAGATAGCATCACCGACTCAATGGACATGATTTTGAGCAAATTCTGGGAGACAGTGGAGGACAGAAGAACCTGGATTACATACAGTCCACGGGGTCACAAACAATCGCACACGTCTTAGTAACTGAACAACAGCAACCTGGGCCCACAGCTTGGGAAGAGAAAGCATCAGCTAGAGCTGGGTTGCCTAATTCAGTTGCATAGGCTGCTCACTGCCTAACTCTAAGCAGTGACACGCTCATGGACTACCATTGGATTAGCACTCTCTTGAGCTGGGCAGTACAGGGAAAGGGCCCTGCCTGATTTGGAGGAATGTCTTCACTAGTCTCAAGGCCCATGTCTCACTAACACTTGCCCTAGCGTAAGGACTCCTCAGTTCTCAGGGACTGAAGCCCAGGACCTAAGAGAAGAAATTAACCATCTTCTATGAGCTGAGTTTCACGTTCTTCTCCAGCATTTTCTCCCCTCTCTCCAAATCACTCTCCATTCCTACTTCTGTCTTTGATCAGTTTTGGAAAGTGTTCAGCAGCTCTCTCTTCAAATATGAACTCTGGCTTATAGTCCTCTCCTCTCTCTGGAACTCTGACTAGATAAATGTTAGGTGTTCTCCTCCTCGGTGTGTCTTATCTCCGCTACAGTTTCCTCACATCTGGCTTCCAGTCATTAATCCCTTTTTCAGCTATGACTACTCTCCTAGTGAAGTTCCGTTTGATTCTTTTCCACGTCTGCTGCTGCTTTTATTTTTTGGCTGTGCTGCACAGCATGCAGGATCTTAGTTCCCTGACTACGGATTGAACCTGTGCCTTCAGCAGTGAAATCGCAGAGTCCTACTGAAACACCAGGGAATTCACTGCTTCATTTCTTTACAGCCTTTTATCCCCTGCACATATTTTCAGCCATGACTTTTATTTATTTAAATGCATCAAACGTAGTCAGTTTAAGGTCTAGTCCTAAATATTGGTGTATCTGCAGTCCTGAAGGGCTGTTTCTGCTGCAGACTGTCCGGGCTGCCCCTGGCTCATAGCACCTCCTTTCCTCTGGGCTCAGTTACTCTTAACTATGAACTAATCATTTTCTGTGGAGGTTCTTGGCAGAAATCTTCTGAGACTGAGAACAAGGGTCTGTTTTTCTTGAGAGAATTTACATTTGTTTCATCAAATGCCTGGTTACAACCCTGAACTCACCTGAGCTCTCACCTTAAATCATCAGCTAGTGGTTTGTTTTGTGTGCGCATGTAATTTTTGTTTGTTGAGGGGATATTTTCGCTTTTTTAAGCAATACTTAAAAAAAAAAGTATTTATTTATTTATACATAGACTTCCCTGGTGGTTCAGATGGTAAAGAATCTGCTTGCAATGTAGGAGACCCGGGTTCGATCCCTGGGTCAGGAAGATCCCCTGGAGAAGGGGATGACAACCTACTCCAGTATTCTGGCCTGGAGACTTCCATGGACAGAGGAGCCTGGCAGACTACAGCCCATGGGGTCAGAAAGAGTCAGACTCAACTGAGTGAGTAACACTGTCATTTATTTATGGCTGCCTTAGGTCTTAGGTGCAACACTCAGGCTTCTTTCTAGTTGGCACTTGGGCTCAGTAGCTGCAGTGTAGGTTTAGTTGCCCTGCAGCATGTGGGATCTTAGTTCCCCGACCAGAGATTGAACCTATGTCCCCTGCATTAGAAGGCAAAGTCTTAACCACTGGACCACCAGGGAAGTGCCTAGTGGTCAATCTGAACCACTAGGAAGTTTGAGTTCCTGCTTCTCATTCTTCTACTCTTCTGCCCAAATAGCTAGTAAGTCTGTTTGTTTCTGGGGGCTGCTGTCACAAACTGGGTGGCTTTCAACACGTAAATGTATTCTCTCACAGTTTTGGAGGCCAGAGGTCCGATATTAAGATGTCATTGAGGTTGGTTTCTTGTCCCATGCCTATCCCCCGACATCTGGAAGCTGCTGGCAATCCTTGGCATTCCTTGGCTTGTAGCTGCATCACTGGAATGCTTCTTCTGTCGTCACACAGCCTTCTCCCTGTGTCTCTGGGTCCCTGCATCTTCACAGGGCTTTCTTATAAGGAAACCAGTCACTGGACTTAAGGTCCATCCTACTCCAGTAGGACCACATCTTGATTAGATCTGCAAAGACCCTATTTCCAAATAAGGTCAAAAGATGGTGCGCTTGATCTGAACTGCAGGCCAAAGTTTGCTGACTCTTGTTCCAGTGACCATCTTTCAATATTTAAACACGTGTACTTAAACATATAACTCTCTAGGGTGCTTAGATTAAAATGAATCTATCTTGGCCTTCCCTGGTGGTCCAGTGGTTAAGAATCTGCCTGCCAATGCAAAGGACATGGGTTTGATCCCAGGTCAGGGAAGATTCCACGTGCCTTGGGGCAACTAAGCCCGTGTGCCACAACAACGGAAGCCCGCGAACCCTAGAGCCTGTTCTCCGCAACAAGAGAAGCCACTGCAACGAGAAGCCCGTTCACTGCAATGAAGAGTAACCCTGACTCACTGCAACTAGAGAAAGTCCGTGCACAGCAGTGAAGACCCAGCACAGCCAAAAAATTAAATAAAACTTTTAAAAGAGAAACTTTAAATTTACAAAAAAAAGTCTACCTTTCCTTCTTCAACAAGAAAGGAAACAACAGCTGTATTCATTCTAGCTTCTCATTGATCTCCCAAACTGTGGGGGTCACTCCAGAACCCCTTCCTGCTCATCAGTCACAGCTAGGCTCAAAGGTAGAGAACCTCTCTACCTCCTGGAAACAATACTGGCCACTGTTTCCTTTCTCACTCCATTTTTCGGGAATCCCATTTTCACTCCATCTTTCAGGAATCCCTCACGGTTTGTTTTTCACTAAAAGGCACCTCTTTGCCTATATGGATATTTGTGTGTGTGCGTGCTCAGTTGTGTCCGACTCTTTATGACCCCGTGGACTGCAGCCCACCAGGCTTCTCTGTCCATGGAATTTTCCAGGCAAGAACACTGGAATGGGTTGCCATTTCCTACTTCAGCCATGTCTCTTGGGTCTCCTGCATTTGCAGGCAGATTCTTTACCACTGTACCACCTGGGAAGCCCTACATGGATATCTACGAGGATCTTTTCTATCACACAGAAAGAGGTGGAGCAAGAAGAGAAGGCTGTGGGATGCCCTCAGTCTGCAAACAGTGACCTCACCCCTGCTTAAACTTCCAAGGATTTTTTAAAAACGAGAGGACAAAGGGAACACGGTCAGTCCTTCAGTGATGGCAAAGGCAGGGAGGCTGTCGGCAGCTATATCTCGTCCATGTAGCCAGTCTGGGACAAGGGATTTGGCACTTGGGCCACAAGAGAGCTATGCTAGTCCCCAGGGGCATTTGGATCTGCAACTCCAGCCATTGCTGATGCCGGCTGCCCCATTCTCCCTCCCCTGGTGACGTGAGCATCCATGTAGGTCCCTTTTCACTGGAGCTGGCTGGAGCTGGACTTCTGTTACTCACAACCAGACAGGTCCTGACTAATATAGGATAGTATAGGATAGTATATCTCTTGATCTTTTGCATGTTTTTCACTTGTTGAGCAAACCTCTTTCTCCTAAAGGGCATAGAGATAAATTTCACCCTGCCCCAAGGCAAAAAAATGATGAAAAAATAATTCCAAATCAGCTAACATGTTCAGTTATTCTGAACTCTCTCACGCTGCTGTCTTTGTCCATGCAGTGGAGAGTTATCTGGTCAGGGAAAGGGTGAAGCAGATGATGGGACATCCAGGGTTCTGGACAGGCGCCTCCCTTACATTACACATAGATATTATCTGTGAAGCCTGAGCACTTTCTGTGCGTCTGGGAAGTTGCTCGGGGCTTCTAACAAATCTAGTTCCACCTGCCTGGAACTACCTCAAAGCCTTCTTCCCACCCCCAGGAGGTGGTAACACCACCAGCTGGGCCTACCCAGTGTGTCCAGTGCCGCTCGGACTTGGTGCTAAACAGACACAACACTGGGGACCAAAATAAAACGCATCTCGGTAAGATCTTGACTCAGCTTTGCAGGAACAGCAGGCTCCTGTGCACACACTTCCCCACCCTGCATGCCTGTTTGTAAATTAATCACACGTCAGAAGACTCTGCTCAGAGTCACAGATTTCTGGACTACTCTGAGGGGAACTCGGGCTACGGGATCTTTGGATCAACTTCAAAACCAGATGAATCCTTTCACCAGACCCTAGATGGGAATTCTGTCTTCCCAGACCCCTAAGCCGTCTTCATCTTGCACCCCTCCCCAGCAGAAGCATAGAGGACAGGGGGAACCAGCACTGCCCCCCCCAAGAGCCCTGTCTACAAAAGTGTCCTCCATATATTGATATGACAGTTTTAACATAGACACGCACACTTGTAAGATGTTACTGGAAGCTGTGTGAAAGCAAGATTAGAAGAAGAAAGGGTCTTCCCTGGCGGTCCAGTGGTTGAGAATCAGCCTTCCAATGCAGGGGACATGGGTTCGATCCCTGGTTGGGGAACTAGATCCCCCATGCCCTGGAGCAACTAGAGAAGCCAACACACTGCAACTACTGAGCCCCTGTGCTGCAACGAAGACCTTGTGGCTCAGCTGCTCAGTTGTGTTTGACTCACTGCAACCTCACGGACTGCAGCACGCCAGGCTTCCCTGTCCTTCACTATCTCCTGGAGTTTGCTCACACTCAAACAAAGACCTAGTGCAGCCACAAATAATAAACAAATAAAAATAAAACATCTTGAGGAAAAAAGAAGTAGAGAGAAGGTAGTTAGGAAGCAGCATTTTAAAATTATATGTTCACATCCACACTGGCCATTGTCTCAGGCCCCTGCCTCTCTCTGGGGTTCTTCCCTGTGGCACTAACCTCCCTCTGCTCCTGGGTCCACAGGTTCCTGGAACACTGCCCAGTCCCAAGCCCCGCTGAGCTTCCTCATGAGTCAGTTCTAAGGGTCCCTGGGTGGGAGCAGAGGGTCAGTGGAAGGAACATTGGGCTGAGCTTGCCGACCTGTACTCGTCATGCAGCCCTGGCCTCAGTTTACTCATCTGGGAAGCAGAGCGGACACCTAAAGTCTGGGAGCTCTTAGGCGATGCCAGGTACCCCAGTGGCAAGAGTGTAGGCTGATAGATTATGCTCACGTTGCCTGGGAGACAAAGTCCTCTTCTATTTGGAGCTGTCCCAGAGTGTTCCGTGCTGGCTTCTCACCAAGAGGGCTTCACCTGAGCCGACAGATATGGGGACAGCACCACCGTGGTTACCTGCCTTCACGGGTCAGGGTTGGGTTCACTGTGTCAGCAGCTCCTGCCAACACCAGGAAGCCCGGGCCCAGGCTGCTGCCTCCTTCTGCTAGACTGGAAGCATAAAAGAATTGAACTGCCCTGGCTTCCTCTTCCAGAAAGTCTTCCTGAGTGAGAAACGCTCAGAGTCTTTCCGCACTCTCCTGTCCCTGAGTGACACTGGATCCTGTCCCTGCCCTTGGGCACTGGGGTGATGGTCCACAACCTGGGCCTTGGGATCCGGCTTTCTCCACATTCAGCTCAACCGGGGAGTCATAGGATTCCATTAAGAATGAGGCCAACAACCATCAAGGAACATACCTTAAAGTTTTCTCTCTAGGGCTTTGTAGTCCTGGGAATTCATTGTCTGAGGTCTAGCCCTTGGCTGTGAATGAGGACCACGTGCGTGTAGACTGAAGTCATCATTTGCTTTGGGCAAGTTGGGGAGCTCTAAGGTCTCAGATCCCAAATGCAGTGTGTTTATGTATGTGTATCCCTTTCTAACAGAGACTTTGAGAAGAGCAAAGGAAGGAATGTTCGTACCACTGTTCTCATCCTATAAATATTTACAAAGTGCCCTACATAGACCCCGAATGAAACCAGGGGTGGGCAGAAGGCAGGACCAGTAGTTCCTAAGACTCTCTCCAGGGACTTCCCTAGTGGTCCAGTGGCTAAGACTCCGAGCTCCCAATGCAGGGGGCCCAGGATCAATCCCTGGTCAGGGAACTAGATCCTGCATGCCCCAACTAAAGATCAAAGAACCTGCCTGCCACAACTAAGACCCACAGCAGCCATTTTTTTTTAAATAAAGGACTCTATTTCCACAGGCGATGGGCCTACAGACTCTGAAGTTGGGGCGCCCTGGGGCTTGTGGAGGCTGTGGGCACTGGTGGTGAGAACTCAGACACTTGGACGCCTGGCTAATTGCAGGGAGCCTCCAGGGTTCCCCACCCGCTGACGCCCACCCCAAGTGAGGAACAAGTCCCGGGAGAGCAGGAGGGGGAACCATCTGGCTTGTCCTTAATTATTAACCGCGCAGGAGGAGGTACAGGCAAGGCCATGGGCCAAGGCAGGGGAACCAGGAGCAGCTGACCCCATCCCGGAGGGAGGGGGTGGTCATGGAGGGGGACCAGGGCCTTTGACCACACATGCCCCGAGGATCTAGAGAGTGTGACCTAAGGCTGTGACCTTAGGTGGTAGCTGGGCTGTGAGCCTGGAGGCGATTCTCCTGTCCAGGCTGCAAAAACTAAACCAAGCTTCATTCCCTGAGCTTTTACTTTTCCAAGTAGTTATGAACCAGTGTTCCTCATTCCTTCCTTCGGGGCATTTTGCAGAAGATTAAAGCAAGGCCGGACAAGGTCAGGCAGTTCAGCCAAAATCTCTCGACTGCCAGGGACCGGTAGGCGTCCGAGGCCCTAAGCGCCACCTGAAGACCCTCCCCATGGACCGCCCATCGCTAGGCAGAATTCGCCCCACTTGTGGTCCCCATTCCTCCCGGCCTCGGTTCCAGGCCTTGTCAGCCCGCCCTGGGGGGCAGAACAGCTTCCTCGTTGGCCTCCAAGCTCCCAGTTTAGATTTTCCTCACTTCCAAAATCTTCCTTCTAGAAGCCGACAGACACACGCCGTTTGAGAACTTTTCAGCGCCCCGGAGCGGCACTCAAGGCCCTAGGCTCCGCCCCCGCCGTCTGGGACCGGCCCACCGTTTGGCCGCCTGGAGCCGCGCTGCGGGCCGCTTCGCACCTCGCGTCCCCATCAAGGGCAGCGTTCACGGGCTCACCGGGTTCCCAGTGTCTGGCGCGCGGCGGGAGCTCCCTCACTTTGCCGGAAGCATGTGCTGAGATTCACACTTGCCTGTCTTTCTGTCGAAAAGCCCTTCCCCACCTGGTCTCCCTGGCAAACTCCCAAAGTGTCCTTTAAAACTTAACCGGTACGCGCCTTGCCAGCACCCGCCTAGATCGAAGCTGGGTACCCCGGGATTCTCAGGGAGCACCTCGCCTCCAGCCCATTCCCACTGCCTGGGCCCAGACCAGGAGGCTCCAGGGCAGGGCTCTGGCGCATCCTGAGTCTTGAGTGCCACTATAGAGCTGCAAAGGTGCTCAGGGACCACCACCCGGCTTGGTGGTCCCTGGCAGGAAGAAGACCAACCCCCAGCACAGCGCAGGGTACACAGAGTCCATTTTTCTGGAAAGTCAGAGAGAGGCACTGGAGGCTTGGGGTCACTTCCGGGGGATCTTCCAGGAGGCAGTCTGGACAGGAGCCAGTAGACAGGCCACCTCCCCATGGACTAGCCCCTGCCCCTGGTGGGCAGCTTACACGGGGGGCCCTTAGCCTGAGTCCTGGTCAAGGATCTAGACAGAGGGTGGGCCCAGAGAAGGTTGGAAAGGAATGTTCCTGAGTGTGCGAGTGTTCCTGAAACCAGTACCACTGGTCTCCTCATCCTATAAATATTTACAAAGTGCCCTAGATGGACCCTGAGTGAAACCAGGGATGGGCAGAAGGCAGAGTTTCTAAGACTGTCCGCCACTGTGTCTTCAGGAGCTGGGTCTGTGCTCTCAGCTGTGGGGGCACTGGCCCAGGCTCACCCCAGTCTTTCCACACATGCCCACACACACAATTAATGCCCCAGCAGGTGCAGGGCCTGCTTCTCCCGCAGGCTCAGCTTGCGGCTCACTGATCTGTTCTTTACAGAATGTATCTGAATGTCCTTCCTGGACCAGTGTGAAGTTGGGAGCTACAGCCAGGCTGGACCTAGGGCTAGCCTGAGGGCCACTGAGCAGGAAGTACAGGGTGAGCTTAGGGCACAGGGGGACAAAACAGAACAGAAAAGTCAGGCTGAATGGCCCCCAGCAACTGATGTACATGTGATTTCACTGATAGGAAACATCTGAACTGGCAAATCCCTAGAGAAGGAAAGCAGGTTGGTGGGTGTCAGGGGCTGTGGGAGGGACTGCTAATATAAGGTTTCCTCTGGGCAGGGACAGAAATGTTCTGAAACTAGAAAGAAGTGGTAATGTTCTCAATACTGTGAGTGTATTGTGTGTATGTTCAGTTGCTCAGTCATGTTCAACTCTTTGCGACCCCATGGACTGTCCATAGGATTTTCCAGACAAGAATACTACTAGAGTGGGTTGCCATTTCCTCCTCCAGGGGATCTTCCTAACCCAGGGATCAAACTCGTGTCTCCTGTGTCTCCTGCATTGCAGGTGGATTCTTTACCTGTTGAGCCATCTTGCTGCTGCTGCTGCTAAGTCGCTTCAGTCGTGTCCGACTCTGTGCGACTCCATAGACGGCAGCCCACCAGGCTCCCCCATCCCTGGGATTCTCCAGGCAAGAACACTGGAGTGGGTTGCCATTTCCTTCTCCAATGCATGAAAGTGAAAAGTGAAAGTGAAGTCGCTCAGTCATGTCTGACTCTTAGCGACCCCATGGACTGCAGCCTACCAGGCTCCTCCTTCCGTGGGATTTTCCAGGCAAGAGTACTGGAGTGGGTTGCCACGGCCTTCTCCAGTTGAGCCATCTTAAAGGCCACTAAATTGTTCACCCTAACAAGGTTAGTTCTTTTTTTTTAATGTTATATGAATTTCATCTCAAAAAAAATTTTTAGGAAAAAATAAAGTCGCAAAACGCCATTCATCAGTTTCCCTCCTTTATCCAATATGCCTTGGCAGTCAGTCTGTTTTTGCTGAGCTAGCATCCCAGCTCTTAGGTCCCCAGGGCTCAGAGCACCAACCATGGGTACATTTTCTATGTTATCCTGTGTTTGCTTGTTTGTTTCTTTAGCAAAGGTCCCACAGCACACTGTAAGAGAGGGGGGCTGACTGTGTCACCTTCCTGCTTAAAACTGTCAAGAATTCACCTTTAGGACTTCCCTGGCTGTCCAGTGGTTAAGAGTCTGCCTGCCAATGCAGGGGACACAGGTTAAATTCCTGATCTGGGAAAATCCCAAATGCCTCGGGCAACTAAGCCTGTATACCACAACTACTGAACCCACGTGCCTAGAGCCTGTGCTCTGCAATGAGAGAAGCCACTGCAGTGAGAAGCCCAAGTGCCACAACTAGAGAGTAGCCTCGGCTCTCCGCAACTGGAGAAAGCCCTTGAGCAGCAACAATGACCCAGCCAATAAATCAATTAATAAACAAAAATTTTTAAAATTCACCTTTATTCACCAGAGAACACTTGAGCTCCGTATCCTGGCACTCAAGGGTTTGGATAAACTAGCAATGGAGCAACATCATACATGGAGGTCCCCAGCTGGTCTGGGGATGCCCAGCCTATCAAGCTGAGCCCCGCCTTGTTGATAAAGCCATCACTAGCCCAAAGCCTCCTCAGCCAGTGCCCCTTCCCTCCACCAAGCTCTCTGCATGAAGGACGTGTGTTACTGTGGATACTCCCACTTCACACCTGGGCTGCTTGGAGATCTCACATTCCCCACAAAACTGTGAGTCCTCCAAGAACCAGAGACCATGCGTCCT
Source organism: Moschus berezovskii (assembly GCF_049115385.1). Lineage (NCBI taxonomy): Eukaryota > Metazoa > Chordata > Mammalia > Artiodactyla > Moschidae > Moschus > Moschus berezovskii. The sequence goes on along the minus strand of NC_142478.1, from coordinate 55,670,116 downwards.
CTCCTGTGGACGCTCCCGATGCTACCACAGTGCTGCCCAGCTCCAGGGGCGTCGCTCCCTTCCATGTAACAGTGCTTTCACCCACTCTTCACTCAATGGTTTCGCCTGAATGGACATACAATCCCCCACCACAGATAAACAAACGGTTTTGTTATATATATATATGCAAAAGTCAGAAGAAAACACAACTGCACCTCCAGCTAAAGTGGTCGAATAGACATGCAGAGTCCAAACAGCATACACTCAGGGAGAGGATGAAGGCTGGGGTTGAGGTCGCCAGAGGGAACACCAGATGGGCAGCGGAAAGTACAACCAAGAAAAGTTTCCAGAGCCCAGGGTACAGACGTGGTGCTCCTTTCAGGGGTCTAGGGTAGTGCAGGGGTCTTTAAGGGTGCTAGGTTGACACCAATGGGATCACAGAACTCAGACACTGAAGGGGAACTTGGTACCTAACCCCTTCATTGTATAGATGGGACCTTAAGACCCAGAGAGGACTCCCCTCTCAACCCAACAGTTAAGACTCTGCACTTCCACTGCAGGGGACAAGGATTTGACCTCTGGTTGAGGAACTAAGATCCCATATGCCATGCAGTGCAGGCAACAAAAAAATAAGGCCCAGAGAGGGGCAAGGAGTTGATCTGTTTATCCACCCATCAACGCATCAACCTTCAATGCATCTATTCTCCTATCACCTACCCATCCATCCACACATGCATTCACGTATCCATCCACGCATCCATCAGCTACCAAGCATGCGTGCACATATCCACCCATACATCCACACACACATGCGTCCATCCATCTATCCGTCCCTCCCTCCTCTCCTTCTAGGGAGCCAGGGCATAGCCCTAGCCTCTCAACCCTAAGCTCTCCACAAGGGGCCACAGTTGCTTTCAAGTTCATGGCCACACAGAGGAACTTTCTGACCCCATTAGGTAGGTAAGAAGCAAGTCCCTGCTAGTGGGGCTCATGCCAAAATACATACTATCTCAGGCACCTGCCCTCAAGCCTGTTCACTAACAGCTCAGGGAGGGCAACTGCTTAGAGCCCACTCTGCAGATCAGGAAACGGCAGCCCCCCTGGCATTCACTGTCTCCCTGCACTGTGACGCTGTGGGGCAGGTGTGGCTTGGCTGGGGGTGGTGGGAGACACTCTTGGTGGGCAAGAGGTCAAGCAAAGGCTCTCAAGCAGGACTGCCATGGCAGGCAGGTGGCGAGGAGTGTCCCTGGGTCACCACAGGATGGTGGGAGATGTGTGGGAAAGAGCTTGCACATCGGGGAGCATGCACTCGGGGACTTCGGAGCCCACCAACGCTCCCATATGCGAGGGGTCTCCTGAAGGTTACAGGGAGAGCTGGTCCCCAAGAAGGGCAGGCAGATGGGGTTTGAGCAGAGTTATGTCAGCTCCCTGTGTGCCCGCAGCTTCAGACAGTAGTGCAAAAGAGATTCGGGGGCGAGCAGCTCTAAGTGCTTGCAGCCGCCAGCTGCCGCGAACAGGCAAGGTAAGGAGAGCACAGGTGCGCGTACAAAAGGACTATCAGAAGCAGCAACTGCAGCAGGCGGTGGGTGGAGGGTCCCCAAGGAGGCCCTGCAGCACAGAGCATCTCCTGGCTCTCCCCGTCCTCCCTGCCCAGGGAAGGGCCCAGCTCGCATCTGTCTGCTCCCCTCCATTCGCACCTGGGAACCATCTGCTTGCCTCCTCCCCATTCAACGTGCTTTGCCTACAAATCCAGTATGCTTTGTCCCCATACTCCCTCCCAGAGAGGCAGCCAGATGGAAGGGCAAGTCTGAGCCCTGGCACTTTCTCTTCTCTGTCCTTAGATAAGATATATAAAGTTCACTCATCTGTAAAGGGGAGGGGGCGGTGATAATACATCCAAAGAGAAGGGTCAGACATACATGCAGAGAGAAGCCCACAGTATGACTGGCAATAACGATGTGTTCTATCACCCATGGTGATCATAAAAATGTCTATCTCCTGGGCACTGCTGGTGGTGCTGGGTGGAGTCCTGGAGGCCCCTATGGGTGGCATCACCACTTCAGCTCCAGGAAAGGGACCCACTGGGAGGGACACTGAGGTTGCTGGGGCAGGGGCTAATTGTAACCAGAACAAAAGCAGGTTTATCCTTGGAGCCAGATGCATTTAAGAATTCAGAGCTCCCCACACGTTAGATGGTAACGCTGCATATTTCAGCAGCATCCAATAATCAACTCCGTGGACATTTCTGCAGTGAAATAAGTGAATCCAGAATACATAAGGGCTATAAATAGCCCCACTCGGACTATAAATAGCTTCACCTCGGTTCAGGCGGGAGTTTGCTGCCAAGTGAGTTATGAAAAAGTGTTTGCTTTTCAGAACTTGCTGGAGTTTGGAATTGAGGATAAGGAATTGCACATCAGTGTTTTTCATCACAAACCAGGGAAACAACTGACTGTCAGCCCTGGCTCATCCTGCAGCCAGCGAGGTCCCAATCAGTGTCACAAGCCTCCTGCCCCTAACACTCACCGGGCCCTGACCCCGGGGACACTGCACAAGGAGACCAGTCACCAAGCAAAAACAAAGGTGTACACGCATAAACACACATATAAATATAATCACATCAGACACAGGTGTGGAGGCAAACAGTGACGTAGGCCCAATCCAGCCTTCTCGGTGCTTCAAGGATGGGGAAGGAGCCCTCGGGGCCCGGTGTTTGGGAATGCTGATCGACATGTTCTGTGAAGTTGCTTCAAGGATCAGAATAAAAAGGACGGACCTCCCTGGTGGCAGTGGTTAAGAATCTGCCTTCCAATGCAGGGGACTTGGGTTTGATCCCGGGTCGAGGAACTAAGATCCCACATGCTGTGGGGCAACTAAAAGTCCCCATGTCACAATGAAGAGCCCACCCATGGTAAGGAAGACTGAGCACAGACAGGAAATCATTTAAAAAATAAAATAAAAATAAAAGGAGGTATTGGGGGTGGAAGAGGGATAAATTATGAGTTTGAGAGTAGCAAAAATAATCAACAAGGTCCTACTGTATAGCACAGGTAACTATACTCAATATTTTGTAATAGACCATAATGGGAAAGAACATGAAAAAGAATATATATATACACACACATATATGTTTGTATACGGGGCTTCCTAGGTGGCACTAGTAAAGAACCTGCCTGCCAATACAGGAGACGTAAGTTCCATCTCTGGGTGGGGAAGATCCCCTGAAGTAGGAAATGGCAACCCACTCCACTCTTCTTGCCTAGAGAATCTCATGGACAGAGCAGCCTGCTGGTCTATAGTCCATAAGGTTGAAAAGAGTTGGACACGACTGGAGTGACTTAGCATGCATGCACACACACATGTAAGTATATGTATAACTGAATCACTTTGCTGTACACCAGAAATTAACACGACATTGTAAATCAACTCTACTCCCATAAAAAACTAAATAAAGGTGATATTAAAAGGGCAGCCTCTTCAGTCCCAGAGATGCCCTTATGCTCCCAGGCTCTCTTTTGAGGCCAAGCCTTAGTGGGTCTCTGTTCCTATTCCAGGTTCCCCAGGTGAACACAGACAGAAGCTTCAAGCTGCTGGTTCTGGGCAGCCCCAAGAGACTGGGCTCACAGTCTGGAGACGGAAGCCGAGAGCAGGGATGAGCTTACCCAGGAGGAGGGGGTAAGACATCAAAGGCAGAGCCCAGCTTTGAAGCCAGACCAGGATTCCCTTAGTGGCTCCACCCTTCACTGGGTCTTGGCAATTTACTCCAACTCTCTGAGCCTCAGTTATTCCATTTATAGAAGTAGGTCCAATGTCACAGACATCCCGTAGGGTAGTCCGGCGGAGGTTGGAGTGGGGGGGAGGTAAATTAAGAGACAATGAACGGGGATTTCCCTGGTGGTCCAGTGATTAAGAATCTGCATGCTGATGCAAGGATCCCGGCTCCAAGAAGATTCCACAGGCCCCGGAACAACTGAGCCCATGCACCTCAACTACAGAAGGCTGTGCTCTAGAGCCCGTGCTCTGCAACAAGAGAAGTCACCGCAGTAAGAAGCTTGAGCACCAAAATGGAAAGTAGCCGCTGCTCACCCCTGCTAAAGAAAACCCCCACGCACAGCAACAAAGACCTAGCGCAGCCAAAAATAAACAAATAAACCAAAAATTGTTAAATGCCTTTAAAAATGAAAGAGAGACAATAAACGTAAAGTGCCCAGCACACCACACCCAAGGAACAGTAGCGGCTGCCATCAGTACCATGACAATGGCGATGGTAATGCTGAGACAGTCCTGCTAAGGGAGGGCTTCCCTCTGACCTGTACCCTCACACTCACAATGGTCAGGAGCAGAGGAAGGGACTCATCAATATTGTCCTCACCAACCTTCCCACCACCGGCTGGGACCCCTGCCTGCATGATGACACGAGGCAGGCAGACAGATGCCCTCTCCACATCTTCTGTTGGAAGACTGCAGCCAAGAGGCTGATGGGGACTTCAGTCAGTTCAGTCGCTCAGTTGTGTCCAACTCTTTGTGACCCCACGGACTGCAGCACACCAGGCCTCCCTGTCTTTCACCATCTCCCAGAACTTGCTCAAACATGTCCATTGAGTCAGTGATGCCATCTGATCATCTCATCTTCTGTCATCCCCTTCTCCTCCTGCTCTCAATCTTTCCAGGCATCAGGGTCTTTTCTAATGAAAAGAAAAGACCTTCGCAGCAGGTGGCCAAAATATTGGAGCTTCAGCATCAGTCCTTCCAATGAATATTCAGGACTACTTTCCTTTAGGATTGACTAGTTTGATATCCTTGCAGTCCAAAGTGACTTGATCAAGGTCAAACCGGGCAAGTTAGTCACAGGAAGGGAACAAAAACCCCTGATTCTGAGCCCAGGGTTACCCACCCAAGCCGGCATCCTGAAGCTGGCAGCCCTTAGCAGCCTCTGGGCACTCCAGGGAGTAAGGCCACCTTAGGGACACAGGGATGTGAAGCCGCATCCGGTGGCCGGGCTGAAGGAGGCGCAGGGCTGGTGAGCTGGAGGGGAGGGCAAGAAGAAGAGGGGGTGGCTGGGGTGCGGGGAACTGAGTCATCTTAACCGGTCCAAGCCCATTGCACACAGTCTGGCTCTTCTATCTTTGGCGGGGAGCCTGGGGCTATTTCTGGAAGCTCTGCACACAGCCCGCCACTTCCCTGCCAGGCTGACTGGGTCAAAAACAAAACCAGCCCAGCAACAGCCCCGTGTCAACAGGGTGGGGAGGGAGGAGGCACTTGACAAGCCCTGAACGGAACAGCAGGCTTGGGGGTGGTGGGGGCGGCGGGGGCAGGAATCATCTCCCCACCCTGCAAAAAATAAAATAAAACGAGGTGGTGAAACAAACAAACAAAGCTCATCGGAGGCAGCAAGATGCGGTGGGGAAGACTCGCTTTGGCACAGATGGACTTCAGTTCAAATTTAAGCTTTGTCTTCAAGCCAGTCATTCAACCCCTCCAGGCCTTAGTTTACCAGTTTGCAGGAACATCATCCACCTCACGGGGTTAGGCAGGATTAAATAAGATGATGCTGGGGTACTGGGCACCTCCTTCTGGACAACTGAACTCTTCGCCTCAGCCTGATACTCTGGTCATCCCTCTAAGGCAGCTCAAAGCCCCCTTTCCTGGGCAGCCCAAGTCCACCCAAAGCAAGTACTCAGAAAACCCCTGTGGGTGGAATGAAAGCGGGGAAAGGGTTGGCAGTAGAGTGGAGGACAAGGATGGGAACAGTCATGTAGGACATTTTTCCAAGGAGCTGGTACCACGGGAGTGGCAGTCACAGGTTATCATGTCTCTCTGACAGATGACAGGCAAGGGCTCAGAGAAGGGAAGTGACATGCCCAAGGTCACTTGGCGAGTCAGAGCTCGGGGAAGCCCAGCTGGCCCCAGTAAGGGCTGAGGTCCTCAGCAAGCTGCGCTCTGATTTGTCTGGAGGAGAAACTGGGGCCTAAGGACAGGGATTGATGCTTTTGAACTGTGGTGCTGGAGAAGACTCTTGAGAGTCCCTTGGACTGCAAGGAGATCCAACCAGTCCATTCCTAAAGGAGATCAATCCTGGGTGTTCACTGGAGGGACTGATGCTAAAGCTGAAACTCCAATACTTTGGCCACCTCATGCGACGAGTTGACTCACTGGAAAAGACTCTGATGCTGGGCAGGATTGGGGGTGGGAGGAGACGGGGACGACAGAGAATGAGATGGCTGGATGGCATCACCGACTTGATGGACATGAGTTTGAGTGAACTCCGGGAGTTGGTGATGGACAGGGAGGCCTGGCGTGCTGTGATTCATGGGGTAGCAAAGAATCGGACACAACTGAGTGACTGAACTGAACTGAAGGGCAGGGAAGACAGCATGGCTCAGAGAGAAAGGTACAGGTGGCATAGGGCTTTCTTGAAGGATCATCTTTCCCCGGGGGCCTGGGCTCAGGGGTCTGGAGGTAATTATGGACCAAGGAGGGTGGGAGCATGTACTGGGAAACTGACAGCCTAGTCAGACCCCCCCACCCTGTACTTTTCTCATTAGACTCTTAAAAAGGAGCTCAGCTTAGTGTTGTGCAATGACCTAGATGGGTGGAATGGATCAGGGCAGGGGTGGCAGGGAGGAAGGGAGGCTCATGAGGGAGGGGATATATGTATACATATGGCTGATTCATGATGTTGTACAGCAGAAACTAACACAACATTGTAAAGCAATTATACTCTAATAAAAGAAATGAAAAAAAAAAAGCCCCAGGTTTGGACTCACAATAGCCAAAAGGTGGGTGCAATCCAAGTGTTCATGGATGGATGAACTGATAACCAAATGTGGTCGATCCATACAATGGACTGAATGAATGAATGAATGTTATTCAGTCTTAAAAAGGAAGGAAACTCTAACTCATGCTACAACATGGAAGACATGATGCTATGTGAAATAACCCAGACACAAAAGAACAAGTAGTGTATGGTTCCGCTTCTATGAGGCACCCAGAGAGATTCATAGAGGCAGAAAGGGACTGAGGGGAAGTGGGATTTAGTGTTTAACGGGGACAGGGTTTCAGCTCAGGGAAAGAAAAGCGTTCTGGAGATGGATGGTGGTGATGGTTGCATGAGAATATGAATGTACTTAGCCGCTGAACCACACACTTAAAAATGATTAAAATGGGAAATTTTGTTATATGTGGTGGTGGTTTAGTCACTAAGTCGTGCCTGATCTTTGCGACCCTGTGGACTGTCACCCACCAGGCTCCTCTGTCCATGGGATTTCGGGGCAAGAACTCTGGAGTGGGTTGCCATTTCCTTCTGCAGGGGATCTTCCCCACCCAGGGGTCTAATTCCAGTCTCTTGTATTGCAGGCGGATTTTTTTTACTGACTGAGCTACGAGGGAAGCCTATTACGTGTATTTTATGTACTTTATCACAATTTTAAAATAAAACAGAAAAGGGAGAAAAAACCCCAGAATTGGGTACAGGGTTTTCTTTGGGGGTGATGAAAATATTTTGGAACTAGACAGAAGTGACTGTACAACATCATGAGTGTACTAAATGCCACTGAACTGTATACTTTAGAAACAGTTTTATGTTATGTGAATCTCAATTAAAAAACAAATTAAGCTGCTGAGGATGAGGCAGGTGGCTCCAGTGGACAGGCACCCTGGGCAGGGCTGGGAGCTAACGGTGTCTTCCATCACTGAGCCTATTACTTCTCTCTGAGCAGGAGCATCTAAGGGACATCACAGGTGTGGGCAGGGATGCAGACAGGTGACCGAGATGCCAGCAGCCAGGCAGGCACGGGCCACCTGGTCCCGGCAAAGGGGAATGCATGGCACCGTGGCAGGGTCCCCTCTATCACCCCTGGGGTAAGCAGTTCCTAGAAGTCAGACACAGGAAGAGTTTCACACAGCAGCAGGATCCATTGCTCCTTGGTGGATGGGGACACAGGGCCCTTTGAGGGAGAGGGATACACCCAAGGTCTGCAGGAGGTCACAGCAAGGCTGGACCTTATGCTTTCCAAAAGCATCCAGCCTATGCATGCAGTTGTGGAGATCAGTATCCCCTCACAGCTGAGATGTGTTCAGTGCATCTCATCTGGGACAGGCCCTGGACACACGGGGATGAAGGCTCTTGCAGGTGCGAAGCACTTAGATGACCGCTCCACAGTGTGCCCCCTCCCAGTGTAGTGCCCCGTGAAGGCTCGGCGCTCAGAGAGAGGCAGAGCTGGGGGAAGACAGGGTGTCTGGCCAGCCCCTGGACAAGGTTTCTGGGCAAGCTAGCAGGATATGGAGCTTCCAGAGAGATTGAGGGAGGGAGACTCGGTTTCAGAAGCCAATGGGGTGGGACGGCACATCGGGGGAGGGGGTTGGTTGCACTTTGCAGAGGAGTCGATGGCAGCATGTGGGAGCACTCCTCCCCCAGCAAACCCATGAGCCAGGGGTCTGGGGCTGGCACTGCCATGTCTCTTTGGCTGCCCTGGGGTGAATCTCAGTCTCAGGCTCAGAGCTCACGGGATGGGGACTCGGATGCTGTGTGCAATAACAGTCCTTTTGAGGGCTGGGAAAGCACCTCCCAGGACGGGACGCTCACCCCTACAAGGTCCGCTCGAAGGCTCTTATGTCAAGCAATCTGTCTCCCTGGGACTCAGTCTGGTCCTGAAGCTCTTCAGAGCCTTGTTTAGCTTTTCTTGCCCAGGACACCATAAAGCAGGCGTCCAGGACTTCTCTGGTGGTCCAGTGGTTGGGAATCTGCAGGCCAATACAGGGGACATGGGTTTGATCCCTGGTCCGGGAAGATCCCACATGCCACAGAATGACTAAGCCTGGGAGCCACAACTATCGAGACTCTATGCTGCCACTACTGAAGCCCGTGTGCCCTAGAGCCCATGCTCTGCAACAAGAGAAGCCACCACAGTGAGAAGCCCGCACACCACTAGAGAGTAAGCCCCCAATCGCCGCAATTAAAGAAAGTCCATGTGCAGCCAAAAATAATTAAATTAAAAACAAATATATAAATAAATATAACCAACCTTAAAAAAAAAAAAAAGAACCAAACAGGTGTCCAAGCGGCACACCCTCTCCAGGATAGTTACCCACACTCCCCACTGGCCATCACATCACCTCCTGTGCCCTGGGCTCTGATTCTACTCGCAGTGGCAAAGCCGCCCTAGCTGACGACAGAGCCTGAGGCAGCTAAAAGCCCCAGAGCTGTTTCCTGGGATCCCCCCCGCCGCCAGACTATTGCTTCCCCTGCCAGTGCAACAGACTTGCCCTACCTGCTGGGTGGAGTGGACAGCAGTGTGTCCTCCCAAATTTGTGTCCACCTGCAACCTCAGAATGTGACCTGATTTGGAAATAGGGGCTTTTTCAGATCTAGTTAAGGATCTTGAGAGGAGATCATCCTGGATTTAGGATGAACCCAAAATCCTACGAGGGGTGTCCTTATAAGAAGAGGAGAGGACACAGGAGGAGGACACACAGAGGGGACGACCATGTGGACACCGAGAGACCAGAGAGACACAGCCACAAATCAAGGAACACCTGGGGCCACCAGGAGCTGGGAGAAGCCAGCAGGGATCCTCCCCTAGAATCTTCGGAGGGACCACAGCCCTGCCGACACCTTGATTTTAGATTTCTGACCTCCAGAATGGAGAGAGAATACATCTCTGTGGTTCTAAACCACCCAGCCTGAAGTCTATGGTCACGGCAGCTCTGGGACACTGGTTCACTGGTTTGCAGCATCAGGAAATAGGATGAAGCCTGAGCTGACCACATGGGCATCACCCAGTGTCCCCTGTGCTGGGAGCCTTCAGGAGACAAGGCAATGGCGTCCTGGCCGGGAGGGTGACACCAGAGCTCAGCAGGACAGAGCACGCCTGTCACCAAGCTCTCACCAGTGCTTCAGCCCAATTAGGTAAGGTCACTTGAGCCCATGTGAGGCTGTGAGAAGCCGCTGTCTGTCTGCTATGAAGACATTTGAGGGGAAGTGGCTGTTGGATGTGAGGATACACGGCCTTTCTGCTTTCCCCATGCTGGTGTCTAGACAGCTTGTTCCATGCCCCCACACCTGGTCAGGACAGCCCAGCCTTGTCTGAGTTCTCAGGGGCACCAGCCCCAAGCCAGCACCAGAAGCAAAGGCCTAACCCAAGCACTGCCGTTTCTTCTCTTTTTAAAAAAATTTTGGCCATGTCATGTGGCATGTGAGATCTTATTTCCCCAACCAGGGATCAAACCTGTGACCTTTGCACTGGGAGCCCTGAGTCTTAAGCACTGGACCACCAGGGAAGTCCCAGCCACTGCAGTTTCTCTGGTGAGAGATGCTAGACCTCCACCCTGACCTCTGGCTCAGCGCCCCCTACCTGTCTCCATTTTTGGAGAACCTCTCATTGGGGGATGGGGAGCTGACCGAGGCTTCTGGAAGCTCTGGGACTGAGACTGGGGTCTCCCTGGCCTCCTGCTGGGGAAGGGAGCTCAGACAGCTGAGCATCAGCACACCCCTGTGCAGGGGAGGGGCTCTCCCCGCTCCCAGCTCTGTGGGTGCTGCCGTGTCAAGGGGCAAGGTTAGGGCCATCACAGCACTGATGAAGTTGGTGCTCAAAGGGCTTGGCCATGGCCAACAGCAGCACCTCTGCAACTGAGGTACCGGATGAGCTGCTTTAGAAACGTCTCATGAGCTTGTTGCAAATCAAGATTCCTGGGACTTCCTTGGTGGCCCAGGGGCTGAGAATCCACTTTCCAATGCAGGGGACACAGGTTCGATCCCTGGTCGGGGAACTAAGATCCCACATGCCAAACAGCAACTAAGCCTGCCCACCACAGCTAGAGAGTATGTGCACTGAAATGAATGACCTGCCTGCTGCAACTAATAAGGCCCCCCTGGGGCCCCCCTAGAAGGCGCTTGCTGCTGTCAACCACCTGCAGAGACAGGTCTCATGGAGCACCCAGGCCAGGTGGCTCTGAGGAATGTGGCACTGGCCAGGCCCAGGCAGGAGCCCTCCCACTGGCTGCCATACTTGAGTCCTCGCAGACTGCCAGGTGGTTAGAGGGAGCACAGCTGTCCATGGCACGGAGGCTCTTCTCCCAGGAGCATCGGGCAGTATCTCATCCTCAGGCTGCACATAAGGCAGCCCTGCCTGCTAAATGACCTCCCGGGGACTTCCCTGGGGTCCAGTGGTTAAGACTCCATGCTTCCAATGTTCAGGGTGTGGGTTCGATCCTTGGTCAGGGAACTAGGATCCCACATGCTGGGCAGCACTGCCAAAAAGTAAATTTTTTTTTTTTAAGGACAACAACAACAACAAATGACCACACAGGACCAACTGGTTCTTCAGCCAGGACCAGTAGGGGGTACACCTCTAAGGGCCCAGCATCGAAAAGGCCCTTCATGCACTGGCCCAGCATGTATTGGCTGTGAGGCAAGAAGCAGACCAAGAATGTGATGACTTGTGCCAGTGCTTTGCAGAAGGAAAATCACCTTGTCACCAGTGAGGGCTTTCCACAGCTGCAAAGGGAGGGGGGCAGATGGAAGGGAGCAGGGACCAGTGCGGAGAGGAAGGGGAACTCTTCCCTGACCCTGGAGCTGCCCAGCCCAGTCCAGCTTGGCTCTGGGGTACTCAAGAGAACCCCTCTGGGTCTCTGTGCCAATTTCCCCATCTTCTGGGCCTGACCTGGAATCCCCAGTGCGTAGGCTGCTGCCCCGGAGGGCAGAGGGCTACAAGCAGCTTCAAGCCGCCCTCTTATCCCCAGGGGGAAGCAGCCAGGAGGTGATTCAAGCATAGATTCTGCTCCCTGCTCTCTTTCTGGGTCTGGGGAGGCCCCTCCTTGGCACTGTGGCCACATCTGGCTCCAGCAATGAGACACACTCCCTGTGCCTTGGTTTCTCCACCAGCAACACTGCTGGGGCCCTGTGCCCTCCGCTGGCTGGCAAGGCCCAGGCCTTCATCTTCTAAGCCGCAGGCAGCTGAGTGACCACACCTCTGACGGAAGCTCCCGCTGGCCATGGCCCAGCACTGGCTCTCCAAACATTCGGGAACGTGTAAAGCAGCAGCTGAACTGGCCCCAATCCTTGGATGACCTTTGGTACAGAGTGGCTATTTGAAACTAATCCTTATTCTTGAGTCCTGCCCTGGAGGAGAGCCCTATAAAGCAATCACTGGCATCATTTTGCTCCTTCTATTGGCCCATTCTCACCCAGCACCCTTGGCACAAGGATCGCCCTTGTCCTGCATAGAACACAACTCAGGCTGGTGGCATAGAGTGTCTTCCGCCAGTACTCAACGCCAGGTCCATGTGGCCAATGACTTCTGCTCCTCCTGTCTCCCCAGGGCAGCCCCCACCTCTGAGTCTCCCCATCTAGGAACCTGGAGTCCCAAGGGAGGACTTTAGCCATGCAGTTCGCAGGAGCCCAGTGGGCAAAGGAAACCAGGCAGCTGCCGAGCGTTCTGAATTCCCCGTTCTGTTCCCTGTCTGCGCAGCCTAGCGCAGCCCTGACAAAGCCCAGGCACAGCCGCAGGCGGTGATAATGGTGTGTCCACGCCTCGAAAGCTGTGAAGTGCCTGACAAGGGCACGGGGCGACAGGCGGACTGAGGTGCCGGCCAGGAGTGCGAGGCTCTGCCCGTATCCTCCCTGGTCCTTCCCGCCTCCCAAGGGCACCATCCTTAACCCTGGTCCTGCAGACCAGGAAACTGAGGCTCAGAGAGGCCAAGGGGGATCTCCCAGGTCTCACCCCTGGGCCGATGGCAGAGAGTGGACAGGACAGAGGCTCGGTCTTGCTTCCACCTCCGCGTTCCCCAAGCGGGTGGTGGGCACCCGACGGTGTGAGATGGCCTCGAACGAGCCCCAGACTCCCGCTCTGTGCTGCCTTCTGTCTTCCCTGTGACCCCTGGAGAGATGAAGAGGACCTAATGAGAAATGATCCTCTTGCTATGGCAGCAAGGTAGGGAACCTGGAAAGGAATTCGCTGGGGTGATGGCTCGGGTACCCCACACTCACCTTGGAGGTTGGGGTGGCCCGTGGTCAGCAGAGCCAGAACTCCCAGCAAGCATGCCAAGATTTACTGAAAGAGGTTCTCTGGAGCCAGGGGTTCAGTGGAAGGCCACAAGGCTGACAGCATGGGAAGGGAGGCTGCAGCTTGGACCCAAACGAAACCAGCATCCCAGCAAGAAACCATCAACTTCATCCAGGCCTGGGGCAAGCAGCAGGCTCTGTCCTCTGGAAGGAAAGACTCAGGCCCCAGGGAAGGCCTCGCCCAGCCCAGAGAGGGAGCTGGGGAGGAGCTCAACCTCGGAGGCCCTCGAGTCAAGGGAGAGCCCTGTCTCGAGAGAGTCTGGCCTGGCCACGACCTGAAAACTCCCCCACCATAGCTCCCTCTCCCCCGCAGGGCTGGCCAGCCATTGGCTTTGTTCCTGTGGCTTCTTAAGGTACAAACCCTCCTCTGTTATGTCACTATTCTGTCCACTTTTAGAGAAAAGCTCTCAAACGGTGTTCGGTTTTTTGTTTTCTCATCTCTAACTTATCAAAAAGTTGCAAAAATAACCTAAGAACTCTCAGATTCTCTCTACGCAGAATGACTGTTTAAATCGTCTGCTTTGCCACTGGCGCAGTCTCTGCGTATCTATATGCATATGTCTACATACTCCAAACGCTTACAGTCTTTTTGAGCCACAGAGAGTAAGATACCAGGATATCTAAATGCATGGTAACAACCCTCTGATGCCAATTCTTGGGATTCACTGCCACACACCCTCACATTCCTCTCCTCCGCGCTGAGGTACGTAAAGTGGGTGGTGCTCTCTCCAGGTTACAGATGAGGAAACTGAGGCACGGTGTCCTGGGGTATCTGGCCCTCCTTCTACACCAAGCCACCCACATCTAAGGTCTCATAAAACACACACACCCACTCTGCAGACTCCTGGATGCAAGATGATATCTTAACTCTTTTTTATTTTTTTCCCTAAGGAACGTTTCATGTGGCTCTCATTTATTTATATTTGGCCTGGCACACAAGATCTTCGTTCCCTGATGAAGAATCAAACCCACAGCCCCCTGCACTGGAAGCATGGAGTCTTAACCACTGGACTAGCAAGAAAGTCCCTGCCTTAAGTTTTACAAGAACGTGAGCCAGGCTGCCCCCACAGCACAACAGAGAGCAGATCAGCACCCGGAGAATCAAGATTCTCCACAGAGCAGAGGGCGGGAATGATGGGCGGTGGGCGAGTAAGCGGCTCCCCACTCCACCCTGCACCGCCTCCTCCTTCAGGGCCTGCCCTCTGCTTCTTTCTTTTTCTCTCCTTAGACAGCTCGGATGGACGGCCTCCTCCCTGGGGGGGCAAGGACTGGGTCTTCCCTTCATCCTAAAGCCCAGAGGCGGGGGACGCCATGTAGAGCAGCTGCCTGTGTAACTGATGAGTGAATGAGTGAGTCAGAGAGCCGAGTTCTGGCCCTGCCACAGGGTGGGCTACTCCACTGCCCTGAAACTCAGTGTATGCTTTTGCTCAGCTGCTCAGTCCTGTCTGACTCTTTGCGACGCTATGGACTATAGCTCGCCAGGCTCCTCTGTCCATGGGATTTCTCAGGCAAGAATACTGGAGCAGGTTGCCATTTCCTACTCCAGGGGATCTTCCCGGCCCTTGTGTTAAGACTCAGTTTGCTCACCTGTAAAATGGGACAACACCAACCACTTCTACAGTGGTTGTAAATTATTACATTAGATGAGGTTTGGGAAGGCACCTGTGAGGTGGGTGTTAAGATCCCGGCTCCAAGTTTGCTGAACCAGACAATGGGGAGAGACGGAAGGCAGAGCTGAAGATGCCTACGTACAAACAATGTGGGGAAGGCACACACACGCTTGCACGCACGCATGCACACAAGGCCTCACAGCGCAGCACCTCTTGAGCTTAGCGCTCTCTCTCTGACAGCCTCTCTTCCTTTCAGCTTGAGACCCTCAGCAGCCCAACGGGCTTCCACTGGAGACGCAAATATACTAATGTCTATAACACACTTGACAACACAGCAAAGCCTGGGGCGACGTGGAAAAGAAGAACGGTAAGAGAGCAGGGCAGAGTTTTCCAGAAGTGGACACAATGGTCTGTCTCACTCACATAAGACTCAGAAGTAACAAGCAACGCACAAAAAGGACAGCTGTGCGATCTTATCAATACTGGGAACTGTTTATGGGAGATCATGTTATCAAGGGCAGAATGCCAGCTGGTACATGCACCCCTGATGGAAGCAGGGAAAAGGGTATCCATGTGTGTGTGTGAGTGAGTGTGCATGTGTGTGACTGTATGTGTGTGTGTGTATGCGTGCGTGTGTGTGTGTGTATGTTCAGGCACATTGCAAAGCAGACCGGGAGAGTTGAATGTTCATGAGCTTCTGTTCTCCTGCATAATTTCTTAAGCCATTTGTGTAAAAAGATGAACTGCCACCACTAAGATTTTCTCAGTCTCAGCCTCTCAGGCAGTCATGGTCCCAAGTCCTAGAACCCTGGTTGTTGAGCCAGGACCGACTGTCCTGCCCGACGCAGCCTGGGTAGGGGGGACGCCAGCGCACGGGGCAAGACAAACCAAACTTCCCCGCAGAGATCTTCCGTTGGGCTTCCTGAGGACTGTCCGAACCACCAGGCTTCCCACCGAGCCCTCCCCTGCATCCCAGGGCTCCCGTCGAATTAAAGAAGAGAGAGAGAGCCACTCACCACCTGAAAGCCAGCCAACACGGCCAGTATTCCACTTTTCCTGGAGTGAGCTTTCCACACTTGGGGCGGCTGGAGCCACCAGCAGCCAAATGGCTCCCACCTCTCCGACCTGCTCTCACACCCTCTGCGGCTCTTTACGAGGCTTTCAAGTAAGGCACCGGTTTGTGAGGTTGCTCGGAGAGAGGAGGCTGGCTCCTTGTGCTGGAGGACAGGAGAGGGAGGTGGGGAGGCTGGCACGGAGCACTCAGGATTCACTCTGGATGAAAGCCGGCGGGTTGGCGGAGCCGTGCTTCCCTCCCACCCCACACCACCCCCCTTCATGCCAGCCCTGTTCTGCCATCCTTCCGACTTGCTGGAGTGCTGATGAAACACACACGTGGTTTGCCCAAGCATTGCCCCCCTAACCCTGGACGCTCGTGAAAGACACCCGCCCTTGGAGGGAGGCCAAGTAACCCCAGTGGCCGCAAACTCCCGTGGGTTCTGGGAGCCAAGCTGAGAACGGGGTGCCGCCACTCACGGGGCTGACCTTTCCCGTGTCACATCAGATTTTCCGTTCACCAGCAAACCCAACCCAACCCAACCAACAAACGGCCTCCCCACCCCATCGCACGACTCGTAAAGCCATCAGAATTTACAGCAAACCGGCCAGAATCCAGACGCGGCTAATGTCATTAAGAAGCCTGCACAGTGCCCAGATGCCGGCAGGGGCTCGGTGACAGACACCAGCCTCGCAGCGAAGGGAAAGCAAGACACAGCACAGACGCTGCAGGCACAAAAGCCTTCTTCTCATCCTGCCCCACAGGAACCGATCTGATTATCAAAGGGAAACACGGAGGACTCAGAGGTTAAGGCGGCTTTAGTGAAACAGGGCTTTGGGAACAACCATAGTTTAAAGAGACCTGACCACAGACCCAGCCCGGAGTGGGGGGCGGGGGAGCCCTGCCTCAGGCTGTCTGTTTTTGAACGCAGTCCACCAGAGATAATGCTGAAAACAAGCACATAATCCAAGGAACCGCCTGACACTGAGACACATACCTGAGTGTCTAGGCGCCCTGCCATCTCAGCCCCCAAGGTGGGGACCACGATCACGGCTGACTATTATTTCCTCTGATACCTGCACCAAACTTTCAAGCCTCACTCTGAGTCACTGGCATTCACTTTCTATTTAAAGATCACACAGGGCTTCCTCTTAAGCACCATTCAAACCCGTGGCTTCTAAGAACTGGGTGTTAAATCTGTTTTCTTCAGGCCTCACTTTCCATCAACAGAGATGTTCTCCTTGACAGTGAGGGGTTCTTTTTTTCCATCATCCACTGCCAGGAGGCAGAGGTAACCAGAGGGGCACGGATCCCAAGACCACCCCTGGGACAGGCGGCGGATGAAGTAATCTCACCGATTCCTTTCTGGAGAGCTATGAGAAGCTGTCGTGAATGCCATGGCTGGGAACAGGGTAGACACAATGGAAAACCTCAACCCACCGGGCAGCGGTCTTAGGATTCTGTCTGAGCCACATTCTACTGAGGGGCTGTCCCAGACACACAGTGGTACTGCCCGGGACAGCCAGACAGCTAGGACCCTCCCTCTGCCCGGATCAGCCTGACCACACCATCTTCTGGGAAATGCCTGGTTACAGGGACAAAACATTTCCCCCACCAAACTCAGTTTCCAGGTGAGAAAGGATTGGATAGAGAAATCTGTACCAAGCCATCACCGCTTGGGAGCCCTGTCCCATCTGGGGTGTATGTGCATGCCCCCAAATTCCCTCTCCCTCCCCTTGTGGTCAGACCATAGTCCAGGAAAGCAGACTGTTCATGCTGTGTAGCGATGAGGCTGAAAAATGAAAGCGCAACAGTCACAGACCCAAGCACCAGGAGTGGGAACGGGCCACTTAGAGCCGCCCTGGAGGAAAGACCCCACACACACCCAAATTCTGCTGTGTGCCCTCCAGCTCCGAGTCGGGCCATGCCTCTCCCTCCCTCTCCCCCTCCATCCCAGCTACTCCAGGGAAAACAAGCAGCCCACGTGACCAGGACAGAGCCTGCCTTGCTAATAAACCCGTCCTAAGGCTCTAACAGTTTTAGCAGAACATTACCTTTCAGGAAGAAAATGTAAGGACCGGGAAGAGGGGAGAGAAAGTGTCAGAGCTGGAAGCCACATGCCACAGGAGCTGGCCGGGGGCTGGTCCCACGGCCTCCCATGTCTGCGGAGGATCCCTGAGCTCCCCATGCTGACGGCCTCAGGGAGCCACCCCCGGCACACAGCCCTGCCGGCAACCCATGCCTGGAGATGGCCAGGTGCCTCAGAGACCAGGGACGGACGGACAGATGGACCGATGGATGGATGGATGGAGGCGCCGTGAGCCTGGCGGGGACGAAGGAGGAAGGGAGGCCAAGAGGAAGGGGTGGGGAGAGAGGAGAGAGAGGGAGGGAAGAGGGAGAATTGATTTTCTCTCCTCCACTGGGACCACTGAGCTAAGTTGCCATGGAGAAAGGGGAGCCGCTGGCAGAGCCCGAGGCGGGCGGAGGAACCTTATGCCGGAGGGAAGGCGTCAGCTCAGAGCCAATCCCCACACTTCTGGTGCGGCCTCCCCTGAACCAGGCCTTCTGGGCTGAGGCGGCCAGGCTGGGAAGGGAACTGGCCCGACTCAGTGGGGCAGACAGCAGCTCTCTGCCCGCTGGGAGGAGACAGGGGTGAGGGGACAGGAAGCTCAGGGCTTCCTTGCCTGGTTCACTGCACTCCATCACCCTGAGATGAGCCACGCCCCTCATCTCACGCCCCGCCGCCCGCTTGGCTAAACTCCCTGGGGACTGAGGGGCCCAGAGCCCCTCCCGACACCCTGGGTACCACCTGGGGCCCTGGTGTTGGAGGAGGCATTTCTGACCTCCACCTGTCTCCCCGTCTCTAAAAATCAGTGTCGCCAGACCATAAGGCGCATTTCCTCATGAGTTTCAGCCACATTTTCCAACCTCAGGTGGGATGAGCGGACATTCACTAAGGGAGGACCTTGACACATGGAGCCTCTTTTGCAGGCAGTGCAGGAAAGATGAAGGCACTCTGGGGTGCGGGGTGGATGACCCTCCCATGGAGACAGCCCTCCTGGTTGGACACCCCTCCCAGGTGGACGACCTTCCAGGGTGGACGACCCTCCGGGTGGACAATCCTCCCAGGTGGTGACTCTCCAGGGTGGACAGCCCTCGCAGGCTCTGCCTCCCTGCTGTATCCCACCCTGGACGGCTCCCACTGGCCCCTGCCAGCCCCGCTGCTACTCCAGTCCCCAACGTGCCCCAGCTCTGGCCTTTGCTGCTGGCCCCACACTCACTCCACGATGTAGAAATGGGGACAGAGAGAGCACCGGGAGGCCTGGGCTGGGGTCTCAGCCTCCCCTCTTGGAGATGACATGACTCCTCACCACAAGCGGACACAACCCCACCATCCTCCCAACTGGAACTCCAGGGCAGTTTGACACCAAGACAGCAGGAACTGGGGAAGGTGCGTAGATACCAGCTTAGGAACGTCGTGCCCTTGGGGGGACGGAAGCATGTCGGGCACACCCCCTAAACGTCCCACCTCCCCTTGCTGCCCACGGCCAGGACTGAGGCCCTGGAGAGACTGAAGGCAGCACAGAGGCCTTGCACCATCCGACGCACAGACCTTAGGGTGGCCCCGGCTGGGTTCCGGTCTCTGAAGGCCGCGATCTGGGAAACATTTTCTCTCCACCATTTTCTTCTGGCTTCCCCCTCATACCTTATTACGAAAATGTCCACACACACAGCAAAGTTGAACACATTTCCTAATGAACATTACATATGTGCACCACTGAGATTCTACCATTTCCTCTCGTGTTTAATGTGGCAAAACACCCATAAAATTTACCATTTTTTAAAAGATTTTTTTAAAATGTGGACCATTTTTTAAAGTCTTTATTGAATTTGTTATAATATCAGTTCTGTTTTGTGGGTTTTGGGTTTTTTTGGCTGAGAAGCATGCAGGACCTTAGCAACCCCTCCACTGGAAGGTGAAGTCCTAGCCACCTGTGTTGGTGGTGGTTTACTTGCTAAATTGTGTCTTACTCTTTGAGACCCCCATGGACTGTAGCCCACCGGGTTCCTCTGTCCATGGGATTCTCCAGGCAAGAATACTGGAGTGGGTTGACATCTCCTTCTTCCAGACCCAGGGACTGAACCCTCATCTTCCGCACGGCAGGCTGATTCTTTACCGCTGAGTCACCAGAAAAGCCCCATCACCCCTGAACCACCAGGGAAATCCCATTTTTACTATTTTAAAGCCCACAAGTCAGAGGCATGGAGTGCCACAATTACCTCTCTTTCCAGAACATTTTCATCACCCACCTGCCTCACCATGATAGGCACTGACTCCCCGTCTCCCCTCCCCAGCCCCTGGCAACCACTAGTCTGCGCTTGGCCTCTGCGGGCTCCCCTACTCTGGACACTTCAGATCAGTGGGATCACACACTTCGTGGCCCTTCGTGTGCGGCCTCTTTCCCTCTGCATCGGGTTCTCAAGGTTCGTCCACTCGGTAGCGTGTGTCAGTGCTCCAGTCTTCTTTACGGCCGAACCACAGCATCGGAGTCACTGGATATGCGGGTTGCTTCCAGCCTTTGGCTATGGTTCTCTCACTTTCTAAATGAGTTTTTCAGAGCCCAGTGACGTTTCCTGAAGCCTCTCCTATGGGATCTGGTCTCAAAAGGAGGCCCCCAATGGAAATGTCAATCCTTGCTCAGCCTCTTCATTAAAGCATTGCTCCCCACTGGGTGATGGAGCCTGCGTGGGGGAGCTCCACCTGGCCCTGAGGCAGAGGTGCCAGACACGCGTGTGGCCAGCTAGTGGCTGTGGGTCACCTCAGTCCCGGGAAGCGGCCCTCTGGGCAGCAGGACCCTTGTGTGCACCATCCCCACATCCACCCAATGCCCCCAGGGTCGAGGGCTCTCTTACGCTGACAGGCTGCCTCACTCGTGAGTCATTTTCCCTTCTCTGAGCCTCAGCTTCTCCATCTGTAAAATGGGGGCAAACAGTCTCCACCTTGAGGGGGTGCTCTGGAGATGAGACTGATGTTGTTTCATGGAACTTTCTGGGATGATGTATGTGTTTCATGCCTGGGCCACCGCTAGCCCGGGGGCTACCAAGCCCCTGGAAGGTGAACAGTGTGACTGGACAATGGAATTTTTAATTCTATTTCACTTTAATTTAAACTTGAAATGAAGGGACTTCCCTGGGGGTTTAGTGGCTAAGACGCTGAGATCCCAACGCAGGCAGCGTGGGGTCAATCCCTGGTCCAGGAACTAGATCCCACATGCCACAATGAAAGATCTGGTGCAGCCAAATAAATAATGCTTTTAAAAGTTAAATTTAAATTAAGAAGTCACATGGGGCTACTGATGATCGCTCTGGACAGAGCAGCTCTAAGGTCTCAACAGGCTGGGGACACAGGACACACGGTCCAGGCCCAGCGCACAGCTCCTCTGTCTTTTCCTCTATCCCTTCCCCTCCCTACTTACCCCACGGTGTCTGGGCAGTGGAGCGAACCTCTCTTTGCAGCCTGGCCCCCCACGCTCCCTCTAAAAGGACAGAAGGTGGGCAGTTGGGCTCTCGGGGAACACAATAGGCATCAGCTGGGGAGTGGGCACGGTGGACTCCATAATGACGTAGGGCCCGGAACCACTACCTCTCCTCCTGCCCCCGCTGGCCCCAGAACCCTATTCTAGAATCCCATCTCCTGCCGTTTCCCCCAGCAACTTCTGAGGTCATCCCTGGAATGTCCAGGCAGGAGTTGGAGGATTGAAACAGACCCTCCCAGCACTCCTAAAGTAGCAGTGGGGATCCCTGTGGGGATGGACAGTGGGTCCATGATCTCTGGCTGGGCTATCTTGGCTTTTCAGGACATCTTTCCACGTGCACGGGGCCGTTCTCACAGGCTTGTGCCCTGGCACTGGGGCTGGACTAGAGTCCAGACCAGATTCCAGTTCGACCTTCTCACTCTGCTGATACTGAAACCCAGATGCAGCTGGAAAAACACAAGGCAAGGTTGGGGTATAGGGAGAGGGGGCGTTGGGGTGGAAGTCCAGGCCCCCTACTCCCCCTGGCCTGGCCTGCATGGGCCTCCTGAGATGCAGGAGACTCTGAGATGGGCCAGGGTAGGAGGGGGCCCCCAGCACTCCACCCCACGCCAGGGCAGGTCAAGGGCCCAGGGGATGGCTGTGCGGCTTCAAAGCCAGAACAATGGGAACCAAAGCCTAGCCAAGCCACCATTCAACTCCTGTTCCCCCCACTCCCCAACCCCACCAGCCCCTATCTGCCCAAGTTAGGGAGAATTGATGTCTGGGGGTGGCAGTGAGGACTCCAGGAAAATTTAAACATAACCATAAACAACCATAACTCCACCTGTGCTGTGAGCCCACCAACAGGTACGGGTCACCTAGAGACTGCTGCCGAGGACCAGGGGCCCTGGGCGGCTCCCCCTTTACCCTGAAAAACCTCCTCTAGGTTCCCACATGCCCTCTGCTTCTCTTAGCAGGACAGCCAGAGGGATCTCCTGCAGACCTGTGCCCCAAAGTGGCCTGGTCTCACCCCACTCATAGTGAAGATCTGGAGGCCCCGCTCTGCCCGCCTCGGAGAATCTGTCCCTCAGACCCTCTGTCCAGAGCCCCTCCCCCTGAAGCCTCTACTCTGGGACCCTCCTCACTAAGGCTTTCCTCAACCACCCTTCTTTCTTTCTTTGCCATGCCGAGCCTCATGTGGGATCTTAGTTCCCCGACCAGGGATCGAACCCACACCCTTTGCATTGGATTGTGGAGTCTTAACCTCTGGACCACCAGGGAAGTCCTTCCACTTTATTTCAAACTTCACCCCAACCCCGGCACTCCCTTGACTTTCCCTTTTATTTGATAGCTTTGATCCTCATCTAATATACTATGTACTTTCCTTTCTTCTTCTTCTGTTATTTTAAAAATTGTAGTAAAATACACATAACATCAAGCTTACTGTCTCATTTTCAAGTGTACAGTTCTGTGGTATTAAGTACCTTTGCACTGTTGTGCAAATATCAATCCCATCCATCTCCAGAACTTCTTCATCTTGTAAAACTGAAACTCTGTCCCCACTGAACACCAACTCCTGGTTCCTGCCCTCCCGGCCATGGCCCCTGGCACCCACCATTCTACTTTGATTGCTTTAGGCACTTCACAGAAGTGGAATCATACAGTCGCTGTCCTTTTGTCTCTAGCTTATTTTACTCAGCTTCCCTGGTGGCTCAGATAGTAAAGCATCTGCCTGCAATGCGGGAAGCCCAGGTTCGATCCCTGGGTCAGGAATATCCCCTGGAGAAGGAAATGGCAACCCACTCCAGTACTCTTGCCTGGAAAATTCCATGGACAGAGGAGCATGATAGGCTATAGCCCATGGGGTCACAAAGTTGGACAAGACTGACCGACTTCCCTTTCTTTCTTTCTTTCTTTCCTTTATTTTACTCAGAGTAACATGTATTGGGTTCATCCATGGTGTGACACATTCTTTTTTTTTAAAAAAACAGTCTTTCCCACTGCAGTGTGGCACGAGTAGTAAAGAACCCATTTGCCAATGCAGAAGATACAAGAGACAGGGGTTTGATCCCTGGGTTGGGAAGATCCCCTGGAGGAGGGCTCGGCCACCGACTCCAGTATTCCTGCCTGGAGATTCCCCATGGATAGAGGAGCCCAGTGGGCTACAGTCCTTGGAATCACAAAGAGTTAGACACGACTGAAGGGACTTGACAGATATGACCACTAGAGTAGAGGCTCCTTGGGGGCAAAGATTTTGATTGGGTTGTATTCACTGCTATCTCCCCAGGCCTAGAAGAGTACCTGGCACCCAACAGGCACTGAACACATTTTTGGAATGAATGAATGAGCACGTGAGTGAATGAATGAAGACTCTGTAGTACCCTACCCTACAGGGCTGGGTCTGCCCCTCCCTGCATCATGAACCAACTCCCATGATGACAGCCCTGCCCCATGGCTTTAGACCCCTGCCCTGGAGTCCCGGGCCTGCTGTTCCAAGGGGCAACAACACTCGGCATGCACAAAACCTCCTATCTGATGGTGAGCTTTCCCCCTAGACATGGTGCACCTATGGGAGGATTATGACAGGGACAGTCAGATGCCCAGCTGTGGATGTTACGGTGTGCCCTGGAGCCTCACACTGGCCTTGAGAGCAGGGAGGAAGGACAGAGTCAGTGAGGACCTGGAATACACAGCAGGGAGGCCTGCACACATGGGGATTCGGGTGACCTGGAGTTCGCTGTGGACCCAGCACCTGCTCGGAGCACGGTTCACACCTTGGTGGTCCCTCGTCTTCCACCTTCTCCATTTGCTGCTTGGCTTCCTACAGCCTCCTTTCTGAGAACTCATTTTACTCCTGTTTTGGGGCTAGACGAGCTCACAAAATCAAATTAATGTATAAGGAGGACCTCTCCGTACGTGCAGCGAGCCTGAAGGGTCACCAGCACTCCAGCCAGGCCGGCTGGCGCCGGGGGATGTGGGGACCTCAGCCCTTGCCAGGCTTGGGTGGGAGGTGTCCACCTCTCGGACAGTGTCCAGGAGCCCATGACAAGGTTCAGCACCCAGCCAGACCTCAATCCGTGGGGGTGGAAGATAGTCACCCCAAAAGAGCCCAGATCACTCCAGAAAGCTCCTCCCTGCACCAGGAAAACAGACTGAGACAGTGGAAAAACAGCGGTAGCTTTAAATTATTTGGCTTGCAGATACGAAAAACATTTGCCTGTTGAAGCTGTTTGCATGTTTGGTTATTTTTAGGGTCAACCGAAGTTGCCTCCCTTGGAACCAGATGAAGCCCAGGAGGCACGTAGTCTTCCTTCCCAGATGGGGGTCCCAGACCTGCATCCCTGGGAACTGGGGCTTGAGTGTGAGAGCCCTGGGGGTCGAGGACAGAAGGGCCCCCCCCTCCCTGAATACACACACCGGGGGAGCCAGGGTAAGTCTGCCGGGACCTTTAAGGAGATGTTCACTGCTGACAGTGTGGCCGCCCACCTGGGTCCAGAAAGAGGCCCCGTCTCCTGCCGGGAGCAGGCTTTGAAGAGAAGGAAACCGGAGGCCCTGTCTCCCACCAGGCCTGGCTAATGGGAATATTTTGCTGACATATTTCTAGAACAAACGGCAATTAGAGCAGATTTGCTCTTCCACTCCCCCTCCCCAAAACAGGAATAAATCAGCTCAACCAATTTCCCAGCTAATGATTTCCTCCATTAAATTAAAAAGAAGAAGAAGAAAATGTTTTTTTTTTTTAAATAGATTACCAGCCCTGTGCTTTCGGAGACCATGTGACCTGTCAGCTCCTCTTAAGCCCTGATACATCAACATCTCTTCATTAATTTTTAATAAATAAAAATGTCATAGTCTAAAAAGCACTCCTCCTCCACCTGCTCCCAGTCGGCCAGCATACAAGGGTCAGCTCCTAGGTGGGCCGTGGGAAGCTGGCTCAATTGGACCAAAGATAATCTGAGAATCAGTGCGTGAGATCCATTTCACAGATGAGAAAAATGAGACTCAGATGAGAAGCACCTAAACACACGGCCCACGGAGGACTAAATGTGGGTTGAAGGTCTTGATTTCAAGGTGTACCCATTTTTGTTGTTGTTGAGTCCCTAAATTGTGTCCGACTCTTTGCGACCCCATGGACTGCAGCATACCAGGCTCCTCTGTCCTCCGCTATCTCCCAGAGTTTGCTCAAACTCATGTTAATTGAATTGATGATGCTATCTAACTATCTCATCCTTTGAGGCCCCCCTTCTCCCTTTGCCTTCAGTCTTTCCCAGCATCGGGGTTTTATCCAATGAGTCAGCTCTTCACATCAAGTGGCCAAAGTATTGGAGCTTCAGTTTCAGCAACAGTCATTCCAGTGAATATTCAGGGTTGATTTCCTTTAGGATTGACTGGTTTGATCTCCTTGCAGTCCAAGGGACTCTCTAGAGTATTCTCCAGCACCACAATTCAAAAGTATTAATTCTTATGCGCTCAGCCTTCTTTATAGTCAAATTCTCACATCCACACATGACTACTAGAGAAATGCAAACAGGTGAAGCCAGGAGCTAAGGAGCCCCAGCCTTCAGGTGTAAGGATGATATGAGTTACTTTAATGGGGACCTGGGCCTCTCTTCCTCTTGTTGCTCTGAAGCTCCTGCGACAGAGGCCCGAAAACACCACAGTTATTTCTAAAAAATTCACCTCCCCCACCAACAGCAGGGGTGAACCTTGGAAGCATTTGTGCTAAGGGAAAGAAGGCAGACACCACGGGACAAATACTGTATGATTCCACTCGTATGAGGTGCCTAGAGTCAGCAGATCCTTAGAGACCAAAGGTGGAAAGGTGGGTATGGGGGAGGGGAGGGGAGACTTAAGTGTTTAGTGGGGACAGAGTTTCTCTTTGGGGAAAGAGGAGAGTTCTGGAGATGGTGCTGTTGATGGTGACCCAACAACTTGAGTGTAATTAATGCCACTGAACTTAAAATGGATAAAGCGGTCAATCTTATGTGTATTTTGTGCTTAATCACTCAGTCGTATCTGACTCTTTGCGACCCCATGGACTGTAGTCTGCCAGGCACCTCTGTCCACGGAATTCTCCAGGCAAGAATACTTCAAGTGGGCAGCTGTTCCCTCCTCCAGGGGATCTTCCCAACCCAGGGATTGAACCCAGGTCTCCCGCATTGCAGGTGGATTCTTTACTGTCTGAGCCACCAGCGAGAGTGGACTTGTTTTTTCTTTTTATATCTTTTCATTGTGGTAAAACAAAAGTCCACTCTCCAAAATGCTATTTGAAGACACAGGAAGGGGGACTTCCCTGGTAGCCCAGGGGCTAAGATTCCATACTCTCAATGCAAGGGGTCCATCCCGCATACCGCAACTAAGACCTGACACAGACAAATAAATATTTTTTAAAAAATAAATTAAAAAAAAGATACAGGAGGGCCTAACAACTCCACAGTGACCAAGTCAGAACCCTCTGTGGCCTGCTGCTAGCCAGACCTCAATTCCTGAAGCACAGCCGGGGAGCTCACAGGCCCCTCCAGTCATGCAGAAATGCCAGGGACTTTCAGAGAAAGGTTCCTTGTGTCAGCCAGCGTCACTGAGACAGGATTCTGTGTCCCTGATGGCTTATCAGAGGCCAGAAGGTAGGCAGAGGCTAAGAAGGCCCAGGAGACACCCTCTCTGAAAGATGCCCCAGGGCCTTTGGACACGCTGTGCCCTCTGCCAGGAATGCATTTCCCCAGATACACATGACTCAATTCCTAAGCTTACATAGGTTTCTACAGAGAGGTCCTCTCTGGACTATCCTGTAGCCAGATGCAGGAAAGTCGCAGGGACCAGGCAGGCTGGCCTTGAGCAAGAATGGGAACCCAACAGCTCTAAGCATCCATGCTGGCACCAACACACTGTCCCTGGCAGGAGAGAAGCAGCTCATGGGAGGGCTGTCAGATCCTGGCCCCACCGCTACCAGCCAGAGGGACTTGGCAAGTTCCTTCATCCTTCTAAGCCTCAGCTTTCTTTTCTATAAAGTGGGGATGGGGACGTCCCTGGTGGTCCAGTGGTTAAGACTCCATGCTGCCAATGCAGGGGGCAAAGCTTCGATCCCTGGTGGGGGGAACTAAGATTCCACATGCTGCATGGTGTGGCCAAAAATTTAAAAAAAAAAATAGGGATGGACTTAGAGAACAAATGTATGGCTGCTGGGCGGGGTCAGGGGAGGGGAGGAAGGATAGAGAGTTTGGGATGGGCATACACACGCTGCTATATTTAAAATGGATAATCAACAAGGACCTACTGTACAGCACAGGGAACTCTGCTCAATGTGATGCGGCAGCCTGGATGGGAGGGGAGTTTGGGGGAGAATGGAGACATGTATGTGTGTGACTGAGTTCCTCTGCTGTCCACCTGAAACTATCAAAACATTGTTCATTGGCTATACCTCAACACAAAATAAAAAGTTCAGAAAAAAAAATGGGGAGATGGGGATGAAAACAGATTTCTTTGAGGACGATGGGAGATAATGTATGTAAGTGTTGGCACAGGGCTGGGATGTGGCCAAAGGTCAACAAATGGTAACGATTCTAATCATAAACTCCCAAACATGCAGGCACGTTCCTTCAAACAGGGTCCAGGGGGAATGACCCCAGGAAACTCAAAGGACACACACGGCTAATCACTACCCAGGCAAGCTGGGGGTCAGTGACCCGGAAGGCAGAGGATAGAGCCTGTATGGTTACCATGCACTGTATGAGATTTCATTGATTGAATCGTTTTGTCCCCATTGTGCAAACGAGGTAACTGGAGCACACACAGGTTAGTCACTTTCGTGCTCCAGGTCACAGAGCCTAGAGGCGATGGAGCCAAAGTCAAACCCTGGTCATACGGCCCCAAGGCCTGAGCCAGTCCTCACTGTTCCATAGTGCCTCTTTTATTTAACTTCTTTTTTTCTTACAGTAGGTCCTGATTGGTTATCATTTAAAATATAGCAGTGTGCACATGTCAATCCCAAACTCCCTAACTTTCCCTCTCCCCAGCCCTTCCACCCTGGTAACTATAGCTTTCTTCTCTAAATCTGTTTGTTTTGTAAATAAGTTCAATCATAACAAAATTTTTTTAGATTCCACATATAAGCCATATCATATGGTATTCGTCTTTGTCTGTCTGATTTACTTCCCTTAGTATGATCATCTCCAGGTCCATCATAGTATACCTTGAGAGAAGTGTGAATGGAGGAAGGGAGGGAGGAAGGAGCGAAGGAAGGAAAGGAGGGGGAGTCCAAAAAAGCAGAGGCAGAGCCCCGGACAGCTTCCGCAGCTCTGACATCCGGGCTACGTGAGTTTCCAGAAGCTGGAGGGAAAGATCTCAGAGCAGGCCCCTTGGGGAAGCCCACAGCACAGCGGGACCCCCCTGGTTCCTCTCAAAGGTCTCCAAGGCCAGGCCCAAGATCTTCGTACTTCGTTCCTCTCAGCCCGTCTACAGGGATCAGCACCCAAATGTGCAATTAAGTCCCTCAGCTGGGCAGGGGGAGGGGAGGAACAGCCCAGCGCCCAGCTCCGCCCTGCTATGCCTCCCCAGCAGCTCAGAGACCCAGGGGACCCCTGAAAGCCCTAACCCTCTCAGCGGCCAGATACAGAGGGCCCTGCACGCTGGCGGGTGATTCTGTGTGCCTGGTCGAAGGGCAAGAGGCTTCCAACTCATTCTTGAAGGTGATTCACTTCCCTCTATGCCAGCGGTCCCCAACCCCAGGGACACAGACCAGTAAGGGTCCACGGCCTGTTAGGAACCAGGCCACACAGCAGGAGGTGAGCAGCGGGCTAAGCTTCATCTGTATTTATAGCCGCTCTAGTTACAGGAAAACAAGCTCAGGGCTCCCACTGATTCTGTATTATGGTGAGTTGTATAATTGTTTCATTATATATCACAGTGTAGCACTAATAGAAATAAAGGACACAATAAATGTAACGTACTCGAATCATCCTGCAACCATTCCCCCCAACCCCGCCCCGGCCCATGGAAAAACTGTCTTCCACAAAATTGGTCCCTGGGGACAGAAAGATTAGGGACCGCTGCCCTGTGATACCTTCCATCTTCATTAACAACTCTTTTAGGCTACAGAATTTCTAACTGGTCTCCCTGCTTCTACTCCACAGGGCAGCCAAAGTGAGCATTTTAAAATGTAAATGCAAATAGGAATATGTCATGCCTGTACCTCAACACCCTCCCCAGCTCCTCTCACACTTAGGACTTTTTCTTTGCTGTTCTGACAGGCATGCAGGATCTTAGTTCCCCAACCAGGGATTGAGCCCACACCCCCTGCAGTGGAAGTACATAGCCTTAATCACTGGATGGCCAGGGAAGTCCCAAGTCCAAAGTCTTTATCATGACCTACAAATCCTCCAAGATCACACCCCTGACTCTGCCACCTCCCACCTCCTTCCTCTTGTATTCCTCAGACTTGCCAAGCACACCTCGGCCTCAGGGCCTTTGCACCTACTGTTCCCTCTTTCTCAGATATCACAGGACTAGCTTTCCAAGTTTGTTTAGGTTTTAACAGGGAGGTCCTCTCTGACACACTGTCTCAAACCCCCTACCACCTCATCCTCTCTCTCTATTCTAGTCCTTTGTTCATTTTCCATCCTGGTATTTAGTATTGCCTGTGTGTTAGGAAGGGACTTCATCTGGTTCACTGCTGAATTTCCAGTGCTTAGAACAATGCCTGGTACATGAGTGGTGTTCCAAAACTCTGTTGGATTTATTTTTTGGCCACACTGCGAGGCTTTGGGGATCTTAGTTTCCTGACCAGGCCCCTGCCTGGACTGCCAGGGAATTCCCCTGTCTGTGGTTTCAGACTTGAGGACAGTCGGTGGAAGTCGGGGAGCTCTGGGGACGGCTGTCGTCCTGCCGATCAGTCTGCACGGCCAGTCTGTGCACAGTTATCAGCAGGACACCAAATGTCTACATACTTTCATAGTGCTGTTACACTTCTATAAAAAGTTTTTTAAAAAGCTCCGTTGAATGCATGAATTATAGATAACCAAACAATGAAAGATACACAACACAGCTCGTTAAAATCATCTTGTAATAACGGATAATGGAGTATAGTCTGCAAAAATACTGACTCACTATGAATCTAATATAATACTATAAATCAACTATACTTCAATAAGAATAAATAAATCAATAAATAAAAGCACAGATAGATTCAACAAGACCCCTAGTACCTACCGAGCAGATCAAACTAAGTAGAACACAGAGTTCTCTCACCATGAACCACATAAAGTCATCTTGCTTTTTATGGAGAATGAGAAGGGAAGGGACAGGTCCTTCAGGACACGGCAGCCACAAGAACTTAGTGAGGCACTGTTCAGGGGACATCTATGGCCCCTTAATGCAAATCTGGAGAAGTTCAAAGTTGTAAAACTGCAACCCCGCTGGGCACTAGAGATCAAGCTGTTGGTCCCAAATGCACTCTTGCAACTGGCCAGGGGACATCAGTCTGTTGGGGTGCCAACAATGACATCCCTGGCAGAGGCTGTAAGTGCCTCTTCCCAGCAGCCAGATGGGTACCGTCAGAGGAGACGGACTGTGCCTGGCCTGGCTGCCTAGACTTTACCCTCCCTGCTTTCTTCCAATGGCCTCCCACCTGCCCTGCCTGCTTCCCAAGGGGGCCTTCCCACTCACTGCCAGCCCAGAACCCTCTCCTGGGGAGACCATCCGGTTGCCTCTGGCTCCCTTCTGGGTTCCAGGACTGACTCTTTGCAGACTGATCCCCCCCAAAAAGGGAATAGGTCTTTGTCTCGGGTGGTCTGTAAAGCTGGGCTGAGGGAAGAGGAAGATGAAGAGAAAACACGAATTTTCCCTGGAGGAGAAAGAGAATACACGAATTTTCCTCCCATACTCAGAAAAGATGTGGAACATCTCTACCTCACTCTCAACAAAACAACTCGTGCAGGGACTCCTCTGGTGATGCAGTGGTTAAGAACCTGCCTCGCACGCAGATTCTTTTCTATCTCCACTTTACAGGTATTTTTCTATCTCCACTTTACAGATGTACAAAAGGAAGCTCCGAGAAGGTAATTGCTTCAAGTCCCACCAGGAGTTACAGACCCAGTAGGCACTCTGTCCTGCCCATCTAGCTCCCAGTGACCACAAACTGGGCAGATAGGCCTCCAAAAGGAGTCAAAAGCCAGGCTAGCAACACCCAGCCAAGTTACCTCATCTCTTGGGATTTCCTCATCTGTAGGAAAGGAGGTTTATATCAGTGCTGACACTGGGAGTATAGCAAAAATGAGATAAGACAACATGAGGGGAGTATCCAGCACAGGGCCTGGTCCAGGGCACAAACCCACTAAACATCAGCAGCTGTTCACGTTCATCAGCATGTTCATTAATTTCATGAACATTAGACTGTGAGGTTCCTGCAGGCCCACCTGCCTGCTTCCTCGGAGCTGAGGACAAGTTGGAAGCTAGGTAGTGAGGATGTGGCTGGAGCGCCCAGGGTAAGCAGAGGAGTTAGGCTGCTCACGCGGTCACCCGCTCACTGGCAGGCCCCCGCTGACCTTGCAGAAACAGCAAGGAGTGCTTCCTCTCTACCAGGTGCCTGGCTTCACAGCGGGATCAACATCCTGCAGCCTCTTCCTTAGGAGACAGGTTTTCAGAAGCCCCCAAGTTGCTATGTGGCAGCCTCGTGGGCCCATGACTTACGGCTGCTCCCACGCTCCCAGCTACAAGAGCTGCCCTCTGTCTTCCAGTAAAACCCAAGAGAGGCTGATCAATGTTCTCCTGCTTCGTTCCCACCACCATAGACAGGGGGTTGGGGAGTGAAAGTGACAGTATTAGTGGCTCAGTCTTGTCTGTCTCTTTGTGACCCCATGGACTGTAGCCCCCCAGGTTCCTCTGCCCATGGGAGTCTCCAGGGAAGAATACTGGAGCAGGTTGCCATTCCCTTCTCCAGGGGAATTTCCTGACCCAGGGATCAAACGTGGGCCACGAGCATATCAGGCAGAGTCTTTACTGTCTGCGCCACCAGGGAAGCCACTGGTGGGGGGACGGGGAGGGGGGGTGGGAAGGGGAGTTATTAAATCCATCCATCTAACTTCTCCACGATAGGTCAGTGGTGCCTGATACTAGTGATTCTTTACTGTGTGGTGGGGGGAGGGAGGGTGGCTGGGGTGGGCCAGGGGTGGGGGAGACAGAGACAGTGTAAGGGTCAGCTTGGCTGTGTGTCTAAGACCCAAATGCAAAACATGCGTAAAGGTCAGCTTGGCTGATGGTTTTTAAGACATTGACATTATAACACCCTGGCCACCCTGTGATTCAGATACCTTCCTCCTACCATCCAGAGCCTACGGGAGCCTGGCTGTCAAACCCAGAAAGCCACCTCCCCACACTGTGCTGGAGACCCCATCTATAACCGGCCTGTAGTTCCTATGAAGAGCAGCTCTCGTCTCTGGGCCACCCCATCGCCTAAAGAAGATGGCACCTTGGAGAGTAAGAGCTGCCTCAGTCTACTTGCAAGCTTGTAGGCCCTTCTACCCCGACGAGTCCTCTTTCATCACCCCTACCTCACAGGACTGATGCCGGGGCTCATATTAAATAAAGCGGACAAAGCCTCCTGCGGACGCCTGACTTCCAGAGCCAGTCAACGCAGGAGCTATTTCTCTTTGCCTCCTAGCCCCCCTGTTTTGTTCTGGAACTTGAGGGGTCCTTGCAAGTAAGACAGCTCAGCAGAGAAACCCCTCACCCAGTGTTCTACACTGACAGTCTGGGGTGGGTGAGGCCTCACGTGAAGGCTGTAGAATCTTCTTCATAAAGGTTTTTTTTTCTTTGCATTTATTTATATGGCTGTTCTAGGTCTTAGTTGCGGCATGCAGGATCTTTAGTCGCGGCATGTGAACTCTTAGTTGCAGTGTGTGAGGTCTAGTTCCCTGACCAGGGATCTGACCCAGGCCCCTGTATTGAGTGCTCAATGTCTTCACCACTGGACCACCAGGGAATTCCCTGGAGCCTTCAGAATCTTCCCTGTGACCCTGACTGCAGCCTCCGTCCGCCCCCAAGAACCAGGGGTGGCTCAGGTGTGGCCCCTAGGGAGCTGAGAAGTGCGGTTCCTTTGAATAGAAGACTCTGTGCCCCAGAAAGCAGTGCCACACGCAGTCGTAAACAGGATTACTAGTCACTCTTAGAAGAGAAGACCATTAGAGCAAGATTGAACTAATGCGTAACTGCCCTCTTCTAATCCCTGGGCTGGACTCAATCAGGCTGTCTCTCATCTGAGTCCCTTTGGATCTGCCTTGAGGCTCCTGAAGGCCTTAGATGTCAGTCTCAAAGCAGGGCCTTGGGAAACATGCAGCTCAGGATTCCAGCCTTGGAACAAGGCCTCTTGTCTGCCGAGGCCTGGCGCTCTCCTTGTCTGTCTGTCTCACAGAAAGAGAAAAGAAAGACTGGCAGGAAACCCTGAATGGACCCTCTCCTTCCAGGCCCCCTCACAACTCTCCCTTCTCCCACTCAAGGGGCCTCTCAGAGAAAGAACGTCATCGCTCCACTCCTGGGAGCCCCTCTTGGAAGCTGCCTTTCCTGCTGCTCGCATCCTCTGCAACTGTCCCCTGACCCTCTCAGTAGCTCAGAGCTGTGTTTGAGATGGAAAAAATGTCACTCTTTAAAAATGCACTCAACTGACGAGAGGAGAACAAAATGTCGTCAATGACACACACGGCTCAGCCACGAAAAGGAATGACGTGCCGACACAGACTACAACACGAATCAACTTGAAGACGGCATGCTGGGTGAGGGCGGCCTGGCACAAAAGGCCACAGGCTGTCTGTTTCCATTTATACGGAATGTCCAGAGAGGCAAAATCCAGAGAGATGGAAAGCAGACTAGCGGCTGCCAAGGGCTGGGGGTTTAGGAAGCGATGGGACAGGGGCAATGTCAAGGGGTTCATTTTTGGAGGGATGAAAATGTTGTCAAACTGCGATGGCTGTACAACTCCAAGAATATACTAAAAACCACTGAACTGTACACTTTAAATGAGTGAACTGTATAGGATGTGAATTATAATCTGAAAGGCTTTTGTGAAAAAAACCCCACAGAGAGACTTCCCTGGAGGTGCAGAGGTTCAGACTCCTGGAGGGCTTCCACTGCAGGAGGCATGGGTTCGATCCCTGGCCAGGGAACTAAGATCCTGCACACCATATGTTGTTGTTGTTCAGTCGTGTCCAACTCTTTGCAACCCCAGGCTTCTCTGTCCATGGGATTTCCCAGAGAAGAATAGTGGAGTGGGTTGCCACTTCCTT
Source organism: Moschus berezovskii (assembly GCF_049115385.1). Lineage (NCBI taxonomy): Eukaryota > Metazoa > Chordata > Mammalia > Artiodactyla > Moschidae > Moschus > Moschus berezovskii. The sequence goes on along the minus strand of NC_142478.1, from coordinate 55,635,626 downwards.
CTCTAAGGGATCTTCCTGACCCAGAGATCAAACCCAGGTCTATTGCATTGGAGGCAGATTCTTTACCATCTGAGCTACCAGGGAAGTCCTATAAACCACCAAATGTAAGTAAACGTCCTGAGTTCTGTGAACTTCCAGCAAATCATCGAACCCGAAGTGGGGGAGGGTAGGAACCCCCACTCATAGCAAAGTCAGAAGTAGGTAACCTGGGACCCACTATTTGTGATTAGCATCTAAAGTGGGGTTGGGGGGAAGCAATCTTATGGGACTGAGCCCTTAACTCAAAAGGTCTTCACTAACCCTGGGAAGTTAATGTCAGAATTGAATTGACTGTAAGGACACTCACACGTTTCCCATAGAGAATTGGAAAATTGCTTGGTGTGGAAAACCCACACATTTGGTGTCAGAAGTATTAAGCAGATAAATGGTTTTGCTTTATTTCCTATCTGAGAAATGAGGCCTTGGACTTCCATGACCTTCAGGAGGCTCCTGACTCTGACCTTCTCAATCCATGAAGGCTGGGACTTCGGGACAGTGTCTGCCTTTTGACTCATACAGTTCTTAACAAAGACCACAGCATTCCCCCAGGCAAGATCAAGGCCTCACGATCTCCCCTTTCGCCTATTTATCAATCGACACCAGCAGAATCATAAATACATGATGATGTGTTTATGTATAAATCATAAATACATTTATAAATACATAAACACAAGACTGGACTAACTTCTGGGTTCTGTGGTTTACTGGAGCAACCGTGTTTATCTTTCCATTACATGGCACTAAGTCACTGCTTTTTCAGGGTGCTGGAACTCAGCACAGAGTCAGCACTGGGGTGAGGAGGGGAACGTGGCAGGCTGGAGCGGGGGTACTAAGAGTCACAAATCAACATCCTTTTACAACTGGCTGATTTGGGGTCGGAACCTGGAGAGGGAAGCCGGGGTCACGGACGAAGCCTCCAGGGAAGCAGTTATCTTGGCTCCAGACCCAGGCTACTAGCAGTGGCCACACTTGCCAGACAAAGTTGCCCCTCCAGTGATAAGGGGACCTGAGCAAGTCACAACCAATGGATGGCTCCAAGCACAGCCCCATCATCTTTAGAAACCCGACTTTCTCAGGCATGTACCCACATGTGTACATCCTGGATTCACAGGTTCTGTTAAAAGCAACAACAACAAAAAAATCTTTCAGGTACTCAACAGTGCAAGACATCACGATGCTGCCATCAGCCTGCCCCCTCCCCGCCGCCTCCGACCTGTCATCCCCATGGAGTCAGACGAAGCTTTTTCTAATACATCAGAGCATGAGAGAACTGAGCCCCTCAACACTCTCCTTCGGCTTTCAAGCCAGCATCCATGCTCCTTAACCAGCCCACAAGACCTGCCCCCCACCCCCGCTGGCCTGGCTCCTTCCCTGGGCTCAGCCTGCGCTACCAGCCAGACCCCGCAGCACCTGCTCTGGCCTCTGTGCCTTTGCACAGGCTGTTTCCTCTGCCAGGAAGGCCCTCTACCACCTCCCGGGTTGGGTGAACTTGGTGTTCCAAGAAGTCCAGCCCAAGTGTTGGTGCCCTTCCTTCATGGGCTCCGTGCCCCAGAAGCAGGTCCCCCACCCCATTCCCTCAGGCTCATAACATGGGCACCATAACTGCCCTCTGACTCCAGTCCCTTCTGGTGGCCAGTGAGCTCCTGAGAGTGGGGACGACACCCGATTCATCCCTTGGGGCTGAATGATGGGTCCACACACGTACCGCCCATTCGAGACGCCAACGTGGCCCTGTGGTTCCCTTTGACCTTGAAGCCCTGAAGCAGCTGCGACAATCGTGGGGCAGGGGTGCAGACCCCTCATCCACAGGACAGGGCTGTCCACTCCCCTCCGCAGGGCGACGTTCAGTGTTAATAACCATTCCATCCTTGCACTGGGCCTGAGCGCACGGTCCCCTGAGCACAAGGGGTCTTTGTTCACTGAGGCTGCAGAGGGGACCGGGCTCGTGGGAACCACTTCCCACGACTGGTGACCGCATAGTAAGGATACTTTGTTCACAGGGACATCCCAGGATTCTTGCCAGTTCACCGACTCCTATCCTTTTCCATGAAAAGTCTCTCCCGGGAGCATGTCCTGGTCAGCGCCAGCCCAGGTACCTGATGCTGCCTAGGAGGGGGCGGTCAGAGCCGGGGAGGAGGCAGGTGGAGGAAGGTGGGCCCGAGGAGGGGGTGAGGGGCCAGGGACCACCGGACCCCTGCCCCCCGCGACTCTAGCCTTGACGGGGCGGGGGGTCACTAGGCGGCCGGCTTTGGGTGAGTACTGAGGACTGGGAAACCAGAAGACAAACAAACCTGGGATCTTTTCAGGAGGAGGCAGCCGGGAGGAAGCAGAAGAAGGAGAGAGAAGGCAGCTTGAGAAAGCAGAGCAGGCACCCCGCAGGCCTGAGTCCAGAACCACCCAGAACCTGTCCTTGTCTACTGGCCACGCTTGCAACAGGACTGGGCCTGGGGAAACCAGTGGGCTGGAGATGCTGGCCGGGGGCTGCCATTTTGGGCACAACACGTGACTGTCCCAGGACTTTTGCTTGGGGTTGGGGGGGTGCAGCTGGTCCCCTTTATCAGCTCCTAGCAAGGCTAAGGGAGAACTACCTCTGGCAGCCCCGCCCAGCCATGCAAGGTTCCCACAGACCAGTTCCTCCCTCCTTTCCTCCCACGGACCTCCCCTCCCGCCGCCCCTCTGCCACCCGGCCCCCCCAGGCACAAGTGTGCTTTGTGAGGGAGTCAGTGAGGAGATCTGTCTTTCCGCACGGCACAGCGTGGCTGGGGAGGTGTTCCAGCAGACTTATTTATAGCCAAGCACCCCGTCCGCACGCTCTCCAGCGCTGCCTGCCTCGTTTGCCTGCCTGCCTGCCACTGGGGCTTTTCAATCCGTGTCTATATTTATCCCGAAGCCGTGGGGATAATGGCAAGGCCAGAAATAGCCTTGAAGACATTCACGTGAAGATGACGGACAGGTCTCCAGCTCCCAGCTGACCTCGCCCCCCACCCCTTCCCCCGTCACCCGGCATCTGCCACTTGGCCGTGGGTAACGGGGAACAGCTGGAAGGGACTGGGGAGGTGGCCGAAGCCAGATGGGAACAACATAATCCCTCTCTTCCCGCTGGCCGTGGTCCTCTGTAGTGACGCGGCGGGACAAGTCCAATATGATACATCACAGCTGCCGGGCTGCAGGGAGACCAAGGGTGACACGGTCTCTTGATGGACGTCAGCATGTTAATCAGCTCAGAGACAGAATGGAGAGTCAGAGCTGGAACATACGCACAAAAAGCAGGTCACCCGTGCACCAAGAAAGCAGGGAGATGCAGGTGCAGGGCTCGCCGTGGAAATGTGCCCATGGTCTCCCGTTGACCTGGCCTCTTCCCACCTCCTGGAAGGGAGGACGACTCAAAGACAATTTGGCTGGTCAGGGAAGAAGCTGAGATGTTACGGGAACCAGTGGGTGGCTGCTGCTCCCCCAGCTTCAGCATCCTGGAAGGAGTATGCTCCGTCCGGGATGGGGGACAGACATCAATAGAGGGAGGCTCAGGGACTTCCCTGATGGTCCAGCGGTTAAGATCTGAGCTTCCACTGCAGGGGGTACAAGTTGGATCTCTGGTTGGGGAACTGGTTGAGACCCCGCACGTTGCCTGGTGCAGCCACAAAAATAAAGTTAACAGAAGAAGAAGAAAAGAAAAGCACAGAGTGCAGCAGGAGCCAAGAGAAGCGGCTGACTACTTGATGGGAATGATTTCATGAAAAGGGGGCATTTTGGCTGGGCTTTGATGGATACACAGGAGTTTACCAGGGGAGAAGGGGGAAAGGCATGAGCCAGTGCCTTTAGTACTCAAAGTGCGTGGTATGTCTGGGGAATGGGGGAAGTCCCAAGTGTCAGAAGTGGTGAGTCAAGGGTGGTGAGATGGACCCAATCACAGATCTGAAGGACTTTTGAGCACATGGGACTCAGGAGGCTCACTCACATCCTGGTAGCTGTGGCTGTGCCCTGGGGTGTTCTCTGACCTGTCACTGATCCCAACAGGGAGGGGCTTTCTGACCTCATGCAGCCCAGCTTCCTATGACAGGACCTCTGGGCAGATCCCTGACACCTGAATCAGTAGCTACCCTGGTCCTGACTTACATCTGACTCCCCATCCACCCATCCCTCCCACGAGCCCCAGCCCATCGTTGGTCTCTCCAGGGGAGCCCAGGCTGAAGGAGCACCTCCTCACAAGCAGGAAAGAATCTCCAGTTGTGAAGTGACCACAGACTGTCCCACATAGTTTCCATTTAATCCTGGTCACTGGGCCAGGTAGATTCAACCTGTCCATTTCACAGATGATGACATGAGGCCTTTGGGAAGTTGAACCCCTCAATCTTCTCAAGACCACATTGTAGCTGGTGACTGAGCTGGGTTTATAATGAGGTTGGTCTCAACTCTGTAGATAGGGCTTCTCACCTGCTTTCTTCCTTCCCTGCTAGGAGGTCCTTGATGTGTATGTCAGCTGGACTTCTACAGGGTCCAGTCCCTTTCCAGGCTAGTCTCCATCTCACCACCCTTGACCCCGCACTTCTTCCACCTGGGACTTCCCCCACCCCACCACCCAAAATACCACACACTTTGAGTACTAAAGGCATCAGCTCATGCTATTCTCTGTGCCTTCCCCACTTTGCTCCTGTCCAACTCCTACGCATCCTTCAAAACCCAATTGAAATGCCCCTCCTTTCTATGAAATCTTCCCCATCAGGCAGTTGGCTGCTGCCTTCTCTCTGGTCTGGCTACACTCTGTGCCTCCCTCTACTGATGCACTATTTGCTCTGATTCGTGTCTGATCCCAGATGACAAACTCTCCTCCCTCCCTGTGACCCACTGCCTGGCACAGTAAACATCTGCCAGGTGAGAGAGTGAACCAATCCCCTCCTTACCCTCACCCAAAGCTGTCATTTTTTCCCACTTTCCTCCAATTGTTTTCCTAAAGACTGGACTCCCTTCAGTAATCGAGGCGAATGATAAGCTCGGGTGCTGACTCTTCCTCCCCATCTGGGCAGCAAACAGGCTGCCAGGCTCTTCTAGTGCTTGGAGAACACCCAGTACTGCCAGGTTGATGAGCTGCTGCTCTGCCAGGGCCCCGACAGCAGGGCCAACCCCTGGCTGAGGGAGCAGGCCCGTCTCTGTGCCTGGGGGCTGGCGAGGCCCTGGGGACTCTGGGCCACATCTGCAGTGTGGGGCTCCAAGGACACACTCCATCACTAGGCTACCTCTCCGCGGAGCTCCTGCCAGGGCTGCCACCTCTTTCCCAGAGGCTGACCTCAGAGCAGGAGCTGGGCTGCCGAGGAACAGGGGTCGCTTCAAACGGTTGGGTCTTGGCTTCCCAGCGCTGTTGGGTCTGAGTGACCCAAACCGCTCCTGATTCTGGAGGCCTGGCTCCGAATGCTCCCTGTGTTCCTGAGTCTAAGGTCAAAGTGCCTTTTGGAGTTGAAGCCACCCCTAATATCACAGATCCCTGTCAGACCCTCCAAGTGAAGGGAGCTCCCAGGGTGCAAGACAGTGACAGTCTAGGGGGCTTTCTCAGGGGTGATCAGAAGAATCAAAAGCACCAAAACATGGGGTACCCCCAGAAGCAAATTCTGCATCCTTTAAAAGAGCAGTTCCCAACCTTTTTGGCACCGGGAACAGATTTATGGAAGACAATGTTTCCATGAACTGGGGCTGGGGGGAGGGGATGGTGTGGAGGTGATTCAAGTGCATTACATTTACTGTGCACTTTATTTCTGTTATCGTGACCTCAGTACCACCTCAGATTATCAGGCATTAGATCCAGGAGGTTGGGGACCCAGGCTGTAAAATATCATGGACGGGGTACCTACTGTGTGCCCAGTGCCTGCAGTCTGTGCGGGGGGGGGGCGGAAATACTTATAACAGCAAAAACTAAATATAGCCCCCCCCACCAAGCACTTTATAGACACTCTCATTTAAACCCCATGACAACCTGTAGTGAGCACTAATCTTGTCCCCATTTTATAGACAAGGAAACTGAAGCTGCGAAAGGTGAAGGGGCCTGTCCCAAGTCCCCCAGCCAGATTCTAAGCCTGGGCAGCTTGGCTCTGGACTCTGCATTAACCGCCACACTACACAATTCTGCAAGACCATCATTATAAAACAGTGCGCACTGAAAAATGGGACAGTCGCCTTGGAAAAGTCTGGCAGATCCTCAAAATGTTAAACATGAGAGTTTTCATATAACCCAGCAATTCCCCTCCTAGGAATGTACTCAAGGGAAACGAAATGTAGGTCCACATAAAAACATATACACAGGAGATTTCCCTGGTGGTCCAGTGGCTAAGACTCCTCATTCCCAAAGCTGGGGGCCTGGGCTTGATCCTGTGTCAGGGATCTAGCTCCCGCAGGCTGCAACTAAGAGTTCATTTACTGAAACTAAAGATTCTTCACGCAGCAGCTAAGACCCAGTAAGGCCAAATAAATAAAAATAAATATTATAAAAATGTACACATGAAATATTTTTAAAAATGTATACATGAATGTTCAGAGCAGCCTTATTCACAGTAATCCAAGAGTGGGGGGGAATTCCCTGGTAGTCCAACAGTTAAGACTTTGAGCTTCCACTGAGCAGGGGGACAGGGATTCAACCCCTGGTTGGGGAATTGCAGGGAATCCTGCAGTTGCGAAGCTCAGTCTAAAAGAAAACAGTGGGGAAAATGCAAATGCCTATCAACTGATTGAATAGATACATGTATCCATCCACACAACCGAATGTTATCCTGAAATAAAAAGGAATGAAGTACCGATTTACGTTACCATGCATGAGCCTTGAAAACATCACTGTGAGTGAAAGAAGCCAGTCACCAAAGGCCACATATTGTAGGATTCCATTTACACGAACTGTCCAGAATAGGCAAATCCATAGAGGTGGAAAACAGATGAGTGGTTGCCAGAGGCTGAGGGATAGGAACACTGATTCACTGAGCACCTACTAAGTACCAGGCACTGGGCAAGGTACTCTACACTGCCCCCTTCTTTTTAACATTTATTTATTTGGCTGTGCACGTGAACGCTTCATTGTGGTCTGTGGGATCTAGATGCTTAACCAGGGATGGGACCCAAGCCCCCTGCGTTGAGAGTGCAGAATCTTAGCCACTGCACGACCGGGGACGTCCCTACACCGCCTGTCTCGTGGGCTCTCTTTACTCTGGTTACAGTCTTTTCAAATCTAGGCCATTCTTGCAAGATGCTTTAAAGGTTCAAGAAAACACACCCCTGACCTCAGAAGTCCCCTTGTGACGGGAGTAAAGCGTGAGTCACGGGAATGGGGCTGGCCCTGGGGCGATCCGCGACGTTGGAGGAGGAGTCCGCCTGCTGGGATGTCAGCTTGGCTCACCACTGCCGCCTCATCTCATCCTGTCGCCCTGGCCTGCTTCTTGGGTTCAGTGGATAAGCTTCACAGGGAGGTACCAGGGAGTAAGGGCAACACACTTCCCCAGAGTATTTATAACTCACATGAGAACCAAAGGGAGGGAGTGCCCAACTGAGGGAGGAGGCGTGGCTCTCTTTCCAAGCCTCTAGAAGCACAGCTCTGCTCTGTTTTCACCTCCAGCACACAGAACAGCTCAGGCACACAGAAGGTACTTAATTTGTGTTACTCAAATGATCACCTGACTTAAGGCAGCTCCTCTCATCTGGGAACCCCCTCTCCTGGAAAGCATGCTGCAGGAACAAGCCAACAGACTCCTTTTCCTCCGGGAAACTGAGGAGATGTAGATCCCAAAATCCATCACAGACGCAGGCGCACGCTGAGCACAGCACTCTACCTTGATTGTCCTGGAGAATGGGCCCCATCCTGAGAACTGCCCCAGAGAGGCTAGGAAGGGTGCCCCTCCAGTCCTCTCCTAGTGCTGCAGCCCAGGGCAAGCAAGAACTAAATGGCTCATGCCCTGGAGGGAGTCTGTCTGGTTTTGTTTGTTTTTTGCCATCCCCTCACTTCCCAGGTGGCACTAGTGGTAAAGAACCCACCTGCCAATGCAGGAGACTTAAGAGATGAGGCTTTGGTTCCTGGATTGGGAAGATCCCCTGGAGGAGGGCATGGCAACCCACTCCAGTATTCTTGCCTGGAGAATCCTATGGACAGAGGAGTCTGGCAGGCTATAGTACATGGGGTCACAAAGAATCGGACATGGCTGAAGCAATTTAGCACAGCACACATGCACACTTCTAGCTCCCAAGGAAAACTCCAACAAAAGGACTGGGGTAGGTGTGACACCAGGCCACTAAGACTCAAGCCCCACTTCAGTGATCCAGCTCTCTCATGTCTGGGCACCACGCTCTCATCAGCCCTGTCCTGTGATCACCTGTGGCTGCCAGGTGAAAGGTTGCCTCCCAGGAGTTGCACCTGGGTCCCCGCATTTTAAGCGCAGCTTGTGATGGGTGACACAGCTGTAGGCAGTGAGATCCCAGCCCCCACCTACCCTCCTTGCTCCCTTATAAGGGATGAACTGTGGATTTAAGTAAGCGTGGACCACTTAAGTAAGCGTGGACCACTGTGGACCACTAAGAGTGCAGGAGACTTCTGACTCATGTTCCCCGGGGTATCTGGTGACTGCAGTGGCTGTTCATAGAGTCCACACTCAGACAGAGATCCCAGGCCTGGACAGCTCCTGCACGTGCCTCACACCTGAGCCTGATTATCCATGATCATGGGGGCATCCTCGGTCCACCTGTCTGTCTCCTCAAACTGTTAGCTCCTCCAGAGCAAGGGCACCTTGTCTCTGGGCTGTCACCTTAGTACTAGCTCAATAAAACCTTCAGAAACATGCACAGAGAAAGAGAAAGCTAATATCACATATTAACCCACATATGTGAGGTCTATAAGAATGGTACAGATGAACTCTCTGCAAAGCAGAAAGATAGAGACATAGAGAACAAACATGGACATCAGGGGGGAAGATTGGGATTGACACACACTAACTACTATGCATAAAACAGGTAACTAATGAGATGAGAACCTGCTGTACAGCACAGGGAACTCTATACTCAGTGCTCTGTGGGGATCTAAATGCGAAGGAAATCTGAAAAAGAGGGGATCTATGTAGAGGTACAGCTGATTCACTTTGCTGTACAGCATAAACTAACACAACATTGTGAAGCAAATACACTCCAATTAAAGAAAAAAATGCGCGAGAGCACTGCCTCTGATCTGCCCAAGAGTTCAGACGTGACCACCAAGACATCAGCCCAACTGAGATCAAAATGCGGGCCCAGAGAGAGCCATTAAAGACCCAGAGCATCTAGAATCATCAGCTTACACTCCAGGTTCCTGCCAGCCAATAAGTCTGCCAGGACCCCGTGTTCTGCTGCAGTGTCAGGGGCCTTCTTCCCTTGGAACCTCACACCTCTGCAGGTCTCCTTCCAAAGCCACCACCAGTTTAGCTATAAACACTTTGGACTCAGTGTCAGAAGCTCCAGTCTTGGCTCTGTAGGTTAAGTGAAAAGGTTGCACTACATGATCTCTTCTTACGTGATCAGTCGGTAAGTCATGTCCAGCTCTTTGAGACCCCATGAACTGAAGCCCCCCCAGGCTCCTCTGTCCGTGGGATTCTCCAGGCAAGAATACTAGAGTGGGTTGCCATCTCCTTCTCCAGGGGATCTTCCTGACCCAGAGATAGAACCTGAGTCTCCTGCATCTCCTGCATTGGCAGGTAGATTCTTTACCACTGAGCCACCTAGGAAGCCTAGATGATCTCCTGGGTCCTTTCAAATCCATGAGAACCTGGTTTTTAAAAGTCCACACAGGAACTTTCCAGACTAGGTTGCTAAGACTGCACTCACAATGCAGAGGGCCCAGGTTTGACCCCTGGTCAGGAAGTAGATCCCAGATGTGGCAAATAAGAGTCTGCATGCCACAACTAAAGATCCTGCATGCTGCCACAAGGGTTAAAGCTCCCCGGTGCTCCACAGCTGAGATCCAGTGCAGCCAAATAAGTAAATATATATTTTTAAAAAGAAAAAAGTCCACACAACGAGGGTCACCTCATTCCTCAGTGATTCCTTCCAGCTCTACCTTTAAAACATACCTGGAGCCCAACTCTCTCATCACCGCCACTGCTGCCACTCTGGTCCAACACCGAACATCTCACTTCTTGCATGCATCTCCCCACTGGTCTCCCCGCTTCCTTTCTTCACCCCATCCAGTCTGTTCTCAACACAGTAGCCAGAAACCATCCCTTTAAAGCACAGATTGGATCCTGGCCCTTCTCTGGTCAAACTCTGGAGTGGTATCATACCTTACTTAATCAAGGTGAAAGTCCAGACAGGATTTCAAGGCCCTGCTGGATCTGGGTTCTCATATTTCTCCAAACTCCTTCCCCTTCCCTCACTCCCTCACTTAGGTTTCTTGAGCACCCTGGACAAGCTCCTGCCTCAGTGGCTTTACACAGGTTGTCTCTGCCTGGGATAACCTCCCAGCTCTCTCCCTCACCTCCTTTAGGCTTTTGCTTAAATGTCCTTGACCGGAGAGGCCTTCTCTTCCCCTGTTTATTTAGCTGTGATCACCATTTGATGTATTTATATGTTTTACTGCATGTGTGTATATTGTATGTCTACTCCCCTGCTAGACTATAAGCCCAGGAGGACCGGAGTTTTAAAAGTTTTGTCACTCCTTTATACCCAGCTCCCAGAAAAGCAGCTACTCACTAAATACATGTTGAATTAATAGGTTTTGATCATTTGTGGTGGTCTGGACATGCTACTAAGAAAAACAGTCTCAGGCTATATGACCCTCCAGCTTGACAGAGTCCCTCTGAGAATCCCAAGCTCTGGACACTGTCTCCGAGAATCAGAGTGATTATTTTGGGCAGGTCCAAGGCTCAGGAAGTATGTGGAGGGACAAAGCAAGGAAATGACACAGACCTGGTCTGGTCCCCAGGAGGTGTGGGGGGTCATTTCATAAGCAGATGCTTCCTTGCTGGGCAAGACAAGGTTATAAACAAAGCTCATTAGCGCATGGGACACCCATCGAGGGGAAAGCTCAGGAAGGAAAACTCAAGGGGTGGGCTCTTCATTAGCACCAGGGAGGACTTCCCTGGTGGCCCAGGAGTTAAGAACCCTCCTGCCATCGCAGGGGCCATGGGTCTGATTTCTGGCGCAGGAAGACTCCACACACTGCAGAGCAACCAAGTCCATGTGCCACAGCTGCTAAGCCTTCGCTCTAGAGCCTGGAGGCCACACCTACTGAAGCCCAAGTGCCCTGGAGCGTGTGCTCTACAACAGAGGCCACCTTGATGAGAAGCCCGCACACCGGGCAGGAGAGTGGTCCCTTCTCACCGCAACTAGAGAAAGCCCGTGCGCAGCAACGAAGACCCAGTGCAGCCAAAAATAATTCATTATAAAAGAAAGAACCAGGGAAAGGCTGACACAGGGGAAGAGAGAGCAAAGGGCAGCCAGAAGTGGGGCGGCAGTGCCAAGAGCCTGCGGACAGAGCTCCAGGGGCACCCCAGCCCGACCACTGAAGCTGAGCCAGCTGCTCGCCCCACCCTGCCCTGCTGACCCCAGAGCACTCAAGCTGAGGGCCCTCGAGCCCGGCTCTGTGAAAGGTGCCTGGGTGAACGTCCACAAGTGACCAGGAGCAGAGGCCAGAAACCAGGCCCGAGAAGTGCAGCTCCTGCCACCTGGGTAAAGGTGAAGCATGTTCTGGGGAAGATGTCTGTCACTGAGGCCAAGAGGGCAAACCCAGGGAGTGGGCGCCCGGGGCTCCTGAGGAGAGGATGAAATGGGAGGTGGAAGGGCTGTACTTCGGCAGGACACTGCTACCCACAGGTTGGTGGGGTGGGGAGGTTCCCCAGAGAATGTGGAAAGAAGCGAGGGCCAGGCTCCACGGGAAGCCCCTCCACTTTCTACCCAAGTCTGGGCAAGGCTGGCCAGGCGAGAAGGGAATATGAGGGACTTCCCTGGTGGTCCAGTGACTAGGACTCTGAGCTCCCAATGCAGGGGGGCCTGGGTACGGTCCCTGGTCAGGGAGCTGAATCCCACATGCCACAAATAAAGAGTGTGCATGCTACAACTAAGATTGCAGATCCTGTGTGCAGCAACCAGGACCCAACGCAGCCAAAATAAACAAATGTTAAAAAAAAGAAAGAAAGAAAAGGGCATATGGAAGGGAGAGGTCAGGAAGGGACATAGAAGGGACACCAGATTCTGCCCAGCTGATTCCTAAGCTTGAAGGACCACAGGACAAGCCCCAGTCCTTGCTCCTGCTGCCACTCCCCACCCTGCCCCTCCGTGCATGCTCGCGGCCTCCTTCATGGGCCCAGCAGACCTACAACCCAGGAACTGTCAGCCAACCCTCCCATGTGGGGCTGGTGTGCAGGGGGGCGTACAGCTTCCACAAATGAAGGAAAGACACCTTACCCCTCCCTCAGCCTCCACCCAGGGGCCCGAGGGGAGGCGGGGAGGCCAGCTCGGTGGTGCGGGCTGGTGTGGACGAACGGTGTGTTGGTTGCGGCTGTGGTCTGAGGTCCCTGCCCTTGTCATCAGCTCTCTTCCTCCTCAGGAGACAGCAGTGACCTTGTGGAGGCCTTGGCGGGCAGCGCGACAATGGCAGGAAGTGCCCCTCCCCGCCAGCTGGGGAGTCAGGAAGGAAGTGACCGACTCTGAGCCTGGGCCCTGGGACCCCAGCTGAGCCCCTACCCCAAGAGCTAGAAGCTCTGCTCACCTGCTCAGGACGGCAAACGTCCTCTGCTTTGGGGAGAGGCGGGGCTGAGAACAGATGCTCTCGCCCCTGGGACCCCCCTCTTAGAGGCAGACCTCCTGCGGATGGACGGCTTCTGCGTCGGGTCAGCGGGACGCAGAACGCGAACGCGGCCAGGCTGAGCTGAGAAGACAACTCCAGCTGCCCCCTGCCCGCCCTCCACCCCACCCCCACCTCCTGGAAGGAAGGGCTCCGGGTTCCTCTGGAGCAAGGAACTTCTCTAAAAATACACCCTGCTCCTTAAGCCTTTTCCTCCTCCAGCCCCCTGCAGAGGAGATGAGGAGTTGATCTCCCTCTCGGAAGGGCCATCTCGCTCCACACCACCCCCTGCCTCTTGCCATCCAGGGTCCAGTGGTCTCCATGTCTGACCAGGCCACAAACTCCCAAGAGGAGCTCAAAGGCAGGTAAGGCGTGACCATGACTGTCTCCACTGTCCGGGAGTCCAGGGTAGAGCCCAGAAGGGGGAACCTCAGGATGCTGGAACAGCATATGCAAGAGGGCAGGTGAGAGGGCAGAGCGGGCACTGGGCCAACACCAGGGCAGAAACCCCACAGGGGCGGAGACTGCACAGCTGCGTCTCGGGCACCTGGCACGGTACTGAGCTGTCACCGGGTACTCAGTAAATGTTCGCTGGGTAAACAAGAGAAGTTGAAGAGTTCTTTTTTTTAAGATTGTTTTTGATGTGGACCATTTTTAAAGTCTTTATTGAATTTGTTACAATATTGCTTCTAGCTTCCTTAATTTTTTGTTTGCTTGTTTCTTTTTGACTGTGAGGCATGTGACATTTTAGTTCCCAAACCTGGGATCAAACCCGTGTCCCCTGCACTGGAAGGCAGAGTCTTAATCACTGGACTACCAGGGGGGTCCCCTGAGGAGTTCTAAGTGAGGACCTGCAGATGAGGGGAGGCTGTAAGCCCATCGTCCGTACACCACGGATCTGGGGTGCGAGGCCATCACGAAAGACAAGAACCCCCTTCCTGTAGAAGAGGAAACAGGAGGCGAAGGCTCTGTGGGAGCAGGGCCCCTGAGCCCTGCTCAGGCCGGGCTGTGTGGGCCGAGGCGGGCTCACCAGGCCCCCACCCCCGGGCAGCAGGAGAGCGAGTGGCCGCGGAGAGGCAGAGAGGGCCCCGCGTCCCCATGTCAACTCCTTCCCCAAACACCCATTTGAGACACCTTGGAGAAAATTCACGCAAAACAACAGAACAAAAAATATAACACAAAAAGAAAAAGAAAATACAACACAGCATTCTCCCTTCTTAGCACTTGGAGGCCTTTTCACGGCAACAAAAAAGGGTGAGCAATTAGAGGAGACAGCCCACGGTGAAACACGGCAGCGAGTGGGCCCATGGCTGCGGCCTTGTCTGCTGGGCCCTGTGTGCCCAGGGAGCAGAGGAAGCCCGAGTGAGTGAGGTGAGGTGGGGGAGGGATGAGGTGGGGAGGGCAGGGGGACTTACGTGGAGCCAGGACCCCAGCCCGTGGGGAAGTCCAGCTGTGTTTGGGAAACCACGTCACGTGCATGGGGTCTAGACTTGGGGTCCAATGCCAAGCTCACCACTGACTAGCTGTGTGACCTTCAGCCAGAAACTTGCCCTTTCTGAGCTTCAGCTGTCTCATGTAAAACAGGGATTGTCAGTATTCTTGCCTGAAAAAATCCCATAGATGGAGGAGTCTGGCAGGTGGGCTACAGTCCAAAGGGTCAGACATGACTGAGTGACCAAGCACGCATGCAGACAAGGGCTTCTGCACAAGTTACTATGTGCTTAGCAGAGGCAGTGCGCTTATAACCCATAGCCCAGCCGACACAGCAGAAACCAGAGACCTTAGTGCTTCCTTCTTCTCCCTCCAGGTTAGTTTCCCCAAATGGAATGTCCCCCCTCTGAGCCCCAAATCTCAAACCAGCCAATTGGCACACAGGGAGAAGGGTTCATCGATGTTCAGGAAAGAAAAAGGCAACATCACTGCAGCTGCTCCGCCCACCAGAGGCCTTGGGTGTGACAAAAAGCGGGCAGAGGGAGGCTGGGGCCTGAGATTCAGGACAGCAATGGGATGAGATGGACCGGAAGCCAGCACGGGGGCTCCTGCAAGAACTCAGGGCAGAAGGAGAGACAGGGCCAGCCTCTAGGGGATGCAGCTACTGGTCCTGACTCCATAGAGGATCCCAGCCCATCACAGCCTGCGGCCTCAGTCTCCTCCAGGGAGGTGGTTACCCAAAAGCACTCACACTGTTGTTTCCGTGTTGTCAGCCACAACTTGTGAGACACGGCCAACCAGCCCCCAGACTGCGTGCTCAGACGCTTCAGTCGTGTACAACTCCTTGTGACCCCATGGACTGTAGCCTGCCAGGCTCCTCTGTCCACAGGATTCTCCAGGAAGAATACCGGAGTGAGTTACCAGGTCCTCCTCCAGGGGATCTTCCTGACCCAAGGATCGAACCCATGTCTCTTATGTCTCCTGCATTGGTAGGTGGGTTCTTTACCACTAGCACCACCTGGGAAGCTCACCCTGGAAGCCCCAAAACTCTGGTCCTGTCTCTTTGACTGGGGTGGGGAGGACCAGGCTGAGCCAGGGAGCCAAGCAGAGAAGCACCCCAGGGTGCCCTGTACAAAGGAGAGTAACACAGGCTGTCCCGGGGAAGCCAAAGCTACCAGAGACAGAACATCAGTCCTTCCTGCTAGGTGAAGAGGAATCAATATCTACAAGACGCAGGACCGATGGATACAATCTACCCCATGTAAGTCAGACAAAGTCAGACATTACAGAAGAGGAAACGGCAGCTGAGCCCCTGCACCCCAAAACTCCACAGCTGGGAGGGGGGCAGTCCTTACCTGCGGGTCTGCGTGGGAAGGCAGCGCCGACGTCCTACTCTCAAGGCCCACAGAAGGGTGTCGGGCACCAGGACAGCCTGGCCAGCATCCTGCAGGGAGAAGCCCAGAGGGCGAGGGGGTCAGACACCTGGTCGCTCTGATCGCTCAGATCCCACTGGGAAATCCACGTGGCCAGGCCTCATCCTGAGCAACGCCAGAGAAATCCAGACGTGACCAAAGGACAGGAGCGGGACGCCTGGCTAAAGGAGTCTTCATTTGACAAAAGGGACTCCTTCCAGGACGCGTTCCTGGAGGCTGATCCACCCGACACCGCCCAGGGCTCCCTCTGCTTAGGAAGACAGCTCGAGGAACCCACACCCACATCTCTAGCACACGTGGGAAGCTTTCCTGTTTCAGCGTGGCTCTCTCAGCCTCAAACCTGAGGCTTTACACCCATCAGCCTTTGGGACTGGGGGACCTCGGGACCTCAGGCTGCAGAGGGGAGGCGGGTGGGAGACCGGGATGTGGAGGGGCAGGACATAACAGCCCGGAGCTCTCGGTCAGCAGTCAGCCAGCATCTTGATGCCTGGGGCAGGGTCATGGTCAGCCTCTCGGGGAGATGCAGATAACTCTCACCTTGTAATCAAGCCCCTGAACTTGGGCAGTATGTGGCTGGAGGCCCACCTCCACCAGAGGCCAGAGACGAGCACTCACAACAAAATGAAAAGAGGTGGAGAAACAGATTTCCAGGGAGTCCCGGGGAGCAGTCAGCCTAAACGAGCACAGCACGTGCACAGGCACCATGAAAGCCATCACCCAATCCAGGGCTCCCCCCAGGACACGAGATGCTCCCCTGAACCACATGTGCAGCTCAACAAGAAACGGAGAAGGACCCCTATGGTCCCTGCCCGCCATACCCCCCACAACCATGTCCACGGCCTGCCTTTGTCTGTGGAAAAACTAACCAAAGAATAAGTTTAATCGGAGAAGTCAGAAGATGCAAAAACAAAGGAAAACAGTCAAAGGAGCCCAAATAATAATAGTTTAGTCATGAAACACAGTCAAGGACCTCCAGTTCCTCCTCAAGGGCTATAGGTAACACTCCCAGCCATGTCCTGGGAGCTGTTTTGCAGATAGAGACCCCCACTAAGTGGAAGAAGTTAACTACATGACGACCAGACACAAGCCATGACACAAGCTGCCACAATTCTGAGAACTGGCCTCAAAGAAATGAAACAATCCTGGAACTGAAGATTAACTGTACTTAAAACAACCAAGATGACCGCTGGTCAGACCACTGAAGACCAATTTCAAGATGAGCATCAGAGCTGACTGCAGTTTCTGCATGGAGCCCCCTCTCTCTGTCTATAAAAGCTCTTGCCCCCTGATTGTTGGTGCAGCATGTTGGGGAAGGGGAAGTCAGCCTTTGGACGGGTGTACTGCCTCCCCCGATCCCTGTCTGCTGGCATCCAAAATAAAGCAAACTTTCCTTTCCATCAACCTGGCCTCTACTGGTTTTTGAGCTGCCAGTGGCCAGACCCCACTTTTGGTTACAAAGATGCGTTCTTGTTTGTCTGACATCGGTGGTTCCCGTGCGTGGTGCCCAGGAGGCAGGCAGCAGCCCAGGAGGCCTCCCAGAGACCATGACGGGAAGGTGGAAGCCTCGACTGTTCCAGGAACCCAAATCCAGAGCAACCCTGCTCCTGGGGCTGAGGCCAGGCACCGGGCAACCAGGGACACTCGAGGTAAAAATCAAAGAACAGGGGGGTTTCATGGTGCCTCGGAAAAATGAAAGTGATACGCTGCAGAGTGAGGGCACAGACGGTGAGAGTTCAGAGGAGGAAGAGAAGCGAACTAGGGAGGTGAAAAGATAACCAGCGACGGCACAGTGGTGGGAGGTGTGGCTGCAAGCGACAGAGATCGGCTTTTCACACGCCGCCCACGCCCCTGCAGTCCCACGCTCCCTCTGGGGGAAGCCTCAGCAAATGCTGTGAACTCCTCTTTGGGACAGGCCTGCAGGGGTTGAGGCTCCTTCTCTGCTCTGCACTTACATGTGCAACCCCTGAAGAGCGAAACATCCCAGGCGGCCCGGGTGCCAGTTCCCCTCCTGGACACACTAACGTCGCCAGCTCCCCAGCGCCATCCCATCAGAACCCTTGGCTTGCCCTGGCGTACGCCCTGACTCTGTAGGACTTCTCCTCTGTTCTGCTTCTTAGCTTTCATCACAACACCTTCAACCCCTCTGGAAGATCTGTGCCCATCTCCCCATTTGAGGGGTCAGGAAATCTGCCAAGAGGTTTAGTCAAAGGCGAGCCGGCTTCAGCGCGACTCCCCTCCACTGTGTGTACCTCTCCCAGGATGTCACCTCTTCCGAGTGAGAAGGTCAGCTGTGATTCACACACCCCCCTTCCCCCTACCATCTGCTGCAGAAGATCTGAGGGGGGCTGCGAGAAAGGATGCTTACTCTTCACACAGGGGTGCATGATGGAGAAATGATTTTTCTGACAAAAGAAAGCATTTAAAATCCAAAAATTGAATGCAGGGTCAACTTAAAGAGCCAGGCAGCTCCTGGGGGGACAGAGCTCTAGGGGTAGAGGGGCAAAACCACACTGAAATAAAGTAGGAAGATGATGCAGGAGGACTTGGCTTTCGTCCCATGACCACTCACACAAAAGGCGAAAAGCCAGTCAGCCTGCTCCCTTAAGCGGGATGAAACATCAAAAGAGAACTCAATTCCAGGCTGAGACTTGCTGCACGCATGTTCCGTGCACACCTGTAGCTGTGGTCTAGGGGGGCATGGGGGGAAGTTCTGGAACTAAATGATGTGTGGTGTGCTGCTGTTTACCAGGAACAAAGGCATGTTATCCCTTTGAGCTCCCTCCCCTAGTGTTATTGAAGTATAATCGACAAATAGAATTGTGATATACTTCAAGTGTATAGCCATAAAAAGAATGAAATAAAGCCATTTGCAGCAACATGGATAGACCTAGAGATAATCATACTTAGTGAAGTAAATCAGACAGAGAAAGACAAATATTATATGACATTGCTTTACATGTGGAATCTAAAAAGACGATACAAATGAACTTACAAAATAGATATTTTCTATATCTGTTATAGAAAATAAGCTTAGGATACCAAATGGGAAAGGTGGGGTGGCACAAATTAGGAGCTTGGGACTAGCATATAAACACTGAAAGTGAAAGTCGCTCAGTCGTGTCCGACTCTTGGCGATCCCATGGACTGTAGCCTGCTGGGGTCCCCATGGAATTCCCTCCATGGAATTCTCCAAGCCAGAATACTGGAGTGGGTAGCTGTTCCTTTCTCCAGGGGCTCTTCCCAACCCAGGAATTGAACCAGGGTCTCCTGCATTGCAGGCAGATTCCTTACCAGCTACCAGGGAAGCCCAGCACGTACACACTGCTATATATAAAAGGGATAAACAGCAAGGACCTACTATGCAGCATAGGGAACCACAGTCAGTAAAAATCTATAATGGAGAAGAATCTGGAAAAGGATATATATGTATATGTATAACTGAATCATCTTGCTATACACCTGAAACCAAGACAACGTTGTAAATCAACCATACTTCAATTTAAAAAAATAATAAAGTGTGCAGTATGATGATCTGATAGATGTATGCACTGTGAAGGGATTCTCACCATTGAGTTTATTATTCTATCACCATGTTGGTTTTATTGTTGTTGTTTTGTGGTGAGAACACGTAAGTTCTACTCTTTTAGCAAATCTCCCATATACAATACTACAGTGTTATCAATTGTAGTCATCACGTTATACATCAGCTCCTCTTCTTTCAGTTTTAAATCTAAATCTTCAATATGCCTCTTCAATGACTTGGAAAATTGCAAGAGGGTGAAAAAAAAGAATGAAAAAAAAAAAAAAAACCACCCCATCCTCTGAGAACAGAAGTCAGAATTGCTTTCCTGAAAAATTTTCGGATTCTTAAATGTTTTAGTCGGTGGACATGAATTAGCAAGTGAATCTGTTTCTCTACACAACTGCTATTAATAGCATATCAGTCTCTCTTCATCCCCACTAAATAAATGTCAAACAAACACTTAAAGAATACTGGTTTGATGGGGTGCCAAATGACTAGCTTGCCCAGACGTCCACATGTCGAAAGCTGGCCCTGGTTGAAAGTGTAAGTTCCAAACGAGTGGGTAGCACGGCTGGAGTTAAACACTGTTGTTTCCATCCCCTGCTGACATGGAGACCAGGGGAGGCAGGTGGCTGAAGAACGGGCAGAGAGGGATGGATGCAAATGGCAGTGGTACCCAAGCAAGTTGTCCAGGTTGTTAACAGGTAGGGGCTGTCCAGCTTTTGATTCCATCTGAAGGCATGGCTCCTGATTTTCTGATTTATTAAGATGTAATTCACATGCCACAAAATTCACTCATTTTTTTTAAAAAAAATTCATGTGGGATCTTATTTCCCCAAACAGGGATTGAACCTGCATGGCCTGCATTGGAAGGCAGATTCTTAACCACTGGGCCATCAGGGAAGTCCCATGACCCTTCTAAGGGGTACAATTTAGCAGCATTTAGTACATTCACTAAGTTGTGCGACTATCACCTCTCTCGAGTTCTGGAACATCTTCATCACACAACCCAACATCGCCCCCCGTCAAGGAAATCCCACATCTATTAGTAGTCACTCGGCAAATCCCTTCCCTCCAGCCCCTGGCCAGTGCCATCTGCTTTCTATCTCTATGGATTTGTCTACTCTGGACATCTCACATAAATTGGATCATGCGGTAAGTACATGGCCTCTTGTGCCAGACTGCTTTGCACTCTGAAGCATGTTTTCAAGGTTCATCCACATCGTGGCATGTGTCAGTACTTTATTCTTTCTTTGTGGCTGAACACCATGGCATCGTGTGGATCGACTCTGTTTTGTTTATCCATTCATTTGTGAATGGACATTGGGCTGTTTCTGATCTGGGGCTATTATGAATTATGCGGCTGAGAACATTCATGTACAAGTTTTTGTGTAGACATATGTTTTTGATTCCTTTAGGTACATAGCTAGGAGTTCCTGATTTTTAATAAAATAACTTAAAATGAGCAATACATTCCGAAAAGATTTCTTAAAAAGGCATGAGAATGAGTTTCTCTCTTGTCCCTGTCCCCTGGCACCTGGTTCTTCTCCCCAGGGTCAAGCTAACTCTCCCTGAAAGGCCCAGACACAATGCACAGCCTGCTGCACTTTACAGTCATCTGGCAGGAGGAGACCTGACAACTAGATGAGGCTGGAATCAGCTTAGTGATGCTTCGCAGAGGGCACAGGGCCTGGTCTGAGTCTGATCTCTGCCGTCTGTCAGCAGCCCGCCCCTGGGAATCTGCTTAGCGCCCTGGGTGGACAGGTTTTGACATCTGGCTCTGCCATCTCTAGGCCCTGTGGCCTCAAGTCAGCTGCTTAACTCCTCTGGACTTGGCTTCCTTGTCTGTAGAAGAGCGCTGACACTAGGACTTCACTACTGGCCCAGTGGTTGAGACTCCCTGCTCCTAATGCAGGGGGCCCGGGTTCGAGCCCTGGGAAAGGAACTAGATCTCACATGCTGCAATTAAAGAAAAAAAAGATCCCGTGTGCCACCACTAAGATCCAGAGCAGCCAAATAAATAAATAAGAAATAAAATAAGTTGTTTTTTTTTTTAAATAAAGAGTGCCAACACTACTACCCAGTTCACGGGACCGCCAAGAAGGGCCCATGAGCTCAGGAAGGCAAGTGCTCAGCACCGAGCCTGGCACACAGTAGGCACCCAGTGTTTGCTGCCGCTGTAATTACTACCACAGCTACTTACCACACTTCGACCGACCCCATCCTTGGTCTCCCCATCTGGAAAATGGCAGTAGATACCTGCCATGCACGGTTACATGGACTGCACGAGACCCCAGGGTGGGCCGCTATTGCTGAGCAGTGGGAGCTCCGGGAGAGTCAGAATGGCCATGCTGCATCCCCACATCCCCCGGTCCTGCTCCAGAACCACCCCAAGGAGAGGCCAGGTGTCCCCACTCAGCACTCTCGGCTCTGAATTCTCCACCCCACCGCCCACAAGTACAGAGAAAGATCCTGCTTCCTGGACCCCCAGCCCTGGGGGCAATGGGTGGGTGATGGCTGGGCTTCTTATTTCTTGTCCCTTTCCAGTCACCATCCACCACCCCTTTCTGGATCCTTCCCTCTGCTTTCCCAACACAGTCAACTCCGAACCTGAACTCTCTCTGAAGCCCAGGCATGGAGGCAACAGGGAAACCTTCAGAGACCTTCAAAGTGAAGGGGCCTCAAGTGAGGAAGGACGCATTAGCGGGGCCATTAGGAAGCTGTTAGGGGAGATCTGCTCCCCGCTGGCAGGAGGCGAAACCAAGCCTGCAGAACAAACCCGGGTCCAGGAGGGCAGAGCGGGGAGAGGAGCTGCACAGGGCTGCCTCGGGCGTGCAAAAGTTCACGGGGGAAAACACCCAACACACACACACACACTTAACAGAAAGGAGAAATTCTTAGCCTGCAGCAGTTGGTAGCATTATGTAAAATCCCAAGCCCACAAAAATATCATTTGGATGATAAAAAGTTAAATTTAGCTAAGTACAGAGTGACTAATACTACGAGGGAGGGGCAGCGCCCCCAGTTGCCTGGAGCTGATACAGCTGGCTTTTAGAAAACTTTTGACAAGTAACCAGGGCCTGGTGCGGCCCAGAATAACAAATTATGTAATAAGAGGCTCAGCCATTAGCAGTACAGAGCAGACGGCAGGCGCTGCGGCCGCCTGGAGGCAGGGGACCACTGGGGTCTGACTGCAGCTCCTCCCATAGCACCCGGCCTCTGGGAGCCCGGGAGATCCAGGGGCATCCGAGAGTGGGGATGCGTTAGCGTGAGTGGATCCACCTGCCTCTTTTGCAAAGAGCTTTTCTCAGAGTGGCTGTGCTGGATGTTTACCTTGGTGGCCCCTCGTGGGCCAGGGCCCTGGGAAGTTCCTATTCTTTGAATCCAGTCTGGCCCCATGTCCTGTATGGACCAACAGAACTGGGAGAACTGGGGAGACAGGGAGTTACACTGGAACAGAACCTTAAGGAAGGACTAGTTGAGATTCACTGAAGGCAGAGACTCCAGCAGATGTTAGCACAGTGTTCACAACAGCACTAGTAACAACAGCAGAAGGCAGGTCACCCTGTCAATGGGTGGATGGATGAGCAAAATGTGAGCTATACAAAGGAATAGCATACAGCCCTCAAAAGGAAGGACATCCCATCACATACGACAATATGGACGAGCCTTGAGGACAATATGTTGAGTGAGATCAACCAGACAAAAAGGACAAATACTCTCTGATTCCATTTATATAAGGCAGCCACAAGAGTCAGTCCAGAGAGATGGAAAGTAGAACGGTGGCTGCCAGGTGCTGGGGGAAGGAGGACGGGGAGTTAAGTGTTTAATGGGGATAAATTTTCAGTTTTGCAAGGTGGAAGGGATTCTGTGGATGGTGAGGATGGTTGCAACAATGTGAATGCACAGTGCCACAGATCTGTACACTTGAAAATGGTTAAAGCATGCACCTGAAGCTAACACAATGCTGTTTTTTTTTAATTAATTTATATTGGAGTATAATTGCTTTATAAGGTTGTATTAGATTCTACTGTACCGCAAAATGAAGCAGCTAAATGTATACAAATATTCCCTCTTTTTTTGGTCTTAATTCCCATTTAGGTCACCAGAGAGCACTGAATAGAGTTCCCTGTTCCATACAGTCTCATCAGTTACCTATTTTATACATCGTGTCTATAAGTGGATATGTGTATCAATCCCAACTATGCTTCAATTAAAGCAATGGTTAAAGTGATACATTTTACACTATATGTATTTCACTACAATAAAAAAAATTAGAGATTTTTTTTTTTAAAGAAGAGGATGGAGGAAAAGGAGGAGGCATGGATGTGTCTGTCCCCTGGGGGAGTGGGCAGCCATCATGTCAGAAGTCCAACTAGCTGGAGATCACTGAGCCAATCCAGCCATGGGGAGGGGTCACGCATAGAGGAACCAGTGCCTCAGCTGACAGTCAAGAGCCTATATCCATCCACCAGCCATGGGAGCTGGGTCATGGTGGAAATGCATCTTCCACCTTGAGTCAAGCCATCCCAGCTGACATCAGCGGAGCAGAGATGAGCCATCCCAGCAAGCCCTGCCCTAATTGCCACACCATCAGCAAATAAATGGTGCTTTCAGCCACTAAGTTGGGGGAGTCCTCTGCTGCAGCAGCAGAGCACTGACACAGCAGTCAAGCCCTCTAAGGGGTTTGGGGGAAATTTCTGTTATGAAGCTCTTTCACGCTCTCACAAATGAGTCACTGAGAGAAGTCAGAGCTTGAATGAGTCTGAGGAAAAGACTGGTTTTCCACCCCCCAAATCCCAGTGGAGTAAGCACTGACATTAAGCCCTGTGTTAAGATTCAAACAGCTGCTGGGAAGGCTGGAGGATTTCTCCAATGAGCCAATGGACTAATCAGGCCATTTATCAGCTGATCAACTCCACATTCTTTTTAAAAGTCATTCTTTTTAAGCCATAAAAAGAATGACTTTCAATGGTCCTGCCCAGAGCAGAGACTTGTACAGTGTGGACAGAGATATTGGTGGAATTTCCTGTGGTGGGGGTGGGTGGGTAGTGATCCCAGGTGTGGGGAGGCTGAGAACAGAGTTCTAGCTGGCTGACTCTAGGCAAGTCAGTTCCCCTCTCTGGGCCTCAGTTTCCCCAGCTATACGGTGAGAAGACTGACGTCTAAAAGGCCTTTCCAGGTATGGAGCAAAGGGACTCCTCCTACACTGTTGGTGGGAATGCAGATTGGTACAACCACTACGGGGAACAGTATGGAGGTTCCTTAAGAAACTAAAAACAGAGTTACCATATGATTCAGCAATTGCACTCCTGGGCATATATCCAGAGGAAGTCATAATTTTAAAAGATACATGTACCCCAACATTCACTGCAACGCTACTTACAATAGCCAAGATGTGGAAGCAACCTAAATATCCATTGACAGAGGAATGGATAAAGAATTTGATGGTTATTTTATACAATGGAATACTACTCAGCCATAAAAAGAATGAAATAATGTCATTTGCAACTACACGGCCGGACCTAGAGATTATCATACTAAAGTGAAGTAAGTCAGGCAGAGAGAGACAAATATCACATGATATCACTCATATGTGGAATCTAATTCTTTTTTTTTTTTTTTGGGAATCTAATTCTTTAAAAAATGACATAAGTGAACTTATTTACAAAACAGAAGTAGACTCACAGACTTCAAAAGCAAACTTATGGTTACCAAAGGGGAAACATGATGGGGAAGGATAAATTAGGAGCTTGGGATTAACATACACACAGTACTAAATATTAGACAGATAACTAACAAGGACCTAGTGTATAGCACAGGGAACTCTACTCAACACTCTGTAATCACCTATGTGGAAAAAGAATGTGAAAAAGAATGAATACACGTATATATACATACATATATATATATGTATAACTGAATCACTTTGCTGTACACCTGAAACTAACAGAACACTGTAAATCAACTATATTCCAATAATTTTTTTAAATTAATAATGAAGACCTCTCCATTCGGCTCCAACATTCAACACTGCAGTTTTGGCAGAAGGGAAAGCAACACTGAAATAGAATCCAAAACACTGAACAAAGTCTAATTACCTGTGTCTAGTTTACAGGGAGACACACACACTGGAATCTTCACCTCTGTCCTCTGGGAGCCGAAGCACTCTTATCTCTGTGTCCTTTGTGAATTTGTTTGTTCCTTCCACAACACTCCCTGTGGAAGTCCGGCTTGATCCAATTTCATCTTCTGAATTACACTTTAGCTCCCTGGATTCTTAGTGGGGCTGTGTGATTAGTTCTGTGAATAGAGGGATGTACACCACTCCCCCACCCCTAGGCCTGGCCCCTAAGACACCTCACATGATCCTCTATGCTGAGACTCCTAATTAAGGACAATCTACATGCAAATCCTTTGACTGTGTGGATCACAATAAACTGTGGAACATTCTGAAAGAGATGGGAATCCCAGACCACCTGACCTGCCTCTTGAGAAACCTGTATGCAGGTCAGGAAGCAACTGTTAGAATTGGACATGGAACAACAGACTGGTTCCAAATAGGAAAAGGTGTACGTCAAGGTTGTATATTGTCACCTTGCTTATTTAACTTATATGCAGAGTACATCATGAGGAACGCTGGGCTGGAAGAAGCACAAGCTGGAATCAAGATTGCTGGGAGAAATATCAATAACCTCAGATATGCAGATGACACTACCCTTATGGCAGAAAGTGAAGAGGAACTCAAAAGCCTCTTGATGAAAGTGAAAGAGGAGAGTGAAAAGGTTGGCTTGAAGCTCAACATTCAGAAAACGAAGATCATGGCATCTGGTCCCATCACTTCATGGGAAATAGATGGAAAAACAGTGGAAACAGTGTCAGACTTTGTTTTTTTGGGCTCCAAAATCACTGCAGATGCTGATTGCAGCCATGAAATTAAAAGACGCTTGCTCCTTGGAAGGAAAGTTATGACCAACCTTGATAGTATATTAAAAAGCAGAGATATTACTTTGCCAACCAAGGTCCGTCTAGTCAAGGCTATGGTTTTTCCCGTGGTCATGTATGGATGGGAGAGTTGGACTGTGAAGAAGGCTGACTGCCGAAGAATCGATGCTTTTGAACTGTGGTGTTGGAGAAGACTCTTAAGAGTCCCTTATACTGCAAGGAGATCCAACCAGTCCATTCTAGAGGAGATCAATCCTGGATGTTCATTGGAAGGACTGATGCTAAAGCTGAAACTGCAATACTTTGGCCACCTCATGCGACGAGCTGACTCACTGGAAAATACTCTGATGCTGGGAAAGGTTGGGGGCGGGAGGAGAAGGGGACGACAGAGAATGAGATGGCTGGATGGCATCACCGACTCTGTGGACATGAGTTTGAGTGAACTCCGGGAGTTGGTGATGGACAGGGAGGCCTGGCGTGCTGTGATTCATGGGGTCGCGGAGAGTCGGACACGACTGAGCGACTGAACTGAACTGAACTGACATGCAAATGAGTTGGGGAAAAAAAACTTAGCTGTGGACTTCCTAGTAGGCAAAGCAAAGAGGGCAACAGGCTGACCACAGAACTCTGTTAACCGAAAAACACTGCTCACGAAGAGAATCTCTGTCTTGGCCAAGAGCTCTGAGAGGAAGGCTCTCCAGGGTCTCTGGGTGAGGGAATCAGTGTCTGGGTAGGAGGGAGCAGGAGACCAGGCTTGTCCTGAAATCTGTCCCCTCCACGGCAGAGGGCCAGCTTTGGTGGTCCTCTTGTGGCCTGACTGGTGCGTTACTGCACGGAGTGTAATTCTTCATCCTCGTTAACGTTAATACCGCAGCAGCATGATAAATACGGAAAATATTTACATACCCGTACCACGGATGGGTTGTTTAGACCATCTGGCTACAGGATGCAGTAAGTATTGTCAAACACATGGCCTGTTTATAAAGGCTGTGCCTCAGCCCTGGGAGAGGCCGGGCTCCGGGGTTCAGGTGGCTTCCCTGGGCCTCATCTCCACCATACACTGGACCATGAGGAACTCGAGAGACCAACTCACAACTCGGCAGGCCTGGACTCACCATCAGCCTCAGGCCCCTGCCAGTTGGGAGAAGAGCCCTCAAACCCCGTCTTCTGCTCCCTCTGGGCAAGCACGTTTGATAACCTCGTGACACTTCTTTATTAAGGAACTCTTCAGGACTCAAGTGCTTCAGACAAGACTCACCTGGCCAGGACTTCTCGGGTGGTCCAGTGGTTAAGAATCTGCCTGCCAACGCAGGGGCCACAGGTTTGATGCCTGGTCCTGGAAGATCCCACATGTCTGGGGGCAACTGAGCCCACCCCCCGACAACTACTGAGCCTGTGCTTTAGAACACAATCACAACTACTGCACTGACATGCTGCCACTGCTGAAGCCCGTTAACCAGAGAGCCCCTGCTCCACAACAAGAGAAGCCACTGCAATGAGAAGCCCGAGCACCAAAACTGGAGAGCAGTCCCCGCTCACTGCTACTAGAGAAAGCACGCTTGCAGCAGCGAAGACCCAGCACAGCCAAAAGTAAATAAATCAATCAATCTTTAAAAAAAGAAAAAAGACTCACTCAGCAAGACCGCCCCAATCCACAGCCACCCTGGGAATGTCTCCAGGGAGCTCACAGGACTATGGGGAATTCTCAAGAGGCAAACAGCACAATTCGCTTGTGTCTGAAGCAGCTTCTGCCTGAGCTTCGTCTCGCTAGAGAGGCAGGAGACAAGGACGAGGTACCACCGCTCCTGAAGGATGGATGACGGTGAGCTTAAGCTTGCCTCAGGGAGAGTTTCTTCTGCTGAGTTCTGAGATCAGGCTGAATAATAGAGGTTTATTTCCTCCTGGGTGGACGTTAATTTTTTTCCCTTTCCTTCTTTTAAATTTCGGGAGTGGGGCGGGTTGCCTTATTAATTTTAGTAAGAGCCAAAAAGTTCCCTTTGGAGCTTGTTTTCACAGTAGCAATTTTCTTAATGGGACTCACGCGTTTGCCCGCCCACAGGAGGAGCCGTGTCAGCCTGGCCGTCACAGCGCCCCGTGAACACCTTCCTGACAACCGTGAGTCAAATGGAAACTCACCGCATTGGCTGCGTGGCCACCAGCTGGCCCGACACTCTGACAAGTGCTTTGGGGGGGGCACACCTGGAGGGAAGGTCAGCCGTGTTTCCGTCCACTATGAACTCACAACTTTAGGGTCTCTTTTTTTTAATTAATTTTTTTGATGTAGACCATTTAAAAAGTCTTTCTTGAACTTGTTATAATATTGCTTCTGTTCTATATTTTGGGTTTTGGGCCACAAAGCATGTGGGATTTTAGCTCCCTAAACAGGGACAGAACCTGCATCCTCTGCATTGGAAGGTCAAGTCTTAACCACTGGACCACCAGGAAGTATCTAGTCTCTTTTTTTTCCATTTTTTTTAAGCTTTTTATTTTGTATTGGAGTATAACTAGTTAACAGTGTTGTGACAGTTTCAGGGGAACAATGAAGGGACTGAGCCATACATATACACATATTCATTCTCCCCCAAGCTCCCCTCCCATCCAGGCTGCCTTGTAACATTGAGCAGAATTCCCTGTGCTATATAGAAGGTCCTTGCTGGTTAGTCACTTAAAATACATCAGTGTGGACTTGTCTGTCCCAAACTTCCTAACTATCCATTCCCCCCTTTCCCCCAGCAACCATAACTTTGTTCTCTAAGTCTATGAGTCTCTTTCTGTTTTGTAATTTCATTTGTATCATTTCTTTTTAGATTCCACATATAATGGATATCACATGATATTTCTCCTTCTCTGCCTGACCTACTTCACTCTTTAGAGTCTTCTTATAATGAACACCCTCGAAGATTTAAAATGCACCAACCAGAGCATTCAGGGCCTCAGGGAGCACACGGACTGGGTTCAAGTGCCAGCTGGCCACCCTGCCTCCTGGAATCTGGATTTGGACTGTGAAATGAGGGTTAGTGACACAGCAAGAAGCTGCTTCCTGCTCTGATAGTCATGAGCTGGTTCTGTAGTGACTGGGCAAGTTGGGGACTCTGTGGCCAAAGGACTGGCACTCTGTCCATGCAAACAGGGTGAGGACCACAAACCCCACATGTGGAGAGATGGAAAAAGTCAGAGCCTGAGGCCAGACACGGCCTGAGGCTCAGGGGTCTGCCACCGAGTCCCAGGAGAGCAAGCCCGCCTGCGCATTCCACATCCTCTAAAAGCACAGAGCCTGCCGGTACAGAGCTGGGACAACAGTTCTCACTGGTAACACACCAAGCGCCCCAGTGAGGCCGGGTGTCCGTGCAGAAGGCTCAGCGCATCTCTCGGAGGCATTTCTGATCCCTCGAACCCCAGCAGTGATGTCTGCTCAGACCCACCAAGGAGTTTCAGACTCCTGTTCCACTCACGGGCTTGCAGACAGAGCTGGGCAAAGGCTCTTTTTGCAAAGTGAGCTGCTGGGGACACGGACTTATGTGACAAAGACCACACCCAAGTCGCCACTTGCTTCGTTCTCACTGGGTTCAACAAACATCCAGGAACAGAACTTCCCTGGAGGTCCAGTGGGTAAGACTCTGTGCCTCCACCGCAGGGGGCACAGGTTCGATCCCTGGTGCAGAATGTGGCCAAAAAAAACCCTAAAGCATTTAACAGCAAGCCAGCAACAGGCTTCTTTTGTTTAAATGCAAAAATGTAAGAGGGCCAAGAGTGGGCCCAGCACCTCAGAACAGGGCTTGGCTTAGGGGGAGTGGATGAGCTCCAGGCCTCCCAAGTCAGAGTGAGGATCTTTTCCAGACCGAGGAGTCCCGGCCGGCCCAATCTGAGCCCCTATGTCTCCAGCTCTCAAGGCCTCCTGCCCTGGCTCCCACACCCCAGCGGACAGGCCAGCACTAGGCACCACCAGGCCCCCTCCAGTTCAAGGTGAAATGAGAACTGCATGGTCAATGGAGCAACCCATACTAAAAGCTCTGTTTATTCTCTTTTTATTCTTAGATTAGATCTTTCCTATTTCTTAGTGTCCTTTAGTTCACGAGAAGATGGCTACGGGGAATTATAGCTTTTCTGTGTGGTTAATTATTTATAACATAAATTTTAACATTTTTAAGCATTTTTAAGTGTGCAACGGCATTAAGCACATTCACAATGTTGGGCAACTAGCATCACCACCCGTTACCAGAACCTTCTCATCCCCACAAACAGAAACCCTATAATCATTCCAGGCCCCCTTTCCCCCAACCCCAGGTAATGTCCGTGAATGGTACCTCTTTAAAAATAATGTTCTTACTTGGCAACATCATCTTGTAATTTAAAAAATATATATATTTATTTGTTTATTTGTCTGCATCGCATCTTAGTTGTGGCATGCAAGGACTTTCGTTGCAGCGCATGGACTCTCTAGTTGTGGCACACAGGCTTAGTGGCCCCACGGCACATGGGATCCTAGTTCCCCGACCAGGGGGTCGAACCCTCATCCCCTGCCTTGCAAATTGGAGTCTTAACCCCTGAACCACCAGGAAAGTCCCTTATATTGTAATTTTAAAGCTCCTGGTGCTTCTCAGCTACCTGATGACAGATGAGTCGACAGAGGAGGGGCCTGGACAGCTTCTGTTCCCCACCCCCACCAGGAAGGAACCTTACAGGCCACAGTCTGCCTGGAGGATTCACAGGCTCCCCCCCTGCTGTGCTTGAGTGGACATCTAATGGGAGCCGGCTGGCCAGGAACTCTGCTAGACTTGCCCTTTGCGGTAGAAAGGCTCTCACCCAATTTTCTCCAGATTTTCATTTTACTTAAAAGCTCTTCCTTGCTTGGGGTTTTGAGGTTAAAAACCACTGTCTCTTGCTCCCACGCCATAAGTTGGAGTGTCAATTGGTCCTACCTTTATGGAGAGCAATTGAGCAGTAGCTACAGAAAATAAAAGGCAAACACTCCTTGACCTAGTAATTCTACTTCGGGAAAATTTTCTGCAGATTTGAAAGCCTATTTGCATCAAAACCTACAAACCAGGAGACTCACTGAGGCAGTTTGCTCTTCCTTGGTTACAATGCAAAACTCCATGGATGGGGAGTTGGTTTAAGAAATGATGATGCATCCAGTAGACAAATAACGAGCCCATCGTTAAAAAGCTCCAGGCATGGGACTTCCCTGGTGGTCCAGTGGTCAAGACCCTGAGCTTCCTTCCACTGCAGAGGGCACACTGGTCGGGGAACTAAGGTCTTGCAGGACGCAAGGGTGAGGCCAAAAAATAGAAGGAAAACAAAAAAGTCCCAGACAGCCTAAATGAACCAAGAGAGGAGGACCTCCAGATGTCTGAATTGTTAAGTCAAAACAGCAGGTGCATAGGGAGGCAGCCATTTGTGGTTTTCTGAAGTAATATACACTCATATATGCAGATCATCCTTCTGAAAGATACACGCACTGGGAGACTATAGGCAGGAAGCAAAGAAGACTTACATTTACCAGTAATCTCAGCCCTTTGACAGTGGGTACCAACTACTGAATATACTGTATTAATTATCCAAAAATATTTTTCATACCAAGTATGGTCTTTATTTATTATTTTGTTATTGGACTACTTTACTGTAACCTATGAATTTGTAAATTCTATAAATCAAGGAATGTATCTAATTTATCTTCTTTCTTCTCCTAGGTTTTTATGTTTAAGACGCACAGCATAATGACTTGATCTAGTTTATCTTTAACACCTTGCTAATGTCTGGTATAACATCACGTACAACTTTTCGTGTGTTTTAGTAATTTTTTGAAGACATGAAAGAATGAGTAAACAATGAGTGAAGAAAAGTAGTGGAGTGGCCTCCCTAGCGGTCCAAGGGGTAAGACTTTGCCTTCCACTGCAGGGGAGTGGGGTTGGGGAGCTTAGATCCCACATGTCTCGAGGCCAAAAAAACAAGACATAAAACAAGAAATATTGTAACAAACTCAATAAAGACTTTAAAAAATGGTCCACATCCAAAAAACTTAAAAAAAAAACATACTCCAATATAAAATTTAAAAAATGAAAGAAGAATTTATTTTAAAAAAAAGGATTGGGAAACTAAGTCATATTCTTTAAATACTAGAAAACCATGAGTCTTGAGTTGCCAGGGAAAGAAGAGATTGAGGGGAGGCAGGAAGTGACTGTGGAGATTGAGGTAGAAAAATCAGACTTGGTAATTTCAAAAGAAGATAAACACCACTGACAGGGCAGTAACACTGGTGTTAAAAGTTTAAGTGGGGACTTCTCTGGTGGTCCAGAGGCTAAGAGTCTGAGTTCCCAACGCAAGGCGCCAGGGTTTGATCCCCAGTCAGGGAACTAGACCAACCCCATGTACTGCAAATAAGACTTGGCAAAGTCAAATACATAAATAAATATTTTTTTAAAAAAACATTTAATTGAACATGAGTTTTTAAATTTTTAATTTTAATAACTATTTTAATTTTTTAAAAAAAGTCAACATTTAATGTTTCTTTTGGAACAGTAGAATGCCAAAAAAAAAAAAAAAAAGTAGGTAGTCCAAATGATTTTAAAGTACATTTTTTTGGAAACCACATTATGCTGCTGCTGCTGCTAAGTCACTTCAGTCATGTCCTACTCTGTGTGACCCCACAGACGGCAGCCCACCAGGCTCCCCCATCCCTGGGATTCTCCAGGCAAGAACACTGGAGTGGGTTGCCATTTCCTTCTCCAATGCATTAAAGTGAAAAGTGAAAGTGAAGTCGCTCAGTTGCGTCCGACTCTTAGCGACCCCATGGACTGTAGCCCACCAGGCTCCTCCATCCATGGGATTTTCCAGGCAAGAGTACTGGAGTGGGGTGCCATTGCCTTCTCCGAAACCACATTATATCTACCTTTTAATCCTGGGAACCACTAAAGAATTGGAAAGGATATCAAAAAACCATCCCTCTCCAGTGAGCTGGTTCTCAGGTTTGAGAGCTCTCAAGGGATCAGTGCATACCTACCAAGCTTGGAAGCACTTGCCCGGGATCCTCCATGATCCAGTCTGCAGGCCAGCAGCAACCCTGACCATTGAGATGTGGGCTGACCAGCAAGGTCCCTAGGCTTCAAGGAATAAACTTCCACAAAGCCCGAGGCCCTCAGTCCTCGGAAAGTTACGCTCGCTCCCTTGGCCACTCAAACAAACAACTGTGGCTAAAATAAGGCAAAAGATTAACAGTGGCAAAACCACACTGAGGAGAGGAAAGGAAAAGAAACAGGGAGGAGGGAAGGCTACCGTAAAAGGAACCGAGAGAGCCCGGGGTTCAGTCAGAGGGCCGTCTGGCAGGCGTGTCTCCACCCGGCTCTTCCAAGGCCCCCCAGGACAGCCGGGTTCGTGACACCCGAAGTTCATCTGCATCTCGGTAGCTCCGGCCAGTTGGATGACTCACCCATCCCTGAAAGACTGAGTGATACCGACGGCTCGCTGTTTATTCAGAGAGAAACAAGAAATGCCTTGGAGAAAGAGCAGGATCATCACCAGGGAAACATGAAGGGTGCCTCAGTCCCCAACAAACTGGTCCATTCAGGGTCCTTGAGCTGGTTTATTTAGTTTTATTCGTTCATTTATGGGTGTGCTGGGTCTTCATTGCAGTGCTCAGGCTTCTCATTGCAGTGGCTTCTCTTGTTAGGGAGTGCGGGTTCTAAAGCACGGGCTTTCTCCAGTTGCAGCAAGTGAGGGTTACTCTTCATTGCTGTGCGCGGGCTTCTCATTGCACTGGCTTCTCTTGTTATGGAGCACGGGTTCTAAAGCATGGGCTTCAGTAGCTGTGGTACATGGGCTTAGTTGCTCCACAGCATGTGGAATCTTCCTGGACCAGGGATTGAACCGGTGTCCCCTGCGTTGGCAGAATTCTTAACCATTAGTCCACTAGGGAAGACGTCATCTTTTTTTTTTTTTTTAACTTGGCCACCATACCATTTAGATACATCTAAATATTGTATCTGCTTTGAACCCCTAAACTGTATCCATCTTGAAACATCAATTTTGCAACCTTGTTTCTCAGTGTTCTGTTCTGCATCTTTCCTAGCCCATAGCACTGGCTTCACTCTGAAGTGATTTAGTGAAGAGGTTCTTGGCTGTCTTGCAACTAACATCAAGGGAATTCCGCTTAGAGCAGCGTTTTTAAATGCTTGGCCTCCAGATCTCTTTTGGACACATTCTCCAGTAGCAGTCTGCACTTCTTAAACACAACTTGGAAAATGCTGTAGAGTGTTTCACTCTTAAGGATTAAGTTGCTACTGATTAGAGATGCTCTTTGTCAAGCTGAAATCTATTCCTAACCTTTAATTGTTATGCTTTTAAGAGCAATGGGTGTTGAACTTGATCAAATGCTTTTCTGACATCTACTGAAAGCATCTAAGTTCTTTTTCTTCCTCTTCTTTTTTTTTTCCTTTTGGTAGATTTCCTCATCTTTAATCATCTGGAAGGACTGATGTTAAAGCTGAAACTGCAATACTTTGGCCACCTCATGCGACAAGTTGACTCACTGGAAAAGACTCTGATGCTGGGAAAGGTTGGGGGCGGGAGGAGAAGGGGACGACCGAGAATGAGATGGCTGGATGGCATCACCGACTCTGTGGACATGAGTTTGAGTGACCTCCAGGAGTTGGTGATGGATAGGGAGGCCTGGCGTGCTGTGATTCATGGGGTCGCGGAGAGTTGGACACGGCTGAGCGACTGAACTGAACTGAATCATCTGCTTATAACTTTAAGTCTGGTCAACAACCCAGTGTACCGACCCCTGTGCCAGGAGCCACAATAGGGCAGCAAATAGCTCTTGCATACAGAGGGAAGTGGGGGTACAGAACATGGAAAACACACACACAGCTGAACAGCACGCTAGCATTTGTGAATTTGTGTATCACACAAAAGTCACAGTGAGAACCCAAGGAACCACATGAGTCATGGAGGCCTTCCTGTAGGAGGTGACAGAGGGTATTTAGAGACAGGCTGGAAATAAGGGTATCTGGATTTGAGTCTTGCCCCCCATGGAGCCCAAGAGCATGATTTCCTGGCCTCTAATATTGTCAGCAACAAAACAGAAATAATCATAGACCACAAGACCTTCAGAGGCATCCAGGTTAGCCTCCTTCATTTGCAAACAATTCCGTTCCGTTCCGACGCTCAGTCGTGTCCGACTCTTTGCGACCCTGTGGACTGTAGCCTACCAGGCTTCTCCGTCCATGGGATTCTCCAGGCAAGAATACTGGAGTGGGTTACCATTTCCCTCTCCAGGGGATCTTCCCGACCCAGGGATCGAACCCGGGTCTCCCGCATTGGAGGCAGACACTTTAACCTCTGAGCCACCAGGGAAGCCCAATAGAGGCAGAGAATCAAAGGGAAGTGATTTGTTCAAGATCATCGAGCCATCCCTACTGTTTAATCTTGGTTCCGAGGGGAGGGGGAGAGAAACAAAGACAACTTGGAGATCTTGGGCAGAAAGGAAGCAGAGAACACCTGGTGTGTCGTGACCCTTCCCCTGTAATAAACATTATTGTTGTCACCTTGAAAGCGGGCTGAGTCAGGAGGCAGCCTGTGTGCTGGATTCAGGGTGCAGAGGTCAGCGGTCAGAGGAGCCTGGCCGGAAAGAGGGGAAGATCCTGGAGCAGCCCCTGCAGCAGCCCCAGGTCTCCTGCATCAACACACCTGCGCAGACGTACATGGATGGCTTTTCAATCATTCATTCACTCCCCTATTCATTCAGCAAGTATAGAGACCACACTGAAGTGTGTCCCCCAAGTGCACGTCCTCCTTGGAACCTCAAAACTTGAACTTATGTGGAAATATGATCTTTGCAGGTGTAATTAGGTGAAGTCAAACTGGGTTGGGGGCGGGGGCCTGGATCCAGTATGGCTGATGTCTTTTTTTTGGCTGCCCTGGGTCTTCATTGCTATGGGGGCTTTCTCTGGTTGTGGCGAGCATGGGCTACTTTTCGTTGTGATATGCAGGTTTCTCATTGCAGTTGTTTATCTTGTTGCAGAGCACAGGCTCCAGGGTGTGCAGGCTCAATATCTGTGGCACACTGCCTGGCTTAGTTGCCCTGTAGCATGTGAGATCTTCCTGGACCAGGGATTGAACCTGTGCCCCCTGCATTGGCAGGTGGATTCTTAACTACTGGACCTCCAGGGAAGTCCCTGATTGGTGTTCTCATACAAAGAGGAGAAGAGATACATAAACAGATGCACACAGAGGGAAAACAAGCACATGAAGACAGAGGCAGAGACGGCAGGGAGGCAGGGATACATCTATAGGCCAAGGACAGCTGAGGATGGCCAGCCACCACCATGAGCGAGGGATGTGTAAGACTCTCCCCTCAAGCCTCCAGGAGCAAGCAATCCGAAATTTGGACGTGTGGTCTCCTGAACCAAGAAAGAATAACTCCTCTTGTTTTAAGCCACCCAGTTTGTGGTGCTTGGTTACACAGCCCCAGGAGCCCCAGAGCTTGCCCTGTGGAACCTGATACTGGGAGGGAGAGGGGGTGTTTGACTGGAATCCTTCAAACCACATTATCCCCATCAGCAGGCTGGTCCCCCCATCCATAGGCTGTGACCGAGCATCCCAGCCTCCCCGGGCCAGACACAGAAAGCCAAGTGCTCCTGAAGCTGTGAGGCCCCAGGTACCATTCAACATGCTTCACACTCATTGTCCTCTAACTGCCATACGCATGTGCTCAGTTGCTCAGTCGTGTCTGACTCTGCAACCCCATAGACTGTAGCCCGCCAGGCGCCTCTGTCCTTGGCATTCTCCGGGCAAGAATACTGGAGTAGGTCGCCATTTCCTTCTCCAGGGGATCTTCCTGACCCAGGAATCAAACCCACGTCTCCTGACTGGCAGGCAGACTCTTTAAAGCCCACTTTAAAAGTCAGTTTCAGCCAAAAGGCAGTTGAGGACACAGCAAATCTGAGAGAGCAGCCCGTGCCAGAACCATACTCCAAATCTAGACTGTCTGCATGGGGTGGGGGGGACACATTATTTTGCACACCCACTTCCCAGCTCCCCTAGAGCTGTAGCACCTGCCCCGGGCAGGCCTGTCTCCCACTCATTTGCAGCTGTGGGGACCCCAGGCAGTTGGCATCTGGTCTTTGAAAAGGTATTTATCTTTCCACTCCCTGAGAGCAAGCGAGAGCCATAAAAGGCCATGCCCAATGTCAGGAGCACAAGTGTTTCATAGAGACAGATATCGTTCACATATGGCGACCAGGCCTGGTCACTAATGGACAGGGACGCCTCCCCCAGGAGCGTGAGAGCCCAGGATGCAGACATACTGCTGAGCTGCAGGCCTTGGCCAGGCCACAGGTGTGGACATCTCCCAGTGCCTGGACCAGGCCAGGTACTCCACAAACAAAAACAAGATGTGAGCCATCACAAGGCCCACTTGAGGTTCTAGCACAAGCCTGAGACTTCTGTTTGGGCACCATCTTAATTTTTTTTTGGCCATGGGGCATGTGGGATCTTAGTTCTCTGACTAGGGATGTAACCCATGCAGTGGAAGCATAGAATCTTAACCACTGGACTGCCAGGGAAGCCCTCCATTTTAATCATTTTAAAGTGCACAATTCAGTGGCATTGAGGATATTCCCAGCATTGTGCAATCACCATGGTTATTTCCAGAATATTTTCATCACCTCAAACAGAAGCTCTGTCCCCTCTAACTCCCACCCCCAGCCCCCGGTAAGTACTGTTCTCCTTTCTGTCTCTGAATTTGCTATCCTCGGCACCTCAGACAAGTGGAATCACACAATATTGTCCTTCTGTGTCTGGCTTCTTTCTCTTAGCATCATGTTTTCAAGGTTCATTCATGTGGTAGCCTGTGTCAGTGCTTTATTCCTTTTTTGGCCACGTAATATTCCATCGTGTGGCTATACCACACCGTTTCTTTTATCGATTTATCAGCTGATGCAATGGTTGTTTTCAACTTCTGGCTATTGTGAATAATACTGCTAAGAACGTGGGTGTATAAGTACCTGTTTGGTTCCCTGCTTTCAATGTTTTGGAGTAGAATAACCCAGGAGTAGAATTCTAGTAACATTGTTTTGTATGTGTAGCCCACATTCTATTAGCCCATTCATCAGTTGGTAACCAGACAGAGGAACCAGAGACCAAATCACCAACATCCGCTGGATCATCAAGAAAGCAAGAGAATTCCAAAAAAACGTCTACTTCTGCTTTATTGACTACACCAAAGCCTTTGACTGTGTGGATCACAACAAACTGTGGGAAATTCTCAAAGAGATGGGAATACCAGACCACCTTACCTGCCTCCTGAGAAATCTGTATGCAGGTCAAGAAGCAACAGTTAGAACTGGACATGGATCAATAGATCGGTTTCAAACCAGGAAAAGAGTACGTCAAGGCTGTATATCGTCACCGTGCTTATTTAACTTATATGCAGAGTACATCATGCAAAATGCTAGGCTGGATGAAGCACAAGCTAGAATCAAGACTGCTGAGAGAAATATCAATAACCTCAGATATGCAGATGACACCACCCTTATGGCAGAAAGTGAAGAAGAACTAAAGAGCCTCTTGATGAAAGTCAAAGAGGAGAGTGAAAAAGTTGGCTTAAAACTCAACATTCAGAAAACTAAGATCATGACATCCGGTCCCATCACTTCATGGCAATTAGATGGGGAAGCAATGGAAACAGTGAGAGACTATTTTTTGGGGGCCCCCAAATCACTGCAGCCATAAAATTAACATTTCATGAAATTTAAATTTCATGACTGCGGCCATGAAATTAAAAGACACTTGCTCCTTGGAAAAAGCAGAGACATTATTTTGCCAACAAAGTTCTGTCTAGTGAAGGCTACGGTTTTTCCATTCCTCATGTATGGATGTGAGAATTGGACTATAAAGAAAGCTGAGCACCGAAGAACTGATGCTTTTGAACTGTGGTGTTGGAGAAGACTCTTGAGATTCCCTTAGATTGTAAGGAGATCCAATCAATCCAGCCTAAATGAAATCAGTCCTGAATATTCAATGGAAGGACTGATGCTGAAGCTGAAACTCCAATACTTTGGCCAACTGATGTGAAGAGTTGACTCACTGGAAAAGACCTTGATACTGGGAAAGACTGAAGGCAGGAAGAGAAGGGGACAACAGAGGATGAGATGGTTGGATGGCATCACTGACTCAATGGACATGAGTTTGAGCAAGCTCTGGGAGCTGGTAAAGGACAAGGAAGCCTGGCATACTGCTGTCCATGGGGTCGCAAAGAGTCAGACACGACTGAGTGACTGAACTGAACTGAACCTGGTGTTGCTGCTTTCCTTTTTGCTCTTTGGCCATGCCACTCGTGGGATCTTAGTTCCCCAACTAGGGATGGAACCCAGGCTCTTGGCAGTGAAAGTGTGGAGTCCAAACACT
This sequence comes from Moschus berezovskii, assembly GCF_049115385.1. NCBI lineage: Eukaryota > Metazoa > Chordata > Mammalia > Artiodactyla > Moschidae > Moschus > Moschus berezovskii. The sequence goes on along the minus strand of NC_142478.1, from coordinate 55,596,082 downwards.
GAATCACTAGGGAATCCCCAGTAACGCTATGTTTAATCATGTAAAGAACCACTAAACTGCTTTCCACAGTGGCTGCACCACTCTTCATCCCACCAGCAGGGGACAGGGATTCCCGTTTTTCCACATCCTCATCAACACTTGGTATTTTCCACTTTGGGAGACTAGTCAAGCCTGAGATGTCAGAAGAAGGGAAGAGACAAGCGTGCCCGGGGCCCTGGACATGGCCTGCTGGCGTCTGTGCACTTCAGCCTGCTGTCTCTGCGGGGCTGCACGGGTACAGGCAGAGAGTCGAGAGAATTCAGTTCTAGTTCCAGCACAGGTGCTTGTGGCTGTGTGACGCTGGACACAGACTTTAACCACTGTGAGCCTTAGTCACGTCCTCTGTGGGAACTGAGCTAATGCCCCAGGTGTCGCTTCCCACAGGAGGTGGGGCTGTGAATCTGTGAGAGCAACCGAAGGAAGAGTATTTTCAGAAACTCTACAGGGGGACACAGAGGTGGTAGAAAGAGGGGGGTGGGGTTAGCCTCCCTTGATAGATCGTTTCTGATCGTGTATGGAGAGGACCAGAATACGTTTCCTTCAACCTCCTCTTTGTCTGCCTATTCAAAAAAGTTTTTTGTTGTAATTAATTAATTACGTTTTGGGGGCTCTGGGTCTTCGGTGCAGCATGCAGGCTGTCTCCAGTTGTGGAGAGCGGGGGATACTCTCTAGTTGCGGTGCTTGGGCTGCTCATTCCAGTGGCTCCTCTTGTTTCGGAGCTTGAGGGCTTCAGTAGTTGCCGCACCGGGGCTCTAAAGCACAGGCTCAGCAGCCGCAGCACACGGGCTTCGTCGCCCCTCAGCATGTGGGAGCTTCCCGGACCAGGGACTGAAACTGCATCCCCTGCACTGACAGGCAGACGCTTCACCATTGGACCACTAGGGAAGTCCTCTTTCTCTGCCTTTGAATGGAGAAGCCAAAACATGGGGAAAAGTAGAAAGACAAAGAGGGAGTAGGAAGAACGCTAGGTGACCGACTGAGGGCAACCTTGCATCAGAATAATTACTGGGCACAGACACACACCCCAGTGTACAGACACACACACATACACTGACAGCTCTTGAGTCACATCATGGATTCAAAGTTTGTCTGAATCTCTATGTCACCAGATCAAGAGAAGCACACAGAGAGCAGGAATTAACAACCCAAATTTTCAGGGGAGGAAATGAAGGCCCAGGGAAGTAGGGTCACACACAGTCCAGTCCAAGTGGGGCCTCTGGACGCTAGTGCAGCTCAGCCAAAGCACCAGACAGCCATGGACACCGAGCTCCTCGCAGGGCCTGGGCCCATGGCTAGTTCTTCCAAAGCAGCAGCAGCATCTGTCTGTCTGTGTCTGTCTGTCTCTCTCTCACACACACACCCAGTGACTGAGGTCTCCACCGAGCAGCCAAGGCTACATTCCGGGAAAGAAACAGGACCCTTTTTCCTCTCACCAGCAGGAAAAGCACAGAGCCTCGTGGGCCCCCAGCCGGCATCTCCATAGTGACAGAATCACAGAGGCTGCAGGGCTAAAAATAAAGCTTCCACTTTCTGAAACCCCCGTCTGCTCAGCTCCAGCTGCACGAGGGCTTGGTGATGCTCTGTGGCCAACACCTAAACAGCGAAGAGGGGCCCTCTGCCCTGAGGACGGGGAATACACACCCAGGACACCAGGAACAAAACACCATCTGTGTTCCCACGAAAGAGTTCCCAAAGGTTGTCACCCACGGGCTCCGGGACAAAAGGGCTCCACGTGGGTCATGACAGCAAGCAAAAGGCACCCCAGCTTCCATCATGCACAAACGTCCCCACACACGCACAAGCAACCCATTCACAGCAGCCCTTGGGAGGCACCTCTTAAGCCTTGAAAGTAAGAAGTGTTCCTTTTCCAGAAGTACCAAGGGTTTGCAAGTTTTCCCACTTAAAAAAAGAAAAAAAAAAAGATTTCAAAATGCTTAGCTCCCCAGGCAGGCTCTCAAAAACCTACTTCACTGCAAAAATGGGTGCAGTGTATGGTAAATGGTCTAAAACAGCCATTTTGCCAAGGGCTTCCCTGGTGGCTCAAAGGGCTTCCCCGATAGCTCAGTTGATAAAAAAAAAAAAAAAAAAAAAACTGCCTGCAATGCAGGAGACCCTGATTTGATTCCCAAGTCGGCAAAATCCAAAATCCGCTGGAGAAGGGATAAGCTACTCACTCCAGTATTCTTGGGCTTCCCTGGTGGCTCAACTGATAAAGAATCCGCCTACAATGTGGGAGACCTGGGTTTGATCCCTGGGTTGGGAAGATCCCCTAGAGAAAGGAAAGGCTACCCACTCCAGTATTCTGGCCTGGAGAATCCCACAGACTGTAGAGTCTATGGGGTTGCAAAGAGTCAGACACAACTGAGCGACTTTCACTCTAACTTTCCCTGGTGGCTCAATGGTGAAGAATCCACCTGTCAGTGCAAGAGACGTGGGTTCAATCCCTGGGTTGGGAAGATCCTCGGGAGAAGGAAATGGCAACCCACTCTAGTATTCTTGCCTGGGAAGTCCCACGGACAGAGGAGCCTGGCAGGCTACAGTCCATGGGGTCAAGAAGAGTTGGATGCGACTGTGCACACACACAGATGGATTTTTTTCAGAGCCAGACTGCCTGGATTTGAATGTAACAGCCATGCGCCCTTGGGGTAGCCAGCTCTCTGCTTTGGGCCTCGGTTTTCTCATCTGCACAATGGGGTTAACTGCAGGGTGCCATTGAGGACCAGGTGTAGACTAGGTGCTTCAAGAGCTCAGTTATTCAGCTGCCTGGGGGTCCTGTTCTTGGTGGGTCAGCCTGAGAACCTGCTAGCAAGTGGACATTCCAACTGAGAGCAGCTTTTCAAGGGGCCAGCTGTGCATCAGCTGGAAACTCCCCATCTTAGCCAGCACTTTGCACACACTGAAACCCCGCCCGGCCAACTCTCCATCTACATGACCTTCTCCAAATCAACCCTCAGCCTCGGCTTATCTTCTAAATAATCTATAACATGGATCACAACGAACGATTTCCAGTATGATTATTAACTATATTACGGCTCATTTTAAACGGCCTTAAAATTCTCAAATAGCGCACAATGAATGCAACTCCTCATTAGTCACGCAGCCCTGAGTTAATAATTAAGCAGCCTTAATTGGTGGATGTGGAAAGGCATGGTGCAGCTTCCTAGGCACCACTGCACATGGAACCAGCCCAGCCCTATAATGGATTTCCTAAGTCAGCTCACAGAGCTAATTCACATCAAAAGTTAATTAGCCTAATGAAGGCAAGTACGACTTAGTGACTTCCAGCCTGATTCTGCTCTGACTCAGCCACCCCAGGAGGCTGCCAATGCCATCCTCCTGGCTTCGATTTCCTGGAGCTCCAAGGAAGGGGCCCTGGGGACGGTGCTTCGGGGAACCATGTGTTCCTGGCTCCCCGACTGCGATCAGCTGGGAGTCAGCGAGCACTCAGAAGGCCACAGAAAGGCAGGATGCACGTCCTTGTGGAGTTCGTTCTGGAATCTCTGCAAGGAAGGGAACTTTCCAGCGAGTGGAAGTCATAGGTGAGCCCCAGCGAGGCAGAGGGCCAGGCACCACCAACCTTCATAACCTGTGACTGGTGAAGACCAGGACTGTCCCCTGTCCCTGACCAGGAAGATTGCAGCTCACGTATGCAGGGCAGCTGACAATCCACAAAACTCCCCTCTCATTCAGACTCTAGCTGGGTCCTCCCCTGGGAGGGAGCATCCCTGGATGGATACAGAAACCAAGGCCCAGAAAGTCGTGATCATTAAAGGCCACTCATCTTGGAAATGGTACAACTCAGACCTTCCAGACCCCCAGGCCCTCCTGGTCCAGCCGTCTTTCACTGTTCCTTGTTCAGGGGAAGCCAAATTCAACATTTCCCTGGCCCAGAAACAGCCCAAGAGTCCATCAACAGAAAAACAAAAGGTGGTCTGTCTATACAGTGGAATGTTACTCGGCCAAGAGAAGAAGGAAATTCTGACACGAGCTACAACGCAGGTGAATCTGAAGGACATTATGCTCAGTGAAACAAACCAGACCACAAAAGGACGAATACTGTATGATTCCACTTATTCGAGGCACCCAGAGAAAATTCACAGAAACAGAAAGCCCAGTGGTGGGTGCCAAGGGCTGGAGGGAAGAGAAAGTTGCCGTTTACCGGGGACAGAGTTGCAGTTTGGGAAGAGGAAGAAGTTGTGGACAGGGATGGGGGTGACGGTTGCACAATAGGATGAATACACTTAATGCCACAGGACTGTTTGCGGAAAAATGGTCACGGTGGTAAATTTGACATTCTGTGTATTTTACCACTCACACACAAAGAAATGAAGTACTGATACCTGCCACCGCATGGCTAGACCTTGAAAACATTATGTTACACGAAAGAAGACAAGACCAAAGGTCACACAGTATAAGATTCCATTCATTGGGTGGCCAAAAAGTCTGCTTGCGTTTTTCTGTAACATCGTATGGAAAAAAACCAAACGGATATTTTTTGTCCAACCTAATATTTGAAATAATCGGAACAGATAAATCTATAGAGGCAGAAAATAGAAGAGTGGTGGCCACAAGCCAGGGGAGGAGACAGAAGGGAGGATGACTGCTGATGGGTGTGGGGCCTCCTTTCGGGGTGCTGAGAATACTCTAGAATGAGACAGAGGCGGTGGTCAAACAGCACTGCAAACATAGCAGGTGACAATGAACTGCACATTTAGAAGTGGTCAGTTCTCTGTTACATGAATTCCACTACAAATTTTTAAGAAAGTCATGAAACAAAATCCCCCATTCTCTCCTTCTGCACCCATCTGCCTTCCCCCTTCCTGCATCCACACCCTCACCCAGTGCTCTCATTTTCTGCTGGGCATGTGTCCAGCGGCCGTTCCTGGCCCTTTCATGCGCTGCACACCCTGGAACCTCCATTTGCCCTCTGCATCCAGCCTGAGCACAGGCAGAGGCTTGGAATCCTCCTGAGTGCGTGTCCTTCCGAGCAGGTTGGATTCTAGAGAGAGCAGGAGAAATCTGGAAGGCAGCCTCCTGGGAGAGCAGGTGGGCCAGACCTCCTTCCCCAAGTTTCCTCCCGTCAGAGTCTTTGTTAAACCCTCTTCTTGGACTTCTCTGCTGGTCCAGGGGTTAAGAATCCTCCTGCCAAAGTAGGGGACAAGGGTTCCATCCCTGATCCGGGAAGATCCCATGGGCCTCACGGCAACTGAGCCCAGGCTCTGCAACCAGTGAGCCCAAGCACCTAGAGACTGTGCTCCGCACAAGCGAAGCCACCGCAATGAGAAGCTGGTGCGCAGCAACAAAGATCCAGCATGACCCCAAATAAAACTTAATTAATAATAAAATCCTCTTCCAAGTTCAGAACCAGGCAAGGTGCTCCAGGAAGCCAAAAAGGCATACCTCGGCCCTGCCCCTGGGAGCAGTGCTGGCTGGGACGCTTGGACCCTAGGAGCCACCTGGAGAGGATGACAGTCCTAGAGTGGCCTACACAGTGTGGAGGGCCCCAAGGAAAAGCAGACCCTCTAACTCTTGCCCATCGGACCCCGGCCTGAGCTAGAGAATCCCACGGGGACCCACCTGCATCTCTTCTCTGCCTAGCGGCCACTGGGCCTTCTGCTCTCCCAGCTTGAGGGGACCCCAAGACAGAAGGCAGGCGATTGCAGTGCTGGTGGGAGACACAAAGCGCTGGCCTCTGCCTCCTCCCCTCCCTGCTGCTGGGTCTTCTCTAATGAGGGAGAGAAAGGGCAAAAGGGGGGCAGAAAGAGGGGAGAAACCCAGAACAAACTGACCCACCGCCGCTGAGAACCCAGAGCAGATGGTGAGCAGGGCCCACCCACCCTGGTGGACGAGGCCCCATCCACTCTGATCTGTGCCCTTTAAAAGTGCACCTGCCCCGCCCCCCCACACACACACACGGGCATCCTAATACAGCCGGTCTGAAAGCTGCTCTCACTTCAGGGAAGGGAAAGGCACCACTTCCCAGGACCTCAAAGACACACAACAACCCACAGGGCCTCTGACCACAGCCTCCTGAGTGTGTGGCTACAAGACTCGACAACTGGGAGCCCAGGGGGCCCCCAAGTCATGCCCATGCGGTGATCCCAGAGCACACTGCCCTATCTCAGGAATCTATGATAAATCCTGCTCTACATCCATGGTGCCTTTGGGCCTCTTTGAAGAACAAAAGCTACAGGACAAGAGAAATTCTGTTTTCTTCTCTGGGTAAAAAGAAAAGAAACAAAAATCTCACATAAACCTAAACTGAAAACTTCTGGGCACTGTTCAGACTGAACTGCATCAGGAAATACTCATGGAATTTTTGTTGTTGTATGGATCTTAGCTCCCCAACCAGGGATTGAACCCCAGGTCTCAGCAGGGAAAGCCATGAGTCCTAACCAATGGACCATCAGGCAACTCCCCTGATGGATTTATAAACAACAACATAACAGCATGGTGTGGGTCATGTAAGGAACACAACAGCATGAACTTGAAGAATCAAGGACCCTGGTTAGGACAAGAATCCTGGCCAGCTGTTAACTTGCTCTATGGTTGGCCCAAATCATGCCCTCCCTGAGCTGTACTGTGTGTGAAACGTGATAGCTGCAAGCACTGGACGCCAAATCAAGACCTCTTCTAGCCTCAGTTTCCCTACCTGCAAAATGGGCACAGCAGCATTTCTGGGTGTCAAGTGAAAAACAACAGGCAGAAGCTCTCTGGGCCATGGAAGGTGCTACCCAAAACATGGATGAATGAGAAGGGACATTTCCCTCTGGATCTCTAGCCACTGCCTCTCCCCAAATGGTCATCAGTTGGTCCTGAGTTACCTCCTGGCCACTGTACTGGGCACGGGGGACTCAAAGTCAAATAAGCCCAGGACCGTGAGCCTGCAGAGCAGCTAGGCTTGACTGGGGGATCCCCATTGTCTGGAGAGGGAAGAGTTGCCTTCTCCATGGGCAGGAATCTCAGGATCCAGAAAAGTCCACTATGAAGCATCAACCTGTCTGGTTATGTGATGGGTACCTTTATCAGCCTAAACCCTCCAAACACCATTCCTGTAGCTCTCAGGCCACCAAGACAAACTCAAGTGAACCAAACATCCCAGATTTCACAAGTCCGTCTCCCTCCAGTTCACAACCGCGTCTTGAGTGTCAAGTCTGCTCCCCATCCAGTCTGGGGTAGTAAGGTTTCAGGCAAATGGAAAGTCATTCCTCCTGAAAGATCAAACCCATGGATTTGTTTTTTTTCCCAACACTCCTTCCACTCGCCTATTCTCTTAAGATGCTGAATTCCTCTTTTCCCCTGCTGCTGCAAAGTCAGACAGCACATTCCTCAGGAAAGGGGACAGTCAGCCAGGAAAAATAACAAGGTAAAAAGAGACAGCAACGGGTGTGATCGGCGCTCTAAACCTTGGTACCTAAGGAGTGAAAGGCAGGCTGCGCTGGCCAGCTCTCATCGCCACAAGCTCACGACACTCGGTGAGTCATCGAGGCTAAGACCCGAAATAAAACCAGTGGCTTGGGAGCTCAGCTGAATACTGATGGAGGGATATGTTCCCTGCCTCCCCTAGCTACTCCTGGTGGCAAAAGCTCAGGCTGCATGGCCCCCAAGTATAAAAATTAATGAGCTCCTTTCCATACTGGGTTAATGCAAATCATGCTCTGGATCAATTAAATCGGCCACTTCAGAACTTTGCTTGGCTGTGTTGGGAAATGTCACAGGCGTGGGGGGAAAAAATGAGGTCTTAAGTTATGCATGTCCATCTGATGGCTCAACAAGGGGGAGTGCTTTCAGAACTCTGGAAGCTTTTGTTATTAATGGTGTTTTAGTGCTGGGTTCTTAAACACATCAAACAAATTTCCTTCAAACTGGTAGTTACGGACTGCCACGGGGAAGGCTGCAGGCCTCCCACCTCCCAGATGGCTCAACCACAATGAACGCGTGGCCTGTCAGATGCACAACACTGACGAACTAATTGAAATATGCTGCAGGAAGCCAACCCCAAATAAATGTGAAATAGTGGCTTCCTTACGCCAGAGCCCGCCTGCCGAATGGCCTCCCTGGCTGGCCCATCGTACCGACTGAGCGGTCCCCTGGCTCCGAGAGTGCCGCTTCTGTGTGGTTTTCAATGGACTAAAATGTCTTTTTTTTCCCCCATTGTGATTACCCGAGAAGGAAAAATTCTAATTGCAGAAAATGTTTGGTTTTCCTCCTTCTAATGGGAAAAAAAAAAAAACCCAGCAAGTGGAAAGTCAACTCTCACCAAGTGCCCAGAAAAGCAATTGTTGGCCCCTCAGGCAGGATGGAGGGGAGAAATGGACCTGCGGGCGATAAAGAGGCCTTAACCAGCCTCCAGAACTGCGGGCAGCCCTGTGCGGATGGATGCTGGTCCCTATTGGAACTGGGAATGGCCACCCTAACGTCCATCCCCGGCCCTTCAAGGTGGGTTTTCAAGGGGCCGTAAAGAGACAGCAGATGGACAGCCCATCTTCCACCTGCTTCACACAGGGCACTGGCGCCTGGTGGGCTCTCCGTGGGGCCTCACTCCTCGGTAGACCACAGCCAGGTGAGGCCAGGAGGCCACAGGGCCTGACTCGGTCCGGCAGGGCCGCAGCGGGAGGTAGCTCTTGCCCTGACTCACAGCACAGCAGTTGAGTCAGCCAGGCCCTACGGATACCTGGGGGGTAGTCCCCGGCTGCTAAAAGAGAAAATTCCATCCTTCAAGGGGAACCATCTCCAAAAAGGGAAATAAAGAACCTTGGAGAGAAGAAACAGCAATAACTCCTATGACTTCTGTACCAACTCTTCAAGGGGCACAAGCGACAGAACATTTTTGTAAAGGTGCCCAGGAATAAGAAAGCCAGGATTGGAGGCGTGGGGCCCCAGGAAGCCCCATGCTGGCCTGAAATGCCTCCTTAGGAGCATCATTCCTTTGGGTGACGGACTGCCCTCAGCTCCAACCAGCAAAGACCAGTTCTGTTAGATGTGAGGTTGCTCACATCTTCTGGTGTGCTGGAACAAGGGACCTCCTGTCTGCAGGCTGTGGAAAGGGGAAATGGGCACCCTTCTGGAAGGGGTACAGGAGGGCGAAAGGGGGAAACCTACGCCCAGATATTTCTCCTTCTTCTGGCACCCAGGACGGAGCAAACACAAGAAGCTGTGGTCCCAGCCTTTACTCACCAAGAATTACTGAGCATTGACGAGGAGTCCAGGTGGCACTAGTGGTTCAGAATCCACCTGCCAAAGCAGGAAAGTCGGCTTCAATTCCTGGGTTGGGAAGAGCCCCTGGAGGAGGCAATGGCAGCCCACTCCAGTATTCTTGCCTGGAGAAACCCTTGGACAGAGGAGCCTGGGGGGCTACAGTCCTTGGGGTGGCAAAGAACTGAACTCAGCTGAGCACACGTGAGGAGCCCTGTTCTGGATGCTGCAGACACAACGCCAAAGACAGCAGATGAGGTCCATGCGTGGGAGTGGGGGGACTGTGGCCACAAACAGGAAAGGCTCTCACAACAAATGCGATAGAGCTGAGGGGAAAGAACCACACTTGGGATCAGCCAGGGGTGGCTGCAAGTGTTGGCTGGACCCCAGCTACTCACATAAGCTATACCAGGTCCTTTACCTCTCCGAGCCTGTTTCCTTTCTGTTAAATGTGGCAACAGTCCCTCCTTATCGCTCAGGAATGTTGTGTTGTGGAACTACTTTGCATAAACAGTCAGTACCCATTATTCACGGATTCCGTATTTACGGCCCCTCCTATCTGGCTACAGTTTTACCTGTAACTCAGAAACTGAGGAGCGCGGTGCTTACTCGGTCTTTTGCAGACGCACACAGAGCAGGGAAAAACTGAGTCACCCTGCCTGCCTGAGCCCTGCAGAGGTCAAACAAGGCAGCCCCCTGCCTTTCAGTTCAAACTGTCAACAAATATCCTTTCTGTGGTCTGTTTAGTGCCATGGTTTTCACACTTCTGTGCTTTTTGTTAGCAATTTAACATGGCCTGGAGCATGAGGCTGAAGTGCTGTCTAGTGCTCAGAGCCAGGGAAAACCGTGATGTGCCTTATGGAGAAAACATGTGTGTTAGATGATCTTCACTAAGGCATTGAGTGACAGTGCAGTTGGCTGAGTTCAATTTAATGAATCAACTGTTGTTGTTTAGTCACTAGGTCGTGTTTCCTTTGCGACCCCATAAACTATAGCCCACCAGGCTCCTCTGTCCATGGGATTTCCCAGGCAAGAATACTGGGTGCGTTATCGCTTCCAGGGGATCTTCTCGACCCAGGGATCAAATACACAACTCCTGAACTGGCTGGCAGGTGGATTCTTTTCCACTTAGCCACCAGGGAAGCCCAATGAATCAGTAACATATATTAAGTAAGAAACACACATAAAAAGAGTTTTCTATTGGTCAGGGGACAAACGTTGTGGCCAGAGGCTGGCAGGAACCTAACTCTGAATTTCCCCAAAGAGCAGAACTGCCAGAACTGGACCTGGACTGTGTGCACGCATGACCTGGGATGTATTATATTACACTTGAAGACCTTTTGCCCTGCTGGGCCACCGCCCCATGCAGCTGAAGGCTGACATGTCCACACCCATCCGGTCAGCATTACCATGGGATGGGAATCAGCCTTGGGATCCCCAAGTCCTCGGGCTTCTTTTAATAACTCTCTGTCTTTCCCCTGCACCACCAACTCCCCACACCATCCCATAAAAGGGAAGTGGGACTGTGGGGCGAGGGCTTTTGGAGAAAAAGCTTTAAGAAAGATTCCAGATTTCACCAAAAAGAGGGTGTGAAACTGCTTTCTCTCTTTAAAAAAAAAAAATCATTTTTATTTTTACAATAAGGACTTAAAAAAACTTATTTGGCTGTGCACACAGCATGTGCAGCTGTGGCATGCAGGATCTAGTTCCCTGACTAGGGATCAAACCCCGGCCCCCTGCATTGGGAGCTTGGAGTCTTAAGCCTTGGACCACCAGGGAAGTCTCGAAACTGCTTTCTCGACGCTCTTCCCCAAGGCGCTTGCTTGGGTTTGATTTGTCTGCTGCCGGGAACCCTGCCTGTTGGTTAATCTGGTTTCCCTCCTCTGGCAAGGGCAGTTGTTAACATGAGTAACTGAAGCAAATGCCAGCCCTCCTCTCCAACAGAGCTCTTTCTGCCTTTGATCATGACGATTTCGCAGGACTTTCTCTTGGTGTTCGCCAGCCTGGAAGTGAGGAAGGCAGAACCCCTGTACCCACTTTACAGGAACAAAGGACCCATGTACAGGACTGCTGCCTGTCGTCAACCCCCGCCAGTAACAAGAACCTGCACCGAGCTGGGAATTAGGGACCTGGGTTCCAGGTTTCCGGGCAGGTCTTGGGCAAGTCGCTTCTCTTCTCTGGCATCACTCATCCTTAACAGGGCGCAGTCCTCAAGGCTCCGGTGTTCCCAGAGCCTCCTGCAAGGCTGGAGAAGACCTGAAAAGGCACCACCAGTCTTGCCATTTTCTCTCCTTTTCCACAGGAAACTTTACTGGAAGGACCCTGGTGATAACCACAGATTTGAAACTCTAAATTCTACACACCTTTCCAGGTGCTGTGACTATCAAAACTCCACCCATTCTTCAAGGCCTCCTTCAAATCCCACCTCTTCCAGGAAGTCAACTCTGACCGCCTTATCCAGAAAGGGCGTCTCCTCCTCTGAACCCTGCCTACTGTTTAAGCCACAGCACAGCCCATGTTACCTGTGGGGCGAATCTCCCTAACCACACTGTGAGTCGAAGTTTTACGTTCGATGTTACTTATTGTATTCAACTCTTTATATGTCCAGTTTTCCAGAAACCCTTTGTGATGACTTATAAAGGAAAAGCAAAGGAGAAAAGGAAAGATATAAGCATCTGAATGCAGAGTTCCAAAGAATAGCAAGGAGAGATAAGAAAGCCTTCCTCAGCGATCAATGCAAAGAAATAGAGGAAAACAACAGAATAGGAAAAACGAGATCTTTTCAAGAAAATTAGAGATATCAAGGGAACATTTCATGCAAAGATGGGCTCGATAAAGGACAGAAATGGTATGGACCTAACAGAAGCAGAAGATATTAAGAAGAGGTGGCAAGAATACACAGAAGAACTGTACAAAAGAGATCTTCACGACGAAGATAATCACGATGGCGTGATCACTCACCTGGAACCAGACATCTCAGAATGTGAAGTCAAGTGGGCCTTAGAGAGCATCACTACGAACAAAGCTAGGGGAGGTTATGGAATTCCAATTGAGCTATTTCAAATCCTGAAAGATGATGCTGTGAAAGTGCTGCACTCAATATGCCAGCAAATATGGAAAACTCAGCAATGGCCACAGGACTGGAAAAGGTCAGTCTTCATTCCAATCCCAAAGAAAGGGAATGCCAAAGAATGCCCAAACTACCGCACAATTGCACTCATCTCACACGCTAGTAAAGTCATGCTCAAAATTCTCCAAGCCAGGCTTCAGCAATATGTGAACCATGAACTTCCAGATGTTCAAGCTGGTTTTAGAAAAGGCAGAGGAACCAGAGATCAAATTGCCAACATCTGCTGGATCATGGAGAAAGAAAGAGAGTTCCAGAAAAACATCTATTTCTGCTTCATTGACTATGCCAAAGCCTTTGACTGTGTGGATCACAATAAACTGTAGAAAATTCTGAAAGAGATGGGAACACCAGACCACCTGACCTGCCTCTTGAGAAACCTGTATGCAGGTCAGGAAGCAACAATTAGAACTGGACATGGAAAAACAGACTGGTTCCAAATAGGAAAAGGAGTATGTCAAGGTTGTATATTGTCACCCTGCTTATTTAACTTATATGCAGAGTACATCATGAGGAACGCTGGGCTGGAAGAAGCACAAGCTGGAATCAAGATTGCCAGGAGAAATATCAATAACCTCAGATATGCAGATGACACCACCCTTATGGCAGAAAGTGAAGAGGAACTCAAAGGCCTCTTGATGAAAGTGAAAGAGGAGAGTGAAAAGGTTGGCTTGAAGCTCAACATTCAGAAAACGAAGATCATGGCATCTGGTCCCATCACTTCATGGGAAATAGATGGGGAAACAGTGGAAGCAGTGTCAGACTTTATTTTTTTGGGCTCCAAAATCACTGCAGATCCTGATTACAGCCATGAAATTAAAAGACGCTTACTCCTTGGAAGGAAAGTTATGACCAACCTAGATAGCATATTAAAAAGCAGAGACATTACTTTGCCAACCAAGGTCCGTCTAGTCAAAGCTATGGTTTTTCCCGTGGTCATGTATGGATGTGAGAGTTGGACTGTGAAGAAAGCTGATCGCCAAAGAATTGATGCTTTTGAACTGTGGTGCTGGAGAAGACTCTTGAGAGTCCCTTGGACTGCAAGGAGATCCAACCAGTCCATTCTAAAGGAGATCAATCCTGGGTGTTCATTGGAAGGACTGATGCTAAAGCTGAAACTCCATACTTTGGCCACCTCATGCGACGAGTTGACTCACTGGAAAAGACTGATGCTGGGAGGGATTGGGGGTGGGAGGAGACGGGGACGACAGAGAATGAGATGGCTGGATGGCATCACCGACTCGATGGACATGTGTTTGAGTGAACTCCGGGAGTTGGTGATGGACAGGGAGGCCTGGCGTGCTGTGATTCATGGGGTCGCAGAGTCGGACACAACTGAGCGACTGAACTGAACTGATATACATGCACAGAGACAGTGTAGTAGAAATTAGTATGCTGACTACGAGGGTGAGTGAATATAATCTCTATATGATCATGTTGCGTTGTCCGTCCAGCGTCCTGGAAGCCAGGGAAGAGGAGGTGACCTGAATCAGTCAGAAATACAGTGCAGGTGGAATGAGCAGAGTCCAGCAGAATTGGGTAGAAACCCGCAGAGCCTTTGGGCAAGTGGGTTGACCTCTCTGTGTCTCAGCTTCTTTCTCTGGGAGAAAGGAAGGTGAACACCACCTCACTTGCAGGGTGCATGGGGCAGCCTTGTGCACACTTACATACAGTACACACACCAAACACATTTCCTTCCCCATCTTCCCTCCCATGATCAGAGGAAGCACGCTACTTTCCCTGCACACAGGGGAGGCAAAGCTTCTAAATTCTAAAATCAATTTTTCAACATGACTCTAAGAAGACTTGAGCAGAGAGGGGGCAATGCCCCTTATTCATTACCCTGGGTTTTAGAGCATAGTGGACAAGGATTTGCCATGGCTGCCATGGCACTATTTGATAACATCCTGGGTACCTAGTGAAAACCTAATAAACACTGATGGAAGGACGCAGAGAGAAGTCATTTGAAGACCACTTAGCGGGCCTTCACTGGTGGTCCAGTGGTAAAGAATCTGCCTGCCAGTGCGGGGGACACAGATTCGATCCCTGGTCTAGGAGGATCCCACATGCCTTGGAGCAACTAAGCCTGTGCGCCAAAACTACGGAGAATACGTGCAGCAACTACTGAAGTGCGAATGCTCTAGAGCCTGTGCTCCGCAATAAGAGAAGCCACCGCAACAAAAAGCCCACAAACGGCAACTAGAGAGCAGCCCCCACTCACCACAACTAGAAAGAAGTCCACACAGCAACAAAGACCCAGGACAGCCAAAAATAAAATAAATAAATCACTTTTTAAACCTCCATTATTAAAAACAAATAAAAGACCACTTAGCTACATCGGTGTCTGGTGGCAGGGGGTCCTGGTGGGCAGGTTTCGGGAGGGCTGTCCACAAGGCTGAGAAGGGGTAGGGAAGGGTCCTGGAAGCACGTGACTGCTCACTCAGGATGGTTCACCTTTCCTGCCCATGACTGAGGACACAGGCATGAGATCACTGGCCTTCCACAACGGAGCATACACACCCCCACCCTCTACTCCATTGTCTTTTCCAAAAGCAGCCAGGCAGAGATCTCGAAGTACCACAAGTTTCCGCTTCTAATCTCTACAGATGAATGGCACTGTTCTCCATGATTGGCTCTTCTCAGAGACCAAATTGGAAAGCCTGAACCAGATGGGATGGTGAGGAGAACATCTGCCTGCTTTCATTTCATTTATGTATTTTTTGGGGGGGCCACACCTCACGGCTTATAGAACATCCCTGACCAGGAATCGAACCCGAGCCTCCTGCTGTGGAAACACAGAGTCTTGGGCACTGGACCGCCAGGGAAGTCCCCATCTGCCTGGTTTTAAAACAGGCCTCTCGATAGGGAGGAAGGCAAAGTTGGGTCCCTGTGAAAGACAATGCACAGTCAACTGGGACAAGGGCTCTTAGCTTCTCACCTTTATCCCATAGACCTTTTCCCTAGAGCCTCCCAAGTGCCAGGCACGGAAGAGGCAGAGAAACAAGATTTAGGGCCAACCCTTGCTCCCCTAGGAGCTCAGTCTAGCAGGGAGGCGCAGGATAACATTCAACTGCCATTCAACTGCCATTTTTTGTGGTAAGTTGAATCAGCATGGGGCACAAAGGTGGAGGTGATGGACTCCACCTGGGAAGGCCAGTGAAGACAAGCCTGGATAGCAGTAACGAACAGTCAAAAAGGCAGAGGATGCAGGGCCTGCAGGGCCTCATAGAAGCAGAGGAATTTTCTTTCAGATTCCATAAGGATCAACCAAGATCAAGAGAAACCTGGTGACTTAGTTACAGATGTTATGGGAGGGCCAGGCCTGGAACCCTGAATCCCAGTCTGGTTCTCTACTGCCTCCCATGCCCAACGAGTGCGGAAGGCCAAAGAGAGAAGTCCATTCCACACCCAGGGCCCAGAGAGCCCACAGTCTGTACCTGGACATCCTCATAGCAGAGCATGTACTGTCCTAGTCATTTGGCAAGTCACTCCCTACAAGAAAAACAGCCCTTCCTAACTCATGGTGTTTCTCTCTGCAAAGGAAGAGGGCTGGGAGTCTTTTTCAATCACCAGCGAAGAATTTAACAGGGACAGTCCAGGAGTCAGATAAGCTAGGGTCCCAGAGCTAAGCTGGGGTGAGGACTTCTACTCCATCCAGACGCTAACGCTGACAGTGCCTAGGATGCTCAAACCCCACCTCCATCCTCCAGGAGCTGACAATCCAGCAGGGGAGATAAGCCAGGCACAAAAGTAACTATAAAATAAGGCAGGTGGCGATAAGAGTCACACAAGAGACCCAGATAAGGTGCAATGGGAGTTCAGAGCAGAGATGAGTCACGCTGGCGGCTTGGCCATGGGGAAGACTCAAATGAAGGGGAGCATTCCCTTCAGAAAGGAGGGAGGGGTCTAGCCTGCCACCCCAATGGCTCCCGGGTGGGGACTGGGGAGAGAGCTAGCAGTGGCTGGAGAAAGATGCTCAAAGGAGGTATCCTCTGAAGAACTCTGCTTTCTAGAGGCGAGGAGGTGGGCACGCCTGAGACTTTCTGCCCTAGCCCATATTTCAGAGGTAGGGACAGGAATGTAGGATGGGGAATCTAGTATTTACTACGTAGGGGGCAACAAATGGGTTGAAAGGGGATAGAGCTAGAAGATTTGCCTTGAAATGACATTTGCCTAGCAAACACACTCTATTTACTCAGAACGTCCATCGGAGGTTTCCCTAAGGGAGAATTAGCTGTATGCTACGGGGGAGGGGGGACTCAAGAGTTTTCCGCTCGCCAAGTCACCCAGCGGCCCTGCACGCCCCCCGCCCCCCACCCCATAAGAAAGACTGAAAGGGATAGGAAGGCAGATGGCTGCTCAGACACAGAGCTGGCACCGCAGGTTTTACAACAGGAAAGGGCGACTCACGGGATGGAGATTGGCCAGATTTTTCCTCCAGTGAGGGGGACACCCGGGAGCACTTCTTCCAAGTCCTAGCCCCCTCTCTCTGAGGGCCACACCCCACGCTTAGGCCCCGGGTACCCACCCAGGCAGGCCAGGGCTGGAGGAAGCGAGAAGCGCAGAGGGCTGGACGGAGGGCTGTGGCCACCACTTCCTCCCGACCCCCAGTCAGGAGCGCGGGCCGGCCGGCCGGGGCAGGCCCAGCACTGCACACACACCTGCCCCTGGGCCGCCGTGACACTTGTCACTGGGGGAGGGGAGCCCTCCGCGCCCCAGCCGGAACCGACGGAAATTCGGAATTAGCATTGGGCCCCCCACCCCCCGAATCCGAGGGCCAGTGCTTGGGATGGGGGGGTCGGGTGCCGGGCTGGGGGCGGATTTCCTCAGCCCGGGTCCCGGCGCGCCACACCCTCCTCCCAGCGCGGGGCGGGGGGCCCGGGGCTCCCACTTTTCCCCGCGTCGACCAGGAGGGCGGGCCGGGGCCTCCGGGAGCCACCGCCCGCCCGGCCGGTGCGGGGGGTGGGGGTCCCCGCCCCGAGCCCGCCGCTCGTGGGGTTCGCTGCGGGCCTGAGGAGGGGGCCAGCCGCGCCGCCTTCCGGCCGGGCCGCCGAGACACTCACCCCGCTCCGCGCGGCGCTGCTCCGTCCTCTTCGGCCGCGCTGGGCCGCCGCCGCCTCACGCGGCCCGGGAGACTCCGGCCCGGCGGCCCCGGCCCGGCCGGCTGCACCCCGCGGCTCCACGCCCCGCCGCCGCCAGCTGGCCCCGGGCGAGCGGCCGGGCTCCCGCGGGCATGCTCCCAGACCGTCGGCGGGCGGGCGGCGAGCGGGCGCACGTGCGGGCCGCCGCGGGTCTGGGCGCTCGGAGCGGGGGCCGCGGGCGGGGATGGAGGCGGCGGCCGGCGGGGCGCGGGGCCGGGCGCGCCCGCGGACCGGCCTGACAGCTCTACACGGCGGCGCCGCCGTGCCCCGCGCGCCCCAGCGGCCGCTGCTGCCCGCGCGTGCCGGGCCCGCCTCGCATTCCCTCACTCGGCGGTGGGCCTGCGCCTCCGTCAGGCCACGCGCGGAGCCGCCCGCCGCCTCCGCCCGCCCGCCGCGAGGGCCAGCCTCCGCCCGGAGAAAGCCCGACAAACTTGGCCCCGCTCGGGCGCCGGGTCTGCGCTCGCCCGGGCGACCCCCGCAAAGGCCTGAAGGTCACTTCCATGTGGGGAGGCGCCGGCCCACGACCTCTTGACCCTTTAACACTGTCAGGCTCACTTGCCAGGAGACACCCCCCACCCCCAACACTACGAGGGGAAAGGAATGAGCAGATTTACAGGAAAGGATAAAAGAAAAAAAAAATCGAGTCCTTTGGGAGTAAAATGACAGAATCAAGGGGAACGAGCCGCAGAAAACTAAGGAAGGCATTTGGAATGTGTGGGCAAACCAAAGGTAGTCAATGGAAGTCCAGACCTTCACACCTGGTGCTTTTATCCGTTACCAACCTGATTCGCAGAAATAGAGGCAACCAGTTCGCCTCTCCTCAGGACACCAAATATGGTCTGAACGGAAAAATGAAAATGCTCTTTGGCAATCAGAAGGCGTGGCAGTAATAGTAGCCAGAGGGTAAGTTCTAGTCCCTGACCTCAAGAAGGAACTGGCAGAGGATCAAAAATAGCTTCATCTTGATATTCCAACCAGACTGGACACTCCAGTTGGACCAAGAGGGTACTGAGTGATATTTAAATCATGAGGTATATATTTAGATTAAGCAAGGATGGCCTTGTCAAGATTAGAAGTAACTGAATTAAACAGGGCACACCCCAAACCTAAGAGTAGTTTACTAAGTATCACTTCTGGAGGAGGAAATGGCAACCCACTCCAGTATTTTTGCCTAGAGAATCCCAAGGACAGAGGAGCCTGGCGGGCTATAGTCCATGGGGTTGCAAAAAGTCAGACACGACTGACTGAGCTTAAGTATCACTTTCTCAGGTTGAAAGGAGCCAGGGAGCGCTTCCCCTTGGGAGGGCGAGTAAGGTGAAGTTAAAAGCAGCCCAAGATGAGTTCAGATCAAGTCAGAGAGAGAACCACCCAGACCAAAGGCTGTCCCATCCATCTCCTTGGACACTGAATGGGCCAACTCCTTCCCTCCACCAAGAGGCACCCTAAGACCCAGTAAAGGTTTCCAGCCCCAGCTGCTGTTTTGAGTCGGCAAGGGATTGAGTCATCATCTGTCTCCTGCACAGGCGTCCAACTGGGCTACATACAGATCCTTTCACTGCTACTTCTGCCTTGACCTTTACTTTTTTGATAAAGGTTAAAAAAAAGTTTTCAGAGCATATAGATTTCCGGAGTGAGGCTCTCTGCCTGTAGGCCAATCAGAACAGAGCCCCTGGACGGCTGCCCTTGTAACCCTGCAGTGCCTGCCCCCAGACCAGTAACCCAGAGGACTTAACACCATTAAAAACCAGAGCCCACAACTGGCCAGCAGGAATAAATACACTGATAGCACAGATGTTTGTATCCACAAATATTTATTCAGTGCCTGTATGCAAAGAGATGGTCCCTGCTCTTGTGGAGCTTACAATTTCATCACTCCAGCATTTGACTAGATTTAAAAACTGCAACAAGGACTGGTCTTTATCTAATGTCAGCAGCACTACAGGAAGCAGATTTTTCACTGTATTGGTCATGGTTACAGTGAAATTGTGAATACAACATTATCTTTGAAGTCTGTAGTCACAGCAATGACATGGCATATAATGTCCAGCAAATGCAAAGTTATGGCTTGATTCCTCCTATTTGAGAGGAGTCTATTGAAATAGAAAACAAATCAGAAGGGGAAAGCTTAGTAACACAGGTTCTAAGAATACTGGTGTAGTTTATTATTAAACTGCCACAGAACTCTTGGCAAGGCGGGAAATCATTTCCTGCAAAATTGGTGCAGTATAATTCATTTAATCAGACCTGCAAATTTCATAACCATGTACAATCACTTGTGATGGGTAAATACGATTTATCTTTGATTCCTTAAGGGCTCTAGATATGTATTTTTATTTTCTAAAGCTTCTTAAAAACTCACAGCACAAGTCGCACATTAAAATTTATTGAAAACTGCTTTTGAGATATCTAAAAATTAAAACGACAGAGATGTCTAACTTCTCAGAATTCAAATAGCATTCAGCCAAGCACCTGGCTTTTCCAAGTTAAAAAGGGGAACAAATTCTGGTTGCTTATCAAACTCCAAAAGCAAATCATAAACTTCATGTTAACTTTCAAACATTCAGTGGCATCCTCTTCCTTTGTGTGGTCCTGCTTCACAGGCCAGCAACTTTAGAAGTCTAATTATGGAACATTGAAAGAAGCAATTATTTTTATTACATTGGCAATACATTTTTTGGCAAAACAACTTATATGAAACAACCCCCAAATCACATTTAAGATTGCAGGGTACCTGAACCTACTACAGAGGCCGTCAGTTACTCATGGAAAAAAAACACACACACACCAGAGGGAAGCTCATTTAAACCCCGAGAAAGCTCATTTTTTGCAAAAAGATGGAGAGAACATCTTTGACCACCTAAGGTATGTCAACCAGCCCAAGGAAGTTTTTAAGTCAATTGCTAGGGACATGGTCTACTTTTCTAAGAAAGCACTGAAATCACTACTTCAAAAGCCTATTTAATAACTCAGAATGAATATGAAATGTACTACTGACTGAAAACTTAAGAGACACCAGGCACTTTGCATATAATCTCCCATAATGGAAGGAAGTTTATCTTATCTTTCATGGAGGAAAGCCTGAGCAGGGTGTGATCCAAGTCTGGCTCACCTGTCCCCTGTCCAGCTCCTGCAGTCCTAGTGTGGATTAGTAGGTATATCCACTTGGCACCTTCAAGCAGTCAAGCACATTCCTCCCTTGGGCGGTTCAGTGAAAGGAAGGCAGCAGGTCTGGGTGACGGAAGAGCAGTAATTCTATTTGAATTTTAAATGCACTTCCTAGAAGTGGAAGATTCACTCAGTAAAAAAACCTAACTGCAGTTAGCAACTAAAGTATAGTTTACCTCCCTGGGATATAACACTTGCTTTTTAAGGTTGTCACCTTTCCAGCTTTTAGGCTGTTTTTAAACAGAGTAGTTGTACATTAAGCATTACCAAAAGGAAAGACGGTTGGAAGGATTTTCCTTGGTGTCCCTCTTCACAGCTATGGAGAGAAAAGAATTTTTTTTAAATTTCTGAAGTGACTGATACTTCCAGTTTATGACATGTCACAAATCAAATCACATGTTTCCTGAGAGGCACAGAAGACACTTTAATGGGGCTTAAATACTGGAATATGACTACTAAAGAAGATAACTCCCTGGTAAGATAAAACTCTAATCTCTTCTGAAAGGGCAATTTCCTATTCTTTGGAATGTAACAGACTTTACAATAAAAGCAGGGAACAATGAAACAGGCTAACAATTTTCCAGTGAGTTTTTAATGTCATGAATAGGAACATATTAAAGGGAGTATCACTGGAAAAGTCAATCCCTTTATTAAGTTTTGACACAGCTATACTGGAGATTGATTAAAATGAACGTTTTCTTCACTAGAACTAAGAGATTAAAAAGAAGAAAAAAAAAAAAGACTAGAAAAAAATACCGGGAATAAGGCACTTGATTCTGATGAATAACTCTGATTAGCCCGAGGTCTTCCACAGGTTGCAGGAGGTGGGAGCAAAGGTTTGATTCATGGACAGGAAGGAGCAGGAGAAGCAGCTGTCAGTTGGTTCCCCTTGCTGAGAACCCCCCACAACGCTGAGCAGGGAGCCTGAGGAGGGAGCCAGGCCTGGAGCTCAGGCAGAGGAAGCTTTGGTGAAGGGTGCTCAAAGATTCTTTGAGATCCCTGCTCGAAGGCATACATAGACCTTAGTGGAATATCGGGTGGCTTGGCTCGCCGAAACTACATGCTATTAAGAGCCACAGGGAGGAAGACAAAAAGCTCAAAAGTAAACCAAACTTTAAAACCTGAATCAGTGGGAATTAGTGTTGAAAGTGTGGAATGAGTCTTGTTTATCAACACATACTGAGCTTGAGTGGCCACCAAAAAAGTGAGCAGCTGAGGAGCCCAGACCTTGACCAGCAGTCAGGACCTCTACCTGCCATACTTCTTGTCAGATCACAGTCTCCTGACTACATGGAATTTCTGAGAGCAGGAGGCACTGCCAAGGCAGTGGGCTGGAGCCCCCAGCAAGGCCAATCGAAAGGCACGGAGCTCTATCTAGACACATTACCTATGCAGTAACAAGCAGCATAAGCTGCTCTGACCTCCACATACTGTTCTTACAGCAGCTACTATGGAAGTGTTTTTCTTCATTGGGAGGGTGGGGGGTTGGGGGGGATGGTGGAGAGATGTTAAAAACGTCTTCCTGACAATCTAACATCTGAGGCCGTGTGCTCTGAGGAAACTGCTCTTACAACCTCACTGGGTGGTGGCCTGTATTTCATCAAAGCTTTTTATCATCTCATTGTCAAAGGTGGGACACAAGTTACATTCAGAAAGATGGGCAGAAAGCTACAGCTCTCCAACTGACTTTTTCTGGAAAGTACTACATATATCATAAAATTAGAGATTTCCATCTCTAGCATTTTTCTTTCTTACAAATAAGAAAGCTGAAGGGAAAAAGAATGAAATATTCTCACTTTCAGAGCTTTCCAATATTCCATTATTTCCAACATTTCCATTATTAACTCTAATATTCACTCTAAGACACATTTCAAAAGGAATTACATTACCATTTTTTAAAAAAACTTCAACATAGCTAAATCTAGTGTATGCTTTTTTTTTGCATTCAGCATGTATTACTCTATCACTGTGGAAGCTCTTCTTAAGTATTTATTTAAAAAAACTAGAATCATATTCACAACGTAGAACAAGTTTATAAAATTGGTGTGCAAAGTTCATCGTAAAAGGATAACACTATGTTTAGAAACAAAGCTGCCTCCCCTGTTATATTTGTTTATTCTTGATATAAACAGGAGACGTATACTATTTTAAAATAATACTTTTTAAATAGTAAAATATACAAGAGATTCCTGAGCATAACAAAAATATCTTGAAAATATGTGGCCATCTGAAGTATAAAATAGCAAGTGTAAAGAATAGCATGATTGTAAAACTACATTTGAAGGCTTAGAAACAGTATAAAATAGTTTGCCTTTTTTGAGTGCATAATTATACATTAGTGCAAACAAAAATGTCTCAAAATTTAATGACTACAAATCTCAAAGATTTGCAGAGGTGCGCAAAACATGGAATTTCTTTAAAGTCATGCGAACAGAACCCAGCTCTCGATTAATCTTCTCCAAACGATCTTCCAAGGCTTCCTGGGCGAAAATAAAGGAAAAAACTTGATCAGCATTCTACCGAGTTCACCAATTCTATAAGTACCACCAAAATGACCTCTCAGCAAATGAGCAAGTTTAAACATCAAAATTAAAATTATTTTGGCTTTTATACAAATCATTCTTTACATTATTTCATTTAAACTATAAACATAAATCAACTTTTCAACCATTCAAGGTAACTGCTGAACTTTAAATATTCTCAATATGTTTGATACAATCTGCGAATTATAGCAACAGCAACCCAGTTCTCTAGAAGGAGAGAATTATTTGACTCTGCTGAACTGAGAACAGTACAAGAGGAACCTAGAAGGTTCTTCATACATTTCCCCAGAAAAAATGGACACATCTGATTGGTGCTATAACCCACTTATATCAGATAACTTTCTTCTGACCAAAATTTCTAGGTTAAAAAGGGAAAATGCTGGAGGAGACCTTTCCAAGAAACAAGACATTGTATAATGAATCAGTGTAACAACTGCTATTTTAAAATAAATACTACTACTGTTAAACAGTACCTGAAATATATATTCACCACTTTAGGTATTTTATTCAGTACTAACTCCAATGGTATCCTGAAATAAAACCTAAAAATTTTCTCTTCAACAACTTTCACTGTAAGAAATTAACAGTTCATTTTTAGAATATTCAGAAGACAGAAGAGCAAAAAGTAAGTAACAACCACTGTTCCTCTTTCCTGTTTTTTTTATGTAGATAGGAACATCATTTTTAAGAAAAATCAAACACTTCAATGTTTTTCAATTTAACTTTCTTGTTATGGAATATCCTTTATGAGATCATTTTAAATTAAATATGTATTCTGAAACATGCCTCTACACATACCCAGAAATATTGCCTTAGTAATCATTCCCTCGAGTAAAAAGGCTAGGTCCAAAAAACTGTGTAATTTTAAAGCTCTGGATGCATGTCAAGCTGAACTCCAAGAAGTCTGTGACATTTTCTCCTTACCCAGTGTTGAAGAATAAGCTTTTCCCTAGCCCAGGTATCACTGTTGTTTTTTTTGTTTGTTTTACACCTGCCAATGTAAGAGCTTACAAATGATGCATGCACATGTGTGTGTGCGCAGCTGTGTCCAAGTCTTTGCAACCCCATGGACTGTAACCCACCAGGCTCCTCTGTCCATGGGATTCTCCAGGCAAGAATAATGGAGTGGGCTGTCATTTCTTTCTCCAGATTTTTCCCGCCCAGGTATCAAACCCACGGCTCCTGTGGCTCTTGCACTGGCAGGCAGTTTCTTTACCACTGAGCCTCCTGGGAAGCCTTAAAAATTATTCTTTTGTTAAAATGTGTGTGTGTTTTTTTTTAATTCAATAGTGAGGTGGAGCATTTTTCATCTTTTTTTGCCCTTTTTTACTTACGAATCCTACACAAGCATCTTCAGCCCTTTTTTTTGTTATTGCCCTCTGTTTTCTTACTATATTGAAACAGCTTTGACATACATGACCGGAAACTAAGGCCCTTTAAAAGTCTTATTTTAAGAGCTTGTTGGGACTTCCCTGGTGGCTCAGTGGTAAAGAACCTGCCTGCCAATGAAGGAGACACGAGTTCGATCCCTGGTCCAGGAAGATCCCCTATGCTGCAAAGCAACTAAGCCAGTGTGCCACAACTATTGAGCCTGTGCTCTAGAGCCAGGGAGCCACAATTACTGAGCCCACGTGCCACAGCTACTGACGTCCGCACACTCTAGAACCTGTGGTCCACAACAAGAGAAGTCACCACAACAAGAAGCCCACACACTACCACTAGAAAAAAGTCCGCACAGCAGCGAAGACCCAGCATAGCCCAAAATAAAAATAAATAAAATTATAAGGAGCTTGGGCCTCCCTGATAGCTCAGTCGGTAAAGAATCCAATCCCTGTGTCGGGAAGATCCCCTGGAGAAGGGATAGGCTACCCACTCCAGGATTCGTGGGCTTCCCTTGTGGCTCAGCTGGTGAAGAATCTGCCTGCAATGCGGGAGACCTGGGTTCAATCCCTGGGTTGGGAAGATCCCCTGGAGAAGGGAAAGGCTACCCACTCCAGGATTCTGGCCTGGAGAATTCCATGGACCAGTGACTTTCACTTCACTTCATAAAAAGCTTATCATCATTATGTAAACATATATGGAACCAAATGTTTCAGATACATTTAGAATTAGAGAACCAATAAATTTTTCTTCTGCCTTCCCAATAAACTGCTTTATTTATTTATTTTTGGCTGCACCTTGTGACTTGTGGAATCTGGGACCAGGATCAAACCTGTGCCACCTGCAGGGGAATCGCAGAGTCCTAACCACTGGACCACCAGGAAATTTCTCAGTAAACTACTTAAAAATGAGTTTCATGTGTTGAGTCTTACCAATTATTGAATAAAAACTTTCAGAGCAACAAAGACAATGAAAGAAAGTCAGAAAAAAAGAGACGTTAATGATAACAAAGATCCCATGTGGGATCTTCCTGGACTGGGGATCGAACTCATGTCTCCTTCACTGGCAGGCAGATTCTTTACCACTGAGCCACCAGGGAAGTCCCAACAAGCTCTTAAAATAAGACTTTTAAAGGGCCTTAGTTTCTGCTCATGTATGTCAAAGCTGTTTCAATACAGTAAGAAGACAAACAGCAACAACAAAAAGGGCTGAGAATGCTTGTGTAGGATTCGTAAGTAAAAACCTAGGAAAAGACCTCTTCTTCTTCCTATGTGTCTCTCTTTCCTTCTGTTATCACAGATCAACCTGAGAATGAACTTTTCCTGACATTAAGGCACTGAAAAGCCAAAGCACGCAGTTACATGAGACACAGCACTGATGTGATGTTTAAAATGTTACAAAAAGAGATTTAAAATGTCCCATGGTTTCATGCATTTTATTGATAATTCTCTTTGAAAAGCAACTAAAAGAAAGGCACACGGGCCATTTCACCTGCACCATCTCCTGCTCAATAATGGAATCACATCTCTCTTTTTAACCTCACATCTATTCCAGTTGCAAAGTGCCACTGTTTTACACGTTTACTAAATGGAAAGAGAGAAATAATTTGCAGTTTGGGGAGGAAAAAACAAAACACAAAAAGAGAGATTTAATGTGAGAGCCTTAACAATGTAGAAATCTGTTAACAGACATCTTGCCATTTGCTCCCAAGTTAGTTTCTTAAAAACATGATGGCATGAATGCCTTTTTCTTGGAAGTATCAAGTGAAATCACTTTGTTCCTGAAAGCTAGCATCAAGTTATAAAATATGCTGTCATTACTAAACACTTCCCATAAAGGCTAAAAGTTCTGATCGACTGTTTCAGTGTGCCTAAAAACTGACATTAAAGAACCACTGTGGGGGCTGTGCGGACTTCCCTGGTGGCCCAGTTGTTAAGCATCCACCTGCCAACGCAGGGGACATAGATTTGATTCCTGGACCGGGAACTAGGATCCCACATGCCTCAGGGCAACTAAACCCATGTGCCACAACTACTGAGCCCTCGCTATAGAGCCCACTCTCTGCAACAAGAAAAACCAGCGAAACAAGAAGCCCATGCACCACAACCAGAGAAAGCCCGCACGCAGCCAGTGAAAACCCAGCACAGCCATAAGTAATAAATACTTTTTTAAAATTAGAAGAAAAAAAATCCTCGTGGTTAAATGGAGCACTGACTAGCATCAGGCCTAGAAGCAGATTCAAGCTAAGACACTTCACCTGATTTAATCTCGTCTGCAAAGTGACTCGTCCTCCAGTAGAAGGCATTCGGCTTAGTGCTGCCTCAATCTGGTAACACACACAAAAAAACGTTTAAATAAAAATAGGGGAATTCTAATTACTGGCGAGGATGTTTATAACAGAATGGAAAGAAAAGACGTCAGCCTAGTATTTCCTTGTCCATCTCGACTTCACCTGAGTTCCCTCTGACACGATTAGTAACGACAGCTCGGTTCACACATGTTTCCAGCACAGCTTTGTGTGGCATCAACAGTAACTTCCTGTGTTTGACTCAATAATTCCCTTCTGACTGTTCCTCAGACATATGTACTAAGTTAGACAAAGATTTAAAACTTTTTTTGTTTGTTTTTACCTGGTCTTTTTCTTTTGTAAGTTCATCAAAAAACCGTTCCGTTTCAGCTAGGGTCCTTATCTTTGCTGTATACTCAAAATTGTTACCCTGTGGCGCTGTGGAGACAGGCTGACACTGTTCATAGCTAACTGACTTGTTCTTCTCCCAGGCTGGTCTCACAGAGACTTTCTTCGCTCCATTTGGCAACGGTTCGGGGGAAGAGCTATGATTAACATGGATGTCAGTGGCTTTTTCTGAGTATTTTTTTTCTGCCAGAGAGAAAAGAAATTTCTTCCTTATCAGCTCTTCTCAGAGAGCATGTACACACTAAATATGCTACCCAACTTCACTTTCTGGAAATGGCTGCTACATGGTCAAAAAAACGTTAATGAAAAGAAAATATGTAATCACTCATATATACTCAGCTTTTTCTCCTCAGAATTCTTAAAACCTTTCCCTCAGTCTGACAATCTTCACATCTCCCCTAAATAAACGTATGCAAACTTTCTGTAAATTTGAAGCAAAAAATATTTTAAAATTAAGCAACACTTTTAGTAGACATATATCAACATCACAGAGTTAGCATTTTAAGGGCCTGCCCAAGCAATTTCATGTATATTATTTTATAACTTTATCTCAAACGGAAAGTACAAGTGAGAAAAAGGAAAAAACATCCAAAGCCTAAGTTGTACATAAGTTATAGAATATAAAAAACTGAACAGTATGGCCCTGGTAATTAAACATGAACATCCCCTGACCTCAGTTTCCCAACTTTCCAATAAGGATAACACTTACAAACAATATGAGCGTCAAAAATGCTTATTTTTAGAGGCCCTTGGGTAAAAAAAAGGATTTAAGTGCAGGCTATAATGACATCTAGAGCCTTGATACCAGAAACTCACAAAATCAATGACTAAAACCATAATTAATAATTTTTTAGGAAAAGATACCTTCCGCGTCATCTAGAGGAAGAAACTGGAGTTGTTTCCTTGGATTGGAACGTTGTACAGTAGACACAGGAACAGTATCTAAATCATCCAAAAGTATATCAAATCTATTGAATGAAGCAAGTTACTTGTGAGAAAAAAATGTTAACCGATGTTCCCTATTCTCCACTAGACAGATGAGCTGGCATCCAAGTTAACTCACATATTTACATATCTTTTAAGAGAGAAAGGTGGTCATATATTTTTTAAAACTGAAATTTAAATAATATTTTCTGACACAAAATTACATTTACATACTGGCGACTAAAAGCATTTACTGATACATGATCTCATCTGATCTTTGTAACAACCATATGAAATAAGCAGGGAGGCATTATTATCCCTGTTTTATAGAAGAAGAAACTGAGGTTCAATATGCTTCATTAATTTTCCCCAACAGCCTGAAAGAGCTGGTCCACCAGCTCTCGTGTCTTAAGAGTCAGTGGTTGTCTTACACCACAGCACACACTGCAGACCACCCTTCAGAGAGAACAACCTCCTCAGGAGCACAGGTAAACTGATGTTTAGTGCCAGGGCCATACCAGGACAGCCCACTTTCTTGTACAAATGGCCCACAGTTTTCCTTATACCTTAAACCTTTTTAGGAAAACAAAGAATTATTCTGTATCCAAAAGCTGGAAGGGGTTCTGAGGCAATATTTAAATTTTAGAGTAGCCAGTTCACACGGTTAAAAACTGTTTTCATGTATTATAGTACTTTTTTTAGTAGAGCGTTTATTTAAATGATTTAAATCCACAGAATCCCCACTGACAACTGAAAAATTAGTGATAGCCAGATGTAAAAGATGACATTTAAAAAAAATCAATTCTATACATATTTTATTCTATTTTAGAGAACTTACCGAATCGGGCTGCTTTCATTTTTGCTAAGTAGATGACTAAATCCTGGGGACAAATTTTCTTTAGGGGATCGCTTTGGACTATACGCCACGGTCACTGGTGTTAACATAATCTCTCTTTTTGCTATAGGGGAAAATGAAGAGGGGACAGTCTTCTCCTTCTATGTATGGGCTATGTTGGCAAAACACAGAAAAGTACTGAAAGAAAAACTAACTTTAAAAAGAATACATTTTCACTGTAAAACTTTTTGAAAGATAAACAAGAGTATACAAAATTAAAACAATTCATACTTCTATCTAGAGGAAACCACTGGCCACATTTTACTCTATCAGACTGTCGTTGCAGTGCTCTGTCTCAAAACTGGTTTTTCAGGATTTTAGAAGTCGACTGGAAATACGATGGAAACACCAGTGCACCTATGAACATTTCTAAGAGCACAGTCATATATGAATTTCTTCAGCTGCTTATGAAAATGGAAATTAAGGATACAGAAATCCAATGCTTAACTTTAAAATCATACTTGCAACTGGCTAAAGAAAAAGTTGACTAATGCTGAGTAACTTTAGGTAACTACATTAAAAAAAAAATCTTTTTTTCAGGCTAGCTTAATTTGTTTGAACTAATGTTTAATTAGTCAGTCATCAAAATGTTTGAGTTTGACTCAAAAACTGAAGTGGTATTAGTTGCAAAACATTTGTGGGACACACATAAAAATCTCACTTTGATAAACAGTGAGAATTTCTTCCGTTATGGTCATAGTAACTGTGCAATCAGACAGTGTTACTGAACAAGACGCCATTTAGAGATTCGGTGTTCAGAGCACTGTACTAGGTGCTAAGAAAAGCATAAGGGAAGCAGAAAGCATCAATGTGTACAGCTCAGATGCCACTCTTCCAAGCCCAAGACAGAAACCTCTAACCCTTACTTGGAGTATTCGATTTACGATTTGAAGGTGGCAAAGATGATGATCTCTGTGAAGCAGAATTAAACCTCTTTTGTCTGTGCTGGGCACCCTTCTCTGGGGACCGACTTGCACTGACTGAAGAGTCAGTTGGCCGAGGATTCACCAATTCTGTAACAGAAAAATGTAAAAAACAGAACAAATCTAGCTTCAGTTATCTGCCTTCATCAACAGATGGTTACACAAAGCAAGCAATTCTTCCATCTAGATTATAATGATTATTTGCAAATGCACCACATTACAATGAAAATGTTGGTGAAGAAAAATGTGGGAGTTTTTAATGAATTCATTCTGGTTCTCTGTTTACAACTGGCATTCAAGGTGATTTTTCAAGAGAGTTTATTTTTAGAAAACAGGTCACTAATTTATTTACTAGGAGATACTGCTTAGGAAATGCAACGCCAAAGACGTTAATGACGTGATTAACAGGCCTGACCAAATAAGCTCCAGAGAAAGTACAAGTGCCTGGACCTGTGAAACACACTTCAAGTATTAAACACACTTCTTGGGCTTCCCTGGTGGCTCAGTGGTAAAGAATCTGCCTGCCAATGCAGGAGATACGGGTTCAATCCCTGATCTGGGAAGATCCCACATGCTGTGGAGCAAATAAGCTTGAGCGCCTTAACTATTAAGCCTGATATAGAGCCCGGGAGCTCTTAACTACTGAACCCATACACTGCAACTACTGAAGCCCACACACCCTAGAGCCTGTTCTCCACAAGAGAAGCAGCAAGAAGAACAGCCACAACAAAGATTAGCCCCTGCCAGCCACAACAAGAAAGAAGCCTGGGTGGCAACTAAGACCCAGCACAGCCAAAAATAAACAAATGAAATTATTAAAAAATACACAGACTTCTTGTCCTACTGACAGATGCTCAGTAGGCAAGAAAGGGAGCACAGGAAATGTCCCATATCACTTTATGACCCCAAACGCCTGGGGTGACCTTCTGTTGTGTGCAAGCAAGACGAGCTGAGGCAGAAAGTTTCAAACACTCTTCAGAATGTCACAGAAACCTTTAATAAGAGACTAACACGTCATTTACTTTGTATAAAAGGTATGTGTGTAACAACAAGGATACATTAACAACTAGTGGATTCAACTGTCTGAAATCAGGCTGAAGCAGCAGGAAAATAAATTTAACCTTTTATTACTTGGGGCATTCCATTTTAAGAAGGTATATAGTTGGGGGAGAAAGGGGAGGAGATCTATGTATGCATCTATATTTCTATCATACAAGGAATAAAATACTTACTATTTGAGGTATCCTCTTTCTCTGTCTGTGTGCCCCAATTTTTAAATACTTTTTCTTCATCAAGTTCTTTCAGAGCTTTCATGATTGGTGTGTCTAAAGTCTCTCTCTGCTTTTTTATCAATAAACTTGGTGAACTTCCAGGTGAAAGATCCTTTTCCAGAGAAGAATGGTACCTTAAATAGTAATTACAAGACACACAGTGCTATGACCTGAATATTTTCTGTCTCCTCAAAATTCTTATGTTCAATGAGATTCGTATGATGAATTCTTACTCTCAACGCGATGGTTTGTATGTGGGGGGCAGGGAGGCGGGGCCTTGAAGGTGATTAGGTTTTGATGATAACATGAGAGTGAAGCCCCTACGCTGGGGTTAATACCTTTATAAAAAGAGGAAGAGATATCTTGATCTCTCCCTCCATACATGCACCAAGGAAAGGCCACATGAGGACAGAATCAGGCCCCAGTCATGCTGGCACCCTGATCTCAGATGGCCCACCTCCAGAGCTGTGGAAAGTAACTGTTTGTTGCTTAAGTCACCCAGTCAAGGGTGCTGTAACAGCCTGAACTAAGACGGTTTACTGGGATTATTACTAAACTAGAGGAATAACATGTGGAGAGGAACTGGCAACCCACTCTAGTACTCTTGCCTGGAAAATCCCATGGACAGAGGAGCCTGGTGGGCTGCAGTCCATGGGATCGCCAAGAGTCGGACATGATTGAGTTACTTCACTTTCACTTTTCACTTTCATGCATTGGAGAAGGAAATGGCAACCCACTCCAGTGTTCTTGCCTGGAGAATCCCAGGGATGGGGGAGCCTGGTGGGCTGCCGTCTATGGGGTCACAGAGTCAGACACGACTGAAGCGACTTAGCAGCAGCAGAGGAATAACATGAGAGTTGATAGTTATACTCCACAATGAATACATACGCTTTTCAATACAAATCAATAAAACTGAACCTGTTATATAAGACGAGTGTTTCCCAATCCTTTTCACAGCCTAGCGCATGTTGTTGTTTAGTCGCTAAGTCGCATCTTTCTCTCTTGTGACCTCATGGACTGTAGCCCACCAGGCTCCTCTGTCCATGGGATTTCCCAGGCAAGAATACTAGAGTGGGTTGCCATGCCCTCCTCCAGGGTATCTTTCTGACCCAGGGATAGAACCAGCATCTCCTGCATTAGCAGGCGGGTTCTTAATCACTGAGCCACCACGGAAGCACTCAGAGAAATATATTATTTATATGGCACTCTGGAGGAAATGAATGAGGTTGCTTCTGGGGGCTCCGGTGATCCATAGGGTGAGGATCAACCTCGCGTCCTAACTGCAAACCCATGCACAGGGTACATGGCTATGCCAGAGGCACAAGTGCAGAGGCTCTGCATGGCCTGTGAAAGGAAAATTTCCTAAAAGCACTAGCCTTTCAAAGTAAAATAAAAATCAGATCCTCAAAATTAAGATATGAAAGGAACAAGGAGATGGCTCTTTAAACCTTCCTGAACTTTGAAAGGCAACTGAAATCTCTAAGAAAAGTTAACAGTGCCTAAATGAGATCTTCGATGGAGCTGTCTCACCCAGGAAGGCAGGCATCCTCTGGCTGGCTGTCCACCTTGGTGTCCAGGGGCTGCCCAGTGAAGATGGAATGCTCCGCTCCTGGGATCAGCCACTTCCTCCGGCTGACGTCTGAGCCCGCCAGTGTGCTGTGAGGATGAGAAGTGTGCTCAGACGCTGCAAGGTCTGCGCTCTGGTTTAGGCTGAACACAGACAGCAGACAACCTGCTCTGAAATACTATTTCCACCCAGGTATTGAAAGACCGCATAGCACAATTTTATCATTGTAGCTAGATGAACTCTATTTGAGGGTTTTCAGTTCCAGCTGAATTGCTCTTCTTGGTCTCGGAAGAACAGGACAAATCTTCCGACAAATCAACGCACAGCTTAAACAAAACATCTAGCTCACACCTAGAAAATTTCATAATTTGTGAATTCCTTGAACTAAATCTAGCCTCCAGATTTGGTGCATTCACGTGCATACAGCTCTGAACACCCCCGCCCAGCCCCTCACCACGCTTCACACCCTTTACGGCCCATTGGAGCTCAGAGCCAGGGGATAAAGGACGGTCCTGCCTCTCCCTCCTAGACCAGGAGAGCTCACAGAATTTTCTGTAAAGACAGAAAAGGCCTTCCATCTGCACAGTCCAATACCGTAGCCATCAGCCACATACACACAGACTCGTGAATGCTTGCAACACAGCTAGATTTAAACAGCTCTGTGGAGAAGGGCCCTGCGGTACTAAACAGTGCCGTTCTAGACCAGGACATTCCTGCCTCCGTTCCTGTGAAGCACAGCCCGTCCGAAGCTCAACCATACTTTGGGAGTTCCTGCCCTCATCCTGAGCACTCTCCCCATGCACATGGGAGCTGCTCCACCTCCCACCAACTACGCAGCTCTCAGAGGATGCTCACTGGATTTTATCACCGTAGAGAAGACAGTCCCCTCAGAAATCAAACCTCCAGGGACTTCCCTAGTGGTCCTGTGGCTAAGACTTTGTGCTCCCAAAGCAGGGGCCCTAGGTTCGATCCCCGCTCAGGGAACTAGATCCCACATGCTGCAACTAAGAGTCTGAATGCTGCAACTAAAACTCCCGCATGCTGCAACTAAAAGACCCAGGGGAGCCAAATAAATATTTTTTTAAAAAGGAACTCAAACCTCCAAGATCCTTCTGACTCCCATACTCAAGCATCTGCATGCACAACACTCTCACCTTAAGGCCCGTGACCCTGAGCCTCCCCCTTCCCTGGGCGTGAGCCCCTCCCGGCTTTACAGCTCCTCTTTACCACCCACCCCCGACCCAGGACACTCTCCTGCTGATCGTTACTCATTGCCTGGAGCCCCTCCTCTGCTCACTTTCTGACACACCTGACTGGCAGCAAGACCTCAGCCTGGATGACTACAATGAGCTCACTTTTCTTCAGTGTCTGTATTTTTACAGCTGAGCTTTGCAGGAAAGAAGCTGCCTGCCTGTGTAGACTGGGGCATCATCAGAGAATCGCTATCTCAAGTGGACGCCCGACACTGGCTGCCAACACATCTTCCTGTAATCAAGGAGCTCCGATTCCCCAAATAAGACTATCTGACACCCTCTCCACTCTCCTCAAACCCCTTGCCCCAGCCTTGACTGTCAGGTGATAACCAACCATCACACTCCAGAGACAAAACAGAAACCAGGAGACAGGAACTCCTGTCTTCCTCTCTGCGTCTTTTCACAACAAAACTTTTTTTTAAAGGGTTGTCTCATCTATTTTCATTTCAATCCCAGTCACTCCTCTTCCCCTCAGTTTTTAAATGAAGAATCATTTCAAACATTTTTAGAAAGTTACAAAGAGTACCATAACAAGCACTGGCCCATAGTTTTAACAAATGCTAACATCTTACCATATATGTTTTTAATTTTAAGACATAAAAAACGTATTTCTTGTTGTTTACATTTTTAAAATTACATAAAGGGCATAATGTACACATCCTTTTAATGCTTTTTCTACTCAACATTCTCTATGAGACATACCCATGTTAATACATATACAAACCTCTACCATTTTAATCATTTACCCACAGTATGCCTGTATCACAAGTTATTTATCCTTTCCCCTGTTGGTGAATGTTTAGTTTTCAATGTACTCCCTTTTCAGCAACACTATAATAAACATACACAAGAACTTCTCTAAGGTAAACATCTATTGTATGTGTGCTCAGGTGCTCAGTTGTATCTGACTCTTTGCAACCCCTTGGACTACAGCTCACCAGGCTCCTCTGCCCATGAAATTTCCAGGCAAGAATACTGGAGTGGGGTGCCATTTCCTACTCCAAATACCTATTAGGTTGGTGAAAAAGCAATTGAGATTTTGCATTGTTGAATCCTGCTATTTGATACTGGAATACCTTCTTAAATGTGGTTATGTTATACATAATTTTAATGTGCATTTTTTTGCTAATGACTAATTACTTGCTGTTTATATTTATTTTAGACTATAGAAATGATGTTAGATGAAAAGCAAATTCAAGTGACTTTTTTTCTTTATTCAAATTCAAAATGGGTTGTAAAGCATCGGAGACAACTTGCAACACCAACAATGCATTGTGCCCAGGAACTGCTAAGGAAAGTACAGTGCAGTGGTGATTCAAGAAGTTTTGAAAAGGAGACAAGAGACTTCAAGATGAGGAGTGCAGTGACCAGCCATTGGAAATTGACAGCAACCAACTGAGAGCCATCATTGAAGCTGATCCTCTTTTAACTACATAAGAAGTTGCCAAAGAATTCAATGTCGTAAGTGAAAGTGAAAGGGCTTCCCTGGTAGTTCAGCTGGTAACGAATCTGCCTCCAGTGCAGGAGACCTGGGTTTGATCCCTGGGTTGGGAAAATCCCCTGGAGAAGGGAATGGCTACTCACTCCAGTATTCTGGCCTGGAAAATTCTGTGAACTGTATAGTCCATGGGGTAGCAAAGAGTTGGACACAACTGAGAGATTTTCACTTTCACTGGCATTTGAAAGCAAATTGGAAAGGTGAAAAAATTCACTGAGTGCCTCATGCTTTCTCTTATTCTACACAACAATGAACCATTTCTCACAGGATTGTGACATGCGACAAAAAGTGGATTTTATACAACCAGTGACGACCAGCTCAGTGGATGGACTGAGAAGCAGCTCCAAAGCACTTCCCAAAGCCAAACTTGCACCAAGAAAAGGTCATGGTCACTGTGTAGTGGTCCGCTGTCCGCCTGATCCACTACAGCTTTCTGAATCCCAGTGAAAACATTATATCTGAGAAGTACGCTCAGAAAATCGTTGAGATGCGCCAAAAACTCAAAGCCTATAGCTGGTACTGGTCAACAGAATATGCCCAATTCTTCTCCAAGACAATGCCCAACCACGTGTAGCACAACCAACACTTCAAAAGTTGAACAAAGCGGGCTAGGAAGTTTTGCCTCATCCACCATATTCACCTGACATCTCACCAACCTACTACCATTTCTTCAACCATCTCCACAACTTTTTGCGAGGAAAATGCTTCCACCACCAGTAGGAGGCAGAAAATGCTTTCCGAGAGTTTGACAAATCCCAAAGCACGGATCTTTACGCTACAGGAATAAACAAACTTCATTCTCGTTGGTAAAAATAAGTTGGTTGTAACGGTCCCTCTTTTGATTAATAACAATGTGTTTGAGCCTAGTTATAATGATTTATCTGGAGGAGGGCATGGCAATCCACTCTAGTATCCTTGCCTAGAGAATCCTATAGACAGAGGAGTGTGGTGGGCTACAGTCCATAGGATCACAGTCGGACATGACTGAAGTGACTGAACATACAATGATTTAAAATTTACAGTCTAAAACTGCAATTACTTTTGTACCAATCTAATAACTAGCATCCTATTTCTTCTGCAACTAGTTTTTTGTTGTTGTTCCATATTATGTTAAGATTAAACCACACTGAGTCTAGTTCAGGAGTGGGCAAATTTTTTCAGTAAACAGCCAGATAATAAATATTTTAGGTGTTCTCAGCCAGATAGACTCAGTCCCAACTACTCACCTTTGCCACTGTAGCACAAAGCAGCTATAGACAGCACATAAGTGAATAAACTTGGATCTGAGCCAATCAAACTTTATTTATGGACACTAAAAACTGAATTTCACATAATTTTCATGTATCATGAAACTTTTGTTTCCCCGAAAAATTAAAAACAAGACTATTCTTTGGTCACAGACCCTACAGAAACAGGCCATAGGCCTGGATTTGGCCAGGGAGCTGTCGCTTGTCAACCCCTGACCTGGCCTGTACATGGCCACGCCGAGCAGTATTATGCATAAATGGATCACGACGCACTGACACGACAGCTGTTGACATCTAGGCTGTTTTCACTCGCTCTTCCTTCAGTGCATTCCCAGCTGGTTTCCGCTCCTATGGCTCCACATAGACGGCTCTCCAGGTCACCAGAAACCCCCAGCTTGCAAATGCAGCGGACGCTCAGTCTTATCTCACTGGTTCTCATGGTACCTGCTTCAGTCTTCCTCCTATTTTCTAGCAGCTATTTCTCAGTTTCCTTTTCCAGCTCCTTCTCTACCCAAAACCAAAACACTGGGGCTCTTCAGAGCTCTGACCTGGACTCAATTCTCACTACACACACCCATCCATCCAACGACTTTAAGCGCCACCTACAAAGACAAAACTCTAGTATTTATAACTCCAGTCTTCTTTCTGCACTCCAAATGCAAATTTATCATCCCCTGCTTGAGTTCCACTTGGAATTCACATGAATCTCACACTAAAATATTCCAGATGGAAATTCTGATTTTGACTCCATGGTCTGCTCTTCCCATCTCTTCCCTGGGTCAATGTGACACCCTTGGCTGTTTAAGACAGAAACAAAGGTTTTACCTGGCCTTATCCGACACCTCCCTTTCTTACCCTCCATCCTCATAACCACGTACTGTGGCTTCTATCTCTGGAATTTTCTCAAATCCTTCCCCTCTACCCATTTCTGTGGCCACAACCCAGCTAATACCATCTCTCTCAAAGTCCTTCAAGAGTCTAATTAGTCTGTTTCTACTCTTTTCCCTTCCTCAAGGTAGGTTCACTGAACAAAATTATAAATCAGGTGACACAATTTTACTACACAAAAAGCCCTTCAAAGGTGCCCAAATGGACTTAGAGTAAAACCCAAACCCTTGACCATGGCTTAGACAGTTATGTACGATGGGAACAGTAAGGCCACACAAGCCTCCTCTGGGTTCTTCAAACATAAAACTAAGCTCTCTCCTTCCTCAGGACTCAGCAAGACCACTGTCTCTGTCTGGAACACTCCCTCCCTTCCACACCTCTCTCCTGAACGACTCCACACACGTCTTACCTCTCTGCTTACATGTCCCCTCCTCAGAAAGGCCTTTCCCACCCCCACCCCCGCCCCGGGCAAACCTTAGTCCTTCCTTTTGTTCAATCTCAAACATCCAACTTTGGTTATTTACATATTTTTTTCTTTAAATAATCCATTATGTCCCACATAAGATAGATTAGCAAAAATTTAGAAAAAGTTTCTCCTTTGACAATTACAACTTAAAAAGGTTAACAACACAATAACAAATTTTTCTGATAAAACGTCAATATTAGGAAATTATAATCTACTCTATTACTCTTTTTTTACATCAAAATCATAATAAAAAACAATTCAAATTATGAAAACACTTACTCTGTAAATGTATCATCAAAATAATGTTCTTAGCTTATAACAAAGCTAATCTGGAAAAACTGAAAAGAAAAATTCACACAACCTAACGCAGATCCATCATCATAAGTTTTTCATTAACACAGGAATGAAATTTATGGAAGTTAAGAGCTACGGCAACTCACTCCAGTATTCTTGCCTGGAAAATCCCACGGACAGATGAGCCTGGTAGGCTACAGTCCATGGGATCTCAAAGAGTTAGACACGACTGAGCAATTGAGCACAAGGGCTAACAGACCTTTTGAGATGTTGTAGTCCAATGTCCTTGCTTTTAGATTGAGGCTGAGCTCCAAAAAAATTAAGTGATCTATCTGAGGTCACACAGCTGGGCAGAGTCAAAAACCAAAAACCATCCCAATTCTCCTCAGTCCCAATCTTCTTCTACTATTTCCTCCTTTTGGCAAATGCTTCTGCATAAGAGTTTTCACAACACCTAACAGTAAAATTCTTTCACACATAAAATCTGTGATGACATTTAACCCTGTCTTCCTCACGATTTAGACAGATGAGTGTCTCAGCTCAATTACAGGCTTTACCTATTACTAGTTTCACAGAGATTAAATGAAGTAACTTACTTGGCATGTGAGGGTCTCATGGGAGTTTTAGAATTATGACGAAGACTTAACATATTTTCATGCTCTACTTGCTTGACTTGAGCTTCAAGTTTTGAAATTGTCCTAATTCAAAAGCAGTAAGATAAATTAAGTACATTTCAACAAGCTTAAAATACAGCTCAACTATAAATTATTTATTTAACAGACATCTCTAGGAAAGGGGTGACAAAAGAGATGCAAATCCATTAAACTTTAAAAAGCTGAACAAAATTAGGGAGAAAAAATAGAAAGGCAAATAGAAAAAAATCTTACAAAGGAGCATTTCATATGCTATAACTAAAGGAAAAGGGAACAACAAATGCATTTAATATAGCAAGTAGAAAAAAGATTAGAAATTTGACTACAGATAAAACAGTACAATTTAAAAATAAAATTCAAAT
Source organism: Moschus berezovskii (assembly GCF_049115385.1). NCBI lineage: Eukaryota > Metazoa > Chordata > Mammalia > Artiodactyla > Moschidae > Moschus > Moschus berezovskii. The sequence goes on along the minus strand of NC_142478.1, from coordinate 55,556,556 downwards.
AATCAAACAAATTGCAATTTGCAAATAAACTGCAAAAGATGTTTAACTCTAACATGTACATGACTTGTACAAAATATACACAGGTTAGGCTCTCACAAAAGAGGAAGCAGGTTTGCCATCCAAAGCAGACCTATTATCAAGAACTTGCTTTCTGAACAACTGATCAACTTACAGGCAGCTCATCTAATTTGTGCCATGTTCAGAATAACAGCTTATCTTCAAGTTCACCAACAGAAAATAAGTACTATGGCCAATTATTTTGAGGCTTATCTTTGCATTCTTTCTGTTCTTTTAAAACTTTTGAATATGTCTTTATCTCATCTTTCAAATTTAGATTCTTACCTACTCTGTTGCAGGGAAGGTTTGAGAAAGAAAGCTCTAACAGGGCTGATTGTGTATACCAATCTGATAATAAAACTATCCCTAGAATTGAACGCTTCACAGAAAAGACTTGAGCAGACAAGAAAGCTACACAGTATTTCTGTTCTTTCCAATAAGAAGTCCTTAAGAGTATGGTAAAATCTCTAAATAAGAGACATCATTAATCTTCAAACACAAAAATATATTCTGAAGCCAATTAGAAATATCTAATCATGGCCATAGGGACCATTTACACACTGTGGCTTATGTAATTAAGCAAATCAGATCATGAATACAGTCCCCGAACCTGGTCTTTAAGAAATATATAACCACAAAATTGCTGTGAACGCTGTTTTCTTTTTGGAGCACGAAAATAATTCAGTGAATTAGACTACTTCCTAAAATTCTTTTCAATGACTTAATATCACTTACACTTTACCTATACTAAGAAAATGCATAATGTTTAAGCACATGCACACCTTGCGGGCACAGCCACTGATGTATTCTAATTATTTTAAAATCTTCAGCTAAAATCAAATGTATTTCCAGGTGAAGGGAAGATGAGGATAAAATCTAATCTCAAAGTACTTAAAAATCCTCAAGTAAGGGTTTTCTTTCCCATCACTTTCAATATAGACACATATTTAAGGGCTGAAAGAACAATTAAAGGTTTTTGCTTATTAGTAAGATAATAGATTTTACCTTTTCAAATCAGAAATCTGAGTATGTGCATCAAGCAATTTGTTCTCAGTTATATTTAATGTATCCTATGAAAATAAAGAAAAAATTCAGGTAACTGAAGACAAATATTTAGATGTATTCCTCTTAAGATGAATAATATAAAACTAATCTAAGACTACACCAAAAGAGAACTACAAAGAAAATTATGCAGATACTCAGCAAGTCTGGTGTCAACCAGAGAAAATACACACAACACAAAGGAAAAAATGAAAGAGCAAACACTGGTTTAATCAAATAGCTATGTATAAGTTCCCTTTTTAATAAAAGTGAAGTAAAGTGAAGTCACTCAGTCATGTCTGACTCTTTGCGACCCCATGGACTGTAGCCTACCAGGCTCCTCCATCCATAGGATTTTCCAGGCAAGAATACTGGAGTGGGTTGCCATTTCCTTCTCCAACAGATCTTCCCGACCCAGGGATCGAACCCAGGTCTTCTGTGTTGCAGGCAGATGCTTTACCATCTGAGCCACAAGGGAAGCCCCATCCAAGTACTAACCAGGCCCAACCTTGCTTAGCTTCCGAGATCAGATGAGATTGGTCGTGTTCAGGTTGGTATGGCCGTAGACCCCCTTTTTAATAAATAAAGTCTATTATGCTTTGATTAGAAACAATCAGTGTTAAAATTAACATTTTTAAACACAAACTGACTGAAACCTCAGTAAATGGAAAAACTAAAACCTGTAATGATGAGATTTCAGCTGTAATGACTAGCCCCTGAAACCCCAGACATCCTGGCTACCAAGCTATGCTGGCCTTTTCACTAACCTTGGATAATCACAACCCTGCATTTTATGCAACAGAACTACTTGAAACTCACTTACTCATTGTGGAGTTTCAGTGAATTAGAATTTGTAGATCCCAAACAGAGTTTTAATTATAAGAATTCAAACATAAGTTACTCAACCCCATAAAAAGCTACTGTTTTGCAACACAAAACTTTATATCTAAATAGTATTAATTATGTGCATTTGTATGGTATTTTATACACTTCTAAAATTTTTATCTCATCTCAAATGAAGCAACCATTCAATAAATATCTTTTAAATGAACAAATTTAACAAACTTGTGAGTTCAAGGGCAGATATTTGAAAATAAGGATACTGACACAGGATAAGTCTAGTTCAAATAGCCAGATGGGGACAGAAGGGAAAAAAAAGGGAGACAGTCAGATATGACTTCCAAACTGATGCGTCTGCCCCACAGGAAGTTCAGAACATGAGTCACTGACCATTACCTTTACTCTTTCGTGTTCTTTTCCAAGGGACTCATACTCTCCTAAAAGCTACAAGGAAAAACAAAAGAATTGCATCACAAGATTAAACATTAGAACATCAGCGGAGTCTATAAAAACCTATAAAATCACTGCCCATACTCTTCAAAGATGCTAGTGTAATGAAAGGACAATGTTAACACATTGTTTCAGATTAAAGGCATCTAAAAAAATGAGAAACAAAAAAGGGAAAAAAAGAGCTGAGTGAGGGAATTCCCTGGTGGTTCAGTGGTTAGGCCTCCCATAAGCTGCAGAGTATGGCCAAAAATAAACAGTCACATGTGGCTAGCAGCGATGTTAGAAGGCACAGTTCTATAAAATAGTCTGTGATCTTCAAAGAATTTGAAGGTTATAAAAGAAAAACAAAAACTGAGGAACTGTTCCAGATTAAAGCAGATAAAAGAGATATGACAACTCAATGCAACATGTAGTCTTAGATCTGATTCTGAACAAGGGAAAAGAGATCTGTTATCTCTTTATACCAAAAGTATAACTAAAATTTTGGTATAACTACATTTATAGTATAATTCACAAAAATTGAATGGAGCGTATAAATTAGAGTACTGTACTGGGGGAAACATAGTTTTTTTGAGGCAGAAGCCCAGTTTGTCTCCCTTTGCCTCCCGCTATCCTTTCCTTCTTCACCCCCTCAAAAGACTACTGTACTAATGTTAATTTCCTAATTTTGCTACAGTTATATAAAAGACTTTCTTTGTTCTTAAGAAATATACCACGAAGTATTTAGAGATAAAGGTTATATCTCTAACTTACTCTCAAATAGTTTATGAAAAAAATTTTTTTCAATCATTTAACTACATGTGGACAGAATGATAAAACACATAAGATGTTATTCAGAATCTAGGTGAAGGATATATGGAAATTGTTTATATAATTTTTGCAACTTTCTGTAAGTCTGATGTTATGTTCAAACAAAAAGTACAAGAAATTTTAAAAACCAGGAGCTCATGTACTCACACACACTAAAATTATACTATCAATACATTAAATAAGAATAATATTAACCAAACAATATAAAGTTCTAATAAAATACGGCACAGTGAACAGAGTGTTCATATGCACGCCCTCCTGAAACTTTACTAAAATGACTGTAAAAGAATAAAAAACATAGTGCTTGCTGATATGATATGCTGAAAATGATACTTTACTTCTGTGATTTTCCTCTTAATAACCCCCGGTCTAATGATGAGAAAAACATCAGTCAACTCTCAAGGGACATCCTGCAAAACACCTGCCCAGTCCTCAAAACTGTCAAGGTCATGAAAAAGGAGGAACGTCTGAGAAACTGTCACAGCCAAGAGGAACCTATAGAGATGTGATGGCTAAATGTAACCTGGTCTCCTGGAGGGAGTCCTGGAGCAGAAAAGGAACATTAGGAAGAAAACAAGGAAATCTAAATAAACTGTTGCATTTATTTAGTAATAATGCATCAAAATGTTCATTAATTGTGGCCAAGGTACCATACAAATGCAAGATGCCAAAAAAGGGGAAATGGTGTGGGGCATATGGGGACACTCTACTGTTTCCTCAGTTTTTCTGTAATTCTAACTATTTCTAAAAAATAGAACTTTTTTTTTAATGTAAAGTGGGGCTGTAACTATAAACGTTTTCAGATGTGGAAAGCCTCAAAATTTGTCTCATGCTTCTTTTTCTCAGGAGATGTACACTAGCAAAACAGAATATGTAGAACCTATACAAAATGACAGATGCAGTACAGAAGAGAAGAAAAGACAACTCCCAGAATGATGACAAAGGCAAGCCTTACAAATCTGTGTATCAAACCTCAGAGCAATCAGTTCAAACTGAAGCAAGGATACTAGGGAGGCAGGCAAGGGGAAAGGAAGTGTTATGCATGTTTAAAAAAAAAACAACTAAGCAGATTAAAAATAAGGCAATTACTAAATTAAGGAAAAATATAATAAAAGTTGTATAAGAGAAAGGAAATAAAATCACTGAACACTGCAGCTTAGCTCTGAAAAATATTTATATAGACATAAATACTGAATTCTAATCCACCTATAAATAATATATTGTATTTAAAATCTAAGATACCACTGATCAGAGATCATACTATTTAACCACTGATCAGAAATCATACTATTTAACATTTACTAAAATATTAAGGGGGGCTTCCCTGGTGGTCCAGTGGTTAAGAATCTGCCTTGCAATGCAGGGAACACTGGTTCAATTCCTGGTGCAGGAAGATCCCACGTGCCATGTGGCAGCTAAGCCTGAGTACCACAACTATGGAGCCTGCACTTTGGAGCCCGAGAGCTGCAACAGTTAAACTCGGAACGATGCAAGAAGAGAAGTCACCGCAATGAGATGCCCATGCACCGCAAGTAGAGAGTAGCCCTCACTCTCCACAATTAGACAAAGTCCATGCAGCAGTGAAGACCCAGCACAGTCATAAAATGCTAAGAGGAAAAAACGCTGCCAATTAAAATAAGACACTATAGTGTAAAAATGTATTCCAATTTCAGAGTTGTTCAAACGTAAAAAATAAGCTTCTTAGAATCAATTTAATCACACTGGAAAGAGAGGGACAAATGTTTGGGAGTTAATGGTGTAAGAAAGCTAAACTGTAGTGATCTTGCACAGAAGGAAGTCAATATATAACGTCTGAGACTGGCAGGTAAAAGAAAAGAGAAATGTAAGTTTATTATTTGGAAACAGGGAGCAAAATTTTAGAAGAAATAACTAAAAGGGCTGAAAATGACGACCTCTAGGATAGAAGATTACAAGTTAGGAAGAGGTGGAGAAGACTGCTGTTTCTCATTTGAAATTTGACCATTTAAACCATTCACATGTATTATCTTCATGAAAATAAATGTTAAAAAACAAAGCAGCAAAGATGATAACGATAACCCTGTATACGAGACAGCAAAAGAGACACAGGTGTATAGAACAGTCTTTTGGACTCTGTGGGAGAGGGCGAGGGTGGGATGAATTGAGAGAATGGCATGTATATTATCATATGTGAAATGAATCACCAGTCCAGGTTCGATGAATGAGACAGGATGCTTGGGGCTGGTGCACGGGGATGACCAGGAGGGATGGGATGGGGAGGGAGGTGGGAGGGGGGTTCAAGATGGGGAACACATGTACACCTGGGGCGGATTCATGTCAATGTATGGCAAAACCAACTAATATAATATTGTAAAGTAATTAGCCTCCAGTAAAAAAAAAAAAAGCAGCAAGAATCAAATCTAAAGCTACCAAAAAGAAAATTTCAACAGACAGAAATACTTTTAGATTTTTTATACTGTCACAAAAACTTAAACTGAAAAAACCTGAAACTTAATCCATCTTTAATGTGATACAATTCTAAATTTTAAGTGAAATTAAATCAAAATGAAAAATTATATCAAGTCTCTTCTAAATCTGGTTCATTTTATCTTCCAGACACACAGATGTTGATTTAAGACCACTCAAAAGCTGCCCTGCTAGAGACCGAAAGGCGTGGGAGTGACACCATAGTTCTGAAAGCCCTGACTTCCTGTTTCAAGATAAGACCCAACCGACTCGACCAGAAAGGTATACAGATATTTGCAGCAACAGCAAAGTCATGTAAAGCGAAAAAAAACATGAAATATGTCATAACAGCTTGTAAGACTACAAAACCTGAATCTTCTTTTAGCCAACCACAGAAATGAGTTATCGTTATTTGTCACTTACATCTTGAAACATTTTGTTTTCTTGTTTTAGTCTTGCTTCTTTATCATCTGAGAGTTTGTAAGCATTCTCAAATGCCTCTTCCAAATCCTGAAGTCTAGATTTCAGTCGAATAATGGTATTGTCTTTTTCTTTATTACTTGTTCTCATTTCTTCAATTCGTCCCTGCAGAATTTTGGAGGCACTGCTGGCTGCATTGAAGCGTTCTCTGAAATCACTCTACAAAACACAGACAAGGATAATACGCTGTTTTCAATAATAATAATTTTTTAAAAAAGGTCTCAATAGCAGCTAATAAACTATGGACACTAAAATATAAAAACATATAAATGGAAATGAACACATTTGATATTCGGTTATATCCTAGGAATGGAGACTAGAAAGGATTACCCTACAGAATAATACACAGAAAAGCACTGAGGCATTCTGATTCCAGGACTCACCTATAGACCACTTTAAAGAGGAAAAAATCACCATGACTATCAGGAAACTGATTCTGAGAGCAAAACTGGAATTTTTTGCCACACATTAATATTTATAGGGGGAAAAAAGGCATTTCTTACCATATTGTCTCATCATGAAAAAAAAAGAAAATTCAAAATGCATCTGATCTGTTAATATTCATTCAACAATCATTAATTGCAAATTCACCAGGCACCAGGTTACTAGGGTGCCAGAAATGTAAGATGAACAGACACGTCCCTGACTTCATGAAGTTTATAGTTTGGGAGGTGCATGCATGTGCATGCACGCTCAGTCACTCAGTTGTGTCTGACTCTTTGTGACCCTATAGACTGTAGCCGCCAGGCTGCTCTGTCCATGAGATTTTCCAGGCAAGATACTGAAATGGGTTGCCATTTCCTCCTCTGGGGATCTTCCTGACCCAGGGGATCGAACCACATCTCCTGCATTGGCAGGCAAATTCCTTACCACTGAGCCAAATGGGAAGCCACAGTTTAGGAGGAGAAAAAGATAACTAAATAAACATCAAACACACAGAAACAATGGCTAGAATATAACTGGCATTTTCCAGCAGAACAATGTTTGTAAAGTTACACACAGAAAAACAAGTTACTTAAGAGGAAACGGTTAAGCACTCCTACTTATATATCTAAGAAAACTGAAAATCAGTTCAGTTCAGTTCAGTCGCTCAGTCGTGTCCGACTCTCCGCGACCCCATGAATCACAGCACGCCAGGCCTCCCTGTCCATCACCAACTCCCGGAGTACACTCAAACTCATGTCCACAGAGTCGGTGATGCCATCCAGCCATCTCATTCTCCGTCGTCCCCTTCTCCTCCCGCCCCCAACCTTTCCCAGCATCAGAGTCTTTTCCAGTGAGTCAACTCGTCTCATGAGGTGGCCAAAGTATTGGAGTTTCAGCTTTAGCATCAGTCCCTCCAATGTACATCCAGGATTGATCTCCTTTAGAATGGACTGGTTGGATCTCCTTGCAGTATAAGGGACTCTCAAGAGTCTTCAAAACTGAAAATATGTCCATATAAAATCTTGTATACACATGTTCACAGCACTATCATTTATAATAGCCAAAAAGTGAAAACAACCCACCTATCACTGATAAATAGATAAATAAAATGTGGCAGTGCCATACCACAGAGTACTACTCAGCTATGAAAGAGTGACATACTGGCCCACGCTACCCTACAGACAAACCTTGAAACCTGATGCTAAGTGAAAGCAGCCAGACACACAAGGTCACATATAATGTGATTTCATCTACACAAAATACCAGAATAGATAAACTCATAGAAACAGAAAGCAGAATAGTGGCTGCTTATGGCTGAAAAGCGTGTGTATGTGAATGGTGGGGATGGCTAAAATTAGGGGTTTGGGATTTCTTTTTAAGGCAGAAAAAACTTCTAAAATTAATTATGGTGATAGTTGCATAAATCTGTGAATATACTAAAAACCACTGAATTGTACACTTTAAAACATGAGTTTTATAATATCCAAATTATATCCCAATCAAAAAATAAAAATTTTAAAGGGTAAAATTTGTAATTATTATACGAAGCCAACAGCCTTCAAAATGGAATCTTAACAAGAAATCCTAAAGGAGAAGACAAACAACATATAATGCTTTTATAAAAATATTCACTTGTCTCTAAAGTTCAATTAATAAAAAAGTTTACATTTTTAAACATTTAGCCACTAGAACAACAACAAAAAATACCATACTTACTTACCACTTCTCTTTCCAGTAAGTTATTCTTATTTTCAAGTGTTCTTACACGACTAGTAGCTTCATTCAGAGCACTCTCTAACCGGCCACATCTAAAAAAACATATATTGAAACAAAACAATCAAAAGCAATATCCTTTTCTTAAAAGTGTTATAAAAATCTGATTCTCTAATATATTACATAAAACAAATTTTCCAGTGTTAGCCAAGACTAAGGATGCCATTTTAGTAAAATATATCCCAATGAACCTGATATTATAGCATTCAGGGAATATTAAAAATGATATGAAAAAATCTCTAAGAATTATTAGGTAAAAAAAAGCAAGACATGAGCAGATTTTTGTATATTCAGATTCACAGCAGCATAATTCACAATAGCCAAAAGATGGAAGCAATTTAAGTGTCCACTAAGGGATGAATGAAACTGCAGTACTTTGGCCACCTCATGCGACGAGTTGACTCACTGGAAAAGACTCTGATGCTGGGAAAGGTTGGGGGCGGGAGGAGAAGGGGACGACGGAGAATGAGATGGCTGGATGGCATCACCGACTCTGTGGACATGAGTTTGAGTGTACTCCAGGAGTTGGTGATGGACAGGGAAGCATGGCGTGCTGTGATTCATGGGGTCGCGGAGAGTCGGACACAACTGAGCGACTGAACTGAACTGAAGGGATGAATGGATATAAACAAAAGGCAGTGTGTGTGTGTGTGTCTGTGTGCGTACATGCAATGAAGTATTATTCAGGCTTAAAAAGGAAGGAAAACGGACACATGCTAGAACATGGATGAATCTCAAGGACACAGTATGCTGAGTGAAATAAACCAGACACAAAAGGACAAATACTGTGATTCCATTTATACAAGGTACCCAGAAGCATCAAATTAATAGAGACAAAGTAGAATGATGGTTGCTGGGCTGGAGGGAGGGGGTCATGGGGAGTTATTGTGTAACTCCAATACTTTGGCCTGACAGATTTTCAGGTTAAAACAAGTTCTGGAAATGGATACTGGTGATGGCAGCACAACAATGGGAAGGCACAAAGCCAGTGAACTGTACACTTAACATGCAACATATAGATGACTGTGTAAAACAGCTTGATCTGTCATGAAAAAAATTTATATACGCACATACATTTTGATTTCTAAAAGGATGTAAAAAATTAAGTCTAGGATGTGAGAACAGAAGATGGGTTAGAAAGACTTCATATTATATCCTTCTATGTTATTTCAAATTAGCATGAATGTCATTATTCTTATAATGAAGGACATTCTTTGTAAAGCTAATTATCATAGGACCTAAAGATAACAAAATACACAGAAGAATTCGGTTACCATTTTGACTCTGTTTAATGATGTATTGTGAATAACAGCTAGCATTTATTGGGCACTGGCTACATACCGAGTCTATGTTAAGCACTTTGCATTCATCCTCACAATCCTGTGAGGCAGGACTGCCATCATTCCCACTTTACAAATGTGAATACAGAGACAGAGAAGTCAAGTTCCTCCTGAGACACACTAGGATTCCGAGCAAGGCAGTCTAGCTCCAGAGTTCAGGTTCCTATCCACTATGCATCGATAACCTCAGATATGCAAATGACACCACCCTAAATGACAGAAAGCAAAGATGAACTAAAGAGCCTCTTGATGAAGGTGAAAGAGGAGAGTGAAAAAGCTGGCTTAAAACTTAACATTCAAAAAACCAGACCATGGCATCCAGTCCCATCACTTCATGGCAAATAGATGGGGAAACAATGGAAACAGTGATAGACTTTATTTTCTTGGGCTTCAAAATCACTGCAGATGGCGACTGCAGGCATTAAGTAAAAAGATGCTTGCTCCTTGGAAGAAAAACTATGACAAACCTAGAAAACCTATTAAAAAACAAAGACATTACTTTGCCAACAAAGGTCCATCTAGACAAAGCTATCATTTTTCCAGTAGTCATGTACGGATGTAAGAGTTGGACTATTAGGAAAGCTGAAGGCCAAGAATTGATGTTTTTGAACTGTGGTGTTGGATAAGACAGCAAGGAAATCAACCAGTCAATCCTAAAGGAAATAAATCCTGAGTATTCATTGGAAGGACTGATGCTGAAGCTGAAACTCCAATACTTTGGCCACCTGATACGAAGAGCTGACTTACTGGAAAAGACCTTGATGTGGGGAAAGACTGAGGCAGGAGGAGAAGGCAGGTGACAGAGAATGAGATGGTTGGATGGCATCACTGACTCAATGGACATGAGTCTGAGCAAACTCCAGGAGATAGTGAAGGACAAGGAAGCCTGGCGTGCTGCAGTCCATGGGGTCGCAAAGAGTCGACACAACTGAGCAACTGAACAACAAAAGCATCAAAGCCTTGCAGAAATGAAATACTGATAAAACTGTTGATGAAACAGTCAAATAATAATACAGTTCACTGAATAGTCAACTGTAGGTGTGCTGTTATTTTTCTGTTTTAATTACCACACTGATTCTGGTATGCCAAAGATCTCACCCCCTAAGCTACAACTGTGTGACAGGTGTTAATGGCCCCAACTGGAGCTCCCAATTTGCAATTTTAAAGTCTGAAAGAAACTGCTACGTACACTGCCAACATAATTATTAGTTTTTGTCTTAGGTAACTGATTTCTCTCTGAATAACCTCAGGCCAAACCAAATCCTCTGGGGGTAGTGGAAGGGGACAAAAATGCATTGCTCTTCATTTGCATGTTACAGGCACATTGACTCCAGTGCGTAGACTGCTGTTGTTATTAACATTTTCATTTATTTAAGACACTGACTTCCAGTCTGCTCCTCCATTCTCTCATGACTCTGAGGGGTTCCAGAAATAAAAATATTTTAACTAGTTCCCCTTTACTTTGTGCCTTCTTTGGCACCTTTTCTTTGACCTAATAAGGCCTACTGGTCGCTTCTGTCAGGCTTCTGATTTCCAACAGGAAGTACCTGTGGTCATCTATGCCTTCCTAAAAAAAAAAAAAAAACCCCACACACAAGAACCAACTTCCCTAGCCTGCTATCTACTCTTTTCATCCTAGAAAACCTAAAACTAGCTTTTTCTTTTTCCTTGCTCTTTTCAAACTACTTCTCTCTGCCACTGGACCCCATCACCACCACCAACAGCAAAATGGAAGCAATAGAAATGACCAGGATGGAGTAAGACAGCATGTTAACTACCACAGCAACCACACACGGGTATAAAAGCTAGTTTTACTCGATTCTGCACATTAGACTGCTAACTGCACCACAAGATTTCAGCTCCCTCATAATTATTCTCAAGGAATTTTGTCTTCTTTGCCCTCTAAAGAAGGATTATTTGCTGTTATCTAGACCCTACCAGTTTTCTTTCCTTTTTTAAAAAATAATTTTATTTATTTGTTTTTGGCTGTGCTGGGTCTTTGTTGCTGTGTGGGTTTTCCTCTAGTTATAACAATCAGTGGCTACTCTCCGGTTTCAAAGCACAGGCTCTAGGCACAAGGGCTTCAGTAGTTGCAGCTCCTGGGCTCTAGAGCACAGGATCAATAGTTGTGGCTTATGGCTTTGTTGCTCCTCAGCATGTGGGATCTTCCTGGATTAGGGATCGCGCCTGTTGTCTTCTGCATTGGCAGGTGGGTTCTTTACCACTGAGCCACCAGGGAAGCCACCCTTCAGTTTCCAATCTGTTTATTTCATTTGTAAAGTATGTTGCAAGATATGCTGTTATTAATACTGCTGCTGCTGCTGCTGCTAAGTCACTTCAGTCATGTCCGACTCTGTGTGACCCCATAGACAGAAGCCCACCAGGCTACCCCCGTCCCTCGGATTCTCCAGGCAAGAACACTGGAGTGGGTTGCCATTTCCTTCTCCAATGTGTGAAAGTGAAAAGTGAAAGTGAAGTCGCTCAGTCGTGTCCGACCCTTAGCGACCCCACGGACTGCAGCCTACCAGGCTCCTCCATCCATGGGATTTTCTAGGCAATACTAGTATCTCTAAACTAAGTGGAAAGCTGTTCTTAATATAAGACCATGCTCCCGTGTGCCTATGTTTTTTTAATGAGAATTATTTCCACAGGTGCATGAGTGGCTGGGTTAAAGCTATGCATATCTGGGTAAGAAAAAAGGACATCGGCCACAGACTTATTAGGAAATAAGTACACAGGACAAAACGACATTCCTTGACATATACAAAATCTGCTCAACTGCCTCAGTACTTTGCCCATATGAAACAAATGTCCTCATCAATTTTCAGTATTTTGTAAGAGGATGGCTCAAATCTTTTAAAATAATGACTTAGGCAAACATGTTTCTCTGAAAATTTTCAAATCGAAATTACGTGCTTTCAAAGTGTTTTATCATCACAATATATTATGTTTTGGGTAATATAATATATCCAAATTGGAGAAATACTAACTTTACAGTTAAATTACAAGTTTTACCTGTCTACAAGAATTTGATTGGTTTTCTTCCAGTCTTCAGCTGCAGAAATTTCTTTTTCCTCCAGTTTCTGTTTCAAACTATTTATTTCTGATTCATAGTAAGCTCGAAGGTCTGCTATGTGTCGAGCATGTTTTTCCTTCAGGTTCTGCCTAATCCTGTTGGTGAGAGGAAAAAATATTTAGAAAGCATCTCCTCACTCTCTCAATAGGAAAAAACAACACAATCATTCTCATAATCAAAAATATAGCCTTTTCCCTTTATACACCTATAGAAAACACGAAATTAATCCACAAGTTGACAGCTATTAATAATAAAGCAAAAAAAGATTATTTTTTAGACAGTCTACCTTAATTATTTTAATGTATTACTGAAGTTCAATAAAAACCATTTTCATCATTTAAGCAGACATGAGAGAACATCTATTAACATTACAAGCCATTCCCAGAAGTACATACTTAGACAATACCACAGGATCCTCCAGGGAAGTCAGTGAAATGCATTCTGGGACACCATTGGCTGTATCTGGAAGCTGGGACTGACTGACTGAGACAGGCGGTCCCAGGACAGGGCTTTCTTCATCTACAGTGCTGACTGAGATGTCGTTACTACCAACGGTACATACTGAAGGAAACGTGGAACTGCTCCTACTCTCATTTCGGAATGCATGACTTTTCCAAGAGTCCACTGGCGAAACTTTTGCATCTGTCGGATACTTTGGGAAACCAGATAACTGAGAAGTGATATGACTTGCTTGTGAAAACAAGTCTATGTCAGAGTGACTAGAAAGACTACGTTCTAGAACAGAGTCAGGTGAAAAAGATATTCTGTCATCAAGTGCATTCAAAAAGCCATGTGGTTGAATCCCTGAAATCTGCTGATTTGGTTTCATGTGTAATGTTGGGTCCAGAGTCAGTACCTAGAAATAAGACAGAGAACAGTAAGCTTTTGCTCTCTCCATGCAGGTTTTTTTGTTTGTTTGTTTGTTTGTTTAAGTGAGTAGGCTTTAGATCACCTAGGGAAAAGAAGCTCAAGATGCGAGTTAAAGTCATGAAGCATCTTTTATTTTCACTCAGCAGTGCTGACAACTTTACCTCTGGCGGGTGACTTGGGTTGGAAGCAGAAGTGAGATTCCTCTCAGGTAACTGCTTGTTTTCCCTTTGTTTTTTATGATAAATATCCGTCAGTGATGGTGGCTTCATCTCATTACTAGTATTAGACTTAAAGATATGAAACAAAATTATTCAAATATTATCAATGATGAAAAAAGTTTACTTTCCTGATATCAAGATCAGCATCATAAAAAGGTTCTTTGAAAAATTTAAAATAAACCAAGATGCTAGACCATCAGATTTATAATAAGAGTTTGGAAGTCATTCCCCATTACCTGTTACCTCAGGAAAAAATTTTCGTCTTTTCTAACCATAAATATTAATGGGATAATTTAAACCTAAGATATTTAAAACCCTAAGAACACTTTCAAAGAATAAAATCCATGGTAATCTCCTTACTTAAAATGAGAACCAAGTTCTGAATAAAAGACTTCATAATGAGTGAATGAAGCGGGACAAGAAAACTTCCAGCCAGATTAATTTCCTGTGACTTGAAGGGACAGGTGTCAAGGGTGGAGTTGCCTAGCTCTGTAGTTACATTCGTGTTTAAGAGTTGGTAGTCCCTGGTGCCTCAGATGGTAAAGAATCCACCTGCAATGTGGGAAACCTGGGTTTGATCCCTGGGTTGGGAAGATCCCCTGGAGGAGGGCATGGCAACCCACTCCAGGAGTCCTGCCTGGAGAATCTCCACGGACAGAGGAGCCTGGCGGGTTATAGTCTATGAGGTCGCAAAGAGTCAGACACAACTGAGCGACTAAGCACAGCACACCACAGACAACAAGAACTGTTAAGAAAGAAGTTACCCAGTGAAAATAAGACCTCCTTTCAGTTCAGTTCAGTTCAGTCGCTCAGTCGTGTCCGACTCTTTGCGACCCCATGAATCACAGTACGCCAGGCCTCCCTGTCCATCACCAACTCCCGGAGCTCACTCAAACACATGTCCATCGAGTCGGTGATGCCATCCAGCCATCTCATTCTCTGTCGTCCCCGTCTCCTCCCACACCCAATCCCTCCCAGCATCAGACTCTTTTCCAGTGAGTCAACTTGTCGCATGAGGTGGCCAAAGTATTGGAGTTTCAGATTTAGCATCAGTCCTTCAGTTCAGTTCAGTCGCTCAGTCGTGTCCGACTCTCTGCGACCCCATGAATCACAGCACGTCAGGCCTCCCTGTCCATCACCAACTCCCGGAGTTCACTCAAACTCATGTCCACAGAGTCGGTGATGCCATCCAGCCATCTCATTCTCTGTCATCCCCTTCTCCTCCCGCCCCCAACCTTTCCTAGCATCAGACTCTTTTCCAGTAAGTCAACTCGTCGCATGAGGTGGCCAATTAGTTATAAAAGTAGGAAGATACAATCCTCACTGCCACAACTGAAATCAGGGCTTTGCTACGCTGCAAGTGTTACAAAGAGGCCTCAGCTCAAAATAGTGACACACTGGGCCTAACTTATCTCAAGATGGGACTTATTGTAGGTCATGACAGGGTACCATTTAACTCTGGGCCTCAAATTTAAACTTTGGACATTCTCTCAAATGATACTACAGATTCAGTGAGAGATACATTGAAAGCACTGAAAGAACACATTCGTCATACAGCTTTAAAGTTTTAAACTGTCCCATTTTCAGATACTACAAAGACTGCCAATCACCATGAATTAATATTTTTTAATAAACCCTTAACTAGCTTGTGAAAAAGACAATTATACTTTGTGTGTGTGCATTAAAGGCATCAATTTGTTAAATGTAAACATTTAAAATTAATGACTTCTGTAACCCCACTTTGAAATTTTACACTTATATACCTACAACCTAGAAGCATTTTCAAGTGCTGAAGCCTACATTGAGCAGCAGTTCTTTGGCTCTGGCTATAACCTGAGGTATCCTACCCCAGGGGACTGGGTGAAGAGTTACAACTATTCTATTTAGAGCTCATAGTAATATAAAGTGACTTTTTTCACCTTGGAATGGGTGAAGGGATGGATGGACGGAGAGATGGGTAAGTGAAAGAACGGATCAAAAACAGCATATTAGAGAAACACTCGGAAAGTAGCCCTATATTGGGACTTCCCTGGTGGCTCAGTGGTAAAGAATCTGCCTGTCGATGCAGGAAACATGGGTTCAATCCCTGGGTTGGGAAGATCCCCTCGAGAAGGAAATGGCAATCCACTTCAGTATTCTCACCTGTAAAATCCCATGGACAGAGGAGCCTGACAGGCTATTGTCCACGGGGTCACAAAGAGTCAGACATGACTGAGCACACACAGCCCTATATGAGGGACTGCTTCTTTTTTTGCCATGCCACAAGGCTTGTGGGATCTTAGTTCCCCAACCAGGGATTGAACCAAGGTCCTCAGGAGTAAGAGCACAGAGTCCCAACCAATGGAACACCAGGGAACTCCCTTTTCACTACTTTTATGATTTCTCTTGTCATATTTTAACATCTCTGAACAGAGGATGCCTCTTATAATTAATGGTATCCTACAAATGCCTTTGGTCAAGTAGTAGCTGTGACACAATTGTCACTGGCTGCTCATATGCAAATAAAAAAGCCATCAAAATTGGCCGAACAGGTGTCAGCAGCTTGGAAGAAAATCCTAGTGGCTTGAACCTGTGCTGGAATCCCTGAGAACTAATATTTAAGGGACAGTGAATCAGCTGCTTAAGCAACATTCCCCATCTGAAGGTCAAATACAGGTCAGTCCTACATAACTACTAAGCCAGGTGAAAACTCAGCACCAAAGCTTTTCATCTCTTTTAAAGAAATGTAAAGTCACCAATGCTCTTGGTGGCCCAAGGGAAATGGAGTATGGGAAACACAGAAACTAGCACTGACCTAAGACAAGAGTATGAAGAGTTAAGCCCCTGAAGGTAGACGCTGCAACCAACTTACTTCACTTATATTTTTCATTAAGTATGTATGAGAAATAGATGATAAAAATGTTTAAGTCTATAAAATATAAATTCTAAGTGATAAGAGAGCATTGCATCAGTCTAATTGATGAATTTTTTTCTTGGTAGAATAGGAAGCAGGAAGTCTTAAAACTGATGGGAACTTTATATTTTGAGTCAACAAAACAGAGTGTTCATTTACAGATGTTGCAGATCAAGAAAACACACACAGTGAGCCTATAATTGAAAAGCCCACTGAGTCTCCCAGACCCCTCAATCTCACTTCCCCAGCCCTTTGTGTTTATCTGTCTCTTTTACTCCTTTCCTGAAGGATAGAGTGCTGGTTTCCACCTTCTCTGGGACTCAGATGTCCACAAATCTGCTGGCCCCATGTTGTCCGTCCATCTACGCCTGTCACTTGTGTTTACAGCTCTCCTGTTTACTTTAATTGTATCTCTCCTTTCCTCCAACCTATTTTCTCATCCCCTGATCTAAGCACAGGAGAGAGAGAGATATATCGATATACACATACTGGATATTTTTATTTCTTTGCTCTGAAGTCAATAAAATATTTACATTTCTTGCTCAAGAAAATCAATACAGTAACTTATGACAAAATGGATCATTGGGAGGTTATAACAGTAGAAAATCAAAACCAGGTCTGGGAATGGGAAAAGAAGTTTATCTGTGTACTTACCACATTTAAAATAGTGGACACAAAACCATGTCATTTAATTTGACACTGGACATTTTTAATTACATTTTTAAGTAATTTTCCTAAGATCACACAAGCAATGAATGATAGAGACCAAATTTTGAAAGCAGGCAGGTATGATTAAAAGCCCATGCCTTTTTTTCTGTATATCAGAAATTGAAAAATACAAAATTTATAAATGAAACTATACAACTGTGTAACACAAATATACATGTGCGTCACGTGTTACTAAATTACCTGGCTTGGTGATATATCCGTGGAGGAGGCTGGTGCAAATGTCTTCTCTAAAGTCTCAGGCAAAGAATGATACATGTCCTTTTCCTCCAGTTTCCAGTAAGTCAGTGCTAATGTGAAAAAATACACAGAATAGATAAAGGTGAGGAAAAAGAATAATAGTGCTTTCTAGAACTTATTATTTCTACCTTAAGAAAATTAAACATGGGAGGTTTTGGCTACCTGGATACAGAAAATTTAATTTAGAAGGGAAAAAAATTCACTTAAATGTCTTGCCATGTAAGAGTCCTAACTTAATGATTCAAATATTTTAAACTGAACTATAAAATAAATATTTAAGATTTTTTTTATGTGGACCATTTTATTTTTTTATTTTTTATTTTTATTGGAGGTAAATTACCTTACATTAATATATTGGTTGGTTTTGCCATATATTGACACGAATCCGCCCCGGGTGTAGATGTGTTCCCTTTCTTGAACCCCCCTCCCACCTCCCTCTTCCCCATATCCTCCCTCCAGGTCATCCCCATGCACCAGCCCCAAGGATCCTGTATCATGCATCGAACCTGGACTGGTGATTCATTTCACATATGATAATATACATTCTACAATGCCATTCTCCCAAATCATCCCACCTTCACCCTCTCCCACAGAGTCCCAAAGACTGTTCTATATACCTATGTCTCTTTTGCAGTCTCATATACAGGGTTAAGGTTACCATCTTTCTAAATTCCATATATATGCGTTAGTATACTGTATTGATGTTTTTCTTTCTGGCTTACTTCACTCTGTATAATAGGCTCCAATTTCATCCACCTCATTAGAACTGATTCAAATGCATTCTTTTTGATGGCTGAAAAATACTCCATTGTGTATATGTACCAAAGCTTTCTTATCCATTCGTCTGCAGATGGACATCTAGGTTGCTTCCATGTCCTGGCTATTATAAACAGTGCTGCAATGAACACTGGAGTACATGTGCCTCTTTCAATTCTGGTTTCCTTGGTGTGTATGCCTAGGAGTGCAATTGCTGGATCATATGGCAGTTCTATTTCCAGTTTTTTGAGGAATCTCCACACTGTTCTCCATAGTGGCTGTACTAGTTTGCATTCCCACCAACAGTGTGAGAGGGTTCCCTTTTCTCCACACCCTCTCCAGCATTTATTGCATGTAGACTTTTGGATAGCAGCCATTCTGACTGGTGTGAAATGGTATCTCATTGTGGTTTTGATTTGCATTCCTCTGATTATGAGGGATGTTGAGCATTTTTTCATGGGTTTGTTATCCATTTTAATGTCTTCTTTGGAGAAATGTGTTTAGTTCTTTGGCCCATTTTTTGATTGGGTCATTTATTTTTCTGGAATTGAGCTACAGGAGCTGCTTGTACATTTTGGAGATTAATCCTTTATCAGTTGCTTCATCTGCTATTATTTTCTCCCATTCTGAAGGCTGTCTTTTCACCTTGCTTAGAGTTTCCTTTGCTGTGCAGAAGCTTTTGATTTTAATTAGGTCCCATTTGTTTATTTTTGCTTTTATTTCCAATATTCTGGGAGGTGGGTCTTGGAGGATCCTGCTGTGATTTATGTCGGAGAGTGTTTTGCCTACGTTCTCCTCTAGGAGTTTTATAGAATCTGGTCTTACATTTAGCTCTCTAATCCATTTTGAGTTTATTTTGGTGTATGGTGTTAGGAAGTGTTCTAGTTTCATTCTTTTACAAGTGGCTGACCAGTTTTCCCAGCACCACTTGTTAAAGAGACTGTCTTTTCTCCATTTTATATTCTTGCCTCCTTTGTCAAAGATAAGGTGTCCATAGGTGCGTGGATTTATCTCTGGGCTTTCTATTTTGTTCCATTGATCTATATTTCTGTCTTTATGCCAGTACCATACTGTCTTGATGACTGTGGCTTTGTAAAAGTCCGGCAGGTTAATTCCTCCAGTTGCATTCTTCTTCTTCAAGATTGCTTTGGCTATTCGAGGTTTTTTGTATTTCCATACAAATTGTGAGATTATTTGTTCTAGTTCTGTGAAAAATACTGTTGGTAGCTTGATAGGGATTGCATTGAATGTATAAATTACTTTGGGTAGTATACTCATTTTTACAATATTTATTCTTCCAATCCACGAACACGGTATATTTCTCCATCTATTAGTGTCCTTTTTGATGGCTAGTGTTTTATAGTTTTCTATATACAAGTCTTTTGTTTATGTGGACCATTTTAAAAGTCTTTATTGGTTATAATATTGTTTACATTTTGGTTTTTTGGACATGAGGCATGTGTGAGTAGCTCCCTGACCAGGGATCGAACCTGCAACCCCTGTGTTGGAAGGTGAAGTCTGAACTGCTGGATGGCCAGGGAAGTCCCTAAAATAAATATATATTTTTTAAAGACAACAATTTCTTTATGCAAAGTACAGACTTACACAGGAGAAATGTAAAGAACTTAACGATTCAAATGCTTATTGAGCATTTACTATGCCAGCTGCAGGGAGGAGGCAAAAAGGCTATAGTATATACAGTATGTCAGAAGGTGGCCAGCACTCTCCTCTGGTAAAATTTAAAAACTGGGCTTAAGGGAGGATGTAGTGTGTGTGGAAGGAAGGACAGGTGCTCTTACTGAATAGGATGGTTGAAGTTCGCCATGTTAGCCATGTATGAGGAGGTTCCCCCCATAAGGAGTGAGGAGAACATCCCACGTACAGGAAGCAGCTGAACAAAAGCCCTAAAACGAGAACTCATCTGACATATTTGAGCAAAGAGCCTCCCTGCTAAATCAGAGAAAGGGGGAGACTAGCAGACACTGAGGTCCAACAGCAGGGCTAGATGTCTGTGGAAATAAGGACAAACTCCAGGCTCTTATTCTGCACACAGCAGACCCACCGCAGGGTTTATGCAGAGGAGTCACGTGATCGGACCGGTCCTTACAAAGGATCGCACTGGCTACAGTGTTGAAAACAAATGGAAGGTGCAAGGTGAAAGCAGGGAGGCTGGTCAGGAGGCTCATGGGAACCCAAAGGGCAGGTGATGAGGCTCTGTGAAGGATGAGAGGAGGGAGGTGGTGACAGTTGCTAGAGTCTGGCAACTTTCACAGGCAAAGCTGATTCATCCTGAATTGGATGTGGGATGGTAGAAAAAGGAGTTAGTGTGTAAAGCCATTAAGACTAAAATAGGTTCACCATGGAAAATACAGAATGGCTCACAGGGGAGTTGAATCTCTTAATTCACTTTGGATATCTGAGAAAACGTTGAGATGATTTTTGTAGCCATTTGAAATAACTGCAAAAAAAAAATTCTATCTCTTCAAAATTTGTAGCACAAATTAAGGCAAGAGAGGAAGTTACAGATGCAGAGACATAAGACAACACACACTACATCTTAGAAACCCCTTTAGTATACAGTATATGATTATCACCTAAGAGAAATGCACACATTACTATTTTGAAAAAACTCCTTAAAAATATAAGTATTGGGACTTCCCAGGTTGTTCAGTGGTTAGGACTCCATGCTTCCACTGCAGTGGGCACAGGTTCTATCCCTGCTTGGGGAACAAAGATCCCTCGTGCCAAGGGGTATGGCCAGAAAACAAAAACAAGTATCATACCTGTTCCTGAATCAGACATCCAAGAATTTGGACCCTCATCTGGTTTGTTGAAGTAAAAAGCTCGAGAATGTGTATCAGCAATGAAATCAGACTACAAATCAAGAAAGAAAGCCATCAGTTGACAGTTTAAAATCGCTAGGCACAAACTGCTGACCCAAGGAATATGAGCCAGGTGTCAAACCCAGGCACAGAGAAACTTTCAGAGGTTCACAAAGAAAGTCAGCCTGGCTTTCCCCATGGTTCCAATAATTGCAAAATGATACGAATTAACAGTGAAGGATTTTCTATTCCTGTGTAATTTACAAACGTTTATTTTGATTCTCTGTGGAGCTAGAAGAAGAAACCGGAAGCAGATGTTAAAAAGTTCAGAATGAAAACGGATTCCTAATTTGCCATCAATTTCCAAAAGAAATTACAAGTGCCTAGAATTAGTCATTTAGTACAAAAATTAATGTAAAAGCTGTAATAATTCATTTTTATCAGTAAGACTGCAATAAACTCCGAAAACTGGACATAAATAACTAACATGAACTCTAAACAGTAGAGTATATCTTATATACAAATAATTTGTTACCAGAAAAGGTTAAAAATGCTTACTTATCCTCAATTCTAATTAAAAGCTCCGAGTTAAAATTTCCTTACAATATCTCTGGCATTGTCACAAGAAATCTGTGTTTCCAAACAGAGATATGTGAAAAGATTATTTACATCGGAATTTTTCTTATCAGTTCCACCTCCAAACTTTCAATTCCTGTTAATAAGTACATGGCTCTATTTGCTTACAAGCACCCATGGACCCACTGCCAAAGTAAAAGCATGCTAAAGCTGCTGACATTCTCCCTACCAAGAAGGGGATCTCCGCTCAGCCTTCTTTTTCTAGCCTCCTACAGATTCCCAGATGAAGCCAATGGTAAAGAATCCGCCTGTCAATGCAGGAGACATAAGAGACATGGGTTCGATCCCTGGGTTGGGAAGATCCCCTGGAGGAGGGCATGGCAACCCACTCCAGTATTCTTGTCTAGAGAATCCCACGGACAGAGGAGCCTGGTGGGTTACAGTCCATGGGGTCGCAAAGAGTCGGGCATGAATGAGCATGCACACACAGCTTTCTAAGGCACCAATTTTAACCTCTTTTTCATCAAATGTCTCTTCTACAACTCCTATCTGTTCGAATTTGTGTTGCGTATCTGAACTTAACTGACCAGAAAAAACTGAAGACTAAGTGAAAAATCCCCAGTGAAATATTTTGTTTTGCACCGGTTCTGAGGTGCAAATCCTAAAGTGACGAGCCAACACACACGGCATTGGCTGGAGGGGGCTTACCTCACATAATCCTCTGCTGCTCTTCCAGCCCATAAGGCATTGGCTGAAGAAAATAGCTCATTTTTAAAGAGAAAGGAAAGTATGGTGCCAGGAAAGCCCTTCCCAAGAAACCAGCCTCAGCCTAGCGCAGGACCTTCATCAGTAACCATCTAAAGCACCTGAAAAACCACCACGGAGGCCACAGCTGGAAAAATGATAACAGCCAGTCTGTCCCAAAGGACCAAGGAAACAAAGACCAACTGGAGCTTTAGAAAATCCCTGCGCTAAACACTATCCAATTTCAAGTTGTGCTTCAGAATAGCTAGACCCCCAAATAAACTATATTGTATTAGAAGAAAATTGAATCCCAAGAGAATTCTGTTCATAAAGATTCCCTGGATTCAGGCTGAAAATGAAAAGAAAAACAAACAATGAGAGACATGAGAAAGGATGAAATAAAGAGGAAAGTTCCAACTTTTGTGAATCCACAGAATTTGAGAATTAGGCAAGTAAAATGTACATTTCAGGTGTCGTGTCTTTGTTTCACCAACCCCCATTACCTGAAAGCTGTTTAAAACAGACATACCAAAGAAACTTGATTTCCCCTAATGATTTAATATCAAAAACATCGAATCCACCTTTAAAAAAAATAGGAAAATAAAACTTGTTTAGGAGGTGATCAAAGAAAAGTTTAAAGAGCATCATGCCCTCGTCACAGCTTTTTTACCCTCTGCCCTACTGAGATCCCCAGAGGCAGAACACACTGCTAGGAAGACCTAACCCCAAACGGTATCTCTGAGACAGTACCTTTGGCTGATCCTTCGGCTGCTCGTCAGATTCTCCACTGAATGGAGGAAGAAAACGGCCAGATCACTGGTTTCAAGCTTTACAGCCCAGAAGACTCACTGGAGGAGCTTTTAAACCACCTGGTAACAGGTCACAACCACACCAATGAGGGCAGACCATCTGGGGCTACTGGCCAGGTGTAAGTAGGTTTTTTAAAATTTGTTTATTTGGCTGCGCCAGATCTTAGTTGCAACATAGGGAACCTTGTTTCCCAATCAGAGATCGAACCCAGGCCCCCTACATTGGAAGCGCAGAGTCTTAGCTACTGGACCACCAGGGGAGTCCCAGATTTCTGAAGCTCCTAATACCCTAATGTGCAGCAAATTCTGGGAACCACAGGGCTACATCGAACAAATACTGATCCACAGTCTCAAAAGACAGTGAATCCACTGAGATACACACCACAAATACTAGTTTATCAGAAGTGAAAAAGTCTCCACTGAGTTTCAGTTAAGTTGAAACAAAAAAAAGAAACTAGTATGTATCAAAACATTTTCCTTTTCTGCCAACCTACTCCAATGAAAAAAGCAACTTTCAGTCCAGTCTCCAAATGCTTTTATGCCATTACACCAAACAAGGATATACTGTGCTGGTTCAAAAGAACAGAGCTACCAATACAGCATCAGGCCCAGTGGCTTGATGGTTCATGTAGCTTCTTCACTTTCATTTCCCTCCTCAACACGAATCTGATTAAGTTCAACACCTGATATTAATAAGCTTAACTTACCACAGGTTGAAGAAAGAAAATTTACCAAAAGAGAAGTAAAAAGTGCCTTATGAAGGCTGAGGGACTGTGTTCTTATGATTTCTATTCTTTAACAGATCTTTTTCAAAGGATGATAGAAAGACTGTTCAGAATAATCAAGACATGACCTGTTTCTAAAGGAATCAAGTTTGTAGAGAGACTTGATTTTGTGATTTCAATGTATTATATTAAACAATGTTATTCAATGACAATTGAGGCCAAAAGGGCTTTAAAGATATTTAAACTCACTCAGTATCCATAACTCTTTAACAAAAGCAGCTGCTGTATGAGCAAAAGGGCCACATAAAATGTAAACATTTAATCTCTTGCAATTTGGATTATAAATTCAAGTTGTCCAAGCTTCAACTGTTTTTATAGAGGCATCTAAAGCATTCACACATATATTACTACTTATTACAACTTAATAGTAATAAAAATTACTTGAGGGTTTTTCAAAAAATAATAGATTATTCTCGCTAATTGTAAACATTTGCAGTACAAAGGGAATTAGGACATTTACAAAATAAATGTTTCATTTTTTTTTTTTTCTAGTACTTTCATTCCTCACTAGCTTTGGTTTCTGGCCTATTAAAGAACCACGACTTGGACTACTGTTTCCCATTCTTAGAGACACCATAAAAAATAGGCAACAAATGAACAATACAAAAGAAAAGGCAAAAAAAATTTTATGTTAATGAACAGGTGGTAAATGCAACATCCGTTCCGTTCCGTCGCTCAGTCGTGTCCGACTCTTTGCGACCCTGTGGACTGTAGCCTACCAGGCTTCTCCGTCCATGGGATTTTCCAGGCAAGAATACTGGAGTGGGTTACCGTTTCCTTCTCCAGGGGATCTTCCCGACCCAGGGATCGAACCCGGGTCTCCCGCATTGGAGGCAGACGCTTTAACCTCTGAGCCACCAGGGAAGCCCCAAATGCAACATAATTATCCTGATTGTCCGCAGCTAAAGCACACCAGAGTCAAGTGACTTATCACCTACTTTCTCCATTGGTGATTTCTTGGTTTGCTCATCTCCTTGCATAGATTTTGAGTAGCCCTCTTCTTTATGTGCTTTCTTTGGTTGGTTCTGCTTCAGCCTTTGAGCCCATGATGTTATTGATTTACTATTTAAAAAGAAAAAAATAAAATACCTCTCTTTAAATGCTGTCTTCAAATAAAAGAAAACACTGATAGAGACTATGCTTCGAATTGCTTTTCTAATAGCAGAGAGGGGATAGATTTTTATTGAGTAGTATGAGTTTCTTTTTACAATATCTTATTATCAAAGGCAAAATGAAGAAAAGGACTGACTAGCAGTGATTAACAGTATGTATAGTCTGTGGCCATGGGATAGAACAAAAACCACCATAGTGGCACCTACAAGTACTAAGTATATCTCCCTAGTGAAAACATACTTATTTACATGGACTTATGGGTTACATGGACTTATGGGTTCCCATGGAGAAGGCAATGGCAAGCCACTCCAATACTCTTTGCCTAGAAAATCCCATGGATGGAGGAGCCTGGTAGGCTGCAGTCCGTGGGGTCGCTAAGGGTCAGACACGACTGAGCGACTTCACTTTCACTTCTCACTTTCACGCATTGGAGAAGGAAATGGCAACCCACTCCAGTGTTCTTGCCTGGAGAATCCCAGGGAAGGGGGAGCCTGGTGGGCTTCCGTCTATGGGGTTACACAGAGTCGGACACGACTGAAGTGACTTAGCAGCAGCAGCAGCAGCATGGGTACCCAAGATATGAGTTGCTATAGTTAAATACCTTACATTAGATGACATACTTCAGAGACATAAAACTGAACATAATTTTAAGTGATTATTTGCCTTACAAATTCAGCCTAAGTTTCTTTTACTGAAAAGTCCCCTGGATGAATTAAAATGTCTTTTAACTTACAAAATCTCTTCTAATATATAAAAAACATAAAATTGAGCATGCTTGTATATAATATTTGGTTTTAAATTATATGAACGTGTGACAAAATTCCAGTTGATTCAGTCCCATACTCTTAATTTTCAGCAAGTCAATAGTGACTAGAAAATATAAAAGGTATTTTTCTGGCAAGCCTCCCACCCTGAGAGTTTTCGTAGTCTTATTATCAATGGGAAGGTAGTCAGCTGTCATTAACATATAGTGTGCTTTGTTACTTTCAATTTTCCACAGGCAATAAATAAAAAATTTGATAAAACTGACATGTTCAAACACATCTCATTCCAACTAAAAAGAGCTGTATTTACTAAACATTTTAGATTATAAATGTATTTAACAAGTAAAACTCCCTTCAACTGATGGAGAAATTCAACTTACTTGTTTGTTTTTCCACTGTATACTTCCGAAATCTTACTTTCACCAAGAAAACTGTGTTCAAATTCACCAGAAAAAATGGGAGTATCTTCCTTTAAAGAAGAACAGAACTCTTCATTTGGATGTATATAAAAACTCTGGTTTTTCACACCATCTCCAAGTGGCTCTGCTGGCACCACCGGTGCTCCAAATTGTCCTTCAGAAGCCTCCATGTGCTCCATGAAATCCTGAGCGTCCTTAGATTTGTAGGTGTTTAGTTCTGAGATGCAAAAGGTTCCATACCCACTGCTCACTGAGCTACTATCCACATTGCAGTCTGGTTGCGACAAGGATGCTTCTTGCTGCATTTCAGACTCTTCAGACTTGGGATAACTGATAACATATTCATTTCTCTCACCGTTTTCAGAAGAAAAACCCATTTGACTTTCTGAAGATCTTTGTTTGCTTAAAGAACTTCTATCATAGGAAGCCCAGGAAGCATTATTGTTCTGTAACTTGACTAAATTTTTTATTTCCTCCTGTATACGCTAAAAATAAAGAGATTTGGGAGAAAAAAAAAGAGATTTGGCTAAGAATGTATATTAAATATCACATTTTCATAAATATCTTAAAAATACTGCGTTTAAAAATAAGGGCTACTACTCTAAAGATGACACTTGTGCCTTACATTTAATTTATAAGCAAAACTGATATAAAGAATTAACTAATTGGGGGCCTCTCGTCTTCTGAGATGCCCCTCACTCTGACTGTAGAGTGTGTTTCTCCCAGGGCCTCTCTTGCCTTTTGAGACAGACCGCATTCTGTCTGTGGAATGTGTGCCTCTCTAAGTAAATCCACTTATCTATTACCCTGGCTTTCACTGAGTTCTGTCTTCAATGAGACCTAAAGAACCTGAGCTTCAATAAGCCCTGACACTAGGAATTAAGCCCCTACCCGGGTGGAGGACAGAACTATGATGCTGACCCTCCTGACTTCAGTCTACTAAAGCATGGACTCTATAGATCTCTGCCCCAACTCTATGCTGAATTCTCGTCTGCTCAAGCCCCCTCATGAATATGCATGTGCCCTTAGTTTAAAATTTCCTCAATTTTACAGTTCAGGGAGACACTGCTTTGGGTGTTCTCCTTACTTGCTCCAAGTACTAAATCCTTCCTTCTCAAAAATAAAAATAATTAACTAATTGGTTCTTCTGCAAATTTTACAATATAAAACAAGAATCAATATAAAGAACAACTTACCTGAATTTGGTTGTGAAATTGCTCCTGCTGAGCCACTATCTGCTCTTGGCATTGTTTTTCCACCAAACTGAATAGTTGTAACCACCTGGTCTATTAAATTATAAAATATTTTGGTTAAAAATAATTTTTAACCAAGTATTTCACAGAAATATTCCTCCAGTGGGAAAGGGTCTGTTTAAAATGTATTTTTAATGTAAAAATTATAAGCTAAATTAGTTATCTGTTCTGTTCTGTTTAGTTGCTCAGTCGTGTCCGACTCTTTGCGACCCCGTGGACTGTAGCCTACCAGGCTTCTCCATCCATGGGATTCTCCAGGCAAGAATACTGGAGTGGGTTACCATTTCCTTCTCCAAAATTAGTTATAAAACTATAAAATTAGTTACAAAAATGCAAAAATACAAGGACATAGGCTTGGGCACTCCATTATATTACCTGTGGTCTGAAGGTAATATAATAAACTTGAAGGTCTCAATAAATCTGATTAACTTGATGTCATTTGCTACCTTTCTAATTAATCAACGACTGTTGGTAGATGCACTTCAAATTTGTCTTAAGCCCCTCTTCCTTTCCTCATAACAGCCAATAGTATTCTTAAACATTAACTTGGACCCAGAAAAAGAATCCCACATCTTAAAACAACAAACAGTTTGGTATTATGAGAATCTGACCCCAAATTAGTTTTTCAAGTTAAAAAAAATTTTTTTGAGAGTAAGATATTAAAGTGTTTTAAACACTGCAGCAGCTAAAAGAAAAAGAAAAAAAAAGATTCTGAAAACCTATGGAAGTGACCTAAGATTCCCTTCAGAGCCCCTTTTAGGTCCTGAACCATCCTGGCCAAAGAAGAGTAGTCAGTGCTCTTGTAACGAGATGAGGCCAAAACACAAGAGGGGAGGATGAATTCTCCAGAGGCTGAATTCAAACTAAAGGCTGGTCTACTCTCAGTAAGAGTTCAGTTCAGTTGCTCAGTCGTGTCCAGCTCTTTGTGACCCCCATGGACTGCACCAGGCTTCCCTATCCATCACCAACTCCCAGAGCCTGTTCAAACTCATGTCCATTGTGTCGGTGATGCCATCCAACCATCTCATCCTCTGTTGTCCCCTTCTCCTCCCGCCTTCAATCTTTCCCAGCATCAGGGTCTTTTCAAATGAGTCGGTTCTTCACATAGGTGGCCCAAGTTATTGGAGTTTCAGCTTCAACATCAGTCATTCCAATGAATATTCAGGACTGATTTCCTTTAGGATGGACTGGTTGGATCTCCTTGCAGTCCAAGGGATTCTCAAGAGTCTTCTCCAACACCACAGTTCAAAAGCATCAATTCTTTGGCACTCAGCTTTCTTTATAGTCCAACTCTCACATCCATACATGACTACTGGAAAAACCATAGCTTTGACTAGACAGACCTTTGCTGGTAAAGTAATGTTTCTGCTTGTTAATATGCTGTTTAGGTTGGTCATAGCTTTTCTTCCAAGGAGCAAGCATCTTTTAATTTCATGGCTGCAGTCACCATCTTCAGTGATTTTGGAGCCCAAAATATAAAATAAACAAACAGTATGCAACAATATATGTCAAAAAGTAGCTACTGCGACAATTGGCTTCCTTGTTTAAAACCGTCCAGTGTCATTTCCATTCCATTCTATTCCCTACAGGGTCCTGTGTGATCTGGGTTGCACACACCTCCCAGCTTCCTCTCAAATCCCTCTGTCCCTTTCATGACACACGCTGGCCTCCCTCTGTTCCCTGGACATGCCCAAACTGTCTTCCGCCTCAAAAGTCTTGTACTGACACTTGCTGTACCCTCTACCTGGAAAGCTCTCTCCCCAGCTCTCAACATAGCTGGCTTCTTCCCATCCCACAATTTCAGCTTAATTATCCTCTTCTCTCGAAGAGTTTTCCAAACCATCCTCACAGGCACTCTCTTTCTTGGCATCCTGTTCAGTTCCTTCAGAGCATTTACCACAATCAGCAAATATCTCATTTGTTCACTTGGGTTTACCAGTCCCCCTCCCATCCCGGCCTGCACTCCAGCACCTAGGATACAAGACCAGGTTAAGAGTGGGCACTCAGATATATAGTCTAAACAAACATATAACAATGGATATTGAAAGCTGAAGGAAATCAACCCTGAATATCTGGAAGGACTGAGGCTGAAACTGAAGCTCCAATACTCTGGCCACCTGATGTGAAGAGCCGACTCAGTGGAAAAGACTGACGCTGGGAAAGACTGGGGGCAAGAGGAGAAGGAGGCGACAGAGGATGAAATGGTTGGATGGCATCACTGACTCAATGGACATGAGTCTGAACAAACTCAGGGAGATAGTGAACAACAGGGAAGCCTGGCGTGCTTCAGTTCATGGAGTCACAAAGGGTTCAACATGACAGTGATGGAACAACAACAACTGCAAACCGAACTTTTCTTGGTATTATAGACCACACAATCCAGTGATCCTCCCCATTGATGGTGAAAGCCATTTATTCAGTGTAACAGAATTAAGCTGAAATCTGTATAACCGTATTAAGGTAAAAGGGAGAAAACCTCAAGATTGGAAAAGAAAGCCTTAATAAAATATGAGGGTACTGACAGGAAGTGAAACTCTAAATCAACTGACTTCAGGACAAAGTGGACTAGATCAAATCAAGTCCCTTACTCTCAACTTACAAAGTACCTTATATTAATGAAAACAGAAAAGAAACAATCAAGCAACAGTTTTCTTAAGTTATATCCCTATATCCTTAGGTGTTATTTTTAATCTGATACAGTTATTATTCACATAAAGCTTAACTATAATAATGATAGCATAACAACTTACTTAATAAAAATAATGGCTTGTGAGACAAGATATTAATCACAACCTTATCATCATTTTCTTATTCAGGATACAAATGAAAAGAGTTCATTCAGGCTATAAATTAGTGGAGATTTTTGTTTTTCTGAGACAGATTTTATTGTTTGCCCTTTAATTTTAAATAAAGTAACTTAAAGAATATTATTAATACAGTGATAACATCATACACTTAATTGTTAAGAAGGGCTATTATTCATTTCAAACTAAAGTGATTTGTACTACCTGAATTTTATATATTGTTGGAGGATATGGGCACCTGACTGAAGTTTTCCTGTGAACGCACTTTTCTGATGCTGTCAGCCTGCACGGGATTGCTGTAGCCTGGTTCCCTAGTCTGACCTGGTAAATACCCTGTGGGCTTTCCCGTAGTTCTGACTCCCACCTCTCCACCAACAACTTGTATCATTCTGAACAAGTAAATTTAATTTCTTTATACTTCAGTTTCCTAGTTTAAAAAAAATTACTAAGGAGATATTTTACATTCCTTTACCATCCTTAAAATCCAGTGTTTATTTTTTTGGTGTGGGGGTGGGGCCTGTGCTGGGTCTTTGCTGCTGTGCAGGGGCTTTTCTCTAGTTGCAGTGAGCAGAAGCTACCCTTTAGTTGAGGTGCACAGGCTTCTTACTGCAATGGCTTGTCTTGTTGCAGAGCACAGGCTTAGCTGGCGGACAGGATTAGTTGCTCTGCGGCATGTGGAATCCTCCCAGATTATGGATGAAACCTGGGTCTCCTGCATTGGCAGGCAGATTCTTTACCACTGAGCTACCAGGGAAGCCCTCAGTTTCCTAATTTATAAAATGGCAATAACAACACGTTATTTGTGGCTGGGAGGATTAAATTTTAAATAGGATGCCTTCAAGGCAAGGATCTCAATATGTAGAAATCTGTGAGGTCATGGTTGTCACAAAGATAGTGGGAGCACCACTAGCATTTGGGGGGCAAGGTCCAGGGATACAAAGCACAGGACAGTCTCCACAATAAAGAACTATCCTGTGTCCATTTTATATTATATTTTGCAGTTTTCAAGTCACCAAATTGTCCAGGAATGCAACTACCAGGATGTTTCAGAACTTGCTCAGAAATTAGGCACCGTTTCAGAAAATCGTGTCACCAGCTACAGTGCTGCTGCATCAACGCAAGGCAGCTGGACCCTTCTGTGCTGATGGCTGCTGCATTCATGGAGAGTCTGCTGCTGCTGCTGCTGCTCAGTCGCTTCAGTCGTGTCCGACTCTGTGCGACCCCGTAGACGGAAGCCCACCAGGCTCCCCCGTCCCTGGGATTCTCCAGGCAAGAACACTGGAGTGGGTTGCCATTTCCTTCTCCAATGCGTGAAAGTGAGGTCGCTCAGTCGTGTCCGACTGAGTGACCCCATGGACTGCAGCCCACCAGGCCTCTCCATCCATGGGATTTTCTAGGCAAGAGTACTGGAGTGGCTTGCCATTGCCTTCTCCGCATGGAGAGTCTACAGAGGTAAATGCTGGACTGCTTTATTATGTTCTCTAATGTAGATACATCTGAGCATTTATATACTTACATATTATCTTATTATAAATATTATTACTCCTTTATATCACAGGACATTACACTGACTTTAAAGCAGAAACAAGCAGGTTATATTATCTGTGAATTTCATTTCAGGACAATATAAGTTGATGTTATTTTAAAAGCTGTTATAAAAAGAGGGCTTCAGGTCTAATAAGGTTGAGGGTCACTGACAGAAAGCGTCTAGTATACTGCCCGGCAAATAGATAAGCAATAATCATCAGATAACTGTTATTATTATAATCAGTAGTGCTAAATAGTTAAAATGCTACAGATAATGATATGCTTTAAAATTTTCTTACAATCATAGAAATATTAGCAAGTACTTTAAAATGCATTAGAGGAATTCCCCGGGGGTCCAGTGATTAGGACTCGGTGCTTTCACTGCAGTGGACTCAGTTTCAATCCCTGGTCGGGGAACTAAGATTCCACAAGCCACACAGTGCGGCCAAAAGCAAACAAAAAGAATATTTTAAAGTATTTCTACAGAAATGCGTTGATAAGATTCTTTCCTGATAGAATAAAAATATATAACCTTCCCAAGTTTAAGCAGTGATAAACTTTGAGAATTCCAGAAGAGAAGTTTTAATAAAAGAATTCTAAAGAATCAGGTCATCACCAGATCTCTCCCAGAGCTCTGTAGAAGGTTTAGTTCTTTAATAATGTACATTAGCTTCTTATAACTGGTAGAAATTAAACAAATGTAACTATTTGAAAAGAAAGGTATAAACATGAAATTCAGGGAAGAGCCAAGAATAAGACTTACACAATATTTACCCTCCCATTCTTTCTTAATCACTACCCTAAAGCATCAGAGGCCCTTATTTTCAAATGTTATAAAAGCACACAAAACAAATTCAAGAAATTTTACTGAAATGGCCAAAAGAGCATTTCATGTTCTGTCAAAGTACGAAATAGCTTACAAAGCTCATCAGTGAATAATCAATTATATGCCTATATTATGAAAATTAAAGTCAATTAATACTAAACATAATTTTAAAAATCTGTTAGATCACAGAAGAAAGGGCAGAAAGAAACCGGTTCAACTGTTAGGAGGTGTAAGTGGCTAGCTGGTATCCTGGCATGTAATAATCTATGTCTTAAATTCACAAATATACTCTGATTCTGATTGAAGATGTTGATTTCGAAGATTTCAAATAAAACTTTCTAGTTAAAAATGAATTTACCAGACGTCAAGCCACATTCAGACAATTTGCCTCATTTTTTTTTAAAGCATTAGGGGGAACATTTCGTAAAACATTCCATTATTATTTACATCATTTTACAAGGACATTTTATAGGTCTTTTGCATTAGCACATACTGATCATTATGTGGAAAAAAAAGTATAAAAAGTTAAAATGGTTTTCTTTTAAGTTTGCCGTAACAGTCATTTTTATAACTCTAATGATTATGGATAATGAATATAAGTAGCTATTACTGATTTCTTAAACCAGATAATCTTTCATTCTACTTATTCTACATTCTGAAAACTAACACAAATTATAGTCTTAGAACTATAATTAACATTTAAAACAAAATTTACTGCTCTCTAAATAAAGAATTTAATAATAATGTTTTATACATTTCTACAACGCATTACCAACTCTAGCCTTGGAAAAGTGTATCGTGGGCATTACTGCATGACACAAAATTTACATACAAATATTCTTTTAACTGTTAAATTTTCATATCACAATTTAACCTATGGACAAAAGAAAGAACCACTTGACCTGAATAATCAATGTAAGTCAATGGAGCACAGCTAAATGCAATAAAGTATGAAACAGAAGCCTTATTTATAAACAGAGCATTCAAAATATTTCAAAGTGAATTTATGTTTCACAAAATCATGACAATTCTGTTTAAGTTACTTAACAGATTAGGATTAGTAACAAACATCAACAATTTGGTTGGTGATTCTCATTTTTCTGGAAGAAGACATTTTAGTTTATAAAAACTAACAAAAAAACCTAACAAAGTATTTTAGTTCACATTTACAATATATAAATTAGAATGTCTAAATTGTTAAAACGTACTTTTGATCATCTTGTTCACATTTGTTCTATATTGTTCCCTAATTAATATACTTGACCGCTTTATTCTAGCAATAACTTAAGTATCATGCTCTTTAGAATATAAATTGCTAATAATTTAGAGTTTAGTAGAGGCATATTCATAAATAGAAATTATTTTTTTAATTCCAAAAATAAAACAAAACTAGATACCTCACAGTTTTTCCAAAGTTCCGAATCAGTCTTTCCACTGTTTTGTAGCTCTTGCATTAAAGAGGTGAGGACTTGAACTGTACCTTGAATTACAGATGGTCTGGTCTTCCCTGAGAAAGAGGATACCCCATTTGTACTAAGGTGGGGACTACTTCTGTTGAAACATAAATAATTCACATGGTTTTCTTCATTCTACCAAAGTGTTGAATAATTCAGCAGTTCAAGATTTAGCAGAGCAGTACAAAACTACTGATACTTAATCCTACTCAAGAGCACCTCATTTGCTGAAAATCTGATCACAAGTTTGTCCACGAAAGGAAAATAGTAGTGAAAAGACAGACAGCACTTAATTATATTTTTAAGAACAAAACAGAAAGACCTTCTTCAGAAGGGAGAGAATATTCCAGAGTAGAGCAGAAGATAAAAGTGTATGCTAAACAATAAGGAAAATTCTCAGTGACTCCAATCTAAATTATTCCAGAGGAGTATTTCACTCCACTTCAAGAGCAGTCCTTTATTGTAATGGAGATCCTTTCTCCACTACCCAGAATTACAGTCACATCTTGTTAACTGGATCCCCCTAATTTGGCATGATAAGCTCATGCTTATCTTTGCACTGTCTTTGAATAAAAGTAGTGCCAAGCAAATTAGTAGCAGATATTCAGGACTTATTTAGCCTATTCAATGTGTAAAATAGCACTAATTTTTCCCAGGAGGACTGTTTTTCTAAATCTGAGAGGAGTTTATTTCAGATTTGCTTTATAAAAACACAAGCCATAATTAGGGACATTAAAATTTAAATTCCAACCACTAAAAGGTCATTTTTCTTTTATTTATTGATACTCTGCTTTGTTTTACAAACAATTTGTGAAAAAGAGGACACTAATGAAAATAACAGTAATATAATAAAGAGTTAGGATCAGAAAAATACTAATAAAAATTCAAGGGAAAGAACATAATATGGTATCCATTAAGGGTTTAATACACAATTATAGTTGTGCAATAATCAAGTTTAAATTTGGCCAATTTAACTGCCAGTCACAATAAAAGAGAGACAGTTCAGTGACATAATTTTCATTAGAAAGGCACATTTAAGTTCCTCCAGGCAAATCAAACTCTATGTTCTAAAAAGGGTTTCTTCTAGAAGTGGATTTCAAAAGGGCTGCCAAATGATGACACAGGAAACAAAAAACGTGGCCAACATTCAGGAAGTAAGTATAGATTATTATGGCAAGTGTTTCTGGACCATGTCCCATGCTTTTTTTTTTCTCTCCCTTTCTACCCTACTTTATGCGTTCTCCTTTTATTTTATATATTCTTGTAAGCTGCCTTAAATTCCTCCTGAGGAAGGCAAAAAATAAACAAATCTTTTAAGCAATTTATTTAAAATACACAATTTCTTCAAGATCTATTACTGTGTGCAAGTTTGCTCCTTTACCAGTAGGCGCCAGACTGCTATGTTTCTGCTTTACTGTACTTGCTTTTTATAGGTGATAAATGGCCTCTGCCTCTTTGCTGTTTGTAAGCTAATGTAAATTTTGAAGCTGGCGTGCTGTAGTTCATGGAGTCTCAAAGAATTGGACATGACTTAATGACTGAATAACAACAATTAGAAACCAAATAATCAACTTGACTATGTATAAAATTAGAGTAAACAGGCCCCGATTAAAACAAACCAAACGTGGGATAATTTAAAAAGAAAATGCAGAAAATGCATTGTTTGATAGCATCTATTTTGTCAACTCAGCTCGCTTTTTTGCTAACTTCCTAGTATTCAATTTTTTTTCAATCTTGAAATTGCTGCCTTCAAGATTGGTGAGGTATTTCTGCAACATGAAACATTATTTTTCCTCTTAATTTCAAAATGGAGAAACAATATTTAGTCAATTAAATTTTAAAAATATGCTTGTAATTTACCAAAAATAAAAAAAATGTAAAGAGAACTGCATCCAGCAAAACAAGTCCTTTTTCACAATGCTCCCCATATAAAAGCATATCTCTGGGAGAAATGAAGACCATGAAAATACTGAAATTATTCTTAAACAACTGTCCTTGAACCTGATCACAGCTTTGGGGTTTTAAAAATGCAAACAGTAAGTATGACACTATTTGGATAAACTGCCAAATTATGCAAATAAAGTTATTTTGATTTGTCATTACATTAAAAAAATCTATTCCCATTCTTACCTATTAGTATTTACGTTCAGTCCAAGAGAATGAGGAGAATTTTTTATATCAGATTCTATAGAAGATGAAGTTTTCTGTGAGGGTTTCCCCAAGTCAAAATCTTCCATAGTGTACAGAAATTGTTACACGCTCTCATTTGAAAATTCAGGTTCTTGCACTGTTTGAAGAAACTGAATCTGAGTCATCTTCAGATGCTTCATCGTCTACAGGCATTTTCAGTTGCTGACATTCAGAAGTGAAATATCTGAAGGTCCCAGGAGAGTCTGAAAATGAATGAGGAACAAAATACTATTACAAAAAACTTTGCCAAAACTTTAGAAACCTTGATCCTTTTATACAAATCTACATTAAGGAGAGCAACACTTTTCGTAATAGCCAAAATTCAGAAACAACTCAAATGTCCATCAACTGTTGGATAAATAAATGTGGTGTGTCCATATGACATGAAGAGCTGATTCACTGGAAAAGACCCTGATGCTGGGAAAGACTGAAAGCAAAAGGAGAAGGGGCCGGCAAGAGGATGAAATGGTTAGACAGCATCACTGACTCAATGGACATGAATCTGAACAAATTCCAGGAGATAATGGAAGACAGAAAAGCCTGGCATGCTGCATGCAGTCCACGGGGTCACAAAGAGTCAGACAAGGCTTAGTGACTGAACAACAACAATCCATATAATATTTCTCAGTCATAGAAAATAATAAAGTGCGGAATTATGCTACACTGTGGATAAACATTTAAAACATTATGCTAAAGGGAATTCTTCGGTGGTCCAGGGGTTAGGGCTCAGACCTTTCACTGCTGTGGGCCCAGGTTCAATCCCTGGTGGAGGAACTAAGACCCTGCAAGCAGCACAAGGTGCAGCCAAAAAAAAAAAAAATACACACACACACACTAAGTAAAAGAAGCCCAACAAAAGACCTTATTGTATGATTCCATTTATACAAAGTATCTAGAGTAGCCAAATCTATAGAGAAAGGAGATAAATGGTTGCCAGGAGCTGGGAGGAGAGAATGAGAGTGACCAAAATGGGCATAGGGTGTCTTTCTGGGGAGATGAAAAGTTCTACAATTAGACAGTGGTGATGAATGCACAACCCTGTGACTATACTAAAAAAATCACTGAATTGTACACTTTAAAAGAATAAATTTTATGGTAACTTGTATCTCAATAAAAAATCTACAGTAAAAATGGCAACCCACTCCAGTGTTCTTGCCTGGAGAATCCCAGGGATGGGGGAGCCTGGTGGGCTTCCGTCTATGGGGTCACACAGAGTCGGACACGACTGAAGTGACTTAGCAGCAGCAGCAACAGTGATTTACAGAAGTAGCAGTAGTAGTTGAAGGCAGAAGGGGACGACAGAGGATGAGATGGTTGGATGGCATCACTGACTTGATGGACATGAGTTTGAGTAAGCTCTGGGAGTTGGTGATGGACAGGGAAGCCTGGCGTGCTGCAGTCCATGGGGTCGAAAAGAGTCGGACACGACTGAGTGACTGAACTGAACTAGTATTTTTTCAGGTAACATTTCAAAACTTTAGGTGCTTAATAAGCAAGGTTCCAGACACAATTCTGTGTAATAATTGGAAAACTTACATGCCTTGTTCATTCCTTTAATACATTTTATCAAGCATGCCTGTTGATTTATACCACGAATAGATGAATGGGAACTACTTAGTATTTAATTTGGTATTGAAAACCGTTAACAATGCTTGTTTCCCCACTGAAGGTGGGGGTGGAAGGAACGCATTTTGCACTGTATACTATATACACAGAATACTTTTAATTACTTCTGAAAAAATAAACTATTTGCCAGGTCCACTAAAATTTAACTGAAGCTAGATGTACAGATGTAAATTGGCTGTAACAAGTCAACTGCCTCCTTTTTAAGAAATTCATGTACTTTAAAAAAAAAAAAAAGCCAAGGAATAACAGGGGAAAAAAAGAATAAAAGAAAACCTATGCTGCTTACAAGATGGAAGCTTTAGGGGACGCAATAAAGGAAAATAATGTATTATTCTGTTTCCTCTAGGTTCCCACTTTCTACAGCCTGGTTTTACAAAGCACAACGTTGAAAGCATCAGCTCACAAAGGAACCGTTTCCTTCAGGGACAGGTGTGAAGGCCAAGGGTAACCCGACCTAGCTAAACAGATTTCTCCCCAGTGACTCAGCCCATCACCAACGACAAAGGGTACTGACAAACTCAGGGGCCGCACCTTCCATCTGGCAACGAAAATACCTGAATTCAAATCACCTTGCTCTTCCACCAGGAAAACGCAAAATCTCTAGGGACATGGATCTGCAGGCAACTCCATCTATTATTTTCCCCGTTGAGTTAATCCGGACGCAGTAGATCCAGATGGATCTTGAAATGTGATGATGCCTCCCCAGCAGAGCGTGGGGGTGGGGAGAGGGATGCGGGGGGGATGAGTTTTTTTAAAAAGATATACAAAGCATAATTTTAAGAACCTGATGGAGAATGGATATAAGAACAGAGACGTTTTTGTATCTCCCACAAACAAAATATGACGCTTCGGATGCCCCCAGCTCCAAAAGGGAAAAAGGGAGTTAGGGAGAAAGGAAACGACTGATACGTGGTCTGCTGAGAATATAAAAGTTAACCAGGCGTTCTGCTTTGTTGGGAACCCGAGAAGGGGAAAGAAGGGATGATTTCAGGTTTTGAGGCCAAATTCTGACATTTTCGCGCTGACAGCCAGACCGCCGCTGCTGGTTCTCGCCTAAATTGTAGCCAGCGGGGAGGCCAGAGTTAAAACTGTCGGTGCCACAACTACATTACTGATTCTCAAAGGAAGTCCAGGAACCTGGTCAAAAAAAAAAGAAAAGCGAAATCCCTCAAGCCCCCCGCCCCTGGGGAAGAGGCGCTCAGCGATTGGGCCGCGCGGGTGTCACTCAAGGGCACAGAGTCTAGAAAAGGCGTACGGACCAGGGCAAAGCCCCCACACGCCCGCTGGCTCCGGTGGGGTGGTGTCGCGTGACTGTTGGTCTTCCCCCGCCCTAACCCATCAGCACACTCAGGGGTCCGCTGGCTCGGTGTCCTCGACGTCGCGTCCCCTGTCCCCTGCGACTGGCAGCTCCCCGCAGGCCGGCGGCCACTTACCTGGCCGCCGCTCCCACTGCCGATGTCAGGGTCAGGCGCTCGGCCTCTCGCGACCGTTAAACTCGAGGGAGCGTGCGCGCGCCCGGCGTCTTGATCGCGATTGGTTGCTTGGCAGGGGGCGGAGACGGCCGTGCCCCGGCGCTCGCTTCGACTTACCCCTTCCTGTCCCCCAGCTCCCACCAGAGACCGAGGTCAGCCTCCGGGGAAACGAGAGGGGCGGGGCTGCTGTCAAGTCCTATCCTCTGATTGGCTCTCTTGGAACCTACCGCAGCTACGCGGGAAAGACTACTTAGCTTCCCGCATGCGCAATAGGTAAGACGAGGGGGGCTCTCAGGCCTGAGGGCAGCTGCGGCAGGAGAGTCGCGCGTGCGCAGACCGGGAAGCGAGTTAGTGTTCCAGCTCCTGAGGTGATTACAGTTCCCCCAGAACATTGGGGGCGGAAGGCCATTCCTGAGGTCAGGTAAGCGTCTATGGAGAAGCTCGGCATCCACACGGTTGCCCACGATCATCAGGGGCTCTGGAGAAAGGACTGGGAGCTGGAACCCCTGAATTTCCCTATTTTGCGACCCTGAGTCGCGTCGCCCATTGACCTGGAGGCCCCACTGGCTGTGAGATGAAGCCGGCCCCGACACCTGAACTAAATTGTCCCTGGAACTGATTTACCTTAGGCTGGGGCGGGGGGTCAGCACTGGGCTCTTCACGGACTTGGGGGGCGGGCGAGGACGAGAGCCCACCGTTATGTAGAAAACAGTTCCACCGAAGCCGGAGAGCAAATGGATCGATGCTCATTTACTTGTTCGGCAGAGCCTTGGGTAGCTATGATCATGCAGCTGGGCCTGTTTTAGGCATCGTGAGGGTTTTGCTCCTGCCAGGCCTTTCGAAGGACCACAGAGAACCCACGTCCCTTCCCGTGGGCCCCTCAGTCCATCTCACACCCTCTGTTCATTCCGCGTTTTTCAGATGAAAGTACTTCCAGCTCTTTCATTTACCTCTAAGTGTCCTGAACCCCCAGTAAAGTCACTTCGCTAGCCCTGTCCTTTGGTGTGCTGAGAAGCCAGGATGCAGGAGCAGAAGGATGCAGGATGCAGAAGCCAGGAGCAGATGTTATTTGCCTTTGGAATAACAAATCTGCCAAGAGGCGTTTCATCTGATCGGAGCCTTCTAAAAACACCTAACAATTTGTCTCAACAGTAAAAATTCATTCTCTTCAAAATCTTATCAGTGTATGGAAGATCTCAAGCTTAAATAAATCAAATCCTCCTCCCAGTTGTGTTAATCCACCAATCAGTGCTGTGTTTAATACCTAAACTAAATCAAATTACTTTTAAGCACACGGCTCTATTTTCAATGTCTATTTCAAGTCCATCAAAAAACAAAACAAAAAGCAGTTTTACCACTAATTTCAGTTGGTTAAAAATCTATAATTGAGATACTGTAGAATCTTGCACTCACACAAGAATGGGAGAGTGGATTCCTGGGACAGCTCCAGGCAAAGGGAGGTATGTTTCCCTCAAGAAAAATGTTAACCCCAACATTGAGTACTGGATATTAGTTCCTAATCATGCACTAGGCAGGAGAACATGGCTTTTTGATACAGAATCAGATGGATTTTGTTTAGTTTCAGTGTGTTTCTGTCTTTGGCAGTGTGATTTTAGGTAACTTTCAAAAAACCTATTAATCTGTGATTAATTAATAAGCCAATGTGTTCAGGAACTAGTATTCTGATTAACCAAATTATCTTGTTAACCAACAGACATGAAATATTTTGGTAAAGGTAGTCACATGTTATCTCTTAATTTAAGCTCTTTGAAGGGGTCTAAATTTTTACAGATTCAGAGTGGAAATTGTTTTTGACTAATTGGACTAAAAAGAAACTTTATATAAATAACTAGGGAAGAGAAGGCTTTAGAAATACCAGTATGTGCTGTGTGTGCTGTGCTTAGTGACTCAGTCGTGTCCAACTCTTTGCGACCCCATGGACTGCAGCCCACCAGGCTCCTCTGTCCATGGGGGTTCTCCAGGTAAGAATCCTGGAGTGGGTTGTCATGCCCTCCCCCAGGGGATCTTCCCAACCCAGGGATAGAACCCAGGTCTCCTGCATCACAGGCGGATTCTTTACTATCTGAGACACCAGGGAAGCCCAGTAACTATTAATCTAATTTAACCTCCCTCTCCTCATACTGGAGATTTTGCATTACTTGTGTGCAAGCTTACACTAATATTTTATGGCTTTATAAGGGTGTGATTACCATATGACTTTATTATAACATCATATTGCTCAAGTGGGGCTTCCCAGGTGGCTCAGTGGTAAAGAATCCACCTGCCAGTGCCAGAGCCACAGGAAATGCGGGTTCAATCCTTGGGTTAGGAAGATCCCCTGGAAGAGGAAATGGCAACCCACTCCAGTATTCTTGCTGGGATAATCCCATGGACAGAGAAGCCTGGCAGGCTACAGTCCATGGGGTCACAAAGAGTCAGACACAACGGAGTGACTGAGCATGCATTGCTAAAGTATTTATCTTTTGCCATGAAGGCTTCAAATGACAGTTTTGAGTGGAGCTCCTTGATTGGGATAAGATTAGGCTATTCAGTAATGCTGCTACTGCTAAGTCACTTCAGTCGTGTCCGACTCTGTGTGACCCCCATAGACGGAAGCCCACCAGGCTCCCCCATCCCTGGGATTCTCCAGGCAAGAACACTGGAGTGGGTTGCCATTTCCTTCTCCAATGTGTGAAAGTGAAGTCGGTCAGTCATGTCTGACTCATAGCGACCCCATGGACTGCAGCCTACCTGGCTCCTCTGTCCATGGGATTTTCTAGGCAAGAGTACTGGAGTGGCTTGCCATTGCCATTACGTTCTCCGTATTCAGTATTTAGTAATACTGGCTGTTAAATGCTTGAGGCATTTAATGTCTGTTAACCAGGGTGTTACTTGGTGTCAGTAATTCTTATATCCAAACAGCTTGTCATTGATGGGAGTTGGGGGAGGGCTGTCCCCCACAGGAAAAATGAGGAACTCTAAAACCATTGAACATGAAAATGAATGATCAGGTGTACATTTAAATATGACTTTTTTTTTTTACCTTTCCTACCCCTCATAATTTTTCTTACTATATCAGATAATTCCTAAAGATCTGTATGTTTAAACCAGGACTTGTTTTGATGAAGGTAGTTTTTATCTTTCAATTTGAAACCGGCTGGGAAGTCAAGCTATATTCTCGGCATCATAATTACCTCTCTGGCACCTGATTTCATAGACCACAATTATGACCTCACCAAACAGCAAGTCTCTGGTGATCACATGGTCCCTAAGAATTTCTTAAATTGGACCATACAAAGTAAAATAGTTTGCAGGTCAAGTTCTAGATATCTTTTCTCTGAGCTTTTAAAACATAAGTCCATGAAATAATCCATTTGCAGACTGGGCTTGTGTTTTGTTAGCCAGAGGTTGCTGAGCTTTGTGTGCTTTGGAGCACCACTAAGTGCTTTAAATCTGTGGCGACCTGTGCAATTTTTTTTTTTCTCTTCCTAGGTGGTATACCCTCCATTTTACAGATTTGGAAACATGGCCAGAGCTGCATGGTGAGTAAATCATGGCGTTGAGACACTGACTCAGTCATGCTGACTACAGAGCAGTATGGCCTGTCAGGGACAAAAAAATAGAGAGAAAGGGTCAAGAGAAAATTGAAAATGAGCTAATACTCTTTAAGGAGCTGGGGGAAAACAAATCTGGAGATGTTAATGAAAGGTTAAGAAACAAGGGGTGGGAAGGACAAATTTAGTTTAAGAAAAAGGAATATTCTTCCAAAATAAGTCTTCCTGAAATATTCCACAGAGTATTCATCTCGTCTTTTATTTGTATGAAATACAATAATGTATTTGAACGTGGTTTGAAAACAGGCATCCTAAACAAATACAAGGCATCATTAATAGAGTCTTTGTGACTTTTAGAGAAAAATGTGGAGTGTAATCATTGCTGCTTTTTTATGTGTCTGTCTTATTTTAATAGCATAGTTGATAAATAACAGAGTTCCTGTTGGGTGCCATAAATAGAAGAAAATCACAGTGATGCACCCAAATAGGACAGGTGTAATTGTGGATTCAACATTTTCTGTTTAAAAAAACTGGACGGGTTGTTAGTATTGTATGAATTGAAAGCTTTCTCTTTATCTGCTTTATTAGTTGTCTCTTGAACTGGGCAGCAGTAGGCCTATTGAATTTAAACCAAACTCAGGAGTGGTCTCCTTATCCTCTTGTCCTCTGTCGTCAGCTCTGTCATTTTGATAGCTCTGTTGTCCTTTCCTGCTCAGTCCATTGTGTTTCTTTCTTCTTTTTTTTTTTTTTGAGAAGTAGGTCTCTGGAAACACTTACTGTGGCTGGATAGTGCTTTCTCTTCAGTGGAGAACCCCCAGCCTAGGAAATGACAGGGTCTGTGTCAAGCCTGAGCCAGTTCCCTGGGGTTCTGTTTGGGGATGTGTTCCAGCCCTCATGAGGATTTGGGTTTCCCAAGCAGCTCAAACTGTAGGAACTCTGCCTTCAATGCTGGAGACCTGGGTTCAATCCCTGGGTGGGGAAGATCCCCTGGAGAAGGGCATGGCAACCCACTCCAGTATTCTTGCCTGGAGAATCCCATGGACGGAGAAGCCTGGAGGGCTCCAGTCAATTGGGTCACAAAGAGTTGGACATGACTGAGTGACTTTCACTTCACTTCTTCATGAGGATTTCAGGTAACCAGAACA
Organism: Moschus berezovskii; assembly: GCF_049115385.1. Taxonomy (NCBI): domain Eukaryota; kingdom Metazoa; phylum Chordata; class Mammalia; order Artiodactyla; family Moschidae; genus Moschus; species Moschus berezovskii. Next base: position 55,512,232 of record NC_142478.1, on the reverse strand, counting down.
GAAGCATGAGCTGGATGTGAAAGGGAAAGAAAGGGTGCTTTCTCTTTACTCCCATTTGGCAGGGAACACCAAAACACACTTTTGTGGGTTTTTTCAAATGTATTTACTTATGTATTTGGCAGCATCAGGTCTTAGTTTCAGCACACAGGGTCTTCCTTGAGTCATACACAATCTTTTTCTGAATTATACAGACCCTCAAGTTGTGGCGCAGGCTTAGTTGCTCCGTGGCAGGTGGGATCTTAGTTCCCAGACCAGGGATCGAGCCCACGTCTCCTGCATTGCAAGGTGGATTCTTAACCACCGGACCACCAGGGAAGTCCCCCAAACACACTTTCAAAATATAGATTATTACTAAGCATTTCTCAGAAAATCCTCTCACTTAGCTTCTGGTGCCATCAGCTGGCCATTTTGTCTTTTTAAAAGCTCACTGAATTTGGTCCTTCACAACTGATGAGATAATTGCTTTTGAAATCTAGTTTATCTCCTTCTTCAGGAAGGGGAAACAAGACCATGACTAAGCAGGTAAACAGCCCTGCTGCATTCTGGCCTCAACTTCTGAAACATTATCAACATAAGAGACAACAAGCTCTGAAAAGCAGCTGGAAGAACTAGCTAATTCCTGTGTCCTTTGCTTCTCAAACTTCAGCGTGCTGCTGAATCACTTGAGGACCTTATTAAAATGCGGGTTCTCATTTAGAAGGCCTGGGGTCGGACCTGAGATTCTTCATGCCTAACAGGCTCTCAGTGGTGCTGCTGCCCCATGGACCACACTCTGATTGCAAGACTCCAGAACTCCCTTATCCACTATAGTGGCCGTGAGCACTCATGGCTAGTCCAAACCAACATGTGCTATAAGCGTGGCCACACCTCAGATTGTGCAGACCTCATATAAAAAGGAGATCTCAATAATTTTTATATTGCTCACATGTTGACCTAATTTTATTTGGGATGTATTGGATTAAGTAAAGTATATTGAAATTTACTTCATCAGTTGATATTTACTCTTTTTAGTGTGGCTTAGAAAATTTAGAATTTCACATGTGGCTTGCACTGTATTTCTATTAGACATTGCTGTTCTAGAACATTAATGCAATAGAAGCAACATTTTTGGTGTTTTTTTTTTTCAGATGACCCAGTTTCTCAATCCCCTCGTGACCATTTCACCTGCTCTTTTTGCTCAACTCGACATTCATTTCATTCTTTTCTCCAAATGTCTTTCCTCTCTTGCCTGTTCCTTCCCTTTCCACCTTCTCCACCTCCATCATTGTCAACACGATCCTAAGACTCTTACCTAGCAGTCATATAATCCCAAGAGCCAGGACTGCAGGCAGCAGCCACCTTACCTGGGAGCTTGTTAGAAAGGCAGGGTCTCAAGCCCCACCCCAGACCTAATGACCTGCATCCTGTTTAACAGGGTCCCTAAGGGATTTGTCTGTGTGTGAAAGTTAGAGCCATGAAAGTGTGAACTCACCTTTCCTATTGTTGTCATTTAGTCGCTCAGTCCTATTGACTCTTTGCGACCCCATGGACTGTAGCCCTCCAGGCTCCTCTGTCCATGAGATTCTCCATGGCAAGGATACTGGAGTCAGTTGCCATTTTCTTCTCCAAGGGATCTTCCTGACCCAGGGATCAACCTGCATCTCCTGCTTGGCAGGCTGATTCTTTACCACTGAGCCACCTGAGAAGCCCCATCTTTGCTAAAGCACCCCATTTCAGTGAATCTCCACACCTGTTCCTTTGCTTAGTTTGGATGATTCCTGCAAGGTTGATGCACTAAGTTGTTTCTAAGAGAAACTAGTACTCTACCTTTCGAAAACATCATCACTGAATGGTGGGCAAATGGCATCCAGAAGGTGGGTCCAGAGCTAATCCTGAGCTTTCCAGACTCACATACCCTCTCTGTGTCTCAGATGCACAGACAGTAGCCTCCCCTTACCACTCTCCAGAGCTTTTGAGCCATTGGTGAAACAAGCCTCACCTCGCTGCCCCTTGTTTAAAGTCTGTGTGTGCTCCAATCACAGGCCACATTCCAGAGCAGAGCATACCACCCCTGAGCTAGGTGTCTGTCTTGGTTTGGGCTGATCGTGTAAGCCAGAGGAGGGACTCTGCTGGCTCCTATCAAGAACAAAGGCACTTAATAGGATGCAGCTTCAAAGTCCTGATAACCAGCCTTCCGGGTGACTTGAGGGCACAGTGAAGTCTGAGAACCACTGCTCTCTGGCTTCTCGTCCATGCTAGGCTCTGGCACATACCTTACTTACAGACATCTCCATTTCCGTTTTATGCTGTAGTCTCAGACTCATCGAGGCATATAGTAGATGCTGAAAATATTCATGGAACAAATTAATGTTCCTGTTGTAAAGGCATCGCCTTCTTATCTCCAGCTTGACCAAGTGAGAGAGCGTGGCTTTAACCTGAATTGCAGTCAGCTGTCTAGTGCAGACGCCGCCCTCCAAGGAAACGCAGAGCGGAGGGGAGTCAGGGTGGAGACCCCACCCGGGCCTGAGGCTCACACCAACAGGAAGGAATCCGGGCTTGCTGTTTCGACTGCCGGTTTCCCCTTACTCACACTGCTTGTTACCATTTCTCTCTCTTTTTTTTAATGTCACGATGAGCTCTAATTCAAGCTGCTTTTATTGTTCCCCAAAGACTTTGGGTTGCTCTGTGGGTATCACAAAAACTGAAATCCAATCTGTATTCTTCTCCGGGCTTCAGGGAAGTGGAGCCATGGTGTGTTTGTCATTTTTAGCCATTTTTGGAGTCCAGCCAGAGCTCCAGGAGATACTCAAAGTATTTGGAATCATCCGATTGGCCGTTGGAATTAGCTGTTAGACAAAGCAGCCAGTAACTGAACACTGGGGACCTTCGTGAACTCCAGTCGGGTGGGAGACCTTCCTGTGGGTGTCAGCTCTGAACTAGGACAGAAAGGTAGACTTGAAGTATACTGAGCTGGCGACAAAGCAGCTGATAAAAGTGCTCTCCTCCTCTCCACCCTTTGTCTGGGAGTTTCGCCCTGTCTCAGACCTCTTTCCTTTTCTTTGTGGCCACAGTATATTCTACCGCCATCCTGCCTGGTCAGATTGCCTAACGGAAGGGCAGCCCCAGGAGAGGCACTGGGCTCCTGTTCCATGAACCTAATCCAGGGACCAGACACTAATACACAAAGGAATTCTGTTCTGTAGACTGAAAGCAGAAATAAGGGGAAGGAAATTGTGGACATCGATTTGGTTTCAGTCATTTATAGGGGAGCGGATTCTTTGTTGTAGAGACGGCAGAGAAAGGCTTTATCATTCATCATTTCCTGAGGATGCTTCTGACATATTTCACACAATAAACAGAACCCATTTTTAAAGCACCACTTTCATTGGCATACTCTTGTTTCAGAATACCTCCCCTGGTAGCCACGGAGCATCTTATGAAACAACACCTCCTTAATTATCACCCACTGGGACTGATGGAACGTGGTGAATGTGGTACTTTTCACAAAGAAGATATGAGTTTAGACCAGAGGTTCCCAACCTCCTAGGGGCTTCCCTGGTGGCTCAGCGGTAAAGAATCCACCTGCAGTGCAAGAGCCACAGGAGATATGGGTTGGATCCCTGAGTTGGGAAGACCCCCTGGAGGAGGGAATGGCAACCCACTCCAGTATTGTGCCTGGAGAATCACATGGACAGAGGAGCCTGGCCCACTATAACCTTTTAGGGTTGCAAAGAGTCGAACATGACAAGCGACTGAGCAAGCCCACGTGCCCCAGCCTCCGGGATCTAGGGCCTGATGATCTGAGGTGGAGCTGATGTAACAATAATAGAAATAAAGTACACAATAAATGTAATGCGCTAGAATCATCCTAAAACCATTCCCCAGCTCTGTGGTCCATAGAATAATTGTGTTCCACAAAGACAACTGTCTGCCAAAAAAGGTTGCAGACCATTGGTTTACATCATAGTGTCAGTTTGAAAACTAGCACTGGCCTAAAGCCTGAAAAGTATATTTCATTTATTTTCCATAGAGAGATGAAGAATACTGAAACAACCCATGTCATCTGTACTGATAACTAAGATAGGCACTTAGATTTCAGAAAATGCACATATTTACAAGGAAGCCACGCCTACTAGCATGTTTCTGCCATAAGGTCACCTAGAGATCATGTGGGGCCCAGTGGACATCAGCCATCAAAACTGCTGGTGGGTGAAAGGTAAATGAGCCAAGAGAAACCTAGTGAAAAATAACTTGGTGGATGTTAAGTACTTTTGGCTGATGAAGTTGGCATAGGTAAACTCCAGTTCCTACCTGTGCTAGAGACCAGTTGCCATGAGCTAGAATGTACAAGGTTTCAAGTGGTGAAAGAAGCTGTCTAGACCCTCACAAGAAGCAATTGTTAGAGGAATACATAAAGCAACTACAATTAAAAAAAAAACCCTACATCTCTTTTCAGTGTCTACAGAATCGTCGATCAAGAAGCATTTAAGTGAGGGGCACATTCGTACTTCCCTAAATCCACCTGGGTGATTTTGCTAAAAGCCAGTCTCATACCTTCAGGAGTATCAACAAAGCCCTTCCCAGAATACTACTGTTTTCTCTGATTTCACTCAAAACCTGTGTGTGTTGCACGGAGAGGGCTTACATGTGTGCCAAGTTGCTTCAGTCGTGTCAGACTCTGCAACCCTATGGACCAAAGCCCACCAGGCTCCTCTGTCCATGGAATTCTCCATGGAGAATTCTGGAGTGGGTTGCCATGCCCTCCTCCAGGGGATCGTCCCTACCCAGGGATCAAACCTGTGGCTCCTGCCTTACAAGCAGATTCTTTACCGCTGAGCCACTGGGGCAGCCCCAATGAAGAGGGCTTATTCTGCTGCATTTTTCAGATGAGACAACGGGCCAAGGTTGTGACACACACCCCTGGCCCCGTTCACATGGAGAATATGTAGGCCTCTGAAACTTGACAGTTCCTTTCAGGTCTTCTGCCTTCCCTCAAAAAGCAGCAGAGGCCTGTGGGGCTCTCCACATCCTCACAGCTGCTGTTCTCTCTGCCTTTGCCAACTGAGACACTTCAGCTTTCTGCTTGTCTTGAGTAGGTATTGAGACCTCCCGTTCAGCAGCTCTCGCGTTCTTCTTAAACACCTTCTCTGACTGGGAGAAATTCTGTGAGCTCCGTGAAGACCGCATCTTGCTCTTTCTGACCTCATGTCACTCCCTCTCCCTTGCCTTTTACTTTGAACCTAACAGGCACCTTAATAAAAAACCAGTGGATTTGGTAGCACTAAGGATGTGTGCTGGTTGGATCCTATGATTGGCAGTGCTTCTGAGGGAACAGATGTTCCTATTCAAATCCATGAAACTGGAAACATTAAAAAACAACAATCAGGACATTGATTTATAGTGATATTTACTGCGTCAGACTGTTTAAGCTCTGCTCTAAAACAGATCATCACATACTGTCGTCTTTTCATTTTGATTTCAGAGATTCTCACACACTTAAATCACGTCACTTGACTCAGATTCTAAGTCTTGCTTGGTGTCCTATGGAGTATTTCCTCATCAAATTACAGCCCCGTGCTTTTGAATTTCACACTTGCAGCCTCTCCTTCCTGAGAAAACGGCACCTCTGGGTGCTTTGAAGATATTTTTGGTCCGTTTACAAGAAAATATTTACCAGCTGGCAGGGCATGTACTGCTGTGCTGAGAACACTATAGACAGTGCAGGGCCGGGGAGAGGTGTGTGTGTGGCCGGGTGTCCTGTCTGCACGGATTTCCTAAATCCCCTGCCTGCCAGATGGGTGGTGATCGTTTGAACTGGTGCATAAGAGGTGATCTTAGAACCTGAAGAAGTATTCATCTAATCTTGAGAGCAGACAAGGCTGAAGGGCTCTCCTCTCTGTCTGATTCAGGTCCTGAGAGCCCCTCACCATGAGAACCTCGGGTCTCTTCCGTTTTCCCGTCCCACTGACCAGAGTGTGCCTGGTGCCCTGGGGACTCTGGCTCTGCGAGAAGCTGCCACTCCTGTCCCCAGGAACGATGGCCACTCTGGTGCAGGCAGCCGGCAAGAAGGACCACCCCACGCTGCTCTCCCTGGACGAGCATGAGCTTGAAGAGCAGTTCGTGAAAGGCCACGGTCCAGGGGGCCAAGCAACCAACAAAACAAGCAACTGTGTGGTGCTGAGACACGTGCCCTCGGGCATCGTCGTCAAGGTAGAGGAAGGTGGTCTCGGGGTCCCCTGATTTTTTCTGAGTGACAGCTGTGGCCCCTAGCAGTAGGGGGGCTGTGAGTCTTGGGCCCGGCCCCAGGAGCCCCCTCCCAGCATCCTGTGCACTGCGCTCTTAGTGCTGCTGTCCTTGAACTTGGCAGGCCCCACAGTTCTTGTCGAGCCACTGGGCTGCAGAGGGCTCTGTCTGTGGCCCTGCCATGGGCTCTGGGCCCCCAAGCAGCCCATGGGCCCGGGCTGTCTGCCAGCAGGCTCAGCCCTTAGCCACCTGGCTGATAACTCAGATGGCTGCACTCTCCATGTCTCTCCGTCTGCCCTTTGGTAAATGTCAGCAACACCTGCCCTTCTGGAGAAGGACTGAATGAGATAACGAGGCAAACTGATGTCGACCCTCAGCAGAACTGGCCGGCAGAGCCTCCTGAACGTAAAACTCCAACCACTGATCTGAACATCACCAGCCGTCAACACATGCTGCGCTCTACGAAAGGCTGTACTGCTTTCTCTTGTTTCCTGGTTTGGTAGTGGCCTCACTGGCTCTGGAACTGCCGGTCTGTCCCGTAGCCCCAGGGCCCTGAAGGCTGCACAAGCCTCAAGGCGCAGTGGAGAGAGGATTGGCAGGTTTTCCTACACCAGTGGTACCGTTAGCAAGCACTTAGGTGTCACGTGAGCATGTTGCCAGCCAGCCCTGTTCTGAGCAGCTTCACCTTCAGGTTAACTCTTAATCTTTATAAGCCCACGCTCATAAGGTGGAGCCTGAGGCCCAGAGAGGTTTCTCCAGCTGCCAGAGTCAACTTAAACCAAACCCAAAGTCTGGTCCTGACAGCTGTTCTTTGCTGCCATATTTCTGAATATATTAGTTAAAATCTCAATCATTTTTCATTTCTTCCTCAAAGAAACTTATTTATGAGCAACAAATAAAACTCTGAAACCTGACATAGTTAAATTTGTTTAACCTATTTCATATAGCTTACTCCAAAGTTGCTCGAAATGTTATCTTTTCATTTAACAGAATTTATCAAATAGCTTTGCAAGGCACTCGCCAGTTATGAGATATTGCGTAATGAACATCATGGTTGACTAATAGTGCATGCGTGCGTGCTGTCACTACAGTGGCGTCCAACTCTCTGCGACCCTATGGACTGCAGCCCACCAGGCTCCTCTGTCCATGGGATTCTCCAGCCAAGAATACTGGAGTGGGTTATCATTCCCTTCTCCAGGGGATCTTCCCAACTCGGCAGTGAACCCACGTCTTTTACGTCTCCTACATTAGCAGACAGGTTCTTTACCACTAATCCCAAAAAAGGCTATTTTCCTCCTTGAGACAGAAGTTTATATTTATAAATGGGGCACACAAGAGGGCTTGCTTAGACATACTGGTTGACATTTCCAAAATTATCTGGGGACTTTCTTTGAAGGCTATTGTTACTTCTAAACAAAACAACACTCCAAATATTGGCACAGTCACAGTGAAAGCCACGTTAACAGCTGGGGTGTGGGACTGGGCACAGGCTGGGCAGAGGCAGGAAGGGGCTTGGCCTTTGTTCTGCTGCTGATCCGCTGGGACTCCTGACAAGTGGCTTTGCCCCTGCGGGCCCAACCCCTCTGTAAAGGGATGAGGTTGTCTAATGATTCCCAAGGTCCTGCCCAGGACATACCAGCTTTCACATTATGAAATATCATCTCTTACAGTGCCACCAGACCAGATCCGTTGACCAAAACAGAAAGCTAGCTCGGAGAATCCTGCAAGAGAAAGTGGACGTCTTCTACAATGGCAAAAACAGTCTCATTTGCAGAGAAAAACGCGAGGCAGAGAAGAGAAAGCAAGAAAGAAAAAAAAGAGCAAAGGAAACCCTAGTGAAAAAGAAACTCTTGAAAGAACAGTGGGAATCCAATAAAAATGTGCCCGGAGAGGACTGCAGGTTCTGACTGAAAGAACCTGCCGACGGGCCTCCAGAGTGGTGGCTTTCAGAGAAGAGTGTGTGTGCCGGGCCCCAGAGACAGCCAAGTCTCTAAGCGGCAGACAGACTGTCACGAATAGAGATGCAGACTCTGAGAATAAAACTGTAAAGAAACACGAGGAAGTCATTACTGGAGAAGGAACAGGGGCGCTTTTGGGTGGGAGGAAAGGTTATGGTAACAGGAGGCTTAGAGGGCCTCCCGGGCAGCTGCAGAGTCCTCTTTCTTGACCAGGGCGCTAAGTAGAAGCATGGCCCCTTTTAAGCTATACATTTGTGTTAACTGTATCATATTTTATTATCAAAAGTGAGAAGTGAAAGTATTTCTGAAAAAAAAAAGAGTAACAGACTTTTTATGGAAAATGTTAGAATTGAGTCAAACAATAGCATTGGGGTCGCACAGAGTCGGACACGACTGAAGTGACTTAGCAGTAGCAGCAGCAGTGCCTCCCTGTCATCTGCTGGGACGTCACTGATCATTGACACGTGATTGTCAGGTAGCATCATGTCAGGTTAAGAGAATAAAAGAAAACAAGATGGTGGAAGATTTACAAGTTGGTAAGCCACCTGCCCATCTACCCCATTAGCTTGATAGACTGTATGTTGACAAGTGACCACTCTGGTGTGGAAATACACATGTCATTCCCTGTATGTGGATCTACAAGTAGTAGTTTTATGAGAGATGAGGTTTCAGAAACCTGGTTTGTGAATTTGCTTGATACCATCCATCAAGCCAGATTTGGCCTTACAGATTGTTGGTCGGGGAGGGGGGAGGATTAGGCATGGTTATTAGCTTGGTTTATTAGAACCCATCGGAGTTTATGCAAAAAACTAGGAAGGAAACAAAAACCATGAGGTGAGAAAGCCACTGTCAAACACAGGACCTGCCTCATTTCTTCACTGAAGACCAGACTGCATGGTGGTGGTGGTTTAGTCACTTAAGTCATGTCCAACTCTTGGGATCCCATGGACTGTAGCCTGCCAGGCTCCTCTATCCATGGGATTCTCCAGGCAAGAATACTGGAGTGGGTTACCATTTTCTTCTCCAGAGGATCTTCCCGACCCAGGAATCGAACCTGGATATTCGTTACCAACTGAGCTATGAGGGAAGCCAGACTGCACGCATCCCAGTAAAATGACTTGTAAGGAAACCAGGTAAGGCTCTTCTAACCTGGCAGTGGCCTGGTTTGGAAGCTTAGCTCCATGCAAGGCTCTGGACCTCTGGCCACAATGTGCAGGACCCTTCCGATCTCCAACCTCCTTTTAGAAGGTAGCCAAGAGAAGCATCTGGAATGGTATATGAGAAACCATAACAGTGGACGGGAAACTCAGGGGAGCTTCAGACAAGAGGGACAAGTGCTTTAATTTCTGTCTCCCTTCTTGAATTTTTGTGAATTTCTTATCATGTCCATGAAGGAGATGCAGACAAGCCAGCTCCCTAATACCCACCTACTAGCTTTTAGAGCTGTCGTGGCTGGGGCCTAGCCTCATACCTGTAAAACTGACCACATCCCTCCTCTTAGTCTTACCTCTCACCTTTACCTCTCACGGTAAACCCTCATTACATGGGGATCAATGCCTAAGAATACAGGAAGGATGACCTCAAAGTCCCTTTGGAAGGCATTCCTGGGGTTCCCATGGGTTCTCAGGACATGCCAGGAAACCCACTTTTCCCAGCACCAGGACAAATAGTTCTTACCATCTGGTTAGAACAGAACTAGCCGGCTGGAGTTTAGTAGTGTAGTGTAATCGCTCAGTCGTGTCCGACTCTTTGTGACCCCACGGACTGTAGCCCACCAGGCTCCTCTGTCCATGGGATGCTCCAGGCAAGAATACTGGAGTGGGTTGCCATTTCCTTCTCCAGGGGATCTGGCTGGAGTTTAGTAGCCATTTTATGGGAAAAAAAAAATGCTCACAGGGTAAGTTCCTAAACACAGAATGGCCTAAGGGAGGCAAGCTCAGAAAGGGCAGAATCAAGGGCTTCCCTGGTGGCTCAGTGGTAAAGAATCCGCCTGCCGATGCCAGAGACGCAGACAACCTGTGTGTCTGGGAAGATCCCACATGCCTCGGAGCAACTAAGCCTACATGCCACAACTGTTGAGCCTGTGCTCCTCAAGTGAAGCCACTGCAATGAGAAGCCTGCACACCACAACTAGAGAAAAGTAACATGGCCTCTACCCTTGCTCCTTCCTGGCATTCACTTAACACCCGCTGTCGTTAAATTGCATCCACTGCGCAGCTTCACCCAATCCTTGCCTTCTGACTTACCCAACACATCCCGTCCCTAGCCCGCTGTGCTACTGACACTGTCACACAAAACCTTCCTGGACCAGGTAGGAAAATGCCCTTTGACAGGTCTCTCCCACCTCTCGCTGAGGAGCTGTTTTTTTTTTAAATATCACCAAGAATTCAAGGAACCCACATCTTAATACAAGCTGTTAATGAAAATAAGCTTTATTACATCAAGTAATAAATACAAAGACGCAAACAGTTCCATTTTCTTCCAGGTGTTTGGGTCAACCCTCAGAAAAGGCAGAACTGAAATCTACATAGTCTTAGGAAAAATTTCAGGGGTCCTTGTTAGGTTTGGTTTGGGAGGTTGCTCTTTCTTCTGTATTTATAACTTGTGCATTTTAGAATGGACTTCAGAGCACTAATAATCATGCAAATATGCTTAAGCAAAAAAGAAGTTACATTAAGCAGAATCTATACCTTATGGCAAACGAGGGGACTGGCTACTAGGTTAAGTGTGCTGTCAAGTCTGTACTACTAAAAAACTTCAAGTTGTATCAGCTTGTGAAAAGGAACACAGAACAATCTGGGTTAACATAAATGTATTTAAAAGAAAACCAGACATTGGTATCTTAAGAGTCAAAACTAGTTTGCTGTAAGACAGGTAACTTCTCCGTGCATCTTTTGAATCAATGCTTTTAAAAAAAAGAAAACAAAACCACAAACACCTGGGAAGTTCCTAACTATTTCAAATGTAACTCCTAATCAATTGCAAAATCTTTCCTCAATCTTAAAGAGACTGTAGATTCAGAGCCTAAGTGAACCATGGGAGGGGTAGGGGGAGGAGAAACTGAACTGGCTAACCAATTTGAAAACAAGTTTCATCTGAACAAGGGAGGTGAACCGTAACTTCTCCTCTGGGAAGAAGCTGGAAAACCTTCCAGGCTCACAAGGCAGCTAGGACCTGGCGTTCCGTTCCGTTTCAGCCAGGCACTCCCGCACCAATCCTCTGGCATGGATGATGCCTGGAAGAGAAGCAGAGACGGGCGTCAGAGGGCAGCACCAACTCCAGGAGTGGATAGCGGTCCTTCCACAACCAGCTGCAGAAACCTCAGATTGGAGAGAACGTGGGACCTGCATTCTTCAACCCAAACCCCATCCTATCCCTCAAAGCCAACACTCCTAGTCACATCTCCCTAAAAGTATTTCTTCCCATGCTCAAGATGACAAACCTGCAAGCTCTCTTTTCCTGACGTTACTCTACACAAACCACGTTACCATCCAGATGCCAGGAATAAGTGTCTCCACCCAAGTTCTTTAAGCGAGGACCCGTGAGAGATTGCAGGCCAAGTCGCTTCAGTTGTGTCTGACTCTTTGCAACCCTATGGACTGTAGTCCTCTAGGCTCCTGTCCATGGGTTTCTCCAGGCAAGAATACTGGGGGGTTGCCATACCCTCCACCCTCCCTCCAGGGGATTGTCCCAACCCAGGGATCGAACCCACATTTTTTTGTCTCCTGCATTGGCAGACAGGTTCTTGACTACTAGTGCCACATAGGAAGCCCACTAGGGAGCTTTCAAGCCACTATTTTTCCTAAATTCTACAAAGGACTTGGGAGTGTCAGGTAGCCTGTCCAGATTTGGGACCAAGACAAAGGCTCACTCAGTCCACCCTGGGCTACTGCTCCATCCTTTCCGCAAGGGACTGGTGCCATCTACGCTGTGATTTCCCCTCATCTTTTATCACTATGGTTTAGGAGTCATCGTCTGTTTGGGTTTTGTTTTTGTTTTGGCTTTACTAAACTTCATGAAACACTTACCTCATTTTAATTGACACCAAGAATCTATTCCTTCTAAGAGCTGACCACGAGAGGGCCCTAGGAATGACACCCCAAGTCACTCAGGTATCCCCACCTCACAAATCTTATTCCCCAGAGCTTCTAAAGACTTTGAGCGAAGGACTTACGTACAGCCAACTGTCACGGCTACACCCCTCTGCCATCATACCATGACAGAGCCCAGACATTACACAACCATGTTCCAACAAGTCTCTACTTAAACTCTGAAGTCTGAATTTAGCAGAATTTTGACATGTCACAGAGTTTTCTTCCAACGTTAAAAACCACAAATAGTTCACTCAGGTTTGGGCACCAAAAAACAAAACAAAAAACGCAAATAGGAACTTCCCTGGTGGTCCAGTGGTCAAGGCGCCACGCTTCCCCTGCAGGGGATGTGGGATCCATCTCTGGTTGGGGAACCAAGATCCTGCATGCTGCGTGGTGCAGCCAAAAAATAGAATAATAAAAACGCAAATAGCATTCTTGGTGCCTGATCCCCATGCTCTAGGACCCTCCGTCCTTGCTGTGATGTAAACCTGGCAAGCTCTCTCAGGCACTGGTCAGAGCAACTGTGGGCCTAGGTGCTCACCCAGGATGTGCCCTGCACCTGTCGCTAGGTGCATCCACGTGCTGACCTGAACCACCAGCTTTGCTGGGTGGCTGCAGATAGCCCATCAGACAGACTCTGGGGCCCAGCATTTCCGCAGGCTTGCCAGTTAGGTAACCAGCACTCCAGTTTACCAGGACTGTGGGCCGAGTGATGCCCCCCTGACCCCTGCGGCTGGACTGGGGTTAAGCTCATTCTCTCCCCCAAGGCCTCTTCCAGCCCCTACTGCCAGCCTCCCCTCCCCACACCAATGCCTGTTATTCTCTGATCTAGCTTTGCAATCAGTCTCTTCACATAGGCAGTCACCACCTGTCCTCAGCCAGCCTTTCCCATCACTGGAGCCGTGGCTTGACTACCACCATGCCCCCCACTGTCACGCCCCAGATTTACAGCCACAGAATGTTCCCCTCTCGTTTTTCTCCAAAGTTGCTTCTCTAACCTTAAAAAAAAAAAAAACCCTCCTAAAATTAAATTCGCACATAAGCCACCATGCTCTGAACTGCCACCTTCTAAAATAGAAATCCTTTTCTCCTCTCCACTCCCCTTTCACTTCGTGAAGCAGCAACCAACCTATTTCACTGCCTTCTGAAGTCAGCTGGCCAGTCACATCTTCACGTGAGTCCCTTTCTCCCAGTGACACCAGCCTCCCGCCCTCCTTCCCTCTTCAGTCACGAAAAAACTTCAAAGCGCTCTCACCATCCGCCCCACATCCCTCCTTGGGGCCCCGCTCCAAAGAGGACAGCACAGGGCAATGCCGGCCCCTGCGGCCCCAGGCCTCCCCCAGAGGGGGGCCCGCTGTACTGGGCTGCCTGCTGCTCCCAGGACCAGAGTCGGCCAGCAGGAGCGAAGCAGGCATGAGGCAGAGCTGCAGGATCCGGGTACAAAGGCTTTTTTTCTTTGGTCACGTAGCCTATGGGATCTTGGTTCTCCCACAGGAATCGAACCTGCAGTCCCCTGCAGTGAAAGCACGGAGTTTTGACCACTGGACCCCCCAGGGAAGTCCCGGGGCTTCCCTTCTCAGATGCCTCGTCTGACGACTGGCCGCCAAGCCTCTTCCCTTCAGATCCCCAGGACAGTGTAGCTTATGCTGCCTCAACAGTCACTCTGAAACAAAATGAGCGCCCCTGTGCCACAGGGGATGCTTCTGTCTGCCACCCTCCATTTTCCCCAAAAGATCTTTCAAGACAGGTAGAGAGCCAGTGCCGGGGGTCAGCCAGCAGAAAGGCATTACCTCGAGGGAGTCCAGGGTCCATGACTTACCTCGTTTTAGTCTCTCCATTGCACTCTTGCTGCCCGCGTAAGTGGGTCTGATCTCCTTCCCCAGCTCTTCGATGATGGCCAGCAGCTCGGCATATTTGCTCTGGGGCACCTGGCTGTTCCCAGTGCCCTGGAATCAGAAAGGAAAGCGTTCAGAAGGATTGCGCCCAACCTGACCCCAATGCCACAGTCAGAACCCCACTGCACGCCAGTGGCACGGGGCCAGGGCACGGGGCGGAGGGAGGGCAGCCCAGCCCAGAGTCCTAGGGCAGATGCCTCTGCTGCGGCCAGGCACGTCCCCTCTGGGCAACAACTACAGACCTCTCCACTATCCTCGTACACTCAAGGCCACCACCCAGCAGTCTCCAGAAAGCCCTCTGATCATCTCAAATAAGGAAAAAAGAGTCACGAGAAAGGTGATCACTGAGAACTTCCTGGAAGGAGCCATGGCTAGGCAAGTGATCCCGGGAGGGCTGGGGGTCCAGAGTGAGTGGCCGAGATGGACGCCACACCTGGGGGTCAGCAGGACTAGAAAAACTGGCAAGGCCATCCAGACAGAACCCAGAATGTATTTAGATTCATCCCTCCTCCCCACACAGGCAGGGCCCACCACACAGAAACCCTTTCCTTCTAGACCCCCTCCAACTGCCCCCAGCAAACACACTGATCAGCGGGGCCGAGTTCCCAGCAGCCTGCTCAGGCCTCCCCGCCCCCACCAGCTGCACCAGGCCGCCACCTCCCCCGGGGAGGCCCTCGCCTGCTCCCCCCTCCTCTGCTGCCTCTGCCTCCTGGCCTCCTGGTCCTTCCTCCTCTCCTCGTCTGGCTCCTCGGCGTCCTCTGGGCGCCCCCGCCGGGCCCCTCGGCCCTGCCTACTCTGCTCTAGCCGCCGCCTCAAGGCTGGGGCGCTCCGGGGTCTGTCCAGGTTGTGCCTGGCCCCATCCTCCAGCCACCAGCTCTTCAGGGGGGCCCTCGCCCACACACGCTTCCCCTCCGGGGACAGGAGGGCCTGGCGGGGCATGGCAGTGGGCCGCCACCTCATCCCCCAGGGCAGGGCCGGCCTCCGTGGCGACCTCAGAACACAAGTTGCAGTCATGGGAGAGAATCTCTCGGCTGGTGGCCCAGGCGCCCCCCCACCCCCGCCTCGAGGCAGCACTTCCTAAGGAGGGGAAGTCGCCTCCACTGATGGCCCCCGCAACCCAAAGGGGAAAGTCAGCCTCGGCTAGTTTTGGGGTAGAGGGGGGCAGGGTCACAGCCCTGTGACTGGTGGAACCAGGTGTAAAACTCAGGGGCCACCAGCTCTTGATGGAAGCCCCCTGGGCTCCACTAGGCTATGGGCCCCGTCCTCCCTGCTGGGGCCATGATCTTGTGGCGAGTGAGTGGGAACAGGGTCCCCTCCACTTCGTCTAAGCTCAGATCCAGAGTCCAGGCTGGACCTCACCTGCCCAGGCACCAGGCATGAGGAGACCGACCAGGGACACACACGGGGTAGTGGCCCCGAGGGGAACTGCGGCTCCCCGGGCTTCCAGCGTCTCTGGGCTCTCCCACCCCTTCCTGTCACTCAGTGTCCCCCGTGAACCTCTCGCCACGTCTCCATTCCAAGGCCCTGAGCCCCGAACACGAGCCCAGCCAGGGCCCTGGGTTGAGGAAGCTGGGGTGACCACACCAGTCCATCATTGCTACTCCTTCCACTGCCTTCCCTCCGTGCCCAGGCCGCCCCCAGGGTCCCCCCTACCGTGCATCACCCCTGCTGCCATACCTGGGTGTAGCCTAGAGATGGCGGCCCGTAGTCACTTAGCAGCTGGCGGTACTGTGAAGACGTCGCCATGCTGGTGGAGGGCGGGTGGACGCTCCCAGCTGTGGGGGAGGAGACAAAAGTCAGCAATCCAGTAGCCTTGGCTAACTGTAGCCATTGCCAAGGTAAGGACTCTGAGTCCCCCTGCCCAGGACTCGTGCCATCAACAATGGTCTTTTGTCTCTGAGGACAGAGAACCCTCCTCCCATCCTCTAGTTTGGCGGTGGCTGACACTTGGCCTAAATGACTGACAGTAAAAAAGTAGCTAACAGACCACTGCCCTTCACACCCTCCACCCAGCAGACATTGCTAATCAATCACAAAGCTCCTTCCCATTCATGCCATCAAAGGCTCAGAGCAAAGGAGAAATCCGCTGCTATTCTCAGCCTAATCCTTTCAAGTCTCCTTTCCTTAGGTCCTGCGCCTCAGAGGTTGACAGCCTACGGACCCATGGCTGCCACAAGAGTCCACCTGCTACTAAGGCTGGTCCACCCTTGGGCTAAGACTTCCTGTGTGCCCAGACTTCTGCTGGACTATACAGTGAGGAAGACTGGGGAAGGTTCTGGAGTTCTGAGGCCCAACCCTGGCCGGGGACTGGTGTGCATGTGTGCTCAGTCGCTTCAGTCGTGTCTGAATCTTGGTGACCCCATGGAGTGTAGCCCACCAGACTCCTCTGTCCATGGGATTCTCCAGACAAGAACACTGGAGTGGGTTGCCATGCCCTCCTCCAGGGGATCTTCCCGACCCAGGGACCAAACCCACATCTCCTGCATTGGCAGGGGGCGGGATTCTTTTACCACTAGTGCCACCTGAGAAGCCCACTGGACACAAGTCAGGAATCAGGAGCACATCACAGCCTGTGTATCTCTGGGCAAGTCCCTCAACTCTCTGAGCTCCCATCACTCCTCCCCAAAGAGGGGACCAGACTCTTGCCAGTCTGAATCTATGCTTGGAAGGCTTATGCCCCTAGAGCGGGGGAGGAAGACCCGATTTACGGATTGCCACACGAGAAGATGCTGTCCCTCGGCGGAGGGACCACATGGGGCCAGGGCCTGGCTCAGAATGAAGTCTCCTGGATGGGGGATGGGGAGGTCTGCAGCAGGGAATATTCCAGCTCCAGCTCAGTAGCTGGAAGTACGCAGACCCATAATGGCGTCCAAGTGGCCATTAGCGGGTAAAGGATGTCCTGCGGAATTACAAACAGCGGTAACCATGGAGAATTTACCTAGCCCTCCTCAGCAGCAGCCCGCCTGCCTCCACGCCTGGCCCAGGAGCAGCTTCCCCTCTGCCTGCCGCCCCCGGAGCCAAACGGTCTTTCTCTCTCTCTCTCTCACGCACACAGCGGGATCTGCAGACTTGGCCCCAGGGATGGACAGCTGGTGCCAGGCTGGCCAAACCGACCAGCTGCTCATCTGGTGTGGGCAAGGGGAGGGGCGGGAGAGGAAGGAAGTTCAGGGGCTCAGGCTGCTGGAGCTAGAAGGGGCCCTGGAACCCCTCACTGCAGAGAGTGAAACACAGACCAGAGAGGGTGGGCACTGCCCCCAAACCACACAGCACAGAGGAGGCTAACACCTCACACCTGTCCCTCTGGCCAGGAGCTGGCGACAGTTCTGCACCCAACCTGACTGGCCCTGGATTTCTCCACTGGGGCCCAGATTCATGCCCAAGCATGGGATGCCAGACAGGAAACACAGATTCTGCCACCTCTAAGTTGGGGACTGAGCACAGCACCCAGCTCCATGCCTCTAAAAAGGGCTGCTCACACACCTGTGCTATACAGCTACACTCACGTTTGTGACCTCACTCAGGTCTCTGACCTCCATCTGAGGCAACCATGGGTGTGCAATGGCCAGAGCAAGGGAATGTAGTGGGTGCTCCCCCCACCAGCTCCCCTCACCACATCAGCCAAACCCCAATTTCCTGGCCTTCTGATGTGGGTGGTGAGTGTGGTCTGGGTAGCTCAGGCTTCACTGCCCCAGGCCAGGGTTCAAGTCCTGACCACTGCAAGTTCTTATGCTTCTCTCTGTAAGGCTGGGATGCTAAAGGCCAGAGTTGGGGAGGGGGGGTCCACGGCACTGCTCAGCACTTCAAGGCATCTAGAAGATTCCAGCTCCCAGGCAGTCTCCTATTACTACATTCTGTATGTCTTGTCTTCCTGACCCATCCTCTCTCCAGGCAAGGGTCTGGACTGGGAGCCAGGCCAGCTGCGCCACACTGGGCTGCGGGACCTAAGACATGGCCCTTCTCTCTCCGGCCTCCATTTCTCCATCTGTTTGAGGTAACAGTTCCCAACGGAAGGTCTAAAGGCTCTAGAACCTGCTCCGCCACGGTGCTGGGGTTAGGTCCTGAGAGAGGAAGAAGGAATGGGTTACGGGCGTGGAAGTGGTGTGAAGTCTGGCAAGAGCCCAGAACCTGACTTTCCTATCACCTGGGTGATGTGGTAGGCGACCCTTCTCTGAGCCAGTCCTTTGCTCAGTGTTCAGAGGGGGAGAGTCACGGAGGGGCCCCAAGTTCCACTCATGCCCACAGCTTCCTGCAGACGCAGGGAGGGCCGGCGGTCAGGCTGCCCAAGGCCAAGGAGAAAACCAGACAGGGCGTGAGCGCGGTCGTCTCGGAGCATCGCAGACAATGCGCGCAGTGTGCGGGGACCAGGGAGGGCCCTGAGCCGAGGGAGGGATTGGCAAAGGCCAGCAGCTCCTGGGGCCAGGCGCGGCTCCCCGCCCCCACGCCAGACAAAGAGCGGCCCGGGCCTGGGGAGCTGGCGGCCTTCCCGCCACTTGGGGCGCCTGGGGGGGCTCTCTGGCGGGGAGGCGGGGGCTTTGTCTAACTCCGCCACTGCCACCGCCGGCCAGGCCGCGGCTTGGCAACTCGTGAGCAGGAGGCAGGGCTGGAGGGCGTGAGGGATGATGACAAGGAAGCCGGAGGAGCGGCAGCGGAGAGTCCATCTTGGATGCAAATGGCACAGGGAGATGCGGGCTTTCTAAAGAGGTCCATGTGGAGTCGGGGGCTGGCCCCCCACCCGAACACCAGAGATCTGGAGACCTCAGCGCTCCTCCTGGAGTTCACCACAGGAGAAGGAAGACAATCTGGGCACAGGTGCTAGCCAGCCCAGAGCAGGGCTTCAGAGTGCCTAAGCGGGTGACTTGCTCCCTCTGGGACCCCAGTCCCCAAAGGGCCAGGTTCAGGGTCCCTGCCTCAACTGCACCAGGGCAGCCTGAGACTTCCCGCCGACCCGGGCCGGCAGCAAGACCCTCCACCCATCCCACCCCAGAGTCAGATGAGGGAGGCAGTGAGAAACACTGTGGCCACAAAGCCTGCCTCCTAAGGTGTGCAGACCCCAGAGATGAGAACATTTCAGCTGAAAATAGGGGCCGTTTGCTCTTGGGGGTCAGACAGAGCCCACACTTGACCAACTCAACTATCTACCCCCACAGCCATCCACACCCTGAATCTTAACCCTTTCCAATCCCCAAATCTCTGTCCAATAAGTTAAATACACACACACACCCCTATATATACCTGTGTATAGGTATATACATACGTGCATATACACTTAGTGCTTTTCTGGGGCGCCCTTCAGATTTTGGAGTTACGGAGTCAACATTAGAAGACAAGGCCCAAAACTTTCGGCCAACTGCCAGCGTGGCATTTCTGACCAGTGAGGCCCATTTCCTCCCTGCCAAGCCCCTGCCTCCACCCCCACCTCCATGCACCTCGCTTTTTTGGAAGTTTCCCACCAAGAGTCTAAAGGACAGCCTCGATGAGAGGGGACAGAGTTAGTCATCTACGAACCCCACAAAATTTTACCACCAGCCACACACACCCCGCGTGCCCCCTCCCATACACACACCCCGCCCCCGCCCCGGTCTCTGGGGCAAGACCCCCGGGCTCAGCCTAAAGCTGCCGGACAACTTCTGCAGGAGTTTCCTGGGACCGCCCAGCTTCAGTCCCAACACAGGGAGAGCACGGCTCCTGCAGGAGGACCCTCTAAACCCAGACCTGGGGGCTCCAAGATGCGGGACCCCGGCTGCAATGCCTTCCCCGCCCTCCGCTTGCAGTCAACTCCGAAGCCCCCGGTCCTCTCCAACTTCTCTCACTCTGCGCACTCCTTGAGGGGACCTCCCGTGCGCCCCGCTTTGGGCACCCGCTCCCCCACGACAGGCCGGGCAGGCGTCCACACCACCTCCCCTGCACCGCCGGTGACCCCAGCGGCCCCGCGCCCTCGGGGGCGGCTGCAACCTGGCGCTCTCGCCGCCCCGCAGCGCCGCCTGCGCGTGGCCCGGTCCTGCTCACGTGCACCTCTGCCGCCCGGACCCCCCGCCCGGGCCTGCCCCCCCAGGTCTCCAAGGGCGGACCCGCGCCCGGCTCCCGGCGCCCCGCTCCCGGCGCGACCGGGCCGCTCCCGATTCCCGCCGGCAGGGGCCCTCGCCGAGCCGCCCAAAAGCCGGAGGAAAAAGGAGCCGAGAAAGCCTCCCCCGCCCTCGCTCGCCGCGCTCCCCACGAGCCCTCGGCCGCCGGCGTGGGGGGGACCGCGGCGGCCGCCCGCGACCCGGGCCCCGGCCCCGGCCCGACCCGAGGCCCGGCGCGGCGCGGGGCGCACCCGCGAACTTTGGCAGCGCGCGCGCCGGAATCATGGCGGCGGCGGCCGCGCTGCCCCGGGCCGGGACCCGGTGCCCGCCGACCCCGGCCGCCGCGGGGCCCCGGGAGCCGGGGCCGGGGCCGGGCGCGCGAGCCCCCAACTTGGCTGCACTTGGGGCGCGGCGCGCGCGGCCCGCGGGGCGCACTCACTCACCGGCGTTGAGGGAGGCGGCGGGCATGTGCGCGGTCAAGTTCGGTTTGTAAGACATCCCCCCGAGCGGCGGGGCGCGCCGGGGCGCAGCGGGGCTCGGCCCGCGAGGGCGGCGGCGGCGGCGAGACCCGGCGGCGGCGAGGCGGTCCCGGCGTCCGTGCGCCCGTCAGTGCGCCCGCCGAGCTCCCGCGCACTTTTTGTTGTTGACGGCTCGGGCCGCACCGGCAAATATGGCCGTCCCTCACCCTGACACCCGCTGCAGTATATCACCCATACATCGGGCGGGCGCGCGGGCGCAGGGGCGGCCGCAAACTTTGAGCGGAGCCAGCGGGGCCGGCCGGGGCCGGGAGGGGGCGGCCCGGCGCGCCGCGGCCGGGCGTCAGGGGGCGGTGCCGCCCGCGGCCGCGCCCCGCGCCTCCGGGCGCACTCGGCGCCCGCAACTTGGCAAAGTTTGGGGGGCTGGGGTCCCGGCAGCGCCCGAGGCCCACCTGGGTCCCTTTCTTCTGCTGCGCTGGCGGTGCCTGGAGATTTGATCCTGTACCGATTAATTTTCTGTTTTTTTTTTTTTTCTAAAGCTAGGTAGGATTGCGGAATTACTTTTTTTCCCCTTTGACTGTGGGGGCAGGGATGGAAAATTACCTGGAGAAAATGGTGGCGAGTGGTATTTTTAAGCACGTAGATCATTCCAGACGCTGAGGTCTGGCTACTCCCCAGAATAAGAACAACCAATTCTTGACATTGATTTCAAATAAATTTCACGTCCCTGTCGGTATTAAGTGGTTGTTAACCCCTTGGCGGCCTAGACTCCTTTGACACTGGACAAAAGCCGGAGGCCTCCTCCCGCGAAAAACACACCGTCGCATCCACCTAATTTTGCATCTTAACTCGTTCAAATATTTAAGAAGCGCCTGCTGTGCTGCGAGCACTGTTCTAGGCGCTAAGAAGACAAGAATAAACTTGACCAAGTTTCTTCTGTCCTGGAGTTTACGTTGGAATTTTTGACCCTCTTGCGACCCCACCACAGCCCACTTCTCAAATCTGACTCAGCTGCAATCATGAAATGTATTTTGCATCAGAGAATGAAGCTTTTGAAGGTATTATTTCTTGGAGTTCTCCTTAAATAGTAAATCTTGTCAAAAGACACAAGATGCCATTTTTAATCACCCTGCTTTGCAAATATCTTTATTAGCTACTTTCAGATACATCTTTACAGACTTTCAGATTCATCTGAATCTAGTGAGGATTCTTATTGCCCCAGAGGTGACAGATACACCCATTCCCTCCTTCCTTTAGGAGTGAAGGTACAAGCGATACCCCTCTTCCCAGGACCCCTTGAGATCAGCTTTGGGCTGGTTCCGTCAAGGATGTTCAGCGAAGTGTTATTTCGGGAGTAAATTAATATCGTAATTTTCCTACCCTGCTCCCAGGGGACCAATACTCTAGAGTAGCACTGTCCAACAGAAAAGTATTGCAAGCCACATATGTAGTTTAACAGTTTAAATAATCACATTCCAGAAAGTAAAAAGAACTGATGAAATTGATCTTTATTTTTTAACACAATATATGATTTAAATATATAATGTATTATTTCAATATATAATAAATATAAAGCAATTATTAAGATACTTTACATTCTTTTTATGATACTATCTTCAAAACCCACCGGGTATTTTACCTTTACAGCTCATCCTGATTGGGACTGGTCACATTTCAACAGCTTGGTAGCCACAATAGCCAATGGTTTACTTATTGGACCAGTACAGGGCTAGAAGCTGTAAGCAGAGGGCTCATAGGCTGACAGACCTGGGAATTAATTCTGGCTCCATCATCTATTCACTGTTGGACTAAGTCTCCATTTCCTTGGGGCAAAAATCCAGGTCTCAGAGGTCTGCTTCAGTCCTTTCTACAGATGATGTGGGCTATTCTCTCCATATTGTATTTTTAGAATGATGTCCATCCTCTCACTGATCAGGACTTTTTGGGGGGGGCAATGCTGAGGGGTATGTGGGATCTTAGTTACCCTGCCAGGGATTAAACTTGTGTCACATGCAGTGGAAGCAGAGTCTTAACCACTGGACCACCAAGGAAGTCCCACCACTGATCATCATGGAAAAATATTTTTCCTTTTGTTTTTTAGATCTATTCATTTAGTGTAAAATTCACCCTTTAAAAATACACAGTTCAGTGGGATTTAGTATAAGCACAAAGTTGTGCAGTCATCAGCACTATCTAATTCTAGAACATTTCCGCCATCCCAAAAGGAAACCTAACAATAGTGATTCCCCATTCTTCACTACCCATAGCTTTCAGTTCAGTTCAGTTCAGTCGCTCAGTTGTGTCTGACTCTTTGCGACCCCATGAATCACAGCACGCCACGCCTCCCTGTCCATTACCAACTCCCAGAGTTCACTCAAACTCATGTCCATCGAGCTGGTGATGCCATCCAGCCATCTCATTCTCTGTCGTCCCCGTCTCCTCTCACCCCCAATCCCTCCCAGCATCAGTCTTTTCCAGTGAGGCAACTCATCGCATGAGGTGGCCAAAGTATTGGAGTTTCAGTTTTAGCATCAGTCCTTCCAATGAACACCCAGGATCGATCTCCTCTAGAATGGACTGGTTGGATCTCCTTGCAGTCCAAGGGACTCGCAAGAGTCTTCTCCAGCACCACAGTTCAAAAGCATCAATTCTTCGGCGATCAGCTTTCTTCACAGTCCAACTTCCACATCCATACCCATAGCTTTGCTGCTGCTGCTGCTGCTAAGTCACTTCAGTCATGTCCGACTCTGTGTGACCCCATAGATGGAAGCCCACCAGGCTCCCCCATCCCTGGGATTCTCCAGGCAAGAACACCGGAGTGGGTTGCCGTTTCCTTCTCCCATGTGTGAAAGTGAAAAGTGAAAGTGAAGTCATTCAGTCATGTCCGACCCTTAGCGACCCCACGGACTGCAGCCTACCAGGCTCCTCCATCCATGGGATTTTCTAGGCAATAGTAATTTAGGCAGCTGCTAATCTGCTTTCTATGTCTATGGATGTACCTATTCTGGACATTTCATATGAATGGATTCAGTTAAAATATATGTATGGCCTCTTTCACTTAGCATAATACTTTCAAGGTCCATCCGTTTTGTAACATGGATCAGGACTGTGTTCCGCTTTATGACTGAATAATATTCCATTGTATAGATAGGCCATATTTTATTTATCCATTCATTAGCTGATGGACATTCCATTCATTTTCACTTTTTTATTATTATTAATAAAGCTGTTATGAACATTTGTGTTCAAGTTTTTGTGAAAATGTTTTAGTTCTTTGGGGTGCATAACCAGGAGTGGAACTGCTGAGTTACCTAGTAACTCTGTGTTTAAATTTTTGAGGAACTGCTACACTATTTTCCATAGTGACTATCATTTATATTCCTACAAGCAATCTGTAATATTTATAATTTCTCCATATCCTCACCAACGGCTTTATTTCAGGCATCCTAGTTGGTATGACCTGGAATCTCATGGTTTTGATTTGCTTTTTTGTTCTTTTGTTTTTGGCTGTGCTGGGCCTTCATTCTGGTGGATAGGCTCTTTGTTACAGTGTTTAGTTGCCTTGTGGCACGTGGGATCTTAGTTCCCCACCAGGGACTGAACCTGCATCCCCTGTATTAGAAGGCAGATTCTTAGCCACCGGACCACCAGGGAAATCCCTGCATGTTTTCTTTTTGAATTTGGCTGAAGGGGCACTCGGGAACTTTGATCTTTATTATGGCACGTGGGATCTAGTTCCTTGACCAGGGAGTGAACCTGAGTCCCCTGCACTGGGAGCTCAGAGTCTTAGCCACTGGCCCACCACAGAGGTCCCCCTCTTAACATGTTTTTTATTTGAGTTTTTATGTTAAGTTGTATGAGTTCTTTATTCTGGATGCTTGTCCCTTCCCAGATTTATAGCTTGCAAATATTTTCTCCTGTTCTGTGGACTATCTCTTAATTTTATTTCGTTTATTTATGTAGGCTGTGCTGGGTCTTCATTGTTGAGCCTGGGCTTTCTCTAGTTGCAGAGAGCAGGGGCTACTCTCTTGTTGGGGTTCCCAGGCTCTAGAGCACAGGCTCAGCAGTAGTGGTGTATGGGCTTACTTGCTCCGAGGCATGTGGGGTTGTCTCGACCCAGGGATTGATCCAGTGTCTCCTCCACTGGCAGGCGGATTCTTTTTTTTTTTTTTTAAAGTTATTTATTTATGGCTGTGCTGGGTCTTCATTGCTATGCAGGCTTTTCTCTCGTTGCTGCAAGTGGGGGCCACTCTAGTTGCGGTGCAGGCACTTCTCACTGCAGTGGCTCCTCGTTTCACAGCATTGGCTCTAGGTGTGTGGGCTTCAGTAGTGTGGCACATGGGCTTAGCACTTGTGGCTCCCAGGCTCTGGAGCATAGGCTCAATTGTTGTGACTCACAGGCTTAGTTACTCCAAGGCATGTAGGATCGCCCCAGACCAGAAATCGAACTCATGTCTCCTGCATTAGCAGGCAGATTCTTTACCATTGTGCCACCAGAGAAGCCCTCTTAATTTTCTTGATAGTTTTGGTAAGAAAAGTGAAAGTCTCTCAGTCGTGCCCGACTCTTTGCGACCCCGTGGGCTATATAGTCCATGGAATTCTCTAGGCTAAAATACTGGAGTGGGTAGCCTTTCCCTTCTCCAGGGTATCTTCCCAACCCAGGGATCGAACCCAGGTCTCCCACATTGCAGGTGGATTCTTTACCAGCTGAGCCACCAGGGAAGCCCAAGAATACTGGAGTGGGTAGCCTATCCCTTCTCCAGGGGATCTTCCCGATCCAGGAATTGAACTGGGGTCTCCTGCATTGCAGGTGGATTCTTTACCAACTGAGCTATGAGGGAAGCCCACAGTAGAAAAGGTTTTAATTCTACACGCACTCCCCTCCAGCACCACGTGGTTTGTGGGATTTCAGTTCCCAAAGCAGGGATTGAACCAAGGCCCTTGACAATGAGAGCAAGAAGTCCTACCCACTGGACACCCAGGGAATGCTCCAAAAGTTTCTGATTTTGATGAAGTCCAACTTATTTTTAAACGTCTATTTGCTTGTGGTTTGGATATCATATCTTGTCAAAGGTCATGAAAATTTTCACCTAAATTTACTTCAAATAGTTTTTCTACTTTTTGTTCTTATATTTAGGCCTTCGATCCACTTTAAGGTAATTTTTGTGTATGGATTCACACACAAAATTCATTCTCTGCATGTGAATATCCAGTCAGTTGTCTCAGCACCATTTATTGGAAAGTCTATTCTTTCCCAATTGAATGGTCTTGACACCCTTGTTGAAAATTAGTTGATGATGAGTGTGAGTTTATTTCTAAACTCTCAGTTCTATTCTATCAATCTATGGAATCTATGCTTGTGTCCTTACTACACAGATTTGTGACCCTGCCACACTGCAGCTTTGCAGTAGGCTTTGAAGTCTGAGTTCTCCAACTTTTTCAGGATTATTTTGGCTCTTCTGGGTCTTTTGCATGTCCCTATGAATTTTAGGATCAGTTTGTCTTTTTTTTTTGCAAAAAAAGTTGGAATTTTGATACAGCTTTATTAAGTTCATCAAGTTAGGGAGTATTGCAATTTTGATTTCAGTGTTAACTCTTCCAATCCGTGACTACAAGATGTCTTTCCAATCATTTAGTTCTTTTTAATTTCAACAATTTTTCAAATAGTTTTCAGTCTACAAGCCTTGTACTTCTTTGGTTAGATATATTCCTAAGTATTTCATTATTTTTGATGCGTTTGTGAGGTTTTCGTGGGCTGCCGTCTATGGGTTCACACAGAGTCGGACACAACTGAAGCAACTTAGCAGCAGCAGCATCTTTAGTGTGCAGAAACACAACTTATTTTTATATATTGTCTTCTATCCTGACACTTTCCTGAATTCACTTTTTAGCTGTAATAGTTGTTTTGTGTCTGCATGTAGATTCTTTAGGATACTCTATATGTAAGATCATGTTATCTGCAAATACAGAGTTTTCATTCTTCCTTTCCAAATGCAATGCATTTTCTTTTACCTGCCACATAGCTCTGCCTAAAACCTCGAGGACAGAAGCAGTAAGAGCAGACATCCTTGCCTTGTTCCTGATCTTAGGGGTAACGATTTTAGGTTTTCACCATTCAGTATGATGTTCACTGTGGCCTTTTCGTAATCCCTCTTATCAAGTTGAGGATGTTCCCTTCTCTTCCTAGTTTGTTGAGTGTTTTTATCATAAAAGAGTTAGATTTTGTCAAATGCTTTTTTAGAATCAGACTTCCTTTTTTTAAATTTTATTTTTGGCCGTGCTGGGTCTTTGTTGCGCACGGGCTCTCTAGTCGCAGTGAGCAGGAGCTATTCTCTAGTTGTGGTGCGTGGGCTTCTCACTGCGGTGCTTCTCTTGTTGCGGAGCGAGGGCTCTAGGGTGCACGGGCTTTGATAGTTGCAAAGCAAGGGCTTACCCGCCCCAAGTCATGTGGGATCTTCCTGGACCAGGGATCAGACTGGTATCCTCTGCACTGCAAGGTGGATTCTGAACCACCGGACCACCAGGGAAACCCAAATCCTTTTTCTTTTTTTAAAGTTATGCTTTATTTTTTTTGTTGGCATATAATTGCTTTACAATACTGTGTGAATTTCTGCTATACAACAAAGTGAATTAGCTATATATATACACATACGTGCCTGTTTAGTCGCTTCAGTCATATCCAACTCTAAGCAACCACATGGACTGTAGCCCACAGGCTCCTCTGTCCATGGGGACTCTCCAAGCAAGAATACTAGAGTGAGTTGCCATGCCCTCCTCCAGGGGATCTTCCCAACCCAGGGATCGAACCTGTATCTCTTACATCTCCTGCACTGGCAGGCAGGTCCTTTACCACTAGCACCACCTGGGAAGCCCCAAATATACATATATCCCCTCCCATTTGAGCCTCCCTCCCACCTCATCCCAAATGCTTTTCCTACACCCACTGAGATCATGGTGGGAGGGTAGGCTCCCCTTTATTCAACAAATATTAATAGTTATCAAGTGTTTACTATGTCTTATTCACTATTGCAGCAGCAGCAGGAGAAGGCCATCCCCATGTTGTGATGAAGCTTATCATTACAGGCATGGCTACCCTGTTTTGTCCCCTCTCACCCCACTACACTGGAGCCGTTTCCTTACCCCTTGTCTCCCATGAGTTCTTCTTCAGACCAGTCTAGATTACGCCCCTGGTGCTTGTTCATTCCCACATCAGAGCCTTCATCACACCAACCTGCCCGTGTGTTTCACTTGGCGAACTCCACCAAGCCAGCTCAAATACCCCACCTCTGAAAAGACTTCCCTGCTATTGCCCACTATTGCATTTGGTGGTCTCCTTGAGTTTGAGCCACATAAAGGAAAGGCCTGCATCCTTGAATGTCTAGTCAAGGCACATAGAACATCCCATAAAGGGCCTCAGTGTGTTCCCAGAAATGAGGCAAAGCAAGATCGATTCTCATTTGTAGGTGGTAACTCCTGTTCACAACCTTCTTCCTGCTCACAACTCACTTTCCATAAAAGATGTGTTAGCTTCCTGGGGCTGCCATTACCTAATTACCACTAACTGGTGGCTTCAAACAACAGAGACTTACTTGCTCTCAGTTCTGGGGGCCAAAAGTCTGAAACCAAGGTGTGGGCAGGGACACAATCCCTCTAAAGGCCTGAGGGAGGATCCTTTCCCTCTTCCAGCTTCCAGAATGGCTGCACACATTCTTTGGCTTGTGGTCACATCACTCCAGCCCTGCCTTCAGATGACCTTCTTTTCGATGTGTCTTCTCCCTAGCTCTTCTAAGAACACTTGCTACTGGATTGAAGACCCACTTTAATTAATGCAGGATGATCTTATCTCAAGAACTTTAATTATACCTGCAGAGACCTTTTATCCCCAAAAAAGTCACATTTACAGATTCCAGTGGGTAAGACTCTGCGCTCCCAAAGTAGGGGACCCAGGTTCAACCCCTGCATAGGGAACTAGATCCCACATGCCACAACTAAGACCTTGCCCAGCAAAAAAAAGAAAATCTGTATGAAATTCTCAAATAAGTCCCTTTAGCTTAAATTTTTTTTTTTTTTTTAGCAAAGAAAGGTTTATTGCAGGGCCAAGCAAAGAGAACAGGTGGCTTATGCTCAAACACCCTGAACTCAAGATAGGTCCTTTTTAAATGAGTGGTTTTAGAATTATCTAGAATGGACCCTTATTAGTTTAATGGGTATGTCACAGAGTGATTTCCCAAGGAACACAACAGATGGAGAAAGCAGTCCAGTGGAAGAGCCTCAGGCGATAAGCTTTAGCTCTGGATCCACTGTGACCAACTCTTTAGGCCTCAGATAACTTGTTTAATCTATCTGGGCCTTAGTTCATCTCTAAGATTAGGGAGGTTTGATGGGATGAAGCTCTAAGAATTCTCAAAACTCTTAACATCCTAAGAAAGCAATCAGGCAACATATGTACCATTTTCGCCTAAGGGAAAAGCATCAGAAAAGTCTTGAATTTGTTAGGAAACTTGATACCATTCTGGGGCCATCAGCTCCAAAGTGGAGTGAACCTGCCCCAGGTGGTAAGAAGGTGACTTGCAGGAGTTGAGGGTATATTTAAGCATCTATGTATGTGGGATTGACTGCATACATACTAGCACAGAAGCACATGTAGGACTTATAATTTAATAAATTAACAGTGGAAGCACACTCAGAAATGCTTACTAGAACACGCGACCAAAGTCTTCCCTGGTGGTCCAGTGGTTCGAACTCTGTGCTTCCACTGCAGGGGGCACAGATTTGATCCCTGGTCAAGGAACTAAAATCCTGCAGATCCTGCATGCCAGGGGGCACAGCCAAAAAACAAACAAAACAAAAAGACCATGTGAACAAAAACATTCGGAGACCACTGATCTAAAAAGGTAGTTAACTAGGCAATCAGACCCAACAGTTTGATAACCAGACAGGCTGTGGGTAAAGTATCATGATTAATTTAGCAGTGACTCCAGTGTGGTTTATATCCTCTGGACAGTAAAACCATATTTGACATCAAGTTGGGTTTTGATCAGAAGTCTACACCCAAATTTATTTTCAGTTATGTTTCTGCCATTATTTCTGTTGTATTGACCAGGAGCTGGCAAGCTTTCCTGAAAAGGGTCATATAGTCAATATTTTAAGCTTTGCAGGCCGCATTATCTCTCACTGCGCAAGTCTGCCATTATAGCATAGCCTTAGATGATACATCAAATGATGGGCATGCCTGGATTCCAGTAAGACTTTGTGAACACTGATTTGAATATCACGTATTTTTAACGTGGTACAAAATATTCTGGGACTTCCCTGGTGATCCAGTAGTTAAGAATCCACCTGCCAATGCAGGGAACATGGATGGGTTTGATCCCTGGTCGGGAAGATTCCACATGCCAAGGGGCAATTAAGCCCACAAACCTAGAGCCCATGTTCCACAAGAGAAGCCACCACAGTGAGAGGCCTGCACACCGCAATGAAAAGTAACCACCACTCGCCACAACTAGAGAAAGCCCACATGCAGCCACAAAGATCCGATGCAGCCATAAATAAATATAAAACCACCCAAAAAATGTGTTTTTTCAAACATTGAAGAAAATAAAAATTATTCTTAGCTTCCAGGGTCTTTCAAAAATAGGTGACAGTGGACCGGACAGACCTGTGGACCATGGTTTGCCAATCCCTGTGTTAGACCTCAAAAGTTTGTTTAAGTCTGATCTGCAAACAGAATAATCCTACTTGCATAGCAATACCTCTGAACAGGAAACACACATGTAAAAACATACACGTGGAAATAGCTAAATGGAAATCCAATATTAATGTAGAAATTTCGAGGATTCTATAACTTATCCACTGTTCTTGCCTGGAGAATCCCAGGGACGGGGGAGCCTGGTGGGCTTCCGTCTGTGGGGTCGCACAGAGTCGGACACAACTGAAGCGACTTAGCAGCAGCAGCACAACTTATCTTGATCTAGGACTAGAGATGAAAAAGTACATTCAAGGGACCTCTTATGTCTCTAAACAGTGGGCATGTTCACAGAACACTTGACTTTCTACCGAAGGTTCATGAATATCTCTATTTTCTACGAGTAATAATTTATTCTAGTTTGCCTTTCTCCAGTAATTGCACATCCATCTTTGTGAGAATGAATCTTGCCTACAACCACAGATAAACAACAGAAGCTAGAGCGTTTTTTGTGATACTCAAAAATTTACCCTCTCAAGTTCCCCAAGAAAGGATAGTGAAGAAACTGGCAAGAATGACTGCCTTGGAAAGGAGAAGGAGGGCCAAGCGGGAGCAGAGAGAATGTTCAGTGTGTGTTCTCATCTGCCTGTTGACTTCTGTCAGGTGCTGGTGTTACTTATTCAAGTAAACAACCAATCACACACATAAAAATCAAGTATTCCAGACTCATTTAGTGTTCACCTGGCGGTCTTACCTTTGCGCACTACCTGATGGTGATCGCTAATGGGACGGTAGCTTGGAACCGGCAGTGTGGCACTCCTCTCCTAACCCAAAGATGCACTTGACGCCCAGAGTGGGCAGCTTTCGGAGGACAGAGCCAACTTGCTGAGAGTTGGGCTCTAAAAATAAACATTTTGCACATTTCTTTTAGCCTCCTTTCTCTCCATAAAGGCCTTCACAGATGGCTTCTTTACATCATGCTCTCAAATGACTAGCTGATAAATATTCATACTTATGGAAATCGTATTGTACATACTCCAAACCCCTAGCCAGTGAACATTTGTATTTTCCATTATCTCAAGGGTGTTGCCCCCGTGTTCACCGGCCGTGTCCTCTATAAAACACAAATGTGCGTGCAGACACACAGATCAGACACCAGCCTTGGCCTCTGTGTGACCGACTTGCTTAGAGGCAGTTTTTCCCATCAAGAGGCCATGTCTGGAGACATTTTGGGTTTTCACTATTGGCAGGGTACGCAGTGTGTACGACTGGTATCTAGTGGGTAGATAACAAGGGTGCTGCTCAACACCATACAATGCACAGGACAGCCCCCACCTCTCCCTACCCTCGGCAGAGGGACTGGCCCCAAGGTCAAGGGTGTGGAGGCCCAGGGGCACACCATGTGAGGCAGAAAGCAGACCTGGATTACAGATGAACCCCCAAAGGGGAATAAAGTCAAAGCAAACTGGAACCGTTAACAGGAAAACTCAGTGAGGACAATGGAGGATCTCCATCAAGTCTGGCCTCTCATTTCTTTTTATTCAGATTAATACTCAATGCATTAAGGTTATACATTTAAGAACAAGTTTTCTTTAAATCTTGACGCTCAATTTATAAATATTTTTGTGAGATTTCAGTTAAAATGTAAAACACTCCCTTTCACTTGTTCTTCAATTAACGCTTGATTATCTCACGTGTTTGAGAGGCTAAATTCCCCTAAACGTGAACACCATTTACAAATTTGATTAAATTCCCTTAAGCATTTCAAGCTACAAATTGAACATGATTCTCTCAAGCATTTCAAAGCCCACAAAGAGGACTCGCAAACAAGCCAGACTAGACATTTAAATGTTTTTTTAAAAATACCTTTGTCCACATCTAGAGAACAAGTGAGTGGCATGGACCCCTGGTCCAGACCACCCCTGCAGTTCCCAACCTCTGTGCCATCTCATCTGTGAAGTGAGTGGCAGCTCTCACATGGAGGCTTACACACACACACACACATACACACACACACACCCCTACTCACCATTCTGGGTGTCCTGTAGTATCTTCTCTCCTGTTCATTCCCAAATTCTCTGGCTTCCCGAGCCCAGTGCAAGGATCTGACTGGATCTCTTGGCCAATCATTACTCCACCATCCAAGAGCCCCAAGTCTCACCACCCTCCATCTCTCTGTCCACTGCAGGCTCCACAGTCTGGTGCCAGTGGATAGTGGCTCACCTCCTCCCCCCTTCACCATACACCCCCACACCCGGTATTCCTGATGTTTCCTTCCTAGCTCCCATGACCACCAGAACCTTAACCTAATCGCTTATTTGCTGTCTCTGACATGAGAATAACTACCCATGAAGAATCCCTCCCAAAGAGAGCCATGCGACCCAATGCTAGACACATAGCAGTAGCTTATTAAATACTTAGTGAAGAAATATAAAATACAGGCACCAATTCCACAAGCCTTAGAAATAAAGGCTTTTCATCTGAGAACTAGCAGAGGACTAAGGACAATGGAAAGCACCCGCAGTGACTGGCACACACTAAGCTGTCTGCAGTAGTTTCCCTTTTGTTTTTCATCAGCAGAGCTCCAATCTCAGACTCACAGATTGGATGGCTGTGCAGCAGCAGGAATGAATTCTCAATAGCAAGCCTCATACCCCCAAGTTCTCCAACACTGCGGCACCTTGCAGAGGACACCTGTGATCTGAGCCCCCCGGCCCAGGCACCCAGTGCTAACTCAATGAAGCTCTACAGCAGTGCAGCCATTTTTTTGCTCTAATAAGTGCTGGGTTGCTTTTTGTCCTCATCTTAAGAAGCCTTCTATAATTCTTTTTGAATACAAAGCCAATAAAAAGTCCAAGCCCCCAATGGAAAGAAGCTCTATAGGTCAGCGTGGTGAGCCCTGACAGAGCTCCAACAGGTACTCAAGAGCCCAGTCAAACAAAACACACAGATAAAAGCAGCATATTAGCCAGTTTAATTTATTTAAGAATCTTACAAAAAAAGGAAAAAAAAAGAGAGAAACAAAAATCAGAAAACACAACAACAAAAAAACTAAATACAGAATTTTGTTATGCTTCATGGTTGATCGTTTTTACTTGCAAGGGTATATAAACCTCGCTAAATGCAGCCAATACATTCTTTTATTGCATGAGACCCAATTTTTTAAGTTACAAATCAAAATGGTTAGAACAATTGTTTCTGGACACTTGGTACTGTATCACCACAGAAGGCTGAAGAAGCAGTGCAGTATCATCAGAACAGTGCGTACCCTTCATACACTGAGGGACATTCAAAACAGAGTAGCAATATAAAAAGAGAGATTGTAAAAAAGAACACAACAGAAACAACTGAAAGAGTTTTACATCCACCTTTGTTTCAAATTGTCTTTGGATTCCATCACATGTTGTCTCAAGATGCACCATGTCAGATTAGTAAAGGAGGAAGATCTATGCCTAAGTACAAAAGTATCCTTTGCTCAGCGGGAGGTAGAACCTGGCAAAAGTTTTATTGCAGAGATACAGCGTACCTCTTCCCACCTCTCATGGTTGATGGTAGATACAAGTGGTTATTGAAAAATAATATCAGTAGTTTGAAAATTCAGTATAAACCATGAACAGGATGATTTTTTTCTGATGGCGGTGAGACTGCAATGTGCTACGTAGAAAATACAAGCCATCTGCCCCGTAAAGTGGGAGTCAGAAAGAAGGCTCAAGCTTCTTTACCCTCTTCAGTGCCGCAAATACTGCCATAGCAAGAAAGGCCCTCAGGACGGGGGGATGGGTGGAAAAGCCAGGGGGTTTTCACTAAGGAGCCTGTGGACTGACCCTCAGCTCCAAGGAGGCTTGACCTGCAAGTATGGAAGACAGCCTATGTCCCAGGTGGCAGCCCTTGCTGGACTCTGCTCTACAAGGGTGTGGCCTCAGCCTGACAGCTGCTGCTGCAAACCATGTGGTTCAACTGCTTCCTGGGAGTCAGAGGAAAGCCTCTGACAGAGGAGCTCAACTCTGACAGGCCCTCTTTCAAGACACACTAGGTTCCTAAGACTCACCTAAATACAGACAATTTCTAAATGTCAGTAAGTCTACCAAGCTGAGAGCAACAAATGAAACGTGTACATGAATGAAAGGCCCAAGAAACGCTCATGGTGTCTTTGCTGAAAGTTACAGAGGAATATTTTCTTAAAAGTGTAAAATCTGTGGGTAGAAACACAGTGTTTGCCTGTTACCACACTTCTGTGAGCCACTCCTGGGTGGGCCCTCCTGGCAACACTAACCCAATCATCGTTAAGAGTGCCTCCAGCCCTCTCAGCTCCTAGGTTTACAGTCAATCTAGTCAAGATCAACTCAACAGCTCACTGGCGGTGGGACAGCTCAAGGGATCCCACCAGCCTGGCCCCTCCACAGTTAGCACATCAGCCCTTGAGCTGAAGGCTCATGGAAGCCTGCACAAGCAGTTGTGCTGCTCTACTCAGGACAACTGTCCCTGGAAGTGCCTTCTCTAACCTGCCAGTACGGACACCAGCACGTACTGGGCCTGTCTCCATCCCTTAACTGGTGGGACAGAAGTAGATCACCCATGCTCACTGGAAAGTAAGTTTCTGATTATTATTTGAAGGCTAAAAGGACAGACTCAACTTCTTTAAGAAACAGAAAATTTGCAGCAGCAGCAGCCCATACATCACTGTTCAGATCTACAAGATTTCCCTCTCGGCTGGAAAGCCACAAGGATGAAGGATGTGGTGCAGGCCTGAAAAATTGCAAGGGTAGAAAATGTCAGGTTTACTGAAGAGTTGAGTTTAATTCCAAATGCACTGAAGAAGTTAGAGGAGCTTAAAGGAAGTTTTGGGAAGAAATTTTCTCAGGTGAAAACAGGCTCACTATAGCTTCCAAAGAGCAACATAAATGAGCATAACTAGTCATATAATGACAGTATCAGAAATTGCACTCAAGTACATTCCCCCAATACAATGCATTGCACACAGTAAAAAATTTGTAATAAAAATGCAAAACACAATCAGGCATGTTGAAAAATATTAACACAAAACAGACACAGGAATTCTATAGTAAAGATGCAAAACCGAATTCTAAAATACATGAACAAATTCACCTAAAGTTTTTCATGTTTCTAGAGCAAAAAAGAAAAAAAAAATTTTTAAGAAGCCCCCTATGGGAAACCAAGAAAAGAATAAATAGAATTGGAGGAGGGAAAAGAGACAAACAAGTGGGTAGGGTCCCAATTTACAAGAAATATTTACATTCAGAATTCAAAAGAACTCAACATTTCTATATATACACATTATGTACATATATATAAGTACAGCGTAAGATTAGAAGGTGGGTTTTGGATTTCACCTCAAGTACTCAGAAAAAAAATTACTAGCTAGCTAGAGTTGCAGGTATCTAAATGTGTTTCCTTCACTTATACGCCCTTAAAATGCACTGCCTTGTATTATAGACAATTGGCATCCAACAAGGACTTTTTACAAATGGTTTTTGCTCGCAGCTGTAGCCACAGTACGGGCTGCCTGCTGCGTATTCCAGCAGCAAGGCATGCACAGTGCGTGCACCTGGGTGTGGTGTTAGCCAAGGAGACCTCAGATATAGGAAGGATAGTTAACCAATGCCCACTACCACTGGGATGCCTGCATTCACCAAACATCTGTCAACCAGGTACCAGTTTCACAGCGACTACGTAACACCATTCGTAGAAACTGTCAAATGTCAGATACATTTTTTAAGAGAGTAGTTGGGTAGGAACTTTCCTCTTAACATCTAATCAAGAAAAGGACCCAAGGGAAAAACACTTCTCCTCTGTTTCTACTTTCATCAATTGAGATGCATCAATCATTTCTAATCTATCACTTTTCTTCCCCCTCCTTGAAAAGTGGAGGGGAATGAGGGAAAGGTTCCCATTATACAACTGTAAGTGCTGTCCTGGTACCCTTGCTCGTCATCCCTGTTAGAAGTTGTTCTGACAGCATCACATGGAGATTAGCAAACGAATGCCCCAGGGGGTACAGCTAGAAAATTATGCCTCTAAAATATTAGTATTTCCCTGGAGTTTGGTAACCGAGAACTTTTACCTTTACAGATGAAGGAAGATAAAAGTAAAAGGTTTTACTGTTGCAACTCAAACAGTTTTCTGAAGTGCTAACTGGATTGGAATAAATATATATACATACACACACTCCTACATTGCTTTGGATGCAGGTTCTTGCTAACTTATATACAGATGTGGAGAAAAGATACTGAAGAGTTGTATCGGCAATTTAGCAGCAGAAAGGGAAAATTGCTTAAGATATTTACTTTTTCATCAAGTTGTGTTTAAAAATACCTTATTAATACTTTTAGGAATTTGTATCATTGATACATATCTGGATAATCCCACTAAACTGCAGCTAGAGACCTTGTGGTATGGAGGATGCTAGATCAGGGGAACACTAACCTCCCCCAATACCATCTGAGCAGCTCTGGACTGGGAAAGTGGTTTTCAGCACAATCGGTACTGTAAACTCTGAAAACACGAACATGATTCATAAGCAGATCTTTGTGCTCAGAGCCATATTGCTAAAAAGGGAGAAAAGGCATTATAGAGGCCAAATGGACTCACATACGGTTCAACAAGGTCCTTGGGTTCAGACGTGGCATTTAGATCCTGAAATGCAAGACCTGTTCTACAGAAGTGAGCTCTCATTTGAGACCTGACTTTTTTTTGACAGAGGAGGATGTTGAATGCTGGGTTTCCCCATATTGACCAACCTAACACTTGCTGACGTGGATAAGGGCACAGTGTAAAGGTCGTATGTCCACCTCCAGAGAGGAGCATGGGCAGAGGCTCCGAGGGCTCACGTGCGCACCGCACCACCATGAGCGTGGGCAGCCAACACCTCAGCTCCCCATCCGTTCACATGGCTGCCTTTCCGAGGTCTACTCTGAGAGTTTTCACAGGACTTATTTCTGGACCTTTTTTAAAAATGCAAAACAAAGCTGTTCTACAAAGAACAGGACATACACATCCCCCTCTGTAACAAGATAGCTATTCCAAGAGCAAACATTACATCGTGAATTGTGAGGGTCAACTAATTTCAAATTAAAGAATCCTCATACTGAAGCTGCTTGGAAAAAACAATAACCTGCTTTAAAAAAAAAAAAAAAGATGCCCACACACACAAAAAAACGAAGTTGGGCCAAGCCTACAAGAGACAGTCTCTCTTCCACAACCCTGCCATTCTGTCTCACTGGAGGGAGCAGTCTGGTTAGGCTTCCTCTCCACAGCTCTATCTCCCTTGGGGTGCTGATGGAAGTGGACTAGGCTCCTGATTTAAAACTAACTGGGAAGTTTTGGTGCAGGTGGACAACTCTGCTCTTGGCTGCCAGCTGGGTCTAGTGGCCCTAACAAGGGACACTGGTTGATATTCACATGGATCACTGCCTGAGATTAAGGATAGACTGAGGATAAAAGTTGCATCCACTGGGCAAAATATGCCAAAGAACCGAAATTATTCTCAATTTGTTCTTTTAGGCGTCAAGAATAAATAAATCCAAAGAAAGAAAACTTATGGTGAATGTGACCTAACTAAACTCAGGCTTGTAGAAACACAAGAGGATGACAGCTCTAGCTCATTACTGAATATACATCTCACCAGATCCTGCAAGAAGTTTAGAAAGGAGCAAAGGAGAACAGTTCAACTTGCAAAACATTTGAAAGCACTATTATTTCACCCCTTCCTCAATACCACTTTGATTTTGGTGGGTGGTTTGAAGCCAAAAATCTAAGGCTACCTGGAATGTTGAGAAACACGCCGAGTTCTGCAGCGTTTCCATCACAGGCTACTTCTGCAGATGGTGAGGGCCTAAACAAGAGTCCACTTCGGGTTAGTATAATAACTTTTTATTTGACATCTACAAGATTGTGGTATCTTGCAGCTTTTGACCAGGTTTATACAATCTCAGTTTCTCAATAGTGCAACCTGTGCAAGCACAAAAAATAAAGGGGAAAAAAAAAAGGAAACAAAAAGACCAATTGTCCCCTCACTTGTTTTTATAAACATCTATTATAGGCGAAACAAAACTTACCCATATTATAGATAAGTGTCTATTCACATTTGTACATTACCATTTTTAACAGCTTGAGATAAACTCTACAATGTCTTACAACACGTTAAACAATATTCAAGTTACTGGGTAACAACAATAACAAGAAATAAACATACAGCAGAAGCCTCAAGTGTTTCCTCATTGTCTAGTTTACAACTCAAGTACAAAGTTTTCATTTTTAAGAGTGACAAAGCAAATTAAGATAATGAAGTTTAAAAAAAAAAGATTGTTTGCAAGACAGAAGCCAATCTGTACTCCTTTCTACAACTATCTTTAAGTTAAGAAAGATGTAATTTTTTTTAAGAAAAACAGGCTTGTAGCCTTTTTTGCAGCACACATTAGGAATGCTATTAATACATTAAAATTAACTTTTATCACCAAAAAAATGTGTGTACTCATTACCTTGACAAGAAACCTGGGGCAGGGAGACTGGGAGGAGGAGAGTCTGCAGGGTTTGAAGCGATACCCAGGTATAAACACTATAAAAATGCAGTAACCAATGCTGTACATCTACCAATGTTTTGCTCTGTTACTTGACTTCTGTGTTAATCGTGTTTACGCATGCTTTCAAAGACATGCACTGTCAGAACAAAAACTAGAAAAGAACCTGAATGCATGATATGCAATCTTTCATTTCATGCTTTAATAAACCTATTGTTTTAATAAGTTGGAAAAAGAAACCAATATATATTTTCTCTATTTATAGACTCAAAACACATGCATCTGGGGATAAGTCCCACAGCAATGGCATGGATGTACTGCGTTAACCCTGAGCACTGTATAACATAAAAGTAAAGCCAGTTTGGGAAGTTCCAAGCATTTTTAAACCAATTATGGTTCGCAGCTTTTAACAAACTCACAAACAAACAAACAGACTGACACATACACACACATACCCCTCTGCTCACCCAAAGTAAAAGCATACGGTAAGTACCATGGGAAAAGCACAAGGAAAGACAGATGTACCACTGTCGGCACGGCTGATTTTCAGTTCTGCTATCTATTCCAGGTTTGTCCTTATTCCCAAGAAAATTAACTACAGAGAGCACAACTGAAAAAAAAATTATAATTCTTTGGAAACTGTCCCTGATTTTTATGCAAATGATATGCTTCAACAGCATTTCAGATACATCCATGTTGAAACCTGTCTGTTCTTATGTGCTGCTCAAGCTGGCGATGCTCTGGGGGTGACGCTGCTGCCAGAGCTGTTTCTGCTGGACTGCAAGCTGCTGAGACTGGTCTGAAGTTGAAAGGAGATTTATAAGAGGAGACACACAATTTGCAGGAATGATCAAACCTGCAAGGAGAAAACAATTTATAAAGGTTGCATCTAGGAGAACTCATACTGTATTTTACAGCTTCACAAAAAATTCCAAATGATGTTATAATATTAAGTTAATGAACAAGATTCCATACACAAACTAAATGAATAACTGAACTGGCCTCTTCAGAAGCAGCCTGATCCCTCAGCAGTATTACCCACAAATGCCTGAGCACATTCTTGTGTCTAGGGCACTACCACCTACCTGCTGCAGCAGGAGAAAGCCAGATACAGGATCTTCCTAGCCACTATCTTTGCAGTCTAGAAATGCACGCAAGCACCACCTTTTCTTTGGTATGTACTAATGTACCAGAGAGACTCCAGATAGTGGCTACAAATTCAAATGCACACTGAAACATTAACTTCTAAGTGGAAGAGTGTGGAAGTCAGCAAACTGGACAGTGTATACATCCTGTATCAGGGAACCTGAACTTCTCTCAAGTGGGAATAGGAGCTCTATGCTCCAGGCTTCTCTGTAGTGTAATCTTTTTTTTTTTTAAAGAAGATAGAATTATTCCTTTGATTTTTAAAAGGTGGCAACTAATTCAACTCAAATCTGGCAACCAAATATACTTGAGGATAAAAAAAATGCTCATGGACTGACTCTGGCCTGCAGGCAACCCATGCAACAGAGAAAGGTTGTTGCAAAAGAAACCAAGAGCACGTGATAAGGCAAGCACAGTAACTGGTGGACTGCTGGGAAGTGAAGCCTGTCACTGAGGGTTGGTGGGAGTGGGCAGCCTGGTCCCCTTGGCTCCCTGTGTGACTTCAGTCCAGCCTCTGTGCACAGTGGCTTTGAGTTACATAGTCTCACGTGGCCCGAACACAAAGAGACAGATGTCAGAGAATCCTTCGTCTTTGTACCAGAAAGCCTGCACAGAGGTCAACAGGGAGGGAAGGAGGGAGCGAGAGCATTGCAGGCAGCGCAGAAGCCCATCAGAACCTCAGCCACAACCAACTACAGATATCCAAAAGCTCAACTTCCATTCATCCTATTAAGAACATAACAGAAAGGAAACTTTACCCCACCACTGGAATAGAGAGATTCTAAGATGTTATGAAGCAAAATAAGAAAAACAAGGATCTCATTTTCTTTATTCTCACAGCTCAAACCAAAGGAAAAAAAAAAGACTCACCTACAATCCGTTGTCCATCCTCTGTTCTTAGGCGAACTATCTGCATTTTCACATTTGTGCCACTGACAGACGCAAGAACACCCTCAACTTTTGTCCAGACGCTCAGTACTGAGCCACATAATACATAGTATGTGCGGCAACGAAGACCTATTTCACAAACTAATCCCAAGCTTGCTTTTTTGCAGTTGCCACGCCTAGGACAGATTAAAAAAAAGAAAAAAAAAAATATATATATATTACATATATGAACATGCACACACACCAGGCTCACACCTACTGAATTTCAAATGGAAACTGCCCTATCATTTACCTTAAGTGACAGTTGCAGAGCCTGCAGTTCTTTTCACATATTGGATTATCCTGTCCAATTTAAGGTATCACTACTGATTTTAAAATTACAGTTATTTC
Source organism: Moschus berezovskii (assembly GCF_049115385.1). NCBI lineage: Eukaryota > Metazoa > Chordata > Mammalia > Artiodactyla > Moschidae > Moschus > Moschus berezovskii. Next base: position 55,470,879 of record NC_142478.1, on the reverse strand, counting down.
TGGGGTCTGGCACCCCATAAAAGGGCTGATGTATTGTTTTGATAGCCATATTGCATGTGTCATTTTAATATGTTTACCAGATTAATGCCAGTTTATAAGATAATTCTCCCAGGCATTTCTACAGTATTAAAGGACAAATACATGGTTCTAAATCAGGTAAGCGAAAAAGGTCTCAGCAAAAACAAACAAAACCTTGCTTATATCACAGCAAAGCTATCTACTTCTGTTCTGTTCTGTCGCTCAGTCGTGTCCGACTCTTTGCGACCCCGTGGACTGTAGCCTACCAGGCTTCTCCATCCATGGGATTCTCAAAAACCTGGCTAAAATTCATCTATATCCTGAGTCCCTTTTCATAAAGTGGGCCAAGATATTCCATTCTCCCATCCAAGTACTAACCAGGCCCGACCCTGCTTAGCTTCCGAGATCAGACGAGATCGGGCACGTTCAGGGTGGTATGGCCGTAGACGATATTCCACTCTCAATGCCCTGAAATGAACATAATGACTTGACAACACCTCTGGCTAGCCTAGCAGCACATCAGGATCAGTTCCAGGGCTCAACAGTGAAATTTTCTACTGCTGTTAGCTACTTGAAGCATCTCTGTGGTTTCGTTGATGTTCAGTTCAGTTCAGTCGCTCAGTCGTGTCCGACTCTTTGCGACCCCATGAATCACAGCACGCCAGGCCTCCCTATCCATCACCAACTCCCGGAGTTCACTCAAACTCATGTCCATCGAGTCGGTGATGCCATCCAGCCATCTCATTCTCTGTCGTCCCCTTCTCCTCCCGCCCCCAATCCTTCCCAGCATCAGAGTCTTTTCCAGTGAGTCAACTTGTCGCATGAGGTGGCCAAAGTATTGGAGTTTCAGCTTTAGCATCAGTCCTTCCAATGAACACCCAGGATTGATCTCCTTTAGAATGGACTGGTTGGATCTCCTTGCAGTCAATAAAACTGACTTGAGACACCAATAAAACTTTGGGGGTGGGGTGGGGGGAATGTAACAAAAAAAGGAAGGAAGGAAATGAAGAGAGAAGTAAAAAGAAAAAGCTAAGTCTCAACCCCAAGCATGATAATTAAGTCCCTGCAGGCAGACGACAGTCAGTCGGAAGTAAGGAAGCATCCATGAACAGCAAAGGGGAGATGTAAACAGTGTGTGGTCAGAGACTTATGGACCTCTGCCTGAAGAAACAACAGCAAGCAACTGATATCTGCCCATGGGACAGACTGCTAAAGAGTAAAGAGGTATTTAAATTAAATCTTTACAAATGGAATAAATGGTGAGAAAACAAAAATACTAACCAATAAGCATGAGTACAAGTATCTGCAGATGAATTATACTGATCTAACCAGTGGACCAGGGCATCGTCTGAGACTACCTGTGAAAAGAAGATGAAAATTCCACTGAAACACACACTGGTTGCCTAATTTGATCTCTGAAGTCAATTTAAAATCATCTTTGCATACAGAACCTGGCCCTTGCTACTGCTTGCATCCGAATGCTACAGCTCTCCCATGAGGGCTTCCCTATGTAATGAATATTTCAAATAGCTAACAATTACAAATTGTTTTCAAGTGGAAAATGGCTAGGAATAATAGTACTATAAGGTAATGCTAACAACAAAATAATTACACAGTAAAGTAAGAAACAACAGGCATTCACTATTTTTCTAGAAATCACTGCAAAATGTAAACACAGCAGTTCACAATAAAAGCTCGAGTTGGTGGGAAGGTATTTTAGTCTTGTACATCTTCTTTTCATTTAAAAAATTCTAATTTTTGTAGTCAGCATTGTTAAAGCTTCCTCTTCTGACAACATAAGCTGCTTCAAATAATCATAATTTTCCCAATGGTTGATAACATTAAGACTGTGATATTAATTTAATAAGACTTTTTTAAAAGTTAAAAACTTTTCCTGAAAACCATACTCTAGCAATCAAATAGGAAAAACTGACAAAAAAATTTCACACATAAACATACTTTCGATACATTATGAAAAAATATTCATATATAACGTCATATACAAATGGAAAAATACCTTCTTATACTTCTTTTTTAGATCAGCATAAATTTCTAATTTGAGCTGTTTCCCGGTATTTGGTCTATAAACTAAGAAAAGCTTCTTTTTAGGGTTCACTTCTTTAACTAAGATGGCAGTTTTCTTGTTGTTTCTTATCTATTAAAAAAAAAATGGTGATATAGTCAACATTGTACATTTTAAGACAGGCTTGACTTTTGTACCATCACATCAGCAAATCTTATCCTCTGAAAGATTTTAATGCCAAAGTCAAAGAAAGTTAAACTGAAGTCGCTCAGTTGTGTCTGACTCTTTGAGACCCCATGGGCTGTAGCCTACCGGGCTCCTCTGTCGATGGGGTTTTCCAGGTAAGGGTACTGGAGTGGGCTGCCATTTCCTTCTCCAGGGGATGTTCCCAACCCAGGGATCAAACTGGGGTCTCCTGCATTGCAGACAGACGCTTTACCCTCTGAGCCACAAGGTAAGCCTATAATGCCAAATGTGGAGGTAAATACAGAACTGAGAGGAAAAGGACAACACTGCTATGTAATCGAGTTAAACAAGGTAACGGCCTTAACTTTGAGGCAGGCTGTAGGCAAGGTATTTTTTAGAAAATTGTGTTGAGTAAGACTTAAAGCACAATGTCCAATGGAGAAAATTTTGCTTCTTCTAGTCCATGACACTGGACCCACAGCCTAGACAGGCTCAGAGATGTGACAGAGGAATCTAAGTAGTGGGCAGGAAGGGTCTCCATGGGAAATAATCCTAAGGTATGTTACTCTCCTTCAAGTTACAATGAAATATAACCTTCAAGAAAACAACTTTGATCATTCACAGTCCTCTGAATTCATCTAATCCACCAGTGCTACAATTTTAAGCCTACAGTTTGTGAGGGCGAAATACCACATGAAGTATCACAAACTGACCTGTAGACAGTAATGCTTTAATAGGAGAAAGCCAAATGTTGAACAAATAATACACAATATGATGCAGAAGAGGAAGAAAAGGATGCATTAGACAAACAACGGAACTTGGTGTTTCTGTTTTTTTTTAATTTTTAAAAGTTGGACTTTATGAGAGAAATCCTAAGACAAATGAGTTGTAAAAAGGACCATTTAACCCAAGGAAAAATAAGGTTGGGAAATTTGTATCTGTTCTAAATAACGGTGAACAATTTCAAGCAGGAGTCTCTGGAGCCAAATTGAAGGAAAAGGAAAACTTTGAAAGATATCGTCCCAGCTCCTCTACAAAAAAGCCCTCCTCTACAGGGCTTCCCTGGTGGCTCATACTATAAAGACTCTACCTGAAATGCAGGAAACCCATGTTCAATCCCTGCGTAGGGAATATCCTCTGGAACAGGGAATGTCAGCCCAATCTGGTGTTCTTGCCTGGAGAATTTCATGGACAGAGGAGCCTGGCGGGTTATAGTCCACTGGGTCACCAAGAGTCGGACACAGTTGAACAACTAACACTTTCTTTTCTACAAAATAAATTGTTTGCTAAGCTATTTTTTATGTTAAGATAATTCTTAAATGGATAAAACGACTCGGTAATCTTACCTTTTGTGGATATTAAAGATCCTTTGTCTTTTACTTGTTCACATGATTTGAAACACTGTTTATATAATTACTGCAAAGTCTATGAAACACTAGTTGAGTGAAAAGTACATTTAAAAATCTTTTGTCAGCTGATGTGAAATAACTCTAATTATACTTCAAGGCAATGTTTAAAGCATGAAACAATGTGATCTACCTTGACAGTGTTATTACAGTTATAAAATAAGTATCACACTACAGAGGAATTAAAAGTGATTTTGTGGACTTTTCTGGTGGTACAGTGGATAAGAATCTGCCTGCCAATGCAGGGGACATGGGTTCCATCCTTGGTCCGGGAAGATCCCATATGCTGAGGAACAACTAGGTCCTTCCACCAAATCTACTGCCTCAATGCCAAGAGCCTCTGCTCCTCAACGAAGAGTATCCCCTGCTCGCTACAACCAGAGAAAGCCCACAAGCAGCAATGAAGACCCAGCACAGCCAAAAATAAATAAATAAACATTATTTTTAAAACTTTGCAAATGATTCTGACATGGCTTTCCTAATGTCAACACACATTAAACAAATTCTAAGTCATATGTGCTTGCTGCTGAGGAGGTTCAAAGAAATAGGCTATGCCTTCCTGGAAGAATGCTTCCTCTTCTTTAACTTTCGGGCTGTGCCCCAGTGTGCATGATCTTAGGTACCCTGACTAGGGATGGAACCCACGCCCCCTGCATTGGAAGTGTGGAATCTCAACCACTGACCACCAGGTAAATCTCAGATGTCTCTTTGAAGGCCCTCACTCCTCACATCCAGCTGTCTGCGCCCATGCAGACAGTAACAAAGGGCAACGTTACCACATCCTTCACTCTAGGGAAACTGGTAAGGATCAGCATTTTCAACAAAATCTACCAGTGCTTCAATTCTGGCAGTAACTTCAAATGAAAGACAATAACCAATATCCTATATGGAACAATCAAAATCCTATCCAAGGCCTTAGAGAAATTTGAATAAAATCTGGTGAACTGTATCAATATCTTCACTGTGATATTGTACTATAGTTGTATAAAATGCTACCACTGGGAAAACTCATGTACAAGAAATTCCTATGTATTAATCTGTATAGCCTCATGAGGATCATAAGATTTACATACACATCCCTCCCTCCCCACCCCCCAGAACCAGATCCAGTTTGAGAGCTTTGCTACTGAGTCAGGGACCATAAACCAGGCTTATGGACAAAATCTGGACTGATCTTATGCTTAAAAACAGTTTAAGGAAGGGAGGGACAAAGTATCTTAGAAAGGAAGGGAAAAAAATTCACAAAGAAGAGTCAGCAGAGATGATACATGCCCTGCAAAATCTACGATACTGACTATCTGACCCCTCTCATAAAAAGTTCAGGACTCATGCTCTAGACAGCTTATTTATGGTATCACCCTGCCTGTGGCATCATCATAATTGATCTCCTTTACACAGTTACTTCTTGAACCAGGTCTTCATTTACAGTTTGTCATTCCATAAATGTTTGCAAATACGCAAAAAGTGCTATATACATACAATGGAGTTCAGTTCAGTCACTTAGTTGTGTCTGAGTCTTTGCGACCCCATGAACCGCAGCACGCCAGGCCTCCCTGTCCATCACCAACTCCCAGAGTCCACCCAAACCCACGTCCATTGAGTCGGTGATGCCATCCAACCATCTTATCCTCTGTTGTCCCCTTCTCCTCCTGCCCTCAATCTTTCCCAGCATCAGGGTCTTTTCCAATGAGTCAGCTCTTTGAATCAGGTGGCCAAAGTACTGGAGTTTCAGCTTCAACATCAGTCCTTTCAATGAACACCCAGGACTGATCTCCTTTCAGATGGACTGGCTGGATCTCCTTGAAGTCCAAGGGACTCTCAAGAGTCTTCTCCAACACCACAGTTCAAAAGCATTAATTCGTCTGCGCTCAGCTTTCTTTATAGTCTAACCCTACTTATTTAACTTATATGCACAGTATATTATGAAAAACACTGAGATGGAGGAAGCACAAGCTTGAATCAAGATTGCCGGGAGAAATAGCAATAACCTCAGATATGCAGATGATACCACCCTTATGGTAGAAAGTGAAGAAGAACTAAAGAGCCTCTTGATGAAAGTGAAAGAGGAGAGTGAAAAAGTTGGCTTAAAGCTCAACATTCAGAAAACTAAGATCATGGCATCCGGTCCCATCACTTCATGGCAAATAGATGGGGAAACAGTGGAAACAGTGGCTGACTTTATTTTTCTGGGCTCCAAAATCACTGCAGATGGTGATTGCAGCCATGAAATTAAAAGACACTTACTCCTTGGAAGGAAAGTTATGACCAACCTAGACAGCATCTTAAAAAGCAGAGACATTAATTTGCCAACAAAGGTCTGCCTAGTCAAGGCTATGGTTTTTACAGTGGTCACGTATGGATGTGAGAGTTGGACTATAAAGAAAGCTGAGCGCAGAGGAAGTGATGCCTTTGAACTATGGTGTTACAGAAGACTCACAAAAAGGAATAAAGAACTGACACAGGTTATAACATGGATGAACCTTGAAAAAATATGCTGAGTGAAAGAAGCCATACACAAATGTCATACATTGCATGAGTCCATTTATACGAGGTACCAAGATATGCAAATTTATAGACAGAAAAGAGATGAGAGGTTATCAGAGGCTGGGGGAGTTGTGTAATGGTGATGACCGGACAAGACTGTGAATATAATCAATGCTACTAAATCGTACATTTTAAAATGGATAAAATGGCAAGTTTGTTATATATTTTACCCTAGCTTTAAAAAATTCTGTAATATGCCAGAAATCATTATATACTTAAGTGAGTGAACTGTACAGTATGTGAATTATATCGCAATAAAGCTGTTAAAGAAAAAGAAATAAAGATTAAGAAGACTTCAAGAGGAAAATAAATAGTAAAGGCAAGTAAAGATCTAAAGTATGGATAAGAGGAGTCCTAGTAATGGAGAAATTCAAGGAAGAAAATACTAAAAATTTTATAAATAAAAATAATTTAAAAACTTTCTAAAATAAAGATCTGAAACTACATATTAAAAGAGCATACCACCTACCTGAGAATACTAACCAAGAAGGACTAATACAAGATAAACTCTAACAAAATTACCAAACTTTAAAGAATCCTTCGTATATACAGACACAATTAAATATAAAAGGGAAAGGAAATTCGAACACGATCAAACTCTAACAGCAACTCTATCTCAGAAGAGTAAATAATAGCATCTTTTAAGATATTCAAGAAAATGTGAAATAATAGACTTCATGTCTGGTAAAACTGTCATTACCTATAGAACTAAGATTAATTAAGGGTTAAAAGAAGAGTATACCATATCATTGTCAGATGCCGACATGCAGAAATAGTATAAATATTTTTTAAATAGAATGGGGGAAGTATATGCAAACAAGTTATTTTAAAAAAGTATTTTCAGGAATATTGGGGTAGAGTGCCCATAATATTTTATCATCCTGTGTGCCCTGAAGAACAAGGATTATTGGTGTGGAAGAAAGAAGACCAAAGTATTAGAGAAGAGGTGAAACTAAAATTCCATAGTTTTAATCAGGATAAACAAATATGCACTCATCTGTGTGTGTACATGTATATGTCTAAATGTAAATATGTATACACACACTCTCTCTCCCCTTAGCTCTGTCCACAAGCAAATACTAAACTAATGACAGTAGTTACATTAGTAACTGAAAACTGAATCTTGAAGACATAAAGCATTATTATGACTAAAAAAGGTCACTCACTATATTATGGGGGAAAAAGTTCAATTTACTAAGAATATGCAATTTTGGGGGGCCATGCTGAGTGATAAGGAGAATCTCAGTTTCTTGACCAAGGACAGAAGCCATGCCCCCTGCAGTGGAAACATGGAGTCTTAACCAATGGACAGCCAGAGAAGCCCTCGAATATGTAATAATTTAAAACCTGCATTTAATAATACTCAAAAACTATTAAAAATGTATCAGACTTACAATGATAAATTATCATAATAGAGAAAGCTAAATACAGCTGGAAAATCAGTACAAAGCAAACATAATTACAATGCTGGCAACGAAAACACATTATCTTAACATTTAAGGAAACAAGTCTTACTTGCAATGACAAATAAAAGCCATCATCTGGTCCTGTCAGCTCAGCCCAAATCTTGGTAGCTTCCTCCCAGGACATTCCCCTCTCCACACTTATCTGTAAAAAAAATAATAATGAAATGTAAATTAAACTCACTTCTTAGGATGTCTATCAGAAAAGCACACTATACTTGAATGAGCACATTTTACACACTTACTGTGTATAATTCTACATGACCAGATGTTGAATATCCTGGAGTCAGAAATTTCTTAACATCACTTTTCCTCACTTTTTCATCTCCAGAACCAAGATCTTGAATAAGAAAAAGCAACATATAAGTATAAAAAAAATTTCATCAGGAATACACATGACATTTAAAAAATTTCCCAACTTACCTAAGATTCCCATATCGTATCGCCCATTTTTCTTGGCATTTTGAACGACTGCAGTAAGCGTGTCTGCAAAATACTGAAACAACGCATTCTGTTGGTGTACTTCCATGCCCAAAATTCTGTTTAAGAATTTTCCTATGTTGTTATAATCTGCAATGACAAAATTTTATGAACGATTTAAGGCATTCAAATGGCAGCTTACCAGGTTTATTCATCTCAGCCTAGTTCAAGTCTCACTTTCTTCTCCAAAGTCTTCCCTCACAATTCTTGTACTATTTCCAGAATGGGCCTATACTTTGACCACTTCTACCTCTAGCTATTAGTACAGCTATACTATGTGGTCAAAAGATGTTTGCCAAATTAGATTTTTGCATCTTCAACTTCACTTACTGAAAATATGAATACAATTTAGCACAGAAAAATGCTTTCCAACATTAAGTCATAACTTGTAAAGTTAAGTCCCAGAAGTCAGTGAAGCTCAATTTTTGCTGCACAAGTAGAACGCCCTGGAACTCTGGAAAATTACCACTGCCTGAGCTCCTGCCCTGGCTGAAGTACTTTCAAAAAACTCAACAGTTGCTCATACCTGCAACCTAGTTTGAGAATTGCTGCTACACAGAGAGAAGAGAATAGAGGTTTAATTTTTTGAATAAACATAGTAGCAAAACCCATCAGGAATGCTTTGTGAACAGTAAGTACTGAGAAACAGACCAACAGACTTGAAACTTCCCCTTCAAAATGACAAAAACAAGCAAAATGGGCTGTAATGATACAGCAACAGTTATGTACATATATGAAACTCACATTATTACCTTTATCTAGAGTAAGAATTCCTGAACGATCTTCTACATTTATTAGGCCAACTCCTATAAGTCCTTGTCGAACATCTAAAATAAAACAAATTTATAAAAAATGTTACAACTCAAATGACTCAATGAGCTGTTACCTATCTAATGAAACCAGATCAAGTTTTAGCATACGTATCTTCCATAATTCCTATTAGCTGAATTAAAAGGAACGCACAGACCCTAAAGATCTTTAGGCACTTCAAAATCCTAGAACTCTAACTTCACATTGTACATACTGTTTTCACTAAGACGTCTTATCTTTTCAACAACAATCTTTGGCAGTGGAGATTCTAGGCTACAAAGCTGCTCTGCTCACAGAATCAATTTTGAATTTTGAATACACAGCAGGATAGTGATTACATAACTGTGTAAATAAGGAAATAATCATGTTTCCTTTCCAAACATTACCTATCAGTATTGACAAGGAGATGCAAAAGATAAGCAACAAGTATAACAGTCAACATGTTCTAAATTATGTTACTAAGAGGATAATTTATAAAACTTAAAAATACTGGTGTCCAGGCTCCAACTCAGACTTACTGAATAAAGGTTTAAGAAAGAGAAAAGGGTCAATAGGAAACATAATTATATCCTATTTACATTTTTATTTAATTAGCTAGACTGCTACATGCTTAAAATGTTTAGATTCTGTAGATGACAGTACAACTCTGTAGACAAAGAGCTCCAATGCAAAAAATCCTCATTTTAGGAACCCATTCTATAAAGAAATTACCTGAATAGAAGGAATTCTTCTGAATAGAAGAATAGCCGTTATAATTCCAGCACTTTGTGATGCAAAAAAACTAAAACTACTTGAATATCAATAAAGGAATAACTGAAGAACTGTTACATAAGTTAGATGGAGAATATTACACAACTATTAAAAACATGTTCATGCTATAGCTAATGACTTATAAGAGATATATGTCTGTGATATACTGAGAAAAGTACGTTGCCAGTAGTATGTTTTCAAAAAGCTCTGTGTTTAGACAAAGATGGACAAGGGTTTGTTAGGCTACTCCCATTCAAACTGTCAACATTTGTAACCTTACCAGATGAGAGCGGAAGTGAGAAGGTAGTTACTGGCTCTTCATTATTCACTTTTAGATCAGTTTTCATTACTGACAGTGAATAAACAACATGCACTATTTCAGAACTAGAAATAAATTGGGGAGTCGTTTTGACAATCCCTCCAATGACCAGACAAAAAGAAAACAAGATGGAAAGGGAGAGGGACAAAAAAGAACAGGGCTAAGGTTTTATAGGTTTTTGTTTTGTTAAATGCCATCAATGATTATAAACAGCCCTGCCAGCTGTGTCAATATGGACTATTACCAACAGTAAACACCAGTTCAATCAGAAAGGACTTCCTAGTAAAAAACGCTAACTTAATAATGACAATGTTTCAAGTATCTTACATCTATTTATTCTCCAAAATACTTTCATAGTTTCCTGAACTACTAAAATCTCTCAGACTACAAATATTAATGGGGTAAAATCTATACAGCTAAGAATTTCTATAGCACTATTTAGGACTTCTTTAATATAAAAATTTCCAAATATACACAAATGTAAAAAGAGAATATTCTATGAACCCACATGTACCCATTATCCAATTTTAACAACTGTTAAGATATGGCCAATTTTGTTTTATCAATATTTACACTCCCCACTAACCTTCATACATTTACCCAGATACTTTAAATGCAGAAAGTTATTTGACATAGTCATCTTCAATTAATCTAACAAAACCATTTTTTCCTCTAGTAATCTAAAATTATACAACATGCAATAAACTCAAGAGTAAAGTCACTTTACCTGAATGAAATTTAGTAAATCTACTGCTTATTATAAGAGGTCAATTTAGGTGTCTGATAACCATCAATTTCTAAATTTCATACATTTTATGTCCAAAGAAAACTAAAAGCAACAGCACCTCTTAGAATGGGTTTTAGTACCTTCTAATAGGTGAGACTTGTCAGTACTCATTTTCCTTTTTTATGATTATTTTTAAAAGTTACCTTTAAAGAATTCTCCAGGATAGTCTGGAGGTGGTGATACCATAGGAGAATCTAGGTTTACGATGGATTTCATGACAATTTCTAAAGCATTTCTTCCATACTGCAATAAAAAAAAACAAAGACATTTAACCAGTTTCAGAATTTGGATACTCTTCAATTACATGACCAAATGAATGCTATAAAAACTACTATTGTACCAAACAGTAAAAAATGGCAGGACTCAACTAACTTTATGTAAACTTTACATGGCCTAGTGCCTCATTCACACCTTTGCACACAGTAGGTATTCAATAAATAAACAACCTTCTTTACTACTGGGAACTCCCACTTGATTCAACCACAAGTATTTATTATAATCCTCTTTTCCCACAGGAAAGAGATCATTACAATGCACATCTGGATCACCAAAGACATAACTGCTTTCCATCTTACAGGAAGCCGTGATTTTACAGCAAAATCATAAGAGAGGCAACTTAAAAGTTTTAAACAGTAACCACTTGACCTTTCTGTTCCTCATGGACACCATACACTGCCACACTTTTTCACGGATAGTGAGAGCTGAAATGTACCTTATTATCGAAGTTGAACCGGCTCAGATCTCTAGATTCTGTTGCTCTTCTGTCTCCATGAGTAAGTGCGCCCTATCCAAACATAAAATTTCCAATCAAGGCAGAGAAGACAAGTAACATACACCATCTTTTACACACATCTATGTAACTAAAAACCATACCAAACTCTCAAGTCTTTTAGCAACAATAGATGCAAATCTTTGTTCTCCTGCCAATTCAGAAATCAGAAAGACATATTCAGGAGCGGTAACTTGATTTGATCTATGAGTTCGTCCTGTAACGACATTAAAAAAAAAAATCATTGATTGTGTTTGCTAGATACTAGTGTTCTGAGATCTATTCCTAGCACTTAATAGTAAGCTGGTATCCTGAGAAAGTAAAGAATGTAATCATCTCAACTCCCCAAAAAGGAAAAAATTGCAAACAATGACTTGAACTTGAACAACATTTGTATTCAGAGTAACAATCCTCACTGCAAGAGAACAAAAACTCCCATAAAACTGTTAAGTGATAATCACATTATTAAGTGCTACCCCAGTTTGGTTGACCACAATGTTGCTGATGTACAGCTGCTCTGGATTTTCAAAAATTATTTTCTTTTTTTTTAAATTGCCAGGTCATGGGACATGAAGATGGAAGTGGAAGGGAGGAACAATGTGCCCTCACTCAAGCCACTGAGGTTTGAAAAGGACATCAAGTGGCAGCTGCTGACACAGGTAATGTACATCCCCAGAGGTCTGCAAAAAAGATATTCCTAAGGAGCCCCATTCTTGAATATAAAGCCAGAGAGCCCTTACTGCAGGTCTTTTACAGCTTTTAAAATGACTAAGAAAATACATTCATGATGTACTCTATACTTTAAGGTATATGTAATACCCAAGTATCTCCAAAACCAACACATGCGTCAAGTTTTACTACATCCAGTATTAAAATATTTTCCCCAATGAAGTGAAATTCAGTGCAGGACTTACCAAATTGCTGAATTGCTCTATCAGCACTCCATGGTAACTCCAGAGTCATATGAACTCTCCGCCTTTGATTTTTAGCTCTTCTATCCGCTTGTAATGAAATACCCGAGCTGGCAGCTTCTGAGATGATAGCAATATTCTGTATCAAGTGGAAGGAGAAAAAGTAAAAGATCACTTTTGCACAAAGACAAGCAGGAAAACATCCACCACTACATATTCTCCTTAAATTATAGAACCCTTCATTTTAGCTGTGCATGGTTACAAGAACACTCAAAATCAAGACTACATTTCCAGTCTCCCTTACAGCTAATTGTGGGCACACTCTGGCCAGCAGGTCACATGGACAATGTCCAGGAAATGTCCCTGATTGAAGATATGTCTTTTTCCTCTCTGCTGGCTGAAACAAAGAGGCATAAAGATTGAATGTGAAATAGCTGTCATGGGATATGGAGGTTAGCTTGGAAATGCAAGTCTGCATATAAAGTACCAAGACAGAAGTGACCTAGTCTTCAAGGGGTCATGCCAGTGCTGTTCTACCTAACAAAATTTCTACATGAGAAAAACGAACTTCCACTTTAAGTCACTGTGATAGTGGGTTTTCTGTCACTTAACAGCCAAACCTGATCCCAACTAATACATAATTTCTAATGGACATGGGCCTAAATAACTAGTGAAACAAATACATAAAGTAATTGATAATACCTCTACCTACAATCTTTAAAATATGTAACAAGAGCTTTAAATACACTTAAAAGATAACTGATAACTTAATACCTATCATCTGTTTTACACTTGTAGAAGCAAAAGAATTTTTTAAAATACAAAGGAAAATGTGGATAAAGATATAAGATTTTATTCTACCCCTTTCAGATTAAGGAATGAGGCTGAAGTGTTTTTTACACCTACCTATTTTTTAGGAAACTCATCAGCAAACGCTTATAAGTAATTCCAACTAGATGGAGGAAGAACTATCTGAGACTCTTATAATTCATGAAGTTTACTTAACAATAAGAGCATACAGAAAGGGCCTCTGAAGGCAACCACAACCTCTGCAGTCATTAAATAAGCAAGTGTAATCTACATTCATTCAGAGTAAATCATCCTGATAGAACATAGCAGAGCAAGATAAGAAACAGCAAAACTAAAGAATCCTAGTAATCTAGGCATGCTTAAATAAATCTCTAGATTCAAAATTACATTGACACTCAAGTAAGCATTAATATGACCTGAAAGAACATGATATATTAATATTCTGATTAAAGACTTCAAAAGGCCCCAGAACTATCAAGAGCTGCATCTTATTCTGTGCACAACACTTACTGCATTCAACTTACAATAAAATAATGAAAACATGTAAAATGTTCAGTAATTACTATTAGTTTAAAAAAAAAAAGAACATTCAACATACATGATTTACATTAAAAGAAAAAACCTAAAGATTAACTGAAATGTATGGGCATAATTCTTTTCACCAAAACGCATCCCAGAAAAACCTACCTTATCTCCATCCATAAATCTTTGTTTTTCTGTAATATTTAGTATTTCCACAGGAACATCGAGTTCAGATCTTGACTCATAAGATATGCTTCCATCATCATTGCTTACAACCCTCCCCTTGCGGCCAGTCATCTGCAAAGTCAAACAATGTTGCTTACAATTAAGGTATCTGACTACGGTGCAGGAAGTTCAGGACTCCCACTAGAGAAACATGGTGGAGGTGAAAGGGAGAAGGAAGTCAGTGTGCACTGTGCATCCTCTCCCGCACCAGGTGCCAGGCTGGGGAGAGGAAACACTGCAACATAAAGCCTGGTTCTGAAAAGTTCAAATTCAGTGGAGAAAACCAACATGTGGCAACGACAACAAAGGCTGTGTGACAGGGGCAGTAACAGAGATCTGAGTCTTGGGGCAGATACTCAAGACACTAGGGGAAGGAACTCACTTGCTCTAGGATGACAACAAGAGTAGAACAAGGGTCCTCAGATCTCAGAGAGGATATTAGATAATTTTATGAGGAAACAACATATTACTCATTCTAAAGGGTTTGTAAGTGGCAAAAAAAAATTACCTAGGACAGAATCAACCGTGTTCAAGTCATATTTACCTCAGCAACATTTTCAGGGCCACCAAGTTCATCAATAAGTTCATCCAGGGTATTAGGAGGGAGGTCTTCAGCTAATTTTTCTAGTTTATCAAGTAGGTCTTTCTTCATCTGTTGGGCCCGTTCCACAGCATCCTGACTTGTTATAAGGCTACTGTTGCTGTTGGTGTTACTGTTAGCTAGATAAAGTACATGTGTTAAAAATCAGTATACAGTTTAAATATTTGTTTTGTTTGAAAGTACATTTCACAGACAAAGCAAACATCCACGTGGTTACCTGGTGCACTGTTAGGAGCAGGTGAAATAACTGGTGTAGAAGAAAAACTAGGTCGTTTTGATCCAAGACCTGATGCTAATAAGGCACTTTGAATAGAATCTGGATCTATACTTTTCCGTTTTTTTTTATCTTTGTTTTTCTTATGATCTTTTCTGATTAACCAGGGATCTGAAAGTTAAGGAAAGACATAAATCATCTGTTAACACAAGTACAGAATTTTCAAAGGAAACCACCAGTGAGTTTTTTTGTATTGTTGACCGACAACTTGTAAACCACCACCAACTACAGCAGTCTGGTACATCCATACATCATGAGGTAAATGCCATGATTTGAGGTTAAACATAATTGAACAAAACTGACATCATAACCTTACACAAATGAGCTCAACTGCCAAAAGACAGACAAGCTTGGAGCTCCCACAAAACAAAGATTAGAATCTGTCTGATAATTTTTGCAGGAAAAGAAAAGGTTTTAGTACAATATCCCATTTCAAATACAAAGAAATAAGGACCCTTTAGTTTATATTTAAAATATTAAATAACTTACCATCTTCATCATCCTCACTAGACTCATCTCTGAATGGGTTGAAATCATCATCATCTCCAGAACTCATATTTTTAGAGCTCTCATAGTCACTTTCTTCATTATCAGAGGCATCAGATTCACTTTCACTATCATCAGAGCTGCTACCAGTAAGGCCACCTATTTTTCGTGCTTTTTTGGCTTCTCGAGTTATTTCTCCACCTGCCCACAAAACCCAGACAAGAGAGTTAAAATGCACCGTGGTAAAAGTTAAGAAATTATATTCAGTTCATAAGCTAATACAGTTAACTAATTCAAAAGAGAATTACAGAAGAAAAGTATTTGCATAAGTATGCAAGAACAAGGAAGAGGGGAAGGCAACCCATTCTACAACTCTTGCCTAGAAAATCCCATGGACAGAAGCCTGGCAAGCTGCAGTCCATAGGGTTGCCCAGAGTCAAACATGACTGAATCAACTAAGCAGCAGCAGCGGCATACAAGAACAATTAAAAATTCATGAACAACTACAGCCTTTTGGACTCCTATAAGAAATCAGGATATATACAATTATTTTTAGGAGAAATTATGTACATAAGCATAAACTCAAGACAGCCTTCAAGTGCACAATTTCAAAATTCAAGACAACAAAGATGAAACAATCTCTGGCATTGTCAGAATGTGTGCATCAGGTTGAGAGACAAGGCCTAATAATTACAGGTTTTTAAACTACTTAAATACTTTATTTAATACTACCAAAAAAAATCTAAAAAACTGCATTTTTAAAAGTTAAATAAGGTGCTAATCTGAATTATCTCACTGGAAATTCATAGAAGATATCTAGAGTAAACTAATCAAAACTAAGAAGAACATTAAAAAGGTTCACATACTAATGAAATGATGAGAAGATAATTCAGAAAAGGGAATTATGACCATCCAGTGACCACTCTAACAGGTCACTGACTCTAGGCCACAGCATTACTTTTTGTGTCACCAAAATAAAAATAATGCCAATTATAATAGCCAACCTGCTTTCAGGCATATTAAAAATATAAGGGAAAAAGCATTTCTTGCGACAGATGAAAATGTAAGGTTAAAGTGTCAGGCACTGTGTTTAGAACACACAGAATCATGTATGTTCTTAACAGCATTTGAGAGAGAGCCTGAGATGCTAACTTCTAAAAGGCAAAGAGCTTAGTAAACACCTAAACACAAATCCAACTTTGCAATTTTTATTAAATGTCTAACAAACATAAATGAGCGTATGCCTAATAAGTAATAAACTAACAGAAGTCTCTTTAAAGAAGACTATACAAACACACAGGCTTCCCAGGTGCCTCAGTGGGTAAAAAATCTGTCCACAATGCAGAAGATGTGGGTTTGATTCCTGGGTCAGGAAGATGCCCTGGAGGAAGGCATGGCAACCCACTCCAGTATTCCTGCCTGGAGAATCCCCATAGACAGGGGAGCCTGGCAGGTTACAGTCCATAGGGTCGCAAAGAATCGGACATGACTGAAGCGACTGAGCACGCATGCATGTACACACATACTCTCACACACCCACACACACAGCATCAACAACTGAAAGGCCCAGATTTTGGTTTCCCCATTTATCATCTGGTAGTTGTGTGAACCTAAGGATATCGCCTAACCTCTTTCTGTGCCTTAACTTCCTGTGTATAAAACTGAATAAATAAAGCCTTTCATATGGATCCCTTGCAATTAAACAAGACCATGTGTGGGCGGTGCTCAACACAGTGCCCAGCACCAAACTGTTACAGCCCCAATTTAAAATGGGGATTACTTGTGCATTCAAAACAACATGGGCCATGGGAATTCCCTGGTGGTCCACTGGTTAGGATTCCATGCTTTTTGGCCCCAGATTCAATCCCTGGTCAGGGAACTCAGATCCCACAAGACACACAATCAAATAAATAAAAGACACTTCCTTTAAAAACAAAACAAACACTACACGATCCAAGGAAGGCAGTTCAGTTCAGTTCAGTCGCTCAGTCACGTCTGAGTCTTTGCGACCCCATGAACCACAGCACACCAGGCCTCTCTGTCCATCACCAACTCCCGGAGTCCTCCCAAACCCATGTCCATTGAGTCGGTGATGCCATCCATCTTATCCTCTGTTGTCCCCTTCGCCTCCTGCCCTCAATCTTTCCCAGCATCAGGGTCTTTTCCAATGAGTCAGCTCTTTCGCATCAGGTGGCCAAAGTATTGGAGTTTCAGCTTCAACATCAGTCCTTCCAATGAACACCCAGGATTGATCTCCTTTAGGATGGACTGACTGGATCTCCTTGCAGTACAAGGGATTCTCAAGAGTCTTCTCCAACACCACAGTTCAAAAGCATCTATTCTTTGGCGCTCAGCTTTCTTTATAGTCCAACTTTCACATCCACACATGACCATTGAAAAAACCATAGCCTTGACTAGACAGACCTTTGTTGACAAAGTAATGTCTCTGCTTTTTAATATGCTGTCTAGGTTGGTCATAACTTTCCTTCCAAGGAGTAAGCATCTTCTGAAGGCAGTACATGCCTGAAATACAGCTTGCATCAAAATGCTCAAGTTTATATTACTTCCAGCACCATTTAAAGGAAGGTACCCACCTTTCCGCTTCTTTGTTTTATTTTCCTTACAAGGACTATCTCTTGGTGAACTGCTGTTACTTGGAGCTGTCAAATCAATTCCCAGCAAACTATAAAGCTTTTTTCTGTCCGGGGCAGGGAAGTGTTTTTCAATGAGTGACTGTAACACTCCTCTGTTCGTAGAAGAGATAAAAAAGTGACAGTCAGTAGCTCAGTATGCAAAATTATTATATATAAAATATTACTGAAAGTATTTGCTTAAAATAAGTACACTAAATTAGCAGCATCTCCAAATTGGATACAAGTAGGTTAGTTCCACATAATTATAAAGCCAGCTTAGGAACTCAGCACCATGGTTTCTTTTTCAGAAATGCTGCAGCACAGGAGGACTACACGTGGAAAAACTGAACATAAGGGACTGAGTCAAAAGGTGATCCAGAACAGCTGGACTCTGAACGTAAAGGACTTTAACAATCCTTTAACCAATTTATTTCACATATACTTCCATTTTCAGGTATGTGATGGAGTTAAAAATAATTAAATCTATGTCTTACTAAAAAACAAAAACAAAAAAAAGTTTATTCAATCTTACAAGATACTGATAATCCAAGTCAGAAGAATTTCAGTATTCTAGGCAAGACTATCCAAATGAAATATAATGCAAACCAAGCACAACTTTTATACTTTTCAGAAGCTGCATTAGGGCTTCCCTGATAGCTCACTTGGTAAAAAATCCACCTGCAATGCAGGAGACCCCACTTCGATTACTGGGTCAGGAAGATCCGCTGGAGAGGGGATATCCACTATAGTATTCGTGGGTTCCCCGCGTGGCTCAGCTGGCAAAGAATCTGCCTGCAATGCGGGAGACCTGGGTTCGATCCCTGGGTTGGAAAGATCCCCTGGAGAATGGAAAGGCTACCCACTCCAGTATTCTGGCCTAGAGAATTCCATGGACTGAACAGTCCATGGGGTCACAAAGAGTTGGAAAGGACTGAGCCACTTTCACTTTCAGGAGCTACGTTAAAATGTTACAGAAAACAACTTGTCAGTATAAAATGTTACAATGAAATGTTTTACATTCTATTTCCTTAAGTCTTTGAAACTTGGTGCATATTTCATACTTGAAGGTCATCTCATATTGGAGTAGCCATTTCAACTGCTGCACTAGCCATGTAGTACCTATCATCTCAGAGGCAGTAGTAGGCAAGATACAGATTAGCAGGTGCATGCTCTGCATTTAAAGGAGTTTTAAATTATGTCTTAAAAGGAGCCACTTGAATGTATTCCCTAAGGCAAAAGATATCATGGTGGCAAAAGTTATTTCACTAGTTTTACTCCCACAGTTGGAATTGTCTGGTTAGGCAAAACAAAAAATAATGTCTAAAGCCTTTCTTAAAATTCTTTTGACTTTTCAAGGATTATCTGCAATGTTTACACTAAAGCATAATAAACTGGGACAAATGAAACCATTATTATACCACTGGATACTGGCGGTTTCAAATACACAAAGCCAAGACAAAACTGAAACTTAAACCAAGCTGTCAGAATTCCAAGATGTACAAAACAGAAATCAAGCCCTTCGATTAGTCCAAATACTGGACATATAAAGTTAAAATACTTAACATTTCAGTATTTCTATGTCACTGTTTTTCAATAGATATATTGCTATGGATACACAGGATTATGAAAACTCAGATCAGAAAAACTTATATTTAAAAGGCAAAAATTTTGCCTCCAGGAAATGCTAACATTTAAACTAATCTTTTAGTAAAGACTCAAAACCGTAAACATTACTTGGCAGTTGAAACAAAATCATTCAATTCTCCCCCGCCCTCTTCCAAGGCTTCTAATGTTCTAGCTTCTCCCGTAGACTGCAGACCAATTACAACACACTGGAGGGAAAAAAAGAGTTCTATTAATTATAAATAAAAATATGTATGTGGTTTCTTACAACATATTTTACACAGTTTTAAAAAAAGATTTTAAGGCTTCCCTCGTGGCTCAGTGGTAAACAATCCACTTGACAATGTAGCAGACATGGGTTCTATTCCTGATTGGGGAGGATCCCACATGCCACAGAGCAACTAAGCCCTTGAGCCACAACTACTGAAACCCACATGTCCTAGAGTCCATGCTCCATAACAAGAGAAGTCACGGCAATGAGAAGCCCAAGCACTGCAACCAAAGAAAAGCCCATGCAGCAACAAAAACACAGCACGGTCAAAATAAATAAATTAAAAAAGATTTCAAACAAGAATTACCCATTTTGTACATGTGTATCAATGTCTTTATTTTGCATATTTGAAATGCGCTATATGTAAAACACTTAGCCAGGTGATAGTATTACAGCAGTGAACACTACTGAAGCCCCTGCTCCAGTTTTTTGCGCTTTAAGTAGATATATATTCGCCAAAAACAAAAAACCTTTGCAGTATTACATATCGATGCTATCAGAGGTTACATCTATGGATAGCCAAGTTATAGTGATGTTTATTTGTTATTATACCTTTTTGAGCTATCCAAATTCTTTATAAATATATATTGCTTTTATTAACATAAAAATGTATTTTTTAAAGTCTCACTGTTAATACTCTTACAACTATCCTTTCGAAACAAAGGCTTTTATAAGTAGAAAACCTCAACACCCAAAAGACTAAAACACAAAACCAAAGACGCATCTGTTAATGCATTCTCCAACTTACTTTTCCATTCTTGATTTCTTCTCGAGCTAGTTGCACAACCCTTTTAACTTTGGATGCTATGCACAAGTATTTGAAAAATCTCTGGTGAGCAGACCAGAACTGACCCCACATGGATTTCTTCATTCTCTGTTCAGCATCAATCAGATCTGCAGCTTGCTGAAACCGCTCTCGAGCAATGACCCACTGAAGGCACACAATCAACAGATATTTCAATCTTCGAGTGTGATTTACTTCAATATGACTAATTCAATCAAAAGAATATGTAAGATACCATTTAACATTAATTCAGTGAAGCATTTTCAGTAACTTGGGAACCTCTAAACAAATATTTTTTAGGACACTCACACAGAGCTGTCTCAAAATTCCTATTAACTAATACAGTAATTTTAGGAAACAGTTATGTTGATTTTTAAAGCTATGCATGCTATGCTATAAATGGTTATTTAAGTTACTGTAACAGAGAAAACTGGGGAAATAGGGATCCAGTAATTTATCTGTTGTTTTACGGCAGAAATATACTGTGAGCTGACAGACATTACACTGGACAAAACTAACAAAAATATCACCGGGTACATTAAAAATACTAGGAATTAAGGAAAAAAGGCTCACCAGTTTGACTGCTTTGTTATACATTTTAACATAGCTCTGAGAAAGAAGAACTTCCTCAATTTTGAAGGTCACTCCAGTAAAGCTCAGCTGTCGAGCAATGTACATTCCTCTAAGCTTCATATCCATAGCAACTATTTCCATGGCACCAACACCTCTGAATAAAATTAAAACACACAGTAACTATCATTAAATATAGTAGAGCTTTAACATACATGGAAGAGATTTTAGCAATAATACCTCTTTTAGATTGCTACTGAGAACAAATAATGTACACTGTAAATTGCAATACCTCCGTTCTACTGCCTGAATAAAGTCACTGAATTCTCTAAATGGAGTTCCTTCACCCCATATTCCAAGACGGTTCATATAGGCCATATTTCGTGGTTCAGAAGCACCTGAAAAACCCCCAAACACATCTTACTGCTGAGAAAATAACATGTAAAGAGATATATTTATCTTTTAAATAAATACTCACCAGTGGCACTAGCATAGACAACTCTGGCTTTTGGCAATTTGTTCTGAAGTTCTAAAACTGCTAAGCCTGTCTTGGTTGGCTTTGAAGAACCAACAGGACATAAGTTTTTTGCTTTATGACATTCGTCAAAAACTATCTGTAAAGAATAAATTAAGGAACATGTCACTTTAGTACCAAGTGTCTCTAATCTCAGAAAGACTTAACTTTTATTTCCTTGAGGCCTGGGGAAACATGCAAGAGTCCTAAAGAGTAAAAAAAAAAAAAAAACAGAAAAAAAATTCTGGAGTGAAAATAAATCATGATTATCATGGGGAGGGATGTTGTTGGTAACAAGCCCCTGCACATGAACTTTTGTTTTTTTACTAACACTCATATACCTATCATCTGGTTTCATCAAACCTTAACGTTTTACCATATCTGCTGCAGACTGTTTTCTTTTTAAAAGTTACAAATATAAATAAAGCCCTCTATGTGATTGTTCTCGATTCCCGCCCCCGCACTAGCCATAGAGGCATTCACTGAATTTGGTACTAATCGTTAACTAGATATTTAACTCTTTTTCTAGATATAATAAAGTTACTACTGTGAAAATGAAGACTGCTTAAATCAAATGGGGGATTGTTGAGGGCCTGTGGTTTTTCTTTTTGATTAACTGCTGTTACACTGTCCTTCAGGTAGCTGAAAGGAGTTTCCTAACTTCTTCAGACATGCAGTTCAGTTCAGTCACTCAGTCGTGTCCGACTCTCCGCGACCCCATAAATCACAGCACGCCAGGCCTCCCTGTCCATCACCAACACCCGGAGTTCACTCAAACTCATGTCCACAGAGTCAGTGATGCCATCCAGCCATCTCATTCTCTGTTGTCCCCTTCTCCTCCCGCCCCCAACCTTTCCCAGCATCAGAGTCTTTTCCAGTGAGTCAACTCGTCGCATGAGGTGGCCAAAATATTGCAGTTTCAGCTTTAGCATCAGTCCTTCCAATGAACATCCAGGATTGATCTCCTTTAGAATGGACTGGTTGGATCTCCTTGCAGTATGAGGGACTCTCAAGAGTCTTCTCCAACACCACAGTTCAAAAGCATCAATTCTTCGGTGATCAGCTTTCTTCACAGTCCAACTCTCACATCCATACATGACCACGGGAAAAACCACAGCCTTGACTAGACAGACCTTGGTTGGCAAAGTAATGTCTCTGCTTTTTAATATACTATCAAGGTTGGTCATAACTTTCCTTCCAAGGAGTAAGCGTCTTTTAATTTCATGGAAGCAATCAGCATCTGCAGTGATTTTGGAGCCCAAAAAAATAAAGTCTGACACTGTTTCCACTGTTACCCCATCTATTTCCCATGAAGTGATGGGACCAGATGCCATGATCTTAGTTTTCTGAATATTGAGCTTCAAGCCAACTTTTTCACTCTCCTCTTTCACTTTCATCAAGAGGCTTTTGAGTTCCTCTTCACTTTCTGCCATAAGGGTAGTGTCATCTGCATAACTGAGGTTATTGATATTTCTCCCAGCAATCTTGATTCCAGCTTGTGCTTCTTCCAGCCCAGCGTTCCTCATGATGTACTCTAAGTTAAAATAAGCAAGGTGACAATATACAGCCTTGACGTACTCCTTTTCCTATTTTCCTGTTGTTCCATGTCCAGTTCTGACTGTTGCTTCCTGACCTGCACACAGGTTTCTCAAGAGGCAGGTCAGGTGGTCTGGTATTCCCATCTCTTTCAGAATTTTCCACAGTTTATTGTGTTCCACACAGTCAAAGGCTTTGGCATAATCAATGAAGCAGAAATAGATGCTTTTCTGGAACTCTCTTGCTTTCTCCATGATCCAGCGGATGTTGGCGATTTGATCTCTGGTGCCTCTGCCTTTTCTAAAACCTGCTTGAACATCTGGGAGTTCACAGTTCACATATTGCTGAAGCCTGGCTTGGAGAAGTTTGAGCATGACTTTACTAGCGTGTGAGATGAGTGTAATTGTGCGGTAGTTTGAGCATTCTTTGGCATTCCCTTTCTTTGGGACTGGAATGAAGACTGACCTTTTCCAGTCCTGTGGCCACTGCTGAGTTTTCCAAATTTGCTGGCATATTGAGTGCAGCACTTTCACAGCATCATCTTTCAGGATTTGAAATAGCTCAACTGGAATTCCATCACCTCCACTAGCTTTGTTCGTAGTGATGCTTTCTAAGGCCCACTTGACTTCACATTCCAAGATGTCTGACTCTAGGTCAGTGATCACGTTATCGTGACTATCTTGGTCGTGAAGATCTTTTTTGCACAGTTCTTCTGTGTATTCTTGCCACCTCTTCTTAATATCTTGCCACCATTTCTGTCCTTTATCGAGCCCATCTTTGCATGAAATGTTCCCTTGGAATCTCTAATTTTCTTGAAGAGATCTCTCGTTTTTCCTATTCTGTTGTTTTCCTCTATTTCTTTGCACTGATCACTGAGGAAGGCTTTCTTATCTCTCCTTGCTATTCTTTGGAACTCTGCATTCAGATGCTTGTATCTTTCCTTTTCCCCTTTGCTTTTCGTTTCTCTTCTTTTCACAGCTATTTGTAAGGCCTCCTCAGACAGCCATTTTGCTTTTTTGCATTTCTTTTCCATGGGGATGGTCTTGGTCCCTGTCTCCTATACAATGTCACGAACCTCTGTCCAGAGTTCATCAGGGACTCTATCAGATCTAGTCCCTTAAATCTATTTCTCACTTCCACTATATAATCATAAGGGATTTGATTTAGGTCATATCTGAATGGTCTAGTGGTTTTCCCTACTTTCTTCAATTTAAGTCTGAATTTGACAATAAGGAGTTCATGATCTGAGCCACAGTCAGCTCCTGGTCTTGTTTTTGCTAACTGTATACAGCTTCTCCATCTTTGGCTGCAAAGAATATAATCAATCTGATTTCGGTGTTGACCATCTGGTGATGTCCATGTGTAGAGTCTTCTCTTGCGTTGTTGGAAGAGGGTGTTTGCTATGACCAGTGCGTTCTCTTGACAAAACTCTATTAGCCTTTGCCCTGCTTCATTCCGTGCTCCAAGGCCAAATTTGCCTGTTACTCCAGGTGTTTCTTGACTTCCTACTTTTGCATTCCAGTCCCCTATAATGAAAAGGACATCTTTTTTGGGTGTTAGTTCTAAAAGGTTTTGTAGATCTTCATAGAACTGTTCAACTTCGGCTTCTTCAGCGTTACTAGGTGCCAAAGCTCTCGCAGGACAACTTTGATGCTATATGAATTCTGCCATTTTGCTAGCACTGATACAGTTCTTGGGTCCACCACTCCATTAGAACCATTGGCTCCAATCATATTAATCTGTTACAAAGCTGGGTGCTTCTGGGTATTTAGGTACACATTCTATTTTAAGGCTGCATATTCAGCATGTCCCATACCTAAAGCAGGAACTAAACAGTGGCCTCATATATGACAGCTACAAAACAGAATCAACTATCTGACTCCCTCGCAAGCTATGTAATCATTAAAGCTCTCATTCCAGCAGTCTTTTTACTTAACTTCAGAATTCCCAGATATTACATTAACTTTCATGTCACTAGAAAATATAAAATTTGTTGCAAAGGATACCACTCCGTCGAAGTCATCACCGCACCAGTGTAGAAGCTGTTTTAACCTTGTTTTATATTTACCACCAGACTGACTTTCACCAATAAGGGAAGAATAGGTAGCAAAAATAACACCCTTCTTCACACTCCCGTTATGTTTGGAAGAAATTTTTCCATATTTAAACTGAAAAAGAAAAGAGAAGAACTTAATACACTTCTGTCTCTGAAATATTTATCCTCCCCAAATTTATACAGCAGGGAAATGATGGTACCAATACACTTTTGTCTCTGAAGTATTTATCCCACCCAAATCTATACAGCAGGGAAATGATGGTACCATGATGGGCTTTAGGAAAGTCAAAGGACCTCTTAAGATCATACACAAAATTTCTCACACACAAGTGCATACATACATACACACACGTGTGTATATATATAAAATTAACGTATAAGGATCCAGTTTTCAAAGTCTATCCTCAAAAAACATTACAAACCAAACTCTCCCCAAGAAAAAGACACAATATTCATTCTACCAATATTTACTGTGCATTTTCTATATGCAAAACTGTAATTAAGATCTGAGGGATATATAAGAATTATGAGCAATAGTTACTGCAGCCCTCCTCAATTATACTGACTCAGAAATTAATATTTCTAGATGCCCATTACATGTTTTAGTTTTGAACTGTTGGTAATCATCCAAGACACAATACTTTTACCTACCAACCCATTCAGTAAACCTCATTCCAAAAAACGTCACTGAGGGCCAGAGCAACACTGAAGCAACTTAGGACTAGCCTGCACATTTACTCACTTAGGACTAGATGTACATTTACCCACTGTCAAAGGCCTAGCAGGAGGCCAATAAAAACTTGCTAAATGAACATTAAACTGTGCTTCTAGAAAATGAAACATATATTCTTCCACATGACAGAACTGTTTTAACATGAACACAGGTACAGGTAGACAAGTTCACTGAATATACAAATATCTAAACCAGTCTCCAAACCAGAATTCATGAGGCAACGGACACACTACCTGTCCACACAGCTCTATTACACTGCACTCTTACACTCATTGCATTAGATTCATCCATAAATAGTAGTTTTATAAACAGAAACTATCAATGAAAAAAACCCTGAAGACTGAGAGAATAAACTCCGTAAAAACAGACAATGCCTATTTTATTTGACACTACATAACCCTACCTGGCACATTATCTAAATCAAAAATTAACAACTGTGGCTAGCACTCACTATACTTTTCGTGAAATAACTCATTTAATCCTCTTAACAACTCTATAAAGTGGAAACTATCATTCTTGCCTCACAGATATTTATTGAATAGAAGACTTTCATACCTTATTCAATGAATGGACCAAAATGTTTTTTGCTCCAATATCCCTCAAATCTCTTTCAGCATCATACTTTAAATCATTTGAAACACTGAACCTATAAAAAAGAAAGGGAAAAGAAAAATGCACAAATTAGATGCAAATCCTATCATTCTAGCAGTATTCAGGAATAAATAAAATCAGGCCTTGACACTTATAAGAAAATAGACCTACTCATTAAGACCCATCCCCATATGCTGGATCATTTACAAATGAAAGTTCCCACAGACAGTCTTTGGCACTTACCACAAAGCCCTTTTTCTACTCAACAAATAATTTTCATAGATGATTCCTGCTATTGTCCTTCCTTTTCCTACACCAGCACCATCGCCTATTAAGAAGCCTGCACGATCTCCGTTAGGTAGGAACGTTTCATGTTGCTGAAAATGAAAATGCTGATAATTAATCTATTCCTTTAGATATTTTGGTGATCAGTTTCTCATATATTATTTTAGCAATATACTAACATTGTCTATTTTTATACAAATAACATACAGTTAGCTTAGTGTGGAAACTATATTTACTATTCAGGAATACTCTGTTTCATTTTGCTGCATGCACTGTTAACTGCACTTTGGGGAAACAGCATTTTTTTTTTTAAAGGAATTGACAGAAATGATTTATCAAGCAATTTTATTGGTGCCATTTTTCCAAAAGCATTTGCTCACTTCACGTCTGTATCACATTTTGGTAATTCTCATAATACTTCAAACTTTTAAAATTATTATTATGTCGGTTACTGTGATCTGTGATGAGTGATCTTTGATGCTACTATTTTAATTGTCTCAGGGTGCCATGAACTTTGCCCATAATTAATAAACATTGTGTGTACTGTGACTGCTTCACTCACTGACCATTTCCCCCACATCTCTTGTTATCCTTTGGCCTATTTCCTGAGACACAACAGTACTGAAATTAGACCAATTAATAACTATACAGCAGATTCTTTAAGCATTCAAGTAGAAGGAAGGTCTACTATGTGTCTCACTTTAAATCAACAGCTAGAAATGATTATTTTAAGGCCAGGCCGCAGGGCACGTGGAATCTTAGTTCTCTGATCAGGGATCGAACCCATAGCCTGTGTATTTGAAGTACAGCCTGTGTATAGGAAGTACAGAGATTTAACCACTGGGCAGCCAGGGATCTTCCCTAGAAATGATTATAACGTAAGGAAGGCGTGTTGAAAGCCACAACAGGCTGAACACTAGGCCTCTTGCTCCAAACAGCCAAGTTGTGAAAAGAAAAAGGCCTTAAAGGAAACTAAAAGTGCTACTTCAGTGAACAAACAATAAGAAAACCAGCCTTATTACTGATATTAAACTTTTAGTGGTCAAGAGAGAAAACCAAACCAGCCATAACATTCCCTTCAGCCAAAGCCTAATCCAGAGCAGGGCCTGGATTCTCTCTTTAATTCTATGAAGACAGGTGTGAGCTGCAGAAGAAGCTAGTAGAGGCTGGATCAGGAGGTTTAAGGAGTCTTGTCCATAACATAAGCACAAGGAGAAACAGCAAGAGATGATGTAGAAAATAAACCAAGTTATCCAGAAGATAATAGGGTAAAAGTGGCAACATTAAACAACAGATTTCCAATGTAGATGAAACAGCCTCCTATTTGGAGAAGATGCCATCTAGGGTATTCACAGCTTAAGAGAAGTCAATACCTGGCTTCAAAGCTTCAGAGGACAGGCTGACTTATGAGGGGTTAATGCAGCTGGTGACCTGAAGCTGAAGCCAATGCTCATTTCCCATTCCAAAAATCCTAGGGTCCTTAAGAATTATGCTCAATCTATGTTGCCTGTGGTCTGTCTACAAATGGAACAACAGAGCAGTAAATCTGTTTACAACATGGTTTACTGAATATACGAAAGCCACTGTTGAGACCTACTGCTCGGAATAAAAGATTCCTTTCAAAGTAATACTGCTCACTGATGATGTACCCAAGAGCTCTGATGGAGACACACAATGATATCAATGTCACTTTCATGCCCACTTTACAACACAACAGCCATTCTGTAGTCCATGAACCCAAGAGTAATTTCAACTTTCAAGTCTTACTCTTTAAGAAACACATTTGGTAAGGCTGTAACTGCCAGAAATAGTGACTCTTCTAATGGATCTGGACAAAATCAATTGAAAACTTCCTGAAAAAGGAATCACCATTCTAGATGCCAGTAAGAACATTCATGATTCATGGGAAGAGGTCAAACTATCAACATTAACAGGAGTGTGGAAGATGACTCCAACCCTCATGGATGACTTTGAGGAGTTCAAGACTTCAATGGAGAAAGTAGATTCTTGAGATGGAATCTACTCCTGATGAAAATGCTGTGAAGATTGTTGAAATGACAACAAAGGATCTAGACTATCACATAAACTTAGCTGATAAAGCAGTGGCACAGTTTGAGGACTGACTCCAATTCTGAAAGAAGTTCCACTGTGGGTAAAATGTCATCAAACGGCACTGCATGCTACAGAGAAATGATTAGTGAAAAGAAGAAGGAATCAATGCAGCAAATCTCATTACAGTCTCATTTTAAAAACCTGCCACAGCCACCCCAACCTTCAGGAGCCACCATTCTGATCAGTCAGCAGCCATTAACACCAACACCAAGACCTTGCACTAGCAAAAAGATTACAATTTGCTGAAGGCTCAAGTGATGATTAGCATTTTTTAGCATTATTTCTAAGTTAAGGTATATACATTTTTTGGGGAGAACATAATGCTATTGCACACTAACAGACACCATAGTGTAAACACTAAGTTTAACATGCACTGGGAGACAAAAAAGTTCATGTGACTCATTTTATACAATGTTTGTTGTTCTGTGGTGGTCTGGAACTAAATCTGCCCTATCTTCAAAGTCTGATTTTGTTTTTTTCCCTTGCTACCCTCACGGGTAGCAGGTAACTAAAGCTAACAAACTGGTGAGCATTCTTCCATAATTTTTCAATGACTATACAGTCAAATATAAACCTTTTTATAATACATATAGTGGATGGTTGCCTATTTATTTTACAAAAATGGAGTATATCAGAAATCCTCTTAAGACAACTGGCATAAGATAAAAGCTGGTACAACGCCCATATGGTAATACCAAAGTTTATTCAATCACTCCCCAAGGGTGTGAGCTTTCAAATCTTTTCTAGCTTTCAGTTTCTAGGGGGAAAAAGCTGCAACAAATAGCCTGATATATATGTTCTCATCTAACAGTTCCATGAAACAGACTCCCAGTAATGGAACTGTTAGGTCAAAGGATATAGGTATTTTTAACTTTAATACATATTCCCAGTGAGTCCCAGAAAGGCTATGACAATTTATCATTCCCACTATAAATGCAGTCACCAAATCCATAGTATCCTTTTCATTTTCTAATACATAAAACTAAAAAAATCACATTCACAAGTTTTTCATTCAAGGAAAACTTAACTTTGAATTAAAACAAGTATATATTGTGAACTAAGATTAAAGATAAAAACTGTACAAGTTATAAAATATTATGGCTTACCTGGGCTGCATAAGTAATTGCTTCAAGCTGTAATGCTGATAACCAGCCATTATCAATGGTTTCTTCAGAAATAGATGTCTTGTACCAAACATCAGGAGGAGTAACACTGGATAAAGAACTAGTCTCAACTACAGCATCTGGGTGACGTAGGCCAATTTTTACTAAACAAAAGTTTAAAAATACATCATTTGAATTATTCTGAGTAATAACACTTCCACTTTTATCATAAAAATTATAGCATTTCTCCTCTGACAGAGAAATGTAAGTAACTATACACCCTGGGATCCTATATAATGTCACTGATTGATGTAAAGTACTGTTTAACTAAGGTGATCTACTTACCAACTACCTATGGTTTCAACAGAAACTTGTGAGGGTGGGGGGAGGCTCAACAGGGAGGGGATTCATACAGACATGGCTGATTTGGGCTTTCCTGGTGGCTCACATGATAAAGCATCCATCTGCGATGCAGGAGACCTGGGTTCGATCCCTGGGTTGGGAAGATCCCCTGGAGGAGGGCATGGCAACCCACTCCAGTATTCTTGCCTGGAGAATTCCCATGGACAGAGGAGCCTGGTAGGCTACAGTCCATACGGTCGCAAAGAGTCAGACATCACTGAGTGATTAAGCACAGCGTGGCTGATTCACGTTATATGGCAGAAACCAACACAACATTGTAAAGTAATTATCCTCCAATTAAAAAGATAGTAAAATAAATAAGTTTATAAAAAAAAGACTTGCTGATTAAAAAGATCTAGAAAAATACCATCTCAATTCATACCACCAGGTTCTCCAGTAGTAGCAGAGCATACTCCTAGATTAAGTTCATTTTAAATGATCTAGAAAGTATGGGACCTAGAATCCATATACAGTTGGTAAACAGATTTTTAGTTTAAGCAGTCTTATTACTGACTTTTTATAGAAACCCAGAGTGTATGAGAAATTCTAGCCATAGAATTTCCCATCTTATTACCCTCAGAAAATGAAAATGTGAAAAAATTTATATATAAACTAAAAATTACTGATTTTCAACTTAATATACTGGCCACTTAAAAAAACAACCAAAAACTGAATCACTGTCCTTGTGGGGAAAAAAGGAAGAAATGGTGTTAATTTAAACCACTGAATTCAAAGAGCACATTTTATTTTAAGATTCCCATGCTTTTATAGCTTGTTTTAGATAAGCTGTATAAACTATAACGCTAACATGTAGGTTTACATCTCCATAATTTACTCTGATTTTATAATCACTGCTGATATGAGCAAAATTAACTTGAAAGGAAAAAGCTTTTTTACTCTTGGTTTTAAAAGACTTCATTCCAAAACAAAGTTCTAAATTTGTGTAGGAAAATTAAAACTCACAGTAGAATTTTCATGTAGCTATTTGAAAACATATTATAGTTTAAAACATATTCATACACAGCTCATACTTATCAAATCCTGAGGTACCCAACATGGACAGATCCTAATAGGTAACAATGTGTGGGGAAAAGTTTTTTAAGTTTAAAAAGAACCCAGAGGTTTTTTATTATTTAAACAAATCTCAAAGACATACATTTTATTGGCATATACTCTGCATAGGTTTCTGCATGACCCATTTCTTCTTCGTCTTCTTCTTCTGGTTCATCTTCCTCTTTCACAACAGGGACCTTCTGTAACAGAGAGAGCAAAATCAACTAAGTCCAAAGAATGGCGGCTCAACCAACACACAGAAATACTCTTCTGCAGGAATACCCACTATCTTCATCTTGGAAGCAGGACATGCCATTCTATAGTTCCTAAAATCTAGGTCATACTCCATGGCTTCCCTGCTTCTCCAATGATGAGCACAATCTGCGATGTGATATCATCACAAACACACACATGGAACACCACAGGGCTCCACCACCTTCTCAAACCAGTTTCCCTTTCAACACTGCCCACCAGCCTCCCTGATGCCCAGATATCTCTCTAACCTCCAGTCCTCACTCTTCATTCCAATTCCAAGAATAGAAAGAACAAGAGGTTTGGAGAAAAAAGGTGGATAAGCCCCAGAAGCACATTCTACAATCTCATGGGCAGGAACTCTCTTTAAGTCTCACTCCCACCCTCTTTTCAGTTCACCTCCATCTGAAGGTGGTGAAGGTTTTCTTTCCCTCGGGTCCTAAAACCAAAACCCCAGAAAACTCGGGAGTGTAAATGTTCTTCTGAAACATAAAATTTATTTCAGATGTCTGTATCTCCACAGACACAAAAACAATACCACATCATCTACTCTCCAAACACTGGCATATCTCAGACTAAAATGGGTTATTAGTAACCACACCAGGAGAACAGCAGACTAGGAGAAGACCAGACAGTCCCAGGCAAAGTGCGTGAATGGCCACTATAGCCATGTTACCTTGTATTCCTCTACAGAATTTTAAAGGGGTAGAGACAAGGAGAAATAGGGGATAGGAAGCCCTAACAAAGCTTCTTTTCACTACCAGCACACCATAAAGGGAAGCTCTGTATAAATGAGGGCTTAATCAAGGAAAAATGTAGGGAGAAGCTGTGAGACCCGAAAAAGACGAAGAGAAAACCTAGTAAGGACCTAGAGATAATGCCAAGGATAAGATGGTATTAAAAGGTAAGATCAGGCTTTTCTTTTGTTTCATTTTTACTTATTTTTACTTAATCTAGAGCAGAATATGATGACACACAGATACTCAATAAATGTGGGAAGAAATAGGGAGATGACAGATAAACATTCACCCAACATCAATCCATGAAGTCCTTTAGGAAAAAAAAAAAGTCAAAAAGACTCTCAGAAAGTATGCCAAAATGAAAAAAAAAAAAAAGAAAACAAAACACACACACAAAAACAAAACAAAACAGAAAGTATGCCAAAATGAAACCCAGTTTCAGAAATAACAGACCAAATGGGGATAGCCAAAGAAACAGACACAAACCCCAATTCCGCTGAATTTGTATAGCCTTGGGCAACTCACTACATCCTCAGTCCTCCCTACCCCCTCTTTGCACCTCTTCTTCATCTATAAAACAGGTATATATACTATACTAAATAACCAGCCTCCCTTCTCCCTCTACCTTAAAAAAATTTTTTACCACAGATATAATTGGAGGATTAGCTGGTCACAAAATTCAGGGACCAGACAAGTAATATTTCTAAGCCAGCTGGATGGAAAGTGGCAACTGACACCAAGCTTAGGGTGAAGGAGCAAAATGAAGGGGAAGGAAACTGTGGCACATGGTGAACACGTGACTCACACACAGTAGATGCTCACTACAACTCTAGGTATTTTTATGTGTTAGTGACACAGTCAAGATTTTTCAAAATAATGTGGAGTCCAAACAAAACACATGTCAATTGGTTCTGGTCCACAAGCTACCAGTTTGCAATCTGTTAGATGTCACTTAACTACTAGGACAATACAGAACTTTTGACATGTTATGGGCAACATGGGCTGGACTAGAAACTTGAACACTAAAATCTTTAAGAAAAATACATTCTTATTTTCAAAAAAATCAACTTTCAAGTAAGCTGTTGGCACACAATCACGAAGTAAACTGATACTGCCAGGACTTATTCTTCTGGTCCCTGTTCAAAACCTCAGGCACAAGTTGCTTTGCTGTCCCTCCAAATCCAAATTCCATTCCCAGTCTTACCAATCCTCTGGTATCGTTATGTACAGTCACTTCTTATTGTCTCATTTTTTTTCTTTCCCCTTACCTTTTCCAATCACCTCTGAAATTCCTCAAGTTTAGTTCCTTGTCACTTCCTTTCTGGATTACCTGACAACCACCTAACCTGTTTCTTCTTCCCAATCCATCCTGAGTCACTAACAAGTCCCTCTACTTCCATCCAGTCGCCCTCACTGGTGCTGCTCCAAGTCCCAAGTATAAATCAAGACCTTCCACAGAGCCCCCCACCAACCATTCCAATTTCCTTCTGCAAGCCAATTATCCTAAGCACATAGCTACCACCTTCTCTGTGCCTATTGATGCTGTAGCTCCCTTCCTAATATGCCCTCTCAGTTTCCCCATACTCAACACCCCAACTCCACGACACCTCCTCCATAAACTAAACTCCTACCAGGCCACCCGAGTCTCATCTTCCTCCAAACTCATAACCCTTATTGTGAGCACCACAATGCACCTCTTGTTGTACCTTATATTACTACTTAAACCACATGGTATTAAATTACATTTACTAAAAGGGGGTACCAGAGACCCACCTCACAGAGGTAGTGTTAAACACTGTGCAATTATTAAATACCGGTATAGAATCAAATTTTTGCCTTTTCATACAAAGGTCCGTCTAGTCAAGGTTATGGTTTTTCCAGTAGTTGGACTACAAGGAAAGCTGAGTGCCTAAGAATTGATGCTTTTGAACTGTAGTGTTGGAGAAAACTCTTGAGAGTCCCTTGGACTGCAAGGAGATCCAACCAGTACATCCTAAAGGAAATCAGTCATCAATATTCATTGAAGGACTGATGTTGAAGCTGAAGAAACTCCAATACTTTGGCCACCTGATGCGAAGAGCTGACTCATTTGAAAATACCCTGATGTTGGGAAAGATTGAAGGTGGGAGGAGAAGGGGACGACAGAGGGTGAGATAGTTGGATGGCATCACCGACTCAATGGGCATGAGTTTGAGTAAACTCTGGGAGTTGGTGATGGACAGGGAGGCCTGGCATACTGCAGTCCATGGGGTCGCAAAGAGTCGGACACGACTGAGGACTGAACTGATGGCATCAATTTACCTGAAGCATATAGTACTTTCAAAATGTAATAAAAAAAGTTATCATATGGGGTGGGAGGTGGAAGGAGGTTCAAGAGAGGGACATATGTGTACCTATGGCTGAGTCATGTTGATGTATGGCAGAAACCAACACAACATTGTATAGCAATTATCCTACAATTAAAAATAAATTTTTAAAAAGTTGTAATTGCTTACAATTAAACCATTATATATCTGACAGTTCATAACTAGCTATATAACAAGGCTCAATCCTAAAATGAACATAACTATGAAATACTTTTGGTTAACTCCACACTGTCTTTTTTACTTATCAGACAAGATTTACAATAAAAAAGGTGTTAGTATTTTATGTAATACTCTATCAAATATGCAAGTTACAGTCACCTTGTTTAGAACACATTAGTTTATTCCAGTGAGGTTTAATGCTTAATTTATGTGGCTGAGACACTCTCCTTCACCTAAAATATACACTTAGTCAAGGGTATAGCCAAGTGTAATTTCATACCACACAAAAATAGAGATACAGTTTTTGAAACTCACCATGGTCGGGGAAAAACTCCTCATTTTCATGTCATTTATCCATATTCTTGCTACTTCTTTATTAGAAGACTCTTTCTTTACTGTGCCATTGCTTACATCAGCTGATGAGAGACAACTTACATTTTAGTACAAGACATTGTTCAAACAATTTTCCTACAGTTTAAAAGAATATTCAGTAAGGTTTACCCACTTCACAAACCAAAGAACACAAATCTGCTTATTTCCAATTAAGCATTAGGATAAAAATATCAAAGTTACATGT
Source organism: Moschus berezovskii (assembly GCF_049115385.1). Classification (NCBI taxonomy): domain Eukaryota; kingdom Metazoa; phylum Chordata; class Mammalia; order Artiodactyla; family Moschidae; genus Moschus; species Moschus berezovskii. The sequence goes on along the minus strand of NC_142478.1, from coordinate 55,435,135 downwards.
CATTATACAGACAAGGATTGAAAACAAAAAGAAATGTGTGCACAGGAAATTTGAACACTATTTATCAAAGACACCTCAACCAGAACACTATTTGGCAGTTTATCTCAAAACAATTACCAAAGGCTAGCATTATTCTGAGACACTTCACTTAGTTCATTAAAAATAAAAATAAAAACCAACACCTGGTGTTATCACAGAGACAAGAGTCAATCTCATGTGATCTGGAGGTAATTACTAACTTTCCAGGCAAAATAAGTATTTCTTTTAATTAGGGGAAAAGAAATTTAAAAAATCAAGGAACTCTGGTCTTCCTTCCCTCAGAATAAAGATCCAAACAGAGAACCTGGGCTTCTATACTAGTGGTTTACAAACTCTTTTTAAACACTAAAAACAGAACCTCTCAATCAAACTAGAACAGCTTGACTGAGAAACCCAGAACCCCTGTAACCAGACTCCAGCCATCCCTGAAGAACTCCCAGTACTGGTATTCTTGAGATCAGTGTGGAAATCACATCAGGAGAATGCATCAGCGTCTTGTTCATGTACTCTATCAAAAGATGGGGAGTACTTTGGTGGCCTGTCACTTTGGACTACACAATGGCTAGGATTAAAGTGTTAGAAAGATAAAGAAGCTGGTACAGAAATAATAAATTTAAACTTGGGGACACAGATTTAACATAACTGTGGAAGAGCCAGTGAACAGTTTCACAGAAAGGACTGGAGCTCAACTGAGACCCCAGAATCCAAAGAGAAACCCAAAGGGCTAACGGTTGCAAAAGGGGCAATATCCCTACAGATAGAGACAGAAGAGAACAGGCAGAGAATTCTCTGGGGGTCCTGTGCTAGGATTCCATGCTTTCACTGCTGAGGGCCTGGATTCAATCCCTGGTCACGGAACTAGGATCCCACAAGCCAGGCAAGGACAGCCAAAAACAAAAGACAAGAGAGACACAGAACATGCAAAACCTTGCTCTTTGTCATTTCATCGTTCATCTTTCTTCCCTTTCAAGAAAAAAAAAGACCCTCTCTGACAACACAAAAGTTAGTTTATCTTCAGCATTCACTTATCATGTTTCTTTTTCATCTCTCCTCTAGTCTGACAATTTCTCAGGCTTCCACACAAGGATGGCCTTGACTTGCAGTCATCTGTTAAAACTGTTACATTGGATGTAGATGTTACTGTACTAGATATTACTTGGTCAGCTTCAAATCTACCCTGTTCTGCTCTCTAAACTCTTTCCTCACAATGGCACAGCAGCAGTCTTTCTCCTCATTAAACCCAGACTTTAATGAAAAGCAGCTTCCACTAACTGCTTATCAGCCCTAAGTCTCCCAAGAGCCATTTCAGATCAGATGCTGCCCTGCACCTCGGCTAGGTCAGGGTCACGGTTACGGTTCTGCTCTCCATGACAAAGATTGGAAATCAGTCCTAAGATAGTTAAAACTATTTCTCAATGGGCATCAAGTTGCCAGGCTCCAGTTAGTTCAAGACCTTGAGAGTAAAACTACAGCCATGAAGCACAACAGTATGGACTCAAACAGAAAGATTATCTGATATTATTACATTTGTCACTGGAGACAATGTTAGTTCTGCATCACTCTACAAACACTCCTTACCCATTCCTTCAGAATGCCCCCATAAATGCAAGGACATTGAACTTCCAAGCAATCAATTCTACTGCAAAATTACATACGGTCTGCATCAGATGTTAAAACGTGTCTCCCACAACTGGAAATAAAGCAGTTGTGTGGAAGGAGGAACTCTCTACTCAATATCTATAACCTCATTCCAAGGGCCCAATGGGATGTTACATATATTAGTATAAATCACCAGGCAGGCAGGCAAATACTATTTAACTCAATGGAAAAAGTAAAGAATATCCTTTTCAAGAGTTCACATTTTCAGAATTCCTTAGCAGTCCAGTGGTAGAACTCCATGATTTCACTGCCAAGGGCACAAGTTCGATCCCTGGTCAGGGAGTTAAGATCCAGCAAGCCACCCAATTCAGGCAAAAATAAATAAATTATCTGTTAAATAACTGAGCAATAAATAAAAGCCACTCTATTAAGAAAAATTAACTGTAAAATTTACATTCTTTACACACAAATGAATTTCTAAAAAAAAGTGATCAAACCACTGTTGAGCTTTTTCTCTTTAGATCTAAACCTACACTTAAAATATTAGATTACCTAGTGGTAATGGTCGAACAGTTCTTGTGAATATACTGAAATCCAGACTTGTACCCCTTTAGAAGGTACAATGGTATGTGAATTACCTCAATAAAGCTATTATTTAAAAAATATTATGAGTGCTCACTTCAAAGAAAATATAGTGAATTATTTTACAATAAAAGTTTATACATTAAAAAAAAATTTACTAAAAACCCAACTACCAACAAGCAATGAAGCTAATAACAGGTAAGATCATAAAACTGTAGGAATTAAAAGAGCAAAGCATCAGTCTGTTACCTTAAGCATGGTTCAAAGACCACCAGTAACAGCAGCTCTAAAAAGTTCGTTAGAAATGCAGAATCTTGGGCGCCACCCCAGAGCTATTGAATCGGAGTCTGTTTTTTAACAAGATCCCCATGTAAGGACTTCCCTGGTAGTCCAGTGGTTAAGAATCAGGCCGCCAATGCAGGGGACATGGGTTAGATTCCTGGTCTGGGCAGATTCCACATTCCATGGGCAACTAAGCCCATGAACCACAGCTACTGAGCCCACACCCTAGAGTCTGACAGCCATACTACTGAAGCCCAAGCACCCTAGAGTGTGTGCTCCACAACAAGAGAAGCTACTCCAATGAGAAGCCTAAGCACTGCAAGTAGAGAGTAGTCCCGGCTCACCACTACCAGAGAAAGCCAATAAGTAACAAAGACGACTCAGTACAGCCAAAATAAAAAAAATAAATAAATTTTTTAATATAAAAAGATCCCCAGGTGACTCATAAAGTTTGAGAAGCAATGATTTAAAGGACTGAGAAAAATGTCAACCAGCTATTCACAATATACAAAACTTGAGATCTCATGGTGTTAATGTAGCCTCTCAATTCCACACATTATCTCAAAGCTTAGCGCTTTGAAATGATGCTCCCTTGAAGGAGAGTCACGCAGACATCATCTCTTTCATGCTCAGTTCTTTCAAGACCTAAGTAAACCCCTGAAAACACACTGACATATCTTAACAAAGACAGGAAGTTGACACTACTAAAAACAGAGACTTACTAGCTGCTGTTGCAACTGGCTGAGCAATATTAGCCGGTGGCTTCAGTTTCATGAGTTCATTCAGACTATTATTTTTTAACAGGTCCTTCAGTTGAACTTGGTCTTTTGAAGGTGCAGAAGTCATGGCATTTCGTACTGCTGGTGCTGAGACTGAAGGGCGTGTGTTTGCAGTAGTCTGAATGAACTTCGTTAAAGTGATGGTTTGCCTATTCGTGGTTACAGGTGGTGTCTTAGTCATTACAATTGTAGATCCCAAGGTCGGAAGCTGATTTATTTGATTCAGCACAAACGTTGTAGTAGATGGAGGCTGCTGCTAGAAAAGAAAACCATATACAGCACACCTGTGAAAAATTCTTTACTCTCTAGTGCAACTCATATCCATAAACAGAGGAGGCCATTTAAAAATCTAACACTGACTTAAGAACCTCAGCTAACCACTGGCACTTCATTTCTAATAATCATTAGCTATAAACTACCTAGTTAAAGGGCTTCCCTGGTGGCTCAGTGGTAAAGAATTCACCAGCCAATACAGGAGGTGCTGGTTTGATCTCTGGGTTGGGAAGATCCCCTGAAGAATGATATGGCAACCCACTCCAGTATTCCTGCCTGGGAAATCCCATGGAGAGGAGTCTGAAGGGCTACAGTCCACGGGGTCGCAAAGAGTCGGACATGACCTAGCAACTAAACAACCACCAAGTTAAAATACACCACTTTAAGGAAAAGAAGGTATAGCAGTAATGCGGAGGGCAGCAAGCATAAAATGAGAGTATCCTAAGTAAGCTGTGATGTACAGCAACCCTACATAACACAAGGACTAGGAACATAATTTCTAATCCCAGCACCACTCCAACTAATAGGGTAACTCTAGGCAAATCACTTTATGCCCGGAGGTGGGCTCTCAGAGGATAATTTTTCATGTCTAACATTCTATGATTCCTGTAGAGTGTTTTTTGTCTATTGCACAGACTATACTGAGACTATACACAGACTATACTAACTTACTAAGATAAAACCACCAAGCAGAGTTTCAAGTTCCTATGACATATGAAAAATCCACCCAGGTAAATTACAAATACTAGTGATAATGTGGGTTCTTCCTTTGAGTCTAAGACAAAGCTACACAGCATTTTATTTTTTTGAGTTGGGAATGGGAGTTAGGAGTTGGACAAAAAATTTTTTAAAAGTCAAGATCTGAGGATAACAGTATGTCTGTGACTTCTACATCTAAAGTACAACTAAGATATTTTTATAAATTTAAATCTATTTCTACTTTCTGCTCCCTTTAAAATATCTGTTATTTCTCCAGGGCTTCTCTAACAAGAATCTTCTAGATTACTATTTATCAATTTTAAATGTAACTTTCAATAATACTTTAACACAAAGTCATCAAATTTTAACCTAACGGTTTATCTAATAATTTATACCACTAGGGCTCTTAAATAAGTAATTTCTATGCTTAGGGAGTTCCCTGATGCCCTGGTGGTTAGGATTCCAGGCTTTCATTGCCAGGGCCAGGGTTCAATTCCTGATAGGGGAAGCTGAGACCTCATAAGGCATGCTGCTGTTGCTGCTGCTAAGTCGCTTCAGTCGTGTCCAACTCTTTGCGACCCCATAGACGGCAGCCCACCAGGTTCCACCATCCCTGGGATTCTCCAGGCAAGAACACTGGAGTGGGCTGCCATTTCCTTCTCCAATGCATGAAAGTGAAACGTGAAAGTGAAGTCGCTCAGTCGTGTCTGACTCTTAGCGACCCCATGGACTGCAGCCTACCAGGCTCCTCCATCCATGGGATTTTCCAGGCAAGAGTACGCAGTGGGGTGCCATTGCCTTCCCCATAAGGCAAAGTTGCCAACAAAACTGCTACATTTAAAGCAAGATGAGGAACTCTACATTTAAAGCATAGTAATACCACATACGGAGAAGGCAATGGCAAGCCACTCCAGTACTCTTGCCTAGAAAATCCCATGGATGGAGGAGCCTGGTAGGCTGCAGTCTGTGGGGTCGCTAAGGGTCGGACATGACTTAGCGATTTCACTTTCACTTTTCACTTTCACACATTGGAGAAGGAAATGGCAACCCACTCCAGTGTTCTTGCCTGGAGAATCCCAGGGACAGGGAAGCCTGGTGGGCTTCCGTCTGTGGGTTCACACAGAGTTGGACATGACTGAAGTGACTTAGCAGCAGCAGCAATACCACATAATAATTATATGTGCCAATGGACCAAACTGATTAAAATGAAAAATGTAATGGGATAATGTGTAGTTCATCTTTACTTCATGAATTCTTGATCATTTTCAATAAATAAACTAAAAAAATGTTTTTTTCCTATCTTTGATCAACATAACTAACAGAAGAATGAAAGAAATGTTTTATAAAGTAGTTGAGAGTAAAATATTGGGAAAGCTGCAAAAAGCAGAACTAGTGAAATAAACTATTTTATAATGAAGGTTATTTTCTGACTATAATCCTAAACTATTTTCATAGCAACGCCAAATCTAAATAATTCTTACCCTAACATTTAAAAGTGCCGAAGTAGGTACCGTCTCTGGTTCTTGTTTAACAGGAACTGCTGCTTCAGTCTCCAAACCTAGTTCTAATGCACTAAGTGGCACTGACTGGAGAGGAAACATTAGAGAAAGAAACAAAGAATGATGGCAGTGAATTCTGTTTCAAGAACAAGAGATGCATTTATTTTATTAAAATTAAAAAAAAACAAGCTTTACATTCAAATGGAATGTAAAACCACTGATACCAGGTACAAAATAACAATATTTGTAAGCATAATATCTTTGTTATACTACACTAACACGAGAATCTTATTTTTGCTTTCAGAGAATGTCTATCGTGAAACCTCAGAAAAATGTTTGAAATCTCAGAAAAATGTTCCTATAAAGTACAAAGACAAGTATTCAGATTAGTGGTCCTCCCATAACAACTCTAAGCAACTCATCTCTTGCTTTTATATCACCATATATCAAAGCAAACAAGTCTTGATTTGCACTACAAGTATTTTCCACCTTGTGAATGAACACTAACACTCAACATAAAAATAATGTTCACATGCATATTTAAAATTAAAACTTATTAATACCTATTTCTATAACAGAAAATAAAGCTAAGAAAAAATTCATTTTTTACAGATGCTTTGGAAAACTCTTACCTGCTGTATGGGAGGGGCAGGTGTTGGAGTTGCAAGCCCCGCATCTCCACCATCAATATCGAAGAGGTCATTTGGACTAATTCCACTCTCGCTCAAAGCAGCAAGCAGTAAATCTTGCCCTGGTTCCACCATCTTTAGAACAAAATATTAAATATTAACATAAAAAACTTAAAATGACAACTAACACTCTTCTAAATATAAAACCAATATTTTCTACCAAATCCATTCAATATTTATGAAGAATCTTCTACACAGCAGGCAAAAACAGATGAAAATAGTCTCTTATCCAAAGAAATTCACATTAAGATGGAAAGGACAAGGGACTTCCCTGGTGGTCCAGTGACTAAGACTCTGTGCTCCCACTGCAATGGGCCCAGGTTCAATCCCTGGTCAGGGAACTAGATCCCACGTACCACAATTAAGACTTCACAGCCAAATAAATATTTTTTAAAAAGAAAGAAAAGTCACACTATGTAATTCAAAAATAGAGTGGATGATTTAAAAAACAAAACAAAACAAAAGGTGGAAAGGACAAAGAAAGAAAGTGGAGTCGCTCAGTCGTGTCCAACTCTTTGCGACCCCATGGACTGCAGCCTACGAGGTTCCTCTGTCCATGGGATTTTCCAGGCAATAGTACTGGAGTGGGGTGCCATTTCCTTCTCCAGGACAAAGAAGCACGTAAATCACAGCAAGAGTCTATGTCTACAAAATGCTGTGGGAACAGAGAAGGAAATGGTGAATTAACCTGGTGGTTACACAGATGACAATGCAAGCAAGTCTCAGGTAAGAAATCGCCAGGCAGACAAGGATCTTCTGGATAGTGCATTCGAACCCATGGCAGCACAAAGATACTGGCATTCTAAAAAAGATGGCTATAGTAATTCACCATGTTCACTGTGGGTATGGAAGCTCAGAACAGAAATATGAGGTTCCCAAGGTGATGGCGAGAGACAGGAAATTATCGCCTACAGCCTGTGCACTATGTAGAGAGAACATTTAATCTTATGGGCAACAGCGGTTACTAAAGGGTTTTAAGATAGAGAACTGCATGATGCAGTCAGATCTGTAGCTTAGAAAAATTACTCCACAGCAGTGTGGAAGCAAACTGAGAATGGGTAGAGTAAGACCAAAGCAGGGAGACATCTTAGGAAACTGCTACGGCAGACCAGGAAAAAGATGATATGTGTTAACAGCAGGGTACAGAGATAAAGAAGGGGGAATGGATTCCAGGATATTTACGAAGGAGATTCCGTAAGTTTAAATAAAAGCTCAAAATGAAAGCGAGAACACGAAATACACATAAAGTATAAGTTGGTAGAGGATTAGAGTTAAGCCATGATAAAATGGGGTCGGGTGGGAGAGGTTGAGCCCAGAAGACCTAAAGATACATGGAGTTCAGTGTGGGGAATGCCTATTTCGAGCAGGCAGACACATTTTCAGTTGGAGTTTCCCAAGCCAGATCAAAGTATTCTACCACTAGGATGAATTTTTATCTATTTTGAAAGGAAAAATAAAGTTTACAGAGCTTTCTGAATTTTAACTTTTCTAATTTATCTGAAATAACCAATTTATACATACAAACATACTTATGAGCAATCTGACCTCTTGGTTTTTCTCAGATAACTAATTTCATGCTACAAAAATTCTAATTTCAGTTAGTCCACTTGTTTTCAGACTGTGCAATAGAATTAAATGTTTCATTATGTCCTACCAAAAAAATATAGTTGTTAGCCAAGAATACCACGACTTCCCAACATACAAGAACTACTCTTTTAGATGAAATCAGGACACTTTAACAGAGAAATTCTCTACTAGATAGGTCTATATCATCTGTACATCATTTAGAAAGATGTTCTAAAGGAAATATGAATGAGTTCAGGTGGAAACCACAGACATTGAGAAACAAACTAAGGGGAGACCTGCTGTTTAAAAAAGGTGAGCCCGAAGATTTCCCTAAAATTTTTCAGAGAAAAGAAAAGAAGTCTAAGGAAAAAAGCATTCTGAGCAGACAGGAGGAAGGGAACTGACAGTGATTAAATATCTTTTGAGCTCCCCTGAAAGTTCATCTGGTAAAGAATCAGCCTGAAATGCAGGAGGCCCCAGTTCAATTCCTGGGTTGGCAAGATCTGTTGGAGAAGGGATTGGCTACCCACTCCAGTATTCCTGGGCTTCCCTGGTGGCTCAGCTGGTAAAGAATCAACCTGCAATGTGGGAGATCTGGGTTCGATCCCTGGGTTGGGAAGCTACCTTGGAGAAAGTAAACACTATCCCTCCAGTATTCTGGCCTGGAGAATTCTATGGACTGTGTAGTCCATGGGGTTGCAGAGAGTAGGACACAACTGAGCGACTTTCACTTTTTTCCACATGCCTCGAAGTGTGTTTAGCTCTTCATGTACATCACTAGTCCATGACAATCCTTAGCAAGACAGGTACTACAATCCTAGACATGAAACTGAGGCTCAAAGAGCTTAAATTACCCACCCAAGGTCACACCTAGATCTAGACTTCTCAAACTCCCAAAGTCATGCCATCATTTTCCAATCAGTAGATAAAGAAGTCAATGTTGATGTGAAGTTTCAATACTTAACTTCAGAATAAATGCCTATCTGAACTGGAATGGGGAGTGTTGCTATTACACAGAAAGATGGAAATAGTATGAAAGAACCAGATGACAGAGGAGACAAGTAGGAGAAACATCCCAACATGGATTTAATATAAAATTGACAAACTATTCTAATAAGGAAGTAATAAGTAATAGTTGACCATACTTTACAAATTACTATTCTAGTACATGGTACACATGTACCAAGAGTGCTAAATCAATGCTTAAAAAAATATATTTTCAATTATAAAATACTTCACTAGGACCAATGACCTAACTAATTATACTCAAAAGTATACAAATATCATTAATTTATTTCAACAAAAAATCATTTAAGTGTTACTGAATTCATGAGCTTTTTGAAATATATTTTCTGAACAACTATCATTAAAAGTACAAAAATATCATTATAGAAGAGAGGAATTTGGGGAACAAACTTGTTGGCATTCATACAAGAGATAACAGCAACAGTTATAAATAACATTATCAGTGATCTCTTCAAAGTTCATAGGAATCACAATTTGAGACCCTCTAATCATGGGAAATAGATGGAAAAACAGTGGAAACAGTGTCAGACTTTATTTTTTTGGGCTCCAAAATCACTGCAGATGCTGATTGCAGTTATGAAATTAAAAGACGCTTGCTCCTTGGAAGGAAAGTTATGACCAACCTTGATAGTATATTAAAAAGCAGAGACATTCCTTTGCCAACCAAGGTCCGTCTAGTCAAGGCAATGGTTTTTCCCGTGGTCATGTATGGATGTGAGAGTTGGACTGTGAAGAAGGCTGATCGCCGAAGAATCGATGCTTTTGAACTGTGGTGTTGGAGAAGACTCTTGAGAGTCCCTTGTACTGCAAGGAGATCCAACCAGTCCATTCTAAAGGAGATCAATCCTGGGTGTTCATTGGAGGGACTGATGCTAAAGCTGAAACTGCAATATTTTGGCCACATCATGCGACTAGTTGACTCACTGGAAAAGACTCTGATGCTGGGAAAGGTTGGGGGCGGGAGGAGAAGGGGACGACGGAGAATGAGATGGCTGGATGGCATCACTGATTCTGTGGACATGAGTTTGAGTGAACTCCGGGAGTTGGTGATGGACAGGGAGGCCTGGCGTGCTGTGATTCATGGGGTCGCAAAGAGTTGGACACGACTGAGCGAATGATCTGATCTGAATCTGAGCAGTGACCAAGTAGTGATAATACCATAAGAGACAATGTCTTTCACAAATTATTAGTGAAAAAGATTTTAATTTTACACACATCTTATATACAAATAAAATCTAGAGCCTTTCTCTCAAGCCAATTGGGCAGAAATTTCCTATTTGTACTTTTTTTTTTTTGCAATGAGAAGTGGGGAAGGGGATATAGAGAAAATCTATGCCAGTGTCTAACTTCATTAAGCAAAAACCCTTAATATTTAATCATATTCCTATTCTCAAACTATTACAGACTCACAGAATTTCAGTGCTCAAGCTAACAGAGCCCCTGCTGCTGCTACTGCTGCTAAGTCACTTCAGTCGTGTCCGACTCTGTTTGATCCCATAGACGGAAGCCCACCAGGCTCCCCCGTCCCTGGGATTCTCCAGGCAAGAACACTGGAGTGGGTTGCCATTTCCTTCTCCAATGCGTGAAAGTGAAAAGTGAAAGTGAAATCGCTAAGTCATGTCCGACCCTTAGCGACCCCACAGACTGCAGCCTACCAGGCTCCTCCATCCATGGGATTTTCTAGGCAATAGTACTGGAGTGGCTTGCCATTGCCTTCTCCGACAGAGCCCCTAAAAGGGTACATTATGCAACCTTCTCCACATTTTACAAACAAGTAAGATATATTCCTGAGAGGGAAAACATTTTCATTTTGAAAGTATATAATGTAAACGCAAATACCGTTATGTGCAAAATAACTGTTACAGTGTCTACAAAGATTTCACAGACCTCAGGTGACATTTAACATGTAGCAACCTAACAAATACTTTGGCCACCTGAAGCGAAGAACTGACTCATTTGAAAAGACCCTGATGCTGGGAAAGACTGAAGGCGGGAGGAGATGACAGAGGATGAGATGGTTGGATGGCATCACCGACTCAATGGACATGAGTTTGAGTAAACTCTGGGAGTTGGTGATGGACAGGGAGGCCTGACATGCTGCAGTCCATGGGGTCACAAAGAGTCGGACACGACTGAGTGACTGAACTGAACCTAACAAACCTAAATGTTACTAACCATAGAGTGATTCTATTTCAAACAATGAACAACAAAAAGGTTATGATAAAAGTATTTTTATCATAAATACTTTCAAAAATATCACCTGTTCAAACAGTACATCTATAAAGTATCCATGATAAATAACAAATAATAAATAACAGTAGTAAAGAGAAACTAAAAAATATCCTTGGCAGGAAAAGAATCCTGAGAAACAACAGTCAATCAGAAGAATGAAAGGATACAGTTCCCACGGAGAATACCAACACTGAAACCTATCAACAAAGACAAGGTTCCTCTTGTTGAGACCAAAGCAGATCTTTATAGCTCTGTAAAGACACAAGGGATCTATCTGCAGTGGCAGCAGCACACCACACAGGTTGAAGTGGGAGTCGAACAGAACACATGGTTTCGAATACTGCTAGTAGCAGGAGACAGTCAAGCAATAACTTAACTCAGTTTTCTCATCTTCACATGGGAATAAAAAGAGAACCTTCTTTATAAGATTGCTGTGTTGATTAAATGTTATACTACTCGGGATAAATATTAGCTACTAACTATTAACTCTCATACTGATAAACATTACTATAAAGTTCAAAATATGCTTTTCTTCAAATTGCTGATGCAACACCTTATTTCCAGAATATAAACTTTACCTGTTGGCAATTTAATTCAATAATTAACTTCCGTATTAGCTCTCTTTTACTCAGGTCATACTTTCAATTTGTCCAGTTAACCAGCATATCTAGAGGAAACTGGCAGACATCTTCAAATGTGTACACGTAGTATCATTTTTAAGAAGTATCTTAAAAAAAAAATTATCTTAGGGAGGGGACATACATATACTTGTGGCTGATTCATGTTGCTATATGGCAGTGTGTTTGTCGCTCAGTTGTGTCTGACTCTCTTGTGACCCCACAGATGTATGGCAAAGGCCAACACAATATTGTAAAGCAACTAACCTCCAAAAAAAAAAAACAACAACTTTGCCTGAAAAGGACTTTTCTCATTAGTTAGTAGTGCTATGCATGTCTGATTTTTGACCCAACTTTTGCTTTTACGCAGCCCAGATATCTGATGACTGACATTTAGCTTAAGAATCTGAAGGATAATGATCCACTTTGAATTTAACTGGTAAGTCCATCAACAAGTATTCATTAAGTGTCTACTGGGTACTGGTTCCTTAAGAATATTAGGTAGAAGGGAAGGTAGATATAAACAAGTTTGCTAAAGAGAATTTTCTTTACCTAAAAGGATATAATCTGTATTTTTTAACACCTACTTCCCCAAGCAGCAATTGCTCAGCGACATGCCCCTCCCCTCACTCTTACTGCAAAATCTATAGAAAGAATGGAATCACAAAGGAGTGTGCAGATTATATACAAGTTCCAAAAATGTTTTGAAAAAGCACCATGCGAAAGAATGGGGGAGGAAGGTGAAACTATGTTCTCGATCACAACATGAAAATCAAATGGCTAGTCCTCCCAACATTCACTGTATGGTTGGACTTTTTTTCTCTTAACTCTCAAAATAATCGGTAAGAAAAATTACCTGTTATCCCAGTGCCTGAGATGAGATACCAAGGCTTAGAGAGATGAACTGTAACAAGTTAACAAAGCAAGCTTGGAGCAGAATTATAAACCTAGGACGGCTGATACCACAACCTCCCAGATTCTGTGTTTTGAATCCCATACCAGTATGTTTCAAACTGCTAGTCACAACACAATGAGTTGTCAAACAATTTATGCTATGACCAGTATTTTTTAAATGTTTCAAATACAGACTATTCAAATACGTTAAATACAGAACAGAACTAGTGCAGCACACAGTAAAAGGCAAACATTATTATACAAAACTCAGCTCTACAGGTGTATTAATGTGCTAGTTCACAATATAAAACACATTTCTTACTATGGATACAGTAAAAAGGTTTGAAAATCACTGCTCTGTGCTACATACTGTCTCCTAAGAAGTAAATAAGCAAATTAATTCGATGGGTTTTCTACCATATATATATATTGTTCATAAGAGAGAGTTCCTGCTCTTCAAGAGCCTTTCCACCTACAGAAAATTTCAGTGGTATCCCAAGGCTGTCCTTAATACTCAGTTCAGCCACATCAAAGTGGATCTGTCAATCAGCATAAAAAAAGACAACTGCAAAAACTTAAGGATTACACCATTTTGGTTATTAATTGGGTATTTAATGGAAAACAATTCCTCTCAGAAAGTATCTTTACTCCAATTTTCAAAACCACAGAGCCTCATGAGAAGTCAGGTAACTTGTGAAGACCAGCCCTCAGACCTACCTGCTTTCTTACTTAACAGGCAGGTCAGCAAATCTCAAATCAAAGCTCAGTTTAGAGACTCCGTTCTGTTCCGTCGCTCAGTCGTGTCCGGACTCTTTGCGACCCTGTGGACTGTAGCCTACCAGGCTCCTCTGTCCATGGGATTCTCCAGGCAAGAATACTGGAATGGGTTACCATTTCCTTCTCCAGGGGATCTTCCCGACCCAGGGACTGAACCCTGGTCTCCCGCATTGGAGGCAGACGCTTTAACCTCTGAGCCACCAGGGAAGCCCACCAATTTAGATACTAAGAAAGGCCAAAATGTTATCTGTACCTAAAGTCTTCGCGGGTTGGGGGCGGGGGGAGGGGGGGGAGGACAGGGACGACTTTAAAAATCTCCATACTGCACATTTTAAAATGGTAATCTCAAAAAAAAAATAATAAAATAAAACGGTAATCTCAGTAACGCCCTTAAAACCTGTAAAACTGTCTGAAACATAAAAGCATTCAATGGACAATTGACTGGATGAATGAATTTATCAACTATAAGTCACTCACTGCTGCTGCTAAGTCACTTCAGTCGTGTCCGACTCTGTGTGACCCCATAGACGGAAGCCCACCAGGCTCCCCCTTCCCTGGGATTCTCCAGGCAAGAACACTGGAGTGGGTTGCCATTTCCTTCTCCATTGTGTGAAAGTGAAAAGTGAAAGTGAAGTCGCTCAGTCGTGTCCGACCCTTAGCGACCCCAGGGACTGCAGCCTACCAGACTCCTCCATCCATGGGATTTTCTAGGCAAGAGTACTGGAGTGGCTTGCCATTGCCTTCTCCGTAAGTCACTCACTAAGCTTCCCTTTTTAATTAACACTTATCCAGCAACTGAAGTAAAATTTACTTAAATTTCTGAAGAACTGTAAGGAATAAATTTAGACTGGAAATAGAGTTAGACTGGGAGACAAAAGCAAGAAGCCAGAGGAAAACAGTAAAGATGTCTTCTCTGGTAAGGTAAAACACTGGAAACAACTTCTTTAAACATGAAAATAAAATGTCCCCTAGCTTGCAAAACTAATGTCCTACCAGCAGTAAATTCTACATTTTACCCTAGAAATTCTGTACAAACTATCTTTTGTGTAGTGATGAAGGCTTTCCCTATTTCTTACAAAAACCAGTTCTGACTGCCGTAAATAACCCGGAAAATATGGGATCCCTTCGCACTGTTAGCTGCTTTAAGTGACTGCAACTGTTACGAGGAATAGCGATAGAGCAACTATGGATTTGACAGCTTTCTGGGTCCTCCTTGGCCGACACTTTAGAACCCCATTCCGTCTCTAATTCTGGTTACACTGAGAATATCAAATATTTAACTCAACATAAACTGCTAATAATCAACTTTCAAAGGTCAAAGGGGACCCAGCTTTTAACCTTCTCTCATCAACACGTGTTCAGTACAAACTTCCGGGTGCAGTTACAATTGGCTGCGCAATTCAATGGATAAAAACGTTGCTTTCTTTGACTCTAATTTTCTCTCCCGTTCTTTTCCCACGTTTATCAACCAGCGACTCCCCAAAACAAAAGCCTCCCACAGTAAACCGAGCACGCACATAAAAAAGAGCTTCTCTGTGCGAGGATCAAGTTAGTGGTCCGCAAACATTAACCAAACAGAAGCACAAAGCCGAGGTGGAAAGGGGAGGAGCTGGACGCCAGGGTCAGGAAAGAAACAATCACAAGGGTTCTGCTGCTGCTGCTGCTAAGTCACTTCAGTCGTGTCCGACTCTGTGTGACCCCATAGACGGAAGCCCACTAGGCTCCCCTGTCCCTGGGAATCTCCAGGCAAGAACACTGGAGTGGGTTGCCATTTCCTCACAAGGGTTCAGGAACATCCAAATCTCCTCAGCGGTTAAACCGACTTCAAACCACTTCTGGGAAACCACCAGCATACACTGGTTTGGGGAACTTTAGATGCTCGTTACGCCAAACACTCTCAAAGTACGCAAATCCCCAACCGACTTGCCCCTCCACAGAGATGCCTGCTTAGCGTCTAGGAAGCGGGCAAGCGAGCTTGGGGCAAAATGAACCTGATCACTGGGTGAAGCGTGAAGGTGGCCCCACGTGTCCCACGTACCATCCCCACAACCCCGACAGCGAAGTGACCAGCAAATTGTAGGTGCGGTGTCCCGTCGCTTCCCGCACTCTCGCCCTGAACTGGAGCAATCCTTGGGTACGAGGACTTTTGAAGGATTGCGGAGCTCACTTTCCTGCGAGTCCCGGGACCTCACAGACCCCTGGTCGAGCCGCGGAACCAAAGGGGGCGACCCAAGCAGAGCCGGAACCGGCGTCCGCAGACACTGACTCCTCGCTCAAACGAGATGTCTCCAACACCGGACAGCGGGGCCCTCGGGGCCCGAGAGCCCCACGCGCGGCGACCGCAGGGCCCGGCGCTGACGGGCGGAGGAAGCGAGAGCAGCGGGGCCGCCGCCGGGACCGTGCCCCCGAAGACCCCGGGGCGCGCAGCGGAGGGGGCGGCGAGGGAGGCCCCAAGCCAGGGTGAGGTGGCGGCCCCCCCCAGCCCGGCCCCGCACGGCCCCCTGAGGAGGGTGGGAGTGGGAGGCTGTCCGGGAGAAGGAGTGTGGAGGCAGAAAACGGATAAGGGGTGGACTTACTTTCCCCGCCGGATCCGACACCGGAACAGCTTCTCTCAGGTGACGAGAGCTTGAAGAACCAGAGGCGACGGGAGCGGAGGCGGCGGTGGCGGCGGCAGCAGCGGCGTCCGGCTCTGCCTACCTCCCCGCCGCCATCTTGACGCCCCTCCCCCCAACCCCCCCGCCCCACGGGAAGGGGGTGGGGCGACGGATGAGGCGCCGCGCGCACGCAACGCGCGCCGCGCGACCCACGTGACTTCCTCCCTTTCCCCCCACCCCCAACACCCCACTCCCTAGCACTCCTCTCCGCCCCGCCTCCCTCCTAGGTGAAGGAAGATGATTTCCATCCCCCCATGACCGCCCCCTGCCTTCGCCGCCAAGCACGAACTCCATCGCTCCCGCCGACCGGGTACCAGTGGTTGGATCCAAGGGAATTCCGGAACCCAAACGGTCCATTACCGCGGCTCCCGGGTGGGCGAGGGGTGAGGGGGCCGGGTTTCCGAGAAGGGGGAGGGGGGGAAGGCGAAGGCCGCCTAGGAGAGTCACGTGTCTACTGCTTCCGCCGGCGCTCGAACGACCTCGCGAGAGTTCCGTTCCTCCTCCCTTTCTCCCCCGCGGGCTGTCGGGAAGAAGGTCGGTGCTTTGACTTGCCACGAGGAGGTCAGCTGGTGGCCGGGCGCATGCGTGCCACACCTGCTTTCAAATTCGGGCTAGGAGGGGCCTGAAGCTGTTTTCAAAACGTTTTTGGTGTGTGGCTTTGGCCCAGGAAGTTACCTAGTAGTGTCTCTGTCACTTTGAAACGGTTTTTACCTTAATGAATTCTAGAAAAAAATATTCGCCTATTTATTGCTTCTTAGGCTTGCTCAAAGCACTTTTTTCAACTTGAAACCGCAAGTAACGAGCCCCTCGGCTGTTCCATTACCATAATCAGATCCTAAGGAGTGAGAGCGCGGTTAGCCCCTTTCTCTTTTTCTCGCGCACACCCACTAACCTGAACAAACTGTTGCTCTCAATAATGATTGCTGCAGGTCTGTTGCTACCTCCTTTCTCTTCCTTATTTTATTCTCCGTTATGATTATTGTTATTGGTACTACTACTAAATGACCTGACCCAGAATAAACAAATTAACTTGGTAACCCTTTTGTAAAGTCATCCTGAGAATGCTGTTTGAACCCGTTGCTTAGGTAATGGGCACGCTGGGTGATTCTTGCCCCCTACCGGTGGCGCGTCGAACTCGCCTTGTGCTCAAAGCAAATTTAGTGGTTTGGTTAACTTGGAGGTAAAAGTGTGAGCTCTTCTAGAGACAATATGGGGCTAGGGGAAAGGGGGAAAAAAATTACGGCAAGAATAATTGAGTCTTCCAACGTAGTGTCTATATACATAAATATGTATTGTTCAGTTCAGTCGTGTCCGACTCTTTGCAGCCCCGCAGACTATATAGCACAGGCCAGGCTTCCCTCCATCACCAACTCCTGGAGCTTGCTCAAACTCATGTCCATCCAGTCAGTGATGCCATCCAACCATGTTGTCCTCTGTCGTCCCCTTCTCCTCCTGCCTTCAATCTTTCCCAGCATCAGGGTCTTTTCTAATGAGTCAGTTTGTCATGTCAGGTGGCCAAAATATTGGAGTATTGGAGCTTCAGCGTCAGTCCTTCAGTGAATATTCAGGACTGATTTCCTTTAGGATGGACTAGTTTGATCTCCTTGTAATCCAAGGAACTCTCAAGAGTCTTCTCCAACACCACAGTTCAAAAGCATCAATTCATATGTTTTATATATGTGTACATATAAATAAATATTTTAAAGTGTGTTAATGGCTCAGTCGTGTCAGACTCTTTGTGCCCTCATGGACTGTAGCCTGCCAGGCTCCTCTGTCCATGAAATTCTCCAGGCAAGAATACTGGAGTGGGTAGTTGATCCCTTCTTCAGGAGACCTTCCCGACCCAGGGATTGAACCCAGGTCTCCTGCATTGCAGGCAGATTCTTTACTGTCTGAGCCACCAGGGAAGTCCAGGCATTTTAAATTGAAGGTTAATTACCTTGCTGATCACTACTGTTATTTCATTTACTGCATACACACACCTATAAAGATAAAAATAATAAAAATAGTTCCATAAGAACAATGCCTTGGAGGAACTTCCCTGGTGGTCCAGTGGTTAAGACGCTGCCCTTCCAATGCAGGGGCTCAGGTTGGACCCCTCGGGGGGAACTAAGATCCCACTTGCCCCAGAGCAAGAGGCCGGAAAAAAAAAAAACTGCTGGAAAGCAAAGTCATTCATCTGTCTTGTTCACTACTTTCCAGTAGACTAGTTTATGATCTAGTATAGTGAAGTGAAGTTGCTCAGTCGTGTCCGATTCTTTGCGACCCTATGGACTGTAGCCTACCAGGCTCCTCCATCCATGGAATTTTCTAGGCAATAGTACTGGAGTGGGTTGCCATTTCTTTCTCCAGGGGATCTTCCCAACCCAGGGATCGAACCTGGATCTCCCTTACTGCGGACAGATGCTTTACCATCTGAGCAACCAGGGAATCCCATGTGGTCTGGTATAGTTGACAGCAAACAAGCAATTGTCATATTATGAAAGAATGCAGCAAAGAAATCTAAGACAATGTAGTTAATTCTTCACTCTTTGAAGCTTGGTTGGAGCAATTCAGTTTCCAAGTGGCCCCCAAACTCTAGCTGTACACTGGGACTAGATGAGTCCTAGATCCACCTTTTTTTGGTACTTTCTGAGCATCTAAGCCAGATTCTTGGGACTTCCCTAGCAGTCCAACAGTTAAGACGCAGTGCTTCCAGTGCACGGGCGAGGGTTCAATCACTGGTTGGGGAACTAAGATATCCCATGCTGTGTGGCTTGGGCAAAAATGCCAGATCCTTGCTGCCATCTCTGCACCATCTCTTTACCCTGAACCAAAGTAAAATATGGAGTTTGGGGGCATATTTATACAACTGCACATATGCACAGAAATGTTATGCAGTTATTCATGGCAGTAGCAATTTGCAGAAGCAAAAGATGGGAAACAACCTTAATGTCTTTGAAGAAAAGATGAACTGACTAAACTATGGTACTTTCCTACAGTGAAACAGTTGTTAAAAAGAATGAAGCACTTCTGTCTATGAGAATACGTAATATATTTTGATTGAATGTACACTCAGGGCATCTCAGAATGACAACACAAGTAGTGGTTGTATCGGGGGATAGAAACTGAGATACTGAGGGTCAGAGGCAGAAGGAAAACTTACTGGAAACACCCAGAATAGAGATACTGCTGGAAGTGGATAATTCAGAAAAATTCCCTATTCAGGCATGGTGTAGACTCCTCCTCCCCTGTGGTTATTTATATTTACACTGTACTTCTCATTTCATTCAAAAGACATTTATTGAGTCAGATATGTTAGAGGTATTGTGTTAGGGACACAAGTTTAAGAAAAACAAATCAAGGGGAGGGGGAGTGGGGGGATGGTCCCCTTACAGAGTAGTAGGCGTTAATCCTCAAATTACACACAAAAAAATGTAAACTTGTAACTGTGACAATGCAACATAAAAGCTAACAGAACCTAGTAGAGTAATTTGATCTCATCAGGGAAATCAAAGAAGGCTTCCTTGAGAGAGTGATAACCTCCATAGGATTTGACAAGTAGGTGTTAAATCCTGGAAGTGAACAGGGAACTTCAAGAAGAGGAAACATGCTTCTGTAACAAATGTTCTGTAACAGACAGGAGGAAGCAGAGAGAACAGACAGTAACAAAGCAGGTGCACCAGTTATTAAGACATGGCTTTTCTGAACTTTCCTGGTGGTCCAGTGTCTAAGACTCCATATTCCCAATGCAGGGGGCCTGGGTTCAAGCTTTGGCCAAGGAATTAAATTCCACATGCCACAACTAAGAGTTCTCAGGCCGTAAGTAAAGATTCTGCATGCTGCCATCCTGAGTGCCTCAACTAAGACCTGGTGCAGTCAAATTCATTAAAAAAAAAAAAAAAAAGGTTCTCAGCTCCAAACTCAAGCGTCTGTGCTCTCCTTTGTGATGCACTGCAAAACTACACTGCTGCTTTGCCAGCTGTTTCAATGTTACACTCTGCAAGGCTAGAGGGAGGCTGCTAGGCTGGAGGAGGAAAAAGTTTCCCGTGAACTTCATCCCAGCAACACCTCTTCACCCTGGCACATGCCTTTCCTTCCTACAGCAGCAGCTGTATCCATTTTGCAGTTTTTCCCTACACTTTACTGGTAGAGCTGGCCTCATCACACCAAACTCTTCTTCCAGACATGAGGACCAATGAGAGCATCCACAAGGTCACACTCTAAGCTCAGAGACACCAGCTGAGCAGAACCCCCTCCTGGGAGTTTGGGTATCAGCAACATGGGGCCCCTCCTTTATTTTTTAACGTTCTTTCAACCTTTGCTTATTTTTTACAAATTTTTGACAATTTTGAAATTACCAGGTAGACCACTTGGTTTTTATTTTATACTTATTTTTATTTGGCTACACTGGGTCTTAGTTGTGGCATGTGGGATCTAGTTACCAGACCAGGGATCTGACCTGGGCCCTCGGCAGTGAGAATCCTAACCACTGGACCACCAGGGAATTCTAGGGAGAATTTCTGCTTGCATTTTCCCCCCATGCATTTAATGTATTTATAATGACTGCCCTTCTATTCATTTTTATAAACTTTCCCTTAAAAACACAATATTTAAATTGTTAACTTAAAAGGATACTATGGGATACTAAGGGTTATGTGATGAACTGTGTCCTCCCAGAATTCATATGTTGGAGACCTGACATAAACCTCAGAATGTGACCTTATTTGGAGATAGGGTCTTTACAGATCTAATCAAGTTAAAATGAGATCCTTAAGGTGGGTGCTAATCCGACATGATTATGTCCTTATAAAGGGAAATGTGGAGATAGACATGCAGAAGAGGAGAACACCATGAGAAAATGAAGCCAGAGGTCAGGGTGATGCTTCAACAAGTCAAGAAAGCCAGCCTAACACCAGGAGTTAGGAGAAAGACATGGAAGAGAATCTTCCTAACAGTTCCTCAGAAGGAACCAACCCTGCCAGGACCTTGGTTTTGGACTTCCAGCCTCTAGAACCATAAGGTGATACATTTTTGTCATTCAAGTTGCTTAGCTTATAGGGTTTTGTTAACAACAGTCCAAGCAAACTAATGCAACTATTAAGAACAAGTCTCACAGAAATTCCCTGAGGGTCCAGTGGTTAAGAATCCGCCTTCCAATGTAAGGGGTGGGGGTTCGGTACCTGGTCAGTGTGGGAACTGAGATTCCCACATGCCAAGGGGCTACTAGAGAAAACCCGGGTACTGCAAATAAGACCCAATGCAGCCAAATATATATATATATTTAAAAGATTAATATTTGTTTCCTGAAAAAAAAAAAAAGCCCACACAGAAAAAAATGTGAGAAGAATCCCATTCTAAATTGAACAGCCTGAGCTGTGCTGCTAAACCATCTCTAAACTGACTTTCAAAACAAACAAAAAACTACCCTTATTCATCAATGCATACATTATCCATGTGCTTTTTCAATAAAATGATTTTTAAAACTAAGGAATTCCCAATCAGTTGAACAACTACCTTGTAATACCTTTTCTTAAAGAGAGACGTGGCAGTGGGGAAGGGGGGACTGGGAGAAGGGGAAAGCAGTGGGCAGGGGGGTGGACTTTCCTGGTTGTCCAGTGGTTAAGACTCTGCACTTCCACTTCAGGAAGTGCTGGTTCAATCCCTGGTTGAGGAACTAAGATCCCACATGCCGTGCAGCAGTGGCAAAAAAAATTTTAATAATTTAAAAAGAAAAAATCAGTTCAGTTCAGTTCAGTCGCTCAGTCGTGTCCGACTCTCCGCGACCCCATGAATCACAGCACGCCAGGCCTCCCTGTCCATCACCAACTCCCGGAGTTCACTCAAACTCATGTCCACACAGTCAGTGATGCCATCCAGCCATCTCATTCTCCATCATCCCCTTCTCCTCCCGCCCCCAACCTTTCCCAGCATCAGAGTCTTTTCCAGTGAGTCAACTCGTCGCATGAGGTGGCCAAAGTATTGCAGTTTCAGCTTTAGCATCAGTCCCTCCAATGAACATCCAGGATTGATCTCCTTTAGAATGGACTGGTTGGATCTCCTTGCAGTACAAGGGACTCTCAAGAGTCTTCTCCAACACCACAGTTCAAAAGCATCGATTCTTCGGCGATCAAGCCTTCTTCACAGTCCAACTCTCACATCCATACATGACCACGGGAAAAACCATTGCCTTGACTAGACGGACCTTGGTTGGCAAAGTAATGTCTCTGCTTTTTAATATACTATCAAGGTTGGTCATAACTTTCCTTCCAAGGAGTAAGCGTCTTTTTATTTCATGGCTGCAATCAGCATCTGCAGTGATTTTGGAGCCCCAAAAAATAAAGTCTGACACTGTTTCCACTGTTTTTCCATCTATTTCCCATGAAGTGATGGGACCAGATGCCATGATCTTTGTTTTCTGAATGTTGAGCTTCAAGCCAACCTTAGTACATATTAACATATATGTATATATTTACATATGGGGAATTTTATATATTTTATATATCTGTGCATATCTATCCATACATATTACACATATATACACATACATATAATGGGAAAATATAGGTATATTATATATTTTGTTGTTCAGTTGCTAAGTCATG
This sequence comes from Moschus berezovskii, assembly GCF_049115385.1. NCBI lineage: Eukaryota > Metazoa > Chordata > Mammalia > Artiodactyla > Moschidae > Moschus > Moschus berezovskii. The sequence goes on along the minus strand of NC_142478.1, from coordinate 55,412,344 downwards.
TCCAACTGTTTGCAACCCCATGAACTGCAGCATGCCAGGCTTCCCTGTCCTTCACTATCTCCTGGAGTTGGCTCAAACTCACATCCACTGATTCAGTTATGTTATCCAACCATCACAATCTCTGTCACCGCCGTCTCTTCCTGCCCTTGATCTTTCCCAGCACTCACAGATGAATGGAAGGGAGTTGGCAGATTACAGTGGCCATGACTGTGGAACACATACCCTATTTGGTAAAACCTTATAAGAACTCATGCCAACTAAAAAGTATTTAGGGCTTCTCTGGTGGTCCAGTGGTTGAGAATCTGCCCAGCAATACAGGGGACATGGGTTCGATCGCTGATCTGGGAAGATTCCATGTGCCGAGGGGCGACTAAGCCTGAGTCACAACTACTGAGACTGGGAGTCTAGAGCCAGTACTCGGCAAGAAGAGAAGCCACCACAATGAGAAGCCCATGTACCACAGTTAGAGAGAAGCCCCTACTCACTGCAATTAGAGAAAGCCTGTGCACAGCAACAAAGACCCAGTGCAACAAAAAATAAATAAATTTTTTAAAAGTATTTAACAACAGCAAAAGCCTGGAGCAAATATTCACGTAAAGGTAACAGCAGAGTAAGGAAAAATCATCTCAGCACTGGAGTGATTTCACCCACGTGGTATGGCCCTCTTTGGAAAATGGAGATCATTAAACAGACATTCCTGAAGCGTGTCACGTTATTTCAAGATTCCAGGTCTCAATGCAGATTACTGTCACTCAAGTAGCTATCTGCAGTCCTTCTGTTTGCATAGCTGTTTGCAAAATTACTCTTTAGATTCACAAATCTATCCATCTACCCTTGGCTTAAAATCGTGTAGTGGAGACTTCCCTGGTGGTCCAATAGTTAAGAACCTGCCTTGCAATGAAGAGGACGCAGGTTCACATCCCTGAGAGGGAACTAAGATCCCACGTGCTGCAGAGCAACTAAGCCCAAGAGCCACAATTTGAGAGTCAGCTCATAGCAACAAAAGATCCCTCACGATGCAATGAAAATCCTGTGTGCAGAAACTAAGACTCAACATAGCCAAATAAATAAATATTAAACAAACAGAAAACCATACAGTGGTTTCTTATCAGACTTGCAATAAAAATCTCAGTCCTTATTAATGGCTTTTGGGTCCATGAGGGTCCGGTCAGGAAAACAGAATTTAAAATAGGCAATTCATTAAACAGGTGGTGGAGGATTGAACAAGCGAAAAGGGAACATTGAAGTAATTTAATCATAACAGCAGGAAGCAGTTCCCACTTCTAGGGCCAGAGAACAAAGAGAACAGTTGAGGTTAGCAAAGCAAGAAGAATCAGAAGAGGATTCCTGGAGGGCTGGTTCTTATGCCTCTGAGAAAGGGGCACCGGGATGTTGGTGCTGGCCCTTCAAGAGCCTCCCCTTGGAAGGGGAGGGGCCCTGCCAAGCTGGGGCTCAGAACTCTGAAAAGGGGCTGTTGCTGGCACTTCTGAGGTAGCGCACTGAGGCTATTTCTGGAAAGAACCTGGAGAGTGAACCAAATGCCCTGTCAGAAGCAAAATGTCATTACTTACCATGATAGGAATAGCAAGTAAAAGGGCATGCATGAGTGAGTCCCTCCCCCTGCCTTCCAATCTCCTCTCCTATTGCCGGAACCTAAAACTAGCTGACAAAGGTGCAATACAGTTTGCAGGATGGACACTGCTAGGCAGGGTAGAGAAGAGTGCACCTGCAGCTGAGAGACCAGCACAGCCTTCAATGGCCTATTCAGTCTAGCCCCTGCCGACTTTCCCAGCCTGATCCCCTCCATTCTCCCCAAAAGTGCAAGTTGCTCAGTTGTATCTGACTCTTTGCGACCCCATGGATTACAGTTCATGGAATTCTCCAGGTCAAAATACTGAAGTGGGTAGCCTTTCCCTTCTCCAGAGGATCTTCCTGACCCAGGAATTGAACCGGGGTCTCCTACACTGCAGGTGGATTCTTTACCAACTGAGCTATCAGGGAAGTCCCATCCATTCTCCCCATGATATACTCAATTCCAACCACATTGAGCTTCTTTTTCTTTCCTAAAACAACCAAAGCTGATCCCCAATTCTGGGGATTTGTTTTCACTATTCCTTCTACCTGCAAGTATCTTCTCCCTTGGGGTTCACTTATTCAGGGTACAACCTAAAGTCACAAACTCAAAGAGGATTTCTCAACTTCACCAATCTATAGAAGCAACTATCTCCCCCCACACACTCTGCAAAATTCCCTATTTTCATTTTACCCACAGCATTAATCACTATTCAGTATTATCTTTATTTTTAAATTTGTTTAAATTTTTTTTGGCTGCTCCCCATGGCATTTGGGATCTTAGTTCCCTGACCACGGATCAAACCTGTGCCCCCTGCAATGGAAGTGAAAATCTAAACCACTGGACTGCCAGAGAAGTCCATTAACACTACCTTTAAAAAGTGGTTTCTTATTTTTTTCCTAAAAAATTTAGGCATCTGTCTTATTTGCCACTGTGTCCTTCGGGGATCAGACAGAGCCAATAAACAGCTCAATAAATGTTGAATTAATGCATTTTAGTGAAAGTAAAAACCTCTGTATATCTATGGAAGCTGGAAGCAATCTGACAGGTCACAGATGACTCCATCGTTTGACAGCTGGGTAAGCTGAGGATCAGAAAGCTGAAATGATATACCAAAAAGCACAGTGAGTGACAAGTGTTGCTTCCTACTTTTCCCAGTGCTTTCACATATATCACCTTGTTTTGCTCTTCTACTTTCCTGGTGCAAATGATAGGGTCCTTGGGCAATGGTGGGGATTCCAAAATCATCTTGGGGACCAAAGAGAGAGAATGGACCTCTCTGCTCCTATCTCCAGGAAGGATCCCCAGGGAAGAGCTGTAACTGAACACCTTATCTATGTTCAAAGCAAAGAATACCTAGGATACCTGTGCTTCTCGGGGACTTAACCGATCGAGGCTCCCCTGGGTGGGGAAAGGCGCAGGGTTGTTTCCCAGGGGTGAGGGAAGCCCTCTAGTGGACTAGGACTCAAAAGACTGATCCAGGACCCAGAAATAAACTGTTCCGTGACGTTGGGCCGCAAGCGAGTTACCTGTTCCTGCTGATCCTCTGTTTCCCCATCTGTAAAACAGTTGGGGTATGTTGGGCTAGGATCGCTGTGGTTCCGGGAGGCTGACTCAAGTCAGTCGGTAAGAACTCTGCCCGCGGATTTTGAATACTGAAAGAACAGACTCCATAAACCTTGCAACTTAGGAATGAATGGATTAAACTGCTGGAAAGGTCAAGGTGGTTCGGATGTTAAACTGCTGGGGGCTAGGCTTCCCATAACTGGTGGTCGAGGGGTCAAAGGTCGGGTTCCGGTCAAACCTGAGAAAAACCGGAAGTCCCCTGTGGTTCTACTCAGAGCCTGGGCCGCCAGCCGCGTGACTAAATCTCCCCGGGGCGGAGCTTCAGCACCGGCAGAGGGAGGAGTTTGGAGCCCCCCAATGGCAGCGCAGCTCCCCTTCCAGCACAGCCAATCAACACGGAGAGATGGTAAAATTTAAACCCCCCACCCTCCTCCTCCGCTGAGACCTGTCCCGAAAGCGTTTGTAGAAAGTGCGCCGCTCGCCCCGCCCCCGCCGGGGAGGCGGGGAAAAGGGCGGGCTTTCCCTCCAGAGTTTGCCTATCACGGCGGGCAGCCTGGGGAGAGACGGGCAGCAGCGCCAATCAGGGCAGCAGCCGGGACCCGGCGGAGCGGTTGGCTACAGTTGTTGCAACTTTTTTCGAAAGCTGCGTTTCCCGGGAGATCCTAGGCGGTGACAGAGCGGGCCATGGCTAGAGGTATTGGCCCCGGTGGCCAGCGCCGGGGCTGCTGGGTGGGGGGTCGCGCTGCAGGCGACACCGAAGTGGCTGGAGCGGCGGCGGGAAGGCGCTCTCCCGCCGGCTGCTCGGAAGGAGCGCGGGGATTAGTAGGGTTGCGGGGGGAGGGGCTGCGGAACCTTTCTCACCTCTTCCCCATCCTCGCTCCCGAAGCCCCCAGAAGCCCCTCCCACTCCCGTGCTTCGGTTTCCCCTTCTGGTGACCTGCCTCTCGACAGGCAACGGGGCCATATGTCAAAGATGTTTGGAAACTAAAGCTCCTAGCACCTCAAGGGAATGGTTGTCATTGATACAAATGAGGGGGAGGGCGAGGTTTACGCTTGCTTAGGGGCTCTCTCTGGTTTGGAAAGGAGGTGATCCCGAGGCGAGGGCACAGATCGGTACCCTACTTGGTGGGGAGCGCGTCCGAGTGGACACCGCGGCAGGCGCCTTCCTTTCCCTTTCCACGCCCTGAGTCAGCTCTGCGCCGCCGGGGCGGGGACGGGCCCCGCTGGCCCACTTGGGGGTGAAACAGGTCCCCTGAAACCCTTCGCGCCGCAGCTGATCAGGGCTCCTGCCCACGGGAGATGGCTTGGGTGGGGTTGTGCTGCCGCGAGGGAGTCGATGTCTCTGCCTAAAGTTCTTCGCACAATTAGTTTGCTGTCAGGACAGACCCCCGTTATGCGGCAAAGTGATCTCTAACCGCTGGTCGTTTCCAGCCGCTGTGTCTCCATGCAAAAACTTGAGCGTGACGGTTCACCTGAATTATTATGTAAAAGAGATAAGTCGAGGTTTTACATTTTTTTCAGAATTACCAGGGTATTACACGTTAGTAGGAATTTGCCTTAATGCAGTATGCAGGCAGATCTTTACCATCTGAGCCACTAGGGAAGCCCAGGCTCCCCATAGCGATCATAATGAGCAAAATAAGGATTCATTCAGCAAATATTTATTGGGTTTCTTTGTTTTCAGCCCCTGCACCCAGTTGCTTCATTTATTCTCGTAGCATCCGTTTAGACTCTTTGGGAACAAGACTTACCTAGATTTTGATTAAGAAATAAGGCATAGTGAACTTCAAGTTAAACAGCTTCATAACCCAGTCCACAGAGAAAAGTAAGATGCCTCAAATATTCTTCTTCAGGAAAGTGTTAAGCATCTAAAAGTTTATTTAATAATATCTGGCTAATTTATCTGACAAATCTGAATAAAATTGTGAAAATCACTCAGTCGTGTCTGACTCTTTGTGGCCCCTTGGACTGTAGCCCACCAGGCTCCTCTGTCCATGGAATTCTCCAGGCAAGAATACTTGAGTGGGTTGCCATTTCCTTCTCCAGGGGATGTTCCCAACCCAGGGATCAAACCCAGGTCTCCCACATTGCAAGCAGACTCTAACTGGCTGAGCCACCAGGGAAGCCCCTTTAATTTTTCCCATCACACCAAAATCATTTAAATTACCTATTTTAACAGTAGTGCATTTAAAAAATAGTTTGCTTAAATTAATCTGTAGGGGGAAACAAAGTGAACCTCTTGGCCATTGAAATAAATACTTAATAAGGGTTAATAATAATTATCACCTAGCGCCAGGTACTTTATTATGTCAGTTAATCTTTACAAACTGGTATTTTCATTTTTCGGAGATGGAAGCTGAAGGCCAAAGTCACTGGACATACTCTAGCCATTCTGTCTCTTTGCTTGTTCCACTTTACCTCTCTTATTATTATTATTATTATTTTTTTGATGTGGACCATTTTTAGTCTTTATTGAATTTGTTACAGTGTTGCTTCTGTTTTCTGTTTTGGTTTTTCTGGCCTGGAGGCATATGGGATCTTAGCTCCCCTGGCCAGGGATCGAACCCTCACCCCTGCATTGGATGGCAAAGTCTTAACCACTGGGCCACCAGGGAAGTCCCTCTTATCTCTCTTACTTAGCCAAAGTGAAGAGGAGAGTTCCCAGCCTCTAGCATAACAGGCTTATGAATCACCTTTGTAATGTATGGTCAGTGAGTCACTTGACCACTCCCCCCCCCAATTGTAGTTATTTATTTCTTAGGCTTCATTATTCTTGGAAACCATTAAACTGGGCATTTAGTGTCATCAGATATCAAATTATTTACATTACTTCAAATGGTCAGTCTTTTTCTTCCAGAAAAGCAGTCTTTGTTCACAGCTTGTAGCTCACTTTGAGAGCCCTGCTAAGTCACATGAACATAATGTTCAGATATCTGGCAACTCCTCTCTGGTTTAGAAATTTTACAATCATGTAAATATTTACAGCCTCAAGGGTATTCGTTTGGGTAAGATCTGTCCATCTATCAGACGGCCTCCTACTTGGTCTCCCTCTTTCCACTCTGACCATCTCCAGTTTATCGGAACTAGAGTGGTCCCCAAGACCACAGATTTTCGTCATGTGCTTCTCATCACTCCTCCCATCCCTAACCATACCCTTTTGCTCTTAGGATGAAATCCACAGTCCTCACTGTGGCCTACAGCAGCCTTCCCACTCCTCTGGCCTCCCTGTGCTCTGTCTCTGTCTGTGTTCATCGTTGTGTCTTTAGCAAAGGGCCTGGAACACAGTAGGTAATGAATAAATGCTTGTGAAATGACTGAATTAGTATTTTAGTGTCTTGAGTTTGAGGACAGCAGTATACATTTTTTTCTGCTAAAGCATCTTCATATTTATCAGTATCTTAGTCACATAACTCTTAAGCAAGTGATTTATCTTCCCCAAGCCTCGGTTTCTACATCTGTGAAATGGAATAGTATCTTCTCATAAAGGGTTGGGAGGGTTAAATGATACAGCCTAGAAAAATTCAGTAGCTGGCTTCCCTGGTGACTCAGCCGGTAAAGAATCCATGCAATGCAGGAGATGAAGGTTTGATCCCTGGGTCAGGAAGATCCCCTGGAGAAGCGAATGGCAACCCACTCCAGTATTCTTGCCTGGACAGAGGAGCCTAACAGGCTACAGTCCATGGGGTCTCAAAGAGTAAGACACGACTGAGTGACTAATACTTCCAAATATTCAGTAAATGTTAGCGATTAGTATCATTGGTGATGAATTCTATTTCTGTGAGATCCTGGGCACCATTAAGAGTTTTTATTTCTGTGACTGGGTATATGTATTTGTTAGGCACATAGGAACTTCATGACAGAGAAAAGAATCGGTTCTACAACTTTACTGAATGATTTGTACTACATTTCGTAGCTACCAGAGCTGCAGAGTTGAGAGGAATGGTGCTAGACTTGTTTTTAGTGTATTCTCTGCATCTCTGCACTAAAATACAGGAAGATGTAGCTATGGGTATGTGTGTGGGGTGGGGGAGTCAAAATAGTATGATAAATGGACAAGATGACTTGAGCAACTGTTTCCTGCCTCCAAACCAAGATCCCCTTGATTGTTTGGCAACAAGCTACAAACTCTTTCTGCCCTGAAGAGGTAACAGATACTGTTTCAAATGGCTCAACCTGGGTGTCCCTTTGGAATCCTCAGTCTCTGCAGAGTCTCTTGGATATTCAAGTGGGCAGAGTACCCTACCCTGCTGGAATTAGTGGTTGGGTGGGGATGGAGGGACTTCCCCAGCCCTGCTGTGAAGGATTCTAAAGCATGAGCTGATTTGGGCGGCTGTGTCCTGAGCAGTGTCTTACCATTTAATCCACCGTCTTATCCTTTCTAAGAGGAGGAGGAGGCAGCTACTTAAAGTGACAGCCATTTGTTTATGTGGGTGTTGGAAGGTGTCCTCGGTAGGTTGTGGAATTCATTGATCAGCATCCATGAGGATGCTGCAGCCCAGGCTGGGGAAGAGACTTGACCTTTGTCACAAAGCACTTCTGGAGCAGATGCAGGGAGAGATACCCAATCTTTGCCTCCCAGGCCATAACCCAAGGCTGGATGCCCTGAGGTGCTTGTTTGCATCTATGACTTTGCACAAATACAGGGACTCTTTGTTGGCTGTGAGCCCTCAAACCTTAATGGCTACAGCACAGTGGTTCAGGGCAGTAATCTATGCTGAGATACCACAGTGCCTGGAACACCTGTCTCCTAGGACATTTCTCATGGGGGGACGGGAACACTTGGGTGACCTGTTAATAAGCCTTCTGCAACACCATTTAGCTCCTCCCTACCTATTTCTATAACTGGTAAGTTAGTGGCCGAGAGTGTAGGCTCTGGGGTCTGTTGGCCTGGAAATCTAGTTCTAGTTCTGAGAACTTGGCCAAGCTTCTCACTTCTCTGAGGTGATTTTCCCTGTCTGTGGAAGAGAAAATAATAAGGTTTCTACCTTCAAAGGGCTGCTGAGAGGTTTGAATGACAAGGTATGCAAGAGAAGCGCCCAGCAAACGTGCTATTATAATTCCCCGGCTCCATCTCCCCAGGGACCGTACGAATCAGGTGCAGCCCGCCTGGGTTTGACATCTTTCTGACCTGATCACTTTCTAGTTCTGTGGCTCTGGGCAAGCCCCTGCATCTCCCTGGAGCCTCAGCATCCCCACCATAAACGGGTTAGCCACAGGACCTGGCTCCCAGGGTCTTGCCGGGAAGGTTAATTGCCCACGAAAACGCTCCGTGAGCACCGGCTCAGGCACACCGGAGGGCTCTCGTTCACCGCTGCCCGCTGCGCCTGGCACGGACGGGTCTCCCGAAATATCCGTGGAGCCAGCGAGAGTGGGAGCCCGGCCGGCCGAGAGCCCGGGCTGTCATTATCATGTTTCCCACCCCTTCCTCCCCGAGTGGCTGAGGGCGCGCGAGAGGGGGCGCGCCCGAGTTGGGATTCGTCGCGGCCGCGGGCCCGCCCTCCTTCGCTCCCTCCCTCCCTCCGGAGGAGCTTCTCAGCGCCGCCCCTGCCAGCCCCCTCCCCGGCCGGGAGCGGACGGTGGGCGGTGGCGGCGAGCGGGCGGGCCGCGGAGGACGCGCCGCCAGCGCCTCCCTCCCTGCGTCCTCGGTCCCGGGCCGGCCGGGGCTGCCGCGGCGCGCGGGTGCCGGGCCCTGCCTCGCAGGCCATGGGGGAAGGGGGCGCCGTGGGGCGCCGCCGGCCCTTCCCCGGGGCGCCGCGGCGGCGCTGGTGGCGGCGGCAGCAGCAGCAGCAGCGGCAGCGGCAGCGCTGGTGGCCGGGCCGCGGCGGCGAGGGCGAGGGGCGCGCCGCCATGGGCCTGGCCGGGCTGCAGGTGGGTGTGGCGGGCCCGGCCGCGCGGGGGGCGGGCGGCGCGCGGGGCCCGGCCGGGCCGGGAGGCGGGAGGGCGACGCGGGCCCCGGCCCGGCCCGGCCCGGCCGGCCGGCCCACCGCCGCCGGGCCCTCGGAACATGGCTGCGGCGGGAGGCGCCGCCGCGGCGCCCGGCCCGGGCGGCCCCGCTCCCCGCCCCGCCGCGCCCTGAGCGCCCCCTCCCCCGCTTCCCCCGGGTCCCCCTCTCCAGGCAGGAAGATGTCCAAGCCCCGCGCGGTGGAGGCGGCGGCGGCGGCGGCGGCGGTGGCAGCGACGGCCCCGGGCCCGGAGATGGTGGAGCGGAGGGGCCCGGGGAGGCCCCGCACCAACGGGGTAAGCAGGCACCCTTCCCGCACTCGCTCGGCGCGCCCCCAGGGGCCGTGCGGCCAGGCGCCCCCGCGGGCCCAGCTCCGAGAGCACGTGGGCGCGCCCGCGGCCCTGGGCGGGGGTGCGGGCGGGGCGCCCGGCCGGGCAGCTTCCTTTTCTGCTGCCTGCCTGGGAGTGGCGTCCCCACTCGCTCCGCCATGACCCTGGCAAGCTCCGACCTCGGAAAAGTTTGTGTCTTTATGGCATTTCCACACCCCGAGACCCGGCCATCCCGGTGGCGGCTGCGCCTTCCCAGAGTGTGCGGGGCCTGCCCGGGGCCCTCGGGGAGGTCACAGGTCTTCGCTGACTTGGTGAATGGCTCACCAGGCAGAAAGGCCCAGCAGTGTTTCTGGGAAAGCCCTCCTCCCGTCTATGCTTACTCAGAGGAGAGGCCCCACACCCAGAGACACCAGCAGTGACCCGTACCGCCCCACCGGCCTGCCCACCGCAGTAGAGTAACCGCCCTAAATGCGTTGGTCTCCTGAGCTCCGCACCCGCCTAGTTAGCCTGAATTTCCCCAGCCGCAGCCCAGGCCCGCAGTCCTGGGACTGCACGATTTGAGAGGGGCCAGGCTTGGGCTCATAGAAGGCTCAGACAGTCTTGGCAAGTTCTATCAGCTGACCTCAGGTCCAAGAAGTGGTTATTCAGGTTCCCTGAGGCCTGTCTGTGCTGGAGTTCCCGCAGCTCCTGCCAGGGCAGTCAGCTGCTGCGCAGAGGCCAGCCGTTCCAATTCTGGCCTCGTTTGCCCTGGTCACTCGAACCTCCTTGTTACTGGTAGGTTGCCTCCTCCTTCTATGGATCTTTGTGGACAGCTGGTTCTCTTCGCTAGCCAGATGTTTCCCCCTGCCCTCCTTAACAGACTGGAGTTAGAGACCAACTTGGACCTGGGGGATTCTAAACCTTCCACTGCTAGGCTTCCCCTAGTAACCCAGTTTTTAAACCATGTTTTTTTCCTTTTTTTTGTCTTTTGGATTCTGGTTGCCCTTTCTCCGTCTAAATGTTGTAAGATCTTCTTCTTCTTCAAGCCTCTTTCAGAATATGCATTTGTCGTTTTAGGAGAATGTATTTACCGGGCAGTCAAAGATCTATACCTACATGAGCCCGAACAAATGCTCTGGAATGCGTTCCCCCCTTCAGGAAGAGAACTCAGTTGCACAATACGAAGTCAAATGCCAGGGGAAGCCATTAGCCGGAATCTACAGGAAACGCGACGGTAAGCCTCTGAAATGGCCCTTCTCTATCCACCACTGACCGGGTTGCATCCTCAGTAATAATGTATATGTGCTAGGTTTCCTTATCCAGTCTTTTCAAGCCAAAGTTTGCAAAGTTTGAATCATGTCCTGTCTTGCTGCTAAGAAACATAGACACAGGGGGAATAGAGCCGCCTGTTTCAGGGCGTGTGCTCTGTTGGTCTAACAGGTTCTCCCTGTTTTTACAAGAGTTAGCATATCTTTCAAGCTTGGTTTTCTTGCCAAGTTGCCAAAATAAGGCAGCTGGCATATCGTTAGAGAGGTTCACAGGCGCTAAAAGTACAGAAATGATGAGTCTAGGTTGTCCAGATCAGGCACTTGTACTGCATCTGAGTCCTGTGAACCTGAGGAACTGACTTCCTTCTCTTTTATGAGCTGGCCTTGACCTCAGTTCTAAAGGTTCTTTCCACTCAAGTGCTCATTGCTACTCTCTGAAGCAGCGTACTCCAGAATGAGATTTAGAGTTAAAATGCTGAGCAAGAAAATACTCAGTTATTGAAAGTTCTGTCTGGCCCTGCAAAACATGCTGAAACCTGTTGGAAATTTTGCTGTAACCCAAATATTCCCTTTTAAAGTTGCAGGGGTGGGGATGGGGGCTGGTGGTGAACTTTCCCCAGTTACTGTGCACTAAAACTTGCCTTAAAGAAACAGCAGCTACCAGCAGCTCCATCAACTCTGTACAAGGAAGCTTTGTATTTGTTAACAGAAAGTGCCACAGAGGGATGGGGTAGCCCAACCTCTGGTCCAGATCTGAGAACCAGGGGCAGGAGCCAGACCTCAGCCTGATTCCCCCTGGTGATTTTATTTCAAATGGACTTTGGTTCTAATCCTAGCTCTGCCATTATGAAAGGAAGGGTCACAGGCAGGTTGCTACGGTATTTTGAGCCTCAGTTTTTCATCTGTACAGTGGGAGAGAGGAATCCTGCCTGAAGACCAGTTAAAGCATGGGTGCAAAATGCCTTTGTGAGCAAGTTCCCTGGTGCTCCAGTGGTTAGGATTCTGTGCTTTTACTGTCAGGGGAGAAGGTTCAGTCCCTGGTCGGGGAACTAAGATCCTACAAGCCTCATGGCACAGCCAAAAGAAAAGGGAGGGGGAGTTTGTGAGCGCTCCATATTGTCATCCCATTTTCCACTGGACCAGAAGCATCACAGCCTCCCCCTCCCTGCACTCCTGCTTCCGCAGCACTTAGGCCAGCACTAACCACACTGAGACTTGGGAAGGGCCTCTCTCTAGATGCCATAAGCCAGCCTTACATCCCTTCTGGGATGGGGCGGGATATAGATTGTCTTAGATGGTTACATGGGGCACAAGTTAGCTTATTTGACTCGAAGTGTTACTACATGGTGACAGTTGAAATGGGGGGCTGGATGAACACTGGAGGAGACCCCCACAGACCGGGCATCTATCCATGATTCTCATCCTTCTTCCTGCCTTGACACAGACTCACGTGACAGCTCATGTTCATGAACACCACCCACTCCTAAGGCTATGCCTGACGTCTTGGCCTTAACTCCCTCTTATTCCACTCAAGACTGTGTGTGAGAGAGACAGTGTGTCCGGACCATCTGGAGAATGGTCCGGATGGCTGCTGGTGTATTTATTTTTCTTTGTTTGTTGAACTATAATTCAGATATCCTGACGTTCACCATTTTAAAGGGTACAATTCACTGGTTTTAGGTATACTCACAGATTTGTGTAGCCATCACCTCTGTCAAACTCCAGTACATTTCCATTACCCCAAAAAGAAGCCTTGTACCTATTCACAGTCATTCCCCATTCCTACCTTCTCCCAGCCCTAGGCAACCACTCATCTGTTTTCCATCTCTGGATTTGCCTGTCCTGGACATTTCATATAAATGGAGTCATAAAATACGTGACCTTTTGTTTCTGGTCTCTTGTACATTATAATGTTTTGAAGGTTCATACGTGTTGTAGCCTGTGTCAGTACTTCATTCCTTTCTGTGGCTGAATAATATTCTATCATGTGGATAGACCACATTTTACTTACCAATTCGTCAGTTGATGGACATTATTAGAGTTGTTTTCACTTTTTAGCTCTTATGAATAAGCTTCTGTGGGCATTCATATATAGGTTTTTATGTAGACATATGTTTTTAATTCTCTTGATAGATGCCTAGAACTAGAACTGCTGAGTCAGATGATAACTCTAAGATTTTGAAGACTGCCAAATTCTTTTGCAAAGTGACTGCACCATTTTGCATTCCCACCAGCAATGTAGTATTTATTTTTAAAAAGTAAAAAAATTTTATGGGAAAAAGAAACAGTTCAATACTGGTGCTCCATGAGTATTTTTAGTAACAAGTCATTGGCGACATCCCACACAACACACTGAACCGGTATTGGGGCACCATGCTGAGAACCACTGTGAACCACTGTGAATGCCACGCTTCGAGCCTGTTAGAAGAGGGAATTAAAAAAAAAAGAATCCGAAATGAATCATGCCAGGGAGTTAGCCCTTGGGGAGGAGGTCTTTGTTGGGGAGAGGTTCTGCTTTATCACCTTATTTCCGTCCACCAATGCTGCCCCGCTCTGTGGGAGTTGAGCTTTTCCCCCCTGCAGCCCATTTCCTCAAAAGCCATTGATGGAGCCCTCATGCCAGTGTTGCTGGCCGTGACACTTCTGCTTCAAAGGCTCTTCCCTCAAGATGCAGACGACCTGATGGGTTGATTAATCACAAGAGTGGAATCCAATCATAATATATATATATATATCAACTTATCATGGGCTAACACTTCAAATATCTTATAATTGTATTGATCAATCATACCTCAACAAAGCTGGAAAAGGGGGGAAAGGAAAAAAAGATGCAGAGACCAAAAGTTCTGCCTAGTGTCTGGGTCAAAAAGTAAAGCCAGATCTTTTCCCCAAGATACTGATTAGTGGACACCAGGCTTAACAGCCCAAGGGCACTACTGCCCAACATGCCCTCACCCCCTCAGTCTTCTCCCTGAGCCTGTCTTAGCAAGCAGCCGAGGGCTGGAAAGTGGGAGATGTCAGGTCCAGAGTCAGCCTATCTCTCCCCACCCTCTGCCCACAGAGAAAAGAAACTCTGGGAATGCAATACGAAGCTCCATGAAGGCCGAGGAACAGAAGATCAAAGACGCCAGGAGAGGTCCCCTGGCACCTTTTCCAAACCAAAAATCTGAAGCTGCAGAACCTCCCAAAACCCCGACCTCATCTTGTGATACTCCCAATGCAGCCGCTGCCAAGCAGGCCCTGAAAAAGCCCATCAGGGGCAAACAGGCCCCCAGGAAAAAGTAAGTGCTCCCTGAAGCCACTCCTCACACAGGGCGACCTGCCGGGTACCAGCTGCGGGGAGGCCACCTACCCTCTCAGGCCCTTGAGCTGTTAAGGTTCAGAGTCCGGAGACAGCACCAGGGATACCATTACTTGTCCACGTCCTGGTCTGCCTCGGGTCCAGAGCCCCCACCCTGCTGAGAGTAGACAGCCTGCCTTTGGCACTCTTCTGAGGCTGCCGTGGGCAGGTGAGCTGAAGTGACCCCAGGCCACAGTGGACAAAGGTGTTTTAAGTGACCCGATTTCCAAGGAGCCTGCTCCTGAAGAGTCACGTGCCTCCTGGCTCTGAACATGGTCTCAGTGCTAACGCTTGGTTCCTCCTCTTTCCCACCCCAGAGCTCAAGGGAAAACACAGCAGAATCGCAAGCTCACAGATTTCTACCCTGTGCGAAGGAGCTCCAGGAAGAGCAAGGCTGAGCTGCAGGTAGGGTCACGTGTTTCAATTCCGGCTCTCAAAGGGGCAGGGTGCGCTCACCGCGCACCACCTGAGATCTCTTTGCATCATCATGGGGAAAGTCTCTTGGCCTCCGCGGCCCCAGTGTCCTCTTGGGTCTAGTGGGGGTCCTCATAACTCCCTTGGGTCACTGTGGTGCTTAGTTAAGATGCTTCTGTGAAGGAGTCTTGTCACCTGTAGTGTGGGGCATGGAAAGTCAGGACCTTCAAGGAAAGTGGCTTTGGCAGGGCCATCGGAACCTGAGACTGTGGGGTGGGCTGCGTGCTCTCTTAGAGGTGTGTTTATTTGCTGTCCAGAGGTTTCGTGTCTTGAGATGATGAAGATCACTGGCTTGGGAACTACTTCCTGGTTGTGTGACCTCAGGGCTTAACCGCTCTCTGCCTCTCTGCCGTGTCTTCTGTGAAATAGGATGATGTAGTCAAGCCCTGTGCAGTGGTTGGGAGGGTAATGCATGTTAGTGAACGTTCATGGAACACTTAGCACCGTGCCTGGGACGCAGGAGGACCTATTAACCCTTGTCACCATTGCTTCCCCCGTGTTGTCCTTTCCCGGGGCTCTTCTCTGGTCTTCCCCACGCAGCCACAGAACCTGCGAAAACCAGGCAGGAAGGCCAGCTGGGCTGTAAGGCCCCCGCCCGCCGTGTTTGCAGAGTGCTGAGCTGTGCACAGTCGATCAATATTTGATGCAGTGAGGTGTGGTTATTGCCTTTCTGTTAGGGGAACCCAGGGTGTGGCTGGCCCTGAAGCCCCCAGCTGCTTCCATACCCCTCCCACCCAGGGGCCGCAGAGCAACCTCTAGGCTGGGGAGGAAAGCTCAGGACTGCCGCCCCGCCCCCAGGGAGGTGGGGGACCCCGGCCTCTCAACCCTCAGACTCTTCTGCATTTGGACGTTGAATATGTAGCCGTACAGATGGTGAGGCAGCATCTCTGTGTCTCCTTCTTTGAATTGACAAGGCTTCATTTTTTAAAAAGGGGGAAGGGTGTCATTTTTCTCCCCCCCCAGAGAGAAGCTCTGGCTGTATTTCCTTAGAAAGGCAGTGTCTTTCAGCCAAGAACAAGCTGTTACAAGCTGTTTGCCTGCAGTGGGAGGCTGTGCGAGGTCAGCCTAGAGACAGCACTGCAGAGGGCGAGGCAGTGCCAGCCCCCAGCACCCAGGACACCTCCCAGCCGCGGTTGGGAGCCGCAGAGCCCACACAGGGAACCTGGGGGTCCACCCAGCACCGCTGTGGGCTGCAGGGTGGGGGAAGCCTGAGTTGGCTTTTTTTAATTAAAAGAAAACAAAATCCAGGGGCTTTTCTTTCTGGAGGACTGGAGGCTGCAGTGGGTGTGTTGCCAGAGTGCGGAATTCTACTGCAGGCGAGCGGAAGGCAGCTGGCAGTGGCTCCCCAAAGCTTGGTCTGCAGGCAATCAGGCCCACTCTGTGGCTGGATGGAGAGCCAGGGGCCAGGGAGAGCCACGCTCTACCCACCACCGTTTGTGTTGGCTCTGTCGAGTGGGCACCCCAGCCAGGTGGTGGCTGGCCAGGCTGGTGGGGCTGCGGCTGGCAGAGGTAAGGCCTGAAGGCAGGGCATCCGGGTCTCCTCTCGGGTGAGGCCGGTCCCGACCTGACTGCCCTTCTGGGCCAGCCAAAGCCGAGGTGGACAGGGCATTCGGGAAGGGTGTGGGTAGGTGGGGCGAAACAAACAATGAGTCCCGAAGACACCTCATTGTGGCTGAAGACAGAGCAGGCGGGGCTCAGTCCAAGGTCCAAGTCCAGGACAGGAGGGTGGAAACAGGGCCCTGGAGAGATGCCCTGAACCCCTTGTTGCTTTGCTGCAGGAGCCCCTTCTCTGGTTGGCCTGGCAGTGGGTGGGGTGACAGCCGCAATGGGCAGGGACTGCAGTGTTGGCAGTGCCCTGGCCACATCATCACCAGCCCAGCCCTAGGCCTGGCATGCCAAGCAGCCTGCTGACTCCGGCTGGGCACGTCTCGAGTCCTTCCTGCCTTCACTCTGGTTCACACCTTGCTCCCTTTCCAGGCCCCAAGGACCGACTACCGCTGCAGTCCTCTTTAGGATGCTTGGAGCTAGTTGCTCACATGTCCCAACCCCCCCCCCAGAGTAAAATGGACTCCTTGGCTGCACACTCAGGCTGTCTCACCTTGCCCCAGTTCGTCTCCTCTGTCTCATTCCATCCCAGCAGGAAAGTCCCTGTCCCCACTGCCCACCACCTATCCCAGTTTTCCCACGATTACGCCCATCTACTTCTGCACACTTGTAACTAATTATTTAACAAGGTGGTTGTGCCTGTGCATGTGGGGGTGGGGCCTTGTTGCCTTGAGGGCTCACTACGCCCAGGTGCTATTCTTGGCCAGCCACGGTGAACAGAGGCTGGACGTGGTGGATGGGTGGGTACATACCTCCTGTCCAAGTGGTGGACCCTCTGATCAGTTTAGCCCTGGCTAATTTTATATGCAGTCGGAGTCCTGATTTTTACATGTCCGCGATTTAGATATTTTGTAAATGTCTGTGTGGGCCAAACAGAGCATAGCGCCAAGCCACATTCTGCCACAAGCCCTATTCTACCCTTGAGCCACCCTGTTCCCCCTTCTGGCCCACCTGAATGCCAGGTGGTGAACGGCCCACCTTAGACGGGCCATGAGGGAAGGATGGGGGCTTAATGGCTTGGACATTCCTGGGGACCGATGCCATGGAGGCTGACTATGAGTGGACCCTGTGGCGGCCGGGACTCCCGGAGCAGCCTTGGTGAGAATGCTGACGCACTTCTTGTTTTTTTCTTTTTTTCTTTCCCTCCCCACCCAGTCTGAAGAAAGGAAAAGAATAGATGAGTTGATTGAAAGTGGGAAGGAAGAAGGAATGAAGGTAAGGGGCCGCAGAGCCCACCTCGTGAAGGCTGAGGCTGTGAGATCGCACCCTCCCTGGTCCAGAGGCCCATGTAGGAGCCACCTTGCCTTAACTCTCTGATGTTGCTGTGACCAGGCAGACTGTTGCAAGTTGTCAAGGGACTGAACACTAAAAGTATCCTTAAGGGAATGCCTCCTGAAGGAAATGTAATAAGATGCTATCCTGTGGAAACTTTTTATTTATTTATGGCTGTGCTGGGTCTTCGTTGCTGCATGGACTTTTCTCTAGCTGCGGTGTGCGGGGGCTCCCCTCTAATTGATACGCTCGGGCTTCTCATTGCGGAGCATGGGCTCTAGGGCACACAGGCTTCAGTAGCCGAGGCTTCTGGGCTCCAGAGCACAGGCTCAGGAGTTGCGGTGCATAGACTTAGTCTGCTGCTCCGCCTTTGTGAGATCTTCCGAGACCAGGGATCGAATCTGTGTCTCCTGCACTGGCAGGCGGATTCCTACCCACTGTGCCACCATGGATGTCCCTGAGGAAACTTTCATGATGAAGGACTTCCCTCACAGTCCAGGTTAAGGATCCGCCTGCCAGTGCAGGGGACTCGGGTTCAACCCTTGGTCAGGGAACTAAGATCCCACATTGCCACAGGGCAGCTAAGCCCAAGTGCCACAACTTCTGAGCCCACGCGCTGCAACTAAGATTTGACACAGCCAGTAAGTATTTCTTTTTAATCATGATGAAATGTATGCCTATATATGTAACTTAGCATCGTAACCGTTCTTTTAAGTGTACAATTCAGCGGCATTAAGTACGTTCTTCATTCACAGTTGTGCAACTGTCCTCTCCGTCTAGTTCCGGAACCCTTTCATCCTCCCAGACGGAAACCCCGGACCCACCAGCAGCCACTCCTGTTCCCTGCCCTCAGCCCCTGACAGCCAGTCTGCTTTCTGTCTCTGTGGATTTGCCTCCCCTGGACATTCATACAAATGGAGTCAGAGAATGTGTAGCCTATTGTATCTGGCTTCTTTCATTTAGCATGACACTTGGAGAAACTTTTAAAAGGACAGGCTAGTTTTTTCTGTACTGTTTTCCTGGGAAATGGCAATGCCCAGGAAGATTTGCTTTTCTCTTGTGTGCTCAGTTGCTTCAGCCGTGTCCGACTCTTTGCAACCCTATGGACTGTGACCCGCCATGCTCCTCTGTCCCTGGCATTCTCCAGGCAAAAATACTGGAGTGGGTTGCCGTTTCCTCCTTTATGGGATCTTCCTGATCCAGAGATCAAACCCAGGTGTCGTGTCTTCTGCATTGGCAGATGGGTTCTTTACCACTAGCACTGCCCCCTGTTCTTTTAGTATATTTCAGACATAGTGGGAGCATGAGAGGGGAGGAAGTCTCAGTGGCAGTGGCCAGATTGGTCTGGGCTAGGACCCAGAGGATGGGAAGCTTCAGTTTCCACCTGCCACTGAGGGGAATCTGAATTTAGTTCTGGGCCTCTCAGCCAGTCACCCTCCATCTCCATTTAAAATGGAGTACAGGAGGAGGTCAAAATAAATAAATGGAGTGAGGAGAAACCCAGGCGTGTGCATTATGGAATAAAGGAGAGACTCAGAATATTGGGTCCTACCCTTCCCCTAAAGAGTAGGCCAGGATGTGGCTTTGAGTCTGTGCTACATCGCTTCCTAGCTTGGTGGCCGGGGACACATGACTCTGCCTGTCTAATCCCTAATTTTGCAGATTTTCTCAGCTGCAAAATGGGGCCGCACCTACCTAGCAGATCTCTCAGGATCGGATCTAACAGTGCTTTGCAAACGAACACAAGGGAGCTCTTTGAGGTGATGGATTCTGGCGATGGTTGCACAACTGTGTATGCTGAATGGGCTTCCCTAGTGGCCCAGTAGCAAAGAATCTGCCTGCCAATGCAGGAAACACAGGTTCGATCCCTGGGTCTGGAAGATCCCAGGGATCTGGAGAAGGAAATGGCTACCTACTCCAGTATTCTTGCCTGGGAAATCTCATGGACAGCAGAGCCTGACAGGCTACAGTCCATGGGGTCGCAAAAGAGTTGGACATGACTTAGCGACTAAACAACAATAATATGCTGAATGATACCCTTCAAACCATGTGTGTGAAATGAGTGGATTTTATGACCTACTGCAGTAAGGCTGTTGAAAGAATGTATTGCAAGCTGCTGGCCACTCACGGTGGCATTTGTTGCTGTTTATGAACCAACCCTCCCTCTCGGCACCTCCCAACAGATCGACCTCATCGACGGCAAAGGCAGGGGCGTCATCGCCACCAAACAGTTCTCCCGGGGTGAGTTTGTGGTGGAATACCACGGGGACCTCATCGAGATCACCGACGCCAAGAAGCGGGAGGCTCTGTATGCACAAGACCCCTCCACGGGCTGCTACATGTACTATTTTCAGTATCTGAGCAAAACCTACTGGTAAGTCCCCTGGGGCTTCAAGTGGCTCTTCCCCACCCTGGCAGAGGTGTAACCAGAGGGCCACCGAGGGCATCCTGACTCTTCTTTTGGTTCCAGCTTCTTGCTTGTTTCTTGCTGCCATTTTTCAAAGCTGCAGTGCAATTCTTCCTACCCTCAATTCCCCCCCTCCACACACACACCACTTCCATTTTTAATTCTGGTGATTGAAGTGGTTCTGGAGGCAATCTTGGCTGCCAAGTGATGGACCGGTCACGTGAAAGCCTGCAGAGGGGCTCACCTGGCCTTCCGCCTGGGGGATGTGACCAGAGCAGCTCTGGGAGTCACTGATTTCTCTGTTCTCTATGCGACAATATCAGTGATTGTTGCTTCATTTTATTTTTTAATAGACTGTACTTGTAATGTTCCCAGCAAAACTGAGCGGAAAGCAGAGAGAGTTCCCATATACCCCGCCTGCCCCCACGATCCCGCACAGCCTTTCCCCTACCCTCACCAGCAGTGTTGATTTTTATTCACTTACTTGTGCCGAACGCCACAGTCATCTCTGGTGCTTCCACAGCGTCTTTTGCATTCCCGTCTACACTCCACCACCTCCCGCCCAAATACCCCACACCCAGCGCCCCTCTGGGCTCTTAAAGTTACATATATGTATATTTTGAGTTGAATGGCTTTCCCAAAAACACGGCCATAAATCGCCATCATCCCACCAGAGCTGAGAGCAAGCCTGACTCAGACTGTGTTCAAAAGCCTCTTTATCAATTTAATCCTCTGTTTCCCTCCCTCCCCACCAGCGTGGATGCAACCCGAGAGACGAATCGCCTGGGGAGACTGATCAATCACAGTAAATGTGGGAACTGCCAAACCAAACTGCACGACATCGACGGCGTGCCTCACCTCATCCTCATCGCCTCCCGTGACATCGAGGCCGGGGAGGAGCTTCTGTATGACTATGGGGACCGCAGCCGGGCTTCCATCGAAGCCTACCCCTGGCTGAAGCATTAACCCAACGGCCCCGCCCCCTCCCCCCTTCTAAGGACAAAGTGCCCTCAAAGGGAATTGATTTTTTTTTTTTTACACACTTAATCTTAGCAGATTACTTCAGATGTTTTTAAGAAAAAAGTATATTAAGATGCCTTTTCACTGTAGTATTTAAATATCTGTTACAGGTTTCCAAGGTGGACTTGAACAGATGGCCTTATATTACCAAAACTTTTATATTCTAGTTGTTTTTGTACCTTTTTTGCATACAAGTCGAACGTTTGTGCTTCCCGTGCATGCAGTCCAAGACTCAGCACAGGTTTTAGAGGAAAGAGTCGAACATGAACTAGGAAGCCGGGCAACGCACCTGCCTCCAAACGAAGAGCCAGGACTCTCTCCCCCGCTCCCCACATACCTGCCCCCTCCAACATCCCAGTGCCAGGTGGGCGTGAGGAAGACACTGCCTCCCCCACGCCTGGATGGGATGTTCCCAAGCTCTTGTTTTTCCTGACATCTCGACAGGCGCACACTGAAGTGTATGAATATTTTTTAAAAAAAGGTTTCACAGTAAGATAGTCTTCCCCTCTGCTTTCTCGAAAGCTTACTGACCCGGTTGCTCACGGGCCAGGCCTCGATTTACTCTTCCACGGGCTGCCGCTTTTCCGGGCACCTTAAAGCATCAGGGCGGGGAATCAAAGGAGACGTGGGCAGGGACAAGCATTGCTTACCTAGCCCTTGCAGGGGCAGGGTTTCCCGAATACTGGGTTAGTTTCTTTATAGAAATGTGAACACTGAATTTATTTTAAAAAATAATAATAAAAATTAAAAAAAAAAAGACAAAAAAAAAAAACCACAGAAGACAACTTACATGTATATAGGTCTTGAAGTGAGTGAAGTGGCTGCGTTTTTGTTTTGGGTTGTTTTTAGTTCGGCTTTTTCTTTTTCCACCCTTGGTTTTGCTTCTGTAGAAGAGCTATGAGATGGTACACTATTCTAATCAAAAATCTAAAGTTTTGTAGTGGGACCAGAAATTACTTACCCAATTCTCCACCCCCTCAACCCCAACCTGATTTTGCTTGGGTTGAAAGTTCCAGACCTGCTGTCAAGGCTTCCATGTGTCAGACCACCTGGTGTCCTTCCTGTAAAGCTGCAGCCATGAACCAAAGAGCGAACCTACAAGCCCCGAAAGGCAGGGTCCCTACCCTAGCTGCCAGGGGGCAGGGGAGCTGGCAGGCCCAGGGATCATGGCTGAGGGTCAGGTTTTCACCTTGTCCGTGACAGCAGGAGTAGCGGGTAGCTTCTTCCTAAAGGGGGGCCGACTCCCACTTTCTGTCAACTTGTAGTTCAGGGGCCTGGGGCTCCAGAGCTGTGATCTGGGGTCTCTGGCACAACCCCACTGCATCCCCCGCTCCCAGGTAAATGTGAATGGAGACAGGTATGAGAACCTGTCCTCAACTTCAATGCCCCCCAGCCCGGCCTCATGACGGTGCTACCTAAGGAAGTCTTCCCCCTCCCACGCCCACCCCACCCACCAATCCCACACTTGCCTGGTCAGTGGTCAGCAAATTGGAGGAGGATCCGATGGGAGTGTGTAAATGTGAGATAAAATGTCTTGGTTGTACCTGTTTGTGGTTTAGCTTTGTATTTAAGAAAAGGAAATAAACTTGAAAATTATTTGTCATCATAAAAATGAAACAAAAATTAAAATATTTATTGCCAGGCGAGGCTACCTGTGTCATTCTGTTGTTTTTCACAAAGCAACGGTAGAAAAAGGTAATGCACTTTGTTTCTCTTTTGGGCTGTACCATGTGGCATATAGGATCTTAGTTCCCCAACCAGGGGTTGAACCTGGGCCCTCAGCTGTCAAAGCATGGAGTCCTAGCCACTGGACTACCAGGGAATTCCTGGTTTGTTTTTTTTTTTTAATTTATTTTTGGGTCCATTGGGTCTTTGTTGCTGAACTCAGGCTTTCTCTAGTTGGGACGAGGTGGGGCTACTCTAGTTCTGGTGTGCGGGCTTCTCGTTGCAGTGACTTCTCTGTTGTGGAGAATGGGCTCTAGGGCATTTGGGCTCAGTAGTTGTGGCGCATGGGTTTAATTGCTCCTCCGTGTGTGGAATCTTCCCAGACTGGGGATTGAAACTGTGTCCCCTGAATTGACTAGTAGATAACTATTGGACCACCAGGGAAGTCCCCCCTGTTTATTTTACAAAAGGGCCACTTAACCAGTTTGAGTCAGTTTTGGTGACTGTCCTAGGGGACAGTCTCTTCATTTTTATAATGAGGGGTCAGAGGTTGCTTGTGGAAATTAAAAGTGAAGCACATGGCCCCCTTAGAAGAGTCCCCAGCATGTAGCATATATTTTAGCTGTTGTAATTGTCATTGTTTCTAACACGCAAGACTAGATTCTCAGGTGGGCGTCTCAAGAATCATCAACCTTGCCTGTCTGGTGCTGGAAGTATCCCAGATCCTGAGCCCTAACCCCCACACCACAATCCACCCCGAGAGGCTACATTCCTTCAGCCCCAAGGCACTGGAGGCAGGCTGGAACTGAAGGCAGAGTCCTTGGTTTACAGGTGAAAGATCCATTCCTGGCATAGGCTTTCAGCATCTGTCAGCTGTTGCCCTGAACAAATCACTTACCCTCTGAAATCTGTCCATCAAGTTGGGAACGGCCTCTGCCCACCTGCCTTGCAGGGGTTTCCTGAGGATTCAGTCATTACATACTACTTCCTTACCATGGAGGGGACAGTGTAGCCTGGCAGCCAAGTGCTTAGCCCTGGAACCGAACCTCAGGTTTCACCCACTTCACCGCTGTGTAACCTTGGGCAGGTTACCTAACCTCTCTGGGCAGCACTTTCCTCCCCTGTGACAGAGACAATACTGTTGCTTGCATTGGGGTGATTGTGAGGGTTGACCAAGTTTAAGACATAAAAGTACTTGCACAAAGATTATCTTCAGGAATCAGCTATTATTAAGATGAAAATTTGGGATATTTTTTAAAAATATTTATTAAAATTATTTAAAATAATTATTTAAAAAAATATTTATTTGACTACACCGTTGTGGCATGCAGGATCTAGTTCCCTGACCAGGGCTCGAACCTGGGACCCCTGCACAGGAAACGTGGAGTCCCAATCTCTGGGCCACCAGGGAAGTCCCTTGGGTGGTTTCTATCATTCAGTATTTACAAGTGCCCCAGACTGACAGATAACTGCTTCTAAGCCTGCTCTCCTGCCTCAGGGTTTGGAGATGGAAGCCTGCAGTGTGGGAGCAACGGTGTCTGTCTTGAATGTGGTCACACTGGGCTCAGCTCCAAGAACTTACTTCTGGAATTCGAACGCCCACATCCCAGCATCTGTGATTCTGAAGTCAGGATGCTCAGATTTGTTTCCCAAGTCAGTTCTCACTTCCAAGGGGCAGAAATCTTCCTCCTCCCTCCCCACTATTAAGAGGAGAGCACCTAGTCAGGGATGCACCATTTTACAGGGTTCTGGGAGTCAGAAGCCCCTGTGCTGTGGCAATCGCATTCTGGACCAGACACTTAAAGGTTGCCAACTTCTTTTGGGAGGCAGAGTGGTTTTGACCTTTGCACCAGAGTTCAAGTCCTACTTCTGTCACTTCCAGTTGGGGCCTTGGACAAGGCCCTTAGCCCCACCATACTAGCAGCTGCTTGGGTGAATAATAATAGTAACGCCCACCTCATAGGGATAAGGTGAGGCAACATATGTAGGTGCAGTAAATTGTGCTCATTATTATTAATATCAGCACTTTTTGGAGAATCAGGGTACGTAGAACTTCACAGATAAGAACCAGGGCCCGGTGGGACTTCCCTGGTGGTCCAGTGGCTAAGACTCCATACACCCAATGCAGGGGGCCAGTGTTGAGCCCTGGTCAGGGAACTAGATCCCACATGCTGCAACTGAGAGTTTGCACGCTGCAACTAAAGATCTCATGTGCCACAGCTAAGACCCGGTGCAGCCACATAATTAAAAAAAAAAAAAAGAATCTAGAATCAGGCCTGCATTAGCATCCTGGGCAGTAACTTCATAGCTACATGACCTCATGTAAGGTACTTCAACCTCTCAGAGTCTTCATTTCCAAATCCATAAACTAGGCAATTCATATTAGTTAGTCTCCATCTCCTCAAGTTGTTAGAGGAACAAATGAGATAATCCAGGCAGGAACCGAGACGTGATCACTAAGCCAGTGTTATTCACTGAGAAGACAGGCTCACAGGATGTGTTCAGCAGGCTCATTAGTCTCCTGCTCTCTATGGACTGTATTTCACTGATGCCTAAATTTACTTCTTTTTCACATTTTAACATTGCTGAAATCAAGGTGAGCCTTAAAGTCAATAGCATCTTGATGTTATCATTTGTAGCATTTTTTTCTCCTGTTACAGCAACACACAAAATAAAGGTGCATCACTTAGATACAATGAGATACATGCATGTAAGTATACATATGTTATATATGTATAATATATATGTGTGTCACTTAGATACAATGAAATACATGTCCACCATACATATGCATCTAAGTATACATATGTTATATATGTATAACATATACATGTGTGTCACTTAGATACAATGAGATACCTGTCCACCATACATATGCATATAAGTATGCATATCTTATATATGTATAACATATACATGTGTGTCACTTAGATACAATGAGATACCTGTCCACCATACATATGCATGTAAGTATACATATATTATATATGTATAATATATACTTGTGTGTGTATTTGGCCCTTGAACAGTGCAGAGAGTTATGGGCCCTCACTCTCCCCACATTGAAAAAAATCCAAGTATAGGGACTTCCTAGTGGTCTAGTGGTTAAAACTTTAAGTTTCTAGTGCAGGGGTGTGGGTTTGATCCCTGGTCAGAGCACTAAGAGTCCCGTGCCACGTGTTATGGCCAAAAAATAAAATTTTTTTAAAATCCACCTATAGCTTATAGTCTTTTATAGCTATAGCCTCTGAATTCAAGGCTCCTCCTCCATATATGCAGATCCAACTAGATTCAACCATCTCATATCTCCACATATGCAGATTGTGCAGTACTATGGTGTTTACGGGCTTCCCTGGTGGCTCAGAGGTTAAAGAATCCACCTGCAATGCAGGAGACCCCAGTTCGATTCCTGGGTCGGGAAGATCCCCTGGAGAAGGGAAAGGCTACCCACTCCAGTATTTTGGCCTGGAGAATTCCATGGGCTGCATAGTCCATGGAGTTGCAAAGAGTCGGACACGACTGAGAGATTTGCACTTTCAATTTCACGGTGTTTACGTGGACCTGCACAGTTCAAACTGAATTGGTCAAGAGTCAACAGTATACAGTTCACAAATTTGGAAACCAAAATTCCAAAAGGCTGAAATACTTTACACCAGGTCACATAACTCTAAGAGGCCACTCTAAAACACAGAAAGTGTAAAAGTCATTTTACTTTAATACAAAATCATATATAGAAAGTCATATGAGCAAAATCAAATATTCACTAAATATCAGTGAAGTCACCATCGCAATGTCCATACCAGGTTTTCCTGCACCCTCTCCCCATCCCCACTTGGGCTGGTGCATTTCACTGCTGTGTGGTACAAACATGGGCCCAGGAAAGCAGAGCTGGCATCCACATCTATGTGCCTGGGCCCCCCTGGGTGGTTGCAGTGGGGCTGCAGGTGGCCCCACTGTTTCTTTCTTCTGCTTTCTCAATTTCTTTTGCCACTTCTCCTGTCCTGGCCCAGCGTTCAGGGGTGTTCAGTTCTGCAGCCGGGGAGAAAGCCTCACCCCTTCCTCCTCGGATTGCTTTGAGGGGAAGCGAAGAAGCAAGTGCAGTGGGTGCGCATGGCACCGAGAGATGATTGTGGAAGTCGTCTTCGTGGGTTGTCTTCCGTGTCTGAGAACGCAGTCATGGCCTCAGGTCTAGGTCTGCTTCCCTGATCGGAAAGAGAACCTGGTGGGGGGCGGGGGAGTCAGAGGAAACAGAGAGAGCTCTGAAGCGGGGGTGCAAAACTCCCTGCAAATTCTGTAAGCAGCTCCTGCAGGCCATTCACCCAAAAGTTTATTTCTTAAGAGATCATTATGCAACAGGCACTGTTCCAGGGCTTTCCATCCACTAGTTCATTTCACACTCATAACAACATGAGGAGGTTGAGTACAGTCAATAGCCCCATTTTACAGATGAGCAAACTGAGGTTCTGGGAGGTTAAGTAACAGGTCCAAGGTCACACAATTTTGTCTTGGAACTGGGAATTGGGCCCAGAAGCCCACTTAACCACTGTGCTAGACTGACAAATGGAGTCTGGAATGTTTCTGTTCTCATTTTAAGTGGTTTTTATTGTAGAGGAAACGATAACTTCTCAGTGTTCCCTACAATGATAAAATGAATAATGACTAACATGTAAATTCTTGGATATAACAGATAACACATAAAGATATCCCCTGAGGCATGAGCACGAAACTTTCAGTCCTCCTGTCAAGTCCACTTGACACATGGGGGTGATCACAAAGTACAATGTCAATGCTAGTTCAGGTTGTTAGAAAGATGCAAAGATGGCCAGTGAGCTGAAAAGTCAGTGATGGGGATACAGGCTCTTGCTTCTAGTCAAAGACAAGCTCCAGTCCCAGCCCTGCTAGCAGCTCTGCCGCCAAAGGCAGGGGCGAGCCCTTGACTCATGTGTGGATACAGGCGTTAGGGCACATCCGCCCTCCCCCTGAACCTATGTATACCACCTCCCAACCCCCACTTCCCTGCCTCAGGAAATGACATCACCCCCCACCCAGTCATTCAAGCCAGGAACTGGGAGTTGTTCTCAATTCCTCTCCTGTCATCCCATCTGTTGTATTTTAGTCACCGTGCCCCAAATATGTTTCTAATCCCACCACTTATCTCTTCCACTGCCACCCCCAGGCCGAGCCACCCTGATGAGCACCACAGCCTTCCTGTCCGCCCCCTCCCCCACCACCCCCACAATCCACGCAGACAGCAGCCAGCATGACTGCATCACTGTGCAGAGATAAGTCATTCCTCAGCTTAAACCCTTCCAGGGCTCCCCACTGTCCTCAGGACAAAGATAAAACCCTTCTCAGCATGACCTAATTCTTCGGAAAGTTGTTCATTCATTCAAAGACAGAGAGGGGGCTGGGGGAGAGGAACTGAGCAGTTAGTGTTTAATGGAGACAGAATTTCAGGATGGGATGATGAAAAAGTTCTGGAAATGGATTGTGGTGATGGCTGCACAATATCATAAATTTCCTTTTTTCTTTTTATGGTCACAGCGTGTGAGATCTTAGTTCCCCGACCAGGGATCAAACCCATGCCCCCTGCAGTGAAAGTTCAGAGTCTTAACCACTGGACCACCAAGGGAAGTCCCTGTAAACATATTGATATGTAATGCCCCTGAAAAATGGGGACTTCTCTGTTGGTCCAGTGGCTAGGACTCCACACTCCCAATTCAGGGTCCTGGGTTCAATCCCTGGTCGGGGAATTAGATCCCACATGCCGAAACTAGGAGTTTGAATTCTGAGACTAAAGACTCCTAATGCTGTGGCTGGGGATCCGGAGTACCTCAACTAAGGATCCTAAGTCCTGCAACTAAGACCTGGTGCAGCCAAATAAAAAAGTATTTTTTAAAAAAATGATTAAAATGGTCGAAAAGACATAGAAAACTATTATGGTTACCAAAGGGGAAGTACGGGGGAGGAATAAATCAGGATTTTAGTATTAACAGATACATACTATATATAAAACAGATAAACGACAAAGACCTACTGTACCACACATGAAATAATGTTCAATAACTTGCTATAACCTATAACAGAAAAGAATATTTTTTTTAAAAAAGATATATATTATATATACGTATAACTGAATCACTTTGCTATACACCTGAAACTAACACAACACTGTAAATCAACTATACTTCAATTTTTAAAAAATGATTAAATGGTAAATTTTATGTTAGGGATAATTTTTTAAAAACACTAAAGAAAAGAATCATTCACACTCAGTTCTCAAAACCCAAAGCATTTGACCATATATTGCTTAAAGCTGTGCTGCCCAATACAGCGGCCATTGCAAGTCTTAATTGAAATATGCTGTCAGTGTGAAATAGACATACTATTTTTAAAAAAAGATTGTAAAATATCTCATTAATAATATTTTATAGTGATCACACATTGAAAATGACAGTATTTTGGAAGCGTTGTATTAGTAAAACATATTACTGAAATTTTTGTAGAAAAGTGCCTGAAGAATTCCCTGGAGGTCCAGAGGTTAGGACTCTGAGCTTCTACTGCAGGGGGCAAGGGTTCAATCCCAAGTTGGGAACTAAGATCCCGCAGCCATGGCGCAGCAGAAAAAAAAAAAAAAAGCCTAACAAAGAAGAATGCCTGGTGAAAAGGAAAACAATGACAGTGCTAAGTGAAGGGGGGAAAAAAAGCACTAGGAAAGAGAATGAAAATGAAGTGTTAAAATATCAGTTACCATTGAAAACATCCACATAAAACAATATATACTTTTTAGAACACATTAAATACATATGAGATGGGCTGAGGGGCAGGGGAGCTGGGAAGCAGATTGCGAATGGGGGATGGAGATAAAGAAGGAATAAATAAAAGCAAGAAGAAAGAAAGCTTGTGCTGACAACGAAGCTCATCGTGCCATGAGCTGAGAATCACTAATGGAACGCTCTGTTCCTAAGGATCCAAAAAAAGAAAAAGAAAAAAAAAAATCTCTCTTCTCTCTTGAAACAAAGGCATCTTAATTAAATCTGCCCTGGAAGGTAACCCAGAATCTCTGACCCCTCCAAATTACTTCCCTGTAAAACCAGAGTCAACAGAGTCCTTACAAAATCGGTCACGGCAGTACCCCCAGGGTGAACACCTCTCCTGGCGCACAGTATAGACTCAGTGAGGGTCTGTTGACTAACTAATGACCAAGTACATGAATGGAAGTTGAGTCCCCTCAGCCCTCCCTGGCAGGCAAGACTAATGAAGCAAGAGCTGGATGAAAGCTGAGGACCTGATGCAGCCCATAATGCGGGTTCATTTGGATCGCACGGTTTTTATTTTTAAGCAAAGATGATTTGCCAGCACTTGGAAAACAGATTCCATGAACAAATCCGACGCCTTGGCATCTCTCAAGAATCAGAAGGTCTGTTCACATGTTGTTCATTGGCCAGACAGAGCTGAAGGGCAAATATCCCCTACCCCACCCTACGCCCCGCCTCACACATCCACATGAAGTGCTTGGCCCCCGCAGGCTTTCAAGTTAGACATCCTTGATCAAGGACGTTTCTCACTTTCAATCCAAAAGACCAGGAGCTGGTAAATGTCACCAGGTCAGACATTTTCAAAGCAACCAAGACCAATAGGCTGCTTGCTTCAGCCTGGAGTTGAGGAAAGGTGTGCCTCAGTTCAGCTCAGTTTAGTTGCTCAGTCATGTACAGCTCTTTGTGACCCCATGGACTGAAGCACACAAGGCTTCCCTGTCCATCACCAACTCCGGAAGCCTGCTCAAACTCATGTCCATCTAGTCGGTAATGCCATCCAACCATCTCATCCTCTGTCGTCCCCTTCTCCGCCTATCTTCCATCTTTCTCAGCATCAGGGTCTTTTCCAATGAGTCAGTTCTTCGCATCAAGTGGCCAAAGTATTAGAGTTTCAGCATCAGTCCTTCCAATGAATATTCAGGATTGATTTCCTTTAGGATGGACTGGTTTGATCTCCTTGCAGTTCAAGGGACTCTCAAGAGTCTTCTCCAACACCACAGTTCAAAAGCATCAATTCTTTGGCACTCAGCCTTCTTTATGGTCCAACTCTCACATCTATACATGACTACTGGGAAAACCATAGCTTGATTAGATGGACTTTTGTCAGCAAAGTAATGTCTCTGCTTTTTAATACACTGTATAGGTTGGTCATAGTTTTTCTTCCAAGGAGCAAGTGTCTTTTAATTTCATGGCAGCAGTCACCATCTGCAGTGATTTTGGAGCCTAAGAAAATAAAGTCTGTCACTGTTTCCATTGTTTCCCCATCTATTTGCCATGAAGTGATGGGACCAGATGCCATGATCTTAGTTTTATGAATGTTGAATTTTAACCCAGCTTTTTACTCACCTCTTTCACTTTCATCAAAAGGCTCTTTAGTTCCTCTTCACTTTCTATGTTGTCACCCTGCTTATCTGGGGTTATTGATATTTCTTCTGGAAATCCTGATTCCAGTTTGTGCTTCACCCAGCCTGGCATTTTGCATGATGTACTCTGCATATAAGTTAAATAAGCAGGGTGACAACATACAGCCTTGATGTACTACTTTCCCAATTTGGAACCAGTTCATTGTTCCATGTCCAGTTCTAACTGATGCTTCTTGACCTGTATACAGGTTTCTTAGGAGGTAGGTAAGGTAGGTATTACCATCTCTTAAAGAGTTTTCAACATTTTGTTGTGATCCACACAGTTAAAGGCTTTAGCATAGTCAATAAAGCAGAAGTAGATATTTTTCTGGAATTCTCTTGCTTTTTCTATGATCTAACAGATGTCAGCAATTTGATCTTTGGTTCTTCTGTCTTTTCTAAATCCAGCCTGAACATCTGGAAGTTCTCGATTCAAGTTCTCTGGTGAAGCCTAGCTTGGAGAATTTTGAGTATTACTTTGCTAGCGTGTGAGATGAGTACAATTGTGCAGTATTTTGAACATTTTTTGGCTTTGCCTTTCTTTGGAATTGGAATGAAAATTGACCTTTTCCAGTCCTGTGGCCACGGCTGAGTTTTCCAAATCTGCTGGCATATTGAGTGCAGTACTTTCACAGCAGCATT
The DNA here is from genome assembly GCF_049115385.1 of Moschus berezovskii. Taxonomy (NCBI): domain Eukaryota; kingdom Metazoa; phylum Chordata; class Mammalia; order Artiodactyla; family Moschidae; genus Moschus; species Moschus berezovskii. The sequence goes on along the minus strand of NC_142478.1, from coordinate 55,380,824 downwards.
TTTTAAGATTTGAAATAGCTCAGCTGGAATTCTATCACCTCCACTAGCTTGTTCATAATGATGCTTCCTAAGGCCCACTTGACTGCACTTCACACAGAATGTCTGGCTCTAGGTGAGTGATCACATCATCATGGTTATCTGGGTCATGAAGATCTTTTTCGTATAGTTCTTCTGTGTATTCCTACCACCTCTTTTCAATATTTTCTGCTTCTGTTAGGTCCATACTATTTCTGTCCTTTATTGTGCCCATCTTTGCAAGAAATGCTCCCTTGGTATCTCTAATTTTCTTGAAAAGATCTCTGCTGCTGCTGCTGCTAAGCCGCGTCAGTCATGTCCGACTCTGTGCGACGGCAGCCCAAAAGGCTCCTCTGTCCCTGGAATTCTCCAGGCAAGAACACTGGAGTGGGTTGCCATTTCCTTCTCCAATGCATGAAAGTGACAGTGAAGTTGCTCAGTCGTGTCCAACTCTTAGCAACCCCATGGACTGTAGCCTACCAGGCTCCTCCGTCCATGGGGTTTTTCCAGGCAAGAGTACAGGAGTGGGGTGCCATTGCCTTCTCCGAAAAGATCTCTACTCTTTCCAATTCTGTTGTTTTCCTTTGTTTAAGAAATGGAAGAAACTAAGGTGTGCCTAGTTGTATTCATACCTGGAGTCAGAAAATGCATACCCCTGGTTCAGTGGCTAAGACTCTGTGCTCCCAATGCTGGGGGTCTGGATTCAACCCCTGGTTGGGGAACTAGATCCCACCTGCCACAAGTAAGAGTTCGAATCACACAACTAAGGGATCCCACATGTCACATTGAAGATCAAGGATCCTGTGTGCTGCAACTGAGACCCGGCACAGCCAAATAAATAAATAAATACTTTTTTAAAAGAGAAGAAAAGGCATATCTCTGGCTGTTGTCCAAAGGTTCCCCACATTCAATTGTCTGGGCATTCATTAAAAATCCAGATTTCTGGGCCTCCTCCTAGAATCAGCGATTTTATTTCTGAGAATCTGAACTTTAACTATCATCTCACAGTCTATGTTTTGAGGTGCAGCAAACAAAGAAACTAGGAATGAACAAAGGTGCATGAAAACAAGGGGAGTGTTCGAAGGAAACTGTCTTATGTGTCCTAATGTTTGGAGACAGGGGCCCCTCCAGAGTTGGAAGTAAAAGAGGTGATGACGTAGCCCCCATAAAGTCCAATAATTATTGCTATTGTTTTTCTTGTTGTTTAATATTATTAGAATTATTATCTGGTTATTGTTATTATATCACAAGGAGGCAGTAGAGTGTAGAACCTGGACTTCCTTGGGTTCAAATACTGACTTCACTACTTATAATGTGTGTGACCTTGGGTACAGAACTTTACCCCCTGGAATTTATTTCCCCATCTGTGAATCAAGGATAACAACAGTGCCTACCTCAAAGGGTCACTGTGATGAGTCAATGAATTAATAAGATCAGGTGCTTATGCTACTGCCTAGAAGATACCATAATACACTGGCATAGAGTTTTCGTATCAGCTGCAGGACCACCACCAGGAAAGTAGGGCCTCCCCACTCACCCCCATTCCTGCCTTGAGTGATTATTTAGTGGCAACATGGGGCAGCAAGTCAGCTTACAGTTTCCTTATGATTGTCTTCTCCTCCTTGTTGCTGTTGGCATTGCTGCCCCTGGGAACAAGAGCCTCTTTCTCTCTTCTTCCTCCTGGGCCTTCTCTTGGTGGAATCAGGCCACTGGGAAAAATGAGATAAATAAGTGGGTTGTTTTATTGCAGATCTCTTATCTGTGCAGCTTTGAAAGTGAAGGTTCTTTTCTTTTTACAGTTTATTTGTTTACATATTCATTATTATTATTAAAAGATATGGAATGCTTCCTGAAATTGCATGTCATCCTTATGCAAGGGCCATGCTAATCATCTCTGTTTTATTCCAATTGCAGTATATGTGCTGCTGAAGCAGGCACCGAAAGTGCAGTTTCTTCGTAATTATTATTATATTAATAATACTATCATTGAAAGCTCTAGAGTTAGACATCCTGACCCATATCTCTGGACTCGTCCTTCCTCCTTTCCAGTGTTGATACTTCCTCTTTCTTTATCTTATCTAATTACCATGGCTGGTACTTCAAGCTTCTCTAATTTTTTAGAAATATGATCATGTATAAATTCTCTAACGCAGGGCTCCACAACCTTCAGGCCACCAACTGGTACCTCCTGTCAGATCAGTGGTGGAATTAGATTAGAAATAAAGTGGACAAAAGTGTAAAGTTCTTGAATCACCCTGAAATCATTCCCCGCTCCACCCTGGTCTGTGGAAAAATTGTCTTCCATGAAACTGGTCCCTGATGCCAAAATGATTGGGGATGACTGCTTTAACTTAAGCCTTGATTTCCTAATTGGTAATAAAAGGATCATAAACGTACCTGCCTTCTAGGATTGAGGGATAAAGTGAGATAATACATGGAATTCATTCATTTAACAAATATTATTAAGCTACACAGTCTACCAAGGTATATAGACATAGCAATGAACAAAAACAGATAAAATATCTTCTCTCATGCAATTTATATTCCATTGAGAAGAAAATAGTCAAAGAACAAATAAGTAAAAATGTAAAAATATACAGTAAGTCAGGTGGTGCTAAGAGCTAGATCGATATTAATCAATAAGATACTGAAGTCAGGTGACCCAAAGAGGGCCAGAGTATCTCCCTGGACTTGATGTACAGAACTTGGAAGAAGGCTGTTCTCTCTCACTTGCTCCACTGGGACTGAAAGCAGACATGCTCCCTAAGATTCAGAAAAGGATTGTCTTTAATACAAGATAAGGAGGCCAACAAAGAAAAAGAATCAAAGAAAGAATCAGGACTGGGGTCCCTGATTCCAACCCTGAGGTCTTAGATGCAGTTTTTTTCTTTATTTCTGAGAGCAATTCTAGGATCCTTCCAAGTTATGTGAACCAACAAAATCTCCTTTTGTACTTTAGCTGGTTTGAATAGGATCTCTGTCACTTGCAACCAAAAGAAGCCTGACTGTGAGGAAGCATTTTAATGTCTGACCCAGTAAGCTCATTAGATCCACTTAGGTGTTTTGTTGTGTGTACCAACTCGTAAATTTATGCCTATGCTACAGGCGTAAATTTCCCCCTTACCATAGACTGAATTATGTCCTCCCAGAATTCATATGTTGGGACTTCCCTGGTAGTCCAGTGGCTAAGACTCTGAGCTCCCAGTACAGGGGGCCTGGGTTCAATTCCTGGTCAGAGAACTAGATCTTACATGCTCCAACTGAGAGCTTGCATGCCACAACTAAAAGAATCCACATGCTGAAACTAAGACCCAACACAGTCAAATAAAAACAATTAAAAAAAATTTTTTTAACTGTTTTTGAAGAATTTGTATGTTGAAGCCCTAACCCCCAGTATTACAGTATTTGGAGATAGGGCCTTTGGAAGACAATTAGGTTTACATGAGGTTATGAGGGTGGACCCTCATGATGGATTAGTGCCCTTTTAAAAGGAAATACAGCTTTCTCTCTTTCTCATTCTCTCCACCAGCTGAAGACACAGCAGTATGGGAGCTGTCTACAAGCCAGAAAGAACCAAAACCAACCATACTGGCAGCTTGATCTAAAAATTACCTTTCCCCACTACCTACAGCTACAGAACACCCTAAAACTTAGTGATTTACAATAATGATGGGGGACTGCCTTGGCAGTCCAGTGCTTAAGATTCTGCCTTCCCATGCAGGCGGTGTGGGTTCAATCCCTGATTGGGGAACTAGGATCCCACACATGACACAGGGTGTAGCCAAAAGTGTAGCCAAAAAAAAAAAAAAGTGAAAACAAACAAAAAACCATGATCTATGACTTCTCATGATGGCTCTATTTTTTTTTTTTTTTTTCTGGCTGCTCTGCACTTGTAGGATATCAATTCCCTAACCAGGGATTAAATCCAGGCCTTTGGCAGTGAGATTGTGAAATTCAAACCACTGAAACCACCAAGGAATTCCCAGATGGCTCTGTCTCTTATGGTTGATTTGGTGGCTCTCCTAATGGTCCACTCTGGGGTTCTCAAGTGGCCGTGTTCAGTCGGTGGATCAGCTGGGGCTGTCATAGGAGACCCCTCGATTCTTCTTCATGTGACCTCTCCACGTGACTGCCTTGAGCTTCCTCATAGCATGGCAGTCTCAAGGCAGCAGTCTGAGAGCACAAACATGGAAGCTGTTAGGCCTTTGAGAGTCTTAACCTTGGAAGCCAAACAGCTTCACTTCTACCACATTCAACTGGTCCAAGAAAGTTATAGGGCCATCTAGATTCAAGAAAAGGGAAAACAGACTTTACTTGTACTCTGATGAGAGGAGTGGCAAAGTCTCACTGCAAAAGGACTGCAGGATGGGAAAAACTGTTGTGTCCATCTTTGGAAACAGCCTACAATAGCTGCCTTCAGTTAAAAACTATCCTTAGTATGAGCTTGGGCTTCCAAATTGATGCAGTTGCTAAGAGAACACCTCAGTTGACATGCTGGTTTCTCCAGAATATATAACGCTAGAGACTAAACAGAATCCTGCTATCTGTCTATCAGCCTGCACCAGATGGGAAATGCCCATCTGTTGTTCTCTGGGAATTCAAAACTGGAACCAACATGTGTTGCTTTATTCACTTGCAAGCTGCTTACGGCATTGGCAGTCTAGCAGTTCCTCTTTTTAATTAACTGTGTCTGGAGCACTTATTAAATGAGATGAAGGCAGGTCTTTCCATTAACATGGTTCCAACCTCAGCGGAAGGAAGACAATTAAATTCCTGTTGGCAGAATTCAGTCCTTTCGGATAGGGCTTTCTAAGGACATTTTTACTTTGCTGCTCTCTTAATGATGTCACATTGAATGACTTTAACGAATAATATCATTGGGGGACTTCCCTGGTAGTCCATTAGCTAAGACTCTCTGTTCCCAGTGCAAGGGGTCTGGGATGGATCCCTGGTCAGGGAACTAGATCCCACAAACTGCAATTAAGAATTTGCATGTTTCAATTAAAGATCCCTCGCACTGCAAACCTGGCACAGTCAAATTTAAAAAAATTTTTTGTTTTGTTTTGTTTCAGAGTACATCCCATACGTCCAAACTTTCCAAGTTTCAATGTGGTATGACAATTAAAAGCTCAGGCTCCGGTGTCAGTCTGACATCACATCTCAAGGTTGCCACCACCAGCCCAGGGACTTTGAGCAGCTACTTGACCTCTCTGACCCTTAGATCATGTTGGGGATAATATTACCCTAACTCACAGGCTTGCTGTGAACACTAATTGAAATTATGCTTGGGATACACTAACCAGAGTTCCTGGTAAATCTGTATACAGGTCAAGAAGCCACAGTTCGATCTGGACATGGAACAACAGACTGGTTCCAAATCAGGAGAGGAGTACATCAAGTCTGTATATTGTCACCCTGCTTATTTAACTTATATGCAGAGTACATCATGCGAAATGCCGGGCTGGATGAAGCACAAGCTGGAATCAAGATTGCCAGGAGGAATATCAATAACCTCAGATACGCAGATGACACCACACTTATGGCCAAAAGTGAAGAGGAACTAAATAGCCTCTTGATGAAAGTGAAAGAGAAGAGTAAAAAGCTGGCTTAAAACTCAACATTCAAAAAACAAAGATTATGGCATCTGGTCCCATTACTTCATGGCAAACAGATGGAGAAACAATGGAAACTTTATTTTATTTTCTTGGGCCCAAAATTACTGCAGATGGTGACTGCAGCCATGAAATTAAAAGACGCTTGCTCTTGGAAGAAAAGCTATAACCAACCTAGACAGCATATTAAAAAGCAGAGACATTACTTTGCCAACAAAGGTCTGTATAGTCAAAGCTATGGTTTTTCTAGTAGTCATATATGGATGTGAGAATTGGACTATAAAGAAAGCTTAGCACCAAAGAATTGATGCTTTTGAACTGTGGTGTTGGAGAAGACTCTTGAAAGTCCCTTGGACTGTAAGGAGATCAAACCAGTCAATCCTAAAGGAAATCAGTCCTCAATATTCATTGGAAGGACTAGTGCTAGGCTGAAACTCCAATACTTTGGCCACCTGATGCAAAGAACTGACTCATTGGAAAAGACCCTGATGCTGGGAAAGATGGAAGGTAGGAGGAGAAGGGGACTAGACAGGATGAGGTGGTTGGATGGCACCACCGACTTGATGGACATGAGTTTGAGCAAGCTCCGGGAGTTGGTGATGGACAGGGAAGTCTGGAGTGCTGCAGTCCATGGAGTTGCAAAGAGCCAGACACGACTGAGCAACTGAACTGAATTGAACTGATAAATATTAGTTGGCACGGGACGTCCATGTGGTCTAGCAGTTAAGACTCCACGCTTCCAATGCAGGGGATATGGGTTTGACCCTGCAGAACTAAGATCCCATGTGCTGTGCAGCACCACCAATACACCAAAACGAAACAAATACTAGTGGACTGAGCCTGTGCTCTAGAGCCGGCGAGCTACAGCTACCAAGTCTGTGCGTTGCAACTACTGAAGCCCGTGCACCTAGAACCTGTGCTCTACAACAAGAGAAGCCCTCACACTGAAACAAAAGAGTAGCCCCAGCTCGTCGCAACTAAAGAAAGCCTGGGAAAAGCAACGAAGACTCAGCGCTGCCAAAAATAAATAAAATAAAAACAAACAAATATTAGTAGGCAATACGTTTTTATTCTTTTGGTCTTTCCTTTGCCTGCCTCTAATGAAACCTGCTTTGTTTAACTGCGGGCTTCTCAGAATTATTCAACCACAGAGCTCCTTTATGCCGTGCCATGTGGCTTGTGGGAATCTCAGTTCCCCAACCACAGACTGAACCTGGGCCATGGCAGTGAAAGCACCGAATCCTGACCACAGGGCCACCAGGGGACTTCCTAGAGCTTCCTTTTCAAGAAATACCTATGTAAAGTAAAACATTTTGGGAAACATGGTACAGAGGGATACAGCAAAGTCCAAACCTGCTATATCAACAACTTCCTTATTTCCTGCCTTGCTTATCCTACAATATTTATTATGATTTTTTTAACTTTTAACTTGTATAAAATTTCAAACTTAGAGAAAAGGTATTATATTAGTGCAAAAACTTTCCATATACTTTTTACCCCAATCCTTCAAATGCTTATCCATGTATCTATCTACCTACCTGGCCATCCATCCACCTTTCCATCCACCGACCCATCCACCCCGGCTACTATCTACCTTCTCTCCGAACTCTCTTGAGAGAGAACTGGAGAAATCTTACCTCCTTACTCCTAAATACTTAAGTGGCTTTCCAAAGAACAAGGACTTTCTCTTACATAACCAAATTGTTCAGTTATCAGAATCACCACATTGATTTTTCAAATAGTGAATCAGACCTGGTTATTCCCTTGATTAAGTCTTCTTGTTACATTTGCTATAAAACTAGAGCTCCTTGGTGGGGTTGGGATGAATTGGGAGATTGGGATTGACACATATACATTATTGATACTACGTATACAATAGATAAGTAATGAGAAAATAGTGTATAGCTCAGGGAACTCTACTCAATGCTCTGTGGTGACCTAGATGGGAAGGAAATCCAAAAAAGAGGGGATATATGTATACAAATAGCTGATTCACTTTGCTGTACAGCAGAAATTGATATGACATTGTAAAGCAACTATGTGTGTGAGTCGCTCAGTTGTGTCTGTCTCTGCAGTTTCGTGGACTGTGGCCCTCTAGGCTCCTCTGTTCATGGAATTCTCTAGCAAGAATACTAGAGTGGATTACCATTACCACTATACACCAATAAAAACAACAACAACAAAATAAAAACCTAAAGCCCTTTCTGTGGCCAACACGACCAGCTCCTGGTCTCTTCTGAACCACTGTATACCTCACATTCCAAGTTCCACCATGGTTCAGTTCAGTTCAGTCGCTCAGCCGTGTCCGACTCTTTGTGACCCCATGAATCACAGCATGCCAGGCCTCCCTGTCCATCACCAACTCCCGGAGTTCACTCAAACTCATGTCCATCGAGTTGGTGGTGCCATCCATCCATCTCATTCTCTGTCGTCCCCGTCTCCTCCCACCCCCAATCCCTCCCAGCATCATGGTGGGTCCCCTAAATTGGCCAAATGGTTCCCACCCCAGGACCTTTGCACTTCCTGTTCTACTTTTGCCCAACCAAACTGTCACTTGGTTGGCTGCTTCTTGTCAGTCACCTCAGAGGGGTCTTCCCTGTATACCCAATCTGACACAGGCCCCTCCCCAGCACTCCAGTCTCTGTCAAGCCACTTTTCTACATTCTCTTCAGCATCCACCACCCTCATCCTGCGTGCTCACTGCAGGCTTCCTGGCTGAGTGCCTATCTTCCCCCTAGACTAGCATGGACTTCCTATTTTGTTCCCTGCTCTACCCTCAGTGCCGGGAATAGTTTCCAGCCTAGAGTGGGTCTCTAGTAAGTTGACTGAATGAACATCAGAACAGACAGGTAACATATCAAGGAGCTCCAGACAGGACCTGGCTCTGCAGAGTAGGAGCCCCAGGGCAGCACAGCCTACCTCTTATAGCACTGCAGCTCTTCCTGCACCACCAGCAGCTGTGACTTGAGCTTGTTGCGCTCCTGAAGGACGTCCCTCAGCTCCTGCAGAGTAAACCGTGGTCGGTTGGGATCTGTCAGGTCAACCACCATTTTGTCTGGTCCCAGGTTCACCTGTAAGAAAGGACATCGCTGGTACATTTTCCCACATGAGGATGAACTTTTCATCCCAGACAGGAAAGTTCTCTTGTTCTGTTACTCCCAGGGACCTGATGAGGTGAGGCATTGCCTGCTGCAAGTGTCTGGTTGATGGTAAAGAGGTCTGGGAATTCCCTGGCAGTCCGGTGGATAGGACTCTGCTTTCATTAGGACTCTGGGCCCTGATGTGATCCCTAGTCGGGGAACTAAGATCCTGTTTAAAAAATTTTTAAAGAAGAAGCAGCAAGAGTTCGAAGTACTATTCTCCAAGAAAGGAGCCAGGGCTCTCTGGAGAGGGGCTGAGTCTAGGGCTGGAGCAGGGAAAGTCCAAGTTGAGTCTGGAATATTCCATTGTGTGAAGGATGGAGACAGCTCAAAAGGACATAGTTCAAAGGTGCTCCTACTGGCCAAACTGAACAATCTGAGTAACAACATGAATAATAACAAGACTGGATAAAAGCCATCAAATAAAAAGAGGAGGATTCAGGAATCTATACTTTTTAAATTTAAATTAATTAACTAATTAATGGGGATCTAACAGCTAATTTTATATGTCAACCTGACTGGGCTAAGGAATACCCAGATAGTTGGTTAGCCCATTATTTTGAAGTGTGTGTGAAGGTGTGTTTTGGAAGAGATCAGCATTTGATTTGGTGATATAAGTACAGCAGAGGGATCTCTCCAACGTGGGTGGGCATCATTAAGGGCCTGAATAGAACAAAAAGGTGGAGAGAGGGTGAATTCACTCCCTGCTTGAGCTGAGACATCCTTCTCCTGCTCTTGAGCACTGCACATCAATGCTCCTGGTTCTTGGGATTTTGAACTGTCCCAAACCATGACTTTTACCATCAGCCCCTGAGACAAGCCTTCCAACTTGGACTGAATTACTATGACACCAGCTTTTTTGGTTTTACAGTTTGCAAGCATCAGATTGTGGAACTTCTCAGCCTCCATAACCACCTGAGCTGATTCCTATAATGAATATTCTCATCTGTATCTATAGCTACATCTATATCTCCTATTGTTCTATTTCTCTGAGTAATACGCTGGGAAGGAAGGGAATCTGTACTTTACAGCAGAATGCCAATTAATATTTATTTATTTATTTGAATGCACCAGATCTTAGGTGAGGCACAGGGGATCTTTGATCTTTCCGGTATCATGAAGGATCTTATAGTTGTGGCATGCGAACTCTCAGTTGCAGCAAACAAACTCAGAGTTGCAGTATGCGGGATCAGCATGGGGGATCTACTTCCCTGGCCAGGGATCAAACCCCAGACACCTGCATTGGGAGCACAGAGTCAACCACTGGACCACCAAGGAGATCCCTGGAATGCCAATTAATGTGTAGAAGATGATAAGAGTCAGAAAATTCTAAGAAAAAAAAAAAGAAAATCCTTTTGCAACCAATTTAGTGATAAGTGATTCAGGCAAGACTAATGAATGGATCTAAAACCATTGGGTGAAAATTTGTCGAAGAATAGGATATTTTACACAGTTTCAAAGTATTTTCCCACAGGCTACTTGTGCATTACAAAGGGCATAAAAGCACTCTTCCACTGCAGAAATTTTGTAGACAACACCTTAACCAAGGGCTAGAAGTTAACATCACCAAACACCAATAACGACAAACTGAATCAGGCACCTCCTGATCCGAGACCCTGAGAAGGATACAGCATCACTTGAGTGATAACCCTGCTAAACACGTGTTACTTGTTTAAACATGAATCTAACTGTGAGGAGACACCATAACAAACTCAAGTTGAAGAACATTCTACAGACACTGATACATAACACATTCAAAAATGTCAATGTCACGAAAGAGAAGGAAAAGCTGAGGAATTGCTCCAGACTAAAGGTGACTGAAGAGAGGTGTCCTATGTCCCTGGGGTCCAGTGGTTAAGACTCTGAGCTCCCACTACAGGGGGCGAGGGTTCGATCCCTGGTTGGGGAATTTAAGATTCTGCATGCTTAGAGGAGTGGCCAAAAACAAAAAAAAAAAATGAGAGAGAAAGATTTCCTAAAGATACTGTACAACTCTATACTAGATTCTATATCAGAAAAAAAATGCTATAAAGGTCATTATTATGAATTTTGAATAGGGATGGCATTTAGAGCTTAGTATTCTGTTCTTGCCTGGAGAATCCCAGGGACGGTGGAGCCCGGTGGGCTGCCGTCTGTGGGGTCGCACAGAGTCGGACACGACTGAAGCGACTTAGCAGCAGTAGCAGATTCTACCAACTTTCCCCCCCGAACTTGATTATTTATTGTGGTTATGTAACAGGATGTCTAGGAAATACATACTGAAGTATTTAGTATTTAGGGTAAAAGATCCTAATCTTTTACTAAATCTGCAGCTAACATAATGTCTGCACAAATAGCTGGGCAGACTTTGAATGAGAAAATAATGTGTATATACATATGTGTATATGGGTGTCTATAAATACTTCAGTGTGTGTATCTTTTTTTTTTCTTGGCTGGACTATGCGGCATGCAGGATCTTAGTTTCCCCACCAGGGACTGAACCCACACCCCAGGCAGTGGAAGCAGGGAAGTTTCGGTGTCAATTTCTGTTCTTTTAAAAATAATTTTATTTATTTTTGACTGTGTTTGTCTTTGTTGCTCTGCATGGGCCTTCTCTAGTTTTGGCAAGTGGGAGCTACTCCCCAGTTGCGGTGCTCGGGCTTCTCATTGTGGCGGCTTTTCTTGTTGTGGAGCACAGGCTCTAGGCTTCAGTAGTTGTGCATGGGCTTAGCTGCCCTGCAGCATGTGGAATCTTCCTAGACCAGGGATCAAACCCACATCCCCTGCATAAGCAGGCAGACTCTTAACCACTGGACACCAGGGAAGTTCCCAGTGTGTATTTCTTAAGACACACTATACACACACACAAACACACATATACACACCTGAATACAACAACTGAATCAGGGCGAAAGGTATACAAGTGTTCATTGTACTTGTCTTGCAACTCTTCCATAGGTTTGACATTTTTTCAAACTGAAGTTAAAATGAAGCAAATATCTGAAAACAACCTTAATGTCCATTAGCAGAAGTCTAGTTAAATAAACAGAGGCACCACCACACTCTGGAATATTCCAGAAGAGGATAAGACATACCACAAGGAGAAAGGTAGTAGTGCCCACATTCCTCCTCTTGGACTGACAAGTATCAGTGGTGTTTGAGAAAACACTGTGTTGTAAAAGCTGTGGGGAAACTGGCTCCTTCACTGACTGCAAAGGGAGCCGATCATTTTGTCCCCTTTAGTGCAATTTGGCAACAGTTCCTGGTGGCACCAGGCTTCTCTGGTGGCTCAGATGGTAAAGAATCCACCTGCAATGAGGGAGACCCAGGTTCGATCCCTGGGTTGGGAAGATCCCCTGGAGAAGGGAATGGCAACCCACTCCAATATTCTTGCCTGGAGAATCCCATGGACAGAGGAGCCTGGTGGGCTACAGTCCATGGGGTTGCAAAGAGTCGGATACAACTGAAGTGACTTAGCACATATACACATTAAAATATCAAATGCCTTCCCTTTGACCCAGTGAGTCCACTTCCTCTACATACTCAGGGGCCAACGGGTACAGATCAGAGTAATCCACTGAGGCTCGGGCTCAGAGCAAATGATTGGAAAACAAAGGTCTTTTGATAGGAAACTCATTAAAGCAGAGATTCTTAACATTTTTTTTGTGTTCTGCAAACCTTTTCTGGCAGTTTGGTAAAGCCCATGTGGATTCCATCTCAGAATAATGATCTTAAATGTATAAAACAAAAGGCATAGGATGACAAGGAAACCAACTAAGATAACATACACTCATCAAAATCTAAAAATAAGTATGTGATCCAGAGACCTGCTCCTTCATTAAACACAATGTAGCCACAGGTCCAATAAGATACAGAACAAAAACAAAGTTTTGAGATATGTACTACATTGTAATGGGATATGAAAACACCTGTGATTTACACTGATGATTATCAGGGGTACTACTGATAATATTACTGTGGTTTGTTTTCTACATTCATGATTTTTTTTAATTTATTTATTTTTAATCAAAGGCTAATTGCTTTACAGTATTGTGTTGATTTCTACCAAACATCAACATGAATGCATTCATGATTGAATAAAGTGGTACCTTTCATCTGGAGGCTGGTGAAAATAAAAATATAATTTCTTCCCATGCAAGTTCATGGACCTCATGGATCAGACTCAATCTTGGGGAACAGGGGTGAGCAGAGTCCCAAAAAGTCCAAGCTGAGAACCCTCAGGTTGAACAACTGATATTACTGTACAATGGAAGTTTCCAAAAGCCATTAAAAGATGAGGAAGTAGAGATTTTGCTGGTGATCCAGTGGCTAAGACTGAGCTCCCAATGCAGGGTCCCGGGTTTGATCTCTGGTCAGGAAACTAGACCCCACAGGCCACAACTAAAAATCCTTCATGCAACTAAGACCTGGTGGAGCCAATAAATAAGTAAATAAATTTTTTTTAAAAAGATGAGGAAGCTCTTTATATTCTGATTTAGTACCACTTTCATGCCATGTTAAGTGAAAATAAGCAAGTGGAAGAACAGGGTATATATTATCATACTATCTGTGTGAATAACAGAAAACTATATTCATATCTGCTTGTGTTTGCATGAAGTAGCTCTGGATACTTTAAGAAACTGATTGCTTAAATTTTTTCCAAGGAGGGGATGTGAGAGCTTTTCCAAGGCAAATACTTTTGTAACTTTTGAATTTCGAACTTAAATTTTAAAAAAACAAAGGAAAAAAATCTCACACCTATTGGGATGGCTACTGTAATCAAACAAACAAAATATAAAATAACAAGTGTTGGCAGGACTCCCTGATGGTCCAGTGGTTAAGACTCTGTGCTTTCACTGCAGGGGACATGGGTTGATGCCCTTGTGGCTCAGCTGGGAAAGAATCCACCTGCAATGCTGGAGACCTGGGTTCAATCCCTAGGTTGGGAAGATCCCCTGGAAAAGGGAAAGGCTACCCACTCCAGTATTCTGGCCTAGAGAATCCCATGGACTGTATAGTCCATGGGGTCGCAAAGAGTTGTACACAACTCAGTGACTTTCACTGCATTTGACTTCACAAGGAATATCCCACATGGCATATGGTATGGCCAGAAAGAAAAAAAAAGACAAACAAGCTTTGGTAAGGATGTGGGAAAACTGAAATTCTTGGACACAGTTGATAGAATGTAAAATGGTGAAGTCACTATGAAAAATTGAATGGCTGATCCTTTAGAAATTAACAACAGAATTATCACATGATACAGCAATTTCACTTTTGGATATATACCCAAAAGTCTTGAAAGCAGGTGCTTGAAGATTGATTTATAGATCCATGTTCAGAGAAACAATATTTATACAGATCATGAGGTAGAAGCAACCCAAGTGTCAACTGACAGATGGATAAATAAACTGGTGAATCCCTACAATGGAATGGTATACAGCCTTTAAAAAGAAGGAAATTCTGACACATGCCACAACATGGAGGAAACTTGGGACATGAAGTGAAAAAATAAGTCAGTGGCAAAAGAACAAAAATCATCTGATTCTACTTATATGAAGTACCTAGAATAGATAAATTCATATAGACAGAAAGGAGAACAGAATTGCCAGAGGCTAAGGAGAGAAGGGAAATTTGGAGTTAGTGGGCACCGAATTTCAGTTTCGCAAGATGGGCATTTTGGAGAGGACGGTGGTGATGTTGCATAATAGTGTGAATTGACTTAATGCCACTGAACTCTGTTCTGAAAAATGATTAAGATGGTAAATTTCACCTCTACTTTACCACAGCTAAAAATAGTAATTAAGAAAACAAGAAGAAAAAAAAAAGACAAGGGGATATTTTTATAAACTGTCTAGCAGCATTAAATATTCATTCTCTCTGCCTTTTCCCCCACGCTCGTTCTCAAGGTTTGGAAGGAAAATGTGCTATCTCATCTGGGGCTACGCCCCAGGCAGGAAATGGCCCGGCCCCTGTGCAAACCACACCGGTCATGATCCATCGTGGGTCTATCTTCGTGCCTGGAGTTGGAGATGACAGGAAACAAAAGCAAAATGTGAGCTGAGGGATCTTGGGCAAGTCATTTAACTGCTCTTGAATCTCAAAAGTCAGGCTACTAATCATGATATTCAACCATCTCATATGACAGATCCTAAAGAAGAACCTTATCTACAAATAGAATTGTCACCATGACTAATGAGTAGGTGAAGTAAAAGTGTACCAACAAAGCTACCGGAAATCTTCACTCTTCCTGTGAATTTCAGCCACCCTGCTCCTGTTGTTCTTTCATGGCACACTTCTCGGTCTGTAATCCTGTGGGCTGGTTTTGAAGGTCTGTGTGTTGTGCTTCTCCCACTAGTTGTGAGGTTCCATGAAGGCAGGGACCTTGTCTAATTTAGCTCCATAGCTCTAGGGACCTCACAGTGTAGTCACTCATCAAATGTTACCACAAGTAAAGTTACAGGTCTGTACTTTAGTACTGTGTGGTTAAGACTAGCATCTCTGAGGACTTCCCTGATGGCGCAGTAGACAAGAATCTGCCTGCCAATTCAGGAGACATGGGTTTGATCCCTGGTCTGGGAAGATTCCAGATGCTCTGGGGCAACTAAGCCTTGTGCTCCACAATGGGAGAAGCCGCCACAATGAGAAACCTGCGCACCACAACTAGAGTAGTCCCTGCTCACTGCAAATGGAGAAAGCCCTCAAGAAGCAATGAAGACTCAGTACAGCCAAAAAAAAGGAAAACCAGACTAGCATCTCTGAACTTTTATCCTGCCTCCACCTCTTACTTGCTATAAGTCCTTGGCAGATTACTTATTTGTTCCATGTCTCTGCTTCTATAAAATGGGAATAATAATCGTATGAGGATTAAATGAGATAATTCACTTAAGGAAGGTTTTTTTTAAAACTGTAACTGGAGACCTACTAGAGAGTCGTGATATTAATTTAGTGAGTTGCAAAATAATTCAAAAATTCATAAAAATTAAATAGGAAAGTATGACTATATATCATGTTTGGTAAGGGTGAGTTAGGATAAATTTTTTTTTGAAACTTTGTTTCATCAGTTTTGAATATTGATGCAAAATGTAATTTTGTAAAATGGGGGTATAACATATATACAGAAATATGCACTAATCTTGAATTTATAGCTTGATGATTTTTACCATATGTGTATACCCAAGTACCCACATCCAGATTAGTTCCCTATATATTTCCTTCCTGTTCTCTCCCACTCTCCCATCCTGGGGTTACCATCAACCCGTCTTCTATAAGTAAAGATGGGACTTCCCTGGTGGTCCAGTGGTTAAGACTCCACACCACTAATATAGGGAGCTTGGGTTTGATCCCTGGTTGGGGAACTAGGAATCCACATGCCACCTGGTACAGCCAAAAAATTTATATATATATATATATAAAGATTACTTTGTCAATTCTTGAATTCTACGTATAGGAGGCTCTCTTTTGTACCTGGCTTCTACCTCTCAATGTAATACCTGTGAGATTCATCCATATAGTTGTGTGTTTCGTACTTTCTCATTGCTGTATAGTATTCCATACCACAAGTTAAAAAATCCATTCCTCTGTTCCATCTGGATTGTTTCCCAGTTTGACACAATTATGAATCAAACTGCCCTGGATATTCTTGTACATATTTTTCTGTGGTCATAAGCAGTAATTTCTCTATAGTTAAAATGTACCTCTTACCCAGGTCAAAGATTCTCAAATCGTGAAACCTGGACCGAGAGCACCTGTATCATCTTGGAACCTGTGAAGAGTTGTAGATTCTAGGTCTCACTGCAGACCTACTGAGTCAGAAACTCTGAGACTGGGGCCAGCCAATCTGTGTTTTAATCACTCAAGGTGATTTTGATGCCTGCTAAAGCTTGAAATGCCTGCTTCCCTGGTACTGAATCTGCCTGCAATGCAGGAGGCCCGGGTTCTATCCCTCGGTGGGAAAGATCCCCTGGAGAAGTAAATGGCAACCCACTCCAGTTTTCTTGCCTGGAGAATCCCATGGACAGAGGAGCCTGGCCGGCTACAGTCCACGGAGTCTCAAAGAGTTGGTCATGACTGAGTGAGTAACAGAGTAAAAGCTTGAGAACCACTGCTCAAGGTCCCCATCAATCTGTCTTCTGCAAGATGGACTTCCCCGGTGGTCCAGTGGTTAAGACTCTGCCCTTCCCTCTTCCAGCAGGAAGCCTCTGCTTTAGAAAATACTCAGTGCATGGCCCAGCACCTAGTAAGTGTTCAGTTAATGGTACCTATCTTAAAGCTTCTGGGCTTCCCAGATGGAGCAGTGGTGAAGAATCCACCTGCTAATGCAGGAGACATAAGAGATTCAGGTTCCATCCCTGGATCGGGAAGATTCCCTGGAGGAGGGCATGGCAACCCACTCCAGAATTCTTGCCTGGAAAATCCCATGGACAGAGGAGCCTGGTGGGCTACAGTCCATGGGGTCGAAAACAGTCGAGCAAGACTGAGCAACTGAGCACACACAACACTTCTAAACTGAGGACTTGATACTCGTGGGGATTTGTTTTGAGGGGCTTGGATGTTCAAGAGAGGTAAGCGGCCCCCCTCCCACTGGGTGCTCCCTGCACCCCGCACTCACCTCCGGGCCGGCGGCCGAGCCCTCTCTCCGCAGCCCCTCCACCTCCTTCCTGAGGTTGTCCCGCTCCATTCTTAGCTCCTCCACCGTCAGGTTACCCTCATTCACCAGCGTCTCCAGCATCTCCAGGACGCGGACGATCTTGAACTGCAGTTGTGTCACCCGGGGGTCACTGCCCAGGGCCATCAGCTCACGGCCCATCACGTAGGAGATGTCATATACGTCCTCAGCGGTCAGCTGCAAGGGGCTCTTGCCCAGAGCCCCCTCGGGCCCCGCCTCGTCCTCCTCCTCTTCCTCTTCTTCCTCTCTCAAAGGGGGCTCCTCCATGGCGGCCCAGACCCCGACAGCCTCCGGAGCTGCTTTCTCGGAGTCTGCGAAGGTTCAACTTCCTCCCGGCGCAGAAAACTTTCCGCTGGGCCGAGGACCCTGCCGGGCCCGGGGGCGGGGGAATGTGGCCCAGAAGCGGCCAATCAGCGCCTCCGAGGGCTGGGCCCGGGAGGTGGCGGCGTCGGCGGAGGCCACGCGGGGCGGCTCGCAGGCCCGTGCTCCCGGTGCACCGTCCACGCCGAAGCCCGTGCAGGAGTGCGGGCTCCAGGATACGGTTCGGGACAAGAGAGGACAAGAGGAAGGGAGGGCAGGGGAGAAGAGGAACAGAGAAGTTAAAGGGTGACTGTGATCGCTCTCCCAGCCTGGGAGCCGCCGCAGACCAGGGGAAGGGCAGCGCCCCTCAGCCCCGCCCCTTGGTAACGGCGACCGCGGAAGCCGCGTTTCCACGGAGACGGGGGCGGGGTTTCCACCGCAGCCTGGGAAAGAGGCTAAAAAGCACACAGCTTTTCCCTTGCTGTACTTGGGCCTTCCAGCCATAGAATTTGCATGGTATGTGGAGGCAGATCCGGCCTCTGAGAGTATTTTCTGCGGCAAAGCTGGAAAACAGCAGTAGGTGGCAGTTCCAGGAAGTCCGGAGATCTGGACTTGCTTTCAGGCCCATTGTCACCGGGATCTGCAGCATCTGACCCTCAGTAAACTGGAGATTTCCCTGCGCTCTGCACCTGGCTCTCTCCTGGGATCCTCCACTTGTCCAGCGTGTGACCTTGGAGAGTTACTTAACTCCTCCGACCCTCACTTTCAGTTCAGTTCAGTCGCTCAGTCGTGTCCCACTCTCCGCGACCCCATGAATCACAGCGTGCCAGGCCTCCCTGTCCATCACCAACTCCCGGAGTTCACTCAAACTCATGTCCATCGAGTCGGTGATGCCATCCAGCCATCTCATTCTCTGTCGTCCCCGTCTCCTCCCGCCCCCAATCCCTCCCAGCATCAGTCTTTTCCAGTGAGTCAACTCGTCGCATGATGTGGCCAAAGTATTGGAGTTTCAGCTTTAGCATCAGTCCTTCCAATGAACACCCAGGACTGATCTTTAGAATGGACTGGTTGGATCTCCTTGCAAGGGACTCTCAAGAGTCTTCTCCAGCACCACAGTTCAAAAGCATCAGTTCTTCGGCGATCAGTTTTCTTCACAGTCCAACTCTCACATCCATACATGACCACGGGAAAAACCATAGCCTTGACTAGACGGACCTTGGTTGGCAAAGTAATGTCTCTGCTTTTTAATATGCTATCTAGGTTGGTCATAACTTTCCTTCCAAGGAGTAAGCGTCTTTTAATTTCATGGCTGCAATCAGCATCCGCAGTGATTTTGGAACCCCCAAAAATAAAGTCTGACATTGTTTCCACTGTTTCCCCATCTATTTGCCATGAAGTGATGGGACCAGATGCCATGATCTTAGTTTTCTGAATGTTGAGCTTTAAGCCAACTTTTTCACTCTCCTCTTTCACTTTCATCAAGAGGTTTTTTAGTTCCTCTTCACTTTCTGCCGTAATGGTGGTGTCATCTGCATATCTGAGGTTATTGATATTTCTCCTGGCAATCTTGATTCCAGCTTGTGCTTCTTCCAGCCCAGCGTTCCTCATGATGTACTCTGCATATAAGTTAAATAAGCAGGGTGGCAATATACAGCCTTGAAGTACTAATTTTTCTATTTGGAACCAGTCTGTTGTTCCATGTCCAGTTCTAACTGTTGCTTCCTGATCTGCATATAGGTTTCTCAAGAGGCAGGTCAGGTGGTCTGGGATTCCCATCTCTTTCAGAATTTTCCACAGTTTATTGTGATCCACACAGTCAAAGGCTTTGGCATAGGCAATAAAGCAGAAATAGATGTTTTTCTGGAACTCTCTTGCTTTTTCCATGATCCAGAGGATGTTGGCAATTTGATCTCTGGTGCCTCTGCCTTTTCTAAAACCAGCTTGAACATCTGGAAGTTCACGGTTCACGTACTGTTGAAGCCTGGCTTGGAGAATTTTGAGCATGACTTTACTAGCGTGGGAGATGAGTGCAGTTGTGCAGTAGTTTGAGCATTCTTTGCCATTGCCTTTCTTTGGGATTGGAATGAAAACTGACGTTTTCCAGTCCTGTGGCCACTGCTGAGTTTTCCAAATTTGCTGGCATATTGAGTGCAGCACTTTCACAGCATCACCTTTCAGGATTTGAAATAGCTCAACTGGAATTCCATCACCTCCACTAGCTTTGTTCGTAGTGATGATTTCTAAGGCCCACTTGACTTCACATTCCAAGATGTCTGGCTCTAGGTCAGTGATCACACCATCGTGATTATCTTGGTCGTGAAGATCTTTTTTGTACAGTTCTTCTGTGTATTCTTGCCACCTCTTCTTAATATCTTCTGCTTCTTTTAGGTTCATACCATTTCTGTCCTTTATCGAGCCCATCTTTGTATGAAATGTTCCCTTGGTATCTCTAATTTTCTTGAAGAGATCTCTAGTCTTTCCTATTCTGTTGTTTTCCCCTGTTTCTTTGCGTTGATCGCTGAGGAAGTCTTTCTTATCTCTCCTTGCTATTCTTTGGAACTCTGCATTCAGATGCTTATATCTTTCCTTTTCTCCTTTGCTTTTCACTTCTCTTCTTTTCACAGCTCCCCAAACAGCCTCCCCAGACAGCCATTTTGCTTTTTTGCATTTCCTTTTCTTGGGGATGGTTTTGATCACTGCCTGTTGCACAATGTCACAAACCTCCATACATAGTTCTTCAGGCATTCTATCAGATCTAATCCCTTGAATCTCTCTCTCACTTTCACTGTATAATCATAAGGGATTTGATTTAGGTCATACCTGAATGGTCTAGTGGTTTTCCCTACTTTTTTCAATTTGAGTC
Source organism: Moschus berezovskii (assembly GCF_049115385.1). Classification (NCBI taxonomy): domain Eukaryota; kingdom Metazoa; phylum Chordata; class Mammalia; order Artiodactyla; family Moschidae; genus Moschus; species Moschus berezovskii. The sequence goes on along the minus strand of NC_142478.1, from coordinate 55,360,250 downwards.
TGAATTTGGCAATAAGGAGTTCATGATCTGAGCCACAGTCAGCTCCCAGTCTTGTTTTTGCTGACTGTGTAGAGCTTCTCCATCTTTGGCTGCAAAGAATATAATCAATCTGATTTCGGTGTTGACCATCTGGTGATGTCCATGTGTATAGTCTTCTCTTGTGTTGTTGGGAGAGGGTGTTTGCTGTGACCAGTGTGTTCTCTTGGCCAAACTCTATTAGCCTTTGCCCTGCTTCATTCTGTACTCCAAGGCCAAATTTGCCTGTCACTCCAGGTATTTCTTGACTTCTTACTTTTGCATTCCAGTCCCCTATAACGAAAAGGGCATCTTTTTTGGGTATTAGTTCTAGAAGGTCTTGTAGGTGTTCATAGAACCGTTCAGCCTCAGCTTCTTCAACATTACTGGTTGGGGCATAGATTTGGATTACTGTGATATTAAAAGATTTGCCTTGGAAATGAACAGAGATCAGTCTGTCATTTTTGCGATTGCATCCAAATACTGCATTTCGGACTCTTGTTGACTTGATGGCAACTCCATTTCTTCTAAGGGATTCTTCCCCCCAGTAGTATGTATAATTGTCATCTGAGTTAAATTCACCCATTCCAGTCCATCTTAGTTCGCTGATTCCTAAAATGTCGACGTTCACTCTTGCCATGTCCTGTTTGACCACTTCCAATTTGCCTTGATTCATGGACCTAACATTCCTGGTTCCTATGCTCTTTACAGCAATATTGCTCTTTACAGCATTGGAGTTTATTTCCATCACCAGTCACATCCACAACTGGGGGTTGTTTTTAACTCCGTCTCGTCATCCTTTCTGGAGTTATTTCTCCACTGATCTCCAGTAGCATATTGGGTACCTACCAACCTAGGGAGCTCATCTTCCAGTGTCCTATGTTTTTGCCTTTTCATACTGTTCATGGGGTTCTCAAGGCAAGAATACTGAAGTGGTTTGCCGTTCCCTTCTCCAGTGGACCACGTTTTGTCAGATGGCGTGGAATCATTTTGTCAGATACAATGGAATATTATTCATTCATAAAAAGGAATGGGAGAATAGAATAGATGGTCCAGAAAGGAACCCTTGCATATATGATCAAATTATTTTAAATCAATGTGCCAAGAATATTCATTGGGGAAGGGACAGTCTTTCAACAAATGGTATTGGCAGAATAGGATGCTGCTGCTGCTGCTGCTGGTAAATCGCTTCAGTCGTGTCGGACTCTGTGCGACCCCATAGACAGCAGCCCACCAGGCTTCACCATCCCTGGGATTCTCCAGGCAAGAACATTGGAGTGGGTTGCCATTTCCTTCTCCAATGCATGAAAGGTAAAAATGAAAGTGAAGTCGCTCAGTCGGGTCCGACTCTTAGCAACCCCATGGACTGCAGCCCACCAGGCTCTTCCATCCATGGGATTTTCCAGGCAAGAGTGCTGGAGTGGGGTGCCATTGCCTTCTCCAGCAGAATAGAATATCCACATGCAAAAGTGTGAAGTATCTTCTCTTACACCCTATACAAAAATTAACTCAAAATGGATCAAAGACCTAACCTATAAAACTCTAAGAAGAAAACATAGTGCAAAAACTTTATGTCAAAGGATTTGGCAATGATTTCTTAAAAGACACGGGAAACAAAAGAAAAAAATAGATAAATCGGATTACATTGATGAAATAAAATTCACATTTTAAGGCGGGACAAGAAAATGTAAACACAAAATCTCTCTCTGTTCGTTTGGGCCTCCTCCTTCCCTCGTATGCAATGTGCATTTGCTTTATACATTAACCAGATCTCCTCAAAGGTGCAAATGCCTGCTTGACTGCAAAGATCAGGTTTTTTTTCCTTTCTTCTGATGCTAGCAATGTAACTTTTCTGTGTGTTTTTTTGGCCTGACTGTGTGGCATGCAGAATTTTAGTTCCCCAGCCAGGGATCGAATCCATGTCCCTTGCCATGGAATCAAGGAGTCCCAACCACTGGACAACAGGGAATTCCAGTAACTTCTTAAAGACTGATATTCCTTTCTCTGGCAGTCCAGTAGTTAAGACTTGTGCTTACACTGAGGTAAACTGGAATTCATTTCCTGGTTGGGGAACTAAGATTCTACAGGAATGGCTCCCCCAAACCCTGACCTTGGGCTAAATAGCATTTTTTGCAAACTCTGTAGGGCTGTAGGGAGTCATGGTGACTTGCTGCCTGCATACTTGGACTAGATATCTTTGGTGAACTCTATGTAAGGTGTTAGTATGTCATTTTGATGTAAGATTCTTTGTCCCCAAAATGTGTATAATGCGCCTTCTAATGGGCAGAACAGTTCTCAGGACTTCCAAGAATCTGTCTCTTGGGTTATAATTCTTAGTTTGACTTGAATAAAATTCTTTTTTCTTCTTAATTTGATTGTTAATTGAATTTTTGTTGCCAATATCAACATTTAAAACTTGTGCATCAAAGACTACAACTAGGGACTTCTCTGGTGGCTGAGACTCCATGCTCCCAATGCAGGGGACTCAGGTTTGATCTCTGGTCAAGGAACTAAATCCCACATGCCGTAGCTAAAAAAAAAGAAAAATATCCCACATTCCACAGTGAAGATCGAAGATCCCGAGTATCTCAACTAAAATCAGGCACAGCCAAATAAATAACAGTTTTTAAAAATCTGTGCAGAGCCTGGATGAGAGGGGAATTTGGGAGAGAATAGATACGTGTATATGTATGGCTGGGTCACCTTGCTGTGCACCTGACACTATCACAACATTGTTAATCAGCTATTGTTGTTGCCGTTTAGTTGCTAAGTCTGTCTGACTCTTTTGTGACGCCATGGACTCCTCTGTCCTGCCAGGCTCCTCTGTCCATGGGATTTCTCAAGCAAGAATACTGGAGTGGGTTGCCATTTTCTTCTCCAGGGGATGTTCCCAAGGGATTGCACCTGCATCTCCTGCATTGGCAGACAATTCTTTACCACTGAGTCACCAGAGAAGCCATACTCCGATATAAAATTAAAGGTTCATATTTAAAAAAATCTGTGCTGAAGATAGTTAACATAGCAGGCCCAAAGAATGCTATCATTTGAAAATACTTCTTGCAAGGATGGCCTTGGCTAGGATCTGGGAGCTTAAATTTGTGGAGGGTTCCCAACACCCCGACTGATAAGAATGCCTTAACCATATGTGCAAAAAAAATAGGGCTTATGATGAATGTGCTAGGCAGGTGGTACCTGCAGGACCAGGTACAAGAAAAGCCTTTGGCCCAGAGTCTCTGATGCTTCCTTCACAGACAGTATTTCACGCATGTCACAACTCATTACGTGGAAATTATTCTAAGTCAAAAAGCCAGCCACAAAAGACCTTGTGCTGTCTGATTCCATTTACATGAAATATCCAGAACAGGCAAATCCATAGAGACAGAAAGTGGATGAGTGATTGCCTAAGGCTGGGGAGGCATGAGGTTTCTTTCTAGGGTGATGACTCTGTGCATAGATTAAAAATCACTGAATTGCATACTTTGGGAAAATTATATGGTATGTAAATTACATTTTGTTGAAGCTGCTATGAAAAAAATTAAAAAATAATGGGCAAAGGACTTGTGTAGACATTTCTCCAAAGATATGGAAGCAGCCAATAAGCACAGGAAAAGATGCTGAATATGGCTAATCACTAATTTCATTACAACCACAATGAGGTATCTCTTCACATCCATTAGGTTGGCAATTTTTTTTTTTTTTAAGGTAGAAACTAACAAATGTTGGCAAGGATGGGGAAGAAACTGGAACTCTTGTGCATTGTTGGTGGGAATGTAAGATGGCATAGCCTCTATGGGAAATAATATGTTTGTTCCTCAAAAAATAAAAAATGGAATTATCATATGATCCAGCAATTCTGGGTACATATCCAGAAGAATTGAAAGCAGCATTTCCAAGAGATATTTGCACACCCATGGTCCCAGCAGCATTATTCACCATAGCTGAAATGTGGAAGTAACCCAAATGTCCATCCACAGATGAATGGATAAACAAAATGTATACACACAATGAAATATCAGCCTTAAAAAGGAAGGAAATTCTGACACATGCCACAACATCGATGAACCTTGCGAACATTATGCTAAGTGAAATAAGCCAGGCACCAAAATATCGGCCCTATGTGATATCATTTATATGAGATATCTTGTGTACAAACTCATAGACAGAGAAAGTAGAATGGTGGTTGTCCGGGGCGGTGGGGAGCAGGGAGTGAAGCCTGGTTGTTTAGTAAGTATGGAGTTTCAGTGCTGCAAAGTGAAACAGTTTGAGAGTTTGGTTGCACAATGTGAATGTACTTACTGCTGCTGAAGTGTACACTTAAAAACAGTTAAGATGGTAAAACAAATTTTTTCTGGTAAAGTACACATGACATGTACACACTGCCATATTTCTTTATTTTTGGCTGCGCTCGGGCTTTCCCTAGCTGTGGTGCACAGGATTCTCACTGCGGTGGCTTCTCTTGTCATCAAGCGTGGGCTCTAGGTGCACTGGCTTCAGCAGCTGCAGCACGCGGGCTCAGGAGTTGTGACGACTACTACTTGTGGATTTCAGTAGTTACAAGAGCGTTTCAGTACTTATGGCACAGGGGCTTTAACTGTAGGCTTCAGTAGGTATGGTATAGGGGCTCATTAGTTACAACTTGCAGACCCTAGAGTGTGCATGCTTCAGTAGCTGTGGTGTGGGGACACTCTGAATCTTCCCGGATGAGGGATCAAACCTGTGTCTCCTGCATGGGCAGGCTGATTCTTATCCACTGTGCCATCAGGGAAGTCCCAGGTTTGGTTTGAACTCATAATCACTCTCTGGGGAAACTCTGAGGTGATGAAGATGTGCTACATCTTGATCTTGGTGGAAATCACATGAATATATACATAGATGAAATGTTATGAGACTGAATGCCTAACCTTGTGTATTTCCTTTAGGTAATTTATATCTCTGTAAAGAGCTGGTGAGGAGGAAAAGGATGAAGCACTGACAGCTGCTACAATGTGGATGAGTCTTGGAAACATCTTACTGAGTGAAAGAAAGTGGCCCAAAGCCATACATGCCTCTTGTATGAGTCCATGTATAGGAAATGTGCACAGTAGCAAACGCGGTTTAGTGTTGACTATTAGGAGATCGATCCTGGGTGTTCATTGGAAGGACTGATGCTAAAGCTGAAACTCCAATACTTTGGCCACCTCATACGAAGAGCTGACTCACTGGAAAAGACTCTGATGCTGGGAAGGATTGGGGGAGGGAGGAGACAGGGATGACAGAGAATGAGATGGCTGGATGGCATTGCCGACTCGATGGAGATGGGTTTGAGTGAACTCCGGGAGTTGGTGATGGACAGGGAGGCCTGGCGTGCTGTGATTCATGGGCTCGCAAAGAGTCGGTCACGACTGAGCGACTGAACTGAACTGAACTGAGCGCTGGAGCCGGGGGTGGGGTGGGGGGAGGGGGATGAGAAGTGACTGCTAACGTGGACAGACCTTCTTTCCAGGGTGATGAAAATGTTCCAAAATTAGATAGTGGTGATGGTTGTACAACTCTGTGAATATACTAAAAACCACAGAACATCATTCTTGGAATGTAGACTTCTCAGAACAGTGCTATCAGAAAGAACTAAATGTGGCTACCTTTCCTTCTTTCTTACGTTTAGAATTCGCAGCCACCAGTGCTGGTATGAATCTCTTCTCCACCACTGTCCTTTTCAGTTTCTTCTGCCTTGAAACTTCTATAGGAATTCATCCTCTGAGGTGCCATACCTTCCCTCCTTTGTTACACAGTGAAACCTAGTAAATGACACTTCTAAAATGTCAAAATATCTTCCAGTGAGTATCTAGGCTTTAGATATTAAAAAAAAAAGATTATTTTGTTCATTCATTTAACCATTTATTTACTGAGCAGCTACTATGTGCCAAGACTGTAGTGCAGTCGTCAAGAGGGCTGTGAAGTTAAGTAGTCTCTGACTTGAACATCACAATTGTTATTTGCTGGTATGTAAGGAGAAGGAAATGGCAACCCACTCCAGTGTTCTTGCCTGGAGAATCCCAGGGTCGGCGGAGCCTGGTTGGCTGCCCTCTATGGGGTCGCATAGAGTCGGACACGACTGAAGCGACTTAGCAGCAGCAGCAGCAGCAGCAGCAAGTTAGATCAGGAGAAGGCAATGGCACCCTACTCCAGTACTTTTGCCTGGAAAATGGACGGAGGAGCCTTGTGGGCTGCCGTCTATGGGGTCGCACAGAGTCGGACACGACTGAAGCAACTTAGCAGCAGCAGCAGCAAGTTAGATCAACTGCCCCAATTGCTCCAAATCCCCATTTCCTACAGTCAATATGGAAAAATAAAAGTACTCCTCCAAACTTGATGTGAGGATTAGATGAGATAAGGTGCTGACAAGTGCCTCATTGAATGTCTAGCACACCAGAAGCATCAGTGGGTCTTAACTCTTATTATGATAAAGTATTAACGATCTATCTTAACTCTTATGTCCCTCACAGAATTGGGACAATCTGTTGGTAGATTATCATGACACCCCCCTCTCCGTTGGGAAATTATGAAAACAATTCTGAGTTACAGCTGTTAAAACACAAAAATCAGAGACTTCCCTAATGGTCCAGTGGCTAAGACTCCATGCTACTAGTGCAGGGGGCCAGGGTTCAATCCCTGGTCAAGGAACTAAATCCCACATGCTGTAGCTAGGAAGAGTTCTCATGCTGCAACAAAGATTGAAGATGCCTCAAATAAGACCTGAAGCAATGAAATACATTTTAAAAAAATTCAACTGAGTAAATTTGAAGAACTCAATGGCTTCATTTGATGAGTCATGAATTAGCACCTTATCTAGTAAATAGAAAATAGTTCCAGAGTAGCTGTACAAAATAGAAGATTTTTAAAGGCAAAAAGGTGGGATAAGACCAGTAAGTCACGTACAAAAGAAAGGATTATTTTCGGTAAGGCTACCTTCCTTTAGGGGAAAGATGGGGAATCTATCAAGCAGATTACTAGGGATGATCAGGAAATTCCAGACTGATTGGTTTAAAATCCCACCTCATGGAGTGGCTGAAACTGAAATGAGATATTAAAGTTTTTATTTCTGCCATGGGACTTAGCACAAGTGATTCCATTTGGGGTCTGTTTCTTTTTTAAGCCAGCAGAGGTTCTTAAAGTGTGCTTCATGTACTTCGGAGACCAGCAGCATCAGCGTCACCTGGAAACTTTTGAGAAATGCAAATTCTTGAACCACTGAATCAGAAACATTGCTGTGGGCCCCAGCAATCTGTGTTTTACCAAGTCCTCCAGGTAATTCTGGTGCACAGTGTGTGTGTGTGTTAGTTGCTCAGTCATGTCTGACTCTTTGCAACCCCACGGACTGTAGTGGATCAGGCTCCTCTGTCCATGAGACTCTCCAGGCCAGATTTACTGGAGAGAGTAGCCATTCCCATCTCCAGGGGATCTTCCCAACCCAGGGATCAAACCTGGATCTCCCACATTGCAGGCAGATTCTTTACCAACTGAGCCACCAGGGAAGAAAGGATTACTATTATTATAAACTACTTTTATCTCCAAAATGTGAAGTACAAGAAACTCCCTAAGCTCATTTTTGGGAACAAGATATGAACTGGGTCATTAACACACATAGACTGTCTACAACAAAGTTTTTCAAAAAGTCCCAATGATATATCACTATACAAAGTTTTAAAAATAATTTCAAAAACACTCATCCCCTGAGATGCACTTTCTTCCCCCTCTGCCTTTAAGTAGAAACCAAACTGACTGCAAAAAGGAGCAAAAGTAAGGTCATGCCCTATGCATGGTTAAAGGAAAAAGTGACGTGGGAATCAAAAGTAGTGGGTGGGTCACGTTTTATAAAAATGGAACCATAAGTTTCTGGGGGTTAATTCCACCCATAGGAAATATCTAGTGGTCCTATTTTGGTACACCAAGCAGAGTAAATCTCATGCTCTTCTGATTACCTGCATTATCACTCAAGTGGGTCATTCAGTATGTCTTTCTTCCTGTTCTCTATATTATGTTCAGGTCTTAAATCCTGCACAGAAACAGCAAAGATTTGAGAGATTTCCCAGTTTGGCTTAAATGCCTGCAGTTCTGGGTCAGTGACTTCATCTCTCTGAGTTGAAGTTCTTTAGAAAAGAATTTGGTTGAAGGAAGGGTGGAGCCCGGAGCACTTGTTTTCAGCTGGTGTTTGCAGAACACTTTTTTTTTTTAAACTTAGGTGAAAAGTTTATTCAGGGTGGTGAGTGGAGGATGGGGGGTGTGGGGAGGAATGCAGTTGGGTGGGTGAGGGAAACATTAAAGGAGACTAAATCTTCCAACCTACTCTCCAGGGCAGCTCTTGTTCCACCCTGGAAGGCAACAATACACTCCACAAGGAGCTGTTGAAAGAATGAAGTGAATTTAGCTCAGTGCCTAGCAGGGGATGCTAAATGTTTGCTTTAAGATACTATGAGTGTGGTGGTGATCATGTTGAAATGTACATGAATAGCGAATATAATATTGTATACGAAGAACTAACATAGTGTTGTAGGTCGGTTATACTTCAAAAACAAACAGGAACCTCCTTGGTGGTCCAGTGGCTAAGACCCGAGCTTCCAATGCAGTGGGCCTGGGTTTGATCCCCAGAGAACTAGGTCCCACATGCTGCAGCTAAGAGTTTGCATGCTGCAACTAAAGACCTCGCATGCCACAACTAAGACCAGGGGCAGCCAAATAAGTATATAAAATTTAAAAAATAAACATTAAAAAAGCAAACTCATAGAAAAAGAGATCAGACTTATGGTTACCAGAGGTGAGGAATCAGGGTGGGCGAATTGAATGGAAGCAGTCAAAATGCACATATTTCCACTTATTATTAATTAACATAAATTAGTACTAGGGGTGCCTGTTATATCTGAAGGTTATTAAAAGAGTAATTCCTAGGAATTCTCATCACCAGGAAAAATGTTTTTTCTGTTTCTTTTATTTTGTATCCATATGAGATGATGAATGTTCACTAAACTTACTGTGATAATCATTTCATGATGGACATAAATCAGATCATTATGCTGTACACCTTGAACTTATATAGTGCTGTGGGTCAGTTATATCTCAATAAAACTGGAAAAAGAAAAAAAACCACCTTGCATCAGTGTGAAACTTATATAGAAATCTCTAGTATCGTAGTTCATGTTGTCCTCCAGATCTTCAGCTTGGTTGGTAAAGCCTTTTACTATTTAATTATCTTGTATATAATTAAATTTTGATCATATATTTAAAATTTGGCAGTCATGGAGATAACTTTTCAGATGACCCTCCAAGAGGCCATCAAGCATATGAAAAGATGAGCTCAATATGAATTGCAGGGGGCACAGGTTCGATCCTTGTCTGGGGAAATGAGATCCCTCATGTTGCACAGCCCTCCCCTCAACCTCCTCGGAAAAGATGCTTGACATCATAAAGAAATGCAAATAAAAACTACAAGGAAATATCACCTTGCATCTATGAGAACAGCTATTATTTAAAAATACACACTCATACAAAAAGTAGAAAATAAGAAGTGTCGGCCAGGACATGGAGAAATTGGAACTCTTAGGCTAGTGGGAACATAAAATGGTGCAACCACTGCAGAAAACAGTACGGAAGTTCCTGAAAAAACTAAAAATATTTAGAATAACCTTATGATCCAGTCATTCCACTTCAGGGTGTGAATGCGTGCTCAGTCGTGTCTGATTCTTTGTGACCGCATGGACTGTAGCCCATCAGGCTCCTCTGTCCATGGGATTCTCCAGGCAAGATTACTTGAGTGGGTTGCTATTTCCTACTCCAGGGGATCTTCCCTACACAGGGATTGAACCTGACTCTCTTGAGTCTCCTACATTGGCAGGCAGATTCTTTACCACCACGCCACCTAGTACACAGCCTAATTAGAGATAGAGAGAAAACTGACCCCAAAGGACTCAAAATATGTTTGTTAAAGCAAACATTTCAGCTGGTTTTCCTTCTTTGAAGAGTTAATAGAAATGTGTCAAAGGAATATTACCAAGGAGCTAAAGGGGCTCCTTTCCTCTCCTCCTCACAATTAAATCAGGTCAAGAGATTTGTATTCAAAAGGATAAGACAGTATCATCTCAGAAACAACTTTCTAAGAACCTAAAAAAGAAACTTTATTAGCACTCTAACCAACAACCCCACCGGCATGTCACCTCCTGTCAGTTCCCCTTTAGTTGTGAGACTTGATTGTTTTCACCTTTGCATCTAATGACTGCTGTGCCTTAGAGTACCCGGGACACATGGATCTATAGCCTGTGATAACAGCCTACTCTACAAAATGCACTTCACCTTGTAGGAACAGATATGCACCAAAACTTGGGTCATCATTTAAGTGAACAAATTCACTCCCAACATTTAAAAGCTCAACTCTATTTTTCCCATTCATTAAAAAGTTAACATTAACTTTCCTCCTACCATTTATTCCTATGGCATAGGCGATTTAAAAGGATAGAAAAGTACATATTCCAAAATAGTTGAAAGCAGAATATAGAAGAAATATTTGTACAACCACGTTGTACATGCATGCATGATAAGTTGCTCAGTTGTGTCTGACTCTTTGTGAACCCATGGACTGTAGCCTGCCAGGCTCCTCTGTCCATGGGGATTCTCCAAGCAAGAATACTGGAGTGGGTTGTCATGCCCTCCTCCAGGGGATCTTCCTTAACCAGGGACCATACCTGCTTGTCTCCTGTGTTGGCAAGCAGGTTCTTCACCCCTAGCACCACCTGGGAAGCCCAATAATGTTGTATATGGCAGCATTATTCACAACAGCCAAGAAGTCTAAGCAACCTAAGGGTCCATCACCAGATAAATGGATAGAAAAAATGTGATCTATCCATACTGTGGGATGTTAATCAGCCTTAAAAAGGAGGGAATTGTGACAACATTGATGAACCTCGGGAACATTATGTTAAGTGAAATAAACTGGTCATGAAAGAATATTTTATTCCACTTACATGAGGTACTTAAGAATAGTCAGAATCATAGAGACAGAAAGTAGAATAGTGGTTGCCAGGGGCTGGAAGGAAGGGGAATAGAGAGTAATTGTTTAATGGGAAAAGAACTCCAGTCTTGGAAGATGAAAACATTTTGGAGATTGGTTGCACAACAATGTAAATATACTTAACACTACTGAACACACTTAGAAATGATTAAGACAGTACATTTAATATTTTTAAAAATTATTTTATTTCCCTGCATCGGATCTTAGTTGTAGCGTGTGGGATATAATTCCCTGACCAAACACTGAACCTGAGCCTCCTGCCTTGGGAACACAGTTTTAGCCACCGGACCACCAGGGAAGTCCCCATCACATCCTTTTAAAGGTTCGTATTAGTGACTTATACTGTTGATACTGACCTCAATCAGCTGGCTGCGGCAGTTTTTGTCAGGTTTCTCCACTGTAAAGTTACTCCTTTTTCTCTCTTTTCCTTATTGCAGCCTTTGGACAAAAGTCACTATGCCCCACCCAGACTTAAGAAATGGGCATTTTCGCTCCACGGTATTGAGAGAGGAGTTGTCTAGAGACACAATTTGGGGTTCTGCATGGGAGATGCATGTGTTTCTTCTGCTCAGTTTATTTAAGCATTTATTTATATCAGTATAGACTCATAGATAGTTGTTTTATATCTTCGGTTCTACTTCAACACTGTTTTGTTGCTGGAATCGATCCTCTTTGGCTGTTGGGAGCTCTCCTGTGTCCCTTTGATGTCCTTATCAGTGGGTCTTTTGGTTTATTTTTAGCATTTCTTTACTTTCTGGTATTACCAGTTCCTCCACGTTCATCTTGTGTATTTCTTGTCCCAGTCCGAGAACCAGCCATTTTTCCAAGGTGTTCTGCTTCATTTTATTGGAAGATATTAAAAACGAAGATCTGGGTGCTAGGTTGTGTTCATTGCTCCTGGAGTGCAAACTTATACTTAAAACTTTACTGTGGTAAAACATACATAAAATTTACCATTTTAACTATCTCTGAGTGGACAGTGCAGTGGCATTAAGTACACTCACAATATTCTGTAACCATCACCATCCATTCCCAGAACTTTTTCATCAGCCCAAACTGAACCTTTGTATTCATAAAACAGTTCCCCTTCCTCCAACCCTCAGCCCCTGGTAACGACCATTCTACTTTCTGTCTTTATGAACTTGACTATTCTCAGTCAGTCAGTCAGTTCAGTCGCTCAGTCGTGTCTGACTCTTTGCGACCCCATGAACCGCAGCATGCCAGGCCTCCCTGTCCATCACCAACTCCCGGAGTTCACTCAAACTCATGTCCATCGAGTCGGTGATGCCATCCAGCCATTTCATTCTCTGTCGTCCCCTTCTCCTCCTGCCCTCAATCTTTCCCAGCATGAGAGTCTTTTCCAATGAGTCAGTTCTTCTCATCAGGTGGCCAAAGTATTGGAGTTTCAGCTTCAACATCAGTCTTTCCAATGAACACCCAGGACTGATCTCATTTAGGATGGACTGGTTGCATCTCCTTGCAGTCCAAGGGACGGTCACTCATATAAACGGAATCATAAAATATTTCTTCTTTTGGGTCTGGCTTATTTTACTTACCATGTCTTCCAGGTTCATCCAAGTTGCAATTATCAGAATTTCCTTCCTATTTAACAGTATTCCATTGCATGTATATAACACATACACTTTTAAATATGAAATTTTAAACTATAGATACTGCTCATTTTTTTCTAGCAGCTTGCCCTTCACCCCAAATTTAATTCTCCTTCCTCAAAATATCTTAATATGTATTCAGTTCCTGAGTTTGGATGGGAGTTCAAATAGGAAGAGTACAAAAACCACATTATCTGAATCTACACGATTCTTGAGTTTTGGATAACACACACCAGAAGTTCAACACCTAAGGAATTCTTGCTGTTGTTTAGTTGCCATGTCTGACATTTTTTGCAAACCCATGGACTACAGTCTGCTAGGTCCTCTATCCATGGGGTTTCCCAAGCAAGAATATCGGAGTGTGTCGCCATTTCCTTCTCCAAATACTGCTCATTTAAAAAAAAAAGTGTACCACTAAAAAAAAAAAAAAAGTCTTCAAGGAATTGTTACAATATTGCTTCTGCTTTGTTTTTGGCCATGAGGCATATGAAATCTTAGGTCCCTGACCAGGGACTGAAACCGCATCCCTGCACCGAAAGGTGAAGCGTTAACTACTGGACTGCCAGGGGCGTGCCCCGATCTTTTTTTTTACTCAATACATTAACATATTTTAAGAAAATGTACTATAAAGAAAGCTATAGACATTCAGGGCCTATGCTTCACTACATAATAAAGATTCAAAAAATACTAAGTAACAGTAATACATCCTTATTTGTTGGTGATTGGCTTACCTTCTAAGAATAAGACTGGAATCAAAATGAGATCAGTTGTTGGCAGATATGAGCCACTTGTAAGAACTGAGTGGCTGAAGAAATCACGAGACATTCATCAAGAAAAGCACAACTGTATTGAGACATTTCAAGTTGTACCACAAGTCGTAATCTACCCGAATATATTATTAACCTAACAAACAAAAAACCTATACTCTGAACCACACATCTATAGGTTCTATATAGATTTACTGATTGCAAGGCCCTCCCTTCCCCCTCCCACGCCCAGGTTTTAAATCTAGTCTTCTTAACTGTAAAGGCAGGGGTCCTAAAAGAACCGTTTGGGAACTTGAAAAAAAAAACAACACAAATTTTCAGAGATCCTTCAATTCATAAATCGCTCCGGACGCCAGGGAAAGGCATTTAAACCAGCTCCCAAGCGATTCTTAAAGTCTCCAAACTCACTTTCTTTTTAAAACTTAAAATTTATTTAATTGGAGGATAATCGCTTTACAATATTGTTAGAAAAACTCTGGCAAAAAATACGTACAACGTTTCCCTGCGAACCGGCACACGCCATTTTCTGAGGGGGGCAAAAACCGTAACATGAATCGAATTCTCTCAAAGTGGGTCTAAGAACTAAAACTCTCTGCGCTGAAACATCTCATCATACGGAAATTCAATGGCTCCCAGACAACTAGCTGCACTTTCGTTAGTTATTCAATTCAGCATTTTTTAATCTTCATGAAAAATTTTAGAAAAGCAGAAAGTTTACTCCCTTCGGAGACGATACGCCTTTGATGCTCAATGCCTGTGATTAAATTTCCTACAAAAAAAGGAAAGGCGGAAATAGGGCCTGTGACGAATCTGCTGCTTCAGATGTTAAGGTCCGGTCGGTCTAAGAAGAAGAATCTTCCGTCGCCACAAGCTCGGCACAGGTCTCGGCGGGAAAGGAAAACCGAGCTTTGCTGAGGTGAGAGGGAGCGGCCAGGTGGAGTAGGGCCCACCCTGGCGAGAAGGACGAGGGGAAACTGCCTGGATCGTGCGTCGCCTCGAGCGTGGGCCGCCATGTTGAAACCGGGCAAGGCGGTGGCGGGGACCCTCTTGGGGTTGTGTTACGGGAGCGGGGGCGATAGCTGGGTTAGTCTTTCCCCCTGTGCGCACCCAAATGAGGGGCTGGCGGAGGTAGCCTCCAGGGCCGGCGGCCAAGACGAACGTGCTGCAGGAGTGACTGGAAGTATAAGCTTTTCCGCCGAAACTTCCGCCTTAGCGTCCAGGTCCCCACCACGCATGCTCTGACGGCCCAGTGAGCCAGCCTTCAAGGTTTCCCACCAGGTGGGAACCGCGGGTAGTTTCGTTCTGCAGATTCAACCTGGAGAGGCGTTCGTTGTTTATTTGCTTAAGAATATATTTTACTTGCATAATAATTTGTAATTATAAAGCGCTTTCAAAGACACTGCCTTATCTCATCTTCATATAAAACGCGGTGAAGAGGCGTTTAGCAGCATTTAACAAATGATTTAAATTTTGCCCAAGAGAGCACTAGGTCTTAAACCTGGCTTTTCTGACTCCCAATCCAGAGCTTTTTCAGTTTGCACACTTCTGTTTTTAAAGGCTAATTGCCCAACCCATCTCCACCTCGCACGATTCATCTCACATCCCATTCCCGTTCATGAAGTAATGACTGAGAATTGAAAAAGCCAAAGAGAATCTACAAATTTGTAGGAAATCTTAATGTAATGTTACAACGGAGGAAATACACCTAGAAAGATAAATGAGAACCCGTGAAGTCCGCTGTTCCCTTGGTACTTAGTATTGATAGGAGCATGCAGATGAGGGAGAAGACAAAATCATCTTTTATACCTTTGTAAAAATTCTCTCCAGATTTTAATTTGAAGAATTCTTACAGCTTTGAACAGGAGCTCTGACTGTGTACCATAATGTCAGGTTCATTTGGTGGATCTTTGCAACCTTTTCCTGGGAAATGGGGACGGGTTTCCTTCTCACTTGGTTGCGGTCGCGGTCAGCCTTCAACACCCAGACCTAGCCTGCTTTTCCTTATCCCCATTTCAAGCTTTATATTTTATGATAGCCATCTAAGGAAATAGTTAAGAGCTCAAGCTCTGGAATCAAAAAAGCCCTTGGTCCTAACTCCACAGCTGGGCTACTTCTGTGATTTGGGACAAAAGATAACCTTTTTGCCTTTCACTTTCCACATGTGAAATGGCAATAGATGTACGTGTGTCCTGTTATTGTTGAGAGGTGAAGGGAGATAAGTGCTTAGCACAGTGCCTGACACCTCCTAAGTGTTCTATACAAGATAACTATAATTATTACCGTGTTTTTTTTTTTCTTCTCTGCAACCTTGTGATGGAGGTAGGAAGTAAGATTAGAATTTTAAGAATTTTAGGGCCATTTAGAGAATACTAGAGCAGAGATCAATGAAACAAGGCAACGATGGGACTTCCTGGTGGTCCATTGGTTTAAGACTGCTTCCCTTTCAGGGGGTCCATCTTCAATCTGTCCTTGGGGGAACTAAGATCTTGCATGCCAGGAGACAAAAAAAAAAGATAATATAGCCAATGAAGATCACCAGATATATTCAAAAGAGCCCTGATTTTTAAGTAACATATTTCAGCATTGGCTCTAAAGCTTCACAGAGGTGGTCACATTATTACAGGATCTGATTTATTCTGGCAGATTCACATAAGTCAGTTATCATGTGTCAGACTTAACCTTACCTACACTCTAAAAAAAAAAAAGAGAGAGAGATCTTGTATCAGAATGAATGGATGACTGTGTGCTTGCTGGACTCAAATTACCATTGCAGTCAGTACTCAACCCCTAAACCATAAATGGATTATCAGCTAGGGAACTGAGAAGAAACCCCATCATCTTTTTGAACTGAAGAGCCTGAGGCTGGGTCACTGTCATTTTGACTTTGCTACCTGTTTACTGCATTCAGATCACCATTTTCCCTTGTAGCTTTTTTTTTTAAAGTCCTTACACTGAGATATTTACAGATGAATGATGTAATATCTTGAATTAGGTTCAGAATAATCTGGGAGGGAGATGTGAGTCGGGGGCACAGATTAAATAAGATGGGTCAGGTGTGGGTCATAGTTGGAGCCGGGTGAGAAATTCATGGAGGGTTATGCCATTGTTTATGTTAGTATGTGCTTGAAATTCTTGGTAGTCAGAGGGTTTTTTTCTTTTTTAAAAAGTATTATTGGCCACTCTGCTTACAGGGAGGATCTTAGTTCCGTGACCAGGGATTGTGGACCACTTGTAAAGAGTTTCTTAAAATTCCCTTTTCCATAGAAGGTCCCAGGCTGATTTTCCTAAGATCGTTTTAAAGTTTCTGAAAGGCAGGCCTGGATTTTGATCCATATTGCTACATTAAAAGAGTTTGTACATGCCCTACTATGGATAAACTGGGTAATAAATGTATGCCTTAGACCCCGGCATGTTGTCTTCCCTGGAGGGAGGGTGGGGGAGTGGGTGAGAGCACCCAGGAGGCCCATTGCCTGGCTGTGATCCTTTCTCCCCTACTTTCTAACTGGGAGGCCTCAGTCTTTGCTTCCTTCCCTGTTGGAAGAAGGGATTTAAAATAGTATCCACTTAATGGGGTTGTTGGAAGGACTGAAGGTGGAGCTCATAGTAGGTGCTACATAAACTTGTTTGCTGTGCCCCTCCTTAGAACATGAATGATTGGATGCCCATTGCCAAGGAGTATGACCCGCTCAAAGCTGGAAGCATTGATGGCACTGATGAAGACCCGCACGATCGCGCTGTCTGGAGGGCGATGCTGGCACGATACACCCCCAACAAAGGCGTCACGGGAGACCCCCTCCTCACCCTGTTTGTGGCAAGACTAAACCTGCAGACCAAAGAGGAGAAGTTAAAGGAAGTGTTTTCCCGCTATGGGGACATCCGGCGGCTTCGGCTAGTGAGGGACTTGGTCACAGGCTTTTCGAAGGGCTATGCCTTCATCGAATACAAAGATGAGCGTTCTCTGCTCAAAGCTTACCGGGATGCTGACGGCCTGGTCATCGACCAGCATGAAATATTTGTGGACTATGAGCTGGAGAGGACTCTCAAAGGGTGGATTCCTCGGCGACTCGGAGGAGGTCTGGGTGGGAAGAAGGAATCTGGGCAGCTGAGATTTGGGGGGCGGGATCGGCCTTTTCGCAAACCCATTAACCTGCCAGTTGTGAAAAATGACCAGTTCCGAGAGGGGAAGAGGGAGAGGAGGGAGCGGTCTCGGTCCCGAGAAAGACACTGGGACTCCAGGATGAGGGACCACCATGACAGGGGCCGGGAAAAAAGGTGGCAGGAGAGAGAACCAGCCAGGGCATGGCCGGAAGGTGACTGGGAGAGAGAGAGGGACTTCAGAGATGACAGGGTCAAGGGGAGGGAGAAGAGGGACAGAAGCAAGTAGACCATCCCTCCCCCTCTGCCTTCCCAAACCCAAAGGAAAGTGCAGGGCCAGTAAGGGTGCAGGGATACCACGTTGCCTGTGTTCGGAGTCTAAGTCCAGTGGTTGAATCAAACTTACTGATGAAAACGAAAACAAAACCTTTCCAATGATAATGGGGTTGGGTAAGTTTTCTTTTGACTCTGGAACCCAGTTTCAAGCTTAACATGCTGATATTATATGAATTTTCTCCCCTTCATCTTACGTGTGTGTGTGTTAGTTGCTCAGTCATGTCCAACGGTTTGCAACCCCGTGGACTGGAGCCCACCAGGCTCCTCCGTCCATGGGATTTTCCAGGCAAGAATACCGGAGTGGGTTGCCATTTCTTCCTCCAGGGGATCGTCCCAACCCAGGGATCAGACTTGGATCTTCTGCGTTGCAGGCGGATTCTTTACCATCTGAGCCACCAGGGAAGCCCCTCTTCATCTTTCAGTTTTTTCAGTTTTTATTATTTTTAAAAATCTTTTGCCATACCCCATGGTACGTGGAATATTGGTTACCAACCAGGGAACCTGGGTCCCCTGTATTGCCAGCATGGAATCTTAATCACTGGACTACCAGGGACGTCCATGTTTTTCTTTTTGGGCTTATGGGCAGCTTGCGGGGATCTTAATTCCCTGACCAGGGATTGAACCCGGGGGCCCTCAGCAGTGAGAGTGCAGAGTTCTAACCATTGGATCTCTAAGGAATTCCCTTCATCTTACAGTTTTAAGGACCTGTTATTTGATAAGCTTAAGAAACAATTTTGTAGTCGCCATCATCTGTACAGAAAGACCTGTGTAAGGAAACATCACTCATTTAATTTGGTAGTAGAGAGCTTTGTTTTGATTTTTTTCTCCCATCTATTGGAAATGACCTTTTTGAACGTGTAGCAAAAAGAGGTGATGCCTGGAAACCATTTGCATTGATCTGTGACTCTCAGGAACCTGAATCTGGTCAGGACCAAAGTTGTATCTTTTCCATCTTTATGTCCATAGTGCAAGGGTTTTGGTTAAGTGAAATTAAAAATAGGATAGAAAAGTGAATCCAAGGAGATTGTCCAGAGACGCAGAACCAAAAGCCAGTCCTAGCAGTGTTCTGGGTCAGTAGCCAGCTTCTCTTGAACAAATATAACTCCATTCTCCAGCCAAATGCTGACTACTTTTTTTTCCCTTTCCTTTTTTGGTGGGGTGACTGGCATTTAAAATGAAAAACCAAAGTTGCAGGGCTGTGAGGCTATGGACTATGGCAATCTTCCAGTCCTTGGAAAAGAGAAAGTTCAAGAGAAGTGAGAGTGAAATGAAAGTGAAATCCACGCAAGATCAGTATCTGGTTCTGATGGACTGATTTGCCTTTTCCCTTGACCATCTGGCCTCTGGTTTGTTTAAAAGCTGGATATATTGACCTTAACTTCTACTTCTGAGGACTTTGAATAAGTGACATACTATTCCTATGGTTTTCAGGAAACTGACATTTAACATTTTTGTTTTATCCATGACTGTATCTTTGAAATTTTAGTTCTTAAAATTCAGGATGTCTCATGCAGAATAAATGCCTGATTTAGTATCAAGATTCACACATTGATTACTAGGTTTTTGCATCAGGAGTATGAATCTCTTTGTTACATTGGGGACCTACAATATCTTAAAATTACTGTTAGCTGTTAGAACCATTTTAGAAAAATATACTCTTTCTCAATTTCCAGTGCAATAATTTACAATCTCCCAAATCTCAACCATCTTGCAGGAACACCTTTCTGATCTCACCCACATTTCATTTAAAACATCTGTTATGGGCTAGAGTTAGAGTTAGCAGGTGTATTAGGTAAACGAGAGATCCCCATCCAGAAACATGAGTTGTGAGATGGCTTCAGAAGTAACACAGCCAGTGGCTGTGTTTTGTTTAGTTCTAATTTTTATCTTTTGACCGTGCCACACAGCATGTGGGATCTTAGTTCCCCAGCTAGGTATCGAACTTTCACCCCCTGCATTGGAAGCATGGAGTCTTAAGCACTGGATCACCAGGGAAGTCTCCAGTGGCAGTGTTTACATAGTCTAAGCCAGCATTTATCAACCCTGAGTACCAGAACATGAGTGGGTGAAAAAAAATATACACACTCAGACCCTTCCTCTGGACATTTGGGTTTAGTCTTGTTATCAGCCCTGATAAAAAAAAAAAAAAAAAAGTAGGACTACCTCTCTTTCCCCCCCTGCCCCATCCTGGCAGGGACTGTAGCCATCTACATGGCAAAGGTCGACTCCCTCTGACCCAGCAGTTCTGCTTCTAGTTCATTCTGCAGGCCGACACACAAGTATGAAAGTGTGCAGTGCTGTTTTAGGAAAACTGGAAGCCACCTGTCCACCCGTGGGCCTGGACAAACATGAACAAATTACACTCTGTATGGTTGACCAGGGTTCCTCAGTACTGGCATCATTGACATTTGGGGCTGGAATATTCTTTGGTATCGGGTGCTGGGCTATGCATTGCAGGATATTTAGCAACATCCCTGGGGCCTACCCAAGATGGATGACAGCACCCGCCCCCGCCCCCCACCAAGTTGTGACAACCAAAAATGTCTCCAGAGAGTGCCAAATATCTCTGGGGGCCAAAATCACCCTTGGTTGAAACTCAATGTCTTATACTGCTGCGGAGTTACATCCGGGGTATTCTAAGGAATGAAAGGTACAGAAGAATGTGCGTATCATATGCTGCCATTTATGTAAAAAGAACAGAAACATATCTGTTTTTTACATGACTGCATTACTTTGTCAACAAAGGTCTGCCTAGTCAAGGCTATGGTTTTTCCAGTGGTCATGTATGGATGTGAGAGTTGGACTATAAAGAAAGCTGAGTGCCAAAGAACTGATGCTTTTGAACTGTGATGTAGGAGAAGACTCTTGAGAGTCCCTTGGACAGCAAGGAGAGCCAACCAGTCCATCCTAAAGGAGATTGGTCCTGGGTATTCATTGGAAGGACTGATGTTGAAGCTGAAACTCCAGTACTTTGGCCACCTGATGCGAAGAGCTGACTCACTGGGAAAGACCCTGATGCTGGGAAAGAGTGAGGGCAGGAGGAGAAGGGGATGACAGAGGATGAGATGGTTGAATGGCATCACCGACTCAATGGACATGGGTTTGGGTGGACTCTGGGAGTTGGTGATGGAGTGCTGGAAGGCCTGGCCTAGCATGCTGTAGTCCATGGGGTTGCAAAGAGTCGGACATGACTGAGCAACTGAACCGAAGTATGTTTATAAATTATTTCAGGAAAGACACCCAGGAAACTACCAACACTGGTTACCCCTGGGAAGGGCAATCAAACTTGATGGGGGGAATTTGATGGGGGATCAGTTTTTTTGTTGAGTTGCTCAGCCGTGTCTGACTCTTTGCGACCCCCTGGACTGTAGCCCGCTGGGCTCCTCTGTCCATGGGATTTCCCAGGCAAGACTGCTGGAGTGGACTGCCATTTCCTCCTCCAGGGGATCTTCCTGACCCAGGGATCAAACCCGCGTCTCCTGCATTGGCAGGCTTTTATACTTTCTGAGAATAAACTCCAGTATTTCTAATGGCAGTCAGGTTGGAGAACCACTACTCTAAACCAACATTATCCTGTCTGAATGTTTTTCTTAGTGATCTGTAAACACAGTTCTTGTAGATTCTGTAAACCAACCTGATGATTTCTTAGCACAACACAGTAAAACATGCAGAAAGCAGCCCAGTCAGATGTCCTTGAGTGCTCTGTTGGGAAAAGGTATCTCTTTCAAGCCTTGCACCCTAGGTGCCCCGTTGGGTGGAGAAAATGCATTATTTGGGCAAACCCCCAACTTGCCAGTTGCAGACAGGGCATCCAGCTGTCGACCACAGCCCCAAAAGTCAGTCAGACATCAGTGGTCCCCAAGCCATCTTTTCACCCAGCACCCTCTCTTTGCCAAGTCTACCCCACCCACCATCCAGCATCCCCTAGGGCTCCACACCCCACTCTCAATCCACTTTGGGATCTTTATCTTCTTCCCAGGGGACTAAGTATTTGACACAGTAAATGCTGAAAAGAAACAAGATGCTAATAAAAAAGAACACACACAAGAACCATTGCAGTGTCTCATCCTTAGCAACTTTGTTTGGTTAGTACTGCATAACTCACAGCAGATTCCAAGGCACTGGCCTTGAACATTGCTACATGCTCTAGGCATTATCAGTAACAAGGTGCAATAGAGAACCACAGGCTCTTGCAAACTTGTCTCCAGTTTCTGGGTGGGAGGACTGCCGTCCTTGTTTTCTGTTGCTTTGTGTCTGAGCAGGGCCACTGTGTCCTGTGGCTTCGGAGGCCCTCCCTGTCTAGTTGATGCATCCTATATATTCTGCTACCACCATGACAATATCATGAACGCAACTAATGAAAACCTACCACTTCCCTGCCTCCCATGTCAGTATGACAGAGGTGATCATAAAATCTCTACACAAAGAATTTCATACAAAGCGAGTCAAACAGCAATTAGAGCGGCAGGTGATGTATCTGGCGAAGCGCGTGTTACTGAAGTTAATGCAAAAGTCGGCCTCCACTCGTGGTCTTATTAAATATATATCTTAAGGGATCGGAGTCATTAGAAACGGTGGTAGCCCTGGTATAAATAAACGTCTCTTTAGAGTTTGGCATCAGTTTTTCAACGTGCTCCCTCGAAGCAGACAGTCTGTTGGAGGGATCAGTTTTGAGGGTGTGATAGCCGAGGTGGCCGTGCTCCATGGCAGCCCCTGGTGGTGGGGGTTCCGGTCCGAGGACAGAGGTGGCTCACGGTCACAGGTGCTGCAGGGCCTCCTGCCCTTGCTCTGTGTAACCGTCGTCGCGGTGGCAGTTGGCCCACTGGCCAAAGGTCTCATGGATGCGCACGTTTCTCTGCGTGTTGGCCAGACGCTTCTTATCTCGGGAGAAGAAGCTAAACCTTTGGGAAGGGAAAGACGGAAATGAGAGGCTGCCCTTGGCTGTGCACGTCACAGGTTTTGCAATTGCCAGGTATGTACAGCAGCAAACATGAGGGGAGCGAATCAACTCAAGGTGTGAAAGAAAAGGTTGGGGGTGCGGGTCAGAGTTATTCTGGAAAGCAGCGGAGGGTTGATTCTGCATGTGACTGTCACGGCACCTTGGAGGTGACACAGTGTGAGCAGGGCATGCATGTAGGTGATGTGTGATGTACCTCCCCGCTTAAGCACTGCAGGGGATTTCTTCCCCTTACCAGTGGAGATAAAAAGGTACTGGAAACATACGTCATGGGTTTCTTTACCTTGATGATGCAGAGAAAGGAATACTCAGAAGCCATAGGAGATGTAAGATGATTCAGATATAAAGAGATGAATGTTTTAAAGTAACTATGTATTTATGTGATGTGAATTGGGAAGCTAGAAAAGTAGCACCTCAAAGGCCAAATTTCATGGATATTTCTACTTCTTAGAATGAGCTGTAAGTAGGTAGTTAAGAAAAGAGATTAAAATACATATTAAGAAATATATATTAAGTAATAGTACACGTGTACTGATTGATTAGATAAACACTGTGAATACAGACTGAAAGAAATTTGGGAAACATCAATTTTGACAAGAAGTGATTTAATGGTGAGAGCCTTTAGAAGTTGCAACAGTTACTATCTACATGGCTACAGTAGACCATGAAATCTTTGTCAAATAGCTGTGACTGTTGATCATTTCTCAATTAAAGCGAACCATCAGATGCCTGAATGATAAAAGTGGAAATCTCAGGCAAAAAGCTGACAAAGTGGCCCACTTGAAACAAAGTTAGCTTAAACTCCACCTCAACAGAGTCGAGGACCCAGGGCAGTCAACCCGAGTTGGCCCACATTGAGTATTTCCGATAAGTCCTTTCTAAGCTGCCAACTGTCCTCCTGTTCTCCCAGCTTCTAATTAAAGATGATTTCTATTCTTACTAAGTTCCTCTACTCTTGAATTTTGGTTTTTGAACTTGGTCAGAGTTATAGTAATTCAGTTATGTTTTCTGAGAGCAAGAATAGGAAGGAACCCCTGAGAAAGCAAAGCTTCAGATCAACTATTTTTAGTTTCCTCTGTCCGTTTACCTATTAGGTTTTGTTGTTTGTTTGTTTTGTTTCTGTTTTTTAGTGTTGTGGCCTATGGAGTTCAGTTTTAATCACATTTGGGTGAAAATGATTTTCCTACTCTGTGGTTACTGGATCCTACAATTACTTTCTACCAGGAATGAAGTAGTCTTTCATTGTAAAGCTGGGGCAAGCCAAGTCTGCCTGGAGAAAGTCTCTCTACCAGCTAAAGTCTCTCTCTCTTTTTTAATGTCTTCTTGGACTGTTTTTGTTTGTTTGTTTTTAAACTTTTTACTTTGTACTGGGGTATAGCTGATTAACAATGTTGTGATAGTTTCAAGTGAACAGCGAAGGGACTCAGGCATACATATACATGTATATGTAAAGCCCCTTTTTCTTCCTGCAACCAATATATGTACTGGCAAATGAAGGAATGACTCTCATTCTGGGTTATTTGAGAGCTCTTTCCGTAATGTAATTGAAGCAATTAAGCTGGCCAGAAATATAGCAGCATTCATCACTGATACGTATCATGTCTGCCTGATTCAAGCAGGAAAGCCACTTGCCACTTCCTGTCCAAGGGGACACAGAAAGACTCAAGACACAAGTCCCCTCTTCTGCTTTTCCTGTTAACAAGCTCAAACGGCTTGCTGACGATGGCTTGGCAAAACAAAGCAGTTTAGAAAGCCAGGGTGTGAACATCGAAAAACACAGCGTTAGTGTCACTCAGGGGGATGGGTCATGGTGGGTGTGGCTTACTGACCCGTCATTTAAAGGACCTTCTTTACTGGATCATGGACAAGGTGGTTTTAGAATGGAAACAGAAAAGACAAAGAGAATTATCGGTGACAGAGCCCAGAATTCCGAGGCTTCACTCGTGCAGATAGAGCGTTCATGAGTGGCACATCTGAAATCACACTCAACACCCACTTCAAATGGGAACACGCAGGGGGATGGCCATGCAGCTAAAGGGGCCAGAGGAGACAGGCCAGCCCCAGCGGTAGCCGCAGCAGACATTGCAAAGGCACAGCTCAAAAGGAAACCAGAAAAAATCCAGTGCCTACGAGGGACACAAGTCTTCGGACAGGCTGCAGGGTGGGGTCATCTATTATCAGTCCGGCTGCTACCATGGGCATTATGGCTGTAAAGATCCTGGTTAGAAAGTACAGATAGACACAGAGAAGATAAAAACAGGGGAGGTTGGGACTTCCCTGGTGGTCCAGCAAATGAGACTTCGCGATCCCAATGCAAGGGGCCCCGGGTTCGACCCCTGGTCAGGAAACTAGATCCCACATGCTGCAACTAAGAGTTTGCATGCCTCCACTAAAGACCCTGCATGCTGCAACAAAGACTCGGTGGAGCCAAATTAAAACAAAAAGGCGGGGGAGGGGGGGCGAGGTGTGAAAAAGAAACACACTCCACAGACAGGTCAGCTGAAGGGTTTACTTATTACATGGAACTATGCTGCCCACCTATCCTCCCCCCGCCCGTCTCCATTCATATTTTGAAAAGTCCTAACCCTTGTAGCTCAGAATGTGACCTTATTTAGAAACAGAACCCTTGCAGATATAACTAGTTTTGGTGAGGTCATACCCGAGTAGGGTGGCTCCAGTCCAATACAACTCGTGTCCTTATAAAGGGGGACATGTGGACACAGACACGCATGCAGGAAGAAGGCCACGTGAAGATGGAGACAAAGTTTGGGGTGATGCTTCTATGAGTGAACAAAGGGCAAGGATGGCCAGCAAACCACCAGAAGCTAGGAGAAGACAATCCCTCACGACCCTTTGAAGGAACGGACCCTGCTGAACACCCTCATCTTGGACGTCTAGCTTCCAGAACTGTGAGACAATACATCTCTGTTGTTTAAGCCAGCTTGGTTTGTGGTACAGCAACCCTAGCAAATGAATAGCGTGTGACAACCACCTAGGGAAGACAGGCTGGCCTCAAGGGCTGAAAACACAAGCCTGGGTGTGAAGAATGGTAGATCAAAACCTGCTGTGGGATTCAGTGGTGACATCTGTGGGTACCTTCCAGCCCGTCTCCCCCAACTGCCACAAGCTGCAGGCTTGGTACCCTGAAGGCAGCCAGGGGAGACGCAGGAGAGAAGATGAGGCAACCGGAATGGGTCGGGCAGGAGACAGGCTGCCCAATCGCTCCCCTGGATAAGCCAGAGCCTACTCAGCAAGCTCTGGGAGACAGTGGGTGACAGGAAAGTCTGGCATGCTCCATGGGGTTGCAAAGAGTTGGACAACTTAGCCACTGAACAACAAACAACAACAGTGAATGCTCATCGGTTCCTTGTCTAGGCAAGGAAAATGAAAAAACTCTAACCACGTCTCCAGAACTTATTTTGAACAGCTTGGTTTTGTTTTTGTTTGTTTTTTTAAAGAGGTTGGCTGGGGAAAAGCTATAATAATATGATGATCTCAAATGAGGTTTGAGAATTCTCTATGTCTGGATCACCTTTCATGCAACTCCCCAAAGTAGCTGGGAGCTGGCATCTCAGCAGAACCATCTGAACAGCTTCTCATGGTGACAGTGAGGGGCTTCCTACTGAATGGGCCCAGTCCGCAGAGGCCAGGCTAGTGGGCACCATTAGCTTCTCAGCCATAAGGCTCTTCATTCACCTTTATGCTCTCTCTAGCATAACAGGGAGCCCCCAAATACACAGTCGTTTGGGGGACGGCTCCAGATATGTGGGCTGGGTATTTTTCCTGGATACATGTTTGCCTGCTGGGAAATGCTGGACATCATTTGGGGTCCAATCAGGGGCCAGACTGATGCACTAGGGCCTTGGGACACCTGGCGGGGAGGCAGGAGGGCGTTCTGGTTGAGCTACTCTCTGTGGGTCTCGCTGGGATCCCTGACATGGACGGCCCCCCTCCCCTCCCCATTCCAGGTGCCTCCCTGCAGAAGCCACCTCCTTCAGAGGGACAGCCACTGCCATGAAAAAAGACTGGCTTGTTTTGGTCAACAGTTATATCCTGGATACAGTGTAGCTGGTTTCAAGCTCCCACCGGTCCCCGCCACCAGCCCACCCTGCGACAATTATTTCTGGAAGACTCAAAGCAAATGAGGTTCTAACAGTGGCATTTCAGGCAGTGCAATGGGCGGCTGTGAAGTTATTTCTGGGCTGCAGTGAGCAGGGTGGCAGGTAGGAGGACAGGGAGAGATTGCACCGTTCTCACTACCGTTGGATACTCAGGTGACCGCCTACTCCAAGACCAGCTTTTCTGGTGCGTGAGGCCAGATGTTCCGATCGCAGCTTCCCCGGCTGAGCCTCTGTGCCCTCTGCCAGCTGCCTGCCTCCCTGGTCAGCCCGCTACCTCCGCTCAGCAGCCCTGTGTGTGCCTGTCAGCCCGTGATGGAGAGCTGCGAGTGACACAAAGGGGGCGCTGGTGCCTGGCGTCCACTGGGGACGAGGGTGGAGCCACTCAGGCGCTTCCTCGTGACCTTCCCAGGCAGTGCCAGCCCAGACTCTCTGGCCAGCAGCTGCTCAATCACAAGCTATTCTTGGAACGTCCTCTGGGCACGCTGTTTGGACAGGCGGCTGGAGTTTCTGGTTCCCTCGACCAGTTCAGCCCAGAAATGTAGACTCTGGAGTCTCTGGCTGGTGGTGCATTTGAAAGATAAGGGAACTGGGCAGTCAGCCCACAGCTGGTGACTTGGGAAGTGGGGAAGGTAAAGAAAAGGAGGGGCAGGGAGGCCGAATGAGGTGGTTGGGGCAAGCACAGGGCTGGGTGGCAAAAAAATGCATGGGTTCCAATCCATCCCAACTTTGATCCTTCCCAGCAAGTGATCGCAGTGAAGTCAATGGGCTTCTCTGGGCCTCAGTTTCCTCATCTGAGAAATGGGGCTAAACATCCCAGCTCTGAATCTCCCAACAGGGCAGAACCTCCAAGGTATTAAATAGTTACTGCTTACTCATTGGTGGGTGGGGAAAGTGGTGGTGGGCAGGAAGCTGAGCTGGGGAAGAGCTATGAGCTGCACCAGAAAGGCTGTGTCAGAACTTCCCGACACACTGGACACTGTGGTCCAGTGGCTGGGACTCTACGCTCCCAATGTGGAGGGGCCCGGGTTCCATCCCTAAGTCAGGCAACTAGATCTCAAGAGCCGCACCTAAGACGTGGAGCAGCCAAGTAAATTTTTCAAAAAAAAACCTGTATGACTAACATTCCACAAAAGCCAGGACAAAGGAACCAGACAGGCCCAGATGGGTGCCTGAGAGTGAAGGATGGAGAGGAAGACAGGCATGGAACCATCTTAAGAATGGCCACTCCCTTCCCTGGTCCCCAGGAAAGATCCATTTCTGCCCCAGGCTCTGAGCTCGTGATCACCCTGATGCAGCTTCTGGTCAGCGGCCGAGGCGGACAAAGGCGACCGCTGTCCTATCTGGGCTGGTCAAAAGCCTTTTGTGCTGGTTTGATCTCCCACTTATCCCCTGGAAGACTGGGGCAGCCATGGGACTAGCCATCTGCATCCCGTGGAAGAGAGATTCTGAATTCTCTCTCCCTCTCTGTCTATCTCTGGCTCCCAGATTCCAGCTGCTTCTCCAGCTGGGCTCAGAACCCCCAGTCTTGCTGAGCAACCAGGGGCCAAACTAAAGGGGAGATGGGGTTTGAGAACAGAGTCCTTTCCGGAACAATCTGGAAAAAAGAAGACCAGACACCACAGCCAACTCAAGTGTGGGTAGAAGAACTAGTAGAAAAAAAAGAGTATTGGCTAATTCTGATACCTTTCCTCTGGATTTTACCTAGTTTGAGATTTGCAAAGACCAACACTTAATTACCTGTTTTAGAGAAAGGGGGCTGGAGTGGAAAACTAGAAGGTCAGAACAACACTGCTTCAGAAGGAAGCCTTAGAATTATATGTGACTTGGAATTACAGTGCTGGAGATGCTGTAAATGCAGTACTGGTGGAGCAGAGATGATGGAAAGGTCTGACTGTTAAAGGGAAGGAACTTTTGAGGGAAGAAGATGCTGCTCTCTTGGTCTTATCCTTCCCTTAGCCAAGGGAGGGACTGTGTGAGCTCATAAACATTTTCTCTAGTTCCCCAGGATTTAAGCCAAAGCATGTATGATCACTTCTGCTTGTCCTAGGGCTTCCTTGATAGCTGAGACAGTAAAGAATCTGCCTGCAATGCAGGAGACCCGGGTTTGATCCCTGGGTTTGGAAGATCCCCTGGAGAAGGAAATAGCTACCCACTCCAGTATTCTTGCCTGGAGAATTCCATGGACAGAGGAACCTGGCAGGCTACAGTCCATGGGGTTGCAATGAGTTGGACATGACAGAGCGAGTAACACTTTCACTTTTCAATTTCTGCTCATCCTTACATGCAAGTGGGGCTGGAGGACAGATCAGGGTCTCAGCGAAAGGAATCCCACTTCTTACCAAGCACTGGATGGGAAATCTTAACCAAGGATACTGAGTACATCAGAGAATCAAGACCAAAGGGCTCCTTCTCCCCGAAGATGAGGTTACAGTGAACGCTGGTTACTTCTGTCTGCTCAGCAAACTGATCTTGCTTGGGGTCTTGTTAGGGTCCGGAGTCGCCCTTCCCTCAAAGGAACAGAGGACACTCACGATAATGCAAGTGTCTGCCCCACGCAGCGGGTTTCAACAAGGACCCCAGCTAGCTGGAAATAAACCTCGCTGTGTGTCTTGCACTATCGTGAGTGTCCTCTGTTCCTTTGAGGGAAGGGCGACTCCGGACCCTAACATGTGGGGGCTCGTCCGGGATCCCAAGACCCCTCCTCAAAGAGACAGACAACCTCCGATACCGAGGTTTGCACATAAGCCACGGCAGGAGGTTTGGCCACCTCCTAGAGGGGAGGACTGAAACAGGTCTCTGCCCGGTCCCAATTGAGAATTCTCATGGAAGGGAAGGAGCGGGTTACGACCCTGGAGGCTCCATTACTGGAAGTCGTGGGAAATGTCCCCGACGAAGGGATGCCTGAACGACGTCCACAGTGGACGCTGTTTGGAACCCTAGGTAAGGGTCCTGAGTGTTGTGTGAATGAGACGGCGCCTGTGAATGTGGTGTGGCGGACTGGCCAGTGGGTGTTGAAAAGCTCGGTTCGAATTTGTGTATTCGCTGGAATTGTATCCCGGACGAGCCCCCAAATGTTAGAGTCCGGAGTCGCCCTTCCCTCAAAGGAACAGAGGACACTCACGATAATGCAAGACACACAGCGAGGTTTATTTCCAGCTAGCTGGGGTCCTTGTTGAAACCCGCTGCGTGGGGCAGACACTTGGACCCCAGCTAGCTGGAAATAAACCTCGCTGTGTGTCTTGCATTATCCTGAGTGTCCTCTGTTCCTTTGAGGGAAGGGCGACTCCGGACTCTAACAGTCTGTCCCTCCCTTAACTTCAGTCCGTGGGAACTGGATGCAGTTAAAGCTACTCCAAGCTTCAGCTGTGAGAATGAGACCAGACCAGACCTATGGATGCACTGCCCTGTGATTGGCTTAGGGGTGGTCATGTGACCTGGTCAGAGCCAACGAGACTCAATTCTGTGACCCTGTGGGAGATTCTCTTTTCCCACTGAAGTTTCATAACAGAAAGCAGAAGCCTGAGCTGATGGCGGCTGTACTGCCACCCAAGAATACACCACAAAGAAAGGAAAACTGGGACAGAGGCAGAGGGAATGAGACAGATCCCTGATGACAATGCCTGGATCCAGCTGAGTCTAAAGCCAAGATGACCTGAAAATTGTTAGCTGCTTGACCAGCAGCTTATCTTAAGTTACTTAGAGGTGCGTTTCAAGTGCCAACTGAAGATTACAAACTGATACATGGCCGACATGGTGTTGAGATCCAGAGGAGGCCTATCAATGAATAGTTACAAGCTTCACCCCCAGGAAATATTTTTCCCTAAGCAGAACTGGGGACCACGTCCCCTCCCAAATCCAGCAGATGGAGGGCCAAGCAAACAACGTGTGAAGCTGGCCAAGAGCAGCTTGGAAGAAAACCACATCTTTAACTCCACACTCTGGAGGGAGACCAGCCTTTCCCAGCATTTGAACAAGTCATCCCTTTCTAAGGGCAAAACAAAAACAAAAAACAACCCAGGGACTTCCCTGGTCCAGTAACCACTGGACTTCTAACATAGCGGGTACAGGTTCGATCCCTGGTTGGGGAGCTAGGATCCCACATGGCTCAAGGCCAAGAAACCAAAACATAAAACAGAAGCAGTATTGTAACAAATTCAATAAAGGCTTTAAAAATAGTCCACATGAAAAAAAAAATCTTAAAAAAAAAAAAAAAACCACTTCCAATGCAGGAGGTGTGGGCTCAATCCTTGGTCAGGGAACTAAGATCCCATACGCTGCCCAGCTCAATCAAAAACCAAAACCAAATAAAACCAAACAAAAACTAAAAGCAGAAGGTCCAGCAGTTACATACACTTTGCGTTCCCTTCCCATCCCCCAATGCTGAGGCTTAAGTCAGTTCACAGGATAAGAACTAGTCGAGGATTTTCAAACATAAATGGGCTTTAAAGTTTGAGGCATCCAAGTAGCACCCCAATTCCCCTCTCCAAACATCCCAGCTAGCTTTCCAACCCAAGCCACTAGCTTTCACAAAGTTTCTACCAGGGTTTGTGTGGAAGAACTGAGGCCTCTTTTACAATAAGTTGTAAGGCTGAGAGCCAGGAAGACCCTCTGAGGGGAGAACAGGAGGCCACAAGACAACTGGGAGCGGGAGGCCCTCCTGCAGTTTAAAATGGGAGCTCTGGGCTGGGTGCCTGGGTTTGAACCCTGACTCTGCCTCTTATGAGCTGTATGACCCTGGGCAGGTGACTGACCTCAGTGCCTCAGTTTCCTTAATTGTAAAATGGGAGTGACAATGCCCCCACCTCACAGGGCTACTGGAAAAGACCCTGATGCTGGGAAAGACTGAGGACAGAAGGAGAAGGGGGCGACAGAGAATGAGATGGTTGGATGACATCACTGACTCAATGGACATGAGTTTGAGCAAACTCTGGAAGATAGTGAAGGACAGGGAAGCCTGGCGTGCTGCAGTCCATGGGGTCGCAAAAAGTTGGACATGACTAAGTGACTGAATGATAACACATGACTATGGTGAGGACTCAATCTGCCGGGACAGTACTGGGCACATAGTACATTCTTAGTAGATATTAGCACATAGTAGGTTCTTAGTAGATATTATCTAATGAGACTAGAGCTTTAACCCATTGTCTGAAGGGTTGCAGGGGTCAATGAACCAAAAACTGTTTGCAAAATTGTATGATTTCCTCCCCTAACCTCTCCAGGAAATGGTCTGCAACCTCTCATCTGAGTCTCAAAGGAGTCTTTTGATGCGAGGATCCCTGAAGTAGCTTTAAGTCTGCTGCTAAGTCACTTCAGTCGTGTCTGACTCTGTGCGACCCCATAGACGGAAGCCCACCAGGCTCCCCCGTCCCTGGGATTCTCCAGGCAAGAACACTGGAGTGGGTTGCCATTTCCTTCTCCAATGTGTGAAAGTGAAAAGTGAAAGTGAAGTCGCTCAGTCGTGTCCAACCCTTAGCGACCCCATGGATTGCAGCCTACCAGGCTCCTCCATCCATGGGATTTTCTAGGCAAGAGTACTGGAGTGGCTTGCCATTGCCTTCTCCGAGCTTTAAGTCTAGTTGAAGGCAACAACTACGTTGCTCTTTTTCTTGTGTGTTCCCCACAGCAACCAGGACCTGCCTCTGCATGTATTATGTACCAATGAATACTTAATAGAGAGACAGAGGGACAGATAAAGTCACCACAGAAAAGCATAGATAGGGTGGACCTGTGGCCATTCGGACATCTCAGAGCTGGGGTTTCAAGCCCTTAAGATGCACAAACCTTCCCCACCACGCAGTGTTTGCTGTCTTCAGAGACATGCCCCACCTGATACACTCAAGCAAGCCCTGCGCATCAGCCATAGGTCCCAGCCCTTTCCCACCCCCTCAGCCTTCCCCAAACCTCTCTGCCCAGGGACCAACCCCCATCCCCCTATGAGGAACTCAGCCTTCAAGGTACAGAGGTGAATGCCAAGTCAAGGGCTAGGCCCAAAGTGCCCCAGGGTTAGGTCCATCTCGGCGGAAGGTGGTTAGTGACAAGCCCCGGCCTGGAGCAGGTGCCCAGGAGAAGTGAGAGGCCATGTGAACCACCAGCTCAGCCGCCAACGAGCAGCTCCAGACACCGGAAGTGCAGCACTTACAGTCGCTTGATCCCAGACTCGGGCTGGGGAGACATTCTCGGATGGGCAATGGGTGGAGGTTGTGGTATTTGATTCTCCTCTTCGATTTCTTCACTGGAAGGAGTAGAGAGACATGAGATTAGAGAGTCAACAATTCCATGAAAGCTGGAATATTCTAAGGGCACTGTCTGGTGGTCTGAGAAGGCACCTACTTTTATAAGGGAGTGATAATAAGGGACCCAGGAGGACAATAACAGTGGCCTTTGCCCCACAAACTCTCTGCCTCAGGGGCTGGCTTCTGGAATGGCCAGTTAAGAGGAAGGATATATCCTGGAGGCAATGCACACAGGTGCCTGCAGACCCTTTGGCCCAGTTGGCCACGTGTGAGAAATTTCAGGAAGGTACCCACATCTCTATTTTAAGTTTACTTTGGAGAGTCTAGCCAAATAGAATGATTTCCTATTTCCTGTTCTTGCCAAATATTTCCCTGTCTCCGCACCTTTGTGATTCATTCTGCATGGAATATGCCACCCGCAACATCTCCCATATCTAAGAAGTACCCTGTCCTTTAGAGAAGGCCCAGTTCAAATGCCACCTCCTCCATGAAGCCTTCCTGATTTCCACCCCGTCCCCAAGCCAGAAGAGATTTCTCTTCTTCAAGCAGCCAGTGCACACACTGTCATAAAATTTTCTTACGTGGCAGACTCATAGTGGGTTTTCAATAAGTATGTATGGCATTGTATTTTCCCTGATGTCTTATCTTCCCTACAAGGGCAGGGACCATATTGATCCTTCCTTCCAGTTTTCTATTGAACAGGCACTTGTGCACCTACTCTGGGCTAAGCTGCCTCCTGAGTGCTGGCAACTTAGTCATGAACAAGACAAGTAAGGTTTCTAGTGCCATGATGGTGCAGTCTGGTGTGGAAACAGACAATAAAACCCACATGTTCCTGAACAGGAGAATGTGAGATGGTGAAAATAGCCATGATGAAAGTAAAACTGAGGGGAGTGTGGGACTTCCCTGGTGGTGCAGTGAGTAAGAATCCACCTGCCAGTGCAGGCGGACAGGGGTTGACCCCTGGCCAGGGAAGACTCCACAGGCTGTGGAGCAACTAAGTCCGCATGAGGGCCTGAAAGCCAAAAGTACTGAAGCCTGTGTTCCACAATGAGAAGCCTGAACCGCAACGAGGAGGAGCGCCTGCTCGCTGCAACTAGAGGAAACCCGCACAGACCAGTGAGGACCCAGCACAGCCAAAAAGCAAGCAAAACTGAGCAAAATGACAGACAGCAACTAGGACAGAGCACTCCTTTGAAGGGGCAGTGATGTGTGAAGGAAGGCCTCTCTCAGGATGGGACATCTGACCCAAACCCTGAGTGACCAGGAGCCAACTATGGGAAGAGTCATGGGGAATGTTTTTCCAGCTACAGGAGCAGCATGTGCAAGGTCCTGAAGTTACCCGAACCGAGCAAGGTGTGTTCTGAGGAACTGATAGAAGGGCAATGTGTACAAAGCTGGGGCTTCCCAGGTGGCGCTAGTGGTAAAGAACCCACCTGCCAATGCAGGAAACATGAGACCTAGGTTCTATCCCTGGGTCGGGAAGATCCCCTGGAGAAGGGAATGGCAACCCACTCCAGTATTCTTGCCTGGAGAATCCCATGGACAGAGGAGCCTGGCAGGCTATAGTCCATGGGGTCACACAGAGTTGGACACGACTGAGCAACTAAGCACATGTACAAAGCTGAACGAGTATGAGGTGGCATGGTATGAGATAGTTGTTTAAGTTGGGGAAGTGCTGTACATAGAACTTTACAGGAGAATGGGAATGTTTTTCTTTACTGTTCAATATGGCAGCCGTCAGCCACAAGTGCTGATGAAACACTTGAAATGTGGTGAGTGCAAGTGAGGAACTGAATTTTACATTTTATTTAAGTTTAATGCGTTTATTTTATTTTTTTTTTTGTTTAATGCGTTTAAATAGCCACACATGGCTAGTGGCTACTGTATGTGCAAGGACTTAATTGATCACAGATGAACTAAATGATCAAAAATATTAGTCTGGGTAGCTCCATCATCTGTTATTTTTTTTTTTTTCTTTTTATCCCCTGCCCTCTCTTATCTGTAATTCCCAAATCCAAACAGCTCTAAAAACCAAAATTCGCTTTTTCAGTCATTCATTTGGTGGCAAACTCTGAAATGAAATCTCGTGAGGCTGTTTATCATCTTGATTGATCCCATTGATTCCGTGTGAATGTTCACATCTTTTGCTGCAAAGATATTCTTGTGTTTGATTTGGGGGGAGCTGCCCCAGAACTCACATGTAGTATAAGATCATAAGGTAATACAGTATTTATAATATTCCTTTCTAACTGCTGGAAAAGTTCTGAATTATAAGAGGAATCTGAGCCCCAGAGTTTCAGAAAGGAATTCTGAGTTGGTATGTAAGTGCTTCAGGCCAGTGATGATCCCCACAACAAACACAGATGCAGTCCTTGTCTTCCAGGTGTGAATGTGTCCCCAGACTCCGAACAACCTCAGAATGGAGCCAGCCTGGGAGCTCCGCGGAACACTCACCTTTTATAGTATGCCAGCTCTTCTTGCAACAAAAACACCTTGGACTTGAGCTCGTTCCTTTCATGTAGCACGTCCCGCAGCTCCTGCAGTGTGAACCGGGGGCGGTTGGGGTCCTTGAGATCCATGGCTACCTTCTCCGCCTCGGATACACACTCTTCTCTGCCCAGCTCCGCCTGGAGGGGGCAGAGATGCTGCTAATGAATTCCTGGCCACAGCCACTAGCACCCACTCTGCATCCTGCCGGAGCCTGAATTTCCCACCCTCCCCAGGGCCTGAGCAGCTTGCCGAGGGCGCTATTTTAAGAACTTGCAGGCGGCCTCTGCTCACGTTCTGTGCAGTCAGCATTCATCCCTTGGGAGAGCACAGCCAGTGGCCACCTGCGTGCTGTTTGCCTTCTCAATACCCAGACCCACAGTCCCGTTGCCTCCTCAATTGACTCAGGGTTTTAATTACAAATAACATTAAAAGGTGTCAGAGGAGAAGAAACTCAATGCTCCCCCAATGCCACCATCTTCTTAAGTCTGCCTGGTTTCCCTTTCCCGTGTTCTTGCTTCATTTTCTAACCAATTGGCACTGCATGCATATTCAGTCCTGTCTGACTCTTTGCGACCCCATGGACTCTAGCCTGCCAGTCTTCTCCGTCCATGGAATTACCCAGGCAAGAATACTGGAGTGGGTTGCCATTTCCTCCTCCAAGGGATCTTCCCATCCTGGGAATCAAACCCAAGCATCTTGCATCTCCTGCATTGCGTCTCCTCGTGTCCACTGCACCACCTAGGAAGCCCTTTCTAACGGAGGCTATTGCTAATTTGGCCAAAGTCGTTGGAATCAGATCCAATGTGCCATTCTCTATTCCTTTTATCTTTGATAAGAAGTTGTACACAGTTTCCTATTTGTTACTGGCCTTCTTGTTAAGCCCACTCCTCCCCAGTGGTGGTGGGGATCTTTTCACTGGAGTTCGGTGGAAGCCCTGGTAGGGGTGGAGGTGGGAGGTTAACGTCACAGCTGACGCAGGGCATTTACTTCTCTTCCATGTGGGTCACACAGATGGATCCTAGTCTGCTAAGTTTCCAGATCCAAATCCCATACTCCTGCTCTCTTCCACAGCAAGGAGTTTTGTTGTTTTTTTTCCTAATTGTGATAAAATCCACTTAACATAAAATCTCCATTTTAAAATGCACAATTCAGGGATTTCCCTGGTGGTCCAGTGGTTAAGCTTCTGCACTCTCAGTGCAGGGGGCCCAGGTTCAATCCCTGGTTGGAGAACTAAGATCCTACATACCACTTGGCAAGGACAAAAATTAAAAAGAAAATAAAATTCAATATAAAAAATCAAAACCCTATTAAAAATAAAACACACAATTCCATGGTGTTAGATGGCACAGTGGTAAAGAATCTGCCTGCCAATGCAGGAGACTCAGGAAACACAGATTCAATCCCTGGGTTGGGAAAGTCCCCTGGAGAAGGAAACAACCCACTCTAGTATTCTTGCCTGGAGAATTCCATGGAGAGAGGAGCCTGGCGGGCTACAGTCCATGGGGTCACAAAGAGTCAGACATGACTGAGCATGCACGCGTGTAGCACATTCATGGTGCAGTGCAACCAATTCTAACTAGTTTCAAAACATTTTCCAGAGGAAACTCCACACCCATCAGCAGTCCCCCTTCCCCCAGCCTCTGGCAACCACCATCTGCTTTCTGTTTCTCTATGGGTCTGCCTTTTCTGGACATTTTCTAGAAATGGAATCATATAATATGTGGCTTTCGGTGACTGGTTTCTTTCACTCATGTTTTCAAGGTTCATCTACATTGTAGCCCATGTCAGTGCTTCATTCCTCTTCATCGCTAAATAATATTCCACTGAGTGAATAGACCACATTTTGTTTATCCTTTTATCCGCTGATGGACATCTGAGTTGTTTCTACCTTTCGGCTATTGTGAACAATGCTGCCATGAACATCTGTGTGCGAAGATTTGTTTGAGCACTTCAGTTCTTTGGGGTATACATCTAGGAGTGGAATTGCTGGGTCATATGGTGACTCTATGTTTAACTTCTGGAGGAACTGCCAAACTGTTTTCCACAGTGGCTGCCTCCTTTTACATTCCTGTAAGCAGCGTAGGAGGGGTTTGACATTCTCCACATCCTTGCCAACTTTTTTTTCTTTTTTGATAGCAAGGAAGTTTTTGCAAGCTTTCCAGGTCCAAGCTGGCCATATCGGCAGGTGGCCCATACTCTACAGGCAGTGTACTATTCCTGACAGCCTTGCATTGCCAATGTCCCATGACTGTCCAGAAGGAGTGGATAAAAGCTTAGGACAACAGTGGGAAAGCTTTGGACCGAGGGAAAGAGGGATTGAAATACAGATCTGGCTCCTCCCCCACAAAAACCCCACAGAAGCACAAAGAGAAAGGGACTCCAGCCTAGATGGGCCAGGTGGCTGAAGGACTACAGGAGGCAGAGCTGAGATGCCTCACGTCCAGAGAGAGTCGGGGACGTGCTGTTCTGGGAGAGGACAGTTGAAAGGAGACACCACCCACCAGAGGAGATCAGGTGACAGCAGAGCCACCCAGCAGGCGTGGGATGGGAAGCGGGTCTGAGCCGGAGTCAGCACCGAGCAGGGGGCAGCAGGGGAGGTGTCTGGAGGCAGCAGGAAAGTGAAACCTGACACACGCCGCCCACCCCAGCCGGCTGGGCCGCTGAGTGGGGCCTCTTCCTACCCAAGAACTGGGGGAGGAAATGGAGGAATTAACATCCCAAGAAGGCACTCTAAGGTGTTTCCTGATGCCACACCTTCAAAGGACTGTGTTCTCAGGGTACATCTTCAATGGGTTTTTTTTTTTTTTGGCTGTACCACTGGCACGTGGGATCTTAGCTCCTCAACTAGGGATCAGACCTGCACCCCCGGCATTGGAAGCATGGAGTCTTAATCACTAGACCACCAGGGAAGTCCATCTTCAGTGTTTAACTCCCTCTGCAGAGCCTTTGGGGCTGCTCCTTGGACCACCTGATGACCATACATTCAGACAATACCCTCTACCCAAGATCATGTAGAACAGTTGCTGAACACACAGCAGGCACTCACTAATGCCAGTCTCTGGTCTTCCTCTGACCAGGCTAAGCACAGAGCATCCTCGGAGGTGTGAGTGTATGTGTGTTAGTCGCTCAGTTGTGTCCAACTCTTTGCAACCCCATGGACTGTAGCCTGCCAGGCTCCTCTGTCCATGGATTTTCCAGGCAAGAAGACAGGAATGTGTTGCCATTCCCTTCTCCAGGGGATCTGCCCAACCCAGGGATCAAACCCAGGTCTAATATTCACTTAATATGACTGAGCACCAACTTTGTGCCTGCTGGCCACTGAGCTAATGAGACGAATCAGACAGGTGGAGGTGGAGGAAAGATACACACAAACAGAAATTTATAAGATAACATAATGAAAGGTGCAAGGACACCAATTCTGAGGAGAACCACAGAAGATGTTACTGCAAATGTGATCTCTGTGCACAGGGTTTTGAGGGATGTGTAGGAGTTCACCAAGAACTCTGGGCCCACCCCAGTGGCCCCACTTCTACCCTACCCCCCTTTTATTTGAGTCTGTGTTCTAAAACTCCTCTGAAGTAGTAAACAATTGTTTTAGATCAGGAGATTTCACATTAAAGTTTGGGTTTAGGGTTTCCTTTTGGGAAAAAAATTGGAAAACTAGGTCACATGGAGTCTGCATGGCAACACTGGGCTGGTGCTGTGTAGCAGCTGCGTCCTTTTATGTGCTATTTCTATGGCTGCACACTCACCTCCCCTCTTTCCTTCTCTGCCTAGATCCCATGGGTGTTAAAGGCTGTAGACAGAAATCTCAGGCTAACACACTCCCACCCAGCCCCTCCTTCCTCAAACAAGCCAGGCTCTTACATTCACTGGGCAAGTCCCCTGCCTCTTTCTGTCTCTGGGAAGTGCCAACCGACAGATGACCACATGCCTGGGGAAGACATAAAGCCCTTCAGGAGGGTTCTCAACCCCTCACTTTCCCAGAGGGCTCTGGGCAAGCTGTATGCTCCTTTCTGGGCGCCTGTTTCCCCACTGAGCCCTAAAAAACCTATTCCTATTTCTAAGGGCTCTTCCCACCCCTACATCAGGGCATTCCTACGAATACAGGCTTTCAAGGTATGGTAATTCCCTGCTCACCTTCATGGGTTGTCCTCACCCTAGACACCAAAGGGCTTGCTCAGAACCTGAGTTCTTTGGCGAAAAGATAGCTCTTTTATCAGAGGAGCAACCTGATCCCCTTAGAGCTTGAGGGATGCCAAGACAGGTGTGGGAAAAAAAGTCCTGACTTCTGGGACTGCCATCTGAAAGTGCAGAAGAGGATGAGATTGGGGCTTCAGCTTTTCCGGAGGCCACCAGGCACTGCTTCAGTGCCCTGGGAAGCCCAGTCCTTGAGAGACATGACCAAGGCTCTTCCCAACATGGCAATCAGGTCAATCAGCAGTGAGCCTTCTAGACTTACCCCATGAGGGACCACAGAGGTGGCTCGGGTTATCGCGGATTGTCTGTGGTCCCCTGAGGCTCTCTGGGCACAGCTTGAGGGAGATGCCTGAGGCCCCAGGTACTCCGCAGGGAGGCCCAGGAGATCAGCCAACAAGCAATGGGGCCTGTCCAGAGGCCTTAGGGAGGCAATACCCTCCATCAGGGCCCTCCATCCTGAGGCCTGGCCCCCTGGGCATGCTTCCCCCACCCCACTACTGCCTCGGTCCAGCAAGATCACTTCCTGTGCTCCCAAGGCCCCTGGAACATACTTCTGAGCCGCCCCGGCCCAGCAATGGGGAATGACTGTGCTCTGGTCACCCTTGGTAGCTCCAGGCTACCATGGACAAATTCAGCACACAAAACCCTGGTTCACAGGCCAGCCATCAGGCCCTTCTCTGCTCTTCCTGTACACTTAAAAACAAACAACTAGAAACAGACTCACAGACTTAGAAAAGGAACTTACAGTTACCAGGGGAGAAGGATGACGGGAAGGGATAGTTAGGGAGTTTGGGATCAACATGTACACGCTGCTGTATTTAAAATGGATAACCAACAAGGACCTACAGTGTGGCACAAGGAACTTTGCCTTATGTCATGTGGCAGCCTGAATGGGAGGGGAGTTTGGGGGAGAATGGATACATGTACAGGTATGGCTGAGTCACTTTACTGTGTGCCTGACACCATCACCACATTGTTAATCAGCTATACTCCAACACAAAAAGTGAACAAACAAACAAACAGAAACCGCCCCCCCCCAACTTACTAAGAAATCAGAACTTAAAAGGCAGAGACACTGACATCAAGGAGGTACTATTAACTTTACGTTTTCTTAGTGGTTTTATATAAAGTCCTTTAGACAAGAAGCCAACTTCATTTTCTTAAGGGTTTATATGTCCAACTGTCAAAGGCAGGACAACCATCAGTTAAACTATGAGAAGCTGGATGAACTAGAAAACATGCTGAGTAAGAAGGTAGTCAGGATCACATGGTGCACGAGTCCATTTCAACGAAATGTCCAGAAGAGGCAAATCCACAGAAACAGAAAGACAATGAGTGGTTGCCAGGGGCTGGGGGCAGGGAGATGGGGAGTGACTGCTAATGCGTAGGGGGTTTCTTTCTGGGCTGATGGAAACGTTCTAGATAGTGGTGACGATCACACAATAGAGTGAATATATTTAATACTAAAAACCACTGACCTGGGGACTTCCTGACAGGAAGTCCTGTGGATAAGACTTTGCCCTTCTGGGACTTCCCTGATGGTCCAGTGGCTAAGACCATGAGCTCCCAATGCAAGGGACCTAGGTTTGATCCCTGGTCAGGGGACTAGATCCCACATGCTGCAACTAAGACCCTGCACAGCTAAATAAATAAATAAATATTATTATTATTATTATTTTAAATGACTTTGTGCTTCTAATGCAGCAGGTGTGGGTTTGATCCCTGGATGGGGAACTAAGATGCCACATGGCATGGCCAAAAAATAAAAAAAAATTATCTGTACACTTTAAATGGCTGGATTGAATACCATGTGAATTATTTCTCAATAAATATGTTATAAAAATATATAAAGAGACCTGCTTACTGGAGATCACACTGAAATGACAGCAATAACATCTCAGAAAGAATCATATGAATCAAGAGGCAATGTTAAGAACAGATTCCTCTGGGCATAAACCCAGGGGAGGCCATAATTCAAAAAGATACATGCACCCCAGTGTTCACTACCACACTAGGACACGGAAGCAACCCAAATGTCCATCAACACAGGAATGGATAAAGAAGATGTGATACATATACACAAAGGAATATTACTCAGCCATAAAAAGGAATGAGACAGGCTCATTTGTAGAGATGTGGCTGGAACTAGAGTCTGTCATACAGAGTTAAGTGAGACAGAAAAAGAAAAATATCGTATATTAGCACGTATTTGTGGACTCTAGAAAAATGGTACAGATGATCTTACTTGTAAAGCAGAAATGGAGACACAGAGAACAAACAGGTGGATACTGAGGGGGATGGGGTGGAGTTCGGGATGAATTGGGAAATTGGGATTGACATATATACACTAGTGATACTATGTATAAAATAGATAAATAAGGACATACTGTATAGCTCAATGCTCTGTGGTGACCTAAATGGGAAGGAGATTTAAAAAAAGGCGGGGGATCCATGTATGCATATAGTTGGTTCACTCTGCTGTACAGCAGAAACTAACACAATATTGTAAAGCACCTATACTCCATTAAGGGCTTCCCTGGTGGCTCAGCTGGTAAAGAATCCGCCTGCAATGCGGGAGACCTGGGTTCTATCCCTGGGCTGGAAGATCCCCTGGGGGAGGGCATGGAAATCTACTCCAGTATTCTTGCCTGGAGAATCCACATGGACAGAGGA
This sequence comes from Moschus berezovskii, assembly GCF_049115385.1. Lineage (NCBI taxonomy): Eukaryota > Metazoa > Chordata > Mammalia > Artiodactyla > Moschidae > Moschus > Moschus berezovskii. Next base: position 55,317,715 of record NC_142478.1, on the reverse strand, counting down.
GCCTGGCGGGCTATGGTCCATGGGGTCGCAAAGAGCTGGACACAACTAAGCAATTAAGCACAGCACGGTACATACTCTGATAAAAGTTTAAAAAAAAAAAGAATGGATTCCTCCCCGGCTCTGGATCCCTGCACAGCTCCCATCTTCCCTCACTGATCTGGTACCAGGACTAACCACCACCCCAGCCTCACCCTGCACAGTCTCTAGTCTGGCTTATGCTGTTCCTCCTACCCCACATTCCATCCCCGGACATCCTACCCAGCTCACAGACCCTTCTCAAGGCCTTGAAGCCCTGCATGGCCGTCTCCTCTCCACTCAGAATTTACTGTGCCCTTCTCTGATCACCACTCTCTATCCAGCCACGCTAACTTTTTTATATTGGAGTATAATTGCTTTACAATATTGTGTTGGTTTCTGCTGTACAGTGAAGGGAATCAGCTGTATGTACACATACAACCCCTCCCTCCTGGACCCTCTCCCAGCACTCCCATCCCACCCATCTAGGCATCACAGAGCACCGAGCTGAGCTCCCTGTGCTACACAGCAGCTTCCCACTAGCTATCTGTTTCACACATGGTAGTGTATATATGTCAGTCCTCATCTCCCAATTTTGTCCCACCCTCCCCTTGTCCCACCCTGTGTCGACATGTCTGTTCTCTACCTCTGTGTCTCTATTCTTGCCTTGGAAATAGGTTCATCTGTCCATTTTTCTAGATTCCACATATATGCGTTAATATATGACATTTGTTTTCTCTTTCTGACTTACTTCGCTCTGTATGACAGATTCTAGGTCCATCCATGTCTCTACAAATGACCCCATTTTGTTCCTTTTAGTGACAGCCATGCTAACTTTTAGATCTACTGAGTCAAGTCAAGCTCATGTCCCTCATTTTTCAGATAAGAACCTATTACCAAAGAGATGGATGGGCCCCAAGTCACATGGCAGCAGGTGACGAAGCCACCACTACCCACAGCTTCCCTGTTTGAGTGACAAGCATCCTGAACGCCACTCAGCTCCAAGGGACGGTGTCAAGCCTCCAGAAGACGCCCTGAGTTCAGGAACAGACGCTGCAGAGAAGCTTAGTGGGTTAGTCATAACTGCTACTGGATTTTACTCTTCTGTTTCTGCCCCACCTCCGTGGAGCCAGGAAGGAAACTGAAACCTACTGGCAGCCAGGCCAAGGAGGTGTGAAGTGTCCTTGTCCGAAAGAGATCTGGAGCAGGGCTCAGAGTCTTGTGGCTAGGGGTGATGTCCTCAGGACTCAGGTTTGGACCAGCCAGAGACAGAGCCTGAGCTCTCGCGGGGCTCAGAAGGCTGAAAGGGGGATCCAGGGGAGATGGGAGGGAGGGCCCACCCCAAGCTTCGCCTGCTGGCTCCTCCCCTCCTTCCCAAGGCTATCGACTTGGTCCAGCCCTCACCTTTCTTGCCTGGATTACTGCCAAGCGCTCCTGAGAGCCATGGCTGCCATCGTCTCCTCCATATAAACTCAGAGCTGATCCTGTCACTCCCCTGCTGAAACCCTGTGACAGAATCCACATCCTTCACTGCTCAGAGTTTTGTGTGTGGCATTCTCAACCCTGACTCTCTGACACTGACAACAGCTGTTGTCCTGCCTGGCCTGCACATCTCTGGGCTGAGTCACGGCAGTTTTCCTCTGGAGAAACTCCTCTTTCTTACTCTCTGAGCATGTGGCTTAGATTGGCACCATTATGGATAGCTATGTGCTCAGAAATGGACAATATGTATAATCTAGACCTCAGACCACAATGATTGATTCAGGTGAGGTAATGAGAAGGTTCCTGAGACTTTTGCTGAAAATTTGAGAAAGACGCAATTTCTTTCCACTGGCGATGCAAAACTGGTTGAGTACTAGCGGCCACTATATGGCAAGAGGTTGCTTGAGAATGACACCAACACAGAAAGAAGGACTAAAACAAACTCCTGCCAGCATCATTAGGGCACCTGGAACCAGCTATACCTGAAGCCATCATTAACGCAAAGCTTTTAGTTACACAATCCCAAATTCCTTTTTTTTTTTTTTAATCCTTGAACCATTTTAAGTTAAGCTTTTGTCACCTGTAGCCAAAAGAAGATTCTACTCCAGTTTCCCTTTTAAGACTTCTCTCTCTTCCTCCCTATCTATATCTCAGAGGTTCTTGTCCTTCAAAGAACCTAGGAGTGTATGGCCCAAATTCACAAGATCCTTAATGACTCTGCTGGGACTTGAGCCAGCCTGATGGAAAGCCCGTCTATCTTACCTCCCTCACCTGGAACCCAAGAGACCAGCACAGTGCCTGCAAACTGGAAGTCAAAAAAAATATCCGGTGGAAGAAATGGGAAGCTCTGAGCTTTTCTCTAACAGTTCATTACACTTTTCTGAAACAGTATATCCATCTTCTACATCTGTCTATCAAAATCTTAGCATTATTATCACTGACATTCAGCTGAAGCAACAGCTGGCCCATGAAACTCCATGCCACCCCCATCAGGATTAACTGCCCCATCTCTATGTTCCTGGAATATCCCAGGGGCACCTCTACGTGGGAGATACCTTTGGTGCCCTGGGTCACATACTGGGCCCACCCGGATTTCCGCTGCAGCTGTGGTGTGGTTCCATTCATGTGGGCAGGGCCCCACCTCGAGCACCCACCGAATGTCTTTCCATTTTTTTTTAAAATATTTACTTCTGCACTGGGTGTTAGTTGCTACATGTGGGATCTTAGTTGCGGCATGCAGGATCTAGTTCCCTGAGCAGGCATCAAACTCAGGCCCCCTGGATTGGGAGCTTGGAATCTTAGCCACTGGACCACCAGCGAAGTGCTCTGTCTTTCCATTTCTCCCCCAGTTTCTGCTCCACAAATTCTGCCTGGGAGTATTGGGAGGGATAACACCCCTGGGGACCCTACCTCCCCTTAGTAACTGGGGACAGGCATTTGTAGATCATTGCTCTAAGACTTTCTCCTCCAGAAAGACTGTTCTGGGAGGTCTTCTCTGAGGTCCCAGAGGGACTGGACTTCCTCATAGTGACCGCAATGACACACCCTCAAATTCCCTTTTCCTCCTTCCCTGTCTCAGTTCTCTGGTCTTTGCGATCAATCACCTCCCCAATTAACCTTCTGCCCACATTTCTCTTCTCAAGCTCTGCTTCGAGGGAACCCAGACTGAGACAACTTCTTAGTGCTAAGACAATCCCCTCCCACCTTGAGTGTGGCTGCTGGTGTCCAAGACTGTCTCCTGCACTGGGCTATAAGCTCCTCAAACCTCCACAGCGCTCAGCACAGTGTTTGCAGATAAAAGCCAAACTCCACTCTGGAGCACTGGCCCCTGCCAACCTCTCTGACCTCATTCAGACCCTCTCCCTCCCCATCAGCTTGCACACCAGCCATCCTGACCTTTTTTCTTTTGGCTGCGCCATGTGGTATGTGGGCTCTTAGTTCCCCAACCAGGGATCGAACCCTTGCCCCCTGCATTTGAAGGGCAGAGTCCTAACCACTGGACCACCAGGGAAGTCCCTCACCCTTTCTTTCTTATTCTTCCTTGACTGCACTGCAATTTCCCCTGACACGGGGCCTTTGTACAGCCACCCCCTTCACCAAGTTCACTCTCATTCTTTCTATCACCTCCTTGGCAAAGCCTTTTTGACTCCCTCAGATTATCATGGTAATGATCATAGCTAACACTCTAAATGAACTAACTCATTTAATTCTCATAATAGCAATCTGGGAGTAAGTACTCTTATTAGTATTCCTTTTTTTTTCTCTCCAAACCATGCAACTTGTAAGATCTGTTTTCCGACCAGGGATTGAACTCAGGCCACTGCAATGAAAATGCCAAATCCTAATCACAAGGCCACCAGGGAACTCCCTTGTATTCCCATTTTAGACATGAGAAAACTGAGATGCGAAGAGGCTAGATAATTTTCTAAAGTCATGGCAGTAGTATAGAATAGGCTAGATATGAACCAAAGCAGACTGGTTCTGGAGTCCATGCAGTTGGGGCATTCTGGCACAATGGCTCTCCTTTAACATAAATCACTGGTTTGCTTTTAGGGATATAATTCACATACCATAAAATCCACTCTTTTGAAATATAAAAATTAGAATACATTTTAGTGCATTCAAGGCTGTGCCACTATCACCATTATCTAATTCCAGAAACATTTCCATCACCCTCAAAAGAAACCCTGTACCCATTAGAAGTCACACCGCATTCTCCCCTCTCCCAGTCTCTGCAGCCATCAATCTTCTTTCTCTCTCTATGGATTTGCCTATTCTGGATATTTCAAACAAATGACTCACAATATGTGGCCTTTTGTCTGGCTACTTTCACTTAGCATGTTTTTGAGGTTCATCCAAATTGTAGCATGTCTCAGTATTCCATTCCTTTTTATGGCTGAATAATATTCCACGGTGTGGACAGACCATATTTAGTTTATCTAGTCACCAGCTGATGGACATCTAGGTTGTTTCCGCCTTTTGGCTGTTGAGACTAGTGCTGCTATGAACATTTGTGTACAGGTCTTTCTAAAAATATATTTATTTATTTGGCTGTGTTGGGTCTTAGATGAAGCAGATGGGCTTCTTTAGATGTGGCACATGGGCTCCAGGCTCAGTAGTTGCACCACACAGGTTTAGTTGCCCTGTGGCATGTGGAACCTCAGTCCCCTGACCAGGGATTGAAGTCCTGCATTGTCTCCTGCATTGGAAGGCATTCTCCCAACCACTGGACCACCAGGGATAATCCCCATGTACAAGTCTTTAGGTGGACACATATCTTTAGTTTTCTTGGACATATACCTAGAAGTGGAACTGCTGGGTCATATGGTATATTAGGACTTCTCAGGTGGCTCAGTGGGTAAAGAACCTGCCTGCAATTGCAGGAGAGGCAGGAAGGGCAGGTTTAATCCCTAGGCCGGAAAGATCCCCTAAAGGAGGGCATGGCAACCGCCTCTAGTATTCTTGCCTGGAGAATTCCATGGACAGAAGAGCCTGGCGGGCTACAGTCCACAGGGTCGCAAACAGTCAGACACAACTGAAGCAACAGAGCACGCATGCATGCATGGTATATTATGTGATTATCTGTCTAATGTCTGTCTCTCATACTAGCTGTAAGCCCCATGTGGAGAGGAACCAGGTCTCCATTTTATCCCCCATGCCTACAACATAGTCAGTAATTATTTGAATGAATGAATGAACAGCAGATGCCCAGTAACAACCACCGAGTTGGATACCCTGGGCTAGAATGCTGGGAGTCCTGGGTTCCAGGCCCAGCACCACCTCTGCCCAGCTGTGTTTCTCCTAGCCAGAAGCTGGCTCTCTCTGGGCCTCCCATTTCCCTCAAGTGTAACTGCAATAGCAAGGCAGCCTGGCCCACCTCGGGCCAGCCTACAGAGGCCAGCTTCCCACTCACCACAGGCTCCTCTTCTCCATTTTGGTTAAGTTCACCTTGCAGCCTCTCTCGCAGCTTCCCAAGTTCCGCCCGCAGGCTGCCCATCTCCTGCTCCTTAGTTTGCAGATCTGCCTCCAGTTCTACCTTCTGTTCAATCAGGGCCTTCCCCTGGGCCTCTACCACTGTGACGCGATGCCGGAGGTCGTGGTTGATCTTCATCAGCCGGGTCTGCTGCTGCTGCAGCTGCAGAGAGAGAAAGCCCACTGGACGAGGCTGCCACATACAGTAGCTCATGTTGTGCACTGAACAAGGGCAAACCGTCTACAGGCATGCCATTCATACTGTAGACGCTTTGATTTGCTTGAAATTTGTTCACATTCTTACAACTCCGTTGATGCCAGAGACGGGCAATTTATGTATTTACAATTTTATGACAGGTGGAAGATAAGTGTCTTGTTAGTATATTATGACAATTTCCCAACAGATGGAAGTAACACGCTTTGAGAAAGGGGTGTCTTTTTGTAATTTAAGCAGAGACAAAGTATAGGTTCTTGGAGGGGCCGGGACAATGCCAGGGCATGAAAGGGGTGAGCTGGAGGAAGCCTCAGGGTCAGAAAAAGGCTGACCAGGCCCTGGAACTTCCTCAGTGTGTGTCAACAGTCAGGTCCCTGGGCATTGCCATGTTCCCTCCTACTGTTCCAGTGAAGACTTGGCTGAGGGTCCTACCCATGGCGACTGTTTCAGGGCTGGGCCCCGCAAGCCATGGGGCCCATGGTGTGAGACCGAGCAGGAGAAGGGGAGCTTTCGGAGGGGAGGATGGAGTCCCTTGCTGGTACCTACTGGCCAGGGGTGAACATGTCAGGCAGGGCTCAGCACTTACCGCCTCAACATCCTCATTCTTCAGCCCCAGCTCCCGATCCTTGGCACGGATCTCATCTCGCTGTTTGTCCACCACCTCCTTCAGCTTCTTCATCACCTGCCGTTCCCGCTCTGACATGCCTACAGAGGGGCGAGAGGGACCAGCAGGTGAGTCTACCTCCCTCCCCTGCTTAAACCATCGGCAGGGATTTCCCTGGTGGTCCAGTGGCTAAGACTCTGCACTCCCAATGCTGGTGGTGTGGGTTGGATCCCTGCTCAAGGAACTAGAACTCACATTTCCATTTTGCGACAAAGAATTTGCATGCTGCAACTAAGACCTGGCAACGCTAAATAAAGAAATATTTTATAAATGTTCATAGCAGCCTTATTTGTAATAGCCCCACACTGGAAACTTCCAAAATGTCCATCAATAGTAGGACGAATAGATAAACCTTGAGAGTAACAGGCAATGGAATGGTACACAGCAGTGAAAAACAGCGACTACCAGCTCCATTTGAAACTGACAGTCAGTTACTTCTCCAGACACTCCCTGCTCCTCAAAGGATACGCTTCAGCTGGAGTCCTGACTGTCAGGCCCCCAGACTGCTGATGGGGAATCACAGGGCCATCTGAGGGTTCTGGGCACTGGGTATCTCTCTCTCAAATCTCCTGGGCAACTGCTGTGAGGTGGGACCTGGGCCTGGGGTAGTGGAACAAGAAGACATGACTAACATTGCCAGAAAAAACACACCTTAGACACAATGCAAGAGCGAGTATGTGTGTGTATCTCTGTCTGTGGAGGGGAGGGGGGCTGAAATCAGGCAGAGTCTGTGAAAAAGCCATGAAAACATTTGCTGTCTGCTCTCTGAGCCCCCATCCTGCAAAGCCCTGGGGCAGGAGTATCAGGGGCTTAGCTCAATCAATTTAATCCTCGGCGGGGCAAATCAGATGAGTAGGACTAAAGTGGGATGGGGGCAGGGGAGCACAAGATCCAAAGAAAGGAAATCTGTATTTGGGACCCACCTACATCTGAGTTCCCCAACCAGGGACTGAACCTAGGCCACCAGAGTGAAAGCATCCCGTCCTAACCACTGGACCACCAGGGAATTCCCAAAGAAAGGATTTTTTTTTTGCCACACCGCATGGCTTGCAGGATCTCAGTTCCCAGGCTGGGGATTGAACCCGGGCCATGGCAGTGAAGGTCCAGAATCCTAACCACTAGCCACCAGGGAACTCGCCATCCGTCACCTTCATGGGTATTGGTGGCTGTAGGATGGAGCAGTCAGAGAGCAAATGGTCAAGGGCTGGGAGTCTGGGGCTAGGATACTTGGACTCATTCGCAGCTGACCTGGTGCCTGTTTTCTGACTTGCAAATGGGGGTCATGTGCTGGCCCCATCTGGGGGGCTGTTGTGAGGCTGCATCTGTTAATCTGCGTGAAGTACTCACAATAGGCCTGGCACAGAGTGAGGGTCTCCAAGTGTCATTTTAGAAATACCAGTTCTCCCTGCTCCAAACGCTCTGCTAAGACAGAGTCCAAGAGTGCTGGAGAAGTGGTTTGAAAAACTAAAAGGTTAAGTGTTTTGAAGAGATTCACAGACATAGGTAAAAGCCGGGAGTTGTGTTGTTACTCCCTCAGTTGTGTCCACCTTTTTGCAACCATGGATTGTAGCCTGCCAGACTCCTCTGCCCATGGGATTTCCCAGGCAAGAATACTGGAGTGGGTTGTCATTTCCTTCTCCAGGGGATCTTCCCAACCCAGGGATCCAACCTGTGTCTCCTGTGCCTCCTGCCTTGGTAAAGGATTCTTTACCATCTGAGCAATTATTTAAGTCACCCAGCAATTCAAGACTCTGGGAGCTAAATTAACGAGACATTCAGGGGACTTCCCTGGTTCTCCAGTGGCTAAGACTCCATATTCACAATGCAGGGAGCGTGGGTTCGATCCCTGGTCAAGGAACTAGATCCTACATGCCGCAACTAAAGATCCTGCTTGCTGCAATGAATATCGAAGATCCCAAATGCCGAAACTAAGAACCAGTGCACCCAAATAAATAAGTAAATAAAAATATTTAAAAAAAAAGAAAGTGCACCCTTGTGTCCAAGGACAGGGAGACTCTTAGGTATAACTTACACTCCAGAGCTCGCTGCCCTGGACGGACTTTATTTGGATTCCTCCTTTCCCTGTCCTGATCCCTCCACTTCCCCCAAGAGTCTTTTCTAGGGGGCACTTCCTTAATAAATCACCTGCAGAGGAACATCCTCATCTCAGAGTCTCCTTATAGAAGATGCTGATATAAACAGAGCTTAGCTCATTCTATCCTCAGAATACTTTACAAAGTAGGAATCCTGCTGTCCCCATTGTGCAGTTGAAACAGCGGTGCACAGTAGCTAGTGAACTTAAACAAGGTCACACAGCTGATGAGTGGCACTATCAGGATTCAGGATTCAGGCACTGTTCAGGATTCTAGACAGAGTATTAAAAAGCAGAGACATCACTTTGCCAACAAAGGTCCGTCTAGTCAACGCTATGGTTTTTCCAGCAGTCATGTATGGATGTGAGAGTTGGACCATAAAGAAGGCTGAGCGCCGAAGAAGTGATGCTTTCAAATTGTGGTGCTGGAGAAGACTCTTGAGAGTCCCTTGGACTGCAAGGATATCAAACCAGTCAATCCTAAAGGAAAACAACCCTGAACATTCAATGGAAGGACTGATGTTGAAGGTGAAGCTCCAATACTTTGGTCACCTGATGCAAAGGTCTGATTCATTGGAAAAGACTCTGATGCTGGGAAAGATTGAACACAAAAGGAGAAGGGGGCCGCAGAGGATGAGATGGTTAGATAGCATCACTGATTTAATGAACATGAATTTGAGCAAATTCTGGGAGACAGTGGAGTACACAGGAGCCTGGTGTGCTGCAATCCATGGGGTCGCAAAGAGTCAGACACGACCTAGCAACTGACCAGCGACAACCAGGATTGAAACTCAGGTAGCCTGGCTCCAGGGTCCACACTCTTGCAACCACTTTATCACCCCTCAAAGTGCTGTATGTAAAATACACATCAGCCATCAACGGATGGGTGGATCAACAAAGTGTGGTCTATCCATACAATGGGATATTATTCTGCCTTAAAAAGGAAGGAAATTCTGACACATACAACATGGATGAAAGTCAAGGACATTTATGCTCAGTGAAGTAAACCAGTCACAAAAAGTCAGATATCGCATGATTCCACTTCTGTGAGATACCTGGAGTAGTCAAAATTATAGAGACAGAAAGTGGAATGCTAGTTGCCAGGGGCTGGGGGAGGAAGCAATGGAGAGTTATCATTTAATAGGACAGAGTTTTAGATCTGCAAGATGAGACGCGTTCTGGAGTTTGGCTGCACAATGTGAATATACTAGACCCAGCTGAATTGTGTACTGGGTAAGATGGTTAAGATGATAAATATTACGTGCATATTACTACAACAAAACATATATAAGACTTTCCGGGTGGTCCAGTGGATAAGAATCCATCTGCCAAGGCAGGGGACACAGGTTCAATCCCTGGTCTGGGAAGATCCCACCTGCCACGGAATAACTAAGTCTGCTTGCCACAACTACTTACTGAGCCCAAGCTCTAGGGCCTGCAAGCCAGAATACTGAGCCAGCATTACTAGAGCCTGTGCTCCACAAGAGTAGTCCCCATTCAGAGCAACTAGAGAAAGCCCTAGCGCAGCACTGAAGATCCAGCGCAGTCAAACATAAGTAAATAAAAATAAAACATATATGTATATTGGAGAAGGAAATGGCAACCCACTCCAGTATTCTTGCTGGAAAATCCCTTGGACAGAGGAGCTGGGTGGGCTACAGTCCATGGGGTCACAAAGAGTCGGACATTGACAACAACATATAACATCATATATAAATAAATAAGCTACCAAATTTCAAAGACTTAATATGAAAAAAGTCCCCAAAATATCCTACGGATAATTACTTATTGATTTGGCAGCATCACGCAGTTTGCAGGATCTTGGTTCCCTGACTAGTACTGAACCCAGACCCTTGGCAGTGAAAGCGTGTAGTTCTAGGCACTGGACCACCTCGGAATTTCTCTACTGATGATTTTTTAAATCGATTACATGTTGAAGGATGATACCTTGGACCTATTGGTTTAAATTTAAATATTAATGAAATTGCTTTCACCTTTTTACTTTTTAAATGCCACCCCTAGAAAAATTATATCTGTGACTTACCTACATTTTTTGGTAAAAGATAAAAGATGTTCACGATTGAAAGAGTAACCAGAATATTGCCTTATATATATATTTTTCGAACAGTGCTGTTCTCAGCTTCCCTTCAGAAAATGGCTAAGTGGTCAGTCTTCAGCCTCGCCTAGTGACAAGAGTTGTTTGTCCAGAGCCCAGGAGTTTTTCTCCAGAGCCTGAGCATATTTTTGTACCCCCACCCCCCAGTCCCGTCGCTTCCATATCTGTAATTCATCTCAGCATGTGCTAACTAGTAGTTTCCAAGTGCTGACAGGACAGTTTCCAAATACAAAAGGCAGCAAAGTGCTTTTTCACCTGGAGACTTTCGGGGAGCTGGAGACAAGAGACTGGTGGGTGCTCTGAGCCCAGCGCCCAGTATCAATGTCTGGGAAAGCAGCACTGTTCCAGGCACGGTTGGCTCTCATTTTTGTTTTGTTTTTCTTTTTTAATGATTTTATTTATTTATTTTTGGCTGTGCTGGGTCTTCTGGCTGTGTGGGCTTTTCTCTAGCTGTGCAGTGAGCAGGGGCTCCTCTCCATTTGTGGCGCTTGGGCTTCTCACTGCGGTGGCTTCTCTTGTTGCAGAGCACAGGCTTCAGTAGACGCAGGGCACGAGCTCAACAGTTGCAGCTCCCAGGCTCTAAAGCACAGGCTCAGCAGTTGTGGCTTAGTTGCTCTGCAGCATGTGGGATCTTCCTGGATCAGGGATGGAAACTGTGTCTCCTAAATTGGTAGGTGGATTCTTTATCCCTGAGTCGACAGGGAAGCCCTCTTTTTTTCTTTTTATAGTGTTTTTAAAAAATTATTTTTTGGCTGCCCTGCGCAGCATGTGGGAACTTTGTTCCGCAACTAGGACTCGAACCCACAACCCCGGTCATGGAAGCCGGAGTCTCAACCACTGCACCACCAGGCAAATCCCAGGGCCGGCTCTTCTAAGCAGGCACCCCACCCCCTTCATCCCCTATATCTCTAGTTTTCCCCAAGTGTTGCCAGACACATAATTTCATGGGGGCACCTCTCCCCAGGACCCCTCTGTCCTGTGTCTGTTCCTCTCCCAGGTGGAAGAAATGCTCTTATCCCTGTTGTGTTCCCATGGCTTCCCGTGCAAAATAAAAATAACCGTGAGAGGCATGCCTGGCATCCGCCCAGTTTCTCCACTTGGGTGGGGGCTGCAGCCGCGCAGAACACCCAAGCCTCCCTGAGCTCAGCCCTGGGAGCTGGACCCACGTGAGATGCCAATTAAGTGCGTCTCAGATGGCACCTGTGTGGGCTGTCTGATGAAGAGCCCAGCAGGGATGCAGAGAGCCGAGGCACAGCCCTCCCACATGGAGGGTGCTGCGTACACACAGATGCAACGAGCCCCAAGAAAGCAGCTCCAGTGTTGGGACCCACACCTGGTAGACCCAAGGCCTCTGGGGCATCACTGGCGCAGGCAGGGGAGTTCCCACATCACCCCTGGAGCCCGCTGGGTGACCTCCAGAAATGTCACAAACCAAAAGATGGCTAAGGGTGCCTCATGAAGTTCAACAGTTACCACAGGCTGCAGCAATTCCACTTCGAGGTATACACCTCTTGGAGCACCAAAAACAGGGACTTCCCTGGTGGTCCTATGGATAAGACTCCACACTCTCAATGCAGGGGACCTCAGTTCCATCCCTGGTGGGGGAACTAAGATCCCAAATGCCCCAGCTAGAGAAGCCTGAGTGCGGCAACAAAGACACAGGACAGCCACAATTTATTTAAAAGAAAACAAAAAACAGCAAAAACATTACGTGAACAGAAAACATATACCTGAACCTTCACAGTGGCACTCTTTACAACAGCCGAAAGTTGGAAACAACCCAGCGTCCGTCAGTGGAGGCATGGATAAAAACAAAACGTGGTCCAAACAGACAAGGGAATATTAAGCCATGAAGAGGAAGGCTGTACCCCCTCAGCCTGTTTTCCTCCTCTTTTTCAAAAAGGAGATTGGATAACAATAGCTCATAGTGACAATAGTTAAAAACTTTCAGAGTGTGGGCACCAGGGGCTATTTTAAGCAGTTTACACGCATTAATTCATTTAATCCTCACAACAATCTGATGACAGGGACAGGGTTATCTGCCCCATTTTCACATGGAGCACTTAGGCACACCAAGGTCAAATGACTTGACCAAGGTCACTCAGCAGGTAAATATCAGGTTAGGAATCACCCCTGGTTGGCATGCTTTGAGCACCAATGCTTATCACTGCTAAGACTTTTGTTTTCACTGCACCGTTCATGTCTCAACAAAGAAAACCCATGGAAGAGAGGATGGCAGCACCAGGATCAAACATTTCCTTTCTCCTTGGTCCCTACAGTCCTTATACAGTGCGGCACTTTATACTCACGAGAGCTGTAACCTCCAAACTTCAGGTCTCCTCCCTGGAAGTCCATTCCCCTTCATAACAAACATGAAGAGGGGTTTGTGTCGGGACCCAAGGAGTTTACTCAGACTAAAGAGATGTGTCTAGGACTTCCCTGGTGGTCCAGTGGCTAAGACTTCAAGCTCTAAGGCAGGTTTGAGCCCTTTACAGGGGACTAGATTAGACATGCTACAACTAAGAGTCTGCCTGCTGTAACTAAAGATCTCAAGTGCCCTAAGCTGAAGCAGCTTATCAGGGACCAGACCAAATCTTTCTGTCTTTGCTTCCCCAGCACCAGCAGAGGGCCTGGAGTGAAGGTTCTAGATAACTGTTAGTAGGATGAATGACAGCTGGGATGCTCCAGCGCCATTAAGATCTCGGTGGCCATCCTGGTTTGCTCATTGTTAAACACGTGCCCATGACATGTACCTCAAATCTCTTCTCAGCACACTCAGAATAAAATCCAAACCTAGGTCTCTAAGGGGCTATGTGATCTGATCCCTGCTGGCCCCTCGGACTTCATCTTTAACCACCTTTGGCCTTGATCATCTTCTGTGATGCTAGTCTCCTTGATTTCCATAAACAGTCATGCCCCAGGGCCTCTGTACTTGCTTTTCCCCCAGGATATTTGCATGACTCGCTCCATGACTTAACTAGGGCTCAGATGTCACCTCATCAGAGAGGCCTTCCTTGATCACTGTATCTAAAAAAGCTCCCCATTAAGTCAACTCTATCATATTCCACCCACCTTCCTTTTTAGTTCTTCTATAACTTGGGTCAGAATCAGGACTGTGTTAGCTGTTTACATATTTATCGTCTATCTCTTCTGCACTAGAACATAAGCTTCACGAGGGCTGGGGCTTTGTCTTGTCCAAGGTGTATCCCCAGTGCCTAGAAAAGAGTCTGGAAAAGTGAGGAACCTCTAACAATTTATTAAAGGAACCTCTCAGTTTCATCACCTGTAAACCAGGCTACACAATTTCTCTCGGGCAAAGTGATAGCAGGAATGGCTTCCCCAGTGGCACAGCAGTAAATAACCCGCCTGACAATGCAGGAGACACAGGTTTGATCCCTGGTCTGGCAAGATGCCCTGAAGGAGAAAATAGCCACCCACTCCAGTATTCTTGCCTGGGAAATCTCATGGACATAGGAGCCTGGTGGGCTACAGTCCAGAATCGCAAAGAGTTGGACACGACTGAGCACGCACGCCTGGCATGTGATGGTGTAAATGCACGTGACATGAGGCACGGTGCTCGGGGACCATCCTCAGGACTCACTGGTGATGACGATGGGAAGAGCCTTTGCCTTCACCTCCCATGCCAGCCCCTCCTCTTACCTTCATGTTTCTGGAACTCCTCCTCGGAGAAGCTGACGTCCTTGTGGGAGAGGTTGGTCATGAGCTGCTTGTTCTCCTCCTGCAGCTGGGCGATCTGAGAAAGGAGGTCTTGTGCTTCCCCTCGCCACACGTCCTCCACCAGCTCCAGCTCCTGCAAGGGTGAGGGGCCGGTGTGGGTCACTCACTGCCTGCCCAGGGCAACAGCCTCACCAATCCCACCCCCAACACTCAGGAGCAGCTCAGAGATGCTGGAGCTTTGGGGTTGTTCCCTTCTCCACGAGACCCAGGCATCAGCAGGTGAGCAGTTCAGGCATCACTAGCCCACAAGGCAACTTCACAAAAACTAGAAGGCGCCCTTCCTCTGGGCAAAGCCCGCACTTACACTGTTAGGACCCAGGCAGGTTAGAACTGCCCTGAAGACAACCGTGGCACCGGATCTGCACCTTTTAACAACCCAGACAGGAGAGAGGATGCAGGGGCAGCCCCAGGTTACAGGGGCCTGAAAGTACCTGCTCTCTGGGGAGGTCACATCCCTGATCCTCGGACAGACTTTCCATCCAAGCAGGACACACTTCTTTCCAAGAGACAGATGGCTGCAAAGATTCCAGGGATGCTCCCTGGCCCCGAAGCTCCTAGTATACTTGAACAGGCACCTCTTCAAGTAGCCTTGAGCTACTTTAGAACTCTGAGCCTCAGCTTCCCTTAGCTGGGGAGCCCTAATATCAAGGCTCACAGTGAAGAAAACAAAAACACTAATCTGAAAAGATACATGCACCCCTATGTTTACAGTAACATTATTTACAATTGTCAAGATCTGGACACAACCTGTTTGTCCTCTGATAGATGAGCGGATAAAGAAAATAAGGAATATTTACACAATGGAATATTACTGAGCTGTAAGAAAGAATGAAATCTTGCCATCTGTGACACTGATGGGCCTAGAGGGTATGATGCTAAGTGGAATGAGTTAGACAGAGAAAGACAAATACCATATGATTGCAGTTATCTGCAGAATCTACAAAACAACATAGATACAGGGAACAAACAGGTGGTTGCCAGAAGGGAGGGGACTGGAGAGGGAGTGAAATGCATGAGAGGGGTTAAGAGGTACAAACCTCCAGTCACAAAAGAAATAAGCCACAGGGATGTAATATATAGCCTAAGGATACAGTCAGTAGTATTGTAATAACTTTGCATGGGGACAGATGGTTACTAGACTTATCATGGAGATCATTTCATAATATATGTAAATGTCAAATCACTACACTGCACACTTGAGACTAATATATAATATTGTGTGTCAACTATGTTTCAGTACAAAAAATATAACGGCTCACTGGTTGAATGTGAGGATAAACAAGATGCCTATTAAATAATTTTGTGGATGGCTGTAATCAGAGAAACAGATAATAACAAGTGTTGGCAAGGATGTGAAGAAACTGGAACCCTCCTGCATCACTGGTAAGAATGTAAAATGGTGCAACCACTGTGGAAAACAGTCTGGCAGCTCCTCAATAAGTTAAACATAGTTACCATATGACCCATCCATTCCACTTGTAGGGTCTGAGAAACGAAAACATGTGTCCACACAAAAACATGTACATGAACCTTCACAGCAGCATTATTCATAATTGCCAAAAGGCAGAAACAACTCAAACGTCCACCAATTGATGAGTAGGTACATAAAATGTGGTGTATCCACACAACGGAATGTAATTCAGACAAAAGGAATGAAGCATTGACATAGGCTACAACTTTGATGAACCTTGAAAATACGATGCTGAGTGAAAGCAGCCAGATGCAAACGATCACTCAATGTGTAACTCTGTTGATGGGAAATGTCCACGATACAGATGGACATACAAAATCCACAGATACAGAAAGTATACTGGCAGCTTGGCAGGGGCAGAAGGGTTGGTGGGGAATAAGGAACGACTGTTAATGGGCCTGGGCTTGCTTTCTGGAGTAATGAAAATGTTCTAAAACTGACTGTAGCACAAGTCTGGGAAAAAACTAAAGAAACATTGAATTATATGCTCTGAATGGGTGAACTGTATGGTATGTGAATTATATTCAATAAAGTTGTTGCCAAATTAACAGGTATTTTGTAAAACCATTAACTGTATAGAATGCTTGCCTAAAGCATGGATACCGGAGCCTGTTGACCTGAGCATGAATTTAATTTCTGCCACTTACCAGCTGATCTTGGACAAGTTATTCAATCTTTGGGTACCTTGGAAATGAGGAAGATAGTGTAATATCTACCCCTCAGGTTTTCATGAGGATTAAATGGTTAATATATGTAGATATTTGGAATTGTGCCCAATACCCAGAAAGTGCTAAACATATGTCTGCTGATTTCTGGTCCTCCTACAACCCATCCCAAGCCGGCCCAGGTGGCCAGATGTCAGCATCGCCTCCGTTCATCTTTTAAATAAGTTCCTAAATCCTATCGCCTTCATCAGGAAGCCTGCTGAACTGGGGAAATGAAAGGTAATAACTTAAGTATTCACACAGCTGGTTCAAGGTCACCAGGGGAGGTGAAGTGTGGGGCCAAAGGGCAGAAGCAGTGATTGAAAGATGGAGTGGCCATAGGACCTTCCCACATGCAGGTATGGACTGGAAGTAGAGTCAGGCTCTTCCTGCTCCAGTCCTCTCTGCTCCCACCTGACAAAGGCTGGGCACACAGAGGGCCCCAGGGCTATCAGCCTATCAGTCAAGTGTAACTGGCTGGAGGAGGCAGAACAATGGCCCCCAGAGATGTTCACAACCTAATCCCCCTGGAACCTGAGAATATGTGACCTTGTGAGGCAAAAGGGACCCTGAGATGGGGAGATGCTCCTGGGTTATCACAGGTGGACCCAATGTAATCACAAGGGCCCTTAAACATGAAAGAGGGAGGCAGGAAGGGCAGAATCAGAGATGAATGATGGGGGGACTTCCCTAGTGATTCAGTGGTTAAGACTCCACGATCCCACTGCAGGGGACGTGGGTTCAATCCCTGGTCAGAAAACTAAGATCCCGCATACAATGTAGTGACAGAAGCAGAGATCAGAGTCAGAGATTTGACGATGCCACACTACTGACTCTGAAGATAGAGGAAAGGGCCACAAGCCAAGGGATGCAGGTGGCCTTCAGGAGCTGGAAAAGGCCAGGAAATAGATTCTCCCCTACAGTTGCCAGAAGGAATGAATTTCCTGACACCTGTTTTTAACCCAAGTGAGACTCCTTTCTGACTTCTGACCTCCAGAATTTTATCCAGTATTCTTCATATTGATATTATTCATAGTATCATATTATTCAACGTGATAATAAATTTGTGTTTTGAGTCAGTAAGGCTGTGGTAATTAGCTACAGCACCAATAGACGAATACAGTTCATCTATTATCCCTCAGTTCTTTTTTTTAATTCTTCTCTCAGTGAACTGAACTTGATGCTGGGGGAGCTGGTTCTTGCCCCTGAGCTGATCAAGGACAATTTGATCTTGCCTCCACACCAGCTAAAAAGGCTTTTCCAGGAAGTGGCCCCTGACCAATCGTCTCCTTCACCTTTTCTCAGCACTGTTTTCAAACTCCTTATGCCGGCCCATGAGGCCCAGAGTTATCAGATCCCCGTACCTCCCTGAGGGATTCCCATTTGGCTCAGTGGTAAAGAACTTGCCTGCCAATGCAGGAGGTACAAGGGATGCAGGTTCAATCCCTGGGTCAGGAAGATCCCCTGGAGAAGGAAATGGCAACCCACTCCAGTATTCTTGCCTGGGAAATCCCAAGGACAGAGGAGCCTGGCTGCTACAGTCCATGGGGTTGCAAAGAGCTGGACACAACTTAACCACCACACAACGTCTCCCTGATCTCCTCCTCACTTGCTCTGCTCTTGTCATACCAGCCTTGTTTGTATTCCGCGCACACACCAACCTCCTACCTCAGGGCCTTTGCACTTGCTGCACTTCCTGCCTAGAATGCCCCTCCCCCAGATATCCCTATGGCTGGTACCCACCCTTCATTTGGATCTCAGCTCAGATGGCACCTCTCAGGGAAAGCATTCCTGACTGCTCCATCTATGAGACCCCAATGCTGACCAGTCTCTTCTATATTTCCCCATTTTATCTTCTTCATGGCACTTATGATAAGCTGAAACTTTTTAAACTGTAAAAAACCTATCTCCTCACGCTAGAATCATATCATTCTATTAGAGTAGCCATTAGTCATGTGTCTACTGAGCACTTGGAATGCAGCTGGCCTCAACTGAAACATGCAGTGAGGGTTAAACACTCACCGAATTTCAAAGACATAGTAGGAAAAAAAGAATGGAGAATACCTTATTAATAATATTTTGGTAACTGTGTGGCAATGGATGTTAGCTGATCTTAGGTGGTAATCATTTTACAATATACACATATATCAAAGCATAATGCTGTACACCTAAAACAGTGTTATCTGTCAATCACATCTCAATAAAAAGTAACTTTACATTGATTACATGTTGAATAACATTTTGGAAAGCCAGGGTTTGGTATGTTATTAAAATTAACTTCATCTGAGGAATTTCCTGGTTGTCCAGTAGTTAGGACTAGGTGTTTTCATTGTTCTGGGTCCAGATTTAATCCCTGGTCAGGGAGTTAAGAATCCGCAAGCCACAGGTGAGGTTAAAAAAAAAAAAGGTTAACCTTACTATGTCTTTGTATCAATGTGACACACATTTATTTCTATGGGACAGCACTGCACTTGAAAGTCAAGCCCTTGAAAACAAAGACCTCATCTCTTGTGGTCACCGCTGTGGCCCAGAACAGTGCCTGGCACTTTGTAGGTACTCAGTGAATATATCTGTCGGATGAGTAAATGAATGACGTACGCTATTTACATGATATGCACCTGCTAAGTCTCCCGTCTTCCCTGTTACGCACTCGCTGCCTGAGATGAGGGCCTGGTCTTCCTTTCCTTTGCATCACCCATGTCACCTGGGAAGGCACCGTACAAGCTGTGGCCAGTCAACGGGGTTGCAGACTGAGCAACCAGGGAGTACCTGATAAGACTGTGGCCTAGGTCTGAGTGGTGAACAGAACTGAGTCTTTTGGGGGTCTTTTGGGAGGAGGAGTAGAAGAGGGTGCAGGCTTTACTGGAGCCATATTTGCTTTGCTTTTATTTTTTTGACTGCGCCATGCAGGATGCAGGAACTTAGTTCCCCAAGCAGGAATCAAACCGGTGTCCCCAGTATTGGGAGCTTGGAGTCTTAACCACTGGATCACCCGGGAAGTCCCTGGAGCCAGTTGAAAGAGAAGGAAGAATAGAAAGAAGGGAGGGAAGGAGGGAGGCAGAAAAGGTGGGAGGCGGGAATGAACAGACAGATAAGATCAAGGACATGCTAAGAAGATTTTTGTGGAAATAACACCTTGAAGATCCTTTGAGGCTTATGAGGGGGTGGGGGTGGGGTGGAGGAGGGAATAAGAGGAGTCTCTCTTGATCTCAAGAATATGAAGTAAAGGGGACTGGAACTGGGATGGAAAAAACAAAGGATTTTGTCCTCCGAATTATAAAAGATCATCCTCAGTGTTTACAAACGAGCCCTGGCTCTGAACATACCGGTGTTTACTTCCTGGCCAATAGCACTCCAGAAGTAACAAGTGCAGCTGGCTGGGAATTCCACCTGACTTCAGACCCAGTGGCCTCCGATGGCTCCCAAGGGTGTCTCCCAGCCCAGCTGCAGCAGAACTTAAAGTGCCAAGGATGGGGACACAGGTGCCAGGACATGTGTGACTTGGACTAAGGCCCTTAGTCCTTTTCAGTAAGAAGCAGTCTGTACGTGAGCATCTCAAGGTGCCTTCCTTCCTTGACCTTTTGGGACAGATGGAAGGGGTGGGAGTCCGGGTACCTAGGGTGGAGGGAACATTTCCAACATCAGCCTAAGAGAATCCCCTCCTGACCCAAAAACAAAAGTCAACACTTGCCAAAGCCCTCAAAATGGGCCAGGTTTTGTCCTGAGCACCGTAACCCTATGAGCTGGGTACTATTAATATTATATTTCTCTATTGTATAGCCTATTATTAATATTTCCCTATTGTACAGCCCAAAAGCCGAGGCACAGAGAGGTGAGGTGATTTGCCCAGGGTCACACAGCCCATGAGTGACAGCACTTTAAACCAGGCTATCTAACTTCAAAGGCCCTACTCCTGGGAATCTTGACTTTAATTACAGGGCAGGGGACATTTTCAAGCTCCCTGTGAGATCTTGGAAGCACTGTCTAAGGCTTGGGAGTTTGAATTTCCTACCTGACCTCAGGACACAAGGACCTCTGAGGACAAACACAATCAAACCTCCAAAACATGAGTGCTTTGAATCACCCAGGGATCTGCCCTTAAGGTTAAGACTGCGAACACAGCCCAGGCTCTCTTCCTTGAAAAGACACAGACCTCAAAGTACACAGTAGGTTGACAGCTGGCCAGAGAGTTTCAGAGAGGCCAAGGGTATTTTCCTGAGGGCACACAGCGAGTCAGAGTCTGCTCAGACACCCTAAACCTCCAAGGAGAAGCGTTTCCTCTCATTCTCAGTCTCAAGGGTCTGACAGGAGCTTCCCTGGGCTGAGGTTGGGACAGGAAACCACATGTCTCCCACTTCCTTTTCCCCAGCCACCTCATGTGGACTGTGAGGAGTCCCTGATTCATGAGCCCAGAAGGATTCTTGGTCACAAGCAGAGGCTTAGCCTTAAAAGGTGCCCCAAATCATCTTCCTCCAATTCAAAGAGGATGGGGAAGAGACACTAGAATTACCTCCTTGGGGGCTGGGAGTCTCATCACTAACTTGGGACAAATCCCTCCACGCAGATCCTCAGTTTCTTCACCTGTAAAATGAAGGGAATTATCCCTACCTCACAGAGTACAGTCAAGGTGGGGAAACTAACAGAGGTTAATAAACTCGAAGGAACTCTGGAGAGTCATTGGCAATCAAGAGCCCAGAGACTGAGGGTCAGTGAACTCAGTGGCTGGAGGCCCCATCCCCTTGGCCCTGAAAAGGTCTGGAGTAGGATGAAGAAAGGAGCCCTGTGTCACACCTTCTGGGTAGCACTGAAAGGCAGGGGCGTTTATTTCATTTCTGGAAAAGAATAATATTATCGAAGCACTTTAGATACTATTCCATTTAATTCTTACAAGGTGGGTCCTATTCCTATCGCCATTTGATATGTGAGGAAATGAAGCAGAGAGAGGTGAAATAACTTACTCAAGGTCACACAGCTATTAAATGGTAAAGGTGGGGTTGGAACTCAGGTCTGACTCCAACCAACTACCCTTAATCTCTGTGGGTGGTACATGCCAGGTGCCCAGGCTGGGTAAGAGAGGGCCAGGGGCCTCGCTCCTTCCCTCATCCAGCAGGATCTTCTCTCATCTATTCCCTGTATACACATACGTGTGCACCTACAGAATCCCAGTGCTGAAGGGCCCCGTAGGTCTCAGCAGCCCCATTGCCCAGATGGGCAAACTGAGGCTCCCGCCCACCTTCTGGTGCTTGCGCTCCTTCTCGATGCGGTCCATCCTTTCCAGTCGCAGTCGGTCCAGCTCAAGGCGCAGCTCGTCCAGTTCGGGAGCGACGTGGTGGCGGCTGACGAGTACCTCCAGGATCTCCAGGACACGCACGACCTTGGGCATGAGGCGCGCGATGGCCTCGCAGCCGTGCTGGTCGATGACCCGCTCAAACTCGTGGCCCACGAGCGACGCGATGTCGTACACGTCCATGACCGTCAGCTCCGCCACGTTCTTCTCCAGCGCCGACTCGGCCGCCAGCGCCGACCCCCGGTCCTCCTCCATGGCCCCCCGCCCAGCCGCTCCCCGACCCCGCAAACTAGTGCAACTCCCAAACTTGCCGCTGTCGAGGGCAGCGCTGGGGCCGGGCCCACCTTTCGCCGCCGCCGCCGGCCCGCGCTTAGCTGGCCCTCGGGCGAGGGCGCCCCTGGCAGGCGGCGGGCGTCGGCATGGGCGGAGGCGGCGGGCCGGGAGCCGGGGGCTAGCGATCAGGGTGCGGGTCTCGGCGCCCGGCTCGGCCCGGAGCCTGCTCCCCAGTGAGGGGAGGCGGCGGCGGCGGCGGCGGCGGCGGGGAAGGCGCGCGCGTGCGCAGGCCCGCGGCGCCTCCCAAGTTGGGAATCCGAGTTGGGCGCAATGGAGGCGCGGGGTCTGGCTGGAGAGGGGGCTCCGCTGCCCTCTCGCAGGCAGTCCTCGCCCGAGGGCTCGCTCCCACGCTCGGGACCTGAGAAGGAAGGGCGGCCGCGGCTCCTCCGGGAAACTTTGGCGGCGGCGACGCCGGCTGCCCAGCTCCCCCCACGGGGATGCCGCGCGCCCCGCCCCGATCCCGGCCTGGAGAGGGGCGCGCCCGGCTGCCGCCGCCCGAGGGCGCCCTGGGGTCCCGGCGGGCACCGCACCCCCACCCTCCGACTCTGCAGCCCCCCGCCCCGCCCGCGCCGCTCCACCCGCAGGACCTTCCTTCCCCGCCTCCA
Source organism: Moschus berezovskii (assembly GCF_049115385.1). Classification (NCBI taxonomy): domain Eukaryota; kingdom Metazoa; phylum Chordata; class Mammalia; order Artiodactyla; family Moschidae; genus Moschus; species Moschus berezovskii. The sequence continues at coordinate 55,295,022 of NC_142478.1, read as the reverse complement.
GCCGGCGCCCCCAGCGCGTCCGGAGGCGCCACCGCCGCCTCCGGCGCGGTCCTAGCTCCTCCTCTCCCAATCCCGCCGCGGAGGGGTCGAGACCAGCCCAAGGAGAAGCGGGGTGGGGTGCGGGGGCGGGGGGGCTGCGGGTATCAGATCTCTCCGGACCGCTCACAGCGCCGGGGGGCCACTCTGCGTTGGAGAGAAATGGAGGGCTCAGGAGGTGGACTCCGGGATGCGGCCCGTCCTGGGAAAGAGTCGAGGACCCCGCGGCTCGCCTGCCCTCCCCGCCGACCGGGTCAGCGGGCGGACCTGGCGGCGCCGGGCCCTGAGCATCAGGAGAAGGACAGAAAGATCGAGGGGTCCTCTGGTCCCTAAGCCTCCGGGCTGCCCCGCTTGCCGGCCAGCCGCATCCGTTAGCGCCTCTTTGCGACACCTACACCGCTTCACAGAGGCGGTGAAAACAGGGTTTGGATTTCAGCATTCTTGTCACAAGCCCCCTGTCCTTTTGACCTGGCTAAACCTGCTAGTCCATCAGACCACCCTTCCTCGCCCAGGTGAGCCTTCCCGGAAGACACAACCCCATCCTTCACAGCCCCTCCTCTGCATCCCCACATCCCAACCCCGTACTCCCATAAAACTGCTCTTAACAGTGAGTTTTGACCAAGGTTACACTTACTTCCCCCTTCAGAGCTCCTTGAACTCAGAAAAAACCCTGAACGCCATTGTAGCTATAAAATGCACCCCAACTTGACACACATTATTTAAAACTAAAAATGCTTAAAGTTTATGTAAATATATATAAAATTTGTATGTATTTGGTTTTCACTGTGCCGGGTCCTTGTTGCTGCATGGACTTTTCTCTGGTTGCAGTGCGCAGGCTTCTCTTGTGGAGCACAGGCTCTAGGGTGCCCAGGCCTCAGGAGTTGTGGTACTTGGGCTCAGCGGTTGCAGCCTCCCGGCTCTAGAGCACAGGCTCAGTAGTTGTGGCTCACGGGCTTCATTGCTCCCCAGCATGTCAGATCTTCCTGGATCCGGGATTGAACCTGTGTATCCTGCATTGGCAGGTGGATTCTTTACCACTGAACCACCAGGGAAACCCTAAAAATGTTTAAAATGTATTAAGCATTTGCTTTATATTTAGTTTAAAAGTACTGTTTACCATGTGTCAGGCATTATTCCAGGTACTTTACAAGTATTTCCTAATTTACTACTTCTTAAAGTGTGGCCTCATGACCATCAGGGTTCCTCAACGCCTGAAGGGTCTCTTTGAGGTCCCTTTGCTAGCTATACATCAATGACAGGCTACCTCTTCTTCCTGTAGGTAATACAAATCAGCATATCATGATTGAATGTGCAGATACAGATCTTAGGGGCTAGCTCTCTGATAATGAGCTAGATTTTAAAGAGATTTGCAAAAATATGGAACAGTGTCACTGTCCTCAGCACTTGTTTGTTTTGGAGCATAGTTAATTTTTATTGAAAAAATTAATGCTAACATGTCATGTGTCTGTTTTAAATTAATCAGTGTTTTTTAAAAACAGCTTAAATTTCTAGTTACAGTAGATATCAATAGATGTAACATGTTTAACAAGATCTAAGGTCTTCAACAGTTCTTAAGAGTCCCTGAGAGCGAAAAGTTTGAGAATCGCTGCCTTACTGCTTCCTAAGAAGTGTTATTATACTCTACAACAGAGGAAACTGAGACACAGAAAAGTCAAATCACTTGCCCGAGGTCAGGCAAGCTGGTAAGTGTTAGAGCCTGCGTCAGATCTGTGCATAGCATCCCAATAAAGTGGATCTATGATTTCTTGTTTAGCCTCTAAGTCTTGTCTGACTTTTTGTGAGTTCATGGACTGTAGCTGCCAGGCTCCTCTGTCCATGGGATTTCCCACGCAAGAACACTGGAGTGGGTTGCCATTTCCTTCTCCAGGGGATCTTCCCAACCCAGGGACTGAACTCAAGTCTTCTGCATTAGCTGGCCGATTCTTTACCATCTGAGCCACCTGAGAAGCTCTGATCTATGATTATCTCCACCCTAAATCAAGGACAGTGAGGAACAGGGAGGGACATTAACTTCCTGTAGCTACTGTAACAAATTACTACAAACTTGACTTCAAACAGTAGAAACATTTTCTGACAGTTTGGGAAGCTGGAAATTTGAAGTCAAGGTATGCTACCTCTGATGGCTCTAGAGGGGGATCTATCCTTGCCTCTTCCAGCTGCTGGAAGCTCATGGCAGCATCACTCCAGTCTCTGCCTTTGTCTTCACACGGCCTTCTCTGTAGGTCTGTCTTCTTTGTGTCTCTTACAAGAACACTTACGGGACTTCCCCGGTGGTCCACTGGTTAAGAATCAGCACTTTTACTGCAGAGGGCAAGGGTTTGATCCCTAGTGGGGAACTAAGATCCTACCCACATGCTGCTCAGAGCTGCAAAAAAGAAAAAAAAGGAACAATTGTCTTAGATTTAGGACTTACCCACACAACCCAGAATGATCTCATCTTGAGATCCTTAATCAATCTCTACAGACACTTTAAAAATAAGGTCACATTTACAGGTTCTGGAGATTAGGACAGAAACATAGCTTGTTTTTTTGGGGGGAGGGGTTTCAGGAGGGGTGGCACCATTCAACTTGACACAGGAGGTTAGGCAACTTGTTTAGGGTCCCACAGCTGGGAGGGATGGAGCTGAACCTGGTGTGCCCCCACAGTGAACTAAGGAATAAGTAATGGATGCTCACAACTTTGCCTTCCTCAAAGCACGCAGCAAAGATGTACTGAGAATCTGCTGGGAGGGGACAAGGCTAGAGGAGCCACAGTGTCAGCCAGCAGCTTGAGCGTCAGGACCAGGACAGGGAAGGGATGGGAGAGTGGAGGAGATGGAAATGAGTTTAGGGAGGGAAAGGGGAGGCAGGAGTCCAAGGTGACCTCCCTCGCTAGATGATGAGCCTGAGTTCTTCAGAGAATGTTTACAACCTTAAGAAAAGTAGGGAGAGGCAGGTAAGCTCTCTGATGGTTAAGCTTCCAGATCACTCTACATTCTAAGCGTGGCGCAGGCACTGACAGGGTGTGTGGCCCTGGGCAAGTCACATGACTCCTTGGGGCCTCAGCTTCCCACTCTGTAATATGGGGTCACAAAGGGTAATTGTGATTATTAAACAAATAAGCATATGAGCCAGCCACACAAAGGTCTATAGAAAAACTAGATGAAGATGAAAGAAACCTGGAAGTGGGAATTCCCTGCTGTCCAAAATTAGGACCCCACTTCCTTGGTGGTGTAGATGGTAAAGCATCTGCCTACAATGTGGGAGACCGGGGTTCGATCCCTGGGTCGGGAAGATCCCCTGGAGAAGGAAATGGCAACCCACTCCAGTACTCTTGCCTGGAAAATCCCATGGACAGAGGAGCATGGTAGGCTACAGTCCATGGGGTCACAAAGAGTCAGACACGACTAAGCGACTTCACCCCTTACCCCCTGCTTCCACTGCAGGGGTCCAGGTTTGATCCCTGGTCAGGGAACAAAGATCCCAAAAGCCATGTGGCAAGGCCAAAAAAAAAAAGGAAATCTGGAGGAGATGTCTGGGTTGGGTGTAGATGTCCGGTTGACAGGTGGGGACCTGGAGCTGAAACTCAGGACTAGAGCAGTTGATGTGGTAAGACCAATATTGACATTCATTCATTCAATAAATATTTAGCTCTTAATAAATTGCCACATTCACTGCTAAACCTGTGGGCTATGACAATATCTGAGAGACAGGATTATACTGCTCTTGTGGGAAACAGATGGTAAACAAGTAAAACCAAAAATAAACTAATTTCAGATAGAACAAGAGAGGGTTGAGAAAGAGGAGGGGAATTAGCAAATTAGCATGTCACAGGAACTAGATGTGTTAACACAATTCAATTTCACAAAAGAGTTCCAGACACCATATTGTCTCACCTACAAATATTTTAATATGTATTTCTAAAACATAATGAAATTATACAGTATCATTATCACACTTGAAAAAATTAATAATTTCTTCATATCCAATGTTTGAAATGTTGTTTCATGAGTTTATTTTTTAAGTTTAACTCAAGATCCAAATAATATCCACATTTTGCAATTGGTTGATATGTCCCTTAGTCTCTTTAAATCCTCCTCCGTCTCTTCTTTTTTCTCCTTCGCTTGAAATTAATTTAGTGATGAAACAGGATTGTTTGCCTTATAGAGATTCTCAGTCTAGATTCTGATAATTTTACCTCTGTAAAGTCCTTTAATATGTTTGTTCCCTGTCTTTTCTTTAGACTGGTGTTGGATTAAGAGGTTGATCTGATTTGAATTCAGTTTATTTGGTAGTAATGTGTTCTAGCATTTCCTTTTGTTAGGAAAGATTCTTTTTTGTTTAGATATAAATCACCTGCAGTGATACTGACCTTTTTAATGCATGCAATTCAGTAGTTTTTAGTATATTCACAAAGTTGTGCAACCATTATGCTTGTGTGCTAAGTCACTTCAGTCGTGTCCAACTCTTTGTGACCCTATGGACTGTAGGCCACCAAGCTCCTCTGTCCATGGGATTCTCCAGGCAAGAATAATGGAGTGGGTTGCCATGCCCTCTTCCAGGGGTTCTTCCTGACCCAAGGCTTGAACCAGTGTCTTTTACGTCTCCTGCATTGGCAGGCGGGTTCTTTATCACTAGTGCCACCTGGGAAGACCCATGACCACCCTGTAATCTCACATTTTCATTAACTGCCCCATAAAATCCTGTACCTATTAACCTCCATTCCCCTCTGCCCAAAGCTCCTGGTCACCACTAATCTGCTTTCTGGATCTATAGATTTGTCTGTTCTGAACATTTCATATAAAGGAACCATATACTATGTAACCTCATGTCTGACTTCTTTCACTTAGCATCATGTTTTTCAAAAATATTTCTATTTGTTTATTTGGCTGTGCTTGGTTTTGGTTACAACATGTGGGATTTTTGATCTTTGTTGTGGCATTTAGGATCTAGTTCCCTGACCAGGGATCGAACCCAGACCGCCTGCATTGGGAGTGCAGAGTCTAACCATTGGACCACCAGGGAAGTCCCTTTAATGCATTTAATCCCCACAAAAATTGATTATTCCCATTTTACAGATGAAAAACTGAGACAAAGAATGATTCAATGCCTCACCAAAGGTCATATAACAAACAAACCTACTGCATCAAATATGAACTTGGACCCAGAATCAATTTCTGGTCCTCTCTTCAACCTCCCTCCCGCCCTGCTCCCCACCTTGCCCATTCAATCCAGGCTCAGCCTGCTGACTCGCACTCAAACAGAGCACATTTGTTTCCTGGGCTTCACACACATGGCCTGTGGTCTTCTCTTATTCCCTCCATATCATAAGATTCCATTTATTCAGAATGTCTGGAATAGGCAAATGCACAGAAAGCAGGTTGGTGGTCACAGGGTTGCCCCACCTGGGACACCAAAGGTACTCACACAATAGTTGTGAGCTTCCTGGTTGGATAAAGGTCTTTTCTCTTTTCCTACCTACCCTCTTCTGGGGTAGGTTTATCTGGTTTATCTCAGAGAAATGAGGAGTTCTGTTCCTATCAAGTGATCTAAAGAAAAGTACTATTTAACCCAGGCAAAACAACACAGAAGGTGGAAACAACCCAGAAGTCCACTGTTAGATGAATAAACAAAATATGGTCCATCCATACAATGAAACATGATTCCGCTATAAAAAGGAATGACGCAACAACACAGATAAACCTTAAAAACGCGATGCTGGAGCCTTCCCCCGTGGTCCAGTGGCTAAGACTCGGCTCTCCCAATGCGGGGGGTCTGGGTTCAATTCCTGTTCAGGGAGTTCAGTTCAGTTCAGTCGCTCAATCGTGTCCGACTCTCCGCGACCCCATGAACCACAGCACGCCAGGCCTCCCTGTCCATCACCAACTTCCGTAGTTCACTCAAACTCATGTTCACAGAGTCAGTGATGCCATCCAGCCATCTCATTCTCTGTCGTCCCCTTCTCCTCCTGCCCCCAACCTTTCCCAGCATTAGAGTCTTTTCCAGTGAGTCAACTCATCGCATGAGGTGGCCAAAGTATTGCAGCTTCAGCTTTAGCATCAGTCCTTCCAATGAACACCCAGGATTGATCTCCTTTAGAATGGACTGTTTGGATCTCCTTGCAGTACAAGGGACTCTCAAGAGTCTTCTCCAACACCACAGTTCAAAAGCATCAATTCTTCGGCGATCCGCTTTCTTCACAGTCCAACTCTCACATCCATACATGACCACAGGAAAAACCACAGCCTTGACTAGACGGACCTTTGTTGGCAAAGTAATGTCTCTGCTTTTTAATATATTATCAAGGTTGGTCATAACTTTCCTTCCAAGGAGTAAGTATCTTTTAATTTCATGGCTGCAATCAGCATCCGCAGTGATTTTGGAGCCCAAAAAATAAAGTCTGACACTGTTTCCGCTGTTTTTCCATCTATTTCCCATGAAGTGATGGGACCAGATGCCATGATCTTTGTTTTCTGAATGTTGAGCTTCAAGCCAAACTTTTCACTCTCCTCTTTCACTTTCATCAAGAGGCTTTTGAGTTCCTCTTCACTTTCTGCCATAAGGGTAGTGTCATCTGCATATCTGAGGTTATTGATATTTCTCCCAGCAATCTTGATTCCAGCTTGTGCTTCTTCCAGCCCAGCGTTCCTCATGATGTACTCTGCATGTAAGTTAAATAAGCAAAGTGACAATATACAGCCTTGACCCACTCCTTTTCCTATTTGGAACCAGTCTGTTGTTCCATGTCCAGTTCTGACTGTTGCTTCCTGACCTGCATACAGGTTTCTCAAGAGGCAGGTCAGGTGGTCTGGTATTCCCATCTCTTTCAGAATGTTCCACAGTTTATTGTGATCCACACAGTTAAAGGCTTTGGCATAGTCAATGAAGCAGAAATAGATGCTCTTCTGGAACTCTCTTGCTTTCTCCATGATCCAGCGGATGTTGGCAATTTGATCTCTGGTGCCTCTGCCTTTTCTAAAACCTGCTTGAACATCTGGGAGTTCACGGCTCACATATTGCTGAAGCCTGGCTTGGAGAATTTTGAGCATGACTTTACTAGCATGTGAGATGAGTGCAATTGTGCGGTATTTTGAGCATTCTTTGGCATTCCCTTTCTTTGGGATTGGAATGAAGACTGACCTTTTCCAGTCCTGTGGCCACTGCTGAGTTTTCCAAATTTGCTGGCATATTGAGTGCAGCACTTTCACAGCATCATCTTTCAAGATTTGAAATAGCTCAACTGGAATTCCATCACCTCCACTAGCTTTGTTCGTAGTGATGCTTTCTAAGGCCCACTTGACTTCACATTCCAAGATGTCTGGCTCTAGGTCAGTGATCACGTTATCATGACTATCTTGGTCGTGAAGATCTTTTTTGTACAGTTCTTCTGTGTATTCTTGCCACCTCTTCTTAATATCTTCTGCTTCTGTTAGGTCCATACCATTTCTGTCCTTTATCGAGCCCATCTTTGCATGAAATATTCCCTTGGAATCTCTAATTTTCTTGAAGAGATCTCTTGTTTTTCCCATTCTGTTTTCCTCTATTTCTTTGCATTGATCACTGAGGAAGGCTTTCTTATCTCTCCTTGCTATTCTTTGGAACTCTGCATTCAGATGCTTATATCTTTCCTTTTCTCCTTTGCTTTTCGCTTCTCTTCTTTTCACAGCTATTTGTAAGGCCTCCTCAGACAGCCATTTCGCTCTTTTGCATTTCTTTTCCATGGGGATGGTCTTGGTCCCTGTCTCCTGTACAATGTCACGAACCTCCGTTCAGAGTTCATCAGGCACTCTATCAATCAGATCTAGTCCCTTAAATCTATTTCTCACTTCCACTGTATAATCATAAGGGATTTGATTTAGGTCATATCTGAATGGTCTAGTGATTTTCCCTACTTTCTTCAATTTAAGTCTGAATTTGGCAATAAAGAACTAGATCCTAAATGCCACAATGAAGATCAAAGATCCCACATGCCACAGCTAAGACCTAGCACAGCCAAATCAATAAACAAATAGAAATACGTATTTTTGAAAAACATGATGCTAAGTGAAAGAAGTCAGACCTGAGGTTACATAGTATATAATTCCTTTATGTGAAATGTTCAGAATAGACAAATCTATAGACCCAGAAAGGTTAGTGGTGACCGTGGCTTCAGGCAGAGGAGAATGGAGGGTGACTGTTAATAGGTACAGGATTTTATGGGGCAGTTAATGAAAAAGTGAAATTAGAGAGTGGTCATGGGCACAAATTCGATCCCTGGTTGGGGAACTAAGACTCCACATGGCAAAAGAAAACACAAACATGTGGAATGTCTGGATCAGAGGCTGGCATGTGGTAAGAGCTGCATTAATGTTAGCTACTGCTGTTTATATTATTGCTGTTGTTACTATTACATTTGCTGTTATTGTTACCACTGAAGCATTTCATTCAGAGCAGTGACACCGTGGAATCAACCCTGTTCTCTTACTGTGGTGTTTGAAGCTACTAGAGGAATTAGAAATTAGGGCAACCAAGTCCCATCAATTGCACCTGTAACACATCTCAGAAATTCTTCTACTTCCTCATCTCCCCCCTACCACCCTAGCCCCACTTAATATTATTTCACCTCCTGGAAGGCTACAGTAGGCTTCTGAGTTTTCTGCTTCATCCTTTCTTCCTTCTAATCTTCTACTCAACAGTTAGTAATCTTTTTCTTTCCCTCCACTACATGGCACGTGGAATGTTCCTGACTAGGGATCAAACCTGTGCCCCCTGCAGTAGAAGCATGGAGTCTTAGCCACTGGACTACAGGGGAAGTCGGGACTCAATAATCTTGATAAATACATGCATTGTATCACACCAGGTATCAATGCCAAGTTATAATAAGCCCAAAGTCCTTCCCAAGGCTGACATAAATTCTATAGTCCATCTTCACTTCACACCTAAGCAACTCTCTTGTCTGAGCACCAGCTACCCTTCTATTCCTTTAGTCCTTCTATGTACATGGTTCATCTAGTCCAAACTCACATCCTTGGTGAGAGCATCCAAATGGCTGAGCTTGGGTCATAGTCCATGATCAAGGGAAGTGAAGTTTAGCATTTTTTTGTCCTTTTTTTCCCTTAAGTTTAACTTTTTAAACTTCCAGAGAAGGAATAAAACTCTTCTATCATCAAAAATCACATAGGGATGGACAGCCCAAACTTAGAAAGTAAGTTCAGGTGCTGAGTGGGAAACAACATATGACTTGTTGAGGAGGGCATGCAAATTTGAGTCAGAGCTGAATTCCTGGGAAATAATGGAAAGATGATTAAAGGTCAGTCCACTAGAGGGCCTCTTTCTCCATATCCTCTATACACGTACTCAACCTTCCCTCCTAATAATATGGAACAGCCATTCAAAGATTATGAGCTGGGACTTCCCCAGTGGTCCAGTGGTCCAGTGGTTAAGACTTTGTGCTTCCAATGCAGGGGATGTGGGTTCTATCCCTGGTCAGGGAACTAAGATTTCTCATGCCATGTAACCAAAAGGTTAAAAAATAAATAAAAAAGACTATGGGCTTGCTGATATATTCATGAATAAAATGATGTAATGTCTGTGATATTTTTGTTTTAAAATAACCCATTGGGAGAGTGGGATGGTTGGGAATGTGGAGAAGATGGACACTCGCCATTTTGTTAATAATTGTTGAAGCTGGGTGATGGGTGTATGGAACTCCATCATACTGTTTTCTCTCCTATATTAGAACATTTTCATTAAAAATTAAAAAAATTAATACAGACTGTGGGCTTGAGTGAATGACAAAATATTAGCTTTCCTGGGATGAGTTTTGCTTCGGCCATGGGTAAAAGAAGAGGCACTTGATGCCACCAACAAGAATAGAAGATCTGGAGTGGGGAGAAGGGTGAGTGGGTGCTGGGAGCTCCCACAGATAGCTGCAGGAGGAAGAACTGAGCCAGAGGCTCCCTGAGCCAGTTTTCTGGGCACGTGGCAGAGAGAAGCAGTGATTATGTGGAAGAAGAAGTTATTGCTTCCTGGAAAATCAGGCCACCAGCCCCTGAGAAACCACACTAGGACTTGAGAGGGAACTTTGGGGCACTAGAGAATAGCTCCCTGTGCTATTGCCATAGACTGTCTAAAAGACTGAAAGTCTGTGCCCCTCAAATTCATATGTTGGAAACCTAACCCCACAATATGATGATGTTAGGGGGAGGGGCCTCTGGGAGATGATGAGGTCATGAGGATGGAGCCCTCATGCATTGGATTAGTGCTCTCATAAAAGAAATAAATGCCAGGGAGCTTCCCTAGTGGTCCAGTGGTTGAGACGCCACCCTTCCACTTCAGGGGTTGTGAATTCGATCCCTGATCAAGAAATTAAGATTCTGCATGTTGATAACCTTGGCTGAAGTTTAAAAATAAATGAATAAAAAATTTTAAAATGACAGAAATTCCTCCTCTCTCCCACCATGTGAAAAGACAGCTGTCTATGAACCAGAAAGGGGGTTCTCACCAGACACCAAATCTGACAGTGCCTTAATCTTGGACTTTCAGCCTCCAGAACTGGGAGAAATAAATTTCTGTCACTTATCAATCACCCAGCCTATGGTACATTTTCTGGGCTCTTTTTAAAAAACTTGAGGTGTAGTTAACATACAACGGGCTTCCCTGGTGTCTTCGACGGTAAAGAATCTGCGTTTAATGCAGGAGACCTGTGTTTGATCCCTGGGTGGAAAAGATCCCCAGGAGAGGGAAATGGCAACCCACTCCAGTATTCTTGCCTGGAGAATCCCATGGGCAGAGGAACCTGGTGGGCTACAGTCCATGGAGTCACAGAGTCAGACACGACTGAGTGACTAACACTTTAACATAAAACACTGTGCAAGTTTAAGGTATCAGTTCAGTTGCTTAGTCATGTCTGACTCTTTGCGACCCCATGGACTGCAGCATGCCAGGCTTCTTTGTCCATCACCAACTCCCGGAGCTTGCTTAAAGCTCAGACTCATGTCCATCGAGTCACTGATGCCATCCAACCATCTTATCCTCTGTCGTCCCCTTCTCCTCCTGCCTTCAATCTTTCCCAGCCTCAGGGTCTTTTTCCAAAAAGTCAGTTCTTTGCATCAGGTGGCCAATGTTGGAGTTTCAGCTTCAGCATCAGTTCTTCCAATGAATATTCAGGACTATTTCCTTTAGAATTGACTGGTTTGATCTTCTTGCAGTCCAAAGGACTCTCAAGAGACTTCTCCAACACCACAGTTGAAAAGCACTCAGCTTTCTTTATGGTCCAACTCTCACATCCATACGTGACTACTGAAAAAACCATAGCTTTGATTAGACAGACCTTTGTTGGCAAAGTAATGTCTCTGCTTTTTAATATGCTGTCTAGGTTGGTCATAGCTTTTCTTCCAAGGAGCAAGCATCTTTTAATTTCATGGCTGCAGTCACCATCTGCAGTAATTTTGGAGCCCAAGAAAATAAAGTCTGTCACTGTTTCCAACTTTTTCACTCTCCTCTTTCACTTTCATCAAGAGGCTCTTTAGTTCCTCTTCACTTTCTGCCATAAGGATGGTATCATCTGCGTTATCTGAGGTTATTGATATTTTGGCCAGCAATCTTGATTCCAGCTTGTGCTTCATCCAGTCTGGCATTTTGCGTGATGTACTCTGCATATAAGTTAAATAAGCAGGGTGACAATATACAGCCTTGATGTATTCCTTTCCCAATTTGGAACCAGTCTGTTATTCCATGTCCAGTTCTAACTGTTGCTTCTTGACCTGCATACAGATTTCTCAGGAGGCAGGTCAGGTGGTTTGGTATTCCCATCTCTTGAAGAATTTTCCACAGTTTGTTGTGACCTACACAGTCAAAGACTTTGGCATCATCAATAAAGCAGAACTTAAAGTAAGGTTAAGGTATACAATTTGTTGATCTGATACCTTTATGTGTTGCCATATGACTGTCACCATAGCATTAGCGGATCTCTGAGTGTCTATGGGTCTTTTTGTTATAGCAGCTCGCACTGACTAAAACAGGCCATTTTACAAAGACTTATTTCTCAGGAGTCTGAGTAGTCTTCTGCTTTACTTGTCCTGTCTCTTGGGCTCAGTTCCAAGGGTTGACATCTTGAAATAGCCTCAGATCCACTCTTCTACCCATGACAGCCTTGACTTCCCAAAGATGCTAACCTGGACTCTCACTCCTCTTTCTCACCCTGTCCTCCTCTTCCTCTTCCTTCTCCTTTTCCTCCTCATCCTTCTTTAATTTGATAGACTTGAGAACACTTCTGATGTCATCATTGCATCTTTTTTTATTAATATTTTTAAAAATATTTATTTTACTTATTTGACTGCACCAGGTCTTAGTTGCGGAATCTTTGATCTTCCTTTCGGCATGCAGGATTTTTTTTTTTTTTTAGTTGCATCATGTGGGATCTAGTCCCCTGACCAGGGATTGAACCCGGGCCCCCTGTATTGGTAGAGTCTTAGCCACTAGACCATCAAGGAAGTCCCCTCCAGAAAGGTCACAGGAGACTCAGTCTGTTCTACTTAATAGTCACCCTCACTAAGTCAAAAACATTATATGGAAGATAATAGCGTCCCCAAACCCATCTTGGAAAACAGGAAGATCAAACCTTAGCAACACGATTGTTTGAAGTGCATTGGGCATGCTCTCTGAATTTCAATATCTGTTTCACCTGAAGAGAGGTTACTTGTAAATACTGGCTCTGTGTAGATTTTCTATTACAGTTACATTCATTTGGTAGCACTTCTCTGCTTTGAGGGTCCTCATCCACTTTTTTTTTTTTTTAAGATTTTTTGGATGTGAACCAATTTTTAAGTCTTTGTTATGTTTGTTACAACACTGCTTCTCTTTTTATGTTTTTGTTCTTGGTTTTTTGGCATGTGGGTTCTTAGCTTCCCCACTAGGGATCAAACCCACACCCCCTGCATTGGAAGACAAAGTCTCAACCACTGGATGGCCAAGGAAGTCCCAAGTGTTTGGGCTCTTAAAGAAAATGTTGAAAGAAAGCTATTTAAATTGTAAGAAAAAAAAAATCACCCATTGCCTTTGTATGGGCTCCTTAAAAAGAATATGAGTTAATGCTTTGTTGGAGGGTATAATACCAGGGAGGCAAAAGTCAGGGAAGAAGTAAAGTCAGGCTGAAAAGGACGGAGACCAAATTTAAGGTGGAATAGTGCCGAAGTTGGTCCAGCTTTGCAAGAATGCTCAGCTGGTTGCTTGATCCAATGGGCGCTGAGGTGACCTTGGCGCTGTACAGGGCTCTGCCACTGATGCTGTTCATGCTGCAAAACCAAGTATCCAGGTGAGGGTGGGGAGGGTACTGGTGGGATGAACGGACCTGGGCTTTCCACACCCACAATCCGACTATTTACAAAATTATGTATTTAGTAGGATTCTTCCTATCGCATTTCCACTCCCAGGTAACTACTGTTGACAGTTTGACTCATGCTCTTTCTGACTCTTCTTCTGAGAACACGCATATATATATATAACACACATTTATTTTTTATGGAAGCGTGACAAACATATTAATATATAATTTGCTTTTTTCACTTCATGTTACCCTGTAATCATCTTTCCAGCTCCAGCATATATACATATATCTTGTTCTTTTTTCTTTAATAGATAATCCCTGCCTCATTCTTTCAAATGATTGTATAGTTTTCTGTTTTATGAATGTACTGTAACTTACCTGATTATTTCTTCCCTTGATAGACATTCATGCCATTTCCTGCTTTAGGCTATATTTAAACAATCTTGCTGAGTAAGTTGATTTTTGGTTCTTTCATTTTTATGGCAAATGAGTGGCCAAAATATGTTACATCCTTGTCTGCCCAGCACCTCCATTCCTGCATATAATGAGGCAGTAAAGCCACAGCTCACCCACTGCAGCCAGACAGCCTCAGGCTGTGTTGGTGTTCTGGGGGCTGGGGCCAGGGAGGGTGGGTTTTGAATTCGGGCTTTGGTTGGGTGGTTCTGGGGAGAGTATAACGATCTGGGAATTTGCTCTAGAGTGGGTGCTAGCAGGAAGCAGGGATGACTCTAGGATCGAGGCTCTTAATAAATCTCATCTATATGGGGGGACAGACTGGTGAGAAGCTGAGGCTGTAATTGGTGCAGAAGCAGTTGTCACTCATATTCGCCAGGAGAGGGTTGGATCTGGCATTCTGCGGCTTGGACCACATTCTGGTTTTGTCTTCTTCCATCATCGTTCCAGAGTGGCCTCGGCTGATGCTCTTGTTCTGTGAAATTGTGATCTCAGTGGGAGAGCAGCAAGGCCAGCTGATGCCAGGTCAGCAGGTGGATGTCCAGCTCCCTCCTTGTGAAAGCCATGAAGGCTGTTTGGTATTCAAGATGGGAGTAGATAGCTGCACTCAGTCGCTCAGTCATGTCCAACTCTTTGCGACCCCATGGACTGTAGCCCACCAGGCTCCTCTGTCCATGGGATTTTCCAGGCAAGAATACTGCAGTAGGTTGCCATTTCCTTCTCCAGGGGATCTTCCTGACCCAGGGATTGAACCCACCTCTCTTGTGTCTCCTGCATTGGCAGGCAAATTCTTTACCACTAGCGCTACCTGGCAAGCCCCAGTAGTAGGATCTAGGGAAAAACAAAACTCGACCCTGACCAACTTTGGAACCTGACCTAACCTCAAAGGCACCACCTCTCCTGACTGTCCTTTGTACCTGAACCTGGCTGTTTCTGGACCACACCTTGGACAGCTGAAAATTATTCCTTGTTGTAAACATATTTTTAATATTTATTTTATTTGGCTGTGCTGGGTCTTAGTCACGGTATGCAAGATTTTCAATCTAAGTTGCGGTATGTGAAGTTGTAGTTGTGGCATACAGGATCTAGTTCCCTGACCAGGGATCGAATCTGGGCCCCCTGCATTAGGAGCACAGACTATTAACCATTGGACCACCAGGGAAGTCCCCCTTGTTTGTTTTAAATAGCTTACTGAGATATAGTTCATATGGCATAAAGTCCACACATTTAAAGGGTACAGTTCAGTGACGTTAGTATGTTCACAGATATATGCACCCATCACTACTATCTACTCCCAAGTCCTTTTTTTTTTTTTGGCTATACCCCATGGCTTACAGGATCTTAAGTTCTCCAACCAGAAATCGAATCTGGGCTCGGGCAGAGAAAGCGCTGAGTCATCACCACTGGACTGCCAGGGAATTCCCAGAATATTTTCATTGCTCCAAACAGAAGCCCCTACCAGGTGAGAAAGGAGTGGGTGAGGGATAAACTGAGAGACTGGGATTGACAGATTGACATACATACACTCATTGCTGTTTAGTGACTAAGTCCTGTCTGACTCTGTATGAATGGACTGCAGCACGCCAGGCTCCTCTGTCCTCCATTATTTCCCAGAGTTTGCTCAGAGTCATGTCCATTGAGTCAATGATGCTATCTAACCATCTCATCCTCTGCTGCCCTCTTCTCCTTTTGCCTTCAATCTTTCCCAGCATCAGGGTCTTTTCCAATGAGTTGCCTCTTCGCATGGGTGGCCAAAGTATTGGAGCTTCAGCTTCAGCATCTGTCCTTCTAATGAATATTCAGGGTTGATTTCCTTTGGGATTGACCGGTCATATACATACTACTATATATAAAAGAGATAACTAGGGGGATTTGCCTGGCAGTCCAATGGTTAAGACTCCACGCTTCCAATTCTTGGGGCACAGGTTCAATCTCTGGATGGGGAACTAAGATCCCACATGCTGTGGGGTGCTTCCAAAAAAAAAAAAAAATAGGCAACTAATAAGGACCTACTGTAAAGCACAGGGAACTCTACTCAGTCTTCTGTAATGACTTACATGAGAAAAGACTCTAAAAAAGAGCAGATATATGTGTAACAGTTTCACTTTGCTGAACAGAAGAAACTACACAAGCTAAATCAACTATACTCAAACAAACAAACCAAGCCCCATTAGCAGTCACTCCCCATTTCCTCCTTACTTCTACTACAGCCTGAGGAAACCACTAATTACTCTGTCTTTGTGGACTTGCCTGCTTTGGACATTTTATTTAAGTAGAATCATACAATGCAAAACCCTTTTGTGACTGACTTCTTTGACTTACTTTAATGTCTTCAAGGTCCACCTTGTTGTAGCTTGAATCAATATTCCTTTCAATGGCTGAATAATAGTCTATCATAGGGATAGACCACGTTTTCTTTATTCATTTATCCATCAGTGTACTTTTGGATAAATTAGACTTTCCCTATTATTTGCTTGTGGTAAAAGTAATACTTTCCTTCTGGAAGCTCAGGTGCCTAAGTAATCCACTGCTGTGTAACAGGTTGTCCCAAAACTAAGTGGCTTAAAACAACAATAATCATTATCTTTCATTTTTTTTGCAGATCTGGAATTCTGGAGCAGTTTGACTGAGCAGTCCTGATACAGGATCTCTCAGGAGACTGCAGTCAAGATATCAGCAGGGGCTGCATCATTATCGGAAGGCTTGACTGGGGCTGGAGGAGCCACTTCCAAGATGGTGCCCTCACATGGCTGTCAACAAGAGGCCTGAGTTTCTGTCCCTGTGGGACTGTCTCCCAGAGCTGCTTGAGAGTCCTTATGACATGGTAGCTGGCTTCCCTCAGAGGAGTGTTGAGAGATCCATAATTTGACTATCTTGGGCCAGGTCTCAAAAAGCCCCTAGAGGGAGGAGGGGATTGCGACACACAAACTTGAGTCACAGACTCCTCCCTAAGAAAAGTCCCGCCGGCGCCAAAAGTCGAGCCAATCAGTAATAGAGGGAAACCCCCCCCCTAAAAACCGCGCGCGTATAAGCTGGCCAATGAACTTCCGTGCATGTATAAACTGGCCAATGAGCTTCTGCCAGCTTGATCTTTAGAACAGAAATAGGTGCTCATGTATCCTGGAACCTGTCCCCGCCATTTGGTTTTCTTTTAAACCAACCAATGAAAACCCTGTAACCAAGCTTCTCGCTTCTGTACCCGCGCTTTCTGCTTCCCGACCCCATAAAAACCCCCTGCTCCAGCCGTTGGGCGCGCAAGTCTACCGAGA
The DNA here is from genome assembly GCF_049115385.1 of Moschus berezovskii. Lineage (NCBI taxonomy): Eukaryota > Metazoa > Chordata > Mammalia > Artiodactyla > Moschidae > Moschus > Moschus berezovskii. Next base: position 55,277,958 of record NC_142478.1, on the reverse strand, counting down.
GACTTTGTCGCCCCAGGTACCTGTGTATCTGAATAAACCTCTTGCTGTTTGCATCCGAACGTGAATGGTCTCGCTGTTCCCTGGGAAGGGTCTCCCTTGTGGGAAAGATACTCCACGGAGGTCTTTCATTTGGGGGCTCGTCCGGGATCCGGAGACCCCCCCTCGCCCAGGGACCACCGACCCCTCGTCGGGAGGTAAGCTGGCCAGCGTTTTATGTTTTACTGTTTTATGTTTTCGTGCTTTCTGTGTGTCTGTTGTGGTGCGACTTGAGTTTCAGCTGAAACAATCTGTATCTGGCGGAGTCAGGAAGGAGCTGACGAGCTCGAACTTCCCTCCGCAAGCCTGGAAGACGTTCCAAGGCTAACTGGAGCCCGATTTTTCGGTGCTCATCCGTCTCAGTTCACGACCAGAGTTGGACTTTTCGGGGCTCCGCCCTTGTCCGAGGGGTACGTGAAACTTCAGGGAGGCGAGGGATCCGGACCCTCATCTACGCCTCCATCCGAGCTTTTGTTTTCAGTTTTGCGCAAAAACCGTGCCGTGCGATTTTGGTGTATTAGTCTCTGTGTCGTGTTTGTTTGTCTTATAACAGGAGTACTCGTACTAGAAAAAATGGGTCAATCTCTAACCACCCCCCTGAGTCTTACTTTACAGCATTGGAAAGATGTCCAAGACATCGCCCATAACCAGTCAGTAGAAGTCCGAAAAAAGAAATGGACAACCTTTTGCTCATCCGAGTGGCCCTCCTTCAATGTGGGCTGGCCACAGGATGGGACCTTTGACCTTGATACTATTTTCCAGGTAAAGGCAAGAGTGATGGATCCCGGGCCCCCTGGTCATCCCGACCAAGTGGCATACATCGTGACTTGGGAAGCCCTGGCCTACGACCCTCCGCCATGGGTCAAGCCCTTCGTCAATCCCAAGCGCCCCCTTCCCCCATCGGCCCCTGCCCTTCCACCTCTCCCCCTCCCTGCTTCGGCCCAACCGCCTACCCACTCGTCCCTATATCCCGCCCTAACTAAGTCTCCACGGGAAAAGGTTAAAAAAGAAAAACCTACAGCAGCCACTGTGTTGCCGCCGGGAGATGACCTACTCATAGATCTGTTAGCCGAGGACCCCCCACCCTACCGAGACCCAGCCCCAATAAGGGAAGCCGCAGCGGCGGCTCCTGCCCCAGTCGCGCCAGCACCGTCCCCGGTGGCCGGACGACTAAGAGTCCGCAGAGAGCCACCTCCGGATTCCACCTCCCAGGCCCTTCCCCTGCGAACGGGGTCCAACGGCCAGGCCCAATACTGGCCCTTTTCTGCTTCCGACCTTTACAACTGGAAGAATAACAACCCCCCTTTCTCCAAAGATCCCTCCATGTTAACCTCTTTGATTGAGTCCATCCTAGTTACTCACCAACCCACTTGGGACGACTGCCAGCAACTGCTACAAGCGCTGCTGACCACTGAAGAGAGGCAAAAGGTCTTCCTGGAAGCTCGAAAAAACGTCCTAGGCGAAAATGGCCGTCCCACGCAACTGCCTAACGAGATTAATTCCGCCTTCCCTCTGGAACGTCCCGACTGGGATTTCTCTACAGCTGAAGGTAGGAACCACCTACGTCTCTATCGCCAGTTGCTCATAGCGGGTCTCCATGGGGCAGCAAGGCGCCCCACCAATTTGGCCCAGGTAAAACAGGTTATTCAGGGTCCTGAGGAGTCCCCTTCCGCATTCCTGGAGCGGCTTAAAGAAGCCTATCGTATATATACTCCTTACGATCCTGAAGACCCAGGGTGTAACCTCTCTATGTCCTTTATTTGGCAATCTGCACCAGACATTAGAAAGAAACTTGAGAGGCTAGACAACCTCAAAGAAAGTTCCTTACAAGACTTAGTAAAAGAGGCAGAACGCATTTTCAATAAGAGGGAGACTCGAGAAGAGAGAGATGAAAGACTAAAAAGAGAGGCAGAAGAGAGAGACGAGAGGCTTAGAAAAGAAGCAGAAAAGAGAGAAAATGCGAGAGATCGCAAGAGAAATAAAGAATTCAGCAAATTGCTAGCCACCGTAGTATCAGAGCAGCGACAGGATAAGTTAGGGGGAGACAAGAAGGGGCCCCGAGTGGAAAAAGACCAATGTGCCTACTGTAAAGAAAAGGGTCACTGGGTCAAGGACTGCCCAAGGCGACCAAAGGGGGCCCGCCGACCAAAGCCCCAGACGTCCCTCTTGACCCTAGAAGATTAGGAAAGTCAGGGCCAGGAGCCCCCCCCTGAGCCTAGGATAACCCTTGACGTTGGGGGGCAACCTGTCACCTTCCTGGTGGACACCGGCGCACAACACTCCGTGTTGACTCATCCGACGGGACCTCTGAGCAACAAGTCGGCCTGGGTCCAAGGAGCCACAGGGGGCAAGCGGTATCGGTGGACCACGGACCGGAAGGTACATCTGGCTACCGGAGAGGTAACTCATTCCTTTTTGCACGTACCTGACTGTCCTTACCCCCTGTTGGGCCGAGACCTCCTTACAAAACTAAGGGCACAAGTACATTTTAAAGAGACAGGGGCCCATGTTACCGGGCCCCAAGGACAACCCCTTCATGTCCTGACCCTAAAGTTAGAAGATGAATACAAACTTTACGAGGAAGCAGGACCCGACAAGACCAAAAACCTTGCTGCCATCACCCCCTGGCTGCAAAAATTTCCACTAGCTTGGGCCGAGACCGGGGGAATGGGGCTAGCCGTCCGACAGTCACCACTGATAATACCCCTAAAGGCCACAGCCTCCCCTGTGTCGATTAGACAATACCCCATGTCCCAAGAAGCGTACCAAGGAATTAGGCCGCACATTAAGAGACTTTTGGATCAGGGGATTCTGATCTCCTGCCAGTCGCCATGGAACACCCCTCTCCTCCCTGTAAAAAAGCCGGGGTCAGGAGACTACAGGCCAGTCCAGGACTTGAGGGAAGTCAACAAGAGGGTGGAAAACATTCACCCCACAGTCCCTAACCCATACAATCTACTAAGTGGGTTGCCACCGTCACATACCTGGTATACGGTGCTAGATCTCAAAGATGCCTTCTTTTGCCTAAGACTGCACCCAAATAGCCAACTCCTCTTTGCCTTCGAATGGAGAGACCCCGAGCAGGGGATATCCGGCCAGTTGACATGGACCCGACTCCCACAAGGGTTCAAAAACAGCCCAACTCTCTTTGACGAGGCCCTGCATCGGGACCTGGCTGACTTCAGAGTCCAACATCCAGCTCTCATCCTACTACAGTACGTAGATGATCTTCTGTTAGCGGCAAAGACGGAGAAAAGCTGCAAAGAAGGTATGTCTGCCCTCCTTGAAACCCTGGGGACTCTAGGATATCGGGCTTCGGCGAAAAAGGCCCAAATCTGTCAACAACAGGTCACCTATCTGGGATACCAGATCAAAGAGGGACAGAGGTGGCTGACAGAAGCTCGTAAACAAACCATTATGAACATCCCTGCCCCCAAAAGCCCCCGCCAATTGCGGGAATTCCTGGGGGCTGCAGGGTTCTGTCGCCTTTGGATACCAGGCTTTGCCGAGATGGTCGCACCTCTGTACCCCCTTACAAAACAAGGAGCCTTCTTTGACTGGCGGGAGGAACATTCCGTGGCCTTCAAAAATGTCAAGAGAGCCCTATTGACTTCCCCGGCTCTCGGGCTCCCAGACCTGACCAAGCCCTTTGGACTGTTTGTAGATGAGAGACAAGGCTACGCAAAAGGGGTCCTAGTCCAGGATATAGGACCCTGGAAACGCCCTGTAGCCTACCTCTCGAAAAAGCTAGACCCCGTGGCTTCAGGCTGGCCACCCTGTTTGCGCATGGTGGCAGCTATTGCGGTCCTCATCAAGGACGCCCACAAGTTGACCATGGGGCAGCCCTTAACCATCTTTGCCCCACACGCGGTTGAAGCCCTTATCAGACAGCCACCAGACCGTTGGCTGTCCAACTCCCGAATGACCCACTATCAGGCTATGCTTCTGGACACGGACCGAGTTCACTTTGGTCCCGTCGTGGCACTCAACCCTGCCACCCTGCTCCCACTCCCGGAAGAACCAGAGCTGCACGACTGTCACCAGATCCTCGCGGAAACCCACGGAACCAGGCCAGACCTGTCAGATCGACCACTCCCAGACGCAGATATCACCTGGTACACTGATGGCAGTAGCTTCATGGACAATGGGGAAAGAAGAGCAGGAGCGGCCGTGACTACAGAAACAGAGGTAATCTGGGCAGAGGCTCTACCGCCAGGAACCTCCGCCCAAAGGGCCGAGCTTATCGCCCTGACCAAGGCTCTCCAGATGGCAGCAGGTAAGAGGCTCAACGTATATACGGATAGCCGGTATGCGTTCGCCACAGCCCATATCCACGGAGAAATCTATCGGCGAAGAGGGCTCCTGACCTCTGAGGGAAAAGAGATTAAAAATAAGGCTGAAATCCTGGCTCTGCTAAAAGCCCTGTTCCTTCCCCAAAAACTCAGGATCATCCATTGCCCGGGACACCAAAAGGGAGACAATCCTGAGGCACGCGGTAACAGAATGGCTGACCAGGCCGCCCGAGAGGCAGCCTCATGTATATCGCCGAAAGCCTCGCAAACCCTTCCCCTGACCTCAAAAACTGCTGGTACTGCTCCCGTGCGCTGCCCCTTCCAGTATACTAAGGAGGATACGGACTTACTGAGAAAAATGGGGGCTTCCTATGAACCAACACAAGGGTACTGGATTTATAAAGAAAAACCTGTAATGCCAAAAAAACAGACTTTAGAATTATTAAATCGTTTGCATGGACTGACCCACCTCAGCCCCCGAAAAACAAAGACCCTCCTGAATAGAGAAGAAAACACCCACTATTTGTTAGGAAGAGACAATCTCCTACAACAAATAGCAGACAACTGCAGGGCTTGCGCTCAGGTCAATGCTGGGAAAGTCCAATATGGAGCCGGGGCCCGGGCGCGAGGACACCGACCGGGTACTCATTGGGAAATTGATTTCACAGAGATAAAACCAGGACTATATGGTTACAAATATCTCTTAGTATTCGTGGACACTTTCTCCGGTTGGGTAGAGGCCTTCCCTACGAAGCAAGAAACAGCCAAGACAGTCACCAAAAAATTGCTGGAAGAGATCTTCCCCAGGTACGGGATGCCCCAAACGCTGGGGACAGACAATGGGCCGGCCTTCGTCTCCCAGGTAAGTCAGCTGGTGGCTAAGCTACTGGGGATCAATTGGAAATTACATTGTGCTTATAGACCCCAGAGTTCAGGACAGGTAGAACGGATGAACAGAACCATCAAGGAGACTTTGTCCAAATTAACGCTTGCAACTGGCTCTAGAGACTGGGTGTTCCTACTGCCTCTGGCCCTATATCGGGCCAGAAACACCCCAGGGCCCCATGGTCTGACACCGTTCGAAATATTATACGGGGCTCCACCACCAGCCGCCACCCTTCTTGACCCCCACATTGCAAACCACGCTAACAACCCTTCCTTAAAAGCTCATTTACAGGCACTCCAGATCGTGCAGAGAGAGGTTTGGAAACCGTTGGCCGCAGCTTACCAGGAACAGCTGAAAAAGCCAGTAGTTCCACACCCATTCCAGATCGGAGATTCCGTCTGGGTCCGCAGGCATCAGACCACAAACCTAGAACCCCGGTGGAAAGGACCGTATACAGTCCTTTTAACCACGCCAACAGCCCTGAAAGTAGACGGCATCGCTGCTTGGATTCACTCCTCACACGTTAAGCGCGCCCCGCCATCGAGCTCCGCCGACACCAGCCAAAACAGCCCGGACGGACCGCCCCGATGGAGGCTTCAACGCTCTCAAAATCCACTCAAGATAAGACTTTCAAAGATTATATAACTATAATCCTTATAATCTTGAGTTCCCTGTCACCTGTATCCCCTGCTAACCCCCATACCCCAAAACAAATAACCTGGAAACTTCTAGATGGGCTAACTGGCGAGGTACTCAACTCAACCACCGAGATTCACCCCCCCAACACTTGGTGGCCAGATCTGTATTTCAACTTCAAAGACATTGTACAGATAGACGGGACTGGGGGACTTCTGCAGGCCGACGGGTTTTGGGCATGCCCAGGGTACCTGAAAAACTGGAAAACTTGCGGGGGCATGCAACATTATTGGTGTAGTTCTTGGTCCTGCGTGACCTCTAACGATGGCAACCGTAAGTGGGACGTTGGAAGCAGGGATGGAATTACCTTTTCGTTTGCACTAAAGGCCCCCGACGAGGGTGCATATTCCCCAGGCCCAGACGGAAAAGATAAGTATGCCCAAGTTAAGATAACGTTCAACCAAGAAACAGCAAAAAAACTCCATTGGGCTTCGGGGCTCAGCTGGGGAATTCAGACCAATGCAGGGCCCACCTGGTGGGGCCCCTTCTACGGGGGTATCATAACCATCCTCCAAACCATAGAAACACCAGGCCCCACAGCTGCTGTCGGACCCAACACCGTCCTGACAGCTCCAAAACCCCAAGTCCCTAAAAATAGCTCAGGAATCAAAAGTAGCACCCCCTCACCTAGTCAGTTGACACCTCTGTCAGGACCATCAGAGACCCCTACACCAGAAACTAGGGTTCGATTATTCAACCTGGTACAGGGAGCCTACCTCGCCCTTAACGCCTCTGACCCTGACAGGACCCAAGAGTGCTGGCTATGCTTAGTTCTAGCCCCCCTTATTACGAGGGTATAGCAGTCGGGGGCAACTACTCCAATCATACCCAGGTCTCCGGCCGGTGTGCTTCTGGCACTCAGCACAAACTAACCTTGTCCCAGGTGTCTGGGAAAGGACTTTGCCTCGGGACTGTTCCTGAAACCCACCAGGCCCTATGTAACCTCACCAAAAAGGTGACCAGAGGCACCTACTACCTAGAAGCCCCTAATGGGACCTATTGGGCTTGCAGCACCGGGCTAACCCCATGTGTCTCTGCCGCAGTGCTTAACAGAACCACTGACTACTGTGTCTTGGTCGAGTTATGGCCTAGAATAACTTACCATAGTTCAGAGTATGTCTATAACTATTTTGAAAAAAGGTTTCGGCATAAGAGAGAGCCTGTTTCCATCACCCTGGCCGTGCTGCTCGGAGTGGGAGGAATAGCGGCAGGATTAGGCACGGGGACGGCAGCACTCATAGAAACTAGTCAGTTCGGACGGCTCCAGGCCGCCATGCACACGGACATCAGAGCATTAGAAGAATCTGTAAGCGCTCTAGAAAAGTCACTTACCTCCCTCTCCGAAGTAGTTTTGCAAAACAGGAGAGGGTTAGATATCCTATTTTTGCAGGAAGGAGGGCTTTGTGCAGCCCTGAAGGAAGAATGCTGCTTCTATGCGGACCATACCGGGCTAGTGAGAGACAATATGGCTAAGCTAAGAGAAAGGCTCAAACAGAGACAAAAATTATTCGAGACTGAACAGGGATGGTTTGAAAGCTGGTTCAATCGCTCTCCCTGGCTCACGACCCTACTCTCCTCCATCATGGGCCCTCTAATCATTATCCTGCTCATACTATTATTTGGCCCATGCATTTTCAACCGACTAATGCAGTTCATTAAAGACAGACTGTCAGTTGTGCAAGCCTTGGTCCTAACTCAGCAATATCACCAAATAAGACAAGGTGATTATGAATAGAGATGGCTTAAAACCCTCGAATGGAAGATTCCATTCTTATCTACAAGAGAAATGGGGGAATGAGAGATCCATAATTTGACTATCTTGGGCCAGGTCTCAAAAAGCCCCTAGAGGGAGGAGGGGATTGCGACACACAAACTTGAGTCACAGACTCCTCCCTAAGAAAAGTCCCGCCGGCGCCAAAAGTCGAGCCAATCAGTAATAGAGGGAAACCCCCCCCCTAAAAACCGCGCGCGTATAAGCTGGCCAATGAACTTCCGTGCATGTATAAACTGGCCAATGAGCTTCTGCCAGCTTGATCTTTAGAACAGAAATAGGTGCTCATGTATCCTGGAACCTGTCCCCGCCATTTGGTTTTCTTTTAAACCAACCAATGAAAACCCTGTAACCAAGCTTCTCGCTTCTGTACCCGCGCTTTCTGCTTCCCGACCCCATAAAAACCCCCTGCTCCAGCCGTTGGGCGCGCAAGTCTACCGAGAGACTTTGTCGCCCCAGGTACCTGTGTATCTGAATAAACCTCTTGCTGTTTGCATCCGAACGTGAATGGTCTCGCTGTTCCCTGGGAAGGGTCTCCCTTGTGGGAAAGATACTCCACGGAGGTCTTTCAGTGTCAACAGAACACTGAAGCAACAATTCCTTTTATGACCTAGCTTCTGAAGTCATAGACAGTCATCTCTGCCACATTCTTAGAGGTCAGTCACTAAGTTCTGCCTCTCATTCCAGGGGAGGGCAATTAGGCTCCAAATTTTTTCTTTACTGCTGTAGCATATGGGAATCAAATCCATGCTCCGTGCAGTGGAAGCGTGGAGCCCCAATCGCTGGACCACCAGGGAATTCCCTAGATTCCAACTTTTAAAGGTAGGAGGATCACAGAACTCCTGGATATATTTTGAAACCATCACAACAGGCAATGATAGAGCTGAGGAGCCAAACAAGATTGGGAGACAAAGGCACAGATTATCAGCAGCAGAAAGATATTAATGCACTTAGGACTCAAGAAAGAAAGGGAGGAAGCAGGACTATCAGAGCCCAGGAGCCAGGACCATCCAGTAGAAACTGCACTTTCAGAGCATCTGGAGCCCCGAACATGCAGTCCCTGGCAGAGATGCTTCCCAAAGCAGCAAGGGAGACAAATGCTCTGGCTTCTTCCTTCCTCGGCCCTCAATCTTTTCGCCAGTGCTTGCAACTGGCTGAACCTACCAGGAAGCAGAGTGAAAGGGAGCCTGGGAAACAGATTTCCTTGTGATACAGAGGTGAGCAGAGAGGGCCAGGATGGGTGTGAAATGAAGGTCCTAGCAGGGCATCTCCCAGGACGGCTTATTTGATTAGGTGGTGACATTATGGTTAAACTTGTCTTGAATTTTCATTTTTATATCAGTATTGTTCTTCATAAAGTAACATTTAAAAAGTGAAAATGAAAAAAAGAAAAGAAAAATGAAAGAAAATTCTCTAGCCTCTTTACTCTTCTCTAGTTTTTATGAGAGAAATTCCGTGGGACCAGAAGGGAAGGGGAATGTTAATACCCAAATAGCAAAAAGCTGATCTAGCCTTTCTGGGGAAGCAGTCTTTGTTATACCCTTTAAAACCTGTCAGCATCTGGGAACTGACTATGCAACTGATGCAAATACCTCGTCAGTGTCTAACCTGGTTTCCTGGTTTCTGCCACAACAAGCTTCTGATTCCCAGAAAAAGTAATTTATCTTGTCCTCTCCAGGTATATACCCAAGAGAATTGAAAAATCTATATCCATCAAGAATATGTACGGAAATGGTCACAGCAACATTTCTAATAATAGCCCCAAAGTAGAAACAACCCAAAGTCCATCAGTGGGTGAATGGCTAAACAAAATATGGTCAGGGGGAATGGGGAGTGGTATATGACTGCTGCTGCTGCTAAGTCACTTCAGTCGTGTCCGACTCTGTGCAACCCCATAGACAGAAGCCCACCAGGCTCCCCTGTCCCTGGGATTCTCCAGGCAAGAACACTGGAGTGGGTTGCCATTTCCTTCTCCAATGTGTGAAAGTGAAAAGTGAAAGTGAAGTCGCTCAGTCGTGTCTGACCCTTAGCGACCCCACGGACTGCAGCCCACCAGGCTCCTCCATGCATGGGATTTTCTAGGCAAGAGTACTGGAGTTTGAGGGGTGATGAAGCGTTTTGAAACTAGACAGTGATGATGGTTGAACAACTCTGTGGGTGACAAGTCCTGAGAACTTGTAGTTCTTTGAATTAATTTGTTTTCAAATGCTGAAATATTGTTGAAAGATAGCTGATGACTAGTTATGCATGCGTGCATGGGTAGTAAGTTGCTTCAGTTTTGTCTGACTCTTTGCGACCTCATGGACTATAGCCCACCAGGCTTCTCTGTCCATGGGAATCTCTAAGCCAGAATACTGGAGTGTGTTGCCATGCCCTCCTCCAGGAGATCTTCCTGACCCAGGGATCAAACTTTTTATCTCTTACATCTCCTGCATTGGCAGGCGGGTTCATTGGCAGGCAGGTTCTTCATGGCTAGGGCTACTTGGGAAGCTTGAGTAATTATGACAAAGATGCTAACAAGAAAAACCTGGGCAAAGAAGAAAATATACCAAGTGGTTGACAGATTATATAGTATTGTTATTAGTTACTTTTGTCTCTTTTCCAATTTTTAGATAGCACTGTTACTTTTATAATATAAAAATTTATAGATGACTTCTGGTTTCAAAAATATACTAAGTGGTTGACAGATTATATAGTATTGTGATTAGAGTTACTTTTGTCTCTTTTCTAATTTTTAGATAGCACTGTTACTTTTATAATATAAAAATTTATAGATGACTTCTGGTTTCATCTTTGGCTTGGTCCACCACCATGTTTTCAGAAATTGGAGTTGAATGTATTTATTTTATTTGCTACACTGAGTCTTAGTTTTGTCATGTAGGACTCTCAGTTGCGGCATGTGGGGTGTAATTCTCTGACCGGGAATCGAACCTGTGCCCTGTACATAGACAGCATGGAGTCTTAGCCACTGGCCCACCAGGGAAGTCCCCTGAATGTATTCAGATACAGAATCTATGCTCCAGTTTGCCAAAGTCCTTCCTACGCCTTATTGCCTTAAGCTGGTGCCATCTCTCATATAAACTGCCTGATCCCTAAAGTGAGTCCCTTGACTTACACAATAAAACTCCCATAATATACAATTCACTGTGGTCCAGTGATATGATAAATATCCACATTTAAAATCCCTGACAAGTGGGGTTAGAATGTTACTGAATCAGTTTGAAAATGAAAATTAATATTTAATGTCTAGATAAAAACAGAATTGTTCTTGTCACTTTTCTACAGTGTTGGGTTGCTTGGGAAGTCAAAAAGATGCTATTCACCAGTTTAATTAGTTTAATAGGAAATCTCTGATGGTATTATAAGCAAAAAGAGATTTGCTATAGGGAAATTGTTGTTGTTGTTATTTAGTTGCTAAGTTGTCGTGTCTGACTCTTTTGTGACCCCTTGGACTGCAGCCTGCCGGGCTTCTCTGTCCATGGGGTTTCCCAGGCAAGAATACTGGAGTGGGTAAGCCATTTTCTTCTCCAGGGGATCTTCCTGACCCAAGGACTGAACCAGCGTCTCCTGCATTGGTAGGCAGATTCTTTACCACTGAGACACCAGGGAAGCCCACTATAGGGAAATAGAGGCTTCCAGATGGATTGGTGAAGCTGGAAGAGCAGGCTGTAGGCTGAGCCTCCTTCCAGTGACGTCTGCCAGGATGACACTACAGAACTGACCTGCCAAGAGAAGCAGGGCCCTTGCCAGTTTGCAAGGTGCGGAATCAGGGGACCATTATTAGAACTCTTGAGTTCAATAACATATCATCATAGCCAGGAAACTTCCATCATCACCCTAATTGTACCTATTTCTTGACACCTGCCCAGAAAACTGGATATTGCGCCACTACTGCCCCCTATTGCCTGCTAGTCTTTGAAGAAGTAATTCCTCAAAGGTGCACAGCACATAGTGTCATCTGGTTTTCATGATAACTTTACCAGATAAGCAAAGAGTGTGGTGTCATATTTTTTACAGATAGAGAAATTAAGGTTCAGAGAGGTGATGGAAAATAAACAAGGGCACACAGCTATGTGCAAAGCTGGATCTCCTCATGCTCAGGCCAGTTCAGTGAACTTGATATGTCAACTACCAGGTCATGCGTGAGGTTTTTTTTGGCCCTGTGGTAGGGCCTGAGAGCACAGCACACAAGCAGGCGTATGCCAAGACTAGTGCCTCGGGAGTGACGGACTGGTAAATGACTAACTCAGTAGGCACAAATCTGCCTTGTAAGCACAGAGGAAGGGGCTAGTATTGTGCAGGAGGAAGTCTAGAGCTGACATTTGAGTTGGCTTTTGAGGGATGTAAAGGAGTACCTCAGGAGGCAAAGGGTGGGGAAAAATTGTCTTAGCAGCTGGCAATATTTAAGGGGGTGCGGGGTGTCAGCAAGACTTTTGGGGAGGTGAGAGACTTCTAATTTTGGAGGATGTAGCCAAGGTAAAGTTTTTTTGTGTGTATGTGGTTGTATTATAGACATACAGTAAAGCAAAAAATATGGAGCACTACTCAAGTAAACAGCTTGAGCTTTTAAAAAAAGCATATATATAAACAGTCGTGTACCCATCATTTAGTGACGATATGATAAAACATTTCCAACATCTTCCTGGAGTGAGTTGCCATTCCCTTCTCCAGAGGATCTTCCTGACCCAGGGTTCAAAGCCGGGTCTCCCGCATTATGGGCGGGGTCTTTACCATCTGAGACACCAGGGAAGCCTTTTACATTAATATCTACCCATCATTTAGTGACGATATATAACATTTCCAGCATCGCAGAAGGTTCCCTCGTGCCCCTTCCCAATCTATACCCACCCCCGTCTCTTTTTTTTTGAGCTGAGAGGAGGCTAACATAAAAGTTCAAAGCCCTTGGCTTCAGCCCCTTTTCCCCTTATACTCCTATTGCTGCCTCCAAATCTTCTGCTGTCTTTATGGATAATCCTAAGAGCGTCTCGCACGAGGCAGAGGAGGTTTCTTGGTACTACCGCTTTCTAGTATGGCCCATGGAAATTTAGATAGTATATGAATGGAACTAGTGACGGAGACGATGGTTTCTGGTCCTTCTGAGCCACCGTCCAGGCGCGACACGCGCGGAGCATTCTTGTCCCTCGGCGGCCACCGTGCGTCCGTTACGTGGCAGCTACGAGCGCCCGCCAATGCGCGGCGCCCGCATCAGCCCCCTCGGGTGGCGCAGCCGGAAGGGGCGGAGCTGAGGCGGCGGCGGCTGAGAAGGCAGCGGTGGCGGCAGCGACGACGGCGGCTCCGGAGGCCGCAGTCCCGGTCCTGGCTTCGGCCCCAGCCCCACCATGGTGACGCTGGCTGAGCTGCTGGTGCTCCTGGCCGCCCTCCTGGCCACGGCCTCGGGCTACTTCGTCAGCATTGACGCGCACGCAGAGGAGTGCTTCTTCGAGCGGGTCACCTCGGGCACCAAGATGGGCCTCATCTTCGAGGTGGCCGAGGGCGGCTTCCTGGACATCGACGTGGAGGTGCGGGCGCGCTGCCCGAGGCGGGGGCCCGCGGCCGCTCGGGGGTTGGCGGCGCCCGGGGCCCGCGCGGGGCCAGCGTGGAGAGCGGGACCCGGAGGCCGCTGTCCGAGTCCTGGGAGGGGCCCGGGCCGCCACCCGGCGACCCCCTAACGGCCCTTTCCCTCGCACCCGCCCGGTTTCCGAGCTCCGCTCGGGAGACGGAACCGTTGCTTGGCTGCTTTGGATTCTCAGATTGAACGGCTGGTTCCCCTTGGAACCTCTCGCCGAGCTTTGTCTACCAGGCGCCGCGTGTCATCTTCGGGCCCAGGAGGCGCTACACGGTCTTGTTTAGCTGATGGCGGGTCTCGATCCGGGCAGCAGCTGCTTCCCTTCCTAGCGCGAATTAAAGTTGGGACGTGGCATGGAAACTTCTGAAAAAGTAAATCGGAAGCTGTTGAGGAATGCTAGGTAGACGTTCGCGTTGTGTTTGCCTTTATTTTTCGTAGAAACGACCTGAGTTAACCCGTTCTTACGCAGACCTTCGGATACCTCGTTTAGTCATCTCTGACTAAGAGAGTGGAGTTGGGTTATGCGTTTTAGAAGTGATTGCAGTGAAGTATCTGTGGAGAAAACGGAAAATCGTTTTAAGAAACCAGCAGTCCCTAAATTTTGTCCTAGATCAGTTTCTTTAAGCCAAAGGAATGACTCGCCTCTAACTTAAGGAAACCAGATGGAATTAACATTTAAACCTACCGGTTAGCATGATTAATTGTGTTTATGGGTTTTCCCATCTAACGGTTACGATCAGCAGAGTTGGGCATAAATTACACAAAACAAGTGAAGTTCAGAAATAAGGGGATAATGGAGGTAATAACTGTTAAAATTAGCTAAGCTCTCAAGAGATCAGCTCTTTCAGTCTGCAGGTGGCACGGACTTCATAAGAGGAACTACTTGAGCAAGGTCTAACAATTGATTTGGAACACACTGGGATGAGAACATGGGTCTCTGAATTTCCAATCTAGTCTTTTTCCTCAAGTCTTCAGGCATATAAGATAAAGCAGATTCCTTTACTAGTAGGCAGTAATCAGTCAGGAAAACTTCGATGTAGGTAGGCTTGCTTGGAGTAGGCTTGCTCCAAGTTCTTAGTTTTAAAAGAGATTTCTTTTTTGTTGTTTTGATATTAATAGCTACATATTTGTCTGTTGGTGGTATTGGGCCACTTGAAGACAAGTGTGTGGTGTGGTTTCTGTTTCTGATTGGTTTACTAAGTTGGAAAATTAAGACAAATGTAGTCAAGAGTTGAAAGGTATTCAGAGAGCCTTGTTGCTTTAATGGGAGAACTGTAGCCCAAAGATTGCTGTCACTAACTGAAGTGGATCGAAGTTCAGGTTACATTTCCCTAGCCAATGTTTGACTGTCAATAGACATCACTTAACGATTTTATTTTTAAAATTATTTTTTAATGAAGTATAGTTGCTTTACAATGTTATGTTAGTTTCTCCTGTAAAGCACAGTGAATCAGCTATAGGTGTACATGTATCCCTTTTTTTGGATTTCCTTCGCTTTTAGGTCACCACAGAGTATTGAGTAGAGTTCTTTGTACAGTGGGTTCTCATTAGGTTATCTTGTTTTATACACAGTATCAGTAGTATATCTGTGTCAATCCCAATCTCCCAATTTATTCTCTCCTCATTTATGATTTTGAATCTTTTGAGTTATCTCATGAATTTCTCTTCTGCCTCCAGATTACAGGACCTGATAATAAAGGAATTTATAAAGGAGATCGGGAGTCCAGTGGGAAATACACATTTGCTGCTCACATGGATGGAACATATAAGTTTTGTTTTAGCAATAGGATGTCTACCATGACTCCGAAGATAGTGATGTTCACCATTGATATCGGGGAAGCCCCCAAAGGACAAGATATGGAAACAGAAGGTTAGATGAACATTCTGAAGATTTATATCCCTTTCTCAGAGTTAATATTAATCCTGTACATTTTCTCCACCTGAATGTAGTATTTATTTTGATGGCTCATTTTAGGTTCACTGACTGTCTTTACAACCAAAAACCTTTTGTGAAATATACTTTTATTTATCCAGATCTTCTAATTAACAACAAGAAATTATTGGAGGTTCATGTTTATATTTTAGTTCTTTCCAGTTGCCATTTCTGGCAGCAGGTAGGTTACACGTATCCTAGGTTGTTTGTTCTGTTAATTTGCCTACTCTGGTATATGCATCTTTAGTTGCTCATTTGTATAAATGACTACTTTAGCTAAACTTCTTGTTTTTGTATGTGTGTGTTTATATCTTACACTCTTCTTCAGGTGGTGGAGATACCTGGGATGGTATGTGGATTATTTTCTGATAGTCTTTCTGCATATTTTTGTTGCCTACTGTCTAATATCTGCTTTCCTTTCTAACCTCAGTCTGTTAGCATGACAGTGTTTTTTCCCCTAGTTTAAAAAAAACACTACAACTAATTTAGAGTTTTAGAGTGATTATTTTTTGGTGGTTTTTATTTTGTTACACGAGATAAAGGTTAGGTCATGTGAAACTTGGTTAGACGTGAAATGCAGTTCTAGGAGCCACGTCTACACTAGATAAGGTGACAAAAGCTTTGTCAGACATGTTGCAGGTGGATTAATTTTTATTGCTCACCTTATCAGCAGTGAGCCCTAAGTTGATTCTTCTGGATAAATCGCTTACCAGGAGCCTGCACATAAGGATTTTTTGGCCAGGGACCAAGGTGGGGCGGGCCAGGGGGCCATGGTATATTTCAGGACTTTGGGAAACTAGTAGTTTATTTCATAGTATTAATGTGATATAATTTGCTGTAGATAGTGAGCATTTCATAGAGTATTTACATAAGTAAGGTGAACTCTTTTTTGGTTTTGAAATCTATAGAATTTAGAGAATCATACTACTCAGAAATTTCTGAAAAGCGCTTGCTTTTCAAGGCCATTTTCAGTTCAGGACTTGGCTAATTCTCAAGGAGGATTAGTTTTGAGGGGCTTTGACTTTGTTTTCTGGAATATAGTCCTTTCTAAACAGTTGGCTTTTTAAATGTTGGCTGGTGAGTGTGAATATTTTCCTTAAATAATCCTTTAACATGATGTTTAACAGTCTCGCTTTTGCTTGTTCATATTAGTGAATGACAGCTATAAAACCAAGGTTTCCTCTAAAGCAGTGGTTCTCAGGATGTTTTTTGCTCCCCAGGGTACATTTGGCAATATCTAGAAACATTTTTGATTCTCCTGAATAGGTTGGTGGTTGTACACTGCATTGGACACCTTCCCACCACAAAGGATTATGTGGCCTAAAATATTCACAGTGCTGCTCCTGAGAAACTCTGTTCTAAAGGTTCCACCTAGTGCATGGGCTTCTGACGTGAAGCTGGTGAGAGATTATTGGTGATTCCAGCCCAACTGCCTTAAAATGGTAAAGGTTCTTGGCTTCTCATAAGAAATTTAGGATTATTTGTGGCAGTTTGGGATTCTAGATGAGGCTGGATTTTGGGCAGTAGTGAAGAAAGCCTTCTGATGGCAGTCTTCCCTTGAGGTATATTTTTTTCCTACCTGTTTGTACATTGCCATAATACAGCATTACCTATAAGCATATACTTAAATTCTTCAGAACTGTTTACCTTGCTAAAAAGAATGCCTGGTTCTAGACCTTGAGCAGTTGAGAACTTGTATTTTCACTTGCAGTGTCTGCTGTTTCCCACTATAGTGAAATGATTGCTTTGACTATAGTACTAAAATGTTGAATTGGTATAGATTTTCCCTAGAACATCTTCATGTTTTTCTCTGCTTTGCTTCATAAAGAATAAAAGTCAGCTTTGATACTTTTGCTATATTAACATTGGAGTTACATGATTTTCAAGAGTAGATTTTTATTTAGTTTAAATATTGTTATTTGTAGGATTATTCGTAGGGTGTTATTATTACGGTTTTAATTTGTATTTTGTGCCCCTCCTCCATATATATATATTTTTTAATCTCCACTGTGGTTGGCAGTGAGTCTAGTGAACTTCACTTAGCAATTCCTTAGAAGTCATTTCTTAGGGCTGTGTTCCTTTAGTTGTATAGTATTTCTCCTACTCTGAAAGAGATTTCTCTACTGGGAACTAACTTTTTAAAAATTCTTGGGGGATTAAATTGTCATCAGTGGTCCAAAATGATGTCTGAGTCATTTCTGAAAAATAGCTTCTTTTGTATGCCTTCTCTGGAGGAGGTGTTTTTCTTTTTTTTTCTGGTTTTAAGAATTTTTAAAAAAGAGATTGCCACATATGTTCTAATCCGTTTTCAAATCCTTCTGTAGCTCACCAGAACAAGCTAGAAGAAATGATTAATGAGCTCGCAGTGGCGATGACAGCTGTGAAGCATGAACAGGAATACATGGAAGTTCGAGAGAGAATACACAGAGCAAGTGAGTTAATGCTTTGACTTTGCAGCAGTATCCTAGGGCCATGAGTTGGTGCCCTGTATTACCCAAGAGCTGGATTGTGTTTTCACGTTTGGAAATTTGGACACATAAACATATTAAGGGATTGACTTTAAAAAAGCACCTATGCAAAGATATTTGAGTATATTCATTTGTTTGTAGAGCTTTGTATTAGACTAATATTGAGATATTCATTCTGAACCAAACAATGCTGTTTAGATTCAGCACTAGCTTTTGTGGGTTTTAAAAAATGTGTGGTCAGCTAGGAAGTAAGCAAATGGTTTTCATAAAGCAGAAAGGAAAAACATAAAATGGACATTGCATTAGTTTTCAATCTGATATCTAAAATTTTTGTGATCAGTAATTACATGCCGAGGCTTAGCTGTTTTTCTAAAACCTGGGATATGGTTTAATTAAAATTAAAAGCATTAAAACATGAATAGAGGTATTCACCAGGTAAAGATCAGTTTGGCTCCCAAGTTTGCAAACCGGAAGCTGTGAGTGTGTTTGTCTTCAGAAACATTGATAATTGGAATCCCATCCTAGGTTGCAAAGCCTGTTTTAACCTGTGGTGTAGCACTAATTATGATACTTCTGCGTTTAAAATTAAAGAGGTACCATATTGATCCACAGACCAGATGATCACATTTTAGACGCAAGTCCACACCTGTTCAGTGTCTTCGTCCTTCAGGTCATCCTTGGGGATGGACCTTACTGGGTTCCAAGCTCATCTGTCAATGCGAAGTGGCTTATGTCCGGAGTCTTTGTTCTGAAGGTGAGGTAGGGAGTGGAGAGAGGAGTGACTCAAATAGATGAGAACAGGTTAAATTTCTCCAAGATGTAGTTTCTGTTCTTCCCACCCTCTTGCCTCCATTCTTGCCAGCAATGGAAAGGTATCTTTAGGACCTAGAGCCCAGACTTCACCTCTCCTTGGGAGAATAATGAGTAGATGTGACAGACTGGACAGGTGCCTCTGTTCTTACCTTTTTGGGGTGGTTTGGGGCATGAGATGGACTGAGGCTTATATGCAGCCACTCTTGGCCTCTTCCGCCTGATTCCTTCTCCTGGCCTGTGCTCTTAATTGTCTCACCTTCTAGGATCCCTACCTTCTCTCCATCTCCTGTTGGTTATTTTGCTTCCAGGAGGGGGCCAGCCCATTCTGTGATGAGAAGGACTCAGAACTTTCACTGCTTTGTAGCTCAGCTAGCGCAGCAGCCAGAGGAGGACCCCATCTTCTGGTCTCTGGAGGCATCCAACCTTTTTCTCTCATCCTTGAGTGGAGATACTCCTGAATTTGTTTCACGAACAAAATAGAATTTTAGACATTCAGTCTAATTTTATAAATCCAATAGTTCCCACAATGTTGTTTGTTTTCTGTATATCTTCCTATATTACTCGCTCCTCAGAGATGGCTATAGTGAGATTTTTTTTTAAACTACAGCGTTGTAATAGGACTGTTTTTAGATCAGGCTAATGTGTGAACCGAGCTTCCTTGGTGGCTCAGTGGTAAAGAATCCTCCTGCCAGTGCGGGAGACTTGGGTTCAGTCTCTGGGTCAGGAAGATCCTCTGGAGAAAGAAATGGCAACCCACTCCAGTATTCTTGCCTGGGAAATCTCATGGACAGAAGAGCCTGGTGGGCTAGAGTCCATGGGGTCGCAAAAGAATCAGACACAACTTAGTAACTAAACAACAACAAATATGTAAAGGACAAGAGAACAGTATCTTATGTACACATATTTTCCTCGATGATTGCTTTCCTATGTTATATGCTTCAGTGTATTCTATTTAAGTTTAAAGATGCATTTTTCTGTTATTGAAGGGAGAGATAAATACTTGTTTTTATATGGTTAAGATGCTAGTCATTAAGTTATGCTAGAAATGGGTTATAAAGTTTGCAGCAGAAGTAAATTTCATGCCATGGAATGAACATTAAAACTTGAGTGTTTGTGGTTTTCAGAATTCTAGGTAATGTTTTGGGGCATTTGTCTATTCTTACTCTGGGGAAAAAAGTAATTTTCTTCCCTTGAGTAAGTATAAGTTATCTTTCTGGAGTCATTTAATTGCTTTTCACTTCTTTTTGAGTGATCATCAGTCCAGTAGTTACTGCAATTCTGCTGCTGCTGCTAAGTCGCTTCAGTCGTGTCCGACTCTGTGCAACCCCATAGACGGAAGCCCACCAGGCTCCCCCGTCCCTGGGATTCTCCAGGCAAGAACACTGGAGTGGGTTGCCATTTCCTTCTCCATTGCATGAAAGTGAAAAGTGAAAATGAAGTTGCTCAGTCGTGTCCGACTCTTAGCGACCCCATGGATTGCAGCCTACCAGGCTCCTCCATCCATGGGATTTTCCAAACAAGAGTACTGGAGTGGGGTGCCATTGCCTAGTTTCTCTTTTTATAAATTATACATACACATCTAAAATTATGCCAGTTACTTATTCATCTCTATTACTGAATTGCTAATTATAATTGTTTTTAGTGTTGGCCATTTGCAGAAAAATGGAAAAATAACGAGTAGTTTTTAAAAGTTAAGGAATTTGATCAGGAACTTGAAAGAATGTGACATAAATTGAGTGCTATAAATTAATACAGCCATACTATTCCTTTGATCAATTTCTCAGCTTAAAAACGGGGTGAATCCTGTAACTAGTTTGTCTGGTAATAGCTGCCAGCATTGGTATGTGAAACTGAGAAATGTTTTAATCTAGAACCAATGCCATAGTGGGTGCTCAATAAATACTGAAAAAATGTTTAAAGAAAAGGCACTTTGAAACATTTTAACTTGGTAGTGCTTCTTGGGTAACTTATCTTGAAAAAATAAGGTGGAATTTTCTGATTCAGCAAAAAGGATTCTAATGTTAGGGACTTTCTATATGTGAGAGAGAACGTTGGATTGGGTTTTAACTCTAGAATGTGACCTTGGGCAAGTCATTTCTTCTCTGTTCTCATGCATAAGCAGAGTGGACTTAACTGCTCCATTAATCTTTAAGGTCTCATTTAAATGTAAAACTCTGCTTTTAAGTATGTTTAAGTGCTTGGGGACAAAAGACAAAGGTATTCCGATTGCTGTGAATGTTGTGTGAAGTATTAACTTTCACATGAAGTTAAGACTAGGGGGTAATTTTGGATGTCTATGCTGCTTCTTTTGTTTTGTTTGTTAAATTTTGTTTGTTTGTCCTCAACAGTCAATGACAACACAAACAGCAGAGTGGTCCTTTGGTCCTTCTTTGAAGCTCTTGTTCTAGTTGCCATGACATTGGGACAGATCTACTACCTGAAGAGATTCTTCGAAGTTCGGAGGGTTGTTTAAAAGCCTTTTCCCCATAATCCCAAATTCATAATTCACTGTTTACCAAACATCTTGGTCATAATAATGTTATTAGTTTCTATGTTTTTATTTTCTGAACTGTATCTTCACAGCTTATGTTTCTTTGTGATTAATAGATATTGGGGGAAAACACTTTTTTAGGAAAGCTATAGTGAAAATTTGACATTTGATTGGCATAAATTCATATTTGAATTCTGCCTTCCTTATACAGGCCCTCCCAAAACTCAAACACTGTAAGCCGAATATAGCTGTAGAGTCCTTAGTTTTCTTTCCTTTTGTTTTCAAAATACAGTTTGTTCAGGATAGTACTTTACCGATAGTACTTTACTAAAATGACTCTATTCTTGGGATCCCTTATCCTGCAGTTCAAGTCATTGGAAAGATTCATTCTGTTGAGAAACAACAACCTCAATCTTGACATTTTCTATCCAGCTTGATGGTAGAGCTCTGTGACTAGAGTATGTGACCAGGTTGGTACTTTTATACTTTGTCTATCTTGTTTTCGCTTTAAAGATAAGACTTAAACCAACAACCTTTACGCACCCCTCCAAAGTTTCACTTTGAACCTTAGAGCTCAATCACCTCCACTTAAAATTGTTGACATAAGCAGCTAATAACCAATTTTTGGTTTCTGCCTAACCTTGTAAGAAGTCTATTAAAGCCAATTCTCTGGGTGTTTCAGCAAATGGTAGCTCATTTTCTTTATATGCTGGCGCATCTACCTTCTCTACTCTTGGCATGTAGGAGGTATGCATTCATGTAATTGGAAAAATCTGGATTTCCGATGCCAAAGGGTTAAAGCCTCTTGGATTTCTTTGCAGTGATATACAGCCACTATTTTATTTTTTGATAAGTGGCATTTTGGCCACGGTTTAATTAGGGTACTGAACATCACTGTCAGTACTAGGGTTTTTTTTTCTTCCTTTGGTCTTTCTTTTTTGGCACATGTGAATTTTGTTTTGTATAGAACGAAACGACTTTCTTTTGGTCTCTGATGATGGGTTTAAAAATCAAGGAGCATCTGGTTTTGGTGTGGGGATGATCCAGGATTATGTTGTGACAGATGTATATTGGTTACTTGTACATTTTTTTGGGATATTTGCAAGGGGAAAACTACAAGTAACGAGTTTTGTATAATTAAATTTGTTACAGGTTTCATGTTCAGGGTAAACAATTTTTCAACCTTGGGTGAAAATACTTGCAACAGTTTAAGGTGACTGAGTTTTCCCTTAGGACAACTGTTGCATGCCAATTTGTGTGTGCGTGTGTGTGCAAACACTTCAAAATTGAGTTAAAAGATGTAAATTTAAAATTGGTTGTGTATCTGATCTGCCCCAGGTTAAGTAAATAAACAGTTCTTTTTAAAAACAGTCTTGGTATTCTGTGTTTTATATATTTATGATTAATTCACATTTGTTAAATACCAGCTTTCTAATCAAAGCTGAAATGAGACATGTCATGTTTTCCCAGTAGTGATGCCTAGTATAAACATCTGTTACTTTTTATGTCTGTAAACTTGAGAATAGTAAACAGGAATCCAATTTTAGGTTTCCCTGTGTGGTTTCTTTGATGGGTCAGTATTAACATCTGAAGTATTTTTTTCCTTCGAACAAAAGTTTAACTCAGCAACCTGGTTTATGGTAGTTGGCAATAAATTTAAAAGTGATTAAATGATTCACCCAAGGCTCACAGATGAGTGACTGATGTGACCAGAATCTAGATCTCTGCCTTTAGGAACTGTTCCTCTTCCTCTATTACACTGAGGGCCTGCTGGTAATGAACCTACGGTTTATCCAGCACCATAATGTCCTGTCCCCATGCTAAGTGCTTTAGGTGGTCTGTCTCATTTATTCCTCAAAACATCCATTACCTTGGGTACTATTATAATCCTTATTGTGGAAATAAAGTCTTGGAAAGGATCCCCACATCAGAAAATGAGTAAGTAGACCCCCAAATGCAAATGCAGCTATGCTGTTTCCCTTCGTCTTTGCTTTCAGACCTGCTTGGAAATAGCTGTCAAAGGCATTTTAAGGATGTGATGATCCCATTAAAGTGAAAATGTTGGCTCAGGCTTTACTCCCACCTAGTTTGAGATGACTGCAGTTTACATGAGTATTAATCCCATTTATTCATTCCCAAAATATTTGGGTGACTGCCTAGTGCTACCAGTTGTAGTCACTGAAATAAAATAGAGGAAAATCCCCTTTATCTTACTTTTAGTGGGGAAGATGAGCCTAGTTATATAAATTATATGGCATATTAATAATGTGTTATGGGGAAGGTAAAAAAGGGCAAACAGTTTTAGTGATTAGGAAGGGAAGGCATCACTGGTGACATTTCAGAAGTCCTCATGGATGTAAGGGAGCAAGCCAAGCTGAAGACACGGGCCCAAGGCATAATAGTCTTAAGCCCAACACAGTCGTGCCCGACTCTTTACGGCCCCATGGACTGTAACCCACTCAAGTCTCCTCCATCCATGGAATTTTCCAGGCAAGAATACTGGAGTGGGTTGACATTTCCTCCTCCAGGGGAGCTTCCCGATCCAGGGATGGAACCCAGGTCTCCACCATTGCGGGCAAACTCTTTACCGTCTGACCCACCAGTGAAGTGCAAAGGTGGCTTCTTAACCACCGGACCACCAGGGAAGTCCCTGACTGGAGTGGGTTGCCCTGCCCTCCTCCAGGGGACCTTCCCGATCCATGGTAAAGCTCAGGTCTTCTGCACTGCAGGCAGATAACTTCACCATCTGAGCCACTAGGGAAGTCCAGCCACTCGTGAAGCCCAACGCATAATAGCTGGTTGGTAAAAGCAATATCAATAACCTCAGATATGCAGATGACACCCCACCCTTATGGCAGAAAGTGAAGAACTAAAAAGCCTCTTGATGGAAGTGAAAGAGTGAAAAGTTGGCTTAAAGCTCAACATTCAGAAAACTAAGATCATGGCATCTGGACCCATCACTTCATGGTAAATAGATGGGGAAACAGTGTCAGACTTTTTCTGGGCTTTAAAATCACTGCAGATGGTGATTGCAGCCGTGAAATTAAAAGATGCTTACTCCTTGGAAGGAAAGTTATGACCAATCTTGATAGCATATTAAAAAGCAGAGACATTACTTTGCCAACAAAGGTCCATCTAGTCAAGGCTATGGTTTTTCCAATGGTCATGTATGGATGTGAGAGTTGGATTGTGAAGAAAGCTGAGCGCCAAAGAACTGATGCTTTTGAACTGTGGTGTTGGAGAAGACTTGAGAGTTCTTGGACTGCAAGGAGATCCAACCAGTCCATCCTAAAGGAGATCAGTCCTGGGTGTTCATTGGAAGGACTGATGCTAAAGCTGAAACTCCAATACTTTGGCCACCTCATGTGAAGAGTTGACTCATTGGAAAAGACCCTGATGCTGGGAGGGATTGGGGGCAGGAGGAGAAGGGGACGACAGAGGATGAGATGGCTGGATGGCATCACCGACTCAATGGACATGAGTTTGAGTGTAGTCCGGGAGTTGGTGATGGACAGGGAGGCCTGGCGTGCTTTGATTCGTGGGGTCGTAAAGAGTCGGACACGACTGAGCGACTGAACTGAACTGAAAAGCTTCCTGAATGAATTGTACACGTGCATGAAACAATCCAGTGGTGAACACAGGAATAAGATAGTGTTCTTATTTAGGTCTCTGACCTAACTTCATCGGAAGTAAATAAGTATCTATTTTGTCCCAGGCAGTGGATCCCCACCATCAGTCTATTTTGCATATCTAGGGCTCCGGGATTGGAGTACATTTCTGTCCACTCCCTCCGGACCTACTGTCGTTTGACCAGGACGCGGTGTTGTGCTGCCATCTGCCTCCGACTGCCGGGGACCTCCAGCCGGCGGGGAGAGTGTGAGAGCTGGGGCAAAATCCCTCCCGCCCAAATGCCTGCTCGGTGTGGAAAAGCGCCCGGAGCCTAGGTGGTTGCACTGGACGAATGGCACTACTCCAGCCTGGTTCCCGCCGCCTGCTTTCATTCGCCAGAAGTCGGCTTTCCACTCTCCTGCTGCAAGGGTGCCTTTCCCGCCTTCCGGAACTTTGCGAAGGGAGTGCGGTTTCCGGTCGGCCGGCTTGGCAACTGGAAGCGGAAGTGCTCCCGGGAGGCGTCCGGGTAGTAGCTCGGTGGCTAAGCGCACCATGGAGCACGTGACGGAGGGTTCCTGGGAGTCGCTACCTGTGCCGCTGCATCCGCAGGTGCTGAGTGTCTTGCGGGAGCTCGGTTTTCCGTACATGACGCCGGTGCAGGTACTTGGCATAGGCCCTGGGGGAGGAGGGCTCTCGGTGCGAAGGGGGAAGGTTGGGAAGGGGAGACTCAGCTGGGACTTTTTTTGTCATGTCGTCTTTCTGCTTCCCCGACTTGGGTGATGCCTAGCTGGTTAATGATCGCCAGGCAGAGGCGGCAGGCCTGTACCAGGGTTTTCATAACACTGCTCCTCCATCCGCTCTTAGGTGTTGGGACTTAAGTGCCTGGCTTGTATCCTACTCTAAAGTTCGTATCCTGCTCTTAAGCACCTGGTTCGTATCGTGGCCCTGCCCTCTGTAGATCTGTGAGACCTTGAGCAAATAACTTAACCTCTCTGTGCTTCATTTCCTTTCCGTGTGAAATGACAAAAATAGTATTACCTAAGAGTTGTTGTGAGGATTACCTAAGACAATGTTATGGGCACTCAGTAAATGTAACCTGTTGTCTTGTTATGTGGGCTGAGTGAAGTGTCTTGGTCCAGCTCACTCATTTATTCAAGCAATTTCTCCAGGACAAACTGTATATCAGGTACTTACTCTTTTAGGCTCTGGGGATTTTGCAGTGTTGGCCCCCACTCATGGCCCTTGCTTTTTAAGGCAGAAGAGAGAGAAGGGAGTAGAGAAGTAAGGTAATTTCAGCTGGTGATCAGTGTTGTGGAGGAGACAGTGACAAGAAAGTACAGGGCAGAAGGTAAGATAGAGAAGGCCCCTTGGAGGAGGTGTCATTAAGCTGATATCTGAATGAGAAGGAGCTGGCCAAGGGATGACTGGAGGCAGGATATTCCAGCAAAGAGAAATGCCAGTACAAATGGAATGAGCTTGGAGGAACAGAAAGAAGGCCTTTGTGACTGGGGCATCATGAGTAGTGTCAGAGATGAACAAATCGAGTGCTGACCATGCAGGGTCTTACTTGTGGGATCTTGTATTTTATTCTGAATGTAGTGAGAAGCCGTCGTACATGGGAGCTGCAGGAAGAGAAGGGCTGTGACTGCTGTGTAGAGAGTGGGCTTTAGGGGAGTAAGAGAAGAAGCGAGGCCATCCACTAGGAAGCCGTTGTCAAGTTAGAGGTGATGGTGGCTTGGAGTAGAGAGGAAGTTGTGGATATTGAAGAGTCGCTTTTGAGATAGCTTTAGGGTTGCTGAGGGACCAGATGTGGGGGTCAGGAAAGAGAAATCTAGAGGGACCCTGAGGTTTTTGTCTTTAGTGACTGGGTGATTGGTGGTATCGTTTACTAAGGTGAGGAAAGCTGGCAGGGGTAACAGTCTTCAAAGGAAGAATCTAGAGTCTTGTTTTGAAATGTTGAGATGTGCATAGGCTCCTCAGGAAAGGTGTGGAGAAAGCAGGCAGTGCTGTGTGTCATGGGCAGAGAGGACCTAATATTTGCCATTGGAGTCCGTGGTCTAAGTGCTGTCCACTATGGTAGCCACTCACATATGACTTAAGAACACTGGAAACATGGTGAGTCCAAATTGAGATGTACTCTAAATATAAAAATCTTTAATGGATTTTGAGGACTTAGCATGAAAGACAAATGAAAAATATCTCATTCATTTAAAAAATATCGCTTACACATCGAGCCGACAATATTTTGGATGATATTAGGTTAAATAAAATATAAATCAAAATTCATTTTGTCTATTTTTGCTTAAAAATATATGTATATTTATTCATTCGGCTGCATCAGCTCTTAGTTGCATTATGCGGGATCCTTCACTGTGGGCACAGACTCTCTAGTTGTGGCGCATAGACTCCAGAGTGTGTGGGCTTCAGTAGCTGTGGTGTGCAGGCTAAGTTGCTCCACAGCATGTGGAATCTTAGTTCCCTGACCAGGGATTGAACCCAGGTCCCTGCATTGCAAGGTGAATTCTTAGCCACTGGACCACCAGGGGAGCCCCTCTTTTTACTTTTCTTAATGTGGCTACTAGATGAGTATGTGGCTCACATTATATATATATATTTTAAAGTGTAACTGATTTACAGTGTTGTGTCAATCTCTGGTATAGAGCAAAGTGACTCAGTTTTGTACATAGATACATTCTTTTTTAAATATTTTTTTCCATTATGTTTTATCCCAGGAGATAGGATATAGTTCCCTGTGCTGTACAGTAGGACCTTGTTGTTTCTCCATTTCTAAATGTGACACGTTGCACCTATCAATCCCAAATTTCCAGTCCGTCCCTCCCTCGCCCACTCTTCCTTGGCAGCCACAAGTCTACTCTCTTATCACGTTTATTTCTGTTGGGCAGCAGTGGTCCATAGCAGAGCTCTCAGTCTCTGTGCTCTTGATATGTTGGACTGGATAATTCTTTCCTATATGAAACGGCCCTGGGTGTTGTGGGCTGTGTAACAGCACCTCTGGGCTCTGCTTACTAGGTGCTAGAAACAAACCACCTCCTGCTTCCCCTGCCTGATTCTGACTGCTTACAACATCTCCAGCTATCTTACAATAACTGCCACATGTTCCCTGAGACTTACTTGTGCCGAGGCAGTTAGGAAAGTCCTGCATGCGCTGCGTTGGGTGAGCTCAGGCTCTGAGGACCAGGAGTGGAATCCTGGGCAGTGGGGAGGGGGAAACTTTGAAGCCAATATCCGAGTCTGCTTCAGGTTCAACTGCTCGTTGCTGCATTCAGAGGGCTAGGCCCCTGGTAAACCTGCAGGTTCTCGGTGGTGTTTATAATGAAAGAGCCCATTTGAATCATTATTTTGTGCTATGAGGACAGGAAGGAACCTTAAAACCACTGTCTTCAACCCCTTCCTGGTCTAGAGAGGAACAGTAGGCGAGGCAGGGCTAGAACTCAGGACTCCCAACTCCCAGCTCGACTCGCTTCCCCTGCACGCCGTCTGCGTAGACACCACGCTGTGTTACCTGTGACCTGACCACACTGAGGTCCCTGGTGGTGACTGATCGGGGTCCACTTTGCGGTGGGATCCAGTGTGACCAAGGCCAGTGCTGTGTTCCTTGGGCTTTGGGCCTCGTCTGTGGTGTCCTGGCATCCCGTAACTGGTAACCTGCCCTCTCTCTTTGCAGTCCGCAACCATCCCTCTGTTCATGAAGAACAAAGACGTTGCTGCGGAAGCGGTGAGTCCCGTATGTCAGTGCAGCCTGTTCTCCCGTTTGCCCTCCAGAAAGAACTTGGAGGAAAAGCAAACCACAGCTTCCTCCCCTTTCAGGTCACAGGTAGTGGCAAAACCCTCGCTTTCGTCATCCCCATTGTGGAAATTCTCCTGAGGAGGGAAGAGAAGTTAAAGAAGAGTCAGGTGAGGAGACCAAGCGCTTTATTTCCCCCTAGTCATCAGAGAGTTCACAGTTGAGGAAAAAGCTAGTCAAAAGCTTGAAAAAAGAAGAAAAGTACAGTGTGTCCTCATGACTTGCAGATTCTGTGTGTGTGAATTTGGCTGCTCCTTCGCATGTATCTGTAGCTCCCCAGGCAGCAGTCACCATGCTTTCGTGCTCATGTGTGGCCTTGCCTGGGGCAGTGACACTGATGGCACGTTCCCAGCTGAGCCTGAAGAGGGTGACTCTGCCTTCTCGTTCCTGCTCTCAGACTGTAAACACAGGTCCTTTTCCTGGTCTGCGTACTGCTGTGATGTCTTTGTGTGTGTGTGGTGATTTCACTGCTTAAAATGACCCCCAAACATAGTGCCGAAGCACTGCTGAGCATTCCTGAGCACAAGGAGGCTGTGATGAGCCTTACAGAGAAAATATGTTACATAAGCATTGTTCAGGCATGCATGATAGTGCTGTGGCTTTGAGTTAATGAATCAACAGTGTATATTCAGTGAGATACCTTTATTATTTAATTGAAGTATACTTGACTTACAAAGTAAGGTGTATTTAAACAGATATGTGTGTAAAACAAGCTTATGTACTGTTAGGTTGACAAAAACATGACCAGAGGCTCACAGGAACCTAACCCCAGTTCCCTAGGAGCCATGGTTCAATATTTGTTAACGTAGTGTCTGGCTGCTTTGTAGAGAACTGACTGTAATTCAGACTACAGCTGACCCTTGAACAGTGGGTTTGAGTGGTACGGGTCCACTTAAGTGCGGGTTTTATCAGCAGTGAATAACTATAGGTCTCTGCCAACTGATAGTTTAATCCCTCCATGTGGAATGGGGTTACAGAGGATTCAAACCAGTTATATCCTGTTACATGGAGGGCCGACTTTAAATTACAGGTGGATTTTCAACTGTGCTTCCCAGGTGACACAGTGGTAAAGGATCTGCCTGCCAGTGTAGAAGACGTAGGATGTTCAGGTTCAGTCCCGGGGTCAGGAAAGTCCCCTGAAGGAGGAAATGGCAACCCACTCCTGTATTCTTGCCTGGAAAATCCCATGGACAGAGGAGCCTGGTGGGCTACGGTCCGTGGGGCCACAAAAGAGTTGGACACGACTGAACACAAGTACTTTTTCAACCGTGCCCCTAACCACCCCCTGCCACCCCCGTCATTCAAGGTTCAACTCTAGTTGACACACACTATGACTACGCACTGCTGGAAAAGCCCAGGAAGTGCTGTTTCTCTGGAAACTTTCCTCCATGAGGTGGAGGGTGCTGCTTGTGGAGTTTCAGCTCTGTAAGCTGCAGGCTCTGCTAATCATGTCCCTTCCTGCCACGTGGTTAGGTGGGCGCCATAATCATCACACCCACGCGAGAGCTGGCTGTTCAGATAGAGGAGGTCCTGTCTCATTTCACGAAGCCCTTCCCACAGTTTAGGTAAGTTGGGGGCAGAGTCCGAAACTTTCAGCCATGGGCTATAGTTCCTCCTGACCTCAGAGACCCTTCTCTCGTTTCAGCCAGATTCTCTGGATTGGAGGCAGGAATCCTGGAGAAGATGTCGCCAGATTTAAGGAGCTTGGGTAAGTTGCCTTGCTACTTTGCTTACTCTGGACATCTAACTGGAAACTCACCCTTCAGTCACCCCCCTCCCTACAAAAAGTTTTTTCTTCCTGCCAACCTCCCATTTTGCTCACTGGTTAATGTTCTTGTCTCTCCCGAGGTGATCCCTGACCTCGCCTTGAACCCCAGATAATCCACTTGTCTCCCTGGCATCTGACTGGCGTCTCACAACTTTTGCAGAAACATCTAAAACAAGTGCTTGGAATTTTCATCCCTAGACTTGCACCTCATGTGGAGTTTCCTATTCATCTTTCCCCTGTATGCCTCTCCTGAGGTCGGGCCGTCAGCCACCATCCCTCCTCACCGTCCCCACCATCCCTCCTCTCAGTTAACCATCACCAGTTCCTTGGCATTTTCTCTCTGAAGCACAGCTCTTAACTGGTCAACTTTCCCATCACCACCTCTTCTTCTCGTTTCTCCCCTGAACTCTAGTAACTGCTCTCTCTCTTCTGTGTCTTTACCTTTTTAAAGAATTAATTTGTTTATTATTTACTTTTGGCTGCTTGGGATCTTAGTTGCAGCACACAGGCTCAAGGGCTCAGTTGTCCCCCTGGCATGTGGGATCTTAGTTCCCCAACCAGGAATCGAACCCATGTGCCCTGGATTACACGGTGGATTCTTAACCGTGGACGCCCAGGGAAGTCCCTCTGCTGTATGTGTCTACTGTTACCCCTGGTTATCTACTCTTCACGTAGACACCAGAATGCCAGTCAGGTCGTGTCACTCATTGAAAGCTCTTTCCTGGCTCCTGCTGGCCCTGAGGATGGATCCTAATGTTGGTGTCAGCACTCTGTGCTGCCGCCCTCTCCCAGTCTGCCCTGCTGTTGTGGTGAGCTGGCTTTCTCCCAGGTATTGTGCGTGCCTAGCTCCTTTGCACCCCCAGGTGGCTCATGAAAGTCAGGGTGGTGTTAGTCTCGCAGCATTTTACCTTCAGGGCCTAACAAGGAGCAGAGCATCCAGCAAGTGTTTACTGAACATTTAGGATAAACGTTTGAATACATGATGGCAGTCAGCCTGTGGCATTTTATTGTCCCACTATGAATAATAGTTTGTAATGAGCAGCAATAGATTTTGTGCCGTTTGTCAGTGAATTCTTGATAAAGAAAACTCCTTTTCTTGAGCGCTCGCTGTGTCCAGCTACAATGGGAGTGCTTTGCAGCGGGGGTCAGACTTGAGTTCCTACAGGGGTCAGAGGAAAATATAAACATCTGAAAAGTGGGGCTGGGTGGGGATTGGGAGAAACTGGCTAGTTTATGCCTGAATACTCATCTTCAGCTGACATGTTGCTACAGGACTCTGTATTGCCAGGTTTTTAATTTTCTGTATCCAGATTATTTTTAACATTTGCATGTAACTCACATAAAAAAAAATAATAGTAACTTTCCTGCAGGGACCCAGTCTGTGGGGAGGCCACGTTTGGCCTTCAGTCTGCCAGTTTGTGATCTTTACATAAAATTGTCTCTAGTTCTGTTGACATTCACATTTTATAGATGAGTGACCTGGGGCCTAAAGCAGTCAAATAAAGCCAGGGTCCTTTCAGTAAAGACCTAGTTAGTAATTATTTTAGCTTCGTCAGTCACACAGTCAGGCTCATTACAGCTCCCCTCAGCTGTTAGTGTGTGAAAGCCTCCAGAGGCAACCCATGAATGCAGGAGGATGTGGAGTTACATGTCATTAAAATGTCACAGAAACAGTGGAGGCCAGATTTGGCCGAAGGGCATTTGCTGAGCCCTGCCCTCAATCTCCGCTTGGAACTCAGACTTGTTCCCTCATGGCACAGCCTTCTCCTCCCACTCTGGTGGTCTCCCTTCTCGTCTGTGGGATTTTAGATGACGTTTTTGGAGGGATAGGGCTTCCCAGGTGACGCAGTGTTAAAGAATCCACCTGCCGATGCAGGAGATGCAGGAGACTGGGGTTCGATCCCTGGGTGGGGAAGATTCCCTGGAAAAGGGAATGGCAACCCACTCCAGTATTGTTGCCTGGGGAATCCCATGGACAGAGGAGCCTGGTGGGCTACAGTTCATGGGGTCGTAAAAGAATCGGACATGACTGAGCCCTCATGCACAGGGGGATACAGCAATTGTGTTTGGAAACACAAAGGTCCCTGAGATTCATGGAGTGCAGTAAATGTTGACTTTCTTTTCCAAGTGGGAACATCATCGTGGCAACCCCAGGCCGCCTGGAGGACATGTTCCGAAGGAAGGCTGAGGGCCTCGATCTGGCCAGCTGCGTTAGGTCCCTGGAGGTCTTGGTATTGGATGAAGCAGACAGGCTTCTGGACATGGGTTTCGAGACAAGGTACTGAAGTTTGGACTTAATGGGTGTTGGGTGACACCGGGTGGAAAGGACCCCAATTCCTTTATCGCTTGGTGACTATATCTCTGTTAGCTGCACGTGAATTTCATAGCATTAGGTTGTTTGATCCATCAAATTCTCCCACACTGTTTAAATTTCAGTTGTTCTATCTTTGATGCATTTTTCTTCATGGCTCTTTAAAAGTTTTTGTGTGTTTTAAAGAATTAAATAGCTTTATTGGGATCCAATTCATGCGTTACACAGTTTACTCAATTAAATAGTGTGCAGCTCAATAGATTTTCGTCTCAAAAAGTTTTGTTTTAATTTCACTCTTTTAATTGTCCCCCCATTATAAGAGTTCACTTATATGTTTATATTGAAACGCTGGGAAAATAAGAGTATAAAGAAGAAAAAGATCACCCATAATCTCATCTCCCAGCTACTGTAAATATTGTTATGGTTTTCAGTCTTCTAAAATACCTTTTAGTATCATAAAGCACCCTTTGTTCATTATGCTGCTAAGTAAGGGGTTAGGATGAGCCCTTCTCTTTTTAGCATAAATACCATCCTGGAGTTTTTGCCGAAGCAGAGGAGAACGGGCCTTTTCTCGGCCACTCAGACCCAGGAGGTGGAGAACCTGGTGAGAGCAGGCCTGCGGAACCCCGTGCGCATCTCAGTGAAGGAGAAGGGCGTGGCGGCCAGCAGCACCCAGAAAACCCCTTCCCGCCTGGAGAACTTCTACATGGTGAGCACTGGGTGTTCGCACTGACTCCTGCCGGTCCGTGACGATGATGGCTGGGTTAACAACGTTGTTTACTTGAGACTGAAATTTGCCAGCGATGGGTCTGAAGTGTTCTCACAAAAGATTCAAAAGGTGAAGTGAAGTTATAGGTGTATTAACTTGATTATGACAGTGATTTAACTGTGTATATGTATGTTAAGTCATCACATCTTAAACATATATTACACCTTAAACATATATTACTAAATGCATATATATTTACTATATAAATGTGCTATTTAAATATATACAATTTTTATTTGCCAGTTGTACCTCAGTTAAGCTAGAAAAAAGTAGAACTAGTATTGTTAGTCAAAGCAGTTTACTGAAAAAATTACCAATTTTTTTTGACTCGTATTACTTTCAATAAGCTTAGTTCCATTTTTCCTTTGAAATGATCAGCTATAAGAATTGTTTGAACAGCTTATTAGATTTTCAAGTAAGTAAATTTTTACTTACTTGAAAAATGATTTTCAAGTACTTTTTTCTTAACTTTCACTGTCTGTATGTTTTATCAATATGATATACCATGTTCCCACTAATATATGTTAACTCTTAGCAGTTAAAACAAAAAGCAAGCAAAAATTAATAATGATGAGTGCTGTGTGGATTAGCTTTCAGTTTTCTAGGTGACTAAGTCTGTAAAGTGATACTCTGAGGCTCATTTGAAAGTGCAGCATTTGGGGCAGCGCTGGGATACAGGGTATGTGTGATGATACTTGTCATTCAGCAAGTAAATGAATAAGTAAGTTAACATGGGCATAGCTGTGTTTTAAGCATACTCTAGGGATGGTGTCCCTGGGCCTCCCACCCCCAAGTGATCAAACCTTTTGACATGTGCATGGGGAGTGCTGGGCACAGGCACACACTGGGTTTCCGGCCCGTCAGTATGAGCCTGAGTTAGAGAAGGGCACAGCCAGACCAGCAGCTGAAACACAAAGTCTAATGGTAGACTCTCTGAAGGAGCCTTTTTGGGGGACAGTGTTGTGCTCTGGAACCTAAATGTTTGGTGTGTTCATTGTGCAGCTGGGAGTTGCTCAGTTTAGCTTCCCTGGTGGCTCAGATGGTAAAGCGTCTGCCTGCAGTGTGGGAGACCCAGGTTCAATCCCTGGGTTGGGAAGATCCCCTGGAGAAGGAAATGGCACCCCACTCCAGTACTCTTGCCTGGAAAATCCCATGGACGGAGGAACCTGGTGGGCTATGGGGTCGCAAAGAGTCAGACACGACTGAGCAACTTCACTTTCCCTTTCTTTCAATTTGCAGCAGTAAATCCTAGCTGCTGCTGCCCTTCCTCACCAGGCAGCTGGGAGGGCTTTTCGGAATGTGATTATTAGTAGTGAGTCCCCTCCTTCTGTCCTGTCTGGTCACTGGCTTAGTATCTAGAGTGGATGGTCAGCCAGGGTGGCCAGGCCAGTGTACCCTGCTTGACAGGGCACCTCTGTATCATCATCCAGGAAACAGAGTTTTTCTTTTGGCCGAGAGGGGCTCCCCAGCTCCTGAGCATGGTGACGTGTTTGCAGAGAAAATGGGCCGTTTCTAAACCAGTGTCCCTAGTGCTGTGGACTGGAAGGGCGATGAGGTTGCCGTTTTTTTGTGTCAGTTTCTGGAGGGTCCGGGGGTAGGCGGGTCAAGGCAGAAGAGTTTGCAAATCAGAAAACTGCCTCTGGTGCAGTTGTCAGGAGGATGTTTTTGAAATCAGACCGGGGGTGTTTATACTTGGTGTTGCTGTTTCCGCTTGTGGCCAGGCTGGTAAAGTTGGGCGGCTGGCTCTTCCTAGGGGAGAGAGGAGGCCATGGACAGTGAGGTGGTTAAGAGCAGGGGCGCAGGGGCACGGCCACCCAGATGTACAGCTCGGCTTTGTCCCTTCCTAACCGAACCAGGTGGAGTTACCAGTTCATCACCAGGAAAATGGGGGCTCAGGGTTGCTGTGAGGGTTGGTTTATTAAAACACATGAAGGTTTTAGGCCAATGCTTAGTACGTAGTACGTACTAATAAATGAGCTTTGGAACCCATGTGGCTGCTGTTGCATTTTATTCTTTTGCATTCATTTAAGCAACAGAATTTAGAAATGTCTGAGTGTGTGAGAAATTCCAAATTGAGGATTTGGTTTTAGTATTAATAAAAATAGGGGGAATGCATTCAGGTGGATTTACATGTCTTCAATTTGGGAACCTGAAAGGAGCTCCAGTCTGTCTCCATGAAGGTCTGTGAAGTAATTCTGTGCAGTCCATTCTGGAAATCTGTGTTCACCTCAGAGCAGTGATTTCTGATCGTGGTCATGCCTCAGAATCTCACGGGTGCTGTTAAATAATACTGACCCTTGGGTCCAATTCCAGAGCTGGGGTCTGTGGTCTTTAGGCTGTATCTGAGGACCTGTATTGTAAAGCCCTCCCCTGGGGATGGTGTTACGGCCGGCATGGTGTTGTTGGCATGTTGGGGTTTGGGAGGTACTTACTGCACTGAGTGACTCACTGTCCTCAGTTACATGATTATGTGATTTAACATGTGACAGCAGCAGGGCCTCATGTTAATTCTGAGCTCAGTGGACTGAGCAGCATCCTGGTGAAAGTCTTTCTCTTCATGGAGGAAGTTGGAGTCCTTAAAATTTAGGCCCAAACTGAAAATAGTTATGGGGTTGTTTTTATTGTCAGCAAATTTGTCTTTATCGGTTTTCCTTTTTATTTTGCAGGTCTGCAAGGCAGATGAGAAATTTAATCAGCTGGTACATTTTCTTCGAAATCATAAGCAGGAGAAACATCTGGTCTTCTTCAGGTAATCCTTCTGGGGTTCAACTCCACCTGGAATGTGCACGTGCATGTAGCCTTCAGTTTGGAATTCCTTTTAGGTTGGTCCTCTGTTAGAAGTGTGTTTAACTGCAAGTGACTGAAAACCCAACTTCTGCAGCTCAAGCAGGAGGGGTTTATTTTTCTCCTGTAAAAAGAAGTCCAGAGGTAGGCAGTTCCTAACATTGGTTTCTGTCTCAGCAATGTCAAGGCCAGTGTTTCTGTGAGTGGCTTGGCCTTTCCTTTCTGTGGGTCAGCTCTAGTTTTGAGATGACTGCTGTGACGCTTCCCGTCACATCTGCACTGGAAGCAGATAGAAGAGGAGAGGCAGGGGGAAGGGCAGTACTTGCTATACTTGACTCTTCATCAAAAAAGCGAAAGGCTTTCCCAGACAACACCTGCCCCTGACCCTGGCTGACTTCTGCTTTCATTGCATGGGCCAAAGATGGGGCACCTGGCAGCCCCTCACTGTGAGAGGTGGATAAATGACTGGGTAGCTGTCCCAGCCTCTGTAGTAGGGGGAGATGAGGGAGGAAGTGGTTGGGATGGTGTTTAATTAGCCAGCCTAGTGTCTGCCATGCTGGGGTATGTCCTGTTGTCAGAGTGCAAAAGAACAGCTGCGTGCATTCTTGGGCTGTTTTTTCCTCCATATATACCTACAGTGGTGTTCTTCGACATACCCAAAGAATTTCATGTTTCTTTTCCACCCATCATTTCACCAATAAGATGCAGTAACTATATTGACCCATAGTTAGAAATACGACCTGGTTCTCTTTCTCTCTCTCTCTCTCTCTCTCACACACACACAAACACACACACGCAACTGAAACAAAGATTTCACAGAACTGCACTTGACTAGGTGGGAGGCATTCTGATGCTTTCTTTTCTGTTCTCTGATTTTTTAAAAATGCTGGTCCAGACTCACTAAATTGATTTTAGAACCCACCAGATTACTTTCAGGATCTGTGGGTTGTGGCCCTTGGTGTGTTAAAACTGCATCCTTATATACGATATGACGCATGGAAAACATTGGGGAATCCGGCAGCGGTCACTTGGCACAGATCTTTAAAAATCTTTTATTTTGGCTGTGTTGGGTCTTTGTTGCAGCACATGGCCTTTCTTTAGTTGTGGCGGGCAGACTTCTCTTATTGTGGCGCGAGGGCTCAGTTACCCCACGGCATGTGGAATCTTAGTTCTCCAAGCAGGGATCAAAGCCCCTGTGTCCTCTCCCAGCACCTGCGCCTGTGTGGAATATTACGGAAAGGCTCTGGAGGCCCTGGTGAAGGGTGTGAAGCTAATGTGCATTCACGGAAAGATGAAATACAAGCGCAATAAGATCTTCATGGAGTTCCGCAAATTGCAGAGGTGGGTTGGCTTCCCTGGAGATGGCAGCTCTCCAGCCACTCAGCTCTTCTGCAGGTTGCTCTGCCTCTAGACTTTCTTGCGTGTTGGAACTCTTCCTTCTCTAACCCAGTTATCACGTCTGCTCCCGCCACCCTCTGTCCTGAGCCCATTACACTTTGCTACACTGACTTCCTTCTTTGTCAACTTCCCTGCTCAGTTGTAAGCTCCGAAAGAACTGGAACCTGTGTGTGATGTTCTTTCGTGGATTCCCCACTATCTGACCCAGGTCTGGTCCAGGGTTTGGTAAGCTGTTTGTTGAATGAATGGGTAGACAGAGCGGATGGGAGAAACCCATTGAAGGTTCTGGGTTGACTACGCTATAGGAAAACTGTGTATCTGGAGACTGCAACTTGACTTTGTGCGTAGAAATAATACTTTTCTGTTTTTCTTGAACACCGAACATTCTGGCTATATTAAAAACAATCTTTTACGCAAAGTGATAGACTTGATGATTACACCTCAGTATGAGAGGGAAAATTTCATTTGTTTTTTTTAAATGGCTGTGAAGGATTAGACCAAATACAGTGTTTTTGGGTGTTTTTCTTCCCCAATCGAAATATGTTAGTTTCATTATTTTTCATTCATCTTTTCATTATCTCCCCACCTCTTTACAAATTTCAGTGAGAACTTGTGAAGTCCTAGAGATTCTTAGGAGGAAGAAAAATCAAAATGTTATTACTATATATTTGCTTCCGTGAGATTCCGCAACCTGTTTTTACTGTCATCATCTTCAAATTGGTAACAACTGCTTGATGGTGGGGAAATGGTGGTCTCCTCACTCGGCTGGTGTTTTCTTATTCTCTAGTGGGATTTTAGTGTGCACTGACGTGATGGCCCGAGGAATAGATATTCCTGAAGTAAACTGGGTGTTGCAGTATGATCCTCCCAGTAATGCCAGGTACAGAGAACATTACTTGCTCTGTCTAGGAATCTAGTCTAACGAAACAGGAACCGTGAGGAACGTAAACGTAATGATGGTTGTCAAAACATCATGAAATAGCAAAAGTCGGGGAACTGGTGCATTATCACTGATAGGTCAATGGTGATGCTGTAATGTATTTTCAGATGCTTTTAAAGTTCTTGCAGAAATGCACATGAATAGAGTGTTTAAAGGAAAACAATATATATACTACATATGGAGATCTCAGTTATTCTGAAAGCAAGCATGTATTTCTAGGAAATGCCTCCAAACACAGGAAAATGCCTGTAAATACAAACTCTTAAGCAATACTTGTTAATTCTGGGTGGAGTTAGACTCACAAATAATTTATATTTTCTCTTTTATATTATACTTTTGTTTCCCAAATATTCCACTGGGATCACATCTTCCTACCTGTATCATCAGATGGGCATAAATTTATAGTTTTATAGTTGACATTAAATGTCTGAGAGACTGGTCTGCAGTATGTATATTTAATCGCCAGCTCTTCTGGAACACTGTAAGTGGCAGGGCTGGGACTGAGCTGTGGCGTTGGGCGGCTCCTGGTGTCATTTTCGGTGCATAAGCTGCGTGGCCACAGGCCAGGGCTCTGCTGAGCTGTCAGGTGGTGACTGTTCCCACCCCGTGTCATTCCCAGTGCCTTCGTGCATCGCTGTGGCCGCACAGCCCGCATTGGCCACGGCGGCAGTGCGCTCGTGTTTCTCCTTCCCATGGAAGAGCCATACATCAGCTTCCTTGCAATTAACCAAAAAGTAAGCTGTCTTCTTTTGTGGAATTCCCAAAGCCAGGGTAGTTGGAAAAGTTCTTTTCCAGAAAGTGGTCCAGAATGTAGATTAGGGGTTGGGATGGCGGTGTCAGTGCAGGAACCTGTCTGTAGCTTTATAAAAGGCTGTGGAGAGAGGCTCTGGGGTCCACTGTTGGCCCCAGCTGAGTGTCATTACTTAGGAACACAGACCTATGCTACCATATTTTCCAACCAGAAATCAGGATTGTTAAGTAAAATCTGATTTTAAACTTTGCTTTAAAAAATTTAAAATACTTTCTGGACCAAGTAAAATACTTGGGTTGGATTTGGGCTTCAAAGTCTCCACTGGATAAGATTAAAATGAGTGGTTTTGCCTTTGATTTTACTGGTACTGGATCTGATGGGGTAGCCTTGGGGGAGTGGTGGTCCTAGCCAGAAGTGACAATGTGGTCCCTGTGCAGTGCCCCCTGCAGGAGATGAAACTCCAGAAGAACACAGCTGACCTCCTTCCAAAGCTCAAGACTATGGCCCTGGCTGACAGAGCTGTGTTTGAGAAGGGCATGAAAGCTTTTGTGTCATACGTGCAGGCTTATGCCAAGCACGAGTGCAACCTCATCTTCAGATTAAAGGGTAAGTTGGATTTGCTCACCATCTGAAACATTTGACAGTTTTTACAAATATTACAAATATGAAGGGCTTCCCAGGTGGCGCTAGTGGTAAAGAACCTGCCTACCAATGCTGGAGACATAAGAGACATGGGTTGGATCCCTGGGTTGGGAAGATTTCCTAGAGGAGGAAATGGCAACCTACTCCAGTATTCTTGCCTGGAGAATTCCATGGACAGAGGAGCCTGATGGGCTACAGTCCGTGGAATCAGAGTTGGATACCACTTAGCAGCTGAGCACCTGTGTTGAGCACAAATATGAAACTGCTTTGTCTTAGGTCCATGTCAGGGTTAATGTTTTCCAAGCATTTAAAAGAAAGTCTTTCTGGGACTTCCCTGGCCTGGACTCTGAGCTTCCATTGCAGGGGTTAGGGGTTCAATCCCTGGTCAGGGAACTAAGATCCTGCATGCTGTGTGGCATAGCCCCCCAAAAATAAAAATAAAAGTCTTCCTTGGGTTTAACTAGGTACTGGCTGCTGAGTATTCTTTTAGTAAAAATGTAATTAATTCTAATTAAAATGAATCCATTAGATCACTTAGAAAAAATTATACTGCTATGAATATACTATTAGTTGATGCTTATAGTCCTATTTTGGATGTGCTAACTCTTGATATTTTGGTTTAATCAGATCTTGATTTTGCTAGTCTCGCTCGAGGTTTTGCCCTGCTGAGGATGCCCAAGATGCCAGAGCTGAGAGGAAAGCAGTTTCCAGATTTCATGCCCGTGGATGTCAATACAGATACCATTCCATTTAAAGACAAAATCAGAGAAAAGCAGAGGCAGAAGCAATTATTGGAGCAGCAAAGAAAAGAGAAAACAGGAAATGACGGGAGAAGAAAATTCATAAAAAATAAAGCTTGGTCAAAGCAGAAGGCCAAAAAGGAAAAGAAGAAAAAGCTGAATGAAAAAAGGAAAAGGGAAGAGGTAAAGCTGGCAATTTTTAAAATTAAATACTCAGAATTCTGCACAAATCTCACAGAAGTGTAGTGTATACTACCTTCTAATAGGAACTGCATAGGACTCTTAGATTTTTGTTCTTTCTTGGTGGCTTGGGTTGGGGAATGTGCTGTTCGTGAAAGCTGACCTAAGAGCATGTAGTTCCCAATTGATTAAAAAGTGCTGGTTTGGGACTTCTCTGGCGGTCAGTGGTTAGGACTCTGTACTTTCACTGCTGAGGGGCCCAGGTTCAGGCTCTGATTGGGGAACTAGAATTCCACACGCCTCCCAGAGCGGCCAAAAAAACCCCCCAAATTTTGCTGGTTTCACTTAGAACACTGTTGCTGAGAAATTCAGTAGCTTGTTGGTCTTCTGCACTCAGGGTTCTGATATGGAAGATGAAGACATGGAGGAACTTCTGAATGACACAAGGCTCTTGAAAAAGTTTAAAAAAGGCAAAATTACTGAAGAAGAATTTGAGAAGGCACTGTTGACAAGTGGCAAAAGATCAAGGAACAAAACAGATTTGGAGATCTCAGATTTGGAAGATGACTGCTGATTCCTGCCCCTCAGGTGAAATGCACGGGAGTGGGGAATGCGGGGAGCTGGCCCCCAGTTGGCAGACAGCTCGAGTTTCCTTCTGCTGAACATCAGAACTTCAGCAGCCGTCGGGGAGCTGCTGTTGCAGAAACGGCAGATGTGAGGGGTTTCATGCTCGTGAGCATTTTACTAAAAACATAACAGCCTTGAAGTCTAAGAGAAAATGTAAATTTACTTAACTATAAATAATGTCAATATTTATTTTGATGGGTTACTTAAAGAGCTCATTCTTCAGTGGCTAATTTATACTTATTAAACTTATTTAATATAAAGCTACTGAAGTAGATTTGATTTGAGAGCTTTTAAAAGTTCCTCAGTGTTTTCCGGCACCTGATCTCCCTTCCCTGGATGTCTTTACCTCTGGACCCTCAGTTCTCTCTTTGATGTACTGCACTGAACACCCACACAGCCCGTAGTACCGTTTTATTGGTGAGTATCTGAAAAAGAAGCAGCAAATCATTCTGGGAAAGAAAAAGATTACACCTCCTGTTGAATAAACTGTAGTTCTAATCCACTGTGCCTTAAGTATGTGAAGGTGGCTGCCCAGTGTCTTTACCAAGATGGACAGTACATCTAATGTCAGAGCCCTCTGGCTGGGCCTGGGGTCAGCTTGCAGTGCAATGCAACACCATATCAAAATCTTTCATGTAATTTATTTGAAAAGATGCTGAGTTTGTTCCCAAAAACAATTTATAAAAGCTGTTCAGGACCCAAATACGTTTTAAGTCACATCTTTTCCCAGATATAGAATTTTAAGTTTGCAAATATTCTGGAAGGCGTCTTCGTAACTGATGAGCTGTGCAGGATACTCTGGCCAAAGAGGCCATTAATACCTGTTTTTGGGTTCTTGCAGTAGTATCCGCTGTCTTTGGCTTGATCCTTTTGTGGGGATGACAGCCCTCAGCTCGTATTTACCGCTGGGAGCCTGATTCAGTGAGTGTTGCCTGCCTTTTTCATCTAGCACAGCATGGAGCCTGGTCCTGGGCAGCTGTTGGTTGCTGTAGTTTGGACCACTGCCCTCTTGGGCCTGCTTGTCTTTCATGGATGCTTTTGGCAAATCAGTCCGGAGTGTGGGGAAGGTGAAGGGAGAATGGGCACATCTTCATCCATCAGTCAAACAGCCAATAATCTTATATTTCTGGAAACTGGACATGAATGGAAGTGTCTGGAAATATATGGAAACCATAAGAGCACAATTTAGGTTGGGCTTTAGGGGAACCATGAATGCATTTTAGATGGGACTGAAATGAATAAAAAATTTCCCAAGAGTTAGGATTTTAAGTCCTTAGTCCATAAAACTTCAGAAAAAACAATTCAGTTTTGGCCTGGCTCACTGAGGGGCCAAGAGACTACTCCCCATATCCAATGTCCACCGGCAGGAAAGAACCCGGTGTTTACAGGTAGAGCTTGATGAGTTCGTCGCTGACGGCCGAGGGCGTCAGCACCCCCAGGTCTGTAAACAGCAGCGTGATTAAGGAAGGGGAGGTGTAGTCGACCCACGGGTGCTCCTCTCTGAGGTCCTGTCCAGTCTGTACAGACTTCAGAGTATCCGCCTTGTACTGAGGAGACAGGAAGCCAACGTTAGTCTGCCCCACAGACTGAGGGCTCTGAACTGTTGAGGCTTTGGCCTGAGCAATTGAGGTGCTCCTGCCTGAAAGTGCCCTCTGGAAACGGGGAGGCCAACTGTGTGGCACAGTGCCCAGGGGACTGAGTGTGGCTTGGGTGAGCCAGGTCATTAGAGAAAACCTTAAGCCATGTGTCCCCTCATGAGTGTGCAGGAGTAACCCCTCCAGACCTCGCAAGACAACTGTTTAGAGCATTTATAGAAAGCTTACTAAGTGCCAGGTGCGGTGCTAAATTCCCCATAGATTATCTCTGAAGCACCACAACCCCTGTACAGATAACTGAAGTTCATAAACCTTACAGTGAAAGGACCTGCCCAAGATCACATGGTATATAGGTGATGGAGATGGCAGGTGAGCCCAGAGAGCTGACCCAAAACTTTCAGTCTTTTCCCTGCTTGGCCTGTATCCAGTGCTTAAGTGACAAAAGACTGAAATTCTGGGGACAAGTTAGACTGTTCAACAATCACCAATTTATCTTTGTATTCTGTATATTAGAAAAAATAGCAATGTGAAGTGAAAAACTTATTGGAACATTCTTAGCACTGCGTTTTTTTCAAAGGTTTCAGTTTAGACTCAAACACCCCTTATAATATGTAAAACTCTTGCCTTAAACTTATCTGGGACATCTTGCTGGTTTAGTGGGAAGAGTCGTACAAACTTGAAACTTTCCGCAACAACATAAAATGGCTTGTTCTGTGCTTTGGCACACACGGCCATCTGGTTAGTTCCAATCTGGGAAGTCAGAGAACAGTGGGGAAAGGTGAGATCTTATAGCACACCTGTAGTGGAAGCAACAGAAAGTCTATGAGTGAATGTAATATGTGTACTTCTGGCTTTGGAATTAAAGAGGATCTTTTAAAAAGGAAAGCAATAGACATTTCTCCAAAGATCTACAAATGGCCAATAAACACATGAAAAGATGCTCAAGAGTCTTTGTCATTACAGAAACACAAGTCAAAACCACAATTAGATACTGCGTCACACCTACTAGCATTGTTCCGTCGCTAAGTCCTGTCCAACTCTGTCTCCTAGTTTGCTCAAACTCATGTCCATTGAGTCAGTGATGCCATCCAACTATCTCATCCTCCGTTGTCCCCTTCTCCTCCTGCCTTCAATCTTTCCCAGCATCAGGGTCTTTTCCAAAGAGTCGGCTCTACCCATCAGGTGGCCGAAGTATTGGAGCTTCAGCATCAATCCTTCCAATTAATATTCAGGGTTGATTTCCTTTAGGATTGACTGGTTTGATCTTGCTGTCCAAGGGCCTCTCAAGAGTCTTCTCCAGCACCACAGTTTGAAAGCATCAGTTCTTCGATACTCAGCCTTCTTTGTGGTCCAACTCTCCCATCTGTACATGACTACTGGAAAAACCACAGCTTTGACTATATGGACCTTTGTCGACAAAGGGATGTCTCTGCTTTTTAATATGCTGTCTATGTTTGTCATAGCTTTTCTTCCAAGAGCAAGCATCTTTTAATTTTGTGGCTACGGTCACCATCTGC
Organism: Moschus berezovskii; assembly: GCF_049115385.1. Classification (NCBI taxonomy): domain Eukaryota; kingdom Metazoa; phylum Chordata; class Mammalia; order Artiodactyla; family Moschidae; genus Moschus; species Moschus berezovskii. The sequence continues at coordinate 55,233,570 of NC_142478.1, read as the reverse complement.
AGTGATTTTGGAGGCCAGAAAAATAAAGTCTGCCACTGTTTCTACTTTTTCCCCATCTATTTGGCATGAAGTGACAGGACCAGATGCCATGATCTTAATTTTCTGAATGCTGAGTTTCAAGCTAGGATGATTATAATTTTAAAAAAAAAACAAGTATTGGCAAGGATATAGAGAAACTTGGAATCCTTATGTGTTTCTGATGGGACTGTAACATGATGCAGCTGCTGGGGAAAACAGTTTGGCAGTTCCTCAAAAAGCTAAACAGAAATACCATATGACCCAGCAATTCCACTCTTAAGTATATACGCCAAAGAATTGAGAACAGAAACTCAAATAAGTAATTGTACACCTATGTTATTAGCAGCATTAGTCACAATAGTCAAAAGGTATTCATCAACAGATGAATGGATAGACACCTGTGGTCCAACCATACACTGGTACGTTATGCAGCCATAAAAAGGAGGCACTGACACATGTACAGTAGAGGTGAGCTTTGAAAACATGCTAAGTGAAATAAACCAAACTCAAAAAAGAGATAACGGTGTGAGTCCACTTACATACGGTGCCTAGAATGGGAAAAAATCATGGAGACAGAAAATAACTTAGGGGATGGGGGAAGAGAAAGAGTTTTGTGACAGTTCTTTTGGGTATGGACAAGTTTTGAAGACAGTGGTTGTGGCTGCACAACAATGTGAGATGTAATTAATGACACTGAACTGTACACTTAAAGATGATTATGATGGCAAACTTTACGTTATACATACTCCAGCACACACAACAGACTATCAGGAGGTCGTTCCATGTGAAGCGACAGACAAATTTGAAATATTATATTGATGTCAGATATGCTCCATTAAAAAGAAAAAACCCAATTCCAAGTAAAACATGTTTTGAATAAGTATAAATACGTTCTCCTAGTCTACACAGATCAATCTCCAAAGCAGAAATAAATCTGACCAGAATCTGACCCCATTGCAATGGCTCAGGAACTGGGAAACCACTGGTTGCAATGGTGGAATCCTGAAGCTAAGCAGGGTTAGAGGAATGAACCATAATACACACTGTGGTTGGGTGTCCGAGGTCATTAGTGGAGCTCCATGCCCTGAGCAAGGGCCTGTGGAGAACTGATTCTCCTACCTTGTTAATGATTCCTCCGTTTTCAACAACTCCTTCTGCACCAACTATGACAAGATCCACTTTCTCCATGATGTAGCTACAGAAATGAAAAACAAATTTTTAATGCTCCCTTTCTTTGCTCTTGCAACATCACCTGCAAAGATTAATGCTCCCATTTTCAGCAAAGTATGTTCCTCTCATAACTTTCTTCCAAAGAGCATTGAATGCCCAAGTCAGCCCCTGGCACTGTTACTGGTTCTGCTACAGGGGCACCAAGACCCATTTTGATGACACTGCAATAAGGTACATAACTCATGCTGCCACCCAGTAGGCACATGCTTACATGTGTAGCTGAAGCAAGGATTTCATGACCCGGCATTTATCTTTACTACATGTGGCACGCTATTTTTTGTTCTATATCAATACAAACAAAACAAAAATTTTAAAACCTGATGTGATCTGAAGTTGGAAAAAAATATTACAGAATTCAAGAATTTTGCAGGTAGGGTGGGGGCCTTTAATTTTACCTTTTAAAATGAGCAATTACAGAATCCTTCAAATTGTTTACTTCCCCCCTCTTCCCTAGTTTTTGGCCACAGTGCAGCATGCAAGATCTTAGTGCCCAGACCAGGGACTGAACCTGTGCCCATGCAGTGAGATCATAGACTCTTAACCACAGGACTGCCAGCGAAGTCCCCAAAATGTTTACTCTTAAACACATTCCTAATTTCCTTAATCATCTGTGTTTTCTTTCCAAGGGATTATTATTCCTGTTTTATGAGCCACGCTGCCAATCCATGGAGCATGTCACCTCAGCTTTAGGAGTGAAGTTATACACAGGAGATGAAAAATTCTGGCGTGCCACTGACGACAACCTGTGTCTTTAGATGAAGAGAGAGTGCTGATTACGAATGCTGACCCAATCACTGCACCTTGCTCTTAAAATGCACCGTGAGGGGCTTCCCTGGTGGTCCTGTGGCTAAGATTCTGCATTCCCAATGCAGGGGTCTGGGTTCCATCACTGGTTGGGGAACTAGATCCCACGTGCTGCAATTAAAGATTCTGCATGCCATACTCTTGCCTAGAAAATCCCATGGATGGAGGAGCCTGGTAGGCTGCAGTCCATGGGGTCGCTATGAGTCTGACATGACTGAGCGACTTCACTTTCACTTTTCACTTGCACACATTGGAGAAGGAAATGGCAACCCACTCCAGTGTTCTTGCCTGGAGAATCCCAGGGACGGGGGAGCCTGGTGGGCTGCCGTCTATGGGGTCGCACAGAGTCGGACACGACTGAAGTGACTTAGCAGCAGCAGCATGCCATAACTAATACCTGACACAGCCAAATAAGTATTTTTTAAAAATGCACCATGACACCATGTATCCAGCTCTCCCCAGCATCCCACAGCCCTGTCTTGTGTGTACACCATCAGGTTCTTATCATGAATACTTGCTGGTTTAGTGCCGCTGTCAATTAGGAGGCAGGATGCTGCCCACTCTCGTTTTATGAATGAGACTGGGACCCTCCATCTGGAAACCCTGCTCCAAGCCAACCCTGGGAGTAGGTGGGGGAGAAAATGTGACTGTGATGGGAGAGCCGGGCGCTTACCCAACTGCAGCATCAAGGACCACAGTGACAGGGACATTGAGGTGGCAGAGGGCTTTGGCCATCTTCTTACTGAAAGTGACATTTTGAGAATGTTAGAAAAAGTCCAGGAACGTCCCTATCATAGAGACTGGTGAGTCACTTAATTTGGACGATGATAAATCACATTAGCTAGAAACTCAGTTATTATTATTTTTAATGTGGACCATATTTGAAGTCTTAAACCCACACTCCCTGCATTGGAAGCGTGGAGTCTTAGCTACTGGACTGCCAGGGAAGTCCCCTCAATTAATGGACTAAGGGGCTGAGCCCAAGATTCTGGACTAAGGAAGCATTTGGGTTCTTTAAAAGTATGTATTTTAGGAAAACTGTGCTCTTGGGGCTATGCAGGGATATGTAAATTCAGGAAAAAAGGGGTTTTCTTATGTTCTGGATACATAAGAAATGTAACTATCTATTCCTTAATATAAACCTTTCAGTTTATATCTAAGTACCAAATAAAACGCCTGGATGCTGTACTGTGACCTACTCCAAATTCATGGTGATTTTTCTTCCAGGAGCGGGGATGGGCAGTGTGAAAGGCAATGCTGACTGACAGATAAATCGGGGACTTCGTCTGGCTCTTTTTACAATGGAGTCTCATCCTCAGTTTGCTCATTAAAGGGACTGCTGGGCACATGACCACGTGGAAAGATACTTGCCCTGACAAGTCAGGCTGTGACTCTGTAATGTACACACTGAAACGCTTCTTGGCTGCCACGGCAGCTTCCAAGACTCTCAGGACCACTCTGGAGTAGGCATGCGTTAATATTCTCTGTGGGTAGAGAAAGCTCCGTCAAAAGTGCAAACTTCCAACGATCACTCAGGCTCTCTGCCACTCCAACGTGTGTTCCTGGTACCCTAAAGCTCTGTATGCTTTCGCACAAATCAATTGTAATCAGAAAGCAGATCCTTGACAATACACTGTGTTTAAACCCATATATTGATACTTTTTGTTTTTGCCACACTGCGCTGCATGTGAGATCATAGTTCCCCAACCAGGGATCAAACCCTTGCCCCTTACAAGGAAGCTTGGAGTCTGAACCACTGGATGGTCAGGGAAGTCCCTATTGATACTATCTGAAAAAGTTTTCTGCCAGAGGAGTGTATCCTGGGTTTCCTGTTTTCGCAGCAAGCACAGAAGTGGCATCTCCACGTGGTGTTACTCAGATACAAAAGCCTTTCTGTCTGAAGGCTGTTAGGTTCCTTTGGGTTGGTTTCCCTAATTCTAAGACCTAGTCTGCACACCTGGGCCTGCAAGCACCAGACAGCTGGCATAGAGGGACGCAGAGGCTAGTGGGGCCAGTGGCAGAGTACGAAGGCTGATCTCTGGCTGTTGTCACATGGGGCCCACTGTTGCTGGATCATCTGATTTTTCTAGAGTATTTCAATGTTGACTCATTTTTTAAAACTTTTATATACTGTTTGGGGTAAACACAACCCAACTGTGGACTGGACACAATTTGCAGATACTTAGATGGAATCAAGATGTTCTAAGGAACAGAGTGCAGAGGACAGAGTAAAGCAAGGTGGAGGGACCAGCTCCCTGGCTCCTTTCTGGGTCTTGCCTGAGAACTTGTTAGAAATGCAGGTTCTCAGGCCCCACCCATCTCACTGAACCAGAATGTGCATTTTAATTTATATTTACATTAAAATGAAAAAAAAATTTTGGCCATGCTGCATGGCATGGGGGCATCCTAGTTCCCTGCCCAGGGATCGAAACCATGCACCCTGTATTAGAAGTGCAAAATTTTCACCCCTGGACTGCCAGAGAAGTCCCAGAACATGCACTATTAAAAGCTCTCCAAGTGGTTCACCTGCATACTCGAATTTAAGCCACTCGGCTCATAATCTACCCTAAATAGCACTGATGCAGGTGGTTGCTACACGTTAAACTCCACGAGGATGAACGAACCCTGTAGTGCGACTGCTGGGAAGGAGGCGGCCTCGGCGAGAAGCAGTCACCAGCTTGCCTCCACCTGGTCTCAGAATGGCTTTGTTTGAAGCTGGCTTTTGTACCAGTGCCAGTTGCAACTATTACGTCATTTATTTCATAACATAATTCAGAGGCTGGGAAGGGAGTAATAAAACAGAGGACAAGATTTTAGAGTCCAGATGCAAGTAAATACTTTTACAGTCAGTGGAGGCTTAGTTGGCAGAAAGAATGTGTACTGGCGGAAGAGATGTCATAGAAGTTTCATGATCCCTTTGCTGGGAGACTGACTTAATGTGCTGCTCCTGTCTTTCCTCACTTAGGTTATGAACACCTGGCAGCTTTGCATCTCCGTGACAGCATCTGGAATGAAGATTAAAAAAAATCTCAATCCAGTGCTAACCTTCAGCAGGAAGAGAGGCAGGAGGAACCAGTGACAAGAGCTGTGCTGATTTAATTCAGATCAGTTCAGTACATATCCAGTAAGAAAAAAACACTTCTTTAGTAAGACAGCTTATCAAATCGAGAATCATCCATGCTGGCCCAGGGTTTTCCTCTGCGTCTTTAAAATGACAACCACCTATGATACTAACATCTACCTTTAGACACTGCTTAGTGTGTGCCAGGCATAGTGCAGAGTGCTCACACACACCATCTCATAAATCCTTACAGCAGCTCTATGAGGTTAAGTACTATAATTACCCTTATTTGAAAGATGAGAAAAGTACAGCACAGAGAGCTTAAGTAACTTGTCCAAGGTCACACAGCAAGTAAGTGGCAGAGGTGGGATTTTACCCCAGGAGTCTGACGCCAAAGTCCTTGCTCCCAATCACCACCCACAATCAAGACATACTCACTGCCCCATCTTTGATGAAAGTATGGCACAGATCTGCAATTTTATTTCTTGACAGTGATATTCTCCTGAGGAAAATCTCTCCCCGCTCAATCATGATCTTTTTACATTTGGAGTAATCCTAGGAAAAGAAACAGTGCAACATGAGGGGAAGGGGAGGATCCAGGTCAAGCTGAGAATACTTGTGGGCAAACACAAAAGCAGAGTGGTGACTGGGGGAGGGCAGGGCTTACAGAGTATTCCAGGGAGGTAAGGCTGATGAAGCGCAGGAAGAGCTCCCCGCCCGACGACACGGCCACAGAAGAGTCCACGCCACACAGGGTTTCTATGGCACTGGTGAGATTCGCCCTCAGGCCCTGGATTGTCTCCCCTGGAATGATTACATGAGCAACATGATGTTCATTTCAGTATCACAGGCCCTTGATGGGTCTGCAATTCATTCAGCCCGTGTGGACTGGGTGTAGGCTGTATGCCAAGCACACTGATGGTTCAGCAGATAAAGAATCCACCTGCAATGCAGGAGACGTAGGTTTGATCCCTGGATCAGGAAGATCCCCTGGAGATGGAAATGGCAACTCACTCCAGTACTCCTGCCTGGGAAATTCCATGGACAAAGGAGCCTGGTGGGCTGTGGTCCATGGGGTTGCAAAGAGTAGGACACGACTGAAGCGACTGTGCAAACACACTTCCTAGATGCCAGAGATAACATCAGTGAACATGACCAGCCTCTGTTCTGATGGAACTGCCTTTCTTTTCCTTTTTTTCTTGGTTGTGATGCCTGGCTTGCAGGATCTCAGTTCCCCTGATCCCCCAGCAGTGAACCCAGGCCCTCGGCAGTGAAGGGCAGAGTCCTGATCATTGTACTGCCAGGGAATTCCCAGCACTCTCTTTCTACTGGGAGAGGTAGGCATCAAACAAGCACACAAAGAAATAAGTCATTCAGATTGAACTGAGGACAGAAAAAAGCAGAATGATGAAAAAGGTGGAACTACTTTAGACAGAGTTAACAGGGATGATCTCTTGGAGTGCAGGCTTTTTAAACAGAGACCTGAGTAAGAAAGTATCCAGCTGTGTAAAGATGCAATGGGAAAAGTCTCAGATACAGACTATACCAACACAAAGGCCCCAAGATGGGAATAAAATTGGTATGAGAAAGGCCAGAGTGAAGCACAGTTTAGCAAGGGACAGCATGCAAGGAAATTAAGTAGTGACAGAAGAGGTCTGCAGGGTGGTGCAGGTAAGGCTTAGATGTTTGGATATTAGTATAATGGGAAGATGCTGGAAGCTGTCTTAGAGACATGCATCTCTAGGTCAGCCCTTTAAATAACACTTTATTATTTTTATTATTATTTTGTTTATACCCAGATGTTTACATTTAGGATTGAATTCGCAGTGCTCACAATGATGACATTAAAGCTAGAATTTATACTAGAACATTCTCTATAGCAATTGCAAAGAATCTGTCACAAGACAGAAGCTCAATAAACACTTGTAAAGCTGAACGATTGCTATAAGCTTCACAGTTAAGGTTATACTCACACAGTTAAGCTTCACAGTTAACCTGGCATATTATGGTCCTTCTTGATTCAAAGTACATTTCAGGGGTTTCCCTAGCAGTCCAGTTAAAGACTTCTCCTTCCAATGCAGGCGGTGCTGGTTATCAAATATCTCCCTGGTTGGGGAACTAAGATCCCATATGCCACACAGACAAAAAACCAACACATAAAACAGAAACAACATGATAACAAATAAAGACTTTAAAAAATGAAGTGAAGTCGAAGTGAAGTCGCTCAGTCGTGTCCGACTCTTTGCGACCCCATGGACTGTAGCCTACCAGGCTCCTCCGTCCATGCAATTTTCCAGGCAATAGTACTGGAGTGGGTTGCCATTTCCTTCTCCAGGGGATCTTCCCGACCCAGGGATCAAACCTGGGTCTCCCACATTGTAGACAGATGCTTTACCATCTGAGCCACTGGTACACATCAAAAAAAATATATATATTTGTGAAAAGAGACCCATGTGATCCTAACTTGAGGGCTCTCTCCACATTGAAAGGACTGAAATGAAGGGAGAAACTGAGCTTGAGGCTGTGTTACCTTATATCAGCATACATCCATCTCTCACTTTCTACAATTTTAACAGTTACAAGCAGACTTTCCTAACACCTGGAGCGATGGAGGCAGACCCTCTTTACCTGTATCTCTTCTCAAGTACTCCAGTAAAGTCCGGATGGCAGCTACTGCTGAGGCCATGTCAGGATCTTCTTTTATCTGAGACTTAAAGTATTCGATTAACTCTGGGAAGGGAGAAAAAAGTGATTCAGCAAATTCATTTAGCAGGAGAGAGAGACGACCACAGAGCTTATCAATGACTGCTGACATTAAAAAGCAAGCTAAAAAATAGTTCCTTTGCAGGGTGTTTGGCTTCAGGGACACCGAAAATGTTGATGGGAATAGAGATGACATCACTTTACTATTTGCAAGCTCTTTCTCATTTTGAAAAAGCTAGCCCGTGTAATATGGAATAAAATTTAAGCCCCACCAAATGATAGTGAAAGGTCATTCTCACCCTTATTCTTGACCCCAAGTCTTCAAAAAATCCCAGAGCCAACCTGCTTACTGATTTCTCCTGCACCCCTCCAGTCTATGCCAAGTCAAGCCTATTCACCTACATACATATGTACGTGATGTAGAAGTCTACTCTGTTTTTACTTTTTTACATGAAAGGTACTACATACATATTAGTTTGCCCTTGTTCTTCACGTAATAAAACATCTTGATAACCACTCTAGACAGATATCAAATACGCCTTTCTTTTGATTCTGGTACCCGATTCAACAGGGCAGGTTCAGGGAGTCTTACTCATACTTCACATATGAAGAAATCAAGACCTGCACATTCGTCCGAAATCTCACGTTTTTGGAGAGCACTGGAAAGCGTGGGCAGAAGGGATGTCTGGGGGTACACCCAAGACCCATTCCCTGGATACACGAGCAGCGAGAGGGTTTTAGTTAACCCGGTTAGAGGGACCATATCCGACCAAACAGCCTGAACTTGAAAACTGACCGCGCCGGGAGCCCAGTCTGGGCGTATGAGGTGGAGGGATCCCTGCGCGGCTTCGCTCTAGGCCCAGCAGGCCCGACGCGTCCCAATTTACCCTTGTTGTCCATGGTGCCCTCTGGACCGCGGAGCCTGAGAGGCCCAGAGCCGCACGAGACGCCCGGAGTAGTCCCACAGCCGCGCGGGCTCCGCGCCACTCTGACTGACAGCACGCAGCCACGCTCTACGCTCCACTTCCGGCGCCTTGGGGGCGGGGCTGTGGGTAAGGCGTGCGGCCTGAGCCACGCTGTCTCTTACGTCACTCGGTGGCGCCGGAAGTCGGGGTTCGTACAATTCGGTAGGTCTGCTTGCTTGCAAGTGGCTGTTCGCCGAGGGACTCTGGTCGCCATGGTCTCAGACGGTGAGGGCCGCGCCGGCGGTAGCCGGCCCCCGGGACTAAGCATACTTTGCCCGGCAATGACCTATCAAATGGACTGTATTTTGGGGGCAGGGTGGAGCCTGTTTGTTCTTTAAGGGAGTAGCAGATGTATTCACTCGTTCATTCAGTAAATATTTTTGGAGCGCCTCTTGTGTGCCAGGCGTTATTTCATGCTCTGGGAGGTGCATAGAAAACATGACAGACTAGTGGAGGTTACAGTCTAGTGAGCGAGACAGACAGGCAGGTAAATAAAAATAATTTCGAAGGATGACAGCTGTGACGACAATATAAAGTGATGATGGTGTCGATTGCGATTCGATAAGGGTCCAGGGAAGACTAGTGATATTCAGACTAAGACTTGAGTGACTTTATGAAGATCCTGTGAAGGCCTTGTGACAAATTGAGCCCTTACATTGCAGTGGGAAGACGGAAAGGGGACACCTGCGGGTTGAGGAGAGAAGAGACTTTCATTCATATATTAAACTACCAATTACAGAGCTTGATGTCTTACAGGGAGGAAAAAAGAGGCCAGGGTGGTGGGAGCAGGTTGTGATAGAGGAATGAGATCAGAGAGCTAGCTAGCCAGGTGCAGGTCCCATGTGGGACACGATCTCTATTTTAAGTGTAATACAAGCCGTTTTAAGGCTCCTAGCAAGGAAGTATTACTGATTTACTTTTTTTTTTTTTCTTTCCAAGATCTTAGTTCCCTGACCAGGGATCCAACCCATGTCCTCTTGCAATGGAAGCATTGAATCCTGACCACTGGACTGCCAGGGAATTCCCAGATTTACTATCTTAAAAGATTACCTTGACTGCTGTGTGGGAAATTGACTGGAGAGCAAGAATAGAAATAGATTCTTTCAGGGGCGGTAACAATTGTCCATGCATCATTTATCTGTTTTAATATCACAACTCTGTGAGGGAGGCAGATCTGGTATGGCCCCTGTCTACAAGTGAGGAGGTAGAGACCCAAAGAAGGAAATCCACAGGGACATTCCATGTGTATGGATTCACACCTCTTGGACAGGCAACACTTTGTTTTTCTCAGGCTTGGTAGTAGCAAGGAATGTTTGGCTCTGAGAATTGGGGATTGGGACCTGGTGGAGATATAAGGCTAAAGGCTTTTGGGCAAAGGAGTGAAGGCCTTGGGAGAGATAGTTATTAAGTGGCTCTGCTGTGCCAAACACTTTGTTCTGTGATTTACACAACATTCCTCATTCTCTAAGAAGTCCACGATTTAGAGGGCTGAGTGGGGAAGAGAGATCAGACGCATAGCTAAGTGTAAAATGAGGTCGTGAGTTCTGTCATCAGAAGAGGGACAGCACTGTGGGTGGTCAGAAGGAGGCAATAGGGCGTTGAAAAGCCAGTCTTTATTTCAGTTTTTTTGTTGGAGTATAATTGCTTTACAATGTTGTGTTAGTTTCTGCTGTACAACAACATAAAGTGAATCAGCTATATGTATACATATATCTCCTCCTTCGTGGATCTCCCTCCCGCCGCCAGCCCCACATCTGGGTCATCACAGAGCACTGAGTTTAGCTCTCTGTGCTATACAGCAGCTTCCCACTAGCTGTCTGTTTTACACATGGTAGTGATATAAGTCAGTCCTAATCTCCCAATTCATCCCCCCGCCGAACTGTGTCCATATGTCCCTTCTCTATGTCTGTATCTCTGTTCTTGTCCTGCAAGTAGGTTCATCTGTATCATTTTTAGCCACAGTCTTTAGAGTCAAGCAGATCTGTCTTCAGAGCTGGGTGTTAGCTTTGCTACTTGTTAGCAGGCCATGTGACTTAGAGCAAGTTACTTTCTCTTGCAAAATTGGAATACCATATTTTATCTAATCTAAGACAATATGATTATGAAATGTGCTTTTATTTTATTTACTATATCACTAAGAGAGAAAATGTGATCAGTCATAATGGTAAGATACCATCCTGAGTTCAGCAACTGTCAAATTGCTGAAAACTGTAAAAAAAAAAAAAAAAAAAGGAGGGAGTACATCTTGGTGAAAGATGGTTTCCCTGGTGTCTTATTGGTAAAGAACCTGCCTGCCAATGCAGGAGACATAGGTTCAATCTCTGGATCAGGAAGATCCCCTGGAGAAGGGAACGGCTACCCACTCCAGTGTTCTTGCCTGGAGAATCCCATGGACAGAGGAGCCTAGCAGCCTACAGTCCATGGAGGTCACAAAAGAGTCAGACACAACTTAGCAACTCAGCAGCAACAACAACAAGCGAAAGATAGCATTAAGTCCCTTTCTGAGTTGTCAGCAACGGGACAGGATGATAGGATTACATGTGCTGGGAGCCAGGACCTGTGGGAAGACCTGGGGAGGACTTTTGGATAAGGAGGTGGCATTGGCTTAGGACCTTGGAGAGTAAATAGGATTTGGGTATGCAAGCAAGGCATTGCTGCTTTCTGCTAGTAAATGAGCATCCTGGGTTTTTCATAACAACGTGTGCTTGCTGGTTCACATGTCTGTCACCTCAGTTAGAATATATGCTCCTTGAGGGCTTGGATCCAGGTATCCCTGACACTTTAAAGTACCGTAACACTGGTACTTTAGTGTAAATATTTGTTGAATGAATTAATATGTTAAGTTAGCCTGTTTCGTTGTGTCTTTCACTTTGTAGAGAATAGCCTAATTTTTTTCACAATAAAATCTTTACACAACCATTGCTTTTCTCTCTGGTTTTTACCGTTTAAAGATTGGTTACTAATTGTAATTGGCCTTGCTGGAAAGTGATTTGATGGACCTGGAGCCAGATTGATTCTGTGTCTCCCTTTAAATCTCTCCCCACTGACTCCTACCCCATGCCTGAAATTCTACTAGTGATTCTTAGTACTGGTTCATCAGTGCCTTCTGTCCTTAATCAGATATTTATAATGCATGTATCTTTGGGTTCATAAAATGTTTATTGAGCATCCACCCCGTGCTAGGCATTGTGTTCAGAGCAGAGAGCAAACAGTGACAAAAGAGACAAAAATCCCACCGTGCAAAGTTCATAGTCTACTGCTGGGATCCCCAACCTCCAGGACCAAATGCCTGATGATCTGAGCTGTAGCTGATGTAACGATAATAGAAATAAAGTGAACAGTAAACGTAGTGCACTTGAGTCATCCTGGAATGAACCATCACCCCCCAACACACACAACCTGTGGAAAAAATTGTCTTCCGTGAAACCCGTCCCTGGTGCCAAAAAGGTTGGAGGCTACTATTGCAGTGCTTGAGAGGTGTGACTGCAGAAGGCAAGCAAGAGCTCACTAAGGGCCTCCAGAGCTTTAAGTCTTTAAGAGAACTTGATCTTGTGTTCCTTTCATGATTGCCGTTTATATACATAGAAAGCCATGTAGTGGTGCTTGCTTTGGATTTAATTTTCAAATTGGAAATGTTAGCTTTGTTTCTCTTTTATGAGGCTAATTTTTTGTTGTTGTTGTTAATATTTTTAGAAGATGAATTGAATCTTCTCGTTATCATAGTTGATACCAACCCTATTTGGTGGGGAAAGCAAGCATTAAAGGAGTCTCAGGTAAGGCTGCTTGGGAAGGCTTTTGGATAGCTCTGATTTGACTGAGTATGTGTGTATATTGCTTTTTTATTAAGGTATAATTTCATACCATAAAATTCACCCATTATAATGTATAATTCAGTGTTTTTTAGTAAAAATCACAGTAAAGTTGTATAACCACCACTACCACAATTCCATTTTAGAAAACTTCTGTTTCCAGAAGGTTCCCTCATGCTTGTTTGCAGTCAGTCACTGCTTCTATGACCTAGCTGTTATTGTTGTTTAGGCTCCTCTGTCTGTGGGAATTCTCAGGCAGGAATGCTGGAGTGGGTTGCCATTTCTTTCTTCAGAGGATCTTCATGACCCAGGGATTGAACCCACATCTCCTGGATTGGCAGGTGGATTCTTTACCACTGAGCCACCTGGGAAGCCCTCCCCCCAAGTTGTAGGCAACCACTCGTCTGGTTTCCGTCTCTCTGTTGCTTTTTCTGGACATTTCATATGTTGATTCCATATAATATGTAGTCTTTTTTTAAAAGAATACTTTCTATTTTGAAATCGTTATGGAATCATGGGAAATTATAAAAACTGGTACAGAGAGGTCTGTGTGCTCTGGCTCCAGCTTCCCCCAGTAGTAACATCTTCTGTAACTGTGTACAAAGAGCAAGACCAGGACGTTGACGTCAGTACCATCTCCAGACCTTATTCGGATAACAACAGTTTTGCGTGCACCTGTGTGTGTATGTTTAGTTCTTGTGGTCTTAGCACGTGTAAGATTTGTGTAACTGCCACCACAATCAATCATCAGAGAGCTGTTCTATCCCAAGGAGCTCTCTGGTGCTCCCTCTATGGTGGTTGCAACTTTCTAGTCCCTGGTACTAATCTAATAACATGTTCTCCAGGTCTGTAATTTTGTTACATAAATAGATCCTATAGTATGTAACTTTTGAGGGTAGCTTTTTTCTTTTATTATTTTTTAAGAGAACTTGAGACTAGGCTGTTTTATTTATTTAATTAATTTGTTTATTTTGGTCATGACCCAGAGCATGTGGGATCTCAGTTCCCCAGCCAGGGATCAAACCCATGCCCCCTGCAGTCGAAGTGTGGAGTCTTTTACTACTGGGCTGCTAGGGAAATTCCTATCCTTTTTTAAAAAACTAATTAATTTCAGTTATTGTTTATCTTTGGCTCTGCTGGGCCTTGTGGCTGCATGCGGCTTTCTCCAGTTTTGGGGAGCGGGGCCTACGCTCTAGTTGCAGTGTGTGGGCTTGTCTTGTTGCGGAACGCCAGCTTTAGGGTGCACAGGCTTCAGTGGTTGCAGCCCGCAGGCTCAGTAGTTGTGGCACACTTGCTTAGTTGCTCTATGGCATGTGGAATCTTCCTGGGCCAGGGATTGAACCCATGTCCCCTGCATTGGCAGGTGGATTCTTAACCACTGGACCACCAGGAAAGTGTCATGTCATTTTGATTATAGTCATTCTCGGGTAAGTGGTAGTACCTCATTGTGGTTTTAATTTGCATTTCCCTAATGACTAATGATGTTGAGTCTTTTGTTCATAAGCTTATTAGCTATCTGTATATTTTCTTTGTTGAAATTCACATAAAAATGTTATGTCCAATTTTTAAATTCTTTATTTAGACATATTCTCACCTTTAAGAACAAGTTTTGTACTTGATAAAGTTGTACTTTATCAAGTTGATGTACGATGCGCTGCACATATTGAAAGTGTTATGTTTTCACGTATGTATGCATTCATGAAATTATCACCACAATCAAAATAATGAAATGTAGATCCATGGGAGTTCCCTGACAGTCCAGTGGTTAGGACTCAGTGCTTTCACTGCTGTGGCCTGGCTTTAGTCCCTGTTTGGAGAACTAAGATCCTGTAAGCTGATCAACGTATCCAAAAGAACAAAACAACAAACACACAAATCCATCACTCCCAGAGTTTCTTCATATTCCTTTGAATTTCTCTCACCCATCTCTCCCTGTTCCCTCCCGGAGATAGCCACTTATCTGCATAATATTACTATAGATTAGTTTGCATTTTTAAGGTATGTATATACCTGGAATCAAACAGTATGTAGTGGGTTTTTTGTTATTGGGTTTTTTTCTACTTTGGTCTATTGGTCTGTTGTTTTTACTCAGCATATTTATTTTGACATTTGAACATGGCTCAGTAGTTCATTTCTTGTTATTGCTGAGTAGAATTCCATCGTGTGGCTGGACCAGCATATCACTACATATTACCATACTCTCCAGGAAGACTGTCTTATTTTGAACTCTCATCAGTGGTATATGAGGATTCCTTTTTTTTTTTTTTGGTACTAACACAAGATGCTCTGTTTCCTTATTTTATCTTTTGCCAGTATGATGTACCAAAAATTCTCTCAGTCTTCTTTTAGTATATTTAATGGCCCTTTGTATTTTTCCTTTGTGTTTTTCTTTTGGGGAGTTTCCCATTTTCCTCTTTGGGTGTTCTTTTTTTTTTTTTAACTGGTTTGTAAATACTCTTTATGTTAAAAGTTTAACTCATTGTCTTTAATGTGTTGCAGTTTTTTTTTCCAGTTTGTAATTTGCCTTTCACTTTGGTTTAGTTGTTTTTTGTTGTGTAGAAATTTTAATAGGTTTGTTTTACATTTTAAGAAATAGAATGAGTGAAATTTATCGGTTTTGTTTTCTGCTTAAAGTATTTCTTTCTTTAGTGAAGTAATATTAATACTTATCAGAATGTAAATTCCATGAAAAAAAGGGTCTTCACATGGCACATAATAGGTTCTCAGCATATTTAGTGAATGAATTAATTGAAAGACTTTACAATTACCAATTTAATCAATATATATTATCTAGTCTATGTATCAATAGTTTGCTAGAAATTTTATCACAGAAGATGTGACATGTTTACTGTTCCCTGAATGTTATACAAAAAACATTTGTGGAATATTGTACTGATGAGGAAGTGGTCTCATAAGTAAAATTAGAAAACTATAGTTTCTTTTTCAGATTTGATTATCCATATTTTTGCTATGAATACATTTATTTATGAACAAATAAGTTGTATTGATTAACAGTATAACAGCTGGAACAATAACAGTGAAAATGAATGTCTTTGTATGTGATTTCTTGTCTCGGTTGGAATTTTAGCCTTTCTTGAGTTTATATTTCAAATTGGACAGTTTTGATTATCGGGGAGGATGAAATTGTACCTGGTAGACAGTTCTGTATGGGAGGAGAAAGAAAGGATGATTCTCAATAACTAGTATTAGTAAAGATTGATTCTACTGACAAAATTTTATTTAGGTCAACTAAATCAATCATCATGTTTATAAAAAATGACCGTATCTCCTCCCGCTTCCCCAGTTCCATCCCATCCCCCAAGAGTAGCTCTTCCTTCATTTTGCTCTCTTCCATGAGACTTGAGCTGCCATGTGTTGTTTTTCTAAGCAAGTCAGAAATGGGCAAGTCTGTGCTGTTCAGAATCAGAAAACTGTCACTTTCCAATGTTTTTGCTTATGACCTTGGAGAAGGGAACTTCAGAGCCAATTCTTCGCATGAACAGTTATCTGACACAGTGGTTTCGGGTCGCTGTTTGAGATTCTTCTGTGTTTCAACAGTTTACTCTATCAAAATGCATTGACGCCGTGATGGTGCTGGGAAATTCTCATTTGTTCATGAATCGTTCCAACAAACTCGCAGTGATAGCAAGTCACATTCAGGAAAGGTATGACCGTTATGATTACTCTTCCTGCTCAGTGCTTAAGAACCCTGAGAGATGACTGGGGTAGGTAAATGTACCTCAAATAATAAACTGGTAGTAAATTAGAATTTGGTAGGAATTCTCTTCAGTTGTCATCTGAAGAGTGAGAACCACCGTAAAACATTACAAGAGACCATAACTGCGTACCTTCTTTATTTCTCTCGTTTTTTAAGAAAACGAGTGGAATCATCAAAACATTCCACGGTGGTAGACTCATGTTTGCCAGTTTGCCTGTTTTATACATTTTGTAAAACTGAAGTTTATGATGGAATCTTGAGATTCTGGAATTGATGTGGTTTTTGTTATCTCTGCTGAATTTTATTTTGATGTTTAGTGAGGGCACTGAGTCCCAGTGTAACTAGGGGGGTTTTGGTCTGTTTTTCTATTTCAGTCGATTCTTATACCCTGGAAAGAACGGCAGACTTGGAGACTTCTTTGGAGACCCAGGAAACCCTTCTGAATTTACTCCCTCAGGAAGTAAAGATGGAAAATACGAGTTGTTGACAGCAGCAAATGAAGTTATCGCTGAAGAGATCAAAGATCTAATGACCAAAAGTAATTGCTTTCAGCTTTTTTCCTCCCATTATTGCTATTTGCAGATGGAGTTGAATGTGGAAGACCTTGAGGTTTTGAGTCCAAAAGTTTGAGATTCTTGATATTATCTTCTTAATTTTCTCTCTCTCTTTTTTTAAAATCATGCCCACAAAAGCCTGTGTGATACTTTCCTGACCTCTACAGCATGGACACGGTTCACCAGCCTCCACTTGAAACACTCTAGTGTCTGAGGATAGCCCATTTTGACCAGTTTTTCCTCTTTCTCAGACCATTCTTTCTTCCATTTTTGACTTTTCCTTCATCTTGTTTCTTCATTTTTTAAAAATATTGATTTTATTTATTTATTTTCAGCCATGCTGGATCTTTGTCACTGCACTCAGGCCTTTCTCTTTGTGGTGGCTTCTCTTGTTGCAGAACACAGGGTCTAGGGCCCGTGGGCTTCCGTACGTATGGCACACGAGCTTAGTTGCCCTGAGGCATGTGGAATCTTCCCAGACGAGGGACTGAACCAGTGTCGCCTGCATTGGCAGGCAGATTCCTATCAGGGAAGTCTATCATTTTGTTTCTTTAAAAACTATTTTTTTTTTAAATTCTGCGCGGTATTTTTCTTCCTCTGTATGTTCTCATCAAGCCTTCCCATTAATTATCATTTGTGTATGAAGACTTCCCAATCTTTGTCTCTAATCCATCCTTTTGTTCAAACTGCAGATGTCTCCACTTAAGTGTCCCTCAGCCTCATTAATAACCCCCAGACCAGTTTCATTTTCTTTCCCCTCAATTACACCACTACTTCCATTTCTGTCACTCCCATCCACCTGCTTTTCCCAGAGCTTTCATTTTGACTGCTTCCTTCTAAACCAACATCTAATCATCTATGAAATCCTATTAATTTAGTCTCAGAAGTACCTCCAAAGTCTGACCCTTATTACCTGCCATCTAGCTCAACCTTGGGACCGCTGACATCTTGGGTGGGGGAATTCTTTGTTGTGGGGGAGGTTTCCTGTGCTTTGGAGGATAAAGGTTAGTTGCTCAGTCATGTCCCACTCTTCGTGCTACTGTGGATTATAGCCCCACAGGCTGCTCTTGTTCATGGAATTCTCCAAGCAAGAATACTGAAGCAGGTTGCCATTCCCTTCTCCAGGGGAATCTTCCCAACCCAGTGATCGAACGCAGGTCTTCTGCATTGCAGGTGGATTCTTTACCATCTTAGCCACCAGGGAAGCCCTTTGGAGGATACTTAGCAGCATCCCTGGCCTCAACCAACTGGATGCTAAAATGTCCCCCAGCTAGGGTTTCCCAGGTGGTGCAGTTGTTAAAGAATCTTCCTTGTAATGCAAGAGATGAAAGAGGCATGGGTTTGAAACCTGGGTTAGGAAGATCCCTTGGAGAAGGAGATGGCAACCCGCTCCAGTATTCTTGCCTGGGAGATCCCATGGACAGAGGAGCCGGTGGGCTATGGTCCGTGGGGGTTACAAAGAGTTGGACATGACTGAGCACACATGCAGGTATAAACCAAATGACCCTCTTGGGGCACAGTTGCCCCGGTTGAGAGCCTTTGCTCTGGATCGTTATAACAGCTTCTTACTCCTGTCTCTCCCCATTCAAGTCCTTCCGCTCAGCCCTCTAGAGTTATCATTCTAAAAATCAGAGTTAGTATTCCCTGCCTCAAAGACTTTTGCTATTTCCCTATTGCCTGCCGGCAGTGGTTTTAAACTGTCTCCTTTGTCCAAATCACAGGTAGGGAAAAGGCAACTCTTGAGAGAGTGGATCAGTGATTTCTCTTAGGACTGGGGGGGAGCAGGAAGGGCCTGGGAATGGGCCTAAGTGATCTTTTGGAGTGATGGAAATGTTCTACAGTTGGATCATGGTGATGATTTCAACTCTAGAAATTTACTGGAAATCACTGACTTGTGCTCTTAAAAAGTGAATTTTGAGATCTGTAAGTTACACCCCAATAACATGAAATACTGGGCCCCACTTCATTGTTTCATTCAGTGGGCCTAGGGAGGGCCCAGGGACTTCCCTGGTGGCTCACACGGTAAAGAAACTGTCTGCCAATGCAGGAGACCGAGACCCGGGTTCTATCCCTGGGTGGGGAAGGTCCCCTGAAGTATGAAATGGCAACTCAGTCCAGTGTTCTTGCCTGAAGAATTCTGTGGTCAGAGGAGCCTGTTGGGCTACACTCTGTAGGGTCTCAAAGAGTCAGACACGACTGAGCGTGGCACAGCACCAGGGAGGACCCAAGAATTTGTATTTTTCTTGAGTTCCCAGGTGATGTTCCTCCAGTGGGTTCTAGAATCACGTTTTGGAAACCACTGGCCTCCAGCATAAAGGCCCAACTTCTCAGTACAGTGGTCCAGACCTTTCCTGTTCTGACCTCCCCGTGGGGCATCAGCACTCCTGGATCAGTTGCAAGCCCTGTTCCTACAGGGTGTTAATCTGGACTCCCACCTCGTTGAACTGGATGTTTAGAATTTTGATTTTTATGAGTGATTTTTTTTTTTTCACTCAAGTCTCCAGATAAGCTGTGAACTTTGTCCCTACCTCCCACAGCCAGGGGGATTTCTCCAGTCCTCTTTTCACTGATCCAGCTTTCCCGGGGCAGTAGGAAGGAGGAGGTGATAGGAGAGGCTCAGAACCTAGCCAGGGACCTCTGTGCAGGCTGCCCTTAGTCACACACAGACTTTTGTACCACTCAGATCATTGAGAAACCAGAACCTTCCCCAGTAACACAAGTATACTTTTTAGTATTTATTTTTAATAGCATAAAATTTACCGTTTTAACCATTTTTCAGGGTACAGGTCAGTAGCATTAAGTACATTCACATTGTTGGCAAACATTACCACTATCCATTTCAAGAACTTTTTCATCATCCCAAACTTAAACTTTATACCCATTTAACAACCACCCCTCATTCCTCCCCGTTCAGCCCCCAACCACCAGGGCCTTTTAAATTAAGAAAATGTTTAACAATTGCTTATCTGTGTTTATAAACCCAGTTTTGACAATGTTATCTGATTTCCTTCATGAAGATGAATGCTTTAGTTTTAAAAATGATTTTGGTTCAAGAAAGTACCTAAAAATTCTCCTTTTAATGCTTTCTGTTATTTACAGGTGACATAGAGGGTCAACACACTGAGACTCTGCTGGCAGGATCCCTTGCCAAAGCTCTTTGCTGTATCCTTGGTGTTTTTTTTTTTTTAATATGTATTTGTTTATTTTATCTTTGGTTGTTCTGGGTCTTTGTTGCTATCTGCGGGCTTTCTCTAGCTGTGGCGAGCGGGGGCTACTCTGTACTTACGGTGCTCTGGCTTCTCATTGCCGTGGCTTCTCTCGTGGTGGAGCATGGGCTCTAGGGCGCACAGGCTTCAGTGGTTGCAGCACGTGGGCTCAGTAGTTTCAGCTCAAGGGCTCCAGAGTATAGGCTCATTAGTTGTGGCACAAGGGCTCAGTTGCCCCGCAGCATGTGGAATCTTCCCAGACCAGGGATCGAACCAGTGTCCCTTGCATTGCAAGGTGGATTCTTAACCACTGGACCACCAGGGAAGCCCCTGCTGTATCCTTGCTGTTTTAATCATTCAGAAGTTTGTTTTGGTTTTTCCTTTAATAAAGATTCCTTAACTTGTGATATTTCTTAGAACCGTGGATGCCCACATTACTGGAAGGCATGAGTATTCTAAAGCGGTAGATAATAAAAAAGCTTTAACGTGTTTTTAGGAGAAGCTGTAAGAATGAGAAAACTCCACTTTCTCCAGTATGTCATGCTCAAAATGAATTATTCTTCAGAATGTTTCTCTGTTTATAATTAGACAGATTAAAACTTTTTTTTTCTTCTCTTATGTTAGAAACAGTGTTTGGTTTTAAAAGCCATTTACTGACCCTGGGGCTTATTAAATGAGCAGCTGGTTCTCCCCAGGAGAATGAGTTATTTTGCCCACCTTCATAAGCATCTTCATAATCTATGTTTGTGTGACATTTTTTTCAGTCTTAAGAAATTTAATTTGTTTGTTAAGTTCAGTATCGAGTGACCCCTCCATCCCCAGACTGTGTTTGGGGGTGTCTGATTGTGTATGGTTTACAAATTCGTCATCTCATTTGGTTGGTGTATTGATTTACTTGTGCCAGCATTCAAATCTAGGACATGATAGATAGCTGTAGAACAATCAAATCTATTAATTTTAATTTTCTGGGAGAACAATCATATTTCAGTCAGGTGCAAAGTCAGTAATTGGAAGCTCCCGATCTCTTTTGTGTGTTTATTGTGAGTCATGGAGCTTTTCCTTTTTTTTGGGTAGGTGGATGCCGAATTTATTTAACTATGATTTGAATTTATTTTTTCCATTTAATGTTATTATTTATGAAACAATATTTTTAAATTCCTTAATGCTAAAAAAATAAGACATTCATAGAATGAACAAGGAAGTTAAAGGTAAGAGCCAGCAATCTTCTATGAGACTGTAATTCTTATTTTACTACTCTAACTTTGAGGGACTGTTTTAAAATTGGTGAGAAAACTTTATATATAATATGTTCAGTGAGATTCAGTTGTAATGTAATCTGTTTTTATCTCTTTATAGATAATCAGGAAATGAAATCAAGGATATTGGTAAGATTAAAAGGAATCCATACTATGTTTTTATACCAGCCAGAGCCAGTTAGAAAACAGACTGAAAAATAAGACCCGTTTATAATAGAAGCAATAAATATTAAGATTCCAGAGTTAATTAACAAGTAATGTGTAAAGTTGATTATGATGAAAAACTGAAATTCTGACAGAAAAGTATTGAGTAAACAGAGCCATATTTTTTTATTTTTAAATTTTTTCAGTTATTTTTATTGACAGATAGTTGATCTACAGTATTATATAGTTACAGGTATATAATGTAGTGATTCACAGTTTTTTAAAGGTTATATTCCATTGATATTTATTAAAATATTGACTATATTTCCCATGTTGTGTAATATATCCTTGTAGCTTTTTTTGTCTGTTATAGTTTATACCTCTTAAATCTCTGCCACTGTATTACCCGTCTCCTCTTCCCTCTTCCCCACTGGTAACCCTTAGTTTGTGGAGAGCTGTATTTTATTCTTGAATGTCAGTTTGTCCAAGATTAAACCGTAAGTTTAGTGCAATCTCAGAATATTAATCGGATTTTTTTTTTCCTGGCAGAGTGGGGGGATTTAAGAAAGTCAAGAGTTTATCTAAAAGATAAAGATAGCCAGGAGCTTTCTGAAAGAGAATAGTAAGTAGGCACTTGCTCCAGTCGACTTAAAAGAAAAACACACAACATTACTGTTGTGAGTTTAAGTTTTATTCAGGGTTTTACTGAGCATCATAGCCCAGGAGACAGCCACTCGGCTGTGAAGAAACTGTCCCAAAGAGGTAGAGGAGAGACCAGTTTATGTGGGGTTTTTTTTTGGCTAGGAAATTCACACAGTCAAGCATACATCTGGGTAAAAGATGACTGCCAATCACAAAGAACAGACATCTCAAGATAGTGATTTTAGCGCTTTTCTATTTTTTCAGTTCTTGCCTACAAAGAGGCAAGAATCTGGGGTCGTTGAAATTCTTCCTGAGATACCCATCTGACTGTCTAAGGGCCTGTTTATCCAAAGCACTGAGTGCCTCATCCTGCCTTTCATCCTGGACTCCTTTCAGGGTGCGCAGTGGGTGGGTAGCTGCAGCGGGTTCCCACTTAACCCTTGTAGAGCTGGGTGGTGAGCAGTGCTCCTTGTTCTTTATTCACACTCCTTTAGGCATTCAAGCACGTTATAAAGCTACAGTAACAGTATGGTTCTGGTACAGTAGTAGGCAAACGGATAATGGGTACATAGTAGGATTTGACACAAGATAAATGAAGCACTTCAAATGTGTGGGAAGGAAATGGATTATTCAGTAAAAGATACTGGGCCAGTTGGTTGGCCATTGGGAGGAACACAAAGCTAGATCTCACTGCTTACCCCTAAGCACATTCTAGTAATGATCAAACGTGTCAGTGTAAAAATTGGAGTCGTAAAAGTGCTGGAAGAAAATACGTGTTTATCATCTTCAGTTGGTGAGTATCTTGCTAAGCATGATGTGAAACTTTAAAATGAAGCTGTGATTCGTGAGGTCGCAGAGAGTTGGACACGACTGAGCAACTGAACTGAACTAAAGACCTCAAAAAAATAAAACCCCAAAAACAAGAATGGGAAAAGAAAAAATCTATTAGGAAAAAATGTTTTCAACATAACTACATGACAGGATTAATGTAATATTTCTAAAATAAAAAGAGCTTTTGTAAATTAATTTTTAAAAGTCAGGGTTGACTCCAAAGGAACAGGTGGGAAACATGAGCAGTCTGCAGAAGAGGAAATGCAAATGACCAGGTAGTGTTTGGAAATATGGCAGCCCTACTAGTGGTTCTTCCCTTGCGTTGCCCATGAGAGGATAAATTAGTACAGCTTTTCTGGAAGGCAGGTTGGTAATATATATCAAAATGAAATGTGCAGACACTTCAGTAATCCCACTGGTTATCTTAGGAGCTAATCAGTTGAGCAAAGGGTAGATGGGAGTGTTCATCAGAGCATTGTCTAAGGTTTGAGAAAAAAAACAACTAAGATGTGGAAACTGCTTAAATGTCTTCTGTAGGTAATTGGTTAAATAGTCAAAATTTAGGAACTTATCATGAAGGATGATATACACTCATATTTATTGACATAAGATTGTTTCCCCCAGATACTGGGGACTGAAAAACCAGCTTGCAGAATACTAGAGTATCATCCTGGGTGTGTGTGAGTCCGTGTCTCTGTTGGATGTGAATGTATATACATGTCCACGTAGACGCTCTTTAGAAAGAATTAACAAGGATTATCTCTTGAATGATAGGATTTGGGGGAGATTTTTAATAACTACAAAGATGAATTAGAAAGATAACATTGACTGCAGTTTGTTGTATACTGTGTTGACATTTGAGTAGGAGTACTAGAATGTGGCCGAAAGGTATTAACATGCATATGATTTTTAGGTGATTAAGGCTGCAGAAGACAGTGCATTGCAGTATATGAACTTCATGAATGTCATCTTTGCAGCACAAAAGCAGGTGAATTGAGAGCCTTCTTTTTAAAGAATATTGGTTTCATAATGAAGGAATTAATTTTACTCTTTGAATGGCCTGCTTAAAGAAATAGTCTGACTGAATACTTACTAAGAGATTGGGAATCTGGAATCCATGTTTTGTACTAGTCATTTTTCTATTTTGCGATCCCCGGAAAAATATGCAGTCAAACTCAGTTTTGTTTATAGTTACATGGTTTAACTACATATATAGTTACAATCCTGTTTAGCCCATCCTTAGACGTCAGGCTAAGAATCCTGAGTTTTATAACTCAGGATTTTGCTGCATATGTTAGCTCAGTTTCCTTGTCTTTCTGCTTTAGGGAGGTTTAGGTGGCTCAGTTGGAGAAGGCAATGGCAAGCCACTCCAGTACTCTTGCCTGGAAAATGCCATGGACAGAGGAGCCTGGTAGGCTGCAGTCCATGGGGTCGCTATGAGTCAGACACGACTGAGTGACTTCACTTTCTTTCACCTTTCACTTTCACACATGGAGAAGTAAATGGCAACCCACTCCAGTGTTCTTGCCTGGAGAATCCCAGGGACGGGGAAGCCTGGTGGGCTGCCGTCTATGGGGTCGCACAGAGTCGGACACGACTGAAGCAACTTAGCAGCAGCAGCAGCAGCAGCAGGTGGCTCAGTGGTAAAGAACCCTCCTGCCAATGTAGAGATGCGGGTTCAATCCCTGGGTCAGGAAGATCTTTGAGAGAAGGAAATGGCAGCCCACTCCAGTATTCTTGCCTGGGAAATCTTACGGACAGAGGAACCTGGTGGGCTACAGTCCATGGGGTTGCAAAAGAGTTGGACACAACTTAAGCAACTAAACAACAACAATAAATATTTGATATTTTTACTTTGCAAATAACTGAAGTGTTCAGATGAGATATCATTAATACATTTTCTTCTTTGACATGTTGAAAAGAAACTTTCTTAAAACTTCAGTTTAAAAAAAAAAACACTTCAGTTTTGGGACATCCCTGGTGGTCCAGTGGTTAGAGCTCCTTGCTTCCATGGCACAGCGTATGGGTTTGATACCTGGTCAGGAAAATAAGATCCTGCGTACTGTGGTGGTATGGCCAAAAAACTTTTAAAAAAAACAAGCTTCCATTTTAACCTAAAATGCTGCTGTAGTCACCTATAATGTTTTCCGTCTTGGAGTGGCAGCATGATATAATGAAAAGACCATGGACTTTGGGGACAGGCAGATTGGGGGTTGACATACTGTTTGCCCTTGGCTCTGTGACCACCACCCAGCCAAGGCCTGGGTGTTTCAATGTAAAATGCAAATCAGATATCTATCTTACAGTGTAACCATGCCTATTAAATGACCCTTTTTAAGAATAGAGTCTGGCATATAGTAGCTTCTTCTTCATTATTCCTGGAACAATAATGATTCCATTATTAATATTTTTTGAAATGTCAATTTCAGAATATTTTGATCGATGCCTGCGTGTTAGACTCTGATTCAGGACTCCTTCAACAGGTATATTTTAAATGAATGCTTGGTGGTGGTTATGAAAGTATGCTGTGTTCTGTCACCTGTGATAAATGAATCTCACCCACCAATCTTCATGCAGCTTTAGGGATTAGGCTTTATGATGCTTTAGATTAGAGCACCAGCATCTCTCTGGTTACTTTGAAAATTTTATTTATATTCTACATAATGCTTTGATTGACTTTGTACAAATATTGTAATTCACACATTAAAATGAATTCAAACAGCACAGAAAAGTATTTTTAAAAAGAGTGAAAAAAGGAAAAGAAAAATGTCTTCAGATCCTTTCATCCTGAAGTTATTGTTAATATTAGGTGACCAGCATGATAGCTCTATACATACAGATGGAAGAATAGATCACTAAGCAGAGAATTTTATAAAAAATAGGTTCTAGATCCGTGCTGTCTTTAATGGTAGCCATATGACTGTTGAGCTCTTGAAATGAGTCTGATCTGAATTGAGAAGTACGTGAGTATACAGTCTGAATTTCAAAGACTTGGAATGAAAAACAGAATGTGTAATATCCCATTAATGATTCTCATACTGGTTACATGTTAAAATGGTAACACTGAATATATTGAGTTGTATAAAAGATGCTACTAAAACTTTATCTTTTCATTGTTCCTGTTTTATGTGGCTGGAAAATTAAAAATTACGTATGTTGCTCATATTATGTTTCTCTTGGACAGCACTGTTAGATGTTACTTTTAATCAAAACATGAAAATGAGTTTTACTTCAACCAAAAAGGGGAAAAAAAAACCCAAAAAATTGGAAATAAGACTGAAGACAATACTAAACTTAATTATTTTTTACCACAAGGAACATTATTTCCTAAAAGATCAGTTAAAAGCATAAAATGACAGAAAACTTTGAGTTTAGGTTACTGCTGGGGATTGAGTGGGGAAGGGGGGATACAACCAGAAAGTACGCCAGTCTCAAAAGTTCTAGGATTGTCCTGTTTCTTAAGCTTGATGGTAGATGCATGATATTTATTGGACTGTGGAGTGGTACAACCTCTTTGGAAAACAATCTGAAACTTCCTCAGAAAATTAAACATAGAATTACCAGTTGAGTCTGCAATTCCATTCTTAGATATTTATTTAAGAAAAAGGAAAACGTGTCCACACAAAATTCTGTCCATGAATATTCACAGCTGTGCTATTCATAATAACCCAGAGTGCAAACAACTCAAATGCCCATCAGCAGATGAATGGATAAACAAACTGTGGTCTATCCATGTGGTGGAATATTATTTGGTCATAAAAAGGAATGGAGTACTGATATATGCTACAATATGAATGTACCTTGAAAACATTATCCTAAGTAAAAGAAGTCAGTCATAAAAGGACGTAGCTTGCCTGATTCTGTTGATGCAAAGTGTCCAGAATAGGCAAGTCCAAGGAGACAGAAAGCAGATTGGTGGTTGCCAGGGGAAAGGAGGGATGGAGAGTGACTGTTAATGGGGATGTGAGGTGATGAAGATGTTCTGCAACTAGATAGCAGGGAGAGTTGCACAGTTCTGTGAATATTCTAAAAATTAGTAAATCGTAGATGTTAAAAGGATAGGTTTTATAGTGTGTGAATTACATCTCAAACTGTTAACTAAAAAATGAGAGTGAATAAACATGGCAAGAATAAAAATGTACTACCAGCTAACAAACAGGAAAAAAGGCATGTAGTATCTTATAACTGCAGGCTTCAAAGGGTGAGAGGGCATGGACCAAGGGGAAAACACAAGCTATTTGAACATCTGGAGAGGTGGCTGCAAGTTTCCAATCCTCCCTCACTCTGGGAAGAGATGCCCTTTTAAATTGCTGTGTTGCAGACCTGAAGAGTTGGTGGTGAGAATGACCTCCGTCTGTCAAAGCTAGTGCTCACGTGGCAGTGAGTCCTTTGTGTGTCTTACAGGCTTGTGACATCACAGGGGGACTGTACTTGAAGGTGCCCCAGATGCCTTCCCTTCTGCAGTACCTACTGGTAAGGAAACATCAACAGTGAACCTAATGCCTTGAGTCAGGCGAGAGCCTTGTTTCCTGGGTAATGAATGGGAACAAGATGGTTGATGCCTAGTGACTGGAAGAAGAAAAGAGGGGTGATCTGGGGAATTCCAGCTACTAGTAGTCTTTGGACCGTGTAAGCTCTATGCAGAATGTTGTATGACTGTTTACAGCACAGTGCCCGTGTGTGGAGGCGCTCAGTAATTGCGGAATGAAAATGCACAGTTCTCAACAGACATTCAAGGGAAATCCAGTTTAGTATTCTCAATGTTTACTGGCTGATATCTAATATCTGTATCTTGGCCTCTGGTTATTTTCCCCTGTGTTTTAGATAAAAATTTATTGCTCATTTTGTTTGTTTTATATAGTGGGTTTTTCTTCCTGATCAAGATCAGAGGTCTCAGTTAATCCTCCCACCCCCAGTTCATGTTGACTACCGAGCTGCTTGCTTCTGTCATCGAAATCTCATTGAAATCGGCTACGTCTGTTCTGTGTGCTTGTCAAGTAAGTTCGTGTACTGAGTTGTTTTTTTTATGTCTTTTTTTGGCGGGGGTTGGAGAGCACTGTGTGGCATGTGGAATCTTAGCTAACTGACCAGGGATTGAATGCATGCCCCCTGCACTGGAAGTGGAGTCTTAACCATTGGACCACCAGGGAAGTCCTTATACTCAGTTTTTCTATGTTGGAGGGGAGTGTGCAGAAAATGTCTTCAACTGCGTTGCTTCTAAATCATCCTGGTGTGGTTTTTTTTGTTTCAATTTATAGTATTCTGCAACTTCAGCCCAATCTGTACCACATGCGAGTAAGTATCTTTGGGGTTGTGTGGCTAGCTCCCACTCTACAGAGATTTAGAGCATTAAAAAGTGTTTTATTTTTTTTTCTGTGTATTATTTCAGGACAGCCTTTAAGATTTCTCTGCCTCCTGTGCTGAAGGCCAAGAAAAAGAAACTGAAAATGTCCTCATGATAATAAAAATAATTTCCCCGTCATTTAGAGCTGGTTATAGAAATTATATGGCAGAATCCTTGTTAGGGAGGCTCTGAAAAAAATAGAGATGTGTGTAAGAGAATAACTTTCTTACAGGAAATACTGTGAAATATCATGCTTATCCTGTGCTGGGGGGCTGATTTATTTGAGGGAGTCCTTTCTATGCAATATACCAGTCTTTTCTGGCTGGTTTCTGTCCAGAAATGGGGGGGAAAAGCACAGATTTGAGACTTTTTTGTTTTTTTAATGAGATGATTATTTGTGAAAGACAGTCTGTCCTGACTGATGGAAGGTGTCAGAACCTACCCAAGTATGGGTCCTTACTGTGAAATGTACGACATGACATTTGGACCCAGTTCTGGAAAAAAGTGACTATTTGTGGAGTAATGGCAATAATCAAGATAGAACATCTTACTTGAGTTAATACTTAGCTTCAACAGTATTCATGTAAATAAAATCCTTATTTTCTCGATTGAGATTTAGCTCCAGATATGACCAGATATTTATTCTTTTGTCTGACAGTACATTGTTTGGATGGTTACCCAAATGAGATTTTTGTCACTGAGTATCTCTAAAATCTGATTTTAAACGAGTATGGAAAGCGACTGCAGTAGTTGGGAAGGAACTTTTTGTTCAAAAACAGTTGTGTGAAGAGCTTATTTGTGAAAGCTAAAGTCTGGGTTCCCAAGGAGAGTTTCTTTGGGAGAATGGATTTTTTCCAGCTAAATGTTGCCCCACATAGAATTCATTCCTATTTTAGAGGAGGGGAAAAGCATTAACACTGGAGAATGGTTCTCTGGAAGCTTTGGACTTAATACTGAAAACTTGTATTAATTAAAAAGAAATTATTTGTAATTTCAACAATAAACAACTTATTTTTTTACATAACCTTGAAGTTACTAAAAGTTCTTTTAAATTCCAGGATAGTGTAAGAAGGGTTTTCAAGAATGGTGGCCAGTTTGGTTTGTTTTTAGAAAGTATACTGACAGAAACCTACAATGTTGTATATAAATAAGATTTTAATTTTCTCTTGATACCATCTCAAAAACTGTCTCAAATATTTAAGTAATTTGGTATTTGGTTAGATTATTTCAGGTAGGTTTTATATTCCGGATTTATAATTTTGTTAGATACACAAAGATTTTGATGGTCACTTTGCAAGTATTTGTTAATCTCTGAGTTTAAGAATGTCTTTTTAAAATAATATTTCAAAGCCTAAGTGTAATGAAGATCACTCTTTTTAAGTCTAGGAAATAAGCATCATATATCTAAAGATGACTAAATTCAAACAAGCTGATAAGGTTTTTGTTACTACTTTTTCATTTGAAATGTTTTATGAACTGGCTTAATTCTGTTTAAATTTTAACTGTTGTGCTTATGGTTTATTTTGTATAATTTTTATAATAAAATAATTTAACTTTTCATGTTTCCCTGAGTTATTTCTTCTTCAGTTCAGTTCAGGTCAGTCGCTCAGTCGTGTCCGACTCTGCTACCCCATGTCCTGCAGCATGCCAGGCCTCCCTGTCCATCACCAACTCCCGGAGTTTACCCAAACTCATGTCCATTGAGTTGGTGATGCCACCTAACCGTCTCATTCTCTGTCGTCCCCTTCTCCTTCTGCCTTCAGTCTTTCCCAGCATCAGGGTCTCTTCAAAGGAGTCAGCTCTTTGCATCAGGTGGCCAAAATATCGGAGTTTCAACTTCAACATCAGTCCTTCCATTGAACACCCAGGACTGATCTCCTTTAGGATGGACTGGTTGAATTTCCTTGCAGTCCAAGGGGCTCTCAAGGGTCTTTTCCAACACTACAGTTCAAAAGCATCAATTCTTCTGCGTTCAACTTTCTTTATAATCCAACTCACATCCGTACATGACCACTGGAATAGCCTTGGCTAGATGGACCTTTGTTGACAAAGAGTAATGTCTCTGCTTTGTAATATGCTGTCTAGGTTGGTCATAACTTTCCTTCCAGGGAGTAAGCGTCTTTTAATTTCATGGCTGCAATCACCATCTGATTTTGGAGCCCCCCAAAATAAAGTCAGACACTGTTTCCACTGTTGCCCCATCTATTTGCCATGAAGTGATGGGACCAGATGCCATGATCTTAGTTTTCTGAATGTTGAGCTTGCTGCTGCTGCTGCTAAGTCGCTTCAGTCGTGTCCGACTCTGTGCGACC
Source organism: Moschus berezovskii (assembly GCF_049115385.1). Classification (NCBI taxonomy): domain Eukaryota; kingdom Metazoa; phylum Chordata; class Mammalia; order Artiodactyla; family Moschidae; genus Moschus; species Moschus berezovskii. The sequence goes on along the minus strand of NC_142478.1, from coordinate 55,202,973 downwards.
CCATAGATGGCAGCCCACCAGGCTCCGCCGTCCCTGGGATTCTCCAGGCAAGAACACTGGAGTGGGTTGCCATTTCCTTCTCCAATGTGTGAAAGTGGAAAGTGAAAGTGAAGTCGCTCAGTCGTGTCCGACCCTTAACGCGACCCCATGGACCGCAGCCCACCAGGCTCCCCCGTCCCTGGGATTCTCCAGGCAAGAACACTGGAGTGGGTTGCCATTGCCTTCTCCAGAATGTTGAGCTTACTGGTTGTTTATTTCATGTTCATTCGTCTTCAGCTGTGTACTTTTTAACTGGATTTGATCACGTCAATTTTTTAATCAACTCTGAAGAACTTTAATTTCAAATCTTGTCAAAACTATACACAAAAATATTGTTACAAATACTATACAATTATAGATTGGTATGAAGTTTTTAATAGAAGATTTTTTTATACACCATACATGGATTCTGTCCTTGAATTGGTTTACCACTCATCTGATAGCTAACAAAATGAGTGAACATTTATTGAGTACTTACTGTACATTAGGCATTAGGCTAATCTCATTAGGTTGCCTCACTTCTCACACAACCCTGTTTGGGAGAGACTAATTACCTCCTTTAAAGATGAGGGGGGAAAATAAAGCTGAGGAAGCCCAAGCTTAGAGAGGTTAAGTGACTTTCCCAAGATCACATAACATAGAAGGAAGGTGAAATTCAAACCAGGCAGTCCAACCTCAGAGCCAGCACCTTTAAAGTCACCCAGCTATGATAACGCTCGCAATGCTTTGAGGCTGCTGCCATAAGAAAAATGAATTTTTTTCCCAGGCAGAATTTTGGTACTTTTGCATCTGTTCAAATGGTGCTGAAACTTGGTGTGTGTAGTTTGAGAAGTCCTGCTTTCAGAGGTCTGAGAGCTCTGTGGTGGGTGTTCAGTCGCTAACTCCTGCCCCACACTTTGCGACCCCGCGGACTGCAGCGCGCCAGGCTTCCCTGTCCTTCACTGTCTTATTGTGTGGTACAAACAAACAAAACCTCTAAAAAACTGGGAGAATAATAAAAACAATACAACAGAACAATTACATCACTCCAGCTTCACTCCCTTTTTGTCTCCCAAATCCTCATAAAAATCAAGTTTATTAAGCTGCTTGTTTAGAACCCAGTGCCTGCGGGCTCGCATTTGCATTAACTCCAGATTAACTAAATCAACAACATGTTGGAGAAATTCAGGGTTTTAAACTGGACGCGGACTGCTACTTTCTCGTGAGCTTTTTCATGGAGTGATGCAGCCAGAAGGACCTAAGGCCTGTAGGCGGGGCTAGGCTGCTGCTGATGGGTTTGAGGGCGGGCTCTTTCTGCCGTTGGTCCAATCACGGTGCGCCTCTCGTCAGACCGGCGACTGATTGGTGGTTGCCATAGCTCCAGGCGTTCGCTTGACAAGATGGTGGCGGCAAGGCCACCCGGGCAGTGCTTCCGTGTCCCCGTGCTTCCAGTTCTCTAAGGCGGGCGCAGTCCTGTTGTGCAGGCCCGGCGAGCCCGCAGGCATGCGTTTGTCGCCGCCGGTCCCTCTGCTCTGGCGGCTCCTCCTGCTGCAGGGCGTCTTGAGGCCGCTGAGTGGAGACCTGGGTGTGTAAGGCGGGGCAGGGGCCTGCAGGATGGGGATGGGGGAGAGGACGAGTCTTGAGGACAAATCTGGGACTGCCGCCAGAGCTGCGGAAGACACCGCCAAAGAAAGCCACCACCCAGCGTAGGCAAGGGTTCTGCAACTATTAACTCCTCCCTGTCCCTTTCTTCCCTCCTAGTTTTCATTCCTCCTGTCATCCGCATGTCCAGCCCTGTGGTCAGCGCGTCCCTGGTCGGAGGTACCGAAGATGTGACCGTGTCCCTGACCCAGCTACAGGACGAGATGGGTAAAGAGTCTGACCTTTCCTGTGGGGAGGGAAGAGGTTGGGCCAGCTTCAGGCCACCCAAGAAGCCTGGCCAGGTGGCATCCTCTGAGTCCCTTGGCGCTGTCCCCTGCAAAGTCGGGATGGGGGCTGCTGTGGACCAGAGGACCAACAGACAGGGTGAGTAAAAGAAAGCTTGAAATTACAAGTTAGCATTCACTGAGCTATCCCATGTACTTAAATACATCACCTGATTTTCCTAATAAGAACAGTAATGTCTTTTAATTCCGTTGAAAAAATGAAGACACTGAAGTTCAGAGATATTGTCACTAGTCGAAAGTCACACAGCTTGTAAAGGGTCCAATCCTAGGCTTGGAAAGGTGTTCCATCCTAGGAAACCTGACTCAAGAGTGCACTACCTTGGTGGCTGGGCAATACTCTCTTGCGTTCTAATCTCACCTGTAGGTTTATTGCCAGTTCCCACCTGTGGCGAGCTGAACAATGAGACAGGAGACTGGAGTTTGACTGTCACCCCCACTGTGGTAAGGCCAGAGGTGGAAACCTTTTCAGTAGCATCTGTGGAGTCCTACATCTGGTGCTCCTGCAGTGTTTTTTTTTTTTTTCTCTCTCTCTCTTTGACTCCGCCCAGCAGCTTATGGAGTTTTAGTTCCCTGATCAGGGATTGACTGAACTTGGAGGAAGGCAGTGAAAGCTCCGAGTCCTAACCACTGAACCACCAGGGAACTTCCCCTGCAATGTTCTTTTAATCAGACAAGATAGAACTTAGTGCTTGGAACCACCATGAAACTGTGGGCTATCTGGTCCAGTAGGCACTCATCCAGCCCAGAGGTTCTTGGACGAGTTTCAAGAAGCTTGTGAGGGAATTTCCTGGTGGTCCCATGGTTAGAACAGCATGCTGTCACTGCCAATGGCCCAGGTTCATTCCCAGGTTGGGGAACTAAGATCTCACAAACTGCATGGCACAGCCAAAAAAAAAAATGCTGTGAACTCTCTAAAATTGTGTATAAAGTTATGTGTGTGTGCATTTTTTTCTGATGAGAGACTTGCCAGCTTCTGTCAGATTATCAAATGAACCTGTTACTCAAAGGAGCTTCATGAATTGCTGCTGCTGCTGCTGCTAAGTTGCTTTAGTCATGTCCGACTCTGTGCGACCCCACAGACGGCAGTCCACCAGGTTCCGCCGTCCTTGGGATTCTCCAGGCAAGAACACTGGAGTGGGTTGCCATTTCCTTCTCCACTGGTCTCACCCAAATCTAGGCTTATATGTAAGGATACTCAAACCTGGAGAGATGAAATATTTCCCACTTAATAGATATTTCATTGAGTGCCTAGTATCTGCAAAACATCAACTCTGGACATAAAAGAGACAGACAGACTTTGCTTGCACCCCAGGAACCAGGGCCTGTTGCATGGACTTTTATTTGTATGTATTTAATCTTCTGCTGGTAGGATAGTAAAGGTGCCAGACAAATACCTTTATCAGACCTGTGTTCAGCTTTCTCTAAACAGCCAAAGGACTTTCCAGGTGGCTCAGTGGTAAAGAATCCACCTGCCAATACAGGAGACCTGGGCTCAGTCCCTGGGTCGGGAAGATCCCCTAGAGAAGGAAATGGCAATACACTCCAGTATTCTTGCCTGGAGAATCCCATGGATAGAGAATCCTGCCGGGCTACGGTCCATGGAGTCACAAAAGTTGGACAAGACTTAGTGACCAAACAACAAGCAGCCACAACTTGCTTGCTTGTATGTTCAGCTGAGGATCAGGAATCAGGGCTTGTGTACTGCTGTAGGTTTACAGGGTTAAATTGAGCAGAATGATGTCATTCTTGGGTCCAGTTTGCCTTTTGTAAAATGAATGGAGGCAGATTGAGCTTACTTAACCTTATGTGTTCTTATAGATTCCGTTCTGAGTGACCATATAAAGTACAGTGATATTTTCCTTTCAGAATTCGTTGGAAGTGACTGTGAAGTTGAAGAGGGATCTGCAATCATGTTCCTCTAATGAGACAGATCCCTTCCTGGAGGCCCCGTGTATTGTCCAAGCTCTTCTTGTTTCAGCCTTTCATAATACATCCTGTTTAGCACATCTGCTCATTCATGTGGAAATTTATGCCAACTCTTCTCTGGGCCAAAATGCATCAGGCAAGTAAAGTCTCCGACTATCAAAATGTTTACTGCAGACGTTTGAATGTAAGTGTGTGCCATGCAGTTTGTGTGCTTCACTCGTGAGTCTGCCTTGCTTTCCTAAACTTACTTTTCTTTTGTTTAATTTTCTTATTTTAAAAGTTTCCAGGGAATTCCCTGGTGGTCCAGTGATTTAGGGTTCCTCACTTTGATTTCAAGGGGCATGGGTGTGATCCCTGGTTGGGGAATTAAGATCCCATAAGCCACACAGCATGGCCAAAAAAGAAAACTGACAGGAGGGCTTAAGAATAGCTATAACACTCAGAGCAGCAACTTTTTTTTCTTTTAAAAAATATGCTTATAGTTAGGTGGAATATTTCAGAATGTCCTTTTACAAATAGCCAAACTTAGGAAAAGTAGAGTCTGTATATACTGGTAATTATGAGATGTCCACTCTGACCCCATGAAGGTATGAAAAATTTTGCACCCAGTCAGACAGAGATCACAACAAGAAAAAGGATGGAAGGACAGCCAGGAGGTAAGCGGTATGCTTGGTAACAAGGAAGCTAGCCAACAACGTGGGAAGCATATAGATAGATTCTCAAATATCTGTCTATATCACATAGTAAAACCCTACTCTAAAGTATCTTGCTTATGTCTTATGGATTTGATTATACTAAGGGTCAAACCTTGTGACATGGTCTTTTATTTGGACTTTCTTGTTCTTGATACCACTGACATACTAGGGTTCTACTATATTATAGCATATAATATATAATAGTTGTTCTTTAGAAGCTTCAGTTATCCTGTCATTGAAGTTGACTGATACATAGAGTTCACACAAATAGTCGCGCACACAGCTTTCCAACTGTTAGTCTCTGGATTCCGAATTAGGAGGCCAAAATGTAATACAACATATTCCTTTTCCAATCAGTGTGAAAATTACTAATTCCCCCCGCTTCCCCCACAACCTGAACCAGAATCAGGATGTGAAAATTTGCATTCACAGTGTGATGGGACTTGAGGTTGAGTGTGTAGCTCAGTTAAATGAGATCTTGTGGTCAGAGGGCTTCCAGATAAACTGAAATGTCACCGTGGCTTCAGGTGTTTTTTTTAGATTGTGGTATCGTCTCTTTACAAGGCTGCACAGCAGAGAGAATTAGCTATATGTATAGACACGACCCCTCCTCTTGGGTCTCCCTTCCCACTCATCTGATCACCACAGAGCCCCGAGCTGAGCTCCCTGCGCTTTATAGCAGGTTCCCACTGGCTATCAGTTTTACACGTGGCAGTGCACATACCCACTCCCAGTCTCCCAATCCCCCACCCTCCATGTCCCCACATTTGTTCCCTTCACCTTAGTCTCTATTTCTGCCCTGAAAATAGGTTCATTTTTCTAGATTCTACATACATGCGTTCATATACAATATTTTTCTCTTTATGACTTACTGCACTCTCTATGACAGACTCTCGGTCCATCCGCATTACTGCACATGACCCCATTTTGTTCTTTTTATGTCTGAGTAATATTTCATTGTCTGTATGAACCACCTCTTCTTTATTCATCTGTCGATGGACATTTAGGTCATGGCTTCAGGTTTATCTGTTGAAAGAGGTAATGAATTTGGAGGAGTAAATGCTTACAATCAGTCTGTGTTATGAAAGGAGTTGTGCAATGTATTGAAAAATCAATGCATTTCATTTGTCTTAACTTGCAAGTCTTAGTGACTTGATCATCTTCAAGATCAACTGTGACTTCTTTGGTTTGTATAACTGGGACATTCCCTTCTATTTGGGTTTTTGTTGGAGGAGTAGATACAGGCCTCAGTAGATATAGCCCATCTCAGGGATACCTTGATGTGGAATCCTGGTCATGGTGATTTGTAATACAACTCAGCTTTCTTTGAGTGTCTAAAATGCGGCCATTTCTCATCACTGGTTTCACAGCTGAACTTCTCTGTTGTTTGTACTTTTCAGAAAACGTGACTGTCATTCCTAACCAGGTGTATCAGCCCCTTGGTCCTTGCCCTTGCAATTTGACAGCGGGGGCCTGTGACATTCACTGCTGCTGTGACCAGGTATGGTCTTTCTGATTATTGGGTGCAAAAACTGTGGTACCTGATAGCATGTGGAGGGTACCAGCAGTTCCCCATCAACAGCTTTTTAGTGCGTGGTCTTTCAAAAGCTGAGATTGTATGTCATGTTTTCCAATTGAGTATTTTCTTATCTAGCCTTTTCAGCCTAGTTTATGGACAAAGGACTTCCCAGGTGACAGTAGTGGTAAAGAATCCACCTGCCAGTGCAGGAGATGCAAGGGACACTGGTTCAATCCCTGGATCAGGAAGATCCCCTGGCATAGGAAATGGCAACCCACTCCAGTATTCTTGCCTGGAAAAGTCCATGGACAGAGGAGCCTGGTGGGCTACAGTTCATGGAGCTGCAGAGAGTCAGACACGACCAAGTGACTAAGCAGCAATTATGGACCAAAAAAATGTGTCTGTTTGGATAAAGTCCTGGTTATGATGATACTGAGAGGATGATTTTAATGTCTTACTTAGGAAGCCTTTAAGAAAATATAAAAAGGAGAGAAAAATAGATGTTTTCAGTGATTTTTTTTTTTTTAGTAAATTTATAGGATTGTATAACCATCGCAATAATCTAATTTGAGGATGTTTCCAACATCCCCGAAAAGAAGCCATTTGCAATCACTCTCATTCATGCCCTTCATCCCCAGTCTGTTTTTTCTTTGTTTGTTTTCACTAGAAATTAAGTGTATTTGTTTATCGGGGTATAGTTGATTTGCAAATTATGTAAATTTCGGGTGTATAACATAGTTGCAATTTTTAAACGTTATACTCCATTTATAGTTATTATTATAAAATATTGGCTGTGTTCCTTGTGTCGTACAATAATATTCCCTTGTAGCTTATTTATTTTGTACATAGTAGTTCGTACCTCTTCGTCCCCAGCACCTGTGTTGCCCCCGCCCCGTCCCTTTCCCCTCTGGCCACCACTGGTTTGTTCTCTGTGTCTGTGAGTCTGCTTCTTTTCTGTTACTTTCACGAGTTTGTTTTCTCAGGTCACTATTAATCTGCTTTCTGTGTCTGTGGATTGGCCTCTTTTGGACATTGCATATAAACGGAATCCTTCAGTCTGTAGGATTTGTGTCTGGCTTCTTCTTCTTCTTTTCTTTTTTTTAATATTTATTCCGCTGTGCCAGGTCTTGGTTGCCTCGTGTGGGGTCTAGTTCCCTGACCAGGGATTGGCCCAGGCCCTCTGCACTGGGAGCCTGGAGTCTTAGCCACCCGACCACCAAGGAAGTCCCTGTGTCTGGCTTCTTTTTCCCAACATCATGCTTTCAAGGGCCACCTGTATTGTGGCATTTGTTAGTGTTCCATTCCTTTTTATGGCCGAATCATCTTCTGTTGTATGGATATATCACAGAGTGCTTGACCATTTATCAAGTGAGGACATTTAGATTGTTTTCACTTTTTGGCTACTATGAAGAATGCTTCTATGATACAAGAATATAAACCTGTATACAAATTTTTGTTTGGACGTGTGTTTCCATTTCTCTTGGTTATGTTACCTAGGCGTGGAATTGCTTTGTCACATGGTAACTGCATGTTTAACCTTTTAGGGAACTGTTTTTCTTCTTTTTGGCTGAGCCACATAGCTTGTGGGATCTTAGTTCCCTGACTGGGGATTGAGCCTGTGTCCTTGGCAATGAAAATGAGTCCTAACCCCTGGACTGCCAGGGAATTCCCTTGAGGAACTGTTTTTCAAAGTAGTTACATCATTTCACATTCCCATCAGCACTGTATAAGGGTTGTAATTTTCCATGATGTCACCAACAATGGCTATAATAATCTTGATTACAGCCTTCCTTGAGGGTATGAACTGGCATTTCATTGTGATTTTGATCCGTATTTCTCTAGTGGCAAATGATGTTGAACTTCTTCTCAAAGGCTTATTGAATGTTTATATGTCTTCTTTGAAGAAATGTCTGTTGAGACCCTTTGCCTGGTTTTTAATTAGGTTGTCTTTTTGTTATTTAATTTTGTTGTTAAATTAGATTGTCTTTTTGTTGTTCAAGTTCACTATGCAGTTTGGATCAGATATACAATATGCCAAAAATTTCTCCTATTTGTCTAGGAAGTTCATTTTCCAGTTGGTGTTCTTTGAAGCCCATAAGTTTTAATTTGATCAAGTCCAGTTTATCAATTTTTTTCTTCCATTTTGTGATATAATTGACACAGCCACTGTACAAGTTTAAGGTTTAAAGTATGGTTATTGGACTTACATACATCATGAAGTGGTGTCACAATAAGTTTAGTGAATATCCATCATCTCAATTAGACACAAAATTAAAGAAATAGATGGAGGAGAAAGTGGCTACCCACTCCAGTATTCTTGCTGGGAAAATCCCATGGACAGAGGAGCCTGGCGGGCCACAGTCCATGGGGTCGCAAAAAGTCAGACACGACTGAGGGACTGAGCACATGCGTATGCCTTCTAGAATCCAGTACAGGCCCATTTAGGTATGTGTATACATGCCTGTTGTAGGCAAGGAGCCTTCATTCCTGTTATAGTTTACAGAATACATGGTTTAAAATAGATTTTTAGAATTTAAAAATATTTTTAAGTCAATTTGGAGAGGATTCAGTTTTCTGAAAACAAAACGTATTTTTTTCTCTCTTGACCTTGAACTACTTGAACTCTATGGTTTTCCAGTTCATTTACCGTTTTGAGGAATTTGGCCTATACACACTGCTATATTTAAAAAGGATAACCAACAAGGACCTACTGTGTAGCACAGGGAACGCTACTCAATGTTATGTGACAGCCTGGATAGGAGGGGAGTTTGGGGGAGAATGGATACATAGTTATGTATGGCTGAGCCCCTTTGCTGTCCACCTGAAACTATCATGGCATTATTCATCGACTGGAAAAGACTCTGATGTCGGGAAAGATTGGGGGCGGGAGGAGAAGGGGACGACAGAGAGTGAGATGGCTGGATGGCATCACCGACTCGATGGACATGAGTTTGAGTGAACTCCGGGAGTTGGCGATAGACGGGGAGGCCTGGCGTGCTGTGATTCATGGGGTCGCAAAGAGTCGTACACGACTGAGCGACTGAACTGAACTGACCTGATACTCCAATGTAAAATAAAAAGCTTTTTAAAAAAAGGACAAAAAGAAATAGGAAATTTTCCTGGTGATGAGAACTCTTAGAATTTGCTCTCTTAGCAGCTTGCATATAGAGTCTACAGCAGTGTTAATTACATTGCTCTTGTGGAGGACATCCGTAGTGTGTGCTTATAAGAGGAACTTTGTACCTTTTGACCTCTTTCGTCTAATTCTCCCTCCCTTTATTCCAGTTTTTGGTCATTGTTGTTGCTTAGGCTTTTGGTGTCATTTCTAAGAATCCATTGTCTAATCCCAGATCAAATACATATTTTTAATTTTTATTTTTTAAATTAATTTTAATTGGAGTATAGTTGCTTTACAATGTTGTGTTAGTTTCTACTGTACAACAAAGTGTATTGGCTCATGTCCCCTTTTTTGGATTTCCTTCCCATTTAGGTCACCACTGAGTGTTGAGTAGAGTTCCCTGTGCTGTACCTAGGTTCTCATTAGTTTTCCATTTTATCCATAGTCTCAATGGCGTGTACGTCAGTCGCGATCTCCCAATTCATCCCGCCTCCCCTTTTCCCCATTGGTGTGCATACATGCGTTCTCTACCTCTGTGTCTCTAGTTCTTCTTTGCAAATAGGTTCATCTGGGTCTGTCTTCTAGATTCTGCATATGTGTGTTAATAGACGTTATTTGTTTTTCTGACTGACTTCACTCTGCATAACAGGCTCTCAGTCAGTTCAGTTCAGTTTAGTCGCTCAGTCATGACCGACTCTTTGCGACCCCATGAATCACAGCACGCCAGACCTCCCTGTCCATCACCAACTCCCGGAGTTCACTCAAACTCATGTCCATCGAGTCGGTGATGCCATCCAGCCATCTCATTCTCTGTCGTCCCCGTCTCCTCCCGCCCCCAATCACTCCCAGTATCAGACTCTTTTCCAGTGAGTCAACTTGTCGCATGAGGTGGCCAAAGTATTGGAGTTTCAGCTTTGCATCAGTCCTTCCAATGAACACCCAGGACTGATCTCCTTTAGAATGGACTGCTTGGATCTCCTTGCAGTCCAAGGGACTCTCAAGAGTCTTCTCCAGCACCACAGTTCAAAAGCATCAATTCTTCGGCAATCAGCTTTCTTCACAGTCCAGCTCTCACATCCATACATGACCACGGGAAAAACCATAGCCTTGACTAGACAGACCTTTGTTAGGTCCATCCAAATAAAGTGACTTCTTGATGACATCAGTCGGGTCGTGATATAACAAGAATGATTCAAGGATTCTTCTGGAATTGTCCTTAGATTTCTCTGGATTAGGAATTTGAACGATGCTGCTGTTGAGTGGCTAAGTTGTGTCCGACTCTGTGCGACCCGGTGGACTGTAGCCCACCAGGCTCCTCTGTCCATGGGATTTCCCAGGCAAGAATACTGGAGTGAGTGGTGATGCCAGTTGAAAATTCTCCACCTGTGGTATATTTCATATTACCTTTTATTTTTCTCATCTTATTTGTAGGCATATCTTAGGTCCCCAGTTAAGATGTAAATTCTGTGAAGGTCTGAAGTTCCTGACTTAGAGCCTCGTAGGGAGGTGATTTGCTTTGAGTGCAAACACTCTCAGCCTGGAGGCCAGCTGTTTGTTTCCTGCTTCCCCTACCGTACCCTGCTGGTCTCCAGCAGCAAGTGCATCACGCTGGCCAGGGGATCCTGACAGTGGGCAGAGGGGGGATTTAATCTTCTCTGTATTCCTCTACATCTTCTTTCCAGGAATGCTCATCAGATTTAACAGCACTGTTCAGGGAGTCCTGTTTCCCTGGTGTTTTTGGAGGAGATGTTAACCCTCCCTTTGATCAGCTCTGCTCCATGCAGATGGCACGTGGAGTCCCCGACTGGTTTCCATTCCTGTGTGTGCAGTTCGCCAACTCACCCTTCCTCGGGTACTTCTACCATGGTTCCATGTAAGTGTCCGAAAGGCTGCCTGGGAGAGGGGTGTGCACCCAGGTGGCCCTGGAATGTGGCCATGTCCTCCTCGGGACCTCTCCAGAGGCTCCATGCTTCAATCCCTCCATTCTAGATTCAATTCTAGGTTTCACATAGTAAGTTTATTTTGTGTTAAGTATTTGAAAGAGCTGGTTGTTGTTCAGTCGCTAAGTCATGTCCAACTCTTTGTGACCCCATGAACTGTAACACGCCAGGCTTCCCTGTCCTTTACTATCTCCCAGAGCTTGCTCAAACTCATGTCCATTGAGTTGATGGTGCCGTCCAGCCATCTCATCATTTGTCACTCCCTTCTCCTTCTGCCCTCAATCTTTCCCAGCATCAAGGTCTTTTCCAGTGAGTTGGCTCTTTGCCTTAGGTGGCCAAAGTACTGGAGCTTCAGCTTCAGCAGCAGACCTTCCAATGAATATTCAGGGCTGGTTTCCTTTAGGATTGACTGGATGGATCTCCTTGCAGTCCAAGGGACTCTCAAGAGTCTTTTCCAGTACCACAGTTCTAAAGCATCAATTCTGCTGTGCTTAGCCTTCTTTATGGACCAGCTCTCACATCCGTACATGACTACTGAAAAAACCATAGCTTTGACTATAGGGACCTTTGTCGGCAAAGTCATGTTTCTAGGTTTTTCATATCTTTTCTTCAAAGGAGCAAGCGTGTTTTAATTTCATGGCTACAGTCACCATCCACAGTGATTTTGGAGCCCTCACTGAAAAGAAATCGATAACACAAATGGTTAATAGCGATTTTCTGGGTTGAGGGAAGGAGTGCTGGGCTTATGGGGGACTTTAACTTTCTGTCTTTTGCGTTTCTGTCTTGTTGACATTTTGAAGCAACTTTATTGTTAGCATTGAAGTAAAACTCATGGAACATAAATTAACCATTAACTACTTTAAAACTCACAGTTCAGTGGCATTTAGTACAAATATTATTTTGATAATTAAAAAAGCAGAGAAAAAGTTAAAAAAAAGAATTACTTTTAGGATGTTAATGGTGGTTTCTCTCATCGATTTGCAGTTCCTCTGGACATCAAGTTTCCTTTGACATGTATTTGCATACTGATCTAAAAGACTTTTCAGACTTTGGTTACAAACAAGGAGACCCCGTTATGACAGTAGATAAGGCATATTTTACTATTCCGCAGGTAATCCTTTCAGTTTTAATATGCTAGAGGTTTTTTCTCACTTTTCCCTTCCTCTTACTAATTTAACTCATGTTATTCTAAAAAAAAAAAATCTCTTCCTGAGTTATGTATTTTTCTCCTGTGGACTTTTCAGGCACTGAGCCATTTAAGGTCTCTGGATTGAGTTTTTTTCTTTTGATAGTCACTCTTAAATCAATCTCTTTGCTAAAATCTCAGAGTGAACTTACTAAATAAAATCAAAAGACTGTCTAGAAGTTTCCATGGAAGTAACTATCGTTTCTTACTTGTATTAGTTTAACAGCCAATTTCTAGTTAAGCCATAAATACTTTTAAAATTTTATTTATTTTTTATTGATTGATTTATTTATTTTTTATGTGTTGTGTTACTTACATATTTAATAGAATTTTGAAAAATATTTTAAGACTCGAGTTTTATGTGAAATCTTAACTTTATTAAGTTCAAAATTATGAGGAAAAAGTATTTATGGGAAGAAGACATGGGAGGCTAAACTGTTTCTCTTTACTATCCATATGAATCCATTCTTATGGCTTTAACAAAAATGCATTTGTAATGAGGGAGAGAAAATGGAAGTTGAGGGGCCTCTCTGGCAGTCCAGTGGTTAAGACTCTGCTTCCACTGCAGGGGATGCGGGTTCCCTCCCTGGCCGGGGGAACTAAGATCCTGCATGCTGCCTAGAGTGGCCAAAAGTGAAAAAACAAAAAACAACAACAGAAAAGAAACTGAAGTTGAATGTAATCATATTTCTGCAAAGTAAATGATGCAAAGCAGGGAATTTTCCTTAGAAATTGTACTTAGTGTGACTCTGCAGCCAGTGGCTTCCAGAGTTTGATTAGCAAGTCAAGTAGATACTCTGCTCAAGTCAGTAGCTGTTTTTGGAGCTAACCCAGCAGTAGAAGCAGGCTGCAGAAAGGATGCTTTTCCAAGACACTGATCTCTTTTTTTATGATCAGAAAGGAGGTCATAAATCTGTCGGCATTCCCCCCCACACCCTGGCCCTCAGGTGTCCCTGGCTGGACAGTGCGTGCACAGTGCTCCTGTGGCCTTCCTGCAGAATTTTGATGTTCAGTGTGTTACTAGCCTGGAGGAGTACCTAGAACGAGACGGAATTGCCAGTGCAAAGATAAAGAATGGTGCTATGGGAGGTAAGTTATGTCCATTTGAACATAGACCTTAGATGCCAGTTAGATGCCAGGAATAGTGGGTTGTTTGATGGCACTTGGGGAGTGGAGGGGAGCTGAGTAGTTGGCGTACAGGGCAGGCATAGGCACTGTATTTGTTTGGCAAACTTTCATTTTCCTGGGTAAATGTGAGCATGTGAGGTTCATGTACTCCTATGGAAGTTCATTTATGTATGTTTTTTCAGGCATAGTTACCCCGAAAGTAATCTATGAGGAAGCAACTGACTTAGACAGATTCATCACCAATACAGGTATTTTAATGTTATACTTTTATACCATTTCTGTGGGAATATATATAATTTCTCACAAGGAATATATACAGTAAGTCCCTATATATGAACCTTCAAGTTTCGAACTTTGCAAGATGCAAACACGTGTTCCACACCATCAGGCCTGAGTGAAATTTCATTCTGTCCTTCGTCTCCTATTGCTGACCATCCTATAGCTCTACCATCTCCCAGCTCCTCTCCCCCTCGCCTCCCTCCACACTCGATGTCAGCCCCTGTATGCCAGCTCTGGTACTGTACTTTTCACGGTCCTGTAGTGAAGGATTAGAAATGTTTTCTTCATTTTTTGGTGTTTGTTTTTAATGTATTATTTGTGTGAAAACTATTATTAACCTATCACTGTACAGTACTGTAGAGCCAGATGTGTCAGTTGGGTACCTCGGCTAACCGTGTTGGATTTATGAACATGCTCTTGGAATGGAACTAGTTCATATGCAGGAGACTTACTGTAGTCCCAGAGTAGAACACATTTGCATTAAGAATTTTACGAGATTTGTAGTTGTTAGAGAAATAGCCCACTAGTATTTTGCTTGTTCCTTGTTCTGTCTTGACTTACTGTGGAGTAACATGTGGAGTAACATCTGTGACCTTGAACCCAGTCCTTCTCAGTCCTGGATTATGTGGGTTCCAGGGTCCCTCCTTGCTCTCTGAGTGTATGGCCTTTTTCTTAAGTGTTTTTCAGAGAGTTAAAGCGTTCTTTAGGACCCAGCATTTTCACTTCTTGCTTGTTTTTCTTTTTCCAGTCATTAAACTATGTGATTGTAATGCAGCCAACTAAAGTCCATAAAATTTGGCCAATATTACCAGGACTTTTGTTTTTCCATGAAAGATACTACTTGTGTTTCTTTTCAATGTGTTATCGTTCTCGGAACTTATTCTTTCCTTCCATCAGCTATTAGTACAATATAGTAGTGAAGTAGACACCAGCCCCCTGCTCTTAAAGAGTTGACATTCTGTAATCTTTCCTTTAACAGATGTAATCTTTACCACATGTAATCTTTCTGTAATCTTGCATTTAACAGATACTCTTCCAAGCCCGTGCTCTGCATTAGGCCATGAGCTGGGTACCAGGGATGCTGAAATAAGAGGAAAGGGACAGGGAATTTCCTGGTGGTCCCGTGGTTAAGACTCCATGCTCCCAATGCAGGGGGCCCAGATTTGATCCTTGCTTAGGGGACTGTGTCCCACATGGTGCAACTAAGAGTTTCCATGCCACAACTGAGACCCAAAGCAGCCAAGTAAATGAATACATAAAAAGTAAATATTTTTTAAAAAGGAAGGGATGGAGCTCACTCAGGTTATTGGGATGGTGTGGAAAGAGGAGGTAGCTAATTCTGACTTGGGTGGAGATCTGAGGACGGCTTCTTGAGGAGGTGATGACCCTGCTGTGTAAGGGAATTGGGTCTGCAGGGCAGGGATGGGGCTGGGGGATGGCCACCCAGGCAGAGAGAACTGCCAATAATAGACTTGAACTCAAGGAAGGTCTTTAATTTTTTTATTTTTAGGTCTTTAATTTATGAAAGTACTCTCTTATTTCCAGAAACACTTTTAAGTACTGGACCAGCCCCCAGGAACGTGAACGTGGAAGAACATTATATTTTCAGGTGGAATAATAACACAATCAGTGAAATAAACGTCAGAATTATTAGGACAGAAATTAATGCCCAGCAGAAAGGTAACTTTGTGAAGGGCAGTGAGAATGCTTTTAATTTAAAGCATTTTTTTCTTTCTTCACCATTCTCATAATTATAACAGATAAACTAATTCAGACCTGTTTTTCTTTTTGTGTTTATGATTTAATCAGAAAACAGTGGGTTTTTTTTTTTGTATGTTGAAATGCAATTATAAGGTAAAGAAAACAACACTATGGTGGATAATTTCTTAGCGAATTGGTGACATTATATTTTTATTTATTTCTAGGAATCATTACACAGAGATTTACAGTGAAATTTTTAAGCTATAACAGTGGTAATGACCAGGAATGGTCTGGAAACCCAGGTGAGACAGTACATATCAATCACTGATCTTACAAACACATTTTAGTTCGACGCTCCTGTGCTATAAATGATGACTGTAAATAATTGTTTCCAAGTTTAGTTTGTGAGTCTGACCTTTCTCTTTTTCTCTTGTGACACTGTATTCTTTTCCTGCTAACAGCTTACTTTTTTTTTCATAAAGTGTGATATATAGTCACAGTTGTAAAGCTAAAACAGTCTTGCTCTTTAGCTACTGGTCTTTTTTTAAATAAAATATTTTATTTGATTGATGTCTAGTTGATTTACAGCGTTGTGTTAGTTTCAGATATACAGCAGTGACCCAGTTTTGCACACGTGTTTATACTCCCCCCTCGTATTCCTTCCCACTGTGGTCTATCACAAGGCACTGAATACAGAACCCTGTGATACGCAGTAGGTCTCCACTGTTTATCTGTTTTTATGTATATAATCGTTTGTATCTCCTAATCTCAAACTCCTAATTCCTCCTTCCCTCCCTCTTTTTTTTTTTTTGATGGGGGAAGTGGGAGGCTGTGCTCCACCACCTCTGAGACCCTCATTCCCTGATGAGGGATTGAACCTGGCCCTCATCAGTGAGAGTGTGGAGTCCCAAACTTGATCGCCAGGGTACTCCCTTACTCTTCTTCAACACGCAGTAATTAATCATGAAGGAACAAGATTTTTAAACTTTTTAGTAATTTTTTGCTTTGCGTGATCTTCAATATTTATGTATACTGATTTAATTATACACAACCCTTTATATATATATTTATATTTTTCTTTTAAATAGGCTTTTAATGTTAGGGTTTATTGTTGGCTTTTAAGAGCAGACTCCTGGTTAAGTCAAGGTACTGTATAGAAGTTATGTAAAATCAGTATGGAAGTTCAATGTTGCTTTTCCTACTCAGTGATTTTGAGGAAATGAAGTAGTGCCAGTGTGGTTTTTTTTTTTTCTTTATTTTCTAAACTGCATGCCTATGGTCACCTAAAGCATGCCTCTATGTATTTATCGGCTACTATAGTATTTCGAGAAGTGTTTGGGACATTTCTTAAATTATGTACAACCCAAAATGTTGGATTACAACATTTTGTATGGATGTTTTGTATGGATCACAAGTGCAGCATTCCTTAATTATTTCTGTTATAAGTCACAATTGTTATTTAAATAATGACATATGTACTGCATGAAAACATTATGACCTTTTTCTCTTAGTTTATATAAACTCCAAGGTAACTGGGCAGGGTGGGAGGAGACCAGGCTCCTGAAATTTAAGAATTTTCGCGTCACTGACTTAGTTTAAGATTTCTGAGAAAACCTGTCAGAATATATGAGAAATGTTGATGCTCTCATCTAAAAAGAATACATCAAGAGCCAGAACCAATCAGGCAGAGACTCAGCTTATATATAGAGAGACAGTGTCTCTCTAGTACTTTCTGAGGCTGGATGGGGTTTTTCGAGGACTATCTGACATGGGCCCTGACCTCAGGGACTCTCTTATTTGGAGTGACAGCACTAAGTCACAGGAAACAACAGTGAACGACCCAAGATAATTAATAAATGAGGTCAGTTACTAGGGTCAGTTACTCCAGGATTCAGAGGAGTAGAATGTTGACCATTTACCCAGACTGCATCACTAAGGAACAATGTTGAATGTCCAGCACGTGCTAGGTTTTGTTTTGCTTTTTAAAAAATATTTATTTATTTATCTGGGTGTATTGGGTTGATATGTGGGATCTAGTTTCCCTGAGGCATGTGGGATCCCGACCAGGGATCAAACCCAAGTCCCCTGCGTTGGAAGGTGGATCTTAACCACTGGACCACCAGGAAAGTCCGCGTGCCAGGTTTTGTTCCTAGGCTGGAGGAAAAGCACCAAGCAAGTCAGAACCCTGCCCTGGGTGTGTTTCCACTGTGGGCTGCGTGGAGGAGCCTGTGCCTTGAGAAGCAGATAATTGGAAAGGGTGCTGGGGATAGGAATAACCTGGGGAAGCCAAGGAGGCAGATGTGAGCATGAAGTGTACTCTGGATTAGACCCATGGCCAAAGGGGAGGCCGCTTGTTGGGAAGGGTGGGGTGTAATGCTGGAAACGCCAACACCATGCAGGAACCTCAATGGTATCCCAATTTATATAAATAAAGTGAAAGTGAAAGTTGCTCAGTCGTGTCTGACTCCTGTGACCTCATGGACTATACAGTCCATGGAATTCTCCAGGCCAGAATACTGGAGTGGGTAGCCTTTCCCTTCTCCAGGGGATCTTCCCAACCCAGGGATTGAGCCCAGGTCTTCTGCATTGCAGACAGATTCCTTACCAGCTGAATCACAAAGGAAGCCCAAGAATACTGGAGTGGGTAGCCTATCCCTTCTCTAGTGGATTTTCCTGACCCAGGAATCAAACCACGGTCTCCTGCATTGCAGGCAGATTCTTTACCAACTGAGAACAGTGCTACTGTAATATGCATTTTTGGAAGGGACATAGGAAATACGCATATGAACTGGATATGACATGATATGATTATAAGGGGTTATTATTAATTTTCTTAGGAGAAATATTGACATCATGATGATGTAGGGAAATATCCTTAATTTTGAGAAATCTCTAATGGAGCTTTCATGATGTGAGTGTCATGATGCCTACAACTTATTTTCAAATAGTCCTGCCCCTCTTACCCCAAATATATATGCTTTTATAATAGATAAGACAAATATCTATTATATTTTATATTAATATAAATTAATATATTATTTTTGCTGTTTTATTGAAATTTGTGTTTTGGTGTTATAAAGCTTCTAAAAATGGGAAATATTTTATCTATCCTGAAGGAAAGATCTTTGGGGTGCATATTAGATATGTTAAGATCAGAAGAACAGTGGCCCCTGAATGACTCACAATCTAGCAGTCAGAGGTGCTTTACTAAGGAGAGAAACACTCCAGTAATGAACAGGCCCAGGGGTTCCCTTGGACTTGAGGCGTCCAATTCTAATTTTCCCTACAGGAGCCCTGGAGAAGGAGATGGCAACCCACTCCAGTATTGCTTGGAGAATTTCCTGACAGAGGAGCCTGGCAGGCTACATTCCATGGGATCAAAAGGAGTCGGACATGACTGAACGAATAACACTTAAGAAGAACACAGCTAAATATTAACAGCTGTTGACTTTAGGTGGTGGCTGTATTGAGTGAGGTTCATGGTATTACTTTTAACTTTTCTGTGCTTGTGAACTTTTTCACGTTAAAAAGGTGGAAACCGTAAGCTGGATTACTAGGAAATAGATGGGAAGAGGAGCTGAATCAGACCTTGGGGTTGAATTAGTTTACTGGAAAAAGGCTACATGGGAAAGTTACTCTGGTTTTAAGTTTACTTTATGAGCCCCTGTGATAAGCCGTACTAATCACTCAGTAAGTATTCATGAACTGGCCTGCCCAGCAGCTTGTTGTTCTTCAAGGTTGAGAGTTCTAAGACTGACTCCTGCCTAGTTTTCACTTCTCAGATTTCACTTTAAAAGTGTCTTCAAAAAACCACACATCTGTGTTTTAGAATCTGAAAAAGAACATGTCTATAACTGAGTCACTTTGCTATACACCTGAAACTAACATAGCATTGTAATCAACTATACCTCAATAAAAAACGAAACAAATGAAAGGAGTGATGTTGAGGTCCTTCTCTCCAGGGTTTTCTGAAAAAGAACTTTGAGCTCATATTTCCTTTCGTTGTGGATTCCTTCTTTCTGTTATTTGACAAGCTAGCGCCTGTTGCTTTGAAATAAACTAAGAGGGAAAGATCCTCATTCTCCTGTGTTGTGTTTGTCTAGGTTACCAACTTGGCAAGCCTGTTCGAGCTCTAAGCACCAATGGGACGAATAATGTCACAACTTTACACCTTTGGTATTCTGGTAATCTGATTTGATGATATGACTAGCTCTCTGGTGAACTAGCTCTCTGGTGAACTAGCTCTCTGGTGAACTATCGGAGAAGGCAGTGGCACCCCACTCCAGTACTCTTGCCTGGAAAATCCAATGAATGGAGGAGCCTGGTAGGCTGCAGTCCATGGGGTTGCTAAGAGTTGGACACAACTGAGCGACTTCACTTTCACTTTTCACTTTCATGCATTGGAGAAGGAAATGGCAACCCACTCCAGTTTCTTGCCTGGAGAATCCCAGGGACAGCAGAGCCTGGTGGGCGGCCGTCTATGGGGTCGCACAGAGCTGGACACGACTGAAGTGACTTAGCAGCAGCAGCAGCTGGTGAACTATAATTGGAAATATTGCCATATTTTGAATCTGATCAAGTAACCAATTACTTTAAAGCCTGGTGTGTTTATTTAGCCTAAGGGTGGTGGTTTCCCATGCTTCTACAGCTTCCTTTTCTTTTTTCTTTCTTTCTATAAAAATTGTTAACATTGTTTTCACTTGAAGTGCTGATTTTCAGTAAGAGAGATTTAAATATGAAAGTGAGTCCATTGTCATTGTTGTCATTGATTAACCCAAGATGGTGCTAATCAGAGACAGGAAAATAGTTTCATTCCAAACTATGGAAAGTCTTCGCATCAGTGGTAATTACCCACATGTGCCAGAAGGCATTAAATTTCAGATTCAGAATAAACCCCTGATCCCTGTCCAGGTATTTCGATACAGAAAGAGGCCTTTGTTCAGCTTTCAAAGGATTAGAGTAACAATGACCTCATTTCTAGAGAACTGGGAACTATTTCTGCTTATTGTTTTCTGTTTGTTTTTCTTTTTTTAAGAAAAACTTTGAGGTAAATCTTTTACTTACTTTTGTTTTGCAAAAATAGCAAGAGAATAATCTTTTTGTTTTATAGCTGGAAGGAGTTTGTGTTCAACAGCAACTCTCAAACCCATTTTATTTGGAGAAAATGCACTATCTGGATGCCTTTTAGAAGTTGGAATTAATGAAAACTGTACTCAGCTTAGGTGAGTGTCTCACTGATGGATTTATCTGTGTTTTGAGTGGTTTGTTTAAATTTAATTCACCGCCCCCCACCATGAGTATTAAAGACAGCATGAAAAACTTCAGTCTGAATGAAAACTTATGTGAAAGTGATAGTAAACAGTACAAACTTCCATGGACTTCCCTGGTAGTTGAGTGATTAGTAATCCATCTGCCAATACAGGGGAAACGGGTTCAATCCCTGGTCTAGGA
Organism: Moschus berezovskii; assembly: GCF_049115385.1. NCBI lineage: Eukaryota > Metazoa > Chordata > Mammalia > Artiodactyla > Moschidae > Moschus > Moschus berezovskii. Next base: position 55,182,066 of record NC_142478.1, on the reverse strand, counting down.
AGATCCCATATGTTTCAAAGCAGCTAAACCCTCAGGCCATAGCTAGTGAGCCTGTGCTCTGCAACAAGAGAAAGCCCGCATGCAGCACCAAAGACCCAGTGCAGCCAAAAAATAAAAAAACAAAACAGTACAAACTTCCAATACAATTTAGAGTTGATTCAAATATCAGTATAAGTGCAAATAGACATTCTCGGAAGTTTCATCCGTATTTATGCAAATTTCTTTGGGAAGTTTGTTCACATCATTGGAAGCCCCACATTCCTAGAAAATCAGAGAAAGGATTGGAGCCAAGTATCATTGGTGATTAACATTTAAAGAATTTTTAAGCTTTGTTACATGATGTATAAAGAATTTCCCGTTTAATTATCTGGGTGGGATTTGGAAGATTTATGGATATTCATATGCATTGTTTTTTTAATTGATGCAAACGTCACACAACATAATCATTATAACAGTTAACTGGTATTTAGTACATTCATAATGTTGTACAACTACTACCTCTGTTTAGTTCCAACACATTTTTGTCTCTGCAACATGAAGCCTATACTTTTTATTTTTTAATTAAAAAAAGTATTTATTTTGCTGCAGCAGGTCTTCGTTGCAGCATGTGGGATGTAGTTCCCTGGCCAAGGATCAAACTGGGGCCCCTTGTGCTGGGAGCTCAGAGCCTTAGCTGCTGAACCACCAAGGACATCCCTGAAACCTGTCCCTTTTAGAAGTCACTCTCTGTTCCTCCCTCCCCTCAGCTCTGGCAACAGCCAGCTCACTCTCTGTCTCTATGGATTTACCTGTTCTGAATATCGCATATAAATGGTCTCCGACACTTTGTGAATTTTTATATCGGACTCTCCTCACTTAGCATTCTGTTCTTCGGGCTCATCCATGCCTGGGTCAGTGCTGCATTCTTTTTCATGACTGAATCATACTCCATTGTATGGAGAGAGAGAGATATATGCGACATTTGCTTATTCCTTCCTTCAGTTCAGTTCAGTTCAGTTCAGTTCAGTCGCTCAGTCGTGTCCGACTCTCCGCGACCCCATGAATCACAGCACGCCAGGCCTCCCTGTCCATCACCAACTCCCGGAGTTCACTCAAACTCATGTCCACAGAATCGGTGATGCCATCCAGCCATCTCATTCTCCGTCGTCCCCTTCTCCTCCCGCCCCCAACCTTTCCCAGCATCAGAGTCTTTTCCAGTGAGTCAACTCGTCTCATGAGGTGGCCAAAGTACTGGGGCTGATGGATATTTGAAGTATTTCCACCTTTTGTGGAAGAGTGCTTTGTGAATTGTGTTTAGAGCATTCTTGTGTCACTTTTCGTTTGAACACCAGTTTTCCGTTCTTCTGGGTGTACACGCAGGAATGGAATGGCTGGGTCATCGTGTTTAATTTTTTGAGGAACTATCAAGTTGTTTTCCACAGAGGCAGTACCATTTTGCATTCCCACCAACAACTTACAAGGGGTCCAGTTTCTCCACATCCTTGCCAAAACTTGTTTGTTTTTTTGGCCGTGCCATTCAGCAGGAGGGCTCTTAGTTCCCTGACCAGGGATTGAACCCTCACCCTCTGCAGTGGAAGCTTGTAGACTTAACCACTGGACTGCCAGGGAATTCCCCCTCACCAACACTTGTTATTTTCCAGTTTTCTGAATAATAGTCAACCTAGTAGATGTGAGGTGGTATCTTCTTGTGGTTTTGATTGCATGTATTGGAGAAGGAAATACACTGGCAACCCACTCCAGTATTCTTGCCTGGAGAATTCCATGGACAGAGGAACTTGGAAGGCTATAGTCTATGGGGTCGCAAAATTTGATCTCCATGGACATGACTCAGCAACTAACACTTTCACTTTCATTCTTGTACCCGTCTCATCTGAAATATATCCCAAGTGGTGTACTTCTTTGGGGAGCAGGGAAAAGGTGGAGGTGACATTGAGAAGAGAGGAAAAAGTATGGGAATAAGTTACCCATGGTGGCTCCTGATGGAAGGGTGCGAGGCCTGAGTCAACAGTCAGAGTCTCTCCCTTGTGGTTCATAAGATTTGTACCTCCAGTGAGGTCACTGGAACAAGAGAGATGCTAAGTTCTAGTTCTTAATCTTAAACCTAATTAAAAAAAATTGTTTTTGGCTGCGCTGGGTCTCTGTTGCTGCATTTGGGCTTTCTCTAGTTGTGGCGAGTGGGGGTGATTCTTCATTGCAGAGCATAGGCACGAGGCACACAGGCTTCAGTAGTTGCAGCACGTGGGCTCAGTGGTTGTAGCACATGGGCTTAGTTGCTCCTCGGCAGGTAGTATCTTTCCGGAGCAGGGGATGAACCGTGTCCCCTGCATTAGCAGGTAGATTCTTATCCACTGGACCACCAGAGAAGTCCTCTTCACCTCATTTCATAACTCAAACTTCTAGCTAATTATTTAGGTTCCTTTTACTATGGGGTCACTCTGGCCCATGAACTTATCCTGGTAACTTGACATGTGATCTACCCACCTGCCAAGTTCTGTAACACGAAAAGGAGCTTGCACGTGATTCTAGTGTAAGTTACTAACGTTCTAAGTCTGAAGTGAAAGATTGCTTCCATGTGTCCTCCCCTTGCTGTGAAAGCTCATCTCAGGAAGACCATCCTCGAGGGGTGAGACTCCCAGCCTAGATCCCCTGGCAGTTTTTTTTTTGTTTAGGTATCCAGCAAGCACAACGTGGACACCCTCAGAGAGGACTTCAGGACAAGACCTGCTGGCCAGGAGCTGAGAAATGTCTTCCTCTCTTGCAGGGAGAATGCTGTTGAACTGCTTGATTCATTAGTACAAGTGACTCATGTTGCAATGAGAGGCAACTCCGATTACAACGATCTCAGTGATGGCTGGCTTGAAATAATACGTAAGTCAAAGCTGTGCACATGGAAAAGATGTACCTTGGTTGCTCTGACTATGTAGCGTCAGGTGTGGCATTAAAGCCTGACTCAACAATCGTCTTTCTTTGCTGTGATCCAACAGACATTTGTTTAGAGGTTAGCTCTCCAAGTAGGAGGCTTTTCATATCTTTTACCTCTTATTCACAATGGCTTTTTCGTTTTTTAAAGAGGAAATCTACAGGAAGTTCAAATTGCCCAGTTGTTGTATAAGCTAACGGTCTTTGGAAAAGGAAGTCTTAATGAGGTTTAAGGATTTCCAGTGCGTATCAGTCTGCATTCCTGTTTTTGATTGCCAGCAATATGGACAGTTGAGAACTGGTTTTATAATTTACAAAAGCAATTTTGTTAACTTAAAATTAAAAAGTGATAGAAAACATCGTGCTAAGCGAGAGAAGCTAGACACAAAGGAGCACATACTGTAGGACTCCATTTACAGTGCAGTGTTCAGAAGAGGCAGATCCATAGACATTGAAAGCAGACGAGTGGTTGCCCGAGGCTCAGGCTGTTGGAAGAAAATGAAGCGTGATTGCTAGTAAGTATAGGATTTCTTTTGGGGGGTGAGGAAAATGTTCTAAAGTTGAATCTGCTGCTGGTTGCATAACTCTGTGAATATAATTGAATTGAATTGTATCTTTAAATTTAAGTAGGTGAGCTATATGGCATATCAATAAAGCTATTAAAAAAGAAAGAAAGAAATTAAGGTGTAACAGAGCTAATAATAGCGGGGTCACCAAGGCCAGATAAAAAGATTTGACGTTCCAGCGTCTTTGGTCAGAGGCATTTGCTCTGAGTGTTGGGGTCAGAGGGGTTTGGTGTGTGAAGAAGAGATATACAGTAGGGAGTACAGGAAACAGACTTAGCCCCGATGAGCCTGATTTCCACTCCAATTACAGAGTGGCCATCTGGTCCCTGAGCTGTGGCTCACAGGGGTGGGCTAAAGTCACAGTTGTGGCAGAGCTGGAGCTAAACCCAGGGTTCCTACCTCTTCCTCTCCTCCCAGCCAGCAAGTCTGGTAGCGTTGCTATGATTTCTCAGGGTGTCTGGAATGCATAAGGGGCTTCCCAAGTGGCACTAGTGGTAAAGAACCCACCTGCTAATGCAGGAGACATAAGAGACTCTGGTTCGGGCCCTTGGTGGAAAAGATCCCCTGGAGGCAGGCACAGCAACCCACTCCGGTACTCTTGCCTGGAGAATCCCATGGACAGAGGAGCCTGGCCGGCTACAGTCCATGTGTGCATGCTAAGTTGCTTCAGTCATGTTCGACTCTTTAGGACCCCATGGACTGTAGCCCACCAGCCTCCTCAGTCCATGGGGTCGCAAAGAGTCAGATATGACTGAAGCGACTGAGCATGCATGCTTGAGTGTATAAAGGCACTTTGAATAGAGAGAGAGCTTCTTTTCTTCCTCTCCTTCCTGGGATTGCCTCTTGGGGCCTGCACGAGCTATCTGACGCTGCAGCATCTGCTTTCTTTTAATTTTTTTTTAATTTTCATTTTTTATTGGAGACTATTTACTTTACAATATTATATTGGTTTTGCCATACATTGACATGAATCCACCCCGGGTGTACATGTGTTCCCCTTCTTGAACCCCCCTCCCACAGCATCTGCTTTCTTAAGTCCCCTCCCATCCCTGTGGATGCTGCTGGGAGTGCAAACCGTCTCCCTACCCCGCACACTGAGTCCTGTCTTTACCCTTTCCACACAGTCTGAGGTCACTTCAGCTCATCAGGCTGGGATTCCTACAAAGGACCAGCCAGACACATGTCCCTGCACTTTCCCCACCCGTCGTAATTAGGGTCTGAATCATTATAACCCCCTCTGTCCTCTCCCCTGGGGGTGGCCAGGGATCACGTAACAGGTATGCCTGGCCGAGGTACTGCTGACCGCTTTCTGACTCAGGCAGTGGTGTCTGGCCAGCCACGCCTGTCCCACTTGTGCTCAAGACCCTAAGCCCAGAGTTAGGTCCTCATTTGGAAGTAGAACCCAGGGGTCGGGGCTTGTCAACTCCTTGTTAACCTGTTGGCCAGTGGGGTGGGCCGTGGAGGTGCCCGTGGGATGCAGGGAAGGGGTCAATAAAGCACTGGAGAAGTAAAAACCACGGGAAATTTCAAGACAGAAAGCCAGAGTTGGGAAGTCAGAGGTGATGGCATTGTGTTGCCTTCATGGTGGAAGCTGTTAGCTTGTATTTCATGTCTAAGCTGCAAGTCAACCCTGGTCCTCGTTAATAAACAGAAGAGGAACAGTGCTGTCCCCATGTATCAAGGAGAAGGAAACTGTTGGTGACAACCTTCCAGATCCCTGAAGAAACAAACAAATCCTCTCCAGAGTGGCCCTAAGACTTGCCATCTACATCCAGCAACTGCCTTTTGCTGTTTCTTCTCCCACCCCTGCAGAGGCCAGTTTTCAAGATGAATGACAATTCATCTCTTTTCCAATTTTATGCTCTTCCATTTGTATCACTGCTATGGCAGCACACCAGGAAGTTGCTTTTGAATTATTTAATCTGTAGTAACTAAAGTTGTTAGTATGGATTCTAAATGTCTTCCATAAGCTTTTACTAGAACAGTGACTGCTTAGAATAAGTCTCATGGCCTTTTACTGCAAGTCAATATTTCTGTTCAAACTCTGGGTGGATGTCAGTGAGGAGCTTGGGAACTGAATCATGATTTATAGTTTTATTAGGTGAATCAGAGATTTTAAAGTTCCAATGACTGAGTTAACATACAAAGGGACACTTTTCTTTAAGTCTTTATTTTAAAAAAAGCATTATTTATTTGACTATGCCAGGTGTTCTCATTGCGGTGGCCTCCCTTGTTGTGGAGCACGGGCTCCAGGGTGCTCAGGCTGCAGTAGCTGTGGCGCGTGGGCTTAGTAGATGCAGCTCCCGGGCTCTAGAGCACAGGCTCAGTAGTTGTGGCCCATGGGCTCAGTTGCTCCGTAGTATGTGGGATCTTCCTGGATCTGGGATTGAACATGCATCTTCTGCGTTGGCAGGCAGATTCTTTACCACTGAGCCCCCAGGGAAGCCCACGGAGACATTCTGAACACGAAAAGTGAAAGTGAAGTTGCTCAGTCATGTCTGACTCTTTGCGACCCCATGGACTGTAGCCTACCAGGGTCCTCCATCCATGGGATTTTCCAGGCAAGAGTGCTGGAGTGGGTTGCCATTTCCTTCTCCAGGGAGTCTTCCCAACCCAGGAATCAAACCCAGGTCTCCCGCATTGCAGGCAGACGCGTTACCGTTTGAACCACCAGGGAAGCAATGAGAGGCATATACCTAGAGCCTGTTAGAGATTAAAGACTCAATCCTCTGATTCCTGCCTAATAATATTTCCAATTTGCGGGGTTACATTACAGTACTGCAGGAAAACTGCAACTAAATCCTTCTTTCCAAAATGCACAACTTAACATCTCTCCAGGTGCAGATGCCCTTGATGCAGGCGCAGGCCCACCTGACAGCAACGTGCGCGGCATCTGCCTGGATGTTCCCGCGCAGCTGAACATCCGCATCCTCTTCTCGGATGCTGGCGCCGTGGAAGGCATGACTCAGCAGGAGATACTTGGCGTTGAGACTAGGTATGATGGCATCGAGGCTAAGTGTGCATTCTCAGGGAAGTTTCCTCAAGAGGTGGCAAAGAACACCAGCAACTTCAGGCTTATATCAGTTTAGCAAGTCCAGTGGAAAAAGGGTGCCTCCTTTCCCCATCTTTCTCAAAAATGGTCTAGGAAGACTTTCGTTGGTTCAGTTTCAGTCATGTGCTCCATTCTGAACCCATCACTATGGGCAGGAGAGTAGACAGATCTGATTGACCGGGTGTAGGTGATGGGCACATTCCTAGGTTCAGGTGAGTCCTCTCTGGTCTGCTCAACTGAGAGTGGGAAAGGGTTAGTTCCCTCTGGGGAAAATTGGGGCACAATTACTAGAAGAAAGGCACAGGGCTGCTGGGATAGGCAAAAAGGCAGCAACACAGAAAGCCCTCAAAAATCCTTAGCTACTGCTGCTGTTTTTACTATTACACTATTGTTTGAGACAAACAAGTGATAAAACAAATGAACTTTAAAAGCACCAGTATGAAATGAGATGACGGGGGGAGAAAGAGAGGAAGCGGAACTGGCAAAATGCTGGTAGTTGTTGCAGCCTGTGATAGGTCCGCAAGGGTTCATTATACAACTGTCTCAGCTTGTGTGTGCATTTGAAGATTTGCATCCTACACAGGGCGAAAGGTAGCACCAGTAAAACGTGAATCGTGTGTAGGAGACTCCCAGCTCACGTCGTTGTTGTGTCAGTTACCCGGTGTTCTTAGCAGACCAGAAGTGAGTGGGGACTTTGTTGCCTGCGTGACCTTTCCCTCCCAGGCTCTCTTCCGTGACCTGGCAGTTCCAGTGTGGACTGACTTGTGAGGACAAGGCTGACCTCTTCCCCATCAGCGCATCGGTCCAGTTTATTAAGATACCCGCACAGTTACCCCGTCCACTTACAAGGTAATCTACTTGCTGACCTCAGTGACATGATCAGGAAGCAGAAAAATATATGTTCAAAACTAAGAAGTTTAGGGACTTCCCTGGTGATCCAGTGGTTGAGACTCCTTGCTTCCACTGCAGGGGGCATGAGTTTGATCCCTGGTTGGGGGAGTAAGATCCCACATGCCACGTAGTGCTGCTGAATAAGTAAAAAACAATCGAAAGCTTTACTTCTTTAATCAAGTTTTTAATGAGTTTTTAAAAATAATTTTATTTATTTATTTTTGGTTGTGCTGGTTCTTCACTTCTGCTCCCGAGGACTTTTTCTAGTTGCAGAGAGTAGGGTCTACTCTTCAGTTTGAGTTTGTGGGCTTCTCATTGGAGTGACTTCTCTTGTTAACAGAACACAGGCTCTAGGCATGTGGGCTCAGTAGCTGCAGTTCTTGGGCTCTAGAGCACAGGCTCAGTAGTTGTGGCACACGGGCTTAGTTGCTCCATGGCACATGGGATTTTCCCTGATTAGGAACTGAACCCACGTCTCCTGCATTGACAGATGGATTCTTTACCACTGGAGCCACCAGGGAAGCCCTTTAATCAGGTTTTGATGCAGCTCATCAAAAGCATGTTTTGTTATAGCTACTGTAACCTTCTAAAATGTTTTCTAGATTCCAGATCAATTTTACAGAGTACGACTGTAACAGAAATGAGGTTTGTTGGCCACAACTTCTGTATCCACTGACCCAATATTATCGAGGTAGGTGAAGCCCTTTTCTGAAATGATTATCATTATGTTACATCAATTAAAAAACTTTTTGAAAAAAGTATAAATGTCACGGGAAAGTTAAAACATATAGCAAAGTTTTAAAAAGAAAACATGTCCTGATGTTGCCATTTAGAAATGATCACTATTTATGTTTTGGCTTATTTCTACCTCCAAAAAGTTAAGAAATAACAACAATCCTGGATATTCCCTGGTGGTCCAGTGGTTAAGACTCTGTGCATTCACTGTAGAGGGCATGGCTTTGATCTCTGGATCCCTGATCAGGGAACTAAGATCCCATAGGCTGTATGGCTCAGCCAAGAATGCCCCCAAGACCAAAAAAACATTGCTTACACCGCTGTATTTAAAATGCATAACCAGCAAGGTCCTACTGTACAGCACAGAGAACTCTGCTCAGTGTCATGTGGCAGCCTGGATGGGAGGGGAGTTTAGGGGAGAATGGATACATGTATACATGTATATATACATGTATATGTATGGCTGAGTCCCTTTGCTGTTCACCTGAAACTATCACATTATTAATAGGCTGTACCGCAATACAAAATAAAAAGTTTAAAAAAAATAAAATAATGATGATGATAATGACAAAAAAAATGTTGCTTAGTTTGATTCATTGTCTTGCAGGAGAGCCTTACTTTCAGTGTGTGGCCAAGAGCTTACTACTGGTATCCTTCATCATATTAGCTGTATTCCTCAGTAACCCCTGGATCAGAATACACAAAGCTTAGAATTCAACTACCGTCTGACTTCTTACAGATCATCAGCTTCTACGTCAGGGATTTGTTGTCCTCTTGTGTGCCTTTCTGTAAAATCTTAATAAATGAAATGTTTTATTTTTATAGAAAATTGTATTAAGTGCTCCACAAATTAAATTCACATATGTAGCTATCCAAACGTTCAAAGCAGTTCAGAGTGGGTGTTCTCACCAATGCACCAGAGTGAGCAAAATGCCTGAGAGGGTCAACTGTGTCAATAAGTTTAATGAGGAACTTTATTTCGTCACAGATTATGAAAATTATAGGAGTTTTGGTGCAAATGTTATTCCTATCATAGTCAGTCTTTGAATTTTTTATATACTTCTGTTGAAATGATAAGTTTCCACTATTCCAAAGAAAGGATTAGAAATGCCTTAAAGTCTGTTGACTTAAAAAATATTCACAGCCTCAAACTTGAGAGTTATGTTTTATTTGGTGGGAATTTTTAGGACTTCAAGCCCAGGAAACACCGTCTCAAATGATTCTGAGAGAACTGCTCTGAGGAGGTGAGGAGAGGAGTCAAGTTATATAGAAGTTTTGCAACAAAGGGCAAGTAGTTTGAACATCAAAAGATTACTGTTATTAAAACCAGATATCCCAAGTTAAGGGATTTTGCACTTTTCTGTGTATGGGAAGTTGCAGGAGTCTGGGCCCACTGAAATCATTCCTTTCAAATGTATGAATGAATGAAATCATTCCTTTCATTTCTATATACTTCAGCTATATAGAGCCACTCTCCTGTGTTTTTAGACTTCCCAGGTGACTCAGTGGTAAAGAATCTACCTGCTGATGCAGGAGACACAGGAGACATGGTTTCATCCCTGGGTTGGGAAGATCCCCTGAAGTAGGAAATGGCAAACCACTCCAGTATTCTTGCCTGGAAAGTTTCATGGATAGAGGAGCCTGGTGGGCTATGGTTTGCAATCCACTGTGCTGAAAAGAGTTCGACGTGACTGAGCATGCATGCACATCCTGAGGTTGTTTTCCTCAGGGCTTACTGTAGGGAGTGGCTGTAGTCTGATGACTGCTAGATCGCAGGTGTTCTACGCCTTCCTGAATTCCCTTAGGGCTCACCATCTCACATTGGAGGGCTGCAATTGTTGATGACTGTGATATCCTTCTCCAGGAGATCTTTGATATGGCAGGAAATATTCCATTTCTGAAGTCTTAAAAAGTGTGAATAATACGAAAATCCAAAAAAATGCATAAGGCAAGATGTAGGGGTCAGGGGAAAGGACCTAACGTAGGAGGTAAGTAAAACAAAACCAGGAGTGAACACAAGCCCATGAAAAAATATGCCAGTGACCTTGCATTTAGTAAAGGTAGGTCCCTAATATAGTCTTCAGTTTGCAAAAAATCCAAAATATGATTAGCTGTAGGAATCATGGGGACCACTGATTAGAAAATAATCTGGCTTTCAATGAAGTACAGTTTTTCCTAGTTGAGTCTTGAGAGAAATTCCTCCTGGGGCCTCTTACAAAGGGACAGACAGCATGATGCAGCATGGGGACGGGGGCAGAGCGGCTGTCTCCAACCACAGCGTGGCCACATTGCCACCTCCAGTGAGGTTTCTTGGTGGTCTAGATAAAGTTGGTCATTGTTTCAGATGGACTTTGTGCACCATGGGTAAATGGAATTTTCTAAAGCAATTCTCTTTTCTCTCTGAGTTCTGAGCATCTCTTGACATCCTGGTGCTATGTACATGTTGTTGCATCTTTTTTTTTTTTTTCTACACCATGTGGCTTGTGGGGTTCTATTTCCTCAACCAGGGATCAAATCCATGCACTACAAACTACTGTTTTGTAATACAATGAGAAATGGAATATTTTGTGCCATATCAGTAAACTAAGGATGTCACAGTGATCAGTGATTGTAGCTACCATGACTGGTGAGCTGGTGAGCCCCAAGGGAACTCAGGAAGGAAAGAATACCTGCCACCTAGAAGCCGTCAAGATTGTAGCCACTCCCTATGGTGGAGCCCTGAGGAATCTCAGAATATGATGTGAAATAGAGTGTTTCCTGCCATATCAGTAAATAAAGATGTCACAGTTAATAGCGATTGCAGCCCTTTGGTGTGAGCTGTTGAGCCCTAAGGGAATTCACGAAGAAGGAGGATACCTGCTATCTAACACCCAAGACTGTAGCCACTCCCTGTGGTGAGACCAAGGAAAGGAAGCTCAGGATGTGAAAACAGGATACTGGCCCCAGATAGGTGAGATGCCTATGAAAGGAATAGTTTCAGTGAGCCCAGACTCTTGCATCTTGCCATACATAAAAAATCACTAAATTCCTTAACTTCAGATATCTGTTTTTTTCTTAATTAACAATAATCTTTTGATGTTCAGACTACCTTCCCCTTGTTGCAAACTTCTTTATAACCTGACTCCTCCCCCTGCTCCTCAGAACTGTTCTCTCAGGATCACATTGTCTCCTGGGCTTGAAGTCCTAAAAATTCCCACCAAGTAAAACATAACTCTCCACTTTTAGGTTGTGAATACTTTTTAAAAAGTCTGCAACATCATGGAAACACTGAATTTCTCCCCACTCTACTGAACTCTTTCTTGGATGTGGATCTCTGTGGGTTGAGGTGATTACACCCCCTAGGAATTGAAAATTGTCTTTTATTAAAGCAAAGGAAATACCCAACTGATTGGTTCTTTGCAGTGATTCAGTCTTTCCCTGGCAGTTAGCATAACTAGCTCTGTGAAGTTAATGTAAAATTTCCAAATGACAGGGAATTTAGGCTGATTTTGTGGGCTTTGTTAGGGTGATTTTGCACTTGAGAAGGGGAAAACTTTGACAGTAGAAGGGGATTAGGGTCAGAGCAAACCCAGGTCTCCTGCATTGTAGGCAGATTCTTTACAATTTGATCTACAGGGAAGACCTTACTATATAGAGTTTATACGTTCATATATGCATTTGGGAAGTATTTATTTATACTACTGCCCTGAACCCTGGAGATACCAAGGCAATGTCCCTTGTCTAGTAGAATTGACTGAAACAAAACAAAACATCTTCAACCTAACTCTGAAAGTTGAGAGTTACATTTTGTTTGGGGATCTTGCTGAGGGCTATAACTCAGGAAGGTAGCCTCTCAGATTGCTGTGAAACTGAAAAAGGTAAGGGAGAAGCCAGGATATACAAGAGTTTTTGTTGAAGGAAAAAAACCATGTAGTTGAACATCAAAAGATTACTGTAATTACAAAGAACAGCCATCACAAGTTAATGATTTTTAGTGCTTTTGTTGACAAGTCCAAGCTTGCTCTGCTTGCCTCATGACAGGCCAGTGAATTGGAGACAAGGTGTTGAGGCAAGGAATATGAATTTTTGGAAAGCTGGCTGATGGAGAAGATGGCACACTAATGTCTCAAAATAACCACTTTGTCCAGGTCTGGATGCCAGGTTCTTTTATAGACCAGAGAGAGAGCCACAAGGAACTAAACTCAAAAGGCAGAATAGAGAAGGAAAAGCAATGAGGAAGTAAAGTAAAAAAGGCCATCAAGCTTGCAGTACTTGTCAGGGAACGGCCAGCCTCAGGAAGGGATGTGTTAATCTCTTTTTTTCCTCACAGCCGTTCACAGGTGTGCAGGGTCAGAGTCTCTCTTTGAGCTGAACAAAGGCACTTTAGTTTAACAGGCAGAGTGGCAGGGTCCTCGAGGCAGGCCGTTTTGTATGATTATAATAACAACAGCAATGAAAAGCAAGTCAAAGAAACAGTTGAAACATGGAGTCAGAATTGGTTCTTCTCTGCAACACTTTTCCATGCGTGGGAAGGTGGAAGAGTCTTGGCTCGTGGAAATTATTCTTTAGATATGCATCTTAACTGTTTAGGACCGGTAACTTATTTTTCTCCTTTCTGAATCCCCTCAGGATGAACCCTTGGGGGTGGCTGCAGTGGCTAATGGCTTAATGGCTGTGACATCCTTTGCTTACTGAAATGGCAGGTGATTTTTTTTTTTTTTTTTGTCCAGGAAGTTTTACATTCTACTGGAGGAAAACTGGCAATAAACATAGACAAGATAATGGAGAAAATAAAACAGGACTGCCTAGGGTGGGGTGGTAGGGACACTTCTGCTGGTGGTCAGGACCAGCTTCTTAGAAGCAGTGACATTTGAGCTGAGACTTGTAGGAGCTAATCTTGAGAAGGTCCTGGAGAAGGGTGTTCTAGGCAGAGAGAAGGGAAGAGTCAGCAAGTTCAAGTGCACCAACCTGGAAAAAGAAGGCAGGTGGGTGGTGTGGAGACCAGGGCTTGGGGAAGGCAGAGGTTAGACCCGGTGGCCCTGGTAAGCAGTTTGAACTTTATTTGGAACGAAGTGGGAGAAGTCAGAAGATTTTAAGTAAGCTCACATCCTATTTTCGTCTTGTCAGGGATCTCTGTAGCTGCTGTGTGCAGGATCCTAGCAAGAGCAGTCTGGCACCAGACTCTGCTTTGTCCACACAGGGGCCAGGACCCCAGAGAAAAACACCACATGGGGTGTAATTCCGTTGATAAGAAATGTCCTGACAGCCTTTTGGAAATTGGGCAGGGGCTGTTGCTGGATGCGGGTGTCACTGACGGGTCTTCAGCATACCATGCAGAAGTAACATGTTCCCAGGATTGGAAACAGAGCTAAAGCAGGAGACTCTTCCTGATCCCTATGAAGACTTTATGTACTATCACCTCCAGTACTATGGCTACTATAAAGATTCTCTTATGCTGAGTTCACCGTTTGTCAAGAGCAGACAGCTTCTTTATGATGACATTGGCGAAGTAAACCCGCATCTTAGAGAACTCCAAGATATCTTCGCTTTTTTCTCTGGCAGCGTGCTGCTGCAGGCTCCAAGATGGCCAATAGAATGTGAGGTCATCAAGAAGCGCATTCATCATATTGGTAATGTGACTTATGTATCATGGCCTTGCTGTTCCGATAGTCTGTATGATAGTTTTAAGTTCTATGCATACTAAAGTACAAGGCAGGACAGATTCACTATCTTAGCTCACTCGAAAATGTTTAAGCTCTGAGAAACTGATACACACTTCCCAAAGTCAAAAGTTACACTAACGTTTAAATTTATTCATAGGTATTTTACTCTCTTTGAGGCAGCTGGAAATGAGAATGTTGTCTTAATTTTTCTTTCATTATTCGTGTATAGAAATGCAACAGAATTTTGTGTATTGATTTTGTATTTTGCAAAATGCAAAATTTGTTATTAGTTCTAACAAGTTTTCTGAATTTGTTATTAGTTCTAACAGCTTTCTGATAGAGTCTTTAGGGTTTTCTATATATAATATGTCAGTGGTAGTTTTACTTCTTCCTTTGCAATTTAAAGAGCTTTTATTTCTTTTTCTTCCCTGATTGCTCTGGCTAGGATTTCCCGTACTATGTTGAATAAAGTGGTCAGAGTAGGCATACTTGTTGTGCTCTGATCTTAAAGGAAAAGCTTTCAGCTTTTCACTGTTGAGTATGTTAGCTGAGGGCTTGACATTCATGGCTTTTATTATTTTGAGGTGGTCCGTCTATACTCCCTTTGCTGAGCATTTTTGTCGTAAAGGATGTTGGATTTTGTTCGGATGCTTCTTCTTCGTGTGTTGAAACAATCTTACGATTTTTATCCTCCATTTTGTTACTGTGGTGTGTCACGTTGGCTGATTTGTGAACACTGAACCATCCTTGCAACCCTGGAATAAATCCCGCTTGATCATGGTGTATGATTCTTTTAGGTATTGTTGAATTTAAGTTGTGTCTTTATATGCCCTTGGCTTTCATCAGGGGCTCCTGTACTTAAAATGGTAGGAAGTTGCCCAAGTCCCATATGAGAAATCTTTCAGAACTGAGTGTTAATGAAAAAAACCTTGTTTCCTCTGAAGAAATTGGTATACTTGTTCCTTTCTAGTAATAAGAAAAATGTAGCTGATCGTTCTGTCCTGACTTGGAAGCTCAGGGACACATTTTGTAGAGTTGTTGCACCAACTTTCTGGCTTATTTTTACGCCTTATACTTCTGTTGTATATGCTTTTTGTTAAAAATTTCTCCATAGTCTTTATAGAAAGAACCAAGATATAATTAATTTACAAACACACTGGAAACTTAGGATTGGAATTTGATTCAACCAGACTAGCCATTTGAATAATCATTATTACTATATCAGTTCTAATAAAGTACCTTTTATGTTCTTAAAAAAAAAAAAAGTTCTGACAGACAGATCTATGGAGAAAAGGTTGTTTAGTGCCTGTCGGGAGCTAGTGGATGAGAAGGGGACTGACTGCAGCTGAGCAGGAGAAATCTTTATGGGGTTGATGGAAACGTTCTCAAATTGATCCCGACACTGAACTCTGTAACTTTACTAAAAATCACAAAATTGTAATACTCTAGTCGGGTGAACTTTCTGGCACGTAATATCAATAAAACTCCTCCTATAAAGCTGTGAACGGCAGAGAGAGGGGCAGCTTCTGGTCAGGCTGGGGCTGAGTTCCTGAATCCCCCGCATTGACGCGGGGTGAGCGCCAGTTGGCCCCGCAGCCGCCGTCGGCCGCAACTCCCCGCGCCATTGGTCGGTCGGTGGGGGGCGGGCGCGCGCGCGCGTGGGGGCGGAACCGGAACCGGCTGTAGCCGAGGGGGCGGGGCCTCGAGGGCGGTGTTGGAGGCGGCGGAGCGGCGGCCGCGGTGGCCCGGCTGGGGACAGCTGCTGAAGCCCGGAGCCCCATGGTTCGGAGCCGCGGCCAGGCCGCAGGAGAAGCTCGATCCCCGGGTCACCCCGGCTGACCGTGCGGGCCCGCGCAGCCCGGAGCCGCCGGCGCCCGTCGGGTCCCGCGGGGGGGGCGCGGGCCTGTCCGCCATGGGGTCCCTATTCCGGAGCGAGACCATGTGCCTGGCGCAGCTCTTCCTGCAGTCTGGCACGGCCTACGAGTGCCTCAGCGTCCTGGGCGAGAAGGGCCTGGTCGAGTTCCGAGACGTGAGTGTCGCCCGGGAGATGCGGGCTGTCGCTCCCCGCCAAGCTCCCTCATTGCACCTTTCGCTCGGGCGTCCTTCCCCGCGGGCACCTGGGCAGGGGCGCCCATTTCCCAGACGGGGAAGCTGAGGTCCACTTTCCAGCCAGAGCTTCCGCAGAGCGGGGCCCGAGCCCAGGGTAGCCGGATATCTGGTCCGCGGCCGCCCTGCCTGGGTTAGTTAGGAACGCTTGTCTTCAGCAGCTCAGGTCGTGCCATCTGATGCTTCGGAGGCAGGCACTGGGCTAATTAAGCGGGAGAACAAATCTGTTAAGGCCTCTTGAAGCCCTTTTGGAACTTACAGGGACGGGGAGGAGGGGAGGAATATTAAGTAATGATACGTAAACAGGAATACGTTTGCTGTACTGACAATAAAAGGGGATGGTGAGATGGTGCCCCCGGTAGGGGCGGTCAGGGAAACCTCTCTGAGGAGGTGTTCTTGGGCTGAGACCTGAGTGAGGAGTGAGCCAGTCCTGGTAAGTTCTGGGGGACACGGACCCAGGTGGAGGGAACAGGAAGAGCCAGGAGCCTGAATTAGGAATGAACTTGTTGTAAGCTCCCTGACGGCGGGATTTTTTGTCGTTCACTGTTACCTGGTGATGTATTGATACATAGCACTACCGCGTATGGAATAGGAGTAGAGTCAGAATTTGTTGAAAGGGAGCTGTCCCCCCAACAAGTAGTAGTAAACACTTGTTTTATATATCTATTTGTTTTTTGTTTGGCTCCACCATGGACTGTCAACCCCTGTAAGAGTCTTGTTCATTCCTGATTCCTAAGTACAGCCCTTGGCTTTGTGGGCATTAATAGGCATTTGTTAAATGAATGAACAAGCTTGTATCAAGTGCTTGCTGAGTTTGGTACTGGAGAATCAGGGGTGAGCAGGATGGACAAAGTCCCTGTGTTTTTTTTGCTCGCAATCTGGGAGGAGTTAACAAACACACTCTGATTATGAGCTGTAATAAGTGCCATGCAGGAAAAAACAGTGTGAAAAGGAGATTATGAAGCACGACCTGGCTGATTGAGCGCGAAGTCACTTGAGTGAACACTTTTATTTCTTGGGACCTACCTTTCATTGCCTTGGTTTCCCTTCATCTTTCTGAGGGCGCTTTAGTTTCAAGAGGGAACTCTTCTACCCAATATTTGATATCAGCAATCCTTGGGTTGGTCCCCCAAGGCAGTTGCAGGGTCAGAGAGAAACTCCTGAATGACAGGTGAGACTGCAGAGAGGGTCCAGCTTGTCCTGGTTCTTGGAGCCACTTGGGTTTCAGCACATGATGCCCACTTTCCTGGCAGGGGCTGTGCTGAACTGTGAATAAGGAGCCCCGGAGAGATTCAGGAAAGAGTTGTTTGAGAAACAGGCTCCCTTCTTTATAATAGATTTCTTCCATCCTGTTAGTCCTCAGGCCAAGAGACTTCAGTCCAGCTGAAGTCTTAGAGGTTTGAACAAATGCTCTAATTAACTGTGAAGATTCAAGTTTTGTTGAATGCCATTACGTTAGGTAGTAGAGGACGCTTGAGATTCTTCTAAACTGAAAATCAGGGAAAGAAAAAGAAAGTGCTGTTCATCTTTTTCAGAAGTGAAATAGAGTGGAAATGCTCACATTGTGTGATGCTCAGTGTTCAGAGCTCAGGGGTGTATGTGTGTCTGTCTTCAGGATGACTGTCAAGCAGCTAGAGCAGAGAGCTCCATCATAACTGACTCTTTCTGTTCTCTTCTGGAGTTTCTTACTGACTTTATGCTCACTGGATGGGATCACTGACGCCAGTCTTTTCTGGCTTGTGCAGGTGGGAGCGTTTCCCCCTTTTCTTTTAGCGATCCTTCTAAGGGAGGAGAGACAGGACCAGAGTTTCTGCAGTGATAGCCAAAGAGAAGACCTGGAAAAGAAAGGTGATTCAACTCACCAGTAGGACTCAGCGAAGGGCAAGGCTGTCCCACTTTTCTCAGCGTCTAGAGTCTGAGGGCAGTGTTTACCTTTTGTCCGTTAGGATCGCAGATGTGGATACTGATGAAAACAGCACCAGGCAGCCCCTGCTGGTTTTTCTAGGTTAATTATTAGTCTTAAAATGAATCTGTTAAAATGTACTTCATAGCATTAGCCTGGAATTAAGGTGCTGTTACCATCTAAAAAGAAAATAGAAGCTAAACTTCACACAAAAAACCACACAATAGAAAAAACCAGTTACCATGCTGTGTAAGCCGGCAATGGCGGATGTCATGTCCAGTCACGTGTGCTTTGTTGCCACAGAAATTTGCCTCTTAGGAACCCTGGTGTCCGATTTGAGTTCACTAGTGTTTGATATTGAAGAAAAAGACATCAAAACTGAGAAGCCATGTCATTTATAGACAGCTTTTGATGGGCGGCTTCCTCTGCTCATTCTCAGTTCTAACCAGGCAGAGGGTATCTGAATCACTAGGAACTTGAAAGTGGTGACTAGTTTGGATTAGTGTGACTTCCAGAAATGAGTGCAAATGTGACAAACAGAAGTGAGATTAGAATTTTTGTCTTTCTTCTGGTTAGTTCTTTATAGAAGTTTGGAAAACTGAAGAGGCTTTAGGGTAGATATTCTCAGGTTGTTCAAACAGCTTCATGCCATGCTGTTTCTAATTCTCCTTTTTGAGAGTGCCCCATGCCATATGGGCTTCCCTTGTGGCTCAGCTGGTGAAGAATCTGCCTGCAGTGTGGGAGACCTGGGTTTGATCTCAGGGTTTGAAAGATCCCCTGGATAAGGGAAAGGCTACCCACTCTAGTATTCTGGCCTGCAGAATTCCACAGACTGTATAGTCTATGGGGTGGCAAAGAGTTGGACACAACTGAGCATCTTTCACTTTCCACCCCATATAACGCTGCATAGAGGAAACGTAAAATTCTTGCCCTGCGTGCCTTCCAATGTAAATAATTACTGTAATTTAAAAAGTTGTGATGATAATGTATGTCCATTGTGGGAAATTTGGAAAAGCTAAGATAATAACTTCCATGATCCCATTAGCTAGAAATAAACACTTTACCATTTTGGTTAACATTGGCCAAACATCATTTTTCTAATAATATTTTTAAATGTACATGCATAGATATTTTTATATAATTGGAGCCACACTAATAGTGTGTGCATGCGTGCATGCTCAGTCGTGTCTGACTCTTCGTTACCCCATGGATTGTAGCCTGCCAGGCTCCTCTGTCCGTGGGATTTCCCAAGGAAGACTACTGGAGTGGGTTGCCATTTTCTCCTCCAAGGGATCTTCGGGACCCAGGTATCAGACCTGCGTCTCCTGCGTTGGCAGGTGGATTCTTTACCACTGTGTCAGCTGGGAAGCCCCACACTGATAATATGTTTAATCTCCTTCCCACACACAAGTTGTGATTAATTTCCTCATTTTATTAAATATTCTTTTATAATATTTTTTGTTGTTTTAAACTTTGTATGATAAGATATTTAGTACAGGGAAGAGTGTATGAAAACAGTGAATTCCTATATACCCATAATATAAACCCAAGGCGGGAATTCCCTAGTTGTCCAGTGGTTAGGACTTGGTGCTTTTACTGCCAGGACCCCAGAAAGCCATATGGTGCAAAAAAGAAAAAGAAAAAAAAGAAAACTCCCATCAGACAATATCATTTTGAAGCAAATCCCAGATATATTATTTCATTCATAAATATTTCAGTAAGTACCTCTAAAAGGTAAGGACACTAAAAAGATACCATTATCATACCTAAAATTTTTAATAATAATTTCTTAATATAATAAAATACATAGTCATTTAAAACATCATTTTTAATAAATGTAATCAATTATATTACCAACCCATAAGTTTTATACAACTTTATTGATGGGTATCATAAAGTTCACCTGCTACAAGTACAATTTGTTGGTTTTTAGAAAATTTTCTGAGTACTGTGTCCATTGCCACAAGCCAGTTTTAGAGAACATGACATCATTCCAGTAAGGTCCCTTATGCTCCTTTACAGGTCATCCCCCTCCTCACTCGAAGACCCAGGCAGTCACTCATCTACTTTCTGCCTCTAGGTTTTCCTTTCCTGGACATTTCATAGAAATGAAGTCGCACAATATGTGGCCCTTTGTGTCTTCTTTCATTTACATCATGTTGCTGGGTATCTCCTCCCTGATATTGATGTATTAGTTGTTGTTTTTTTCCCCTCTTTTTACTGCTAGTATTCCGCAGTATGGATGTAGACTGTGATTTTCTTAGCCAATTTTCCAGGGTCAGTAGTTTTTTCTCTATCCTTGAAGTTGATCCTCTTCATACATTTTTGTCTGTATCCATAGTTTTTTCTTTTAGGTTGAATTTCTTCATGAGATCATTCTGGACTAGAGGATCTTTTTCAGGCTGTTTTTTTTTAATGTTTTTATTTTATTTTTTGGCTGAGCTGGGTCTTTACTGTGGTGCCTGCACTCTCTAGTTGTGGTGAGTGGGCTTACAGGTCCCCCGCCAGGGACTGAACCTGTGTCCCTTGCATTGGAAGGTAGGTTCTTAACCACTGGTTCACCAAGGAAGTCCCCAGACTTTTTTGAATAACAGTTGCCAAATTGCTTTCCAGAAAAGATGTGTCAGTTTATACTCCCACTCAGTAGTATACAAGGATATGCTTTTCCCTTAAACCCTTGGCAGTAGTACTTTATAAAATTGAAGTTGTTTTTAAATTTTAGAAAATTCAGAGCAAATTTTTCATCCTTCTTCTCAGCTCAACCAGAATGTAAGTTCTTTCCAAAGAAAATTTGTTGGTGAGGTGAAGCGATGTGAAGAACTGGAGCGAATATTGGGTAAGTTTTTTTAAACAACTTAAATAATTATTTTATATAACTGAATATATAAGCAAGCCTTGTTCACTTTAGAAAAATTAGAAAATCTAGGCAAGTAGAAAAGAAAAAAAGAAGTCATCTGTATTCTCACCATTCATGTAATCACTGTTATGTAGGTTTATATTATTGTTCCACAGCTTTTACTGTTCATCTATAAAAGTAGGATTTACATATATAATGATCAGGTTATTTTGTTATTAGCTTTGTGTCTCATTGAATGGTGCTTTAATATCTTTTCCTGTCAGTAAACAGATTGACTCATCATTGTTTTTAATGGCAGCATAGTATTTTATGGTATTACTATACTATGAGTTATTTAGCCAATCCCTTGTAGTTTGTTATAACTTAGAAGCAACATATACATGTTAATATATTACTTAAAATTAGATCAGAGCACAAGGGAGGTAGGAAGTGGTAGATAGGTTGGTTAATAATTTCCTTTTTCTCAGGGATTATTTCCTTTGCATACTTCAGTGTTCTCTGACTGTTAACTGTTAAAACTCAGCAGCTCAAGGCTACTTCCTTTATCTGTAAAACTTTTAACATCTTAACCGAAAATAAAATGCTATTGTTGTCCAGTCGTTCAGTCATGTCCCACTCTTTGTGACTCCGTGGACTGCAGCACTCTAGCCTTCCTTGTCCTTCACCATCTCCTGGAGCTTGCTCAAACTCATGTCCGTTGAGTTGGTGATGCTATTCAACCGTCTCATCCTCTATTGTCCCCTTCTCATCCTGCCTTCAATCAGGGTCTTTTCTAATGAATCCGTTCTTCACATCAGGTGGCCAAAGTATTGGAGCTTCATCTTCAGCATCAGTCCTTTCAATGAATATTCAAGGCTGATTTCCTTTAGGATTGACTGGTTGGATCTCCTTGCAGTTCAAGAGACTCTCAAGAGTCTTCTCCAACACCACAGTTCAAAAGCATCGGTTGTTTGGCACTCAGCCTTCTTTATGGTCCAACTCTCACATCCATACATGACCACTGGAAAAACCATAGCCTTGACTAGATGGACCTTTGTTGGCAAAGTAATATGCTGTCTGGGTTTGTCATAGCTTTTCTTCCAAGGAGCAAGCATCTTTTAAAATAAAATAGTCTTTATCAGTTCAAACCTTGAAGTTCTGATTGAAATACAGAGGGGGGAGCAATTCCAAAGTCACTGTCAGAAAAACCTGAGGATGAGAGAGTTGAGGAGGGGAGATAAGATGACTTGTGGAATGATTTCTAATAGTTAATTATTGTGGATTTTATATTTTTTAACTGGGATTTTTAAGATCAAAAGAAACCTTTGGGTCATCAGCAGCCTGCTACTGCTGCTGCTAAGTCACTTCAGTTGTGTCCGACTCTGTGTGACCCCAGAGACGGCAGCCAACCAGGCTCCCCCGTCCCTGGGATTCTCCAAGCAAGAACACTGGAGTGGGTTGCCATTTTTCTCTCTCCAATGCATGAGAGTAAAAAGTGAAAGTGAAGTCGTGTCCAACTCTTATCGACCCCGTGGACTGCAGCCTACCAGGCTCCTCTGTCCATGGGATTTTTCAGGCAACAGTCCTGGAGTGGCCTGCCATTGCCTTCTCCGCATCAGCAGCCTAGTCCTCTGCATGTTTGAGATCCCAGTCATTGGTGTGGATCATGAAAGACAGGGCAGTATCACACTTCCTTCTTTGCCACGTGTATGAGTCATTGGACAGGTTGTATATTTGGAATGAGTTTTCAAAGACAGGGCAGAATTGACAGGACATTAGACATGCCCAGGGCTTCCTGTAGCTTAAACTGTTTCATAAAGAATCCAGACTTAAAAAGAAAATGAACCATCAAGTAAATTTAGGTATGTGCCGTGCTGTTCTGTGCTTAGTCATGTCCTTCTCTTTTTGACCCCATGGACTGTAGCCCACCAGGCTTCTCTGTCCATGGGGATTTTCCAGGCAAGAATATTAGAGTGGGTTGCCATGCCCTCCTCCAGGGGATCTTCCCAGCCGAGGGATCGAACCCATGTCTCCCACATTGCAGGCGGATTCTTTACCGTTTGAGCCACCAGGGGAGCCCAAGAATACTGGAATGGGTAGCCTATCCCTTCTCCAGGAGACCTTCTCCACCCAAGAATCAAACTGGGGTCTCCTGCAATGCAGGCAGATTCTTTCCCACCTGAGCTACTGGGGAAGCCCGAATTTAGGTAGAATAGGTTAAAAAATTTACATCCGTTTCCAAAAAGCTCTTAAGCCCATTGCTTCCTTATTGGTAAGACATTCTGCCTGTTTTCCTTCCTCTCTTTCTCCCTCTCTCTCTCCTTTCCTTCCTTTCCTCCCTTCCTTCCTTCCTAGTAAAATAACTAGTCAGACTTCTCCAAAACATCGTATCTGGTAATGATTTTTTTACCAGGTGCTGTGATTCATGGGGTCAAAAAGGGTCGGACACGACTGAGCGACTGAACTGAACTGAACTGATGACTTTTATCCTATGGAAAAGGATGCTTCAAGGAATTGAACATGTAAACTAAAAAATTTAAGTTATTTTTGGCTGTTTGAGTATTAGTTTCCTGAATCTAGTGTTGCTGCTACTGCTACTAAGTCACTTCAGTCGTGTCCGACTCTGTGTGACCCCATCGACGGAAGCCCACCAGGCTCCCCCGTCCCTGGGATTCTCCAGGCAAGAACACTGGAGTGGGCTGCCATTTCCTTCTCCAATGTGTGAAAGTGAAAAGTGAAAGTGAAGTCGCTCAGTCGTGTCTGACCCTTAGCGACCCCACGGACTGCAGCCTACCAGGCTCCTCCGTCCATGGGATTTTCTAGGCAAGAGTACTGGAGTGGCTTGCCATTGCCTTCTCCGAATCTAGTGTAAATCGTCCTAAATCAAAGCATCACAGCTAACTGGTGACTCAGGAGAGCCGGGCTCTTTTCCTTGAGGTTTCTCTTTTTGCCGAGAAAGGTTGTTGTGTTTTTCCTGATGAATGTATATTTCCTCCTAATGGCATCTGCAGGGAGTTCACACTGAAATCTCTGGTGGCTTATTCCTGCACTTCCAAGTGTGTTCTTAACTTTCTGCTTCATCTACAGGTGGCAGAGGCAAGTGTGACTCCAAAGTTCTTTAACTAGAGTGTTAGTAATGAAGGACGGGAAATTTCAGAAAATATGTATGTAGGTTACTCTCACTCTATGCTGATCTCTCTAGGCAGAATTATTTTACAGATCTTCAGAAGCAAGGTGACAGAAGACATCTTTCAGTCAGTTGGGACAATCAAGACTTTTGTGCCTTTAGACAGTTTTTAGATAACCTGGGAAAAGTAGGGACATGAAATGTTCTCACTGAAATGTCCTGGAGTAAGTTTTTCAGTCTAATTTGTTGAACTTTTCCACAGCATACTTGGTACAGGAAATCAATAGAGCTGATATTCCCCTCCCTGAGGGGGAGGCCAGTCCTCCGGCACCACCTCTGAAACAAGTGTTGGAAATGCAGGTAACTTGGTTCTGAAGGAGGGTTTTAAGTCACTAACCTCAGATTGGGCTTACTCACTTACTTTATATTGCTTTTCTGCCTTTCTTCTCAAGACTGTGGAATGAAAGTCAAAGAACCATATTATGATTAACTCTCAGTAACAGATTACCTGTGATACATTTTAACTAGAATTCAGTTTTTTTTTTTCTTAGTATAAGACAGGTGGTATTGAACGGAGATTGACAAGAATTAGATCATGAGATCTGGTCATGTAACCTCTGGGCTTCTGCAGGCCTTAGCATGCTTCTGCTACTGCAGGTCATCGAGGCTTCAGGCCTGTGCCCTTCACATTCTCCCCTGATTCACTCTGACCCTTTCTCCTCCAATTATCAGAAGCTAATGTGAAAGTGGTTCCCCATGGCCAGCCAGCAGGATTCCTTCTCTTGGAGTTCAGTGTTGGGGATACCCTGTGAGAGCATGGGTCATTCATTCATTAGCATCCCCCTCCACCCCCATGAATTATCTGTTGAGATTTTGGTTTCCTCATCTGAGTGTTCATCACACTCAGAAATAAACTTGAGCTTTTACAGCCCTTCTAAAACAATTAGTACTGTATAACCAGTACCATTCCATTGCCGACTGCTCTGTTTTACTGGGAGGAAGTCATTTAGCAGTTGGTATATGAATGGACTCTGGAGACAACTATACAGTCCAATGAGAGCAGTCAGCTGGTTTGGCCTGTTTGGTGTGTTGGTTATGATGTAATTACAAATACGGTGATTGCTAGCTATTTATCATTTCTATAAAGCAGAGCACAAAGTAATAAATGTAGTGTGTCAGAGGGTTTGTTTGAATACAAGTTTTCATTGAGTCAGTGGGTTGTTTTACAGATTTCTGCTTCTACTGTTTTAATACTTAAAGTATTGGTAAGGATGCTTGGTACACAAATAATTGTTAAAGATTTGTTCTCAAGTATTTTTATGTCTAATTAATTGAATAAGTGCAACCGCATAGAAACTCAGGCTAGAGACTAGGAATAGGTATGTTTGGGAAAGAGTGTTTTTTGTGTTACAAATAAAAGGAAATGTAGTCTTAGAAGAGGAAGACTCTGGTTTATGGTAATATGTGAGCAGGTGAAGGGAAACCAGAAGAAATAAGACCTGAGATTAGCACGCAGAGTCATCATGGCACCCAAGTGCTTGCCATCACAGGTACCTGAATTAACTAATGAAACAGTAAATAATGAACTTTGAAAACCTGTGCATGTTTTCATATCCCTATCAAACTCTCATATGCATTCTGGCTTTTTAAAGCCTCTCCTGGTTCTGGGGTGCTGTGAAAAGAGTATTAGAGCCAGACTTGGAAGTAACCCAGCTGTCATTGCATTGCAGGAGCAGTTGCAGAAGCTGGAGGTTGAGCTGAGAGAGGTCACTAAGAACAAGGAGAAGCTGAGGAAGAACCTGCTGGAGCTGATTGAGTACACCCACATGCTGCGAGTGACCAAGACCTTTGTCAAGCGCAACGTGGAGGTACTGATGGTGCTTGCGAGGAAGTGCCTTTCTTTCTCTTTCTTTTGGCTGCACGGCTTGCAGGATTTTAGTTCCCTGACTAGGGATTGAACCCAGGCCCCCTGCATGGGAGTCTTAACCACTGGACCACTGAGGAAGTCCCAGGAGTGCGTTTCTTTTATAAAAATCTCATTCCCATAAGGTTTTCTGGTTTTGTTATCAGCTCCTATAGAGATACTGTGTTTTTTAAAAGAGATACATCTTTAAAAAATGAAAGAGATACATTTTGATCTTTCCTTTATTTTTCAGTTGGATTCCATGTTGGTTTTAACCATTTGCCGTTGTTTAGTTTGCTAAGTTGTGTCCAACTCTTTGTGACCCCATGAACTGTAGCCTGCCAGGCTTCTCTGTCCATGGGATTTTCCAGGCAAGAATACTGGAGTGAATTACCATTTCCTCCTCCAGGGGATCTTCCTGATCCAAGGGTCGAACCAGAGTCTCCTGCTTGGCAGGTGGATTCTTTACCACTGAGCCACTTGGGAAGCCCCGGTTTTAATCATAACTACTTCCTATTTGTAAACTGCTTTAGTTTGAAATTGAAAAAAAGACTTTATGATCATGAGAAAAAATTGAACAGTGGAAATCAAACTCCAAAATTTCAGTTTTATTCTTTCCTTCTTCTTAAATTCCTAAAAGTAATGGAAGTTAAAAAAAAAAAAGAAAATCTATATAGGAATAAAGAACAGCCTATGCAGCAATACTGTTCTCAGCCGAGCGTCAGAGAGGGGCAAAGTATATTCCTTCTGGACTTCCTTTCACTTCCTGTGGCAGGTGTGACCTCTGATACAGTTACTCTGTGTTAGGTTAAGGCGATGACATACGTTATAACCAGACTTCTATTATGTGTAAATGTCATCAAGTAGTTTATAAATAAGGAATGGGGAGGTTATCCTTTTTGTTTATCAGAGCCGACTCACATGTCTGAGTTACCTTGGCACCCAGATCTGAGTAGATCTGATGCCTTGCAAACTTGTTTGGAAACAGGACTTGGGAATTAAAGTGTCACTTTCGGTGAGACACGCTTGGTTTCATGTCTCTTTGTAGTTCGAACCCACTTACGAAGAATTCCCTCCCTTGGAGAGTGAGTCTTTGTTGGACTACAGCTGTATGCAGAGGCTGGGAGCAAAACTGGGGTAGGTGACAACTGGCCTGGCGAGCTTCACACTGTCCTTTTTGTCAGTGGGAGATGAGAGTAGATGAGCAGCCACCATCTGCAAGCCTGTGTGGAATGAAAGAAAGTGAATATTTGTATAAGAAAACACTGTACTTGGTATTTGTTGAGTTGAATCACTCAGCTGTATTGACTTTTTAAGTAAATATGATGGGAATTTCTTCTTTTGGTTTCATGAACTGGAAAGAAGGGACAATTATGCCATTCATCATTACTCCATAAGCTTCAAATAGTTGGTCATTGAAGCATCAAGCCCTGTTTTGTTTGGTGGGGACATAGGGGCTAAACTGAGTTGGGTTATTTATTAATCATATTTTAAGGGTCTTTCTCTACTATTTATTCTCTCTGTTTACTCGAACTAATGGTAACTTGTTTCCTCATGTGATTTGTAATCTCTTTTTATTATGAACTTCGGTTCCTTTGCTCCTTATCTGTGGGAATTCAGTGATTAGTGTGAGGCTGTATTCCTTCAGAAAAAACTTATTTTTCCATATGTCAGGTACCTGGGAGCACTCCACCTATTTGGAATCATTTTACATTAATTTCTCTCTTGAGTTGTTTGTTTTTTTTTTTTTTCTGTTTGTTTACTTACTTACCCTGCACATAACATGAATTTCATCCACAAACCTGAGTGCATTCTAACCTGTCGTAAATCATCAAGGAATATTCTCCTCCTTCTCCCAAAAATTGAATGGAAATAAATAAGTTTGCATGTAGGCTCCTTTGCAAGATGGATTTTTTTCTAGTTCATCTATTCACTTAAGGTGTAGTCCTTTGTTGAGGGGGGTGAGAGTCCCAACTTTGAGGGGATTGTGGGGCTTTAGTTCCAACTCCTCACCTGATATAGACCCAGGGCTCCTCTGCCATGCTGACCTTGAAACTCAAGGCCTTGAGATACTGGTTACGTATAGATACTGGCTCCATATCATACGTCAGGACATAATTATGAGGTCCTGTTTTATTTTGAGATTCCAAGAATTTCTCTAAATTATGAGCTCATTTTTACATTGAAGAAGATGTTTCAAAAATGTTTCATCCAGCATTTCAGATGTTGTTCAGTTGGAGAGCTTTCAGGGTATCGTCCCCATTTTGGCAGAAATAAATGTCTTCATCATCCTTTTACTGCAGTTTGATAATATTCATTGCTTTTACTTGACCACAACCTTTATTGTCTCATAGATTTGTATCTGGCCTAATTAACCAAGGAAAAGTTGAAGCATTTGAAAAAATGTTGTGGAGAGTCTGCAAAGGGTACACCATCGTGACCTATGCAGAGCTGGATGAGCCCCTGGAAGACCCTGAAACAGTGAGTAAATGTCACCATCTCCTTTCAGCAGTGACAGACTTGCCCCAGAGCTGGAGGCACAGTCCAGAGTGCAGCATTTGGGTGAGTTGTTCACCAGATCCCTTCCTATCCTTGGATACGTTTGGGGGAAGTTTCTGAGAATAAGGACTTTGTCCTGTTCTACTGAAGTACAATAGGGGCTTTAGCGTGTATACATCACTACTTTCTGAGCTTCAGATCCAGTTTAGGTTTCAGCAGTTGTCCCAGTACTGTCTTTTACAGCAAAGGATCTAGTTAAGAATCACATTTTGGATTTATTTGTCATGTCTTTTTTCTTGGTTGCCCTGCAAGGCTTGCAGAATCTTACTGAACAGATCCCCATCCAGAGGTTGAACCCTGGGCCCTCAGCAGTGCAAGTGCAGAGTCCTAACCACTGAACTGCGAGGGAATTCCTTTCCCACTTGTCATATTTTTTTGGTCTCCTTCATTCTGGGGTAATTTCTTAGTCTTACCTTGACCTTCATCGTCTTGGCATTTAAAAATTATTATAGACCAGTGTTTTGGGTAGAATGCCCCCCTGTTGGGGTTTGTCTGATGTTTTCTCATGATGAAATTCAGGTTATGTGTCTTTGTCAAGAATGTCCTGGAAGTGATGTTGCCTTCTCACTGCTTCCCATCAGGGGCACACGCTTCCTTTGTCCCATTATTGGTGGTGTTCACTTGATCAAGGTAGTGACTCCTAGTCATCTCTGCTGTGAATTTGTAACTCCTTTTCCTTTTTATTTAATACATGTTTTTGAGGAAGTGCTTTGAAACTCTGTAAGTACTCAGTTCCTCATCACATTTTCAATCTGTTAATTTATTTCCTGTTTTATTCAATGAGTTATACTGTTACTTTTTTATTTTGATATTCAAATTCTCTAGATTTGGCCAGCTGGAGCCTATTCAGCTGGCTTTTATATTCTTTTTGCATGTTTGCATCATCTTTTGAATACTTCTTTGCTTTCTTGACAACAGTATATCCAGATTCATTTTGTAATTTCCCTCATGTAGCTCTGGAATTAGCCATTTCTGTAAGGAGCTTAGTTCTCTTTAGTGGAGAATGGTAATTAGAAGCCACGCTGTGGTTTCTGGGTGTGCCCATTGTGAATGAGGTGATGCTGTTTCCAGCCCTGTCAGTGGACAGAGGGTGCACACTTGCGGATGGCTCACCCACTCCCAACCTTATTTCTGTACCTGTGTGTGTATGTGAGAACTGTGACTTTACATCCAGTTCTACTCCACCATAGGGTTCATCCTGATTTGTAGAGTTCATCTGTAGAGTTCATTTCTAGATTTGTAACTCCTTTCTTCAATGGGGAGAAACTCCACTCCCATTATTGTTAATATACTTATTCGATCAGTCCCCTTGTATGTGACCAGTCTGCCCACTGATCTATCTCTGCTGTCCTGCCCTTCTCTCCATACGGAGCTTCAAGTTCCCCAGCCCCTAGACTGAGTGGCCCCCTGGTGTGGGTGCCCTGCTCACCCTACCCGGGTGGCTCTCCTGTGGCATGTTTCCTCACTTTGCTTGGGGTCTGATTTTGCCCTGGGCCCTTAATTGCCCTTCCCTTACCCTCTCCAGGTCCATCCCTGAACACACATCTAAGTCTTCAGGAATGAATTATTCAGGAAGGGAAGCAGAGGAGACAGAGAGGAAAGAGCCATAATTACCTTTTTAAGTAGCTGTGATTTTTAATTTTTTTTTAAGACTTCAACCATAAAAATAACTATTTTGCTCTAAATGAAGATGAATTGATCTACCAAAGGTAGAGAAGGAACTTGGGCTTCTTAATTTTGAGAGAAGTGTTCATGTGTTCTTTCCTGGATTTACCGTAGGAATTTTGGCTGTAATGTTGTTGTTCAGTTGTGTCTGACTCTTTGCGACCCCATGTACTGTAATCCACCAGGCTTCTCTGTCCATGGGATTCTCCAGGCAAGAATACTGGAGTGGTTTGCTCTGTTCTTCTCCAGGGGATCTTCCTGACCCAGGGATTGAACTCAGGTCTCCTATATTGTAGGCAGATTCGAGGGAATAGTTTTGACACATAAAGGAGTTTGGCTGTGAAATGATTTTTATAAGATTTAGCCTGTGTAAATCACACATGTTGGAAAATCTAGTTGGTCAAGCTGTTCATTAACCATACACTTATAATATAGCAATATGTTAATTATCCATCACCTGTGACCTCTGAGACCTCTCCATGGGAAGCTGAAGATTAAAACTGTTCTGAAGTAGCATTTACATATTCTTTGAGTTTTTTCTTTATTGAGAACGTATCATTCTAATGCAAAACATAAAAATTTTTAAAAATACAATTTCTAAGCTCTTCGGTACTGAGTTTATACCAGTATGTTAAAGGGCATTAAATGTCTGTGAAGAAGTACAGAGACATGGATAGACATGGACAGAGATGTGTGTGTATATGTATATTTTTAATTTTCTTTTTAAACATTTATTGCTGTATTTTTGATTATATTTGGCTGCGCTGTGCTGCATCTTTGTTGTTTTGCATGGGCTTTCTGTAGCTGTGGCAAGTGGGGTCTACTCTCTAGTTGTGCCTGAGCTTCTCATTGTGGTGGCTTCCCTTGTTGCAGAGCATGGTCTCTAGGTCTTGAGCTTCAGTGCTTGTGGCTTAGTTGCCCTGTGGCACTTGGGATCTTCTGATCCGGGATCAAACCCGCTTCCCCTGTATTGGCAGGCAGATTCTTAACCACTGGACCACCAGGGAAAATTTTAAAAGTTTTAATTTTCTTAAAAGCTTTTTTTATTTCTAATTTTTTGTTGAGGTATAATTGACAGAAATGTGTGTCTTAAAGCCACAAGTCCTCCCTTCCCCATGATTATGAAGGAAATGTGAGCTCGTTCTAGAAAACTGTGAATAACATAGAAAACACGGAGATGGAAATCAGTCACCTGTAATCCCCCTGTTCAGAGAGGCTTACTATTTACCTTTCAGTGTGCATTCTGTTCGTCCTTGTTCTGGGGAGGATGTGAGATTTGGTTTGGTAACTTTTACTCAGATTCTAGGATTTGTTTGTAGTGTCATGTTTAGTATCTTTTGGGTCCAATGTCTGACCTCTGAAAGTCCTTACAAACCCCAGAGTGTATTTCTAGCCATTTTCTCCTTTGTCAGTATCATTTTTAGTTGCTGACCAGTCTCTCTGTCAAAGTTAGACTCAGGCATGTGATTTCAGATCTGTGTTTTTTATATTACATGTATATCCCTGTTCCATGTTATGTCTTCGGTGGTTGTATTCCCTGACACTGTACCATTTTTAAAATCATTAAGGAATGGTCAAAGTAATTCACTATAAATGCCATTTCTTTTCTCCTCCAGTGTAGTTTCTTTAATAGTTTATCTTGAAATAATTTCAGTTTACAGAAGAGTTGCCAGAAGAGAACAAAGACTTACCCTGTTCCTTCCCAACTGTTACATTTTGCTGCCTGTACTCTGTCACCCACGTTCTGTGTATCTAGTCCCATTTTCTTTTTTTAAAAAAAGTATCTATTTTTGGCTGCACTGGGTCTTCATTGCTGCGCACAAGCTTTCTCTAGTTGTGAGTGGGGCTACTCTTAGTTGTGGTGTAAAGACTTCTCATTGTGGTTTCTCTTGTTGCAGAGAACACGCTCTAAGCTCATGGGCTTCAGTAGTTGTGGTACACGGGTTTATTAGTTGCTCCTTGGCATGTGGGATCTTCCCGGACCAGGGATCGAACCCGTGTCCCCTGCATTGGCAGGCTGATTCTTATCCACTGTACCATCTGCAAGTCCCATCCCCATTTTCATTCGTCTCCTTGCAGACCTTCTGAGAGGAAGCCACGGATAAGTGTCCATTGCCCGTCACAGGAATGCTGTTTTGGACTGTAACCCACCAGGCTCCTCTGTCTATGGGAAGAATCCTGGTATGGGTTTTCATGCCCTCCTCCAGGGGATCTTTCCAAACCAGGGATGGAACCATGTCTGTTATGTCTCCTGCATTGGCAGGCAGGTTCTTTACCACTAGCACCACCCGGGGAAGCCCAGTAACCATGATACAACCCTCCAAATGAGAAAAAGCAACATGGATGCAACACTTCGGTGCAACACAAACATGCCCTTCAGACTCCTTACAGTTTGCCTTGTTTCCTTGCTGGTCCACTGCCCTAGGGGAGACTGTGACTTGCGTTCGGGACAGACATCGTGTTCTGTGGGACGACCCTCCTTTGGGGTCCCTTCAGCGCTTCCTCATGACCATGCTCTGAGCACACGTTGCTGATGGGAACATGGATGCTCTGATCCTCTCAGCACCTCCCACCAGGGGGCATGTGATGTTGGCCTGGTCATGTTGGTGTCCGCCAGGTTTCTCCACGTTCATGTCACCCTTCTGCCCTATTTAACTGTTAAGTGGTTGCTGAGGAGGTATTCCAAGGTTATTGGTCACTGGGGCCTCAGTCCTCACCAAACTTCTACCCACCCCCGTCAGCCTCCATGGCGGCTCTCTGGAGCTCGTCGCCTCTGTCGTAGTTGCCAGCATTTTTCCTTCTGGGCTTACTGGTTACCATCCTGCAGAAGGCAGTGCTTTCCCTGCCCTCACAGTCACTTACTCATTCATCCACGAACTCAGACCTTCCTCTTTATTTGATGACTTGTATTCTGTTACGGTCCTTTTTTGTTTCGATGCCCAAATTGTCCGTGATTTGGCCACTGGGAGTCCCTTTGTGCATGTTTCTCTGGCCTTTGGCACGTTCTCAGCATTCAGCAAGCAGTCCCTTGCTAATTGTCAACATAGGATGGTCCTGCTCTCCACCTTTGGTCAGCCATTCCTTCAAGGACCCCTGGTACCTTTTAGTAGAGGATGGAATTTAGAAACCAGGATCTGGGTGTTTGAGTTCTCGTTGTGTACTGGAGCGCTGTTGTTTCTGGGCCCTTTCAGTAGTCAGACATGCACACACACCACACAAACACACACACACACAGCTGTAACCACTTCTGCAGCTACCTGTGCACATTTATCATAGACCATTTGTTCAGGGACTTTCCTGGTGGTCCAGTGGTTAAGACTCCGTGCTGCCAGTGCAGGGCGTGTGGGTTCGATCCCTGGTCAGGAACCAAGGCCTCTTATGTCCTGTGGTGCAGCCAAAAGAGTAAAAAAAAAGAAAAACAACAACCCCAAACCCCTTATTTGTGCTGACTATAACCTACAGTTCTAGATGTCTGTTTTTCTGTCTTTTTCACTCTCTTCTGATAGTGAAAAATCTGGCTCCCCTTATTGACAATATAGTTCACGAATTGCGTAATTTAGGTATTTATTCAGTGTACCCAGCCTCCCAACCACATCAACCGTCTTCTCTTCCCACCGCCTCCCTGCCCTCCCCTATCCCCGGCCAACTTGTGTCCTTACCTTTAGGATCCCACTGCCTCTGCTTTGCCTGAAGGTCCCCAGCCTGTTTCATGTCTCACATTATTTCAAGGCTTTTAAAGCCATCGTTTAAATACCATCTCCCATATGGATATAACTGGCTTGGAACTCTGCCCCAAATACCAGACTTCTGTTGAACTGGCTCCTCCATAACTTTGAAGTTCCCTGAAGACATTTCCACAGGATGGTTAAAACTGAACTCCCAATCTTCCCCTGCCCCCAGACCTGATCTTCCGGCTTGCCTGTCTGAGTCAGCGACAACTCAGCTCTCATCCTTCCAGCGTCCAGAGTGATTCCTGTGGAACTAGTCAAACTCCCCCCACCACACCCCCAACCTAAAACCCTCCCTTGGCTTCCTGTCTCAGTCAGCCAAAAGCTCAAAGCCTCCCAATGTCCCATCCGGTCACCCCTCTGGCCCTCGGTCTGGCCATTTCTCTTCAGGCAGGCTGGCCTTACCACTTCCCTTCATCTTGCCTCTGTCTGAGCTTTGTCTTGGCTCGAGAGGCTTTTCCCCAGGATCCATGTGGCTTGCTCCTTACACCTTCACTCCTCTAGACCCAGGTGTCACCTTCTCCAGGAGGCCTTCCCTGATTGCCTGATTTAAAATCGCAGTCCCCAACCCGCTTCTCCCTGTCACCCCCCTCCCCCCAGCTTTATTTTCTTTTTTATAATTATTTTTATTTTTGGCTGCACTGGGTCTTTGCTGCTGCATGGAGTTTTTTCTAGTTATGGTGAGTGAGGGCTACTTTCTGGTTGTGGTCCTTGGGCTTCTCCCTGTGGTGGCTTCTCTTGTTGCAGAGCACGGGCTCCAGGCTCACAGGCTCAGTAGTTGTGGTGATGGGCTTGGTCACTGCATGGCATGTGGGCTGGACCAGGGGTTGAATCCATGTCTCCTGCGTTGGCAGGCAGGTTCTTTATCCCTGAGCCACCAGGGAAGCCCAGCTTTGTTTTCTGTATCACCCTTATGTCCACTTGGCTTATTATGCTCTTTCCTTGTGTCTCTCACTGCCAGCCTGGATACAAGCTTCCCTCCCTTCCTGGGTCAGGAACTTTTGTCTGTTTTGTTCACTGCTGTGTTCCTAGCACCAGGAGCAGCGCCTGGCAAATAGGCCGAAAACCTATTCATTGTTAGTTGTAGAATACTTGTAAACACAGTCAGTTCTCATTATTTGTATAGTTATATTGTACAGTCTCCATGAGAACCGAGCCATTGCTCCTAGGAGAAGCATAGGGTTGGGTTCCTTTGAGCCTCTGGCCACAGTGTTTTTGTCAGCTGATCAGGCCATAACCTCGTTTTATGTGTGTTCTGTTTAAAGACACCTTACTTAATATATACTGTTGATTCATTAGCATTGAACTCACTGCCAACCCACGCTAGCGTGCCTGTCTGAGCGACTCATATGGGACACACTTAGGGCACCTCACAGCCTTCCTGTGCTCAGGAACACTAGGCAACACTTCAGCACCACCCCTGAGGACCGTTTCCAATACCGAAATTACCAACAGAAGGCACAGAAATGTGGAAGGGTTGGCGCTAGACAGACCACAGAAAGGACATGTGTTTACAGTGTGAACTAATGGTCACCTTGTTTGACCTCAGCTGGAATATGCACTTTGGGGAACTCAAAATGTTTGTCGCTGCATGTCTGCAAATGAGTGAAAAATGCTGCCAGTTTTGGTTTTGGGAGTTGTTATCTGGAGTGAATTTGCAATTGTGGAATCTGCAGATAATGAGGATGGACAATGTTTGTTGAATGAATGAACACATTAATGAACTAACTCTGACAGATTATGAGCTGCCAGGGTTTTCAAAGTTCTACCTGCAGAAGTAACAGTCATCTTTATCCTTTGTAGGGAGAAGTCATAAAATGGTATGTGTTTTTGATATCCTTTTGGGGAGAGCAGATTGGCCACAAGGTTAAGAAGATATGTGATTGGTAAGAAAAAGAAATATTTTATTTCATTTATTTCTTCATTCTCAGTAACCTCTAGTTTTCCTTAAATAGGTCTCTGAAGAGTAGCACAGTGGTTGCAGAGGCTGCTGGGCTTTGTTAGGTGATTTCTTTGCTGTAATGCCATGTTTTCAAACATTTAATTTGTCATCTGCCTTGCCAGTGTAATACTTAAGATAATTTAAAAGTAAACACCATGTTTTTAACATTCCCAGATTTGATTTCTTTCTTGGGAATGAAGGCTCAAGATCAGTCGGGGAAGGAATCCAGTTATTTGCTGCCTTTCTGTTGCTTTGAGCCACGCATCAGCATATCTGTCCTCCTGGAGCTGTGGCTCATCCTTTGTCCAGCCCTTTGCCCTGGGGAAGGGGGCCTGGCGAGTGGTAGAGAGGGTGGGCTCAGAGGGGCCCACCTGCCAAATGAGGTGGCACAAGTAAAAAGACTCTCGGACCACATGAACCTTCAAGAAACGCAGAGCAGTGTCCCAGCAAGAATCAGTCTGTGTCTTAGTTTTGTCACTAGTGGGGAAATAAACACAGCCACACCAAAACTCAAAAGAATGGCCTTTTGTTTTCTTATACTCTGGGAAATTTTAGCTGGCCTTGCTTCTTGAAGGGGTAAGGGTGGGACTTGGTTATTTCCTTTGGATCAGTGTTCACCAGAGTTTGATACACAGTCACTGGTGTTATGAAAAGTAATTTTAGGTGTTACATGGGCAAGCTTGTTCTTACTTTAATAGATGTATATTTATTTTTATGTAGATGACAAAAACTATAGCCAGCACATAAACCCCTGACTTCACAAATATCATTGCTTAAGATAAAGCTAGAGTAAGAATTTAATTTTGATGGTCAGAGCGTAGAGAGAAATAGAAAGCTTGGCATTCAAATACTGAGGCAGCCTGGGATATCTCGCAGCTTGGGAGGTGTGGCCCTGCCCCCGCTTTGACCTGGTGTCACATGGCCCCAGGGGATGTTTACTGTGAAAGTGAAAGAAAGTGAAGTCGCTCAGTCATGTCGGACTCTGCAGCCCTATGGACTGTAACCTACGAGTCTCCTCCATCCATGGACTTTTCCAGGCAAGAGTACTGGAGTGGGTTGCCATTTCCTTCTCCAGGGCGTCTTCCCGACCCAGGGATTGAACCCAGGTCTTCCACTTTGCAAGCAGATGCGTTTACCGTCTGAGCCACCGTAGCACATGTCAAGGGCAAGTGCCAGGAATCCAGAAATTTTTTCTCCCTTTATTTTCTTTTTTTTGTTTCAAGTTTTTTGTTAAAAAAAAAAAAGGATTATAGTTAGTTGCTTTACAATGTTGTATTAGTTTCAGCTGGAAACCCTGTGAATCAGCCATATGTATACGTATATCTCCTCCCTCTGGAACCTTCCTCCCACCCCTCTTGGTCATCACAGAGCACTGAGCTGAGCTCCCCGTGTGGCGCAGCAGCTTCCCGCTAGCTGTCTGTTCACACATGGTAGCGTATGTGTGTCAGTGCCGTCCTCTCGGTCTGCCCATCCTCTCCTTCCCTGCTGTGTCCACCAGCCGTCTCTACGTCTGAGTCTCCTATTTCTCTCTCCTTTTATTTAAGGTGGTTATTGTATGTTCTTTGATTTATGGTATATACTCCCAGCTTATGGGTCATGGTGGATTTAGAACGTTGAAATTGGGAATGAGCTTTTAGGAATCATTGAGAGCAGAAATGGAATTTGGAGCCAAGAGAGAGTTGGCTAAATCTGTGGAATTCAGTGGACATTTGTCCAGTGTCCATCTGCAAAGCCTTAGCACGGCCGGGTGCCTGTCTGCACCTTTCTCTCCCAGAGGGCTACTTTTACTCTGGTTTGGTGGAAATAGGCCCAGACGGTATATTAAACTTTGCTCCAGCTTTCTACTCAGCTTCTTGTAGTTCTGATGGCTGCGGCGCTATCTTGAATCCTGTCTTCTAGTTACCACTGCCACGTTTACCCCTACCCGAACACAGCCGAGGAGCGCAGAGAGATCCAGGAGGGCCTGAATACCCGGATTCAAGATCTTTACACCGTGAGTGAACCAGAAACTTCCCTCCTTATCTGAGGGCTTGGGAAACATTTACAGATTCATTTAGTTTCTTTTTTAATATAGAAAATTTTGGTTGTGGACAAATCAAGATATTTTAGGGAGACTGGAATGTCACCTCCTTCCTCTTTGTGGGCGTTTCATTTTAGCAGCCTGTTAGAAACCTAGATGGTTTCTAAATGATGGGGCTTTAAAAAAAAAAAAGAGTCTGGTTATCTTTGATCTGTTGAAGTGTAATTCTTCATCAGACAGGATAAGTGAGCCCATGTAAAGTGCTGGCTGTAATTTTACCGGCACTGTTTTAAGTCATCTTTCTGCTTAGAAGTTCACTATGACCCATTTGAACGAAAGAGGGTTTCTTGGCAGAGTGGGTTGGGAATTGGTGGCTTTTGGTGTTGACAGGAAGTGGGGTGAGGCGGGAGTGGGTAAGAACTAGGGACCTAGGTCTCTGGGCCCAGCCAGGCCATGATGCTGACCCGGGGACCACAACACCTCACTGTTCCTGTACCGGGCTCTGGTTCGGGAGAGGCAGCTCCAGGCCTGGAGGAGAAGGACTGAACTTCCTTAACTGTCCCCAGAGAGGCTGGTGCCTGAAATCCCCCCATCACCATGGAGAGAGTCCCCCTCGAGGAGGTCAGGTGCCTGGCAGATGCTCCACTGAGATCCCTCGTGTTTGTCCTCACCCAGGTTCTTCACAAAACTGAGGACTATTTAAGGCAGGTGCTGTGTAAAGCTGCCGAGTCGGTCTACAGCCGTGTGGTCCAGGTGAAGAAGATGAAAGCCATTTACCACATGCTGAACATGTGCAGCTTCGACGTGACCAACAAGTGCCTCATCGCGGAGGTCTGGTGTCCTGAGGCTGATTTGCACGAGCTGCGAAGGGCCCTGGAGGAGGGCTCGGTGAGGCAGCCCTCCCCTCCCCTCCCCTCTCTCCCCTCCCCTCCCTTCTCTCCCCTCCCCTCCCCTCCCCTCCTCTCCCTGCTGGCCCTTTTCTGCCCAAGGTTGGAGCGTATCTCATCAGGCTCAGGGAGATGAGATAGACTGGAGAGGATACCATGTCAATGCTTTTGAACTGAAATTGCAGAGTCAATCACTGGAAGCTCTGTGCACATGCATTCTTTTTTTCTTAATTGAAGTTTAGTTGCTTTACAGTGTTCTCCTATATATGGTAAAGTGATTTGCACAGGCTTTTTAAAACAAACTTTTCATTTTATATTGGAATATAACCGATTAACCATGTTGTGATAGTTTCAGGTGGACAGCAAAGGGACTCAGCCATACCTGTACAGCTATCCATTCTCCCCCAAACCCCCTCCCATCCAGGCTGCCACATAACATTGAGCAGAGTACCCTGTACTGTATAGTAGGTCCTTGTTGGTTATCCATTTAAGTATAGCAGTTGCAGTGGCATTTTTAATTTGCTCGTTTGAGTAAGTAGTTCAGTGACATGTTTTAAAAGTCAAAAAAATATTAAAAAATATTAAAGAACCAGTGAAGGGACTTCCTCTTACCCAAAGCCTCAGTTTTGTTCAGTTCCCCTGCTCAAAGACAACCCTTATTTTAGTTTTATTATGTCTTTGAGTTTGTTTCTTAATCATAGATAAATAGAAATACGTGAAAGGGGAGAATTCCCTTCCTTCACAATAGATTATGTGCTATTTATATTTTCTTTTCTTTTAAGAAAACTTCCCTCTTTTTATAGCTATTTAATATCCTTCTGGAATGGAAGTTACATGGTTTATGGAACTAGTCCCTGGTCATTTAGGTGGTTTCCAACTTTACGAATACCACCAGCACAGAGACTAACACTTGACCTTTGACAATTCATACACGCACAGATTTGCCTCTGGGTAAATTCCCAGGGTGGAATTGCTGGATCAGTTTTGCCAGATACTTGCCAGATGAATGCAACCAATTGTTGCATTTCCCCTATTTTGAGTGAGGGTGAATATCTTTCTTTCATTAAAAAAAAGAAAAATTTATTTATTTTATTTTTGGCTGTGCTAGATCTTTGTTGCTGCTCTCAGCTTTTCCCTAGTTGTGGCGAGTGGGGGCTACTCTCTAATTGTGGTGGGCTTCTCTAGTTACAGAGCATGGGCTTAGTTGCCCCTAGGCATGTGGTATCTTCCCAGACCAGGGATCAAACCCAGGTCCTCTCCATTGGCAGGTAGATTCTTAACCACTGAACCACCAGGGAAGTCCTGAATATCTTTTTGTATGTTTAAGAGCCTTTGAATTTTCACTTTCTGGTAAGCTCTCTGTTCACATGCTTTGCCCGTTTTCCACTTGGGGGTTGGTCCTTTTCTTACTGATTTCCTTAGCTTGTTGTCTGTGATACAAGAACAAATATTCTCCCCCATTCTGTTGCTTGTCTTACGGCGTTTCTTTCTGTTTGTTTGCTTTGGTCATGCGGAAGTGTTTGGTTAAATATACTTCCATTTATTCAACTTGGTTGAACCCATTAATCTCAGTTCCTGTGGTCTCTGAACTTTGCTGCTGCCGCTAAGTCGCTTCAGTCGTGTCCGACTCTGTGCAACCCAAAGACGGCAGCCCACCAGGCTCCCCCGTCCCTGGGATTCTCCAGGCAAGAACACTGGAGTGGGGTGCCATTGGCTTCTTCCTCTGAACTTTGAATAATAGGTTTTTCTCACTTTAGGACTATGAGCTCAGTCTCCTGTGTGAGTTTTTTTTTAATTAGGGTATAGGTGTTTTACAATGTTGTGTTAGTTTCTGCTATACAAGAGTTTTTTTCTGTATCAAAACTTAGTTCTTTACTGAAAATAACAGGTTTACATACTTCAGTAGACAAAGAAACATGTTTTCTTATGAACTTTTGGTTAATCACCTTGTTTCTTCACGTAATTCTGTGATGGTACAAAAATATCAAAATAATGATGGCATAAAAATAGTTATTTTGGAGTATGGGGCATCTGTTGTTTTTATTTAAAGATCTAGATGATTCTTATTTATTGAGGTAGCATCAGTTTTGAGAGACATGACTGGTACTCTAGTGCATATGTGTGTATATAAGTAGCCCCAGGGTCGCCAATATAAAACTGGAATTTTAGTGGTTTATCTCCTAAAAATGTTCAAGAGAAATTTAGAGACAGCTACAATATTACCTAATAAAAATGAAATATAAGGAAGAATAAATCAGAATGTCAGTATGGCAACATTGTGGTTTATTTTTGTTATACTCATCACTGCCCACTTCCCACCACTCAGCCTTGCTAGATTCTTCCTTCTGTAAGAGCACAGACCCCCAGGCGCACCCCACCCCCACCCCAGGAGCCGTCCTCAGTTCCTCCTGTCACTCCTGCTATACTTGAACCTCTTGTGGGGTGGTGATCAGTACCTCCCCATGTGGCCTGCAGGGCCTCATAGCAGGCCACCAAGGTTTGTTGAAAGAGCTCTTGGGTGGTAATTTTTTCTCTTTTTCTTTTTTTCACGTGAAAGAGAGAGAGCGGCGGCACGATCCCCTCATTCATGAACACAATCCCGACAAAAGAAACTCCCCCAACTCTGATCCGTACCAACAGATTCACCGAGGGGTTTCAGAACATCGTGGATGCCTACGGGGTCGGGAGCTACCAAGAGGTGAACCCAGGTTGGAAGCCTGAATTTGCCAGGCTTTATATTTTATACATTCTGTACATCACTGCTGTTTTTTTCCCCCTATGAGAATGTAATAGATATTTGGAAAAATAGGCTCACTAGTAACTGTTTTGTTATTTAGTATAAACTGTTTATTTTATTTTTGAACGTGTCTGGCGACATGTGGAATCATACTTCCCCTGCTGCTGCTGCTGCTAAGTCACTTCAGTCGTGTCCGACTCTGTGTGACCCCATAGACGGAAGCCCACCAGACTCCCCCTTCCCTGGGATTCTCCAGGCAAGAACACTGGAGTGGGTTGCCATTTCCTTCTCCAATGTGTGAAAGTGGAAAGTGAAAAGTGAAAGTGAAGTCGCTCAGTCGTGTCCGACCCTTAGCGACCCCACGGACTGCAGCCTACCAGGCTCCTCCATCCATTGCCTTCTCCGATACTTCCCCTAGCCTGGGATTAAACCCATGCCCCTGCATTGGAAGCATGCAGTCTTAATCACTGGACCACCAGGGAAGTCTCTAAAGTGTTCTTTTTAACCTGTCCATTTTCTCTTGAGAATTTGGGAGAAAGTCAAGATCATTATATGCAGTCGTGTTTGCATTAACTAGAAATTTCTGCCTCTGCTGCCAATCCGATATCTCTTGCTTTTCCTGCAGCTCTCTTCACCATCATCACTTTCCCCTTTTTATTTGCTGTGATGTTTGGAGACTTTGGACATGGCTTTGTGATGTTCTTATTTGCCCTCCTGTTGGTGTTAAACGAAAATCATCCCAGACTAAATCAGTCACAAGAGGTAAAAACATAAACCCTCCAGCTCATTATCTCCAGTGAGGCAGCATTAGTAGTGATTACCTTCTGGTTGATTAGAAAAAGAGACATTTAAAAATGTTTCATTTTTGGCGATAAACGTAACCCACCTGACTGAGACCTAGGTGGAGTGGGTCTTCATTCTTGTGTGATGGGATCATGAACTTGATTTTTATTTATATATATATATTTTTAAAGTGTTTATGTATTTGACTGTGCTGAGTTTTAGTTGCAACATGTGTGTGGCATCTTTAGTTGCAGTGTGCACACTCTTAGTTGCAGCATGTGGGATCTAGTTCCCTGACCAGGGATGAAACCCGGGTCTCATGCACTGGGAGTGCAAAGTCTTAGCCACTGGACTGCCAGGGAAGTCCCCATGGCTTGACTGTGATCTGCCCGGAGAGGCGTGGTTAACAGTGTGCCCAGACTGACTTGATCACTGTCTCACTCAGCACACTTTGCTCCCCACAGATCATGCGGATGTTCTTCAATGGTCGCTATATCCTCCTGCTGATGGGGCTGTTCTCAGTGTACACGGGCCTCATCTACAACGACTGCTTTTCCAAGTCGGTCAACCTCTTCGGCTCCAGGTGGAACGTGTCTGCCATGTACAGCTCCAGTCACAGCCCAGAGGAGCAGAAGAAGATGGTGCTTTGGAAGTGAGTGTCTGCCCAGCT
Source organism: Moschus berezovskii (assembly GCF_049115385.1). Classification (NCBI taxonomy): domain Eukaryota; kingdom Metazoa; phylum Chordata; class Mammalia; order Artiodactyla; family Moschidae; genus Moschus; species Moschus berezovskii. The sequence goes on along the minus strand of NC_142478.1, from coordinate 55,139,395 downwards.
GCCAGATGGTGTCTAAGGTGGAGGGCCTCACTCCGAGGCTCCCTCCCCATCACAGGAGGCCCTCAGCCTTCTTTTGTGTTACAGTGACAGCATCGTCAGGCACCACAGCGTGTTGCAGTTGGATCCCAGTGTTCCCGGAGTGTTCCGAGGCCCTTACCCTTTTGGCATTGATCCTGTGAGTATACTCCTCCCCTTAATATCTCAATTTCTTGCTGCTGCTGCTGCTGCTAGGTCACTTCAGTCGTGTCTGACTCTGTGCGACCCCATAGACGGAAGCCCACCAGGCTCCCCCGTCCCTGGGATTCTCCAGGCAAGAACACTGGAGTGGGTTGCCATTTCCTTCTCCAATGCATGAAAGTGAAAAGTGAAAGTGAAGTCGGTTAGTCGTGTCCGACTCTTAGCGACCCCATGAATTGCAGCCCACCAGGCTCCTCCATCCATGGGATTTTCCAGGCAAGAGTACTGGAGTGGGCTGCCATTGCCTTCTCTGCAATTTCTTTCTGCTGCTGCTGCTAAGTCACTTCAGTTGTGTCCGACTCTGTGTGACCCCATAGATGGAAGCCCACCAGGCTCCCCCGTCCCTGGGATTCTCCAGGCAAGAACACTGGAGTGGGTTGCCATTTCCTTCTCCAATGTGTGAAAGTGAAAAGGGAAAGTAGAGTCGCTCAGTCGTGCCCGACCTTAGTGACCCCACGGACTGCAGCCCACCAGGCTCCTCCGTCCACGGGATTTTCTAGGCAAGAGTACTGGAGTGGCTTGTCATTGCCTTCTCTGCAATTTCTTGCTAGTACTGCCTAATTTTTCAATGAAAAGTGTTTTTAGTTTTGACCACTCTGTGTGGCTTATTCCCTTAGGCCTTAGTTCCCTGACTAGGGATGCAGCAGTTGCCCTTAGCAGTAGGACCTCAGAGTCCTAATCATTGGACTGCCAGGAATTCCCAGGATCACCTAGTTTTAACTGTCACAGAGGTTTCACAGACTGTTCAGCACGGTTCAGGTGGTTTTACCCGAGGGGTTGGTTCTCGGGGTGTTTCTGCCTGGATGACAGAGGCTCACTGTGTATTCCGAGTCAGGCTGGTGTGCAGATGAAGCTGACATTCCGTTTGAGAAGCCAGGATCAATGCCTAAATACAAGTCCACAGAGAGCTGGGGTTACAGTCTGTCCTACTCCCTGACCCCCTTTATTCTAGTGAAAAGTGCCATGAAACATGTGCTGCTTCTTCCATTTCTTCTTTGTGCACAGTAATTGTTTTTTTATCTTTTTAGAAAGAAATAGTGTGAAATTTTAGAATGGGAAAGGGAGCGTAAGTTTATCATGGTGCTTATTAAGGTCGTTGTTCGAAAGGGGGAAAGTGAGGGGAGAAGGAAAGAAAGGCAGTGGCTCTGGGGCTGGGGCTGTCCCCACCTACCCACCCCGCCATGGGGCTCAGCAGGTGGCTGCTTGAGGCCCAGGCAGCGTCTCTCTAGACTCAGGGTTCTTCTCGAGGAATTTCAGCCTTAAAAGAAGAGCTTTGAAACTACCTCAAGGGACTTCCTCGGTGGTCCAGTGTCCCGGACTCTGCCATCCTGATACAGGGGACCTTAGTTCAGTGCCTGATCAGAGAACTAGATCTCTCACATGCCACAACTGAGAGTTCACATGCCACAAGTAAAGATCCTGCATGCTGCAGCTAAAACTGGGCGCAGCCAAATAAATCTGTCAAAATTGGTTTGGAGGGAGGTGATACAGTAATGGAAAAAACTCATTGACAGGAGTCTGTCATCCCCTAATCTGAGCTCTCCAATTGAGACTGTCTCCTAATGGTTTATTCTTGTCTCTGAACATAATTTATATAATTGAATATTGTTGTTGCCTTAAGTCTTAATATGATAGGAAACTTGAAAAAGCTTGATTGCGGTTTCCTTAAGGAATAGCAGTTTTATTCTAAGGCAGTTGAAGGAAGGAAGTTAAAGTTTTCTTTTTTGGTGTTTTGTTTTGTCTTTAGATTTGGAACTTGGCCACCAATCGTCTCACTTTTCTAAACTCTTTCAAAATGAAGATGTCTGTGATTTTAGGGATTACTCACATGACTTTTGGCGTCATTCTGGGAATATTTAACCACTTGTAAGTACGGATTTTTTTTTAAACCAATGTTTATAAGCCAAGTTTTTGGTATTAGTATTTCTTAAACTTTGCTTGATGATAGACTGCCTAGATCTTAAAGGCAGCCAGTATGGGGTTATGTTGTATTCATATGATCCTGTTTTGATGATCAGTTTTTTGGCAGCTTCTTTGATTCAGCAAATATCTGTTGAGCATATAGAATGTGCCTGGCACTGTTAGGGGTTGAACAGTGAGATCAGAAAAAAGTTTCACCCTCATGGAGTTTATGTTCAACTGAGGGAGACATGCAGCATGTTCATTCACATTTATTTCCAGAGGTGATTTTTGTCATTTTCTTTTTTATTTTATAAATCAAAAACTTTTGGTTCGTTTCTTCCAACTGGTATATTAGAAGTAAGAGATGATATCTTTTTTCTTCTAATTGAATCTGAAAGGGAAATACTAGTCTTCTCTCCTGTCCTCACATCTTTTTGTGATTATATCTGGATCATAACACAGATGATGTGATTCTGAGATAGGCTTTGTCACGGAGAATTTAAGATTAATTTACTTTTTACTTTTTATCTTAGTCCAGCTGTGTGCTGCCACTAAGACCCGGTGCAGCCAAATAAATAAATGTTAAAACATTTGTTCATGGGTTAACCAATTCTGTTTTTTGCCCTAGGCATTTCAAGAAGAAGTTCAATATTTATCTGGTTTCCATACCAGAACTGCTCTTCATGCTCTGCATCTTTGGATACCTTATATTTATGATCATCTATAAGTGGCTGGTTTATTCAGCCGAAACCTCCAGAACTGCTCCTAGCATTCTGATTGAATTTATTAGCATGTTTTTATTCCTGGCTAGTGACACAAGTGGTCTTTACCCAGGGCAGGTAAACAATCTTTTTATTTTCTTCCCCCATTCTTAGGAACTCAAGGGAAGTCCTCATGAGAGCCTTTTTGTTTCGATCAGTAGAATGATTAAAGGTGCTTCCCATGGCCTCCCAGGCACTGAGGGGCTTTCTGTTTCTCTCTGTTATCACAGGGGGTGTCATTTGCTATCTCTGGTCAGACTGTAATCCAAACTTGCTGCCACTCCTTAGCTATCAGAAGTGGTGGGGAAAGAATGTGTTACTGGAGGGTTCCCAAGTACTGCTCATCCATCTGTCTTTTCAGTTTTTTTCTTTTTTTTTTCAATTTTTTTCTTTTTAAATAATTTTATTTATTTATATTTAAATAATACCACTGAGCCACCAGGGGAAGCCCCTCCAGTTTCTTTAAAAATCAATCTCTGACTAAGCCAGGCTTTCAGAGAACTGGTACTTGGACCATGGCACATGGTCCTCTCCAGAAATGACTTTTCTATATAGATGTGCATTTGTGTGATGCCACCCATATCCGCTATGAGTTTAGGAAACAAAAGGTAAAGACTGTCTGACAAATATAATTTAGTTTGTGTTTATGTTCCTTGCTAATAGACATTCTACTTGATTGTCACTATTTTCAGCGTACCAGTGACACTTGGTACGTCTTTGCATTTCAACCGGCTTCCTCCCCGTTTGCACCAACAGGAGCATATCCAGAGGCTGCTGCTGGTCGTCACAGTGTTGTCAGTCCCCGTGCTTTTCTTGGGAAAACCACTGTTTCTTCTGTGGCTGCACAAGGGGCGCAATTGTTTTGGGGTCGGCAGGGTAAGTGTGAGTTCGGATGCACGTTTGTTGATGGTGAGCAAAGTCTGTTTTTAGCTGTGGAAAGTTTTGTAAGGAAAACACCTGCCAGGAATTCCAGTGGCTAAGACTCCACGCTTCCTCTGTGGTGGGCATTGGTTCAGTCCCAGTCGGGGAACTAAGGTCCTGCTTGCTGTACAGTGCAGCCAAAGAAATAAATAGATTTGGAAAAAAACAAAACACCTTCCATGGGATCCAGGCTCTGATTTAAAAGCTAAAGCTTCCCTCACTGAGCACTCTGGTGTTGGCTGTTCTGCAGAGGTGTGGTGCCAGGAACCTGCACATCTGGGGATGGGAAACTGGTCCCCCTTTAACGAACCCCAAACCGAACAGGAGGTTGAGCTGAAATCTTTCAGTGATGCTGGTCATAACTGAAGTGTTTTTCTTCCTTATTCTTGCCTCTTCATTTTTTAAGGTGCTTTTTTAATTTAAGTAACAGAATTAAAGGAAATGTGGGAAATACAGAAAGTAGTGCCTTGAAGTTTTCCTATACAGTTATAAACAGTGTTAGCCATTTGTTGAGTTTCTTTTCAGACTGTTTTCTCGTTTGTCCATATTTCTTTTTAAAAAACATTTTGGGGTTGGGGCGGGGGAAATATTGTGGTAAGATATGCATGATGGAAAATTTCCATCTTAACCGGTTCTGAGTGCGCAGTTCAGCGTGCACCCACAGTACACACCGGCACTGTGTATTCCACACTGTGCGTCCACGCCCCAGCTGTTTCCAGAGCTCTCCCATCTTCCTGAACTGAGGCTTCATCGCCATTAACACTAACGCCCCATTTCCTCTCGCCCCAGCCCTTGGCAAATACCTTCTACTTTATGTGTATATGAATTTGACTGCTTTAGGTATCTCGTACAAGTGGAATCAGGTAATAGTCTCCTTTTATGACTGACTTATTTTACTTAGCATAGTGTCCTCAAGATTCATCCATGTTGTAACCTGTGTCTGAATTTCCTTCCTGGGAATTCCCTGGCTGTCCAGCAGTTGGGACTGTGTGCTCACTGCTGAGACTTGACTGGGTATAATCCCTGGATGAGAAACTAAGAGCCCACCAGCCATGTGGTGCCAAAAAATAAAAAAAAGAAGAAAAAGAATTTCCTTCCTTTTTTTTTTTTCTACTTTTTGACTGTACTCCACAGTATGTGGGATCTTTGTTCCCTGACCAGGGATTGAACCTGTACCCCTTACACTGGAAGACGGAGTCTTAACCACCAGGCTACCATGGAGGACCCTTCCTTCCTTTTTAAGGCTGAATAATCCATTGTGTGGATAGACTACATTTTGCTTCTCAGTTCATCCATGAATGGGCACTTGGGTTGTTTTCACCTTTTAGCTGCTGTGAACAATGCTGCTCTGAATGTGGGTATATAAATATCTATTGGAGTCTTTAGCTTTCAGTTCTTTTGGGTATATACTGGAAATGATCGTTCTTTGTTTAATGTTTTGGGGAGCCACTGAACTGTTCCACAGTGGCTACACCATTTTACGTTCCCATAAGCAATGCACAAGAGTTCCCTGTACACCCTAATCAATACTTACTTATTCTCTGTTTTTTTTTTTTTACAATAGCCATCCTAGTGGGTATAATATGCTCATTTTCTTTTAAAGTGCTTTTTATTCCTGAAGAGCTGAATCTTTAACTGAGTCGAAGGGGTTCTAACTTTGATGTTGTCACAACCTTGTGATTTTAAAGGCACTGACTCTGTTTTCCTTGGGTTGTTTTTAGAGTGGCTACACACTTGTAAGGAAAGATAGCGAGGAAGAAGTTTCTTTGCTGGGAGGCCAAGACATAGAAGAGGGGAACAACCAAATGGAAGATGGATGTAGAGAAGTGACGTGTGAAGAGGTAACCTTTATAGTTACTGTTGTTGGCGTGAGGAGCCAGACTCGCACAGAGATGATCGTCACAACGAGAGTGATAGAATCACTGTTTTTTTTTTTTTAATTAATTTTTGCTGGAGTCTAGTTGACTTACCATCTGTGCTACTTTCAGATGTCCAAAGTGAATCAGTTATACATACACATATCAGTTAAGTTCAGTTGCTCAGTTTTGTCTGACTCTTTGCGACCTCATGGACTGCAGCACACCAGGCTTCCCTGTCCATCACCAACTCCCAGAGTTGCTCAAACTCGTATCCATCGAGTCAGTGATGCCATCCAACCTCTCGTCCTCTGTTGTCCCCTTCTCCTCCTGCCTTCAAGCTTTCCTAGCATCAGGGTCTTTTCCAATGAGTCAGCTCTTTGCATTAGGTGGCCAAAATATTGGAGTTTCAGCTTCAGCATCAGTCTTTCCAATGAATATTCGGGACTGATTTCCTTTAGGATTGACTGGTTTGATCTCCTTGCAGTCCAAGGACTCTCAAGAGTCTTCTCAAACACCACATTTCAAAAGCATGAGTTCTTTGGTGCTCAGCTTTCTTTATATATATCCATTTAGATTCTCTTCCCATATAGCTCATCACAGAGTACTGAGTAGAGTTCCCTGTGGTATACAGGACGTCCTTATTAGTTGTCTGTTTTGTATATAGTAGTGTGTGTGTGTCAATCCCAATATCCCAGTTTATCCCTCCCCCACTGTCCCTCGGTAACCATACATTTGTTTTCTATATCTGTGACTCTGTTTCTGTTCATTGATAGTAGTCATCTTAAAACATCAAAACTCAAAGCAAAGCAGCCATTCCTCAAAGCTTTCCAAATACTATTCTCTTCATAGAATTGTCATCATAAGGATTTGGGGTTAACATTTTGTGGTTCTGAGTCTTACCAGGGATTTATAGCGTTAACATCACAAGTTGTGATATTAAATGACTTAAGATGCTATGAACATTGCTTTCAGAAGATTCTCATCTCCATGAGAACTTCTCCATAGTTGTAAGAAAGAGACCCTGTTCACACTGGCTTCAGGGGGAATCTGCTGGCTCAGGTCAGGACGGGGGGACAGTGGGCCTCAGGCTGGTGAGGCTCTGGATTCCAATCCCAGCAAGTCTAATTTGGGTTTTCTTCGCAAGTTTGCTTCACATTCTGAAGCCAGCTGGCCCCACGATGTTGGAACTGTAGCCACAGCGAGCACTGGGCTCATTTTCTTCAGTCTTTCAGTCAGAGAAAAGCACTCTTACCTGCTTGTTTCCATGAGGAAGAATCCCGAGGAAGTGCTGTGATTGGCCTGGCTGGCGTCACCAGTGACTGCTGTAGTTGTCTGCACGGGCTGCCACAACCACACACTCGGGGTCTTAAACTGAAGAAATTTATTTCTCATGGCTTTGGAGGCCAGATGTCCATGGGCAAGGTGTTGGCAGGGTCAGTTTCTCCTGGGGCTTCTCTCTGTGGCTGTGTCCCTACATGGCCTTATTGCTGTGAGTGTATCTCTTGTTGTCTCTTCTTATAAAGACATCAGTCCTACTGGATCAGGCCCCAACCTTATGATCTCATTTAACCCTAATTACCTCCTTAAAGGCCCCATCTCCAAACATACTCTTATTGGGGATTAGGGCTTCAACGTACGACTTTTGGAGGGGGACACCTTTTAGCTAATAACTACTGGCTAAGGATCCAGGGTGAGATGCGAGAAGAAGCATTTCCTCCCAGGGAAGGGAAGCACAGTCCCGGCAGACAGAACCAGCATGTCTGCTGCTCTCGTCTACTTTATTTTCTTGAAAACTTTTTTGGCTGTTCAGTGAGGACTAAACAAGATTTCTTACAGTCAGCCTTTTGTAATTATTATGTAATTTAGTGCTTTAACTTGAGATGATTAATAATTAACTCTCTAAGGTCATAAAAAAACAAAAAGCAGACCTGAAAGAACGTGAGAGGCGTCTTGCCCAGTGTTCTACATCTTTTCACTGTTAGGGACGCTTTTTATAATTTCTCATTCTCAGACTCGTATTAAGATGCTCTTATCCATTAAACACACATACATTCACAGTCTTCTAATCTTGTGGTTGGTGGATGTCTGGTTTCTCATGGTACGTTTTATGATTACTAAGAGTAGCTCAAGAACCTCATTGGGCTGTCTGAGGGCCATGGCGGTTGTGGCATCAGAGTTCCGGTCCCGCACCCTCAGCTCACCTGTGGGGTCACATCCTGGGGACAGGGGAGTGGGAGCTCCGTAGATCGAAAGCTGGGTAGTGGCAGAGCTGTGAGCAGAACTCAGATCTCGTGACTCCTCACGCCCCAGCACGTCCTCAGCGGCATTCCAGAAGCCAGTCCTGCCCCTGTCGTGCATGTCATGCACAGACTCTAACCCAGGTTGTGTCATCTCTTGTAGTTTGATTTTGGAGAAATATTAATGACCCAAGTAATTCATTCCATCGAGTACTGTCTGGGATGCATCTCTAACACTGCTTCGTACCTGAGGCTCTGGGCACTCAGTTTGGCTCACGCACGTAAGTTTCTGGTTTGACCTGCAGTTCCCAAACTCTGGGCCAAAACACCCCTCAGCACCTCAGTTAACTCATGGGGGCACTGTGGGACACTAAAAAATTTTGATGGAGAGGGCATTGTCTACAATGCTGTGTGAATGGGGACTGTTAGGTTGTTTGGACTTGACTACTTACTGCCCTGGTGTCCTGGGTATTTCTTCTGATTTCAGGGTGCTGTGAAAAAAATCACTGGGACGCAAGTTGTTTTCAGGACCAAAAAGGCTTAGGAACCTCTGGCATAAGCATTTTACTTCCTCTGCTCTGACCATTATTATTTTTGTTTTTACTGTGGTTTTAATTCAGCCCTGCCTCGCAAAGTGTCATGGTCTAGTTATGCCAAGCAAGTCCTGAAACAATGCTGACGAATAGTTTTGATTACAGACAGTCCTCCTTTTGCATGCTCTGGTGATGCATGGATTTCAGTTACCTCCATTTACTCAAGTCTCACCAGCCGCCCAAAAACACGGTTGAAATTTCAGTTTCTACCATAAACTCTGAGTATATGGGTACAAAGCGCAGGCTTCACTGCTGGCCTTTTAGCCTACAAGTCACTACATAAATAATACACATACACATCATGACCAGAGACCAGCGACATCACTTTTTCAGAGCCTGTTGTGATTGGTCACTGTGTTTTTTCATTTCCTTATGCATTTATAAACAAGAATAAGAGAGTGTTTTCATGTTTTGATAATTTTGAAAGGTCCTAGAACAACTGTCATTTTTCCCATTGGTCCCTGAACCTGCTGCTCAGTTCGTGCCCAGACAGCAAAGCGCATGGTAGTGTGGCCTCCTTGTGGGCCAGTGGTAAACTTACCTGGCATTTAAAAATGGATCACTGAACTGAGGGAATTGGCCAACAAAGATGAAAAAATGCACCAGAGAAACAAACAATGATCTGTTCGAAGTGAAATGCAAACGGAATGTAACAGTTTAGGAGAAAGAACTGATGTGGGGGTGGTGACACTGCTTCTGTTCGAGAGGTGAAATTTGCAGCCAGAGGAACTTAGTAACGTACGGAAGATGCTGGTGTCCCAGAAGTGATACCGCAGAAGCTTCAGGAGGTATTTCAGGACTTGCAAGGCGCAAAGCACACTGTAGAAGCTGATCCAAACTTGGAAAAGAGTAGGACAGCATGCTAAGTATTAGGGAGAATGCTTGCTCTGTGTCCAGGTGCCTGGCTCTCCCAGGTCACATGAGAAGAAGGCTGTTCAAATCACCCTTGGTAAGTTCTTACCAGACCCCCCCAACAATATAATACTCAGTGTTTCTAATGTTTAAAAGATTCGCTCTTTTTTTTTTTCATTTCCTTATGCATTTATAACCAAGAATAAGAGTGTTTTGATATTTTGACAATAATTTTGAAAGGTCCTAGAACACCTGTCATTTTCCCCATTGACCGTTAAGGATGCTTTCACTGGTCACTATTCTGCCCCTGCTCCATTGTGCAAAGACTATCTGTACTTGTGAAAATCACCAGGTGATAGAGGTGTCCTTTTGCTGGTTGGTACACTGATATTTTTATAAGCAGAGCCACAAGTTGAGACTTTTCTGGTTGGAGGGGACGCTGTGGTCCACCATATTCTGATACAGAGGAGGAGACTAAGGCCCAGTGAGGTTTGGTGCTGGCGCTGGATCACCCGCCTGATCAGTTAGTGGCTGAGTCAGGACTGATGCCCAGCTTGCCACTGCCTGATCCAGGGCTGCACTGGGACCGAGCCAGCCAGACCCCCATCTGGGTCAAGATCTCTCCTTGGCAGGCAGGCAGACCTGATTTCTCTGGAATGTCAAGTCATCCTTCACATTTCAGAAGATCAGGTTGCTCATGTAATTTTTACGTGAGGAGCAGATTATATCTTTTACGGGTGTGTATTTATTTTAGGGATAACAATTCAACATTTCTCAGAAGGAAACTCAGTCTAGCTAGCTAATGGAAGTGACTCACTGAAGGTCAGCAGAGGTTAACTCTGCAAAATGCTTCCCATGCAGAGTTGTCTGAGGTCCTGTGGGCCATGCTGATGCACGTCGGCCTCCGGGTAGACACAACCTACGGGGTCTTGGTGCTGCTCCCAGTGATCGCTCTCTTTGCAGTGTTGACAATTTTCATCCTTTTGATCATGGAAGGCCTTTCTGCATTTCTTCACGCCATCCGCCTCCACTGGTGAGTTTGGAATTGAGCTTCGGAAAGGTTATTTAAGACAGTAAACCGCCCCCCCCCCATATATATACACATAGAACATTTCCAGTAATATGTATGTGTACATACATTATTTAGGCTAGTTCTTTCCTTCCCAGTATTAAGATCTGTATTCTGATCCCCTGAGTTAAAATTCTGTTTTGTTTCTGAGCTACTGTCCCTTATATGTAAAAAGCAAGTTTATGCTTGATGAATAATTATGTGTATTTAATATTTTCAACTCACTTTGGGTCTGACAGGGTACTTTATCTCATTGTAAGCCATATTTCTTAATGTTTTACAATGTTATGTCAGATTACTTGTCTGTGTGTCTAGTTACGAGGAGAGAGAGGTTCCTAATTCTCGTGTGAATGTCCATAGAGTGGGAGGTAACATGAGGTGTCAGCATTTCCTTCATGAGAAAGCCAGCAAAGGGTCAGTGTGTGCGTGTGTTTTATCTCAGTAAAAGTATTTGTGCCAAGAGCAAATAAGGGATGAAGCACGTTTGGAAGTACAGAACTTTTTTTTAACTTAGTAAATGTTGTTTTAAGAAATGTAGGAAATGTTATTCAGAATCTTTCATTAATACTTTTTTTTTTTTTTTTAGGGTAGAATTTCAGAACAAATTCTACGTTGGTGCAGGCACCAAATTTGTTCCTTTCTCATTCAGATTACTTGCTTCGAAGTTCAGTGATGACCTGGCGTGATCATATTGCAGTATCCAACAAGCTTTCAGATTTATGGAGAATTATCATGTTGTAGAATTCCTTATGTTAAATTGATGATAGGAAAAATTCCATCTTCATTAATTGCCTTATGAGATAGCCAAATCTGTAAGATATACCTCTTCCTCATATGTTAAGTATTTTGTAAACTTTCTCAATTTCAGATATATAAATTTCTTTCAGTTTTTATGATGAGCAAATGTAAGTTCATGCAAAAGTTATGTTATGGTTGTTTTTAAAAATACAGGCGTGGGAGAGAGAAGCCAATTTTGAATGGCGAATTGAAAATAGTCTTAGATATTTGATTCCCTTTCATTATTTAAAAAAAAAAAAAAGCCACAGTTATTCTGTCACCTGAAGTTGTCAGATAATATTTTCCAACAGCTGAAGCTAAGTAGTTTAAAAAAAATTTAATGACGGATCATCAAAAGATTCACATTTATTATATTTTGCTTAATTAAAAGTATGCAAACTTTTTAATTGTATGCTATCTAGAATTACAGGTAGAATTGTTTCTACAGTTTTGTCTTGTTTTAATAATTGGAGAAAATGGGATAAAATAACATGCAACAAAATGGTTATCCCACTTGTATATTTTTTTAAAGACTTTTATCCTGTTACCCTTACATTAAACCAATTATGATAATTGTATATTTGAGAAGATAAACTGTGTACTGAGCCTTAAAATCCAGTGTGACTTTAGAAGACATAATATGGATATGATTTGAATTTAGTTGACTTATGTTCCTGAACCAAAAAGGGTTTATACTGAGTGAAGAAGGAAAGGTAAAAAGTAGTATTTTGTATATTTTTATAATAAAATATAAATTAAGATATTTTACCATAAAGAGGTTGCACCTGTCCTTGAGAACAGTATAATTATAATGTTCCACTTTCAGACTAATTCTAAATAAATATCTGATAAAGGCACTTAGAGTTAAACTTTTTAAAAGTACCAAGATCAGTTGAAAACCAATTCTTACTTAGCCATTAATGTATAATCTTCAGTTTAAATTCATGTTTTCACTTGACATTTGAGTCAGTCCAGTTGAACATTTTGATCTGTCCTATATTCTTATAAGTTATGTTCATTTTTCATATTTTACTGTAATGGGTTTTAGATATTTATTTTCAAAAAGAAACCTGCAGTGTTTTCCCTTTCTTAACATTTTGAGTCATTCACATGAAGAGACCTGCTTGTCTCCTTCACCCTGGCTGGTAGGAGAGAGTTTGGGACTTTGATTACAAGCTAAGATCATGGTGGCCCTGGGTTTAAGTGTATCTTTTCAGGTGATTTCAAGGCCTGTTTGCTGAGGGGCATGAACTGAACATCATGCCGTAACTGTGACTCTAACATTAAACCTTTTTAATTGTAGTCAAGATTTCATGCTACTACTCCATGAGATGTTGTCCCTCATCTTAAAATATCAAACAAAGTGATGCTGATGAAACTTGAAAATGATTCTGCTCTCAATGTTAAGTTTCCCCAGAAAGATACAAGGTTGGACACTTCTGGTGGGTGAATACAAAATGTGGTTAATGCCTTGCAGACTCAGACTTGTCCCTCACAGGTTCTTATTTTTATTATTTTACTCCAAGGGTTTGTTGTAATAAGATAACTAATTCATTTTTAGGAAACCAACAATTTCAGGGCACTGTTAACTGACTAGTAAACAGGAAACCTACAGGATCTGCCAGAATTCTTTTCCACCCCCCACTGGCAGTTGTCAGGGGACCACTTTACCTTTATGGGCAGAGAAAAGAGAGTGAAGAATCACTTTTCAGTTGAAACCTATGTAGTAGTTCTGTAGAATGTAATAGTATTATTAAACACAAATTGTTAGTTCTCATTTTTGTGAAAGAACTCTCAAGAATTAGAGTTTGATGACATCTTGTAGGCTTCAGGGTAAATTTTCTTTATATAGTTACTGGTTCTAATGTCATGTTACCAGAGCTGTTGCTCTGTTTTGTTTGCAAGTGCTTTGGTAAGAAGTATTATGTGTACGGTTGTTAAGATGTAACTTCGTTTCTGTGATAGCAAACTTCCAGAGGAAAAACAGTCAGTTGTCTGATGCCAAGTATCTGTTTATTTCGCTAACTCGAAATGTCACTACTGCCACATTTTCCACTTTCCATTCAGCTGTTCATTCTAAAATAAAAATCCAAGGGACTTCTTCGGTAAAATAGAGGTTGACTTTGCCCTGCAAGGATGAAGAGGGTCCTTGCAGCGGTGCGATTGTGTGGAATCAAGGAGTGCAGAGAGGGTCTGTTGGCGGTCGTGCTGAGCCTTGGACTGGCCATTCATCATGGGTAGGACTTTGAGGGGACTCACCTTTCACTGAGAGCTCCTTGGTCCTCATTTATGGAATGAGTATTTTATAACAACACTCTGATCTCAGTTTTCATTCTGCAGTAGTTTAATAAGGCATAGATTGTGTATAGCATTAGGTAACTTTTATGTCTACGAATTAAAATTTCAGACACTTTGGGGCCTGATTCATTTTGGAAAAGAGAAACAACATCAACTGTTCCTCAGCCTGCATTTACAAACGACCTTATTAAATTTAAAGCCAGGTTTGCTTGCATGCCATCTGGTGTATCTTCAGCAAGAAATCTTAGTTCAAGATGATGAAAATAAGACAGTTTGGAGTGATAATTTTTCAACACCCAGGCTGAACTTTGGTTTAGAATTTTAATACTTAGAACATTCCACTTGTTCCTTGATGGAAAAATCCAGTAAGAAGGCTAGATTCAGCCCAGTTCTGAATCTAGGGGCTCAATTCTGTGAGGGGAAAGGACTGAACAAGTTAAAAGATCCACAAATGCATGAAAGGACAAATTTGCATCTTCCTATCAGTATTCAACTTCCCTTTACTAATGAAAAATAAATATATCTATTTTTGAGACTGCGGGTGTTTTGCTTTATTATGCTTTGGATTCGCTACAAAGCCTTTGATCCTGTAGCCAGGTTCCCTTCTTGGGGCTTCCCCCTTCCTGACTCTGGTACACCAGAAGGAACTTGCCCCTTCTTGGAAATCTTCACTAGGTATTTGCTCTTCTGACGCCCTTTGATCCAGAGCGACCGAGGGCTCAGACTGAAGTCCTTTTTGCCTCGCGTCCAATTTTGCCTCTACCACCTCCGAGATGCCGAGGCCATGTCTGTCACCTGTTTTGCCCGTTTTCTTGTCAACAGTGCGAGCGGGACGTTCCCAGACAGGCTGGCGGTGGAAGAGCAGGAGGCCTTGCGCATACAAGGCTTCTGGCTCCCTTCCAGGCCTGCAGATCATCGGCGGCTAAGACTGGCCCTAGCCGAAGTCTTTGAATCCCCTTGCTTGCGGCCGCCCTGCTCATCTCGGTCCTCCCACAAGGAAGGGGGCGTCCATCCGGGAGAAGAGCCCCGACCACCCTCCGCGCGCAGGCTGGGGCTCCCCGGCCCTTCCCCAGGGGCTCAGCACCACCCTCCTAAGTCTCGGTTCGCGCCTCTGTGAGCTCAGGGCTCCGGTACTGGCGCGCGTAGGAACTGCCGCGCCCGGGGCTGACCCCCCCGCCCCCCGCGCCAGCGGCGGCCGTTGCTAGGGGCGCCGTTGCCACGGACGCCGGCCCGGCGCTCAGCTTGCTGAGCGCTGAGCTGTGGTCAGTTTTGCCGCGCCATGGACGACCTGCGAGTGCTGTGGATGCGCGACCGCGTGTACAGCGCTTTCGGCATCACAGACCCTCAGCTCTTCGAGGAGCTGCTAAACCGCAACGACGGCGAGGCCGAGGAACTCATTCTGCACTTTCTCAACCAGACCAGCGAGGAGGAGGGCGCCTCGACTCTCTTCTTCTACCGCAAGGTGGTGCCCGAGGAGGTGGAGGTGGAGATCGGTGAGCCCCTCGGCCTCCTTCCCGCCGTGCCCCCTTCGGTCCTGTTCGTTCCCACCACTCCGGCTATGAAGGCAAAATCCCCTCCCACCCGCCACTTTTGGCCTCCCGGGCAGTCCGTAAATGCTTATTGCCGCCCACCCTGTCCAGGCACAGTCCAGGCACCAGGTGAACCGGACAAGCCCACTTAGATAAGTAATCACAGCAAACATTTACCGCTGCATCAGTACCAGGTACAGTTCCTGACACATATGCGTGCCTGCTAGGTCGCTCCAGTCGTGCCCAGACTCCCTGCGACCCCGTGAACTGTAGCGCGCCAGGCTCCTCTGTCCATGGGATTCTCCAGGCAAGAATACCGGAATGGGTTGCCAGTGCCCTCCTCCAGGAGATCTTCCCGACCCAGGGATTGCACCCGCGTTTCTTGTGTCTCCTGCATTGATTGGCAGGAGCGTTCTTTACCACTAGCGCCACCTGGGAAGCCCCCAAACGCGTAAATCAACTGTTAACCATATGAAGTCGGTTTATTCAGTTCAGTTCAGTTCATCCCTCAGACTCTTTGCGACCCCATGGACTGCAGAACGCCAGGCCTCCCTGTCCTCCCCGGAGTTTACTCAAGCTCATGTCCAGTGGGTGTATTATCCCATTTTACAAATGGGCGAGCCATGGCACATAGAAAGTCAACGAACTCATCCCCACAGGTCACATAATAAAGATTCAGAAAAATAAGAGTCACTGTCCAATGGCATGCAGTAGATGGATGGAGAAGTGGCCCAGGGGCGGAGAGGGACATGTCACGCTCTCTCTGCCAGATGATGACAAGGTCCACCTTTGTGGAGAAGAGCACCCCTTCCTATCTTCCTAGGTTCCCGCCTGGCACTTGTAAAGTAACATCAAAACAAGGTATTAAAACATTACAGCAGATGTAAACGTTTATGTTGAACAATTGAGCATTTCAAATAAAGATAGTAACAGTGACTGATACCCAGAACTCTCCATGGAGGAGGCTGTTCCAGCCCAGGAACATGGAGAGGGCTTAGGGGTGGGGACAGGGGGAGACAAGACAGAGGGCAGGGGACACTTGGAGAGGTGCTTGTTGGGGAAGGAGACTGAGAAACAGGCAGTTTCTCTCCCAGCAGGAGTATTGGCATCAGTGCAGTTGTCATGGACTGGGTTTGTGTGATGTGTCTCATTCACCAAGGGCTTCCCAGGTGGCTCAGTGGTAAAGAATCTGTCTGCAAAGCAGGAGCCTCGAGAGATGCAGGTTTGATCCCTGGGTTAGGAAGATCCTCTGGAGAAGGAAATGGCAGCCCACTCTGGTATTCTTGTCTGGAGAATCCCATGGACAGAGGAGCCTGGTGGGCTACCGTCCATTGAAACGCAAAGAATTGGACACGACTGAAGTGACTTAGTAGCACACACGTCTCATTAACATCACTGCCAGCCTTCTGTGCTAGCGTCACATCTTCAGGAGACTCTGGATCCCCTCCAGGGCCTTCCACTGGGTGGGGAGGCAGAGTCACACAGAACTTTTTATTTTCTTAAAAGGTAGTAGTCACATTCATGTATTTTAAGTATACCCTCTTCACACAAAATAATACACATACTCACTGTAGAAAAATCCAACCCCACAAATAAACAACAATAACGAATTGTAAATGACACCCAGAGAGATGACTCTCATAACATTTGGAATCTAACTTTTTATCCGCCCCCTTCTTCCCTGGCGGAACAACCATTCCGCATCACTCATATGACTGCGTGAGCTCTGCCCCCTGTCAGATCAGTGACTGCATAATAAATGTTACTTGCTTGAATCATCCCATAACCAGCTCCCCCCCCACATTTGTGGAAAAAATTGTCTTCTCTGAAACCAGTCCCTGGTGCCAAAAAGTTTAGGGACCACTACTTTAAGGAGTCAAAACTCTCTGCTCTCAGTTAAAAATTATTTGGATGGAGACAAATAGATGCTGGTCGTGAGAAAAGGGGGTTGTCTAGATCAGCAGCATCTAGTTCAAGATGCTGTTCTAATAGCTAAACATGTGTTGTTTCTTGAAATAACAAAATGGAATCATACTGTCCAGATCACTTAATAACTTGCTTGCATTTTTACACCGTAATTTTTAGAAATTGCAAAGTTATGCATTAATCTAAAAGTTGCACAGTATTAAGTAATAAATATTTCCAGCAAGTATTACTGGAAGATAGTCTCTTAAAAATTCACATAACGTAGCACTTAGAAACATAGAAAGTAAAAGATAATCCCTCACTCACCCCTAGGCCCTGCTCCCATTCCTATGTTGTTGCTGTTTAGTTGCTCGGTCGTGTCCAAATCTTTGCAACTCCATGGACTGTAGCCCACCAGGCTCCTCTGTCTATGGGATTTCCTAGATAAGAGTACTGGAGTGGGTTGCCATTTTCTTCTCCAGGGGGATCTCCCAAAGCAGGGATCAGACCCACACGTCCTGTTTGGCAGGTGGATTCTTTACCACTGAGCCACCTGGGAAGTGCATCCAATTCCTATAGGTAAACATTATTGGTAGTTTGCTGTACATCCTGCCAAATCTTTTCTGAAATCAATTTATCTATCTATATTCAACATCATGATCATCTTTATCTTTATATATAATGGTATATATATAATGATAAGGCTTCCTTGGTAGCTCAGCTGGTAGAGAATCCACCTGCCATACAGGAGACCCCTGTTCAATTCCTGGGTCGTGAAGATCTGCTGGAGAAGGGATAGGCTGCCCACTCCAGTATTCTTGGGCTTCCCTAGTGGCTCAGATGGTAAAGAATCAGCCTGAAATTCAGGAGACCTGGGTCCGATCCCTGGGTTGGGAAGATCCCCTGGAGCAATGATAACATATATTGTATAGAGAGAGCTCCTAAAATCATAAATAAGGTCATACTATATATAGTATTTTGTGACTTGTCCTCCCTCAAAGATACCTTGGAGAATTTTTCATGTCCATACCTATAGATCTGTGTAACTTTAGAGCTGTGCCATATTTTATGTTCAGTTCAGTTCAGTCGCTCAGTCGTGTCTGACTCTCCGCGACCCCATGAATCACAGCACGCCAGGCCTCCATATCCATCACCAACTCCCGGAGGTCACTCAAACTCATGTCCACAGAGTCGGTGATGCCATCCAGCCATCTCATTCTCGGTCGTCCCCTTCTCCTCCCGCCCCCAACCTTTCCCAGCATCAGAGTCTTTTCCAGTGAGTCAACTCGTCGCATGAGGTGGCCAAAGTATTGCAGTTTCAGCTTTAGCATCAGTCCTTCCAATGAACACCCAGGATCGATCTCCCTTAGAATGGACTGGTTGGATCTCCTTGCAGTACAAGGGACTCTCAAGAGTCTTCTCCAACACCACAGTTCAAAAGCATCAATTTTTCGACGATCAGCTTTCTTCACAGTCCAACTCTCACATCCATACATGACCACGGGAAAAACCATAGCCTTGACTAGATGGACCTTGGTTGGCAAAGTAATGTCTCTGCTTTTTAATATACTATCAAGGTTGGTCATAACTTTCCTTCCAAGGAGTAAGCGTCTTTTAATTTCATGGCTGCAATCAGCATCTGCAGTGATTTTGGAGCCCCAAAAAATAAAGTCTGACACGGTTCCCACTGTTTTTCCATCTATTTCCCATGAAGTGATGGGACCAGATGCCATGATCTTTGTTTTCTGAATGTTGAGCTTCAAGCCAACCTTTTCACTCTCCTCTTTCACTTTCATCAAGAGGCTTTTGAGTTCCTCTTCACTTTCTGCCATAAGGGTAGTGTCATCTGCATATCTGAGGTTATTGATATTTCTCCCAGCAATCTTGATTCCAGCTTGTGCTTCTTCCAGCCCAGCGTTCCTCATGATGTATTCTGCATATAAGTTAAATAAGCAAGGTGACAATATACAGCCTTGACGTACTCCTTTTCCTATTTGGAACCAGTCGGTTGTTCCATGTACAGTTCTGACTGTTGCTTCCTGACCTGCATACAGGTTTCTCAAGAGGCAGGTCAGGTGGTCTGGTATGTACCTATCCCCTAATGAATGGACATTTATCCTGCCACTGTATTTTATTTTACACCCAGTGACACAATGTGTCCTTTTGTACACTTTGTACACTTTATTTTATGGGAGAGACTTATAAAAGTAGAACTGGAGGTGTGGTGGGTGTGTGAATTTGTGGTTTGAATGGGTCCTGCCACACTGCTCTCCAGAAGGGCCCTGCTAGTCCACACCCAGCAATGGTGATGGGGTGCCTGTTTGCCAACATCCTCGCCAACACTGAGTATTATCATGAAAATTTTGACCAGTCCCCTATATGAAAGGGGATAGGATGCAGGTCCTCATTCTGATGTACATTTGTGTGATAATTAGTGGGGTTGAGGCTCTTTTTGGGTGTGTGTTGGTCACTTACATTTCTTCTGGGCTGCTTGTAATGATGTGATCATCCTGTGTAATCTTCCTCTCCTGGAGAATTTGCACAGGTCTTCCTTTTGTGTCCCTTAAGGCTCTCTCCAGTAACTGGGATATTTTTATGGGACTGTGTGTTGGTTTGCAAACCGCCCCCATACACGGAGGGCAAGGAGAGACCGGAGAAAGAGGCAGCCACTCTGATCAGTAGGTGGCGGTCTTGGGGGTGGCTGGATGAGTTTACTGCCTGCTTACCAGCACGTAAGAGTTTATAGAGAGGCCTTCCTGGGGTTCAGGCACCCATAGCACCTTGAGGTTCCCACCACAGCTAATCTATCCAGGTGCATCCTTGAAGTGGCTCCCAGTGTGGGCATCCCCAGGACAGGGCAGGGGTGAACAGCTCTTGATTGCCTGAGGACAGCACTTGGGTTGAGCAGCGGTTCCTCCTCTCGGTGACCTCCTTCAGCAGACCATAATAGGATATGGGCGTCAAGAGATTCTGTGGCCTTCAACAGACTCTCCCGGGGCCACAGTCCAACTCTCAGCACCAAGGAGAGTGGTAATTCCCCAGGGCTGGCACAGTGAAACAATTACGTTTTATTTTTCTCCTTTCGCTTTGTGTGACTGTAAAGATGATGACATTCCTGGCCTGTCTGAAGAGGAAGAAGAGGAAGAAGAGGCTGAGTTTCAAAAAGTGGAGTCGATAGATAGGGCATCAGGTATGGAATTGGGAGTGAGGGGAACTGGGGGGCATTCACCCGGAGGGAGGGGTCCGCTTGCCCAGACTAAAATCAGTCTCTGCTTTTTGCTTATGTGAAGCTGAGACTTAGTAAGAAGTTTTATACAAGGAGAAAGTGCTGGGTGTTAATAGGTTCATTATTAGTTACCCGGGGCTTCCGTAACTAAGGACCACAGACTGGATCGCTTAGAACAACAGCACAGCCTTCCTTCCCAGTTCTGGGGGCCGAAAGTTCAAGATCAAGGTGTGGGCAGGACTGTGCTCCCTTGACACAGGAGGACCCAGCCCCAAGTGCTGGTAGAGCCTAGATTGAAATCCTGCTCCAGACCATCATGTTGCCAGCAGAGCCAAACAACCCATTTACTCCTCATTTCTCCTGTAACTCACCTTCCCTTACAATAGCAGAAGTTGTAGGTTAGACACGGCACTTTACCAAGATACTGAGTTTTTGAAAGTCAGAGGGAAAGGACTTTCCTGGTTGTCCAGTGGCTAAGACTCTGAGCTTCCAATGCAGGGGGCCTGAGTTTGATCCCTGGTCAAGGAACTAGATCCCACATGCTGCAACTAAAGTGCCTGCATGACACTTTATGAAGATTGAGGATCCCGCATGCCACAGCTGAGGCCAAGTGCAGCCAAACAAATACATGCAAATAAATATTAAAAAAGAAAAACATCTTGGCCTTCCCTGGTGGTCCAATGTTTAAGAATCCGCCTTGCAATGTAGGGAACATGGATTTGATCTCTGGCCCAGGAAGATTCCACATGCTGTAGAGCAACTAAGCCTGTGTGCCACGACTACTAAACCCACAGTCTAGAGTCTGTGCTCCTCAACAAGAGAAGCCACCCCAAGGTGAAGCCTGCCCTCTGAAGAGTAGCCCCTGCTCACTGCAATTAGAAAAAGCGGTACCAACAAAGACCCACCACATTCAAAAAGAAAAAAAAAATCATTAAAAAAATCCCTTAAAAATTAAAAATAAAATCAGAGGAGAAAAAGGATTGGGATGATGTGCAGTGTTTCCTATCGTCATCTTAATTTTTTCAGAACAATTTGTTTTTAACCAAAACATAACCCCCTCTCTAGTGAAAATTAGGGGTGTTAGAGGAGAGGAATACAAGTTTAGAAATACAGGCCCTCCATTCTTACTAATGTTTGTGTAGGTTGGGTTTTGATAAGACAGACAGTGGTCGTGAGAGACACAGTCATATTTACTGATGGCCTCCTACTTTGGTACCAATAAATCCGTGATCAGGAAAGAATTGGGAAGGAGGAGGCTGCTTGGAGAGAAGGGTTAGGACAGTCTCTGACAAAGCAAATTAATATTCCTTCCAAGTGTATTTTTTTCTTTTCTTTTTATCGTGGTAAAACATACGCAGCATCAAACAGCATTTTATCCACTTCTAGGCATATAGCTCTGTGGCACTGAATGCACTTGGCAGTGTAATTTTTTTTAATCTTTTTTCTTTTTGACTGCATTGCATGGCATGTAGAATCTTAATTCCCCAACCAGGGATTGAACCCTTACCCCCTGCAGCGGAAGCATGGAGTCTTATCCACTGGCTGGATCACTGGGGAAGTCCCTCAATGGTGTACTTTTGTTGGTGGGCTGTTGCTCTTGCTCTGGTGATGCTAGTTCTCCCAGCTGTAGGCTGTTTCCTCTGCTACCAGCATGCATGACACTCAGCCAACCTATAGTCTAATCCTCCCAAATCTCACCCCAATAGATGTTATTGTCCCATCTTATGGATGAGAAAACCCACTGCAGAGAGGGTTCAGACCACACATGTTGATTTGTTCCAAAGCCTGGACTTTGTCCAGCGCCTTTTGGAGGAAGAGCCAAACAGCTTGAGAACACTCTCCCTTCTCTGTGGGCTTCGTCAGAAACTCAGAGTTGTTACTGGTAGGCTGTGAGATTTTCAGATCCCATCAATAACAGTAGACCTGGGAGACACACATTCATTCTATTTAGTTTTCTTTCCTTCCCCCACCAGTTTCAAGTTTTATAGTGAAAAAGGAGTAGATGCTAACATGTTAACTAGAATCTCATCCTAAGGATAAAGCCCCGCCTTTAAGTAAAAATCTCAGAGAAGTCACTCACTGGACACTGTAGCTGAAACAAGCTTGTACACTCTCACACACAAATTAAAATTCCAACTGAGGACCAATCAAAACCACAACACAATTCTCCTAAGTATAATGTGAGTCAAGGCTACAGTAGGATTCATTTGTAAAAAATGTACATCCAGCTATTTTTTTAAAATATAATTTTATTTTTTATTTAGTAGTGGGAGTTACTCTCTAGTGGTGGTGATCAGGTTTCTCCCTGCAGTGGCTTCGCTTGTGAAAACAGGCATTAGGGCACACGAGCTTCAATAGCTGTGGCTCTTAGGCATAGGAACTGTGGCTCCTAGGCTCTGTGGCACAGGTTCAGTAGTTACAGGACACAGGATTTGTTGCTCCGTGGCACAGGTTCAGTAGTTACAGGACACAGGCTTTGTTGCTCTGTGGCTTGTGGGGTCTTCCTGGATCAGGAATCGAACCTGTATCTCCTGTGTTGGCAGGCAGATTCTTTACTACTGAACTACCAGCAGGGCCCAACACCTAGCTTTTTGATAGCACGCCCACTGAGTGAAATATACTATCGTCCAAGATGCAGGTCTGTTCTAGGTGACAAGAAACCTCATTTTCCAAGTATTTCATCTTGTGCATTGCATCATGTTTTGCAGCTAAGAATCTGCAGCTGAGAATGTATTCTATACATCGTCCTCCCAACAGCCTTGAGGAGGAAGAGATGGACCTTGAGAGTATAGAGAACCTCCCTGTCAAAGTACGTGTGGCTCTTTCTCCTCTTGGGTAGGGTAATGGGAATTTCATGTCCTCGGATGAGTCTGGGTAACTGACACAGTTCATACAATAAATGTGACCTGCTGGACTTCCCTGATGGTCCAGGGGTTAAGACTCTGTGCTTCCGATGCAGGGATCTCAGGTTCGATCCCTGATTGGGGAACTAAGATCCCACATGCCACACAGTGTGGCCAAAAAAGAAAAAACAGAAAAAATGTTAAGGAACATACTGTGTTGGAATAGATGATGGAATCCTGTGTTGGGGGTCCCCAAGGTCCCCCTCAGATTAAATGATCTGCCACAATGACTGACAGGACCCAGAAAATCTTTTGTACTCATAAGTTCAGTTCAGTTTGTACTCATGGTTATAGTTTATTTCAGTGAAAGGATGCAGATTAGAGTGAACAGAGAACAAGGCATACAGGGCAGAGTCCAGGTGAAAAAAAGAACAAGTTGTCCTTTCCAAATGGGGCTGCCAGGGCAGCATTCATTCTTCTTCTTTTTTAAAAAATATTTTACTTTATTTATTTGGCTGTGCCAGGTCTTAGCTGTGGCACATGGGATCTTTAGTTGTGGCATGTGAGATCTAGTTCCCTGATCAGGGATTGAACCTTGGCCCTCCTGAGTTGGGAGTATGGAGTTGTAGATAGTGGACCACCAGGGAAGTTCCCAGTAATCATTCCTGCAGCAACCATGTGGGACAACACATAGGAGGTTGTGCCAATCAGAGGAGTTCACCCAAGCCTTGGTGTCCAGGGTTTTTAGTGGGGATCAGTCATGTCTGCATGAAGTCCACACAGTTATTCAGCAGCCCATTTCACTTTGCAGAGGTCAAACTGAGGCAGTATGACTCAGTTTCCCAGGCAAACAAAATCAGTTCACCATAAATCATATTTTTAGTGTAAACTCTCCAGCATGACCCAAGGGCCCAGCTCTACAGAGATGCTCAGATCAGCCAGGATGTTCCAAAAGCTTAAAGGTCGTCACCTGGGAACTGGTTCAGGGCTAGCCTTTTCCTTTAAAGATTGTTTTTTTTATGTCAACCATTTTTAAAGTCTATTGGATTTGTTACAGTATTGCTTCTGTTTTATGTTTTGGTTTTCTGGCTGCAAGGCATTTGGGATCTTAGCTCTCCAATCAGGGATCAAACCAACACCAACCGCATTGGAAGGTGAAGTCTTAAGCTTTGGACCACCAGGGAAGTCCCAGGGCTAGTCTTGAGTGCCTTTGGAATGTGTAGGGTTTGGACAACCCAGGTCTGCTGGGTCAATCCTTCACTGCACAAACCCCAGGGAGACTTCATAAAGTTAGGATGGAAGCATTTGGCCTGAGCTGTGCTAATTGAAATTACACTCAGTTGCCCCATGAATATGCCTCCCTGCAAAAAACCTGAATTCAAGATGGGTTTGTTGCAATTTGTAGTCCAGAGAAGCTTGATTAGTATATGCTCAATTCAGTTTATTCAAGGGTACCTGCAGTTGCTGGAAGAGTCAGGCTTAGAGTTCAGCATCTGAGTGAGTTTTATTTTATTTTTTAAAGTTATTTTTTTATTTGGCTGCACCAGGTCTTAGTTGCAGCATGTGGGCTTGAGTTTCCTGACCAGGGATTGAACCTGGGCCCCCTGCATTGGGTACATGGAGACTTAGCCACTGGACCATCAGGGAAGTCCCCCTGGATGAATTTTAGCTCATGTCTGTGGTCCACTGGGAAGTAAGTTCAGCCAGTGCATGGAGAGAGAGCTCAGGTATACACAAATATTAGGTGATTTGGGTGCACGGATATATCTCAGTGTGACTTTTTTGGTCCCTGTGTTTCAGAAAACTGTTAAGCAAATTATGGAAAAGACATATCTCCAGGTGCTTTGTACTCCTATTCCTGAGGAGTTTCTGGACCAGAATGTTTTGTTTTTTCTTAGAAATACAAAAGGTATGTTTCCAGCGGGAATGTGTGTGAGTGTGGGTGTGCATGCAAGTGCATGTGCGTATGTCTGAGACTCTTAATTTATACATGTTCTTGAGAAGATAGCTTTTTATCAGTACAGCCAAACCTCATTATTCATGGATTCTGTATTTGTAAATTTACCAACTCGCTCAAAATTTTTGTAACCCCAAATCAGTTCTTTCAGTGCTTTCATGGTCTTTGAAGGACACGTACAGAGTGGGGAAAATTTGAGTCACTGGCATGCATGGACCCAGCTGAGGTCAGGCAGGGCCATCCTCTGCCTTCTTATTGTATCAAACACTGTAGATGAGTGTCTTTATCGTGATCTATTTAGTACCAGGGTTTTTGAGTTTTTGTGGGGCTTTGGCATGATTTCACTGTTTAAAATGTCTCCAAGGCGGGGTGCTGAAGCACTGGCTAGTACTCAGAGCGCAGGAAGGCTGGGATGTGCCTGATGGAGAAAACTCGTGTGTGATGTAGGCTTCGTTCACACGTGAGCAATGGTGCTGTTGGCCGGGAGTCCAAAGTTAGTGAATCAGCAATTATGTTCAATAAGGTGTCTGAACAGAAACACACATAAGGTTGTACAGTAAGTCCCCTGTGTACAAATGAGTTCTATTCCAAGTGCATGTTCGTAAGACCAATTTGTTCATAAGTCCAACAAATTTAGCCTAGGTACCCAACTGACACAATCAGCTATGTAGTACTGTGCTGAAATACGTTTATAATACTTTTCACACAAATAAGACATAAAAAGACAAACAAAAAATTAAAACAATTTAATCTTGCAGTACAGGACCTTGAAAGGTATAGTACTACAGCTGGCATACGGGGGCTGGCATCAAGTCAAGAGGCAAGGAGAGTTACTGATGGAGGAGGGAGAGGAGGTGGGAGATGGCAGAGCTGAAGGATCGTCAGCAACAGGAGACGGAGGGCAAGCTGCAATTGTACTCACACCTGACATTGATGGCACAGGTTCTTATTCCTTGCTGGATTCAATTCTATCAATCCTCTTGAAAAAAGGATCCAGTGATGTTTGGGTAGGACTGTATCAGCTCTGTCACCCATGCTTGTTTTCATGCTTGCTTCTGGACATCCTGGGCTTGAAATAAAGACACGGTTTGACTGTCCGCCATACAGTACGCTATAGTAAAGTACACAACACACACGATGTTGCTTTTCTTTTTATGAACACTGATGGCCCTTTGGATCACAACCTCACCGCTAAGTTCTGAGTTTCTGTACTTTGTTCTTCCCAAATGAGAGGGAACATGACAAGAAGGAGGAAAGATGACCGGCAGAGGCTTAGCATTAAACAGTTCTTGTTTGAGGAGGGGCCAATCTCAGCTCAGGGCTTCCCTATTTAACAATAATCACAAGCCAGGAACAACAATAATCAGCCTTGGCCAGAGGGTGTGGCATTTACCCCGATTTATTACTATTTACTCTCATCATATATAGATATATATTTTACAGGTATCTTTCATTGATGTCAAGCTTTCTTTTTCACCCTTGGCTTTTACATAATTTCCCTTTAAAATAAATTTATTTCAGTAAAGAAGCATTTGATAGAAAGAAACCTATTAGGCAAAGAATAGTGTACACATCTATACAGATGCA
Source organism: Moschus berezovskii (assembly GCF_049115385.1). Classification (NCBI taxonomy): domain Eukaryota; kingdom Metazoa; phylum Chordata; class Mammalia; order Artiodactyla; family Moschidae; genus Moschus; species Moschus berezovskii. The sequence goes on along the minus strand of NC_142478.1, from coordinate 55,112,842 downwards.
GGGAAAGGCATGCAGACTGAAGCTTGTGGTGTGTCCCAGTAAGACTCAGAGACGTGTCCCAGGGCCCTTTGAAGTGTTTATAGAGCTGATTGGTGGTGATTAATTTTTTGGTGGGGTGGGGTGGAGTCGAGGGAGAGGTTGGGAGCGAATACACATCAAAGAAAACCTGGCCAATTCCATGGTGACTCAGTGGTGGAAGGAATCTTTCTGCCAACGCAGGAGGCATGAGTTTGATCCCTGGCCTGGGAAGATCCCACATGCTGCGGAGCAATTAAGCCTGTGTGCCACAGCTCCTGAGCCTGTGCTCTAGAGCCCAGGAGCCCCAATTGTTGAGCCCACGTGACTCAACTACTGAAACCTGCATGCCCTAGAGCCCATACTCCGTATAAGAGAAGCCCCCACAACGAGACGCACCAAAGGTAGAGAGGAGCCCCCTGCTTGTTGCAACTAGAGAAAAGCCTGTGTAGCAACAAAGACCCAGCACAGCCAAAAATAAGTAAATAAAAGAAAACCTGGTCAAGAGAGAGACTGTTTCCAGTATGTCTTTAAAAAACCCATGACTTGGGAATTCCCTGGCGATCCAGTGGTTAGGACTTGATGCTCTCACTGCTGGGGCCCAGGTTCAATCCCTGATCGGGGAACTAAGATCCCACAAACTGTGCAGTGGGGCCCAAAAAACCAAAACCAACACCACCCCCCCACCCTGAATGCTGTGACTTGAAAGTACTTTGGTGATGAACTGGGGAGGGTTACTGGGAGTGGAGAGACAGACCAAGCAAAGAATTCATCAAATGTTTCTAGAAAACCCAAAGTGTTTCTCTCCTTGTCAGGCTGTACACACCCCAACCAGATCAGTTCATCCACGTGGCCCTCAGGTGCCGCTTGTGTGAACCTCTGAACCACAGTGCGACCCTCAGCGTTTGTTTGTTTCTCAATGAGCATATTCTGATCTGTGCCTGGAACATTCCTTTGTATTACTGGAGGAGGAGCTGGTTCCCACATGCTTGGAAATGTTAGCTGTGTCCACCTCCCTCCTTATCTCACTCCCCAAATCTGTTTCTGTCTAGAGACCATCTCTGAGGCGACTGATATGAAGGAAGCTATGGAAATTATGCCTGAAACGCTGGAGTATGGGATTATAAATTCGCATGTGCTTGCTTTCCTGAGGGATGTTATATCTCAGGTAAATATGGATGGAAAAAAGAATCTAAGCACTTTTTACAAGTAAGGCCATCTGGGAATTCCCTGGTGGTTCAGTGGTTAGGACTTGACGTTTTGACTGCCAAGGGCATGAGTTCAGCCAAAAAATAATAATGAAAAAAGAGTAAGGCCATTTGATTCATTGATTCCATAAAGAGGTGATTGACAACTCTTAGGTTCCAGACACTGTCATGGGGTTTGTTGGTGGAGCTGTGAGCAGGACAGATGACATCCTTGTGTTCTGGTTTATACTGGTGGAAAGACACCAAACATCAACACAAACCAGGAAACTCTCAGGTAGTGATGGCTGGCTTGAGAAAATGAAACCCTAGTAATGTGATAGAGAGGGCTTCCTTGGTGACTTAGCGGTAGACTCTGACTGCCAATGCAGGAGATGTGGGTTTGATCCCTGGGTCAGGAAGATCTCCCGGAGGAGGTCGTGGCAACCCACTCCAGTATTCTTGCCTGGAAAATGCCACAGACAAAGGAGCCTGGTGGGCTACAGCCCACGAGGTTAGAGAGCCAGACACGACTTAGAGACTAAACACTAACAGCAATGTAATAGAAATGGCCTGTGTGAGTATGTTTGTGTTCAGGGGGTGGTGGTTAGGGACACCTTGCTATAGAGGTGACATCTGACTTTTAGACAACCAATTAAAAAAGCCCATAAGCAGGCTAATTCACTAATGATAGTTATTAGGAAAATGAAATAGGGTGGGAGTGAGATGGTCAGGAAAGACCCCCTCTGAGGCAGTGACACTGAATTGAAAGGTGGATGAGGTGAAGGCATCAAACAAATGAGGATCTGGAGGAAGAGGATCCTGGGCAGAGAAATAGCATGTACAAAGGTCCTGAGGCGGGAGCAGATTCTGGTTAGTTTACAAACAGAAGGATGACCAGTGCAGCTGGAGCATAGTGAGTGAAGTTTGGAAAGGAAAGTAGGTTTGAAGCATATGAATAAAATGATCTGGTTTGCATTTTTCTTCTCATCATTGTGTGTATAACATATTGCAGAGGCAAGAGCTTAAGGGACCAGTAGACCTAATAGCAGGCTATGGAAGCATCGAATGGTGGATAATAGTTGTTTAGGCTCCAGAGTTCAATCAGGGGAGGGAGTGGGAAGCAGACAGCATCAAGAATACGTTAGGGATGGAGCCAACCAGACTTACTGATGATTTGGATATGGAGGTTTAGGAAAAGAGCATCAAGAATGATTCCGAGGATTTGAGTTTGAGCAACCAGGGGGATATTAGGGTCATTACTGAGATGGGGGGGAGTGGAAGGATCTGGAGGAAAAAAAAACCCAGACTCTATTTTGCACATATTAAACTTGAGATGCCTTCTAGACATCCAAGATGAGGTGTGAAGCAGGATGAATGTCTAGAGATCAAGGTAGAACTCAAGGGATTCCAAACATATATATTTTTATTCTATCTTTTTTTTTTTGGCCATGCCAAAGCACCTTAGTTCCCTGAGCAGGGATTGAATCCATGCTCCCTGCTTTGGGAGTGTGGAGTCTCCACCACTGGACCAGGGAAGTCCCTCCAGCAAGTTTTTATTGAGCACCTACTGTATCCCATAGCAGTGATCACCATAGTCAAGGTCTGTATCTCACAGACCTTACATCCTAGTCAGGAAGATTCACATTAAGTGAGATCAATGAGAAAATATACAGTATGTTAGACCATGATAGGAGTTAAGGAGAAAGACAAAGCTGGGAAGGGGGTTAGGAAATGTTGGCAGGTGGTAAAGATAGGACTTTGAAATACTGGATAGGGTAACCAGGAAGACTTCAGTGTTGTCTTTTGCTGGGACTCTTGCAGTTGCCTCCTGATAGATTTCCCAGTTTCTGCTCATGGCCCTATACTATGTTCTTCACATGTCAACCAGAGAGATTCTTTAAAATATGGGAGTCACCGACATGGTGTCGCTGTTATTTGTACTATCTCATTTCAGTTCAGTCACTCAACTGTGTTCGATTCTTTGTGACCCCATGGACTGCAGTACGCCAGGCTTCCCTGTCCATCACCAACTCCCGGAGCTTACTCAAACTCATGTCCATTGAGTCGGTGATGCCATCCAACCATCTCATTCTCTGTTATCCCCTTCTCCTCCCGCCTTCAATCTTTCCAAGCATCAGGGTCTTTTCCAATGAGTCAGTTCTTCACATCAGGTGGCCAAAGTATTGGACTTCAGCTGATGCTTCAGCATCAGTCCTTCCAATGAATGTTTAGGACTGATCTCCTTTAGGATGGACTGGTTGGATCTCCTTGCAGTCCAAGGGACTCTCAAGAGTATTCTTCAACACCACAGTTAAAAAGCATCAATTCTTTGGCACTCAGCTTTCTTTATGGTCCAACTCTCATATCCATACATGACTATTGGAAAAAACATAGCTTTGACTAGATGGACCTTTGTTGTCAAAGTAATGTCTCTGCTTTTTAATATGCTTTCTAAGTTGGTCAAAGCAAGAACAAGTGTCTTTTCTTGCTTTGTGATTTTGGAGCCCAAAAAAATACTCTCTCGCTGTTTCCACTGTTTCCCCATCTATTTGCCATGAAGTGATGGGACCAGATGCCATGATCTTAGTTTTCTGAATGTTGAGTTTTAAGCCGGCTTTTTCACTCTCCTCTTTCACTTTCATCAAGAGGCTCTTTAGTTCTTCTTCACTTTCTGCCATAATGGTGGTATCATCTGCTCATCTTAGGTTACTGATATTTCTCCCGGCAGTCTTGATTCCAGCTTGCACTTCATCCAGTCTGGCATTTCTCATGATGTACTCTGCATATAAGTTAAATAAGCGGGGTAACAATATGCAGTGTTGACATACTCCTTTCCCAATTTGGAACCAGTCTGTTGTTCCATGTCCAGTTCTAACTGTTGCTTCTGAACCTGCATACAGATTTCTCAGGAGGCAGGTCAAGTGGTATGGTATGCTCATCTCTTGAAGAATTTTCCACAGTTTGTTGTGATCCACACAGTCAAAGGCTTGGTGTTGATAATAAAGCAGAGGAGATCAATCTTGGGTGTTCATTGGAAGGACTGATGCTAAAACTGAAACTCCAATACTTTGGCCACCTCATGCGACAAGTTGACTCACTGGAAAAGAGTCTGATGCTGGGAGGGATTGGGGGTGGGAGGAGACGGGGACGACAGAGAATGAGATGGCTGGATGGCATCACCGACTCGATGGACATAAGTTTGAGTGAACTCCAGGAGCTGGTGATGGACAGGGAGGCCTGGTGTGCTGTGATTCATGGGGTCGCAAAGAGTCGGACACGACTGAGCAACTGGACAACTGAGATGTTTTTCTGGAATTGTCTTTTCTATGATCCAATGAATGTTGGCAATTTGATCTCTGGTTCCTCTGCCTTTTCTAAATCCAGCTTGAACATCTGCAAGTTCACGTACTGTTGAAGCCTGGCTTGGAGAATTTTGAGCATTACTCTGCTAGTGTGTGAGATCAGTGCAATTGTGCGGTAGTTTGAGCATTCTTTGGCATTGCTTTTCTTTGGGATTGGATTGAAAACTGACCTTTTCCAGTCCTGTGGCTACTGCTGAGTTTTCCAGATTTGCTGGCATATAGAGTGCAGCACTTTCACAGCATCATATTTTAAGATTTGAAATAGCTCAACTGGAATTTCACCACTTCCACTAACTTTGTTTGTAGTGATGCTTCCTAAGGCCCACTTGACTTCACATTCCAGGATGTCTGGCTCTAGGTGAGTGATCACACCATTGTGGTTATCTGGGTCATGAACATCTTTTTTGTATAATTCTTCTGTGTATTCTTGCCACCTCTTCTTAATATCTTCTGCTTCTGTTAGGTCCACACCATTTCTGTCCTTTATTGTGCCCATCTTTGCATGAAATGTTCTCTTGGTATCTCTAATTTTCTTGAAGAGATCTCTAGTCTTTCCCATTCTATTGTTTTCCTCTATTTCTTTGCACTGATCACTGAGGAAGGTTTTCTTATCTCTCCTTGCTATTCTTTGAGACTGTGCATTCAGATGGGTATATCTTTGCTTTTCTCCTTTGCTTTTCACTTCTCTTCTTTTCACAGCTATTTGTAAGTCCTCCTCAGACAACCATTTTGCCTTTTTGCATTTCTTTTTTTGGGGATGGTCTTGATTCTTGTCTCCTGTACAATATCACAAACCTCTGTCCACAGTTCCTCAGGCACTCTATCTATCAGATGTAATCCCTTGAATCTATTTGTCACTTCCACTATATAATTTTAAGGGATTTGATTTATGTCATATCTGAATGGTTTCCCCTACTTTCTTCAATTTAAGTTTGAATTTGGCAATAAGGAGTTCATGATCTGAGCCACAGTCAACTCCCAGTCTTGTGTTTGCTGACTGTATAGAGCTTCTCCTTCTTTGGCTGCAAAGAATATAATCAAGCTGATTTCAGTATTGACCATCTGGTGATGTCCATGTGTAGAGTCTTCTCTTGTTTTGCTGGAAGAGAGTGTTTACTATGAGCACTGTGTTCTCTTGGCAAAACTCTGTTAGCCTTTGCCCTGCTTCATTCTGTACCAAGGCCAAATTTGCCTGTTACTCCAGGTATCTCTTAACTTCCTACTTTTGCATTCCAGTCCCCTATGATGAAGAGGACATCTTTTTTTGGGTGCTAGTTCTAGAAGGTCTTGTAGGTCTTCATAGAAACATTCAACTTCATCTTCTTCAGCATTACTTGTTGTGGTATATACTTGGATTACTGTGTTGCCTTGAAAACAGACAGAGATCATTCTGTCGTTTTTGAGATTGCACCCAAGTACTGCATTTCAGACTCTTTTCTTGACTATGAGGGCTACTCCATTTCTTATAAGGGATTCTTGCTGGCAGTAGTATAAATAATGATCATCTGAATTAAATTCACCCATTCCAGTCCATTTTAGTTCACTGATTCCTAAAATGTCTGTTCACTCTTGCCATCTCCTATTTGATCACTTCTAATTTACCTTGATTCACGGACCTAACATTGCAGGTTCCTATGCAATATTGTTTTTTATAGCATCGAACTTTACTTCTATCACCAGTCACATCCACAACTGGGCATTGTTTTCAATTTAGCTCTGTCTCTTCATTCTTTCTGGAGTTATTTCTCCACTCCTCTCCAGTAGCATATTGGGCACCTACCAACCTGGGGAGTTCATCTTTCAGTGTCATATCTTTTTGCCTTTTCATACTGTTCATGGGGTTCTCAAGACAAGACTACTGAAGTGGCTTGCCATTCCTTTTCCAGTTTACCATGTTTTGTCTCTATTATGGTACAAATACATTCAAAGCCAGAGGCAACTTAAGTGCATGAATTATTGAATATGATGTTGTGTGATTTTTTTCTTTTTCAAGCATTTTTATTGGGTTACAGTTGATTTGAAATATTACATTTGTTTCTGCTGTACAGCAAGGTGACTCAGTTATATATATACATATATCCACTCTTTTTTATATTCTTTCCCCATATAACTCACTACAGAGCTCTGAGTAGACTTCCCTGTGCTATATAGTAGGTCCTTAATAGTTATCTATTTTATATATAGTACTGTATGTATGCAGAGAAGGCAATGGCAAGCCACTCCAGTACTCTTGCCTAGAAAATCCCATGGATGGAGGAGCCTGGTAGGCTGCAGTCTGTGGGGTCGCTAAGGGTCAGACACGATTGAGCGGCTTCACTTTCACTTTTCACTTTCATGCTTTGGAGAAGGAAATGGCAACCCACTCCAGTGTTCTTGCCTGGAGAATCCCAGGGACGGGGGAGCCTGGTGGGCTTCCGTCTATGGGGTCGCACAGAGTTGGACACGACTGAAGTGACTTAGCAGCAGCAGCAGTGTATGTATGTCAATCCCAGTCTCCTATTTTTTAAATTTATCCCTCCCCTGCTCCCTGCATTCCTCCCTGGTAACCATAAGTTTGTTTTCTATATCTGTGACTTTTCTTCTGTTTTCAAGGTCATTTGTACTCAGCCATAAAAAGGAACAAAATAATGCCATTGGCAGCAACTTGAAATGGACCTAGAAATTGTCATACTGAGTGAAGTAAATCAGACAGAGAAAGGCAACTATCATATGATATTGCATATCTGTGGAACCTAAAAGAGTGGTACAAATGATTTGATTCTTAAACTTGGCTTTTCAGGTTTTCTTGCCAGCCTTGTCCTTCAGTCAGCACAAGGATGCCAACCTGGGACTCACGTCTGGAGAAGTCTTAGACTCTTTTGATTATGACGTAGACCTACCTAGCATGCCTGGGGAAGCAATAGAATATCACAGCATTCAGTTAATACGAGATGAATTTTTAATGAACATCCAGAAATTTGCAAGTAGTATTCAAAGAACAATGCAGCAACTTGAAGGTAAGGCTTCAGTTTTTCTCCTTGGTTAAGCAGGATGTTTCCATTAAGAAGGATTTACTTTTGGACACAGTGGGGGATGGAGAGGTGGGATGATCTGAGAGAATATCATTGACTCAGATACATGACCATATGTAAAATAGAGAGCCAGTGGGAGTTTGATGTATGATGCAGGGAACCCCAAACTGGTGCTCTGTGACAACCTAGAGGTGTGGGATGAAGAGGGAGGAGAGGAGGGGTTCAAGAGAAGTGGTGAGGAAATCAAAGAGGACTTCCTGGAGGCGGCAGCATTTGACCACATCTGAAATGATGAACAATGCATTGGTAGTTGGAATTGGGGAGCAAGGGCATTTCAGTCAGGGAGAATGTGGACCTTTGTGAGGTTCTTTCTGCATTCATGTTGCTAAGTACTCTATGAGATTCAGTGTGCTAAGCACTCTGTATTTTCAGTCTGACGATCTAGCCTTTTAGTATGAAAAACTCTCTGATAATTTCCTCCACTATTTGTCTGCTTTCTTTTGCTAATATTCCTGTTGGGTGTGTGCTTTTGATTCTGTTACTTATCTTTTCACTTGTGTTTTCCATCTCTTTGTCTGTGACACAGACAAAGAGTTCCTAAAGAGTGCCTAAAGAGTTCCTCAAGAGTGCCTAAAGAGTTCCTCAACTTTTGCCTTCACAACTTTTGATTAGTCTTTCACTTATTCTGTGACTGTACCTTTTCCATAGCATTCTGTTCTTGTTTGATGGATGCTATATTGTCTCAAATCTCTAATAGTTGGAATTAAAACTCCCCCCCCATCTTTTCATCTCAATGTCCTCTGAAGTCATTGTTGCTGACTTATCTTGGATTGTCTGTTTCATGCTGGAGATGTACTCAAATATCTATTGAGATCTGGTTATTTGTTAGTTTTCAAATTGACATTAGGTTGTAAACTCAGGAATTCTTATTAATAAATAGCTAAATCATTTTGATGGAGCTTGATGCTGCTACGGTGATCTAATTATCTAAAATGTTTTAGGGACTTCCCTGGTGGTCCAGTGGTTAAAAATCTTCCTTCCAATGGAGGGGATGAAAGTTTGATCCTTGGTTGGGGAAATAAGATCCCACATGCCGTGCAGGAACGGCAACTAAGCTTGCATGCTGCAACTACTTAGCCTACGCCCTAAAGCCTATGCCACAAGGAAGATTCCATGTGCTGCAATTATAAGACCTGATGCAGCCAAGTAAATAAATAAAATGTTTTAGTACATTCTAATGAAGGAGAGTGATATATAGGAATATGAGGATCATGATGTACCAGGCTATATACTCATGTGTGGAGAGATCCAGAATAACCTTGAAGATTATTACCTGTAATAATTTCCTCCAAACTAGTGACTGACTGCCCATTTTTATTCTACTAGGTGAGATCAAGTTAGAAATGCCAAGCATCAGCGTAGAGGGAGAGGTATCTGATCTGGCAGCTGACCCAGAAACAGTTGAAATTTTGGAACAATGCGTGATAAACTGGTTGAATCAGATATCTACAGCCCTTGAGGGCCAGATGAAAAAGACACCACAGGTAACATGTGCAATGCTTTTGCAGATCCCTAAGGTCCCATCACTTCATGGGAAATAGATGGGGAAACAGTGGAAACAGTGTCAGACTTTATTTTTTGGGGCTCCAAAATCACTGCAGATGCTGATTGCAGCCATGAAATTAAAAGATGCTTACTCCTTGGAAGGAAAGTTATGACCAACCTAGATAGCATATTAAAAAGCAGAGACATTCCTTTGCCAACCAAGGTCTGTCTAGTCAAGGCTGTGGTTTTTCCCGTGGTCATGTGTGGATGTGAGAGTTGGACTGTGAAGAAAGCTGATCGCCGAAGAATTGATGCTTTTGAACTGTGGTGCTAGAGAAGACTCTTGAGAGTCCCTTGGACTGCAAGGAGATCCAACCAGTCCATTCTAAAGGAGATCAATCCTGGGTGTTCATTGGAAGGACTGATGCTAACGCTGAAACTCCAATACTGGCCACCTCATGCGACGAGTTGACTCACTGGAAAAGACTCTGATGCTAGGGAAGATTGGGGGTAGGAGGAGACGGGGACGACAGAGAATGAGATGGCTGGATGGCATCACCGACTCGATGCACATGAGTTTGGGTGAACTCTGGGAGTTGGTGATGGACAGGGAGGCCTGGCGTGCTGTGGTTCATGGGGTCGCAGAGAGTCAGATACGACTGAGCGACCGAACTGAACTGAACTGAATCCAGTTCATGCTTGCCATTCTGAGAAATAGCCAAGAGTCTTGGAATCTGTGTGATCTAGCCTCTTTTCTTACTGTTTTGTGATCTTCTTAAAAATATTAGAGTAAACATACCTGAGATGTCATTCTTGGGCTTCCTAAGGTTAGTGTCCTACCAGATGACTCCCTGATATTGATAAAGATAATACTATATATCAGTCAGGATGTTTGAGCTGAAAACAACAACAACAACAACAGTCAGGAAATCTAACTCAGCTGGCTTAAGCAATAAAGAGGATTTATTGGCTCACTGAAAAGTCCAGAGGGCAATGCTGGTTTCAGGTACAGTTTGATCAGGACTCTGGCAATCTAGCTGGATTTCTCTGTAAATTTCTTGGTTCCAGTCTCCTCTCTGAGTGGGCTTCCTCCTCTGGCTGGTCTCCTTCATGGTGACAACTTGTAGCAGTTTCTGACTCCACATCCCCACACCACTGTCCAGAGAAGGATGGAGTGTCTAGTGTTCCCAGCTGGAGTCCTGAGATTCCCTCTGATTGGACCACTCTAGGTCAGGTGTCCGCCCCTGAAGTCCTTGCATGGCTTAGCTCCCACAGAGCCTTTGGGAAGAGGGGCATGGATGCTGGAGGAGCAACCACAGTGTCCATTCCCCCTAATGATGATGATGTTTGCGTGCTCATCACAGGGCAACGGTCCTCTGGCTGAAATTGAGTTCTGGCGGGAAAGAAATGCCACCCTAAGTGCTCTGCACGAACAAACAAAGCTCCCAATAGTCAGGAAAGTCTTGGATGTGATGAAGGAGTCAGATTCGTTGCTTGTGGCCAACTTGCAGCCCATCTTAACTGAATTGTTCAAGTTCCACATGGAGGCCTCGGACAACGTGAGGTTTCTTTCCACAGTGGAACGTCATTTCAAGGTAGGCTGGGTGCACTGCACTTTGGAAAATCAGCCACATGAATTTAACTTCTGTTTGTTTATTCAGTATTTAAAAAAATTGCAGTAAAATATATATAACATGATATTTATTATTGAAACCACTTGTAAGAGTAAGTTTGGTAACATTCAATACATACACAGTGCTGGGTATCCATTGTCCCCTCCTATATGCAAAACTTTTTCACTGTCCCCAATATAAACTCATCATCCCTTAAACCACAACTCCAATTTCCCCCTAGCCCCTGGTAACCTCTATTCTAACTTCCAACTCTGTGAATTTGCCTGTTCTAGGAATTTCATAGAAATGGAACCATACCCTATTTGTGTATGGTTTATTTTGCTCAACATAATGTTTTCTTTCCTTTTCTTTTTTTGTATTTGACTGCACTGGGTCTTAGTTGCAGCATGTGGGATCTAGTTTCTTGATCAGGGATCAAACCCTGGTCCCCTGCATTGGGAGCTTGGAGTCTTAGCCACTGGACCACTAGTGAAGTCCCAACATAATTTTCACGATTCATCCATGCTATAATATATGTCTGAATCTCATTCCTTTTTAAGGCTCAGTAATTTTCCACTATATACACCACATTTTGCTTACCCGTTCTTCTGTTGATGGACTTTTGGGTTGTTTCCCACCTTTTGGCTATTGTGAATAGTGCTGTTATGAATCTGGGTGTACAGATATTTGTTTGAGTCTCTGCTTTCAATTCGTTTGAGCATATACCCAGGAGTAGAAATGTTGGGTCATATGATAATTCTGTGTTTTCAAAAAAACATTTCTTTATTTACAGCTGTGTCGGGTCTTAGTTGCAGCACACGGTGCGGGGTGGGTCTTCATCGTGGCTTGTCGGCTTCTTAGTCGCGGTGCAGAGGCTAAGTTGCCCCAGTGCATGTGGGATCTTACTTCCCTGACCAGGAGTGGAGCCCATGTCCCCTGCATTGAAAGGCAGATTCTTAACCACTGGACCACTACCAAAGTCCCAATATTTCTATGTTTAACTGTCTGTGAACATTTTATATTCAACTCTTTTCCATAGTGAGCACACCGTTTTATTACATTCCCACCACAAGTGTGATTTCCTTTTTTCACAATTCCTCTCCCTCTGATTTATCATTCGCATAGTACAGCATTCCAAGGCCAGGAGTGGTTATTACTGTTCTAGTAGTGAGGCCAGTAGGTCCTGTTTGTGTGGTTGAGGGGGTGCTCTGTGTGTGGTGCAGTACTGTGTGTTGGCCCCAGTCCGGAATATCCCGCAGCTGCAGGTACAGCCTCACTGAACCTGTTTCCTTCTCTGGAATACTGGGCTCATGAGAGAACCCGCCTCAAACGGTGGCGGAAGGATCAAGTTGACTTATGCGTGCAGGGCACACAGCATGTCGGGAGCAGCACTGGGGATCGACTGCACCCACAGCAGCACAAGTGGTGCCTGGATAAGGATCTACGGGTCCCCTGTCAGCGACAAAGCAGCTGCTCAAATCTGAGGGCTTGAGGTCCAAGTGGAATCTGCCTCTAAATTGATGTTGGCGATAACGTTTCCTTGCTTGAGATTTATTTATCATCTCTGCAAAGTAAGTGGCTTGCAAAGACCAGTGAAAGGCCACCTTCTATCACTCATGTAATTGCTTTTGTGGGTTTTTTTGCCATCCCTTTGTGAATCTGAAACTTTTCTTTAAGTTAACTTTAGATTTAATCATATATTTTTGTGTGGGTAATGTAGACTCATCTTAAACAATCAAGCCTGTGCAGGTAGTGGTTTGATATAACAGTTATTTCTGATGTACACAAAAGTAAGTATATATTTTCTCTTTCTTAAGTTTTAATCAAATATTTAGAAAACTGGAAATGAAGTTAAAGAAGAAATCAAGATCAGATGGCAGCAAAACATTTCATGTATTAACAATCTTGAAAGTTCCTTAAAATAAGTATATATATATATATTTAAAAATAAGTATATTTTTTAAAAGTTCTGTTGTCAAAAATCATCTTCTTGCCAAAGGACACATACCCTGGAAAATACTGGCACTGGATAAAATTACCTCTAATACCAGCTTTGATTCACCAGTGGCACTCAGCCACTAAATATAGAATAATTACATATGTATACACACATCCATACTCCATATATATATATGCAAATTGCTTTATTTATTTTAATTGTAAATCTTATCTTTCCATGTTAGTACATACAGACCTACTATTTCAAACATTTTTTGTTTGTTAAATACTTTCTTCCATGATAAAAACTTTTTTTTTTAATTAAGAAGAATGTCCTACACTATTTGTGGGAATGTAAGCTGGTGCAGCTACTGTGGAAAATAGTATAGAGGTTCCTCAGAAAACCAAAAATAGAATTACCATATGATCCTGCTATCTCACTCCTGGGCATATAGCCAGACAAAATTCTAATTCAAAAAGATACATGCACCCCTATGTTCGTAGCAACACTGTGTACAGTAGCCAAGACATGGAAACAACCTAAATGTCCATCAACAGATGAATGGATAAGGATGTGTTACATGTATGCAAAGAAATATTACTCAGCCATAAAAAGGATGAAATAATGCCATTTGCAACAACATGGATGCAACTAGAGATTATTATACTAAGTGAAGTAAGTCAGAAAGAGAAAGACAAATACCGTATTATATCGCTTATATGTGGAATCCAAAATATGACACAAATGAACCTATCTATGGAACAGAAACAAGAATCAGGGACATAGAGACTAGATTGTGGTTGCCAAGAGGAGGCGAGTGGGAGAAGGTGGGAGTGGGAGGTTGGGGTTAGCAGATGCAAACTTCTATGTATACTATAGATTGGAGAAACAACAAGGTCCTACCATATTGTCCAGGGAATAATATTCAATATCCTGTGGTAAGCCATCATGGAAAAGAATATGAAAAAGAATGTAAAAAAATTTTTTAAACTTGAGAGAACTGCAACAGGAGCATGTTTTTTTATAAAATATGTAATAAAATCCAGAAATACATTTAATAATTGGATTGGCCAAGGAGTTCATTTTAGTATTTCCAAACCATCTTAAAATATCTTTTAAATTAAAAAAAAAATGAAACTTCCTGCACACTACTTGTTCTCTTACACTGTTCGCCCTGAGACTGAGCCAGCTTGCCTTGCTCTTTCGTTTGCACCCACCTCTCTGGTTAGAACATAACACATGGATCTAGCTTTCATGTTGTCTTGGAAACGATCCCCTCCATGATGAGCGCCCTGAGGATGGTGTGGATCATCTCCCGCCACTACAACAAAGACGAGAGGATGATTCCGCTCATGGAGCGCATTGCTTGGGAGATTGCTGAGAGAGTCTGCAAAGTGGTGAATCTGCGGACTTTGTTCAAGTAAGACCGGGTGGCACTATGTGTTTCTTAAGCTCTTAAACAGCTGCGTATGTGTGCTAAGTACTTCAGTCGTGTCCCACTCTGCGACCCCGTGGACTGTAGCCCGCCAGGTTCCTCTGTCTATGGAATTCTCCAGGTGAGAATACTGGAGTGGGTTGCATGCCCTCCTTCAGGGGATCTTCCCAACCCAGGGGTCAAACCCCATCTCTTTATGTCTCCAGGATTGGCAGGAGGACTCTTTGCCACTAGCACTACCTGGGAAGCCCTAAACATCTTTATCAAAACATAATTCATACACTGTACAAGTCACCCATTTAAAACATACAATTGAATGCTTTTAATACTGAGCTGGTGAAAAAGTTCATTCAGATTTTTCCAGCAGATGTAATGGAAAAACCCCAGTGACCTTTTTGGCCAGCTCAATAGATTCAGAGTTGTGCATCCATAGTCATCAATGATCCTAGAAAGTTTCCTTCATCCAAGAAAGAAAGCCTGGGCCCTTTAGCTGCCTTTCCCCCTCCCCACTGCCCTCCTAAACCTGGGCAACCACTGATCTACTTCCTGTGGGCTTGCCTCTTCTGAACATTTCATGCAAACGGAGTCAGACAACTTGTGGTCTTTTATGACTGGCTCCTCCCACTCAGCATCGTGTCTTCACGGTTCCTCCATGGTGTAGCCTGTATCAATGCTTCATTCCTTTTATGGCCAAATAATACCCCACTTGTGTGGATTAATCAGGACCATCTTCTTTAATTAGGGGCTTCCCTAGTGGCTCAGACAGTAAAGAATCTGCCTGCAGTGCAGAAGACCTGGGTTTAATCCCTGGGTCGGGAAGATCCCCGGAGGAGGAAATGGCAACCCACTCCAGTATTCTTGCCTGGAGAATTCTATGGACAGAGGAGCCTGGTAGATACAGTCCATGGGGTTGCAAATTATCCTTGGAGAGACCGAGGCACGTGGTCTGAGGGAACCTCACTCCTGGACCTTGGATCCCCTCAGGTGGAATAGCCTCTGAAGATCAAATCTGGAGGGGACACCGATCTTTTTTTTTTTTTTAAACTCTCTCTCTCTTTTATTTTGGCTGAGCTGCATGAAGGATCTTAGTTCCCTGACCAGGGATTGAACCCGTGCCCCTGCAGAAGTGCAGAGTCCTAACCAGCAGACGGTCAGATAATTCGCACTCTCTCTTTTTTACTTTCTTAAAAAATAATCTATATAAGTGAAATAGGTACCAAAATCTTGGTACTATCATTTTGCTCCAGTATTACAGCCCTCCCGCTGTGGACCCAAGGTCACTAGCTTCCCTTCAAGCTCAAACAGAAAACTTATTGGGTAAACCGCAACCTGGGCCGTGGCTTGGAATCCTGCCCACACCGCTGCAAATCACTTTCCTGCAAATTTCTTGGTGGAACAGTCTCTTGCCCGGGAAGCTTTTTGTGATGAGGCTATGTCATCAGAGAGGCTCAGCTCCTTGCTTAGGATTGTCCCCTTAGAACCTGCCCCTCCCATGAGGGAGCAACATGGCTCCAACTCCCCGCCTCCCCGCAGCTCTGCCCTCCTGCCCATCACAGCATCTCTTTGCTTCCCAGAGAAAACCGAGCGAGCGCACAGCACAAGACCTTGGAGGCCAGGAACACCCTCAACATGTGGAAAAAGGCCTATTTCGACATCCGGGCCAAGATTGAGGCTTCGGGGAGAGAAGCTCGGTGGGAGTTTGATCGGAAACGGCTGTTCGAGAGAACGGATTACATGGCCACCATCTGCCAGGACCTGTATGACATCCTGCAGGTAGGGACCCTGGGTCTTCAATGCATGCAAAGGTGGTCAGATCTGGGATTTGCTCCATGGAAGGAAGTTTGGCTTTTTGACAGTGGATCTCTCCGTGTCAGTTGGGAGCAGGGAGGCCGGGAGGGTCTAGCCAGGAGAGATGCCTGCAGGGCAAACAGAATGTTCCAGAATGTCCCAAAGCACACCTGACCTTTGCAGCTTTCCCTTCAGTGATATCTCCCTTCTCCCCTCCCCTGCTTTTTTTTTTTTGCCTCAGTGCTCAGCTTGCGGGATCTTATTTTCCAAACCAGGGGTTGAACCCTGGCTCTGGGCAGTGAAATCGCAGAATCTTAACCGCTGGACTGCCAGGGACTTTCCTTGGTTTTCTTGTTTTAAACATTTCTTTTAGAAAATTGAGATGTAGTTGATGTACATTATATAGGTTACAGTTGTACGGTAGGATTCACAGTATTAAAAGCTATACTCCATTTATCGTGATTATGAAATATTGGAAGCCAGCTCTGCTTCAAAGGGAGAAGGTGGCCTTTCTGAGCTCTCATTGTTCTTGTTGACCGGTACTGGCTCTGAGTCTCCCTGAACTCCTGTGCATTGTGGCTCTGCCAGGAGTCTCAGCTCACAGGGCCTCACATGCTGCCTGTCGATGGGGTGTCGTGGACAGCCCACACCCAGCTTTTGCCTATCTCCTCTGCTCACAGGCGTGCATGATTGCCTCCTCCTCAGACTTCATTTACAAAACACAAGCTCAGAGATAAAGTGATTGAGAATTTCAGGATGGTGATAGCAGAGCCTTCAGTCCAGCCCAGAGCCCTCTGGAGCCTGGGGCCCTGTGCGCCTGCCTGAGTCCCACACCTATGAAGCCTTCCCTGTGTGCACATCATCTCTGCCTCATGGAGCTCACAGTCCAGTGGAAGAGAAAGAAGGTGGACGTGCTAATCACACGGAGGGACTTCTCTGGTGGTCCAGTGGTTAAGACTTTGCATTCCAATGCAGGGGGTGTGCGTTCCATCCCTGGTCGGGGAGTTAAGATCCCACATGGTTCTTGGCCAGAAGAAACTGAAAACAAAACAGAAGCAGTAATGTAGCAAATTCAGTAAAGACTTTAAAAATGGTGCACCTCAAAAAATTCTTGTGAAAGAAAAAAATCACTCAGATCCATAGCTACAGCTGAGATGAGTGCTAAGAAAGGGGAATAGAGGGGGCTCTGGAAGTGTGTGTAGGGGCCTGAAAGTGAAAGTGTTAGTCTCACAGTCGGGTCCGACTCTTTTCGACCCCATGGACTGTAGCCCACCAGGCTTCTCTGTCTGTGGAATTCTCCAGGCAAGAATACTGGAGTGAGTCGCTGTACCCTTCTCCATGGGATCTTCCCGACCCAGGGATTGAACCCAGGTCTCTCGCATTGCAGGCAGATTCTTTACTGTTTGAGTTACCCATGTAGGGGCCTACCCTGTTCTAAAGGGTCAGACAAGATGAAGGCATATTTAATGATGAGTAGTAGGTACCTGGGCCTTCCCAGGTGGCAGTAGTGATAAAAAAACCTGCCTATCCATGCAGGAGATGTAAGAGATGCAGGTTTGATCCCTGGGTAGGGAAGATCCCCTGGAGAATGGAATGGCAACCCACTCCAGTATCCCTACCTGAAGAATCCCATGGACAGAGGAACCTGGTGGGCTGCATTCCATGGGATCACAAAGAGTCAGACATGACTGAAGTGACTTAACACACATGCACACACAGTAGGCATCTAGATGTTTTACACTGTATGTGCAAAGGCCTTGATACAGAAAGGAACATGGATCTGAAAGAGGCCTGGAGTGACTGCAAGGCAGCAGGGGATGAGCAGGATGGGAAGAGATAGAAAGAGGGGGTAGGGTCCTGTACCTGCAAACTTTGAAAACTGTCTCAGGGCATCTGGGACTGGTCCTTTGTGCAGTGGGTGACCCAAGGGCTTAGACTGAGAGGAAGTTACCTGTGTGACACAATCCATTTATTAATAACATCAGAAGCATTATGAGAAAACCAAATGGTCACCTCCCTCATTTTGTTTGATTGGACAGGTTGTGGAGGAATTCTACAACATATTTGGTCCAGAGCTGAAAGCAGTGACTGGGGATCCCAAGCGCATCGATGATGTCCTGTGCAGGGTGGATGGCCTGGTAACCCCCATGGAAAACCTGACATTTGACCCCTTCAGCATCAAGTGCTCCCAGTACTGGAAATATGTGATGGACGACTTCAAGATCGAAGTCCTGGCAAGTAACACATCCTTCGATTTGACCTTGGAAGTGGATACTGTGATTCTGTTGGGTTATTTAATTATGTTTAGGGTTTTTTTCCAAATCATAAAAAGGGATCCCTGCTTTTTTGGTGAAAAATGAAAATAGTGCAGAAGAGCATAAGGTAAAAATGAACATTTCTCAATGTCCTCTGTCCCCACTCCTACTCCCCAGGTGGACTGAGTTTACCTGAACTATCTCTACTGTTGTGTCCTCTCCCATTTCTTTGTCTATCTGAGTTAATATTTTTAAAATTTCCTTCTCCATCATTTTGACTAGTGGAAGGGAAAGAGCAGAAAACCGATGCAGAAGCTGGTCTGATGTTTTTATTTGGACCCCAGCTTCCACTAAGGGAAGTCCTGGTGGCTCAGATAGTAAAGAATCTGCCTGCAATGCAGGAGGCCCAGGTTCAATCCCTGAGTGGGAAAGATCCTCAGGAGAAGGGAATGGCAACCCACTCCAGTATTCTTCTCTGAAGAATTCCATGGACAGAGGAGCCTGGTTGGTTATAGTCCCTGGGGTTGCAGAGAGTTGTACCTACCTGTACTATAGCTCACACAGTATAGCTTCCACTGAAGTACAGTGGAAATCCTTCTCAAGGTACCGATTTTGTTTGTTTTGCTTCTTTCTTGACATTTTGCTTTTTGTGGGATAATTACAGGGTCTTAAGGGTTTCTTTTTCCTTGGCTTTGTTTGTTTGTTTTTGGCAGGTTATTGAAAAAGAAGCAAAAAATTTTATTGATGAATCTTTTAAGACACTTCGATCAGCTGAAGCAGCATTCGATATGCTTTTAAAATTTAAACATATTCGTTCACGGGAGGCCATTAATCGACAAATGATGATGAAATTTAATGATATCCTTGCACAGTATTGTAAAGAGGTAACTGAAAACAAATCTGTGGCTGTTGTAGCAGTGAAAATACACTTGGCGAAGTGTAAGCAATTGAACCACACTGTTGTCTTTCTCGTCTAAATTCAGAGAAACTGTGGAATTATCCTCAAATAGCATGTTGTATAACCAAAACAGGTAACCAAAAGGAAGTGGGTTTGTTTATGTAGTGGAGAGATTCAGTAAGAACTTATGAAGTACAATCTTATATGCCACTACATTGTGGTGGGCCCTGAGGGAATTAGTCATAGTAATAATCATAGTAACAAGAGTGTAGTAGTGTGAAGGTCATGTGTGTGTTCATATAAACATTCCTGTTGTAAGGATTATACATTGGATAATTATACATTGGACCCACCTAGATAACCCAGGATCATCTCTTTATTTTAAGGTCAGCTAATTGGCAACCTTAACTCCATCTGCTACCTAATTCCTCCGTATCATATAATGTATTCACAAATTCTGGAGATCAGGACCATTTTTGGGGCAGATCTTATTTTGCCTCTGACACCTAATTATTCACATGAGAGTGTGACATGCTTATTTTATTTATTTTTAATTTATTATTTTTGTTGGAGTATAATTGCTTTACAATGTTCTGTTAGTTTCTGCTGTACAACAGTGTGAATCACTTACACGTATACATATTAATATATCCCTTCCCTCTTGATCCTTCCCACCTTTCTCCCATCCCACCCCTCTCGGTCGTCACAGAGCCCCAGACTGAGCTACCTATGCTGTACAGTAGCTTCCCACTAGCTATCTGTTTCATACTTGGTAGAGGCCAGTGCTATTCTCCCAATTCATCCCACCCTCCCCTCTCCTTGCCGTGTTCACATGACCATGCTCTACATCTGCGTCTCTATTCCTGCCCTGCAAATAGATTCATTCTGTACCCTTTTCCTAGATTCCATATATATGCATTAATACACGATATTTGTTTTTGTCTTCCTAACTTACTTCTTGTATGAGAGACTCTAGGCGCACCCACATGACTACAAATGACACAATTTCATTCCTTTTCATGGCTGAGTAATATTCCACTGTATATATGTACCACAACTTCATTATGCATTCATCTGTCGATGGATATTTAGGTTGCTTCCATGTCCTGGCTATTATAAACAGCACTGCAATGAATGTTGGGGTACACGTGTCTTTTTGAATTATGGTTGCAAAATTTTATTTTAAAGTGTAAGCCCAGGCCATATCACGAAGAGTCAGACACAACTGAGTGACTTCACTTTCACTTTTCACTTTAATGCATTGGAGAAGGAAATGGCAATCCACTCCAGTGTTCTTGCCTGGAGAATCCCAGGGATGGCAGAGCCTGGTGGACTGCCATCTATGGAGTCGCACAGAGTCGTACATGACTTAAGTGACTTAGCAGCAGCTGCAGCAGGCCATATGATTCAGCATTTCCATTTTGTGCATATACACAAATAATTGAAGGCAGAGTCTCGAAGAGATATTTGAACATTGATTTTCATAGCAGCACTATTCACAACTACCAAAAGCTGGAAATAACCCAAGGGTCCACTGATAGATGAGTGGATAAACAAAGTGTGGTATATCTGTACGATGGAATATTATTCAGCTTTAAAAAGGAAGGAAATTCTGCCATATGCTATTAATATAACATGGATGAACCTTGAGGGCTTTGTGTTAATTAAGCCAGTCATAAAAAGACAAATACTCTATGAGGCTATTTACATGACGTACTTAGAGTAGTCAAAGTCATAAAGACAAAGTAGAAAGGTGGTTCCTAGGAGCTGGGGGAGAGGGAAATGGGGAGTTACTGTGTTTCTTGGGTACCCAGAGTTTCAGCTTTTCAAGATGAAAGAAGTTCTGGAGATGGATGGTGATGATGGATGCACAACAGCATTTTGTTGTTGTCCAGTTGCTAAATTGTATCAGCATGAATGTACTTAATTCCACTGGAATGCACACTGAAAAATAGTTAAGATGGTGAATTTTGTCATGCATATTGTACCACATTTAGAATAATATTACATGATAAACAGTTATAAATCCTCAGTGGCATGTACACACACACACAATGCAGGAGGCCTGGCCACCTGTCATGCCTAGAACAGATTTCAGAATTTCCATGGGGAATTCCTTGGCGATCTGGTGGTTAAGACTGTGCTTTCCCTGCCGAAAGTCTGGGGTTGATTCCTGGCTGGGGAACTAATATCCCACAAGCCACATGGGAAGGTCAAAAAATGGCCCACCAAATGATTATACCCAGTCTGTAAGTACAAGGCAGTCTGGATCATTGCATATGTTAAACCAAACCAAAAATTCCTGCAGAGTATAAGAAAAAGCATAGAGACTAAGTAGTAAAAGCACTATTCTGTACCTTTAAGTATTTCTTGACATTCCACGTTCATTTCTCTAAAGATAACAAACCTCAAGTTCAATCTTGTCTTGGCTCGCACGCTGATACTATTCACTTATGGAATATGTCTGATTGCTTTGCAGATTGACATAGTTAACAAAATCTTTGTTCAGAACCTCGACAACCCCCCGTTGTATAAGAACCATCCCCCGGTAGCAGGTGCAATCTACTGGGAACGGTCCCTGTTCTTCCGGATTAAGCACACCATCCTGAGATTTCAAGAAGTAGAGGAGATCCTGGACAGTGATAGAGGAAGAGAAGTATGTTATGTCTGCTGCAACGGTTCCGTTTTGAGTTTCACGTTTCATTTATTTAGGCTGCTCTGAGTCTTGAGTGAGTGCTGTGTGTGGGCTTTCTCTAGTTGTGGCGAGCGGGGGCTACTGTCTAGTTGTGGTGCATGGATTTATTGCGGTGGTGCCTCTTGTTGCGGAACACGGGCTCTAGGGCATGCAGGCTTCAGTAGCTGTGGCGTGCAGGCTCAGTAGTTGTGGCACACGGGCTTAGTTGCCCCCAAGGCATGTGAGATCTTAATTCCCTGTCCAGGGATCAAACCCATGTGCCCTGCATTGGAAGGTGCATTCTTACCACTGGATCACCAGGGAAGTCCTGTATTTCATGGTTTAATTGTAGATGGGTAGCCTCCTTGAGCGTTCCCAGGTGGCTCCTTCAATCCAGGTGACCCCTGAGCATGAGTGGCTATACAGAGTTGCCTGCATGAGAAGCAGCTCAATTTTAAATCCATGCCTGCAAATTAGTCTTTCCTGTGGTCCCTGGGGACCACATCTCCATATGTATGACATGATATATCTATGACAGCTTCCAGGTGACAATCACATGACTTCCCCCTGATCTTAATCTTCAGCCTCTCCAGAGGGTGACCACGCTCTTTTTGATAATACTGTCCCTACTCTTCATGCATTTTTGTCTGTTATATCACAAGGGCTGGGAAACCTTTTCTTTAACTGTCTAGAGAATAAACATTTTAGGCATTTGTGGGTCAAACGGCCCCTGTTGCAATTATTCAACTCTGCCTTTCTAGAAAGAAAGTGGTAGATAACATGTAAATGAACAGGTGTGTTCCAATAAAACTTCATTTATGGATGCTGAAATTTGAATTTCATATGGTCTTCATAAGTCATGAATCACTGTCATTATTTTTGAGCTCCCAGCCATGGACTGAGGTTTGTGAGCCCTACTAATCAGCCTAGATTTTAAGCTGTACCATGGCAGGCAAACCATCCAAATTTGTGCAAATCTGCCTGCTTCCTCTTGCATAAAGTGTTAAGTGATGTTTTTTTCAGTAGAGAGAAAAATTGTTATTTTCAAGGACAAAGTGATATTTCCCTGACTTCTCTGATAGGTCAAACAAAAATATTTGGAACTGGGTAGGATGATGAAAGACTATGAAGATAGAAAGTATGAGCAGTGGAGAGAGACGACAGAACAGACCCTGCCAACTCTCATGAAGAAGAGTCTGCTTACTAAGGTGCATCTTTTCGGATCTGAAACAGTGTTCTTGCCTGGAGAATCCCATGGACAGAGAAGCCTGGTGGGCTACAGTCCATGATCGCAAAGAGTCAGACGCGACTCAGCACTGACATGCACACACACATCCCAGACTCTGGTGGCCATGTAAGGTGATGGTATCTCCCACTTCCTTGAGGTCTGATGTGTTGACTCTCACGAAGTTGAGAGGTATTTCCAAAACCAAAGGCAAAAAAGGGCAGGGGTGGCAGGGGTTGACCAGGGAGAAGAGAGGCAGGAAGGGAAAATATGGAGGTAGCAAAATGTCATGGTAAGGGAACAGGCGGGGATCAGGCAACCCTTCTGACTCCTTGGCTTAGTTCTGGGCTTCAGGGACCCAATTTGTAAAATGACCTGGATCAGATGACCACGAACATGCAAAGTATTAGTTGAACCATGTATGAAACAGGTTCAAACCGCTGATGGTTGATTATTTATAACTTACAAGAAAGTGTCACTTTGATAGCAACCAGGGTTCTTGGCCTTCCCCAATCAATAGAAATTGACTAGAGGCCAGAGAAGCAATTCAAAGCAAGGCTTTACTGGGGGCCCCTGCTGCAGCAATGGAAAGTCAGAAGTAACACGTTCCCCTGCTCGCTCGCTGAGCTTGTTCATTATATGGGGTGAGGGTAGGGGTGTGTCCAGGGGGTCTGGCCAGAGGGGTGGCTTGAGAAATTTGCCCATCCCTTTGGTGGTGTTGAGTTCAGGGAGCTTTTGCTCCGGACACCCTGTTTTTGCTATGGCTCTTCAGAAGTGGCAATAAGGATTTTTCAGTCTTTTTGTATCTCTTGTCTAGAATTTGCTCCAACTGCCAGTGTATGCAGTATCATTTCTTTGTATTTTGTTGCTGGAGGAGAAGTGTGTCCAGGTGCAAGCCTTGCAGCAAAGGGTCCCAGGTCCCAGCCTGTCTCAGTTTCACGTGCTTCATCCTCATCTTTAGCACGGGTCCCAGCATACAGCAAGTGCTCAACAAATTAAATGTTCACAGTGAGGAAGGAAAGACTTAAACCTGGCAGTTTCAGGTCTTTGGTCTCCTAAGTTCTCAAGTAGGTACTAAAATGAGCGAAGAGGCCAGGTAGAGCTTATCAGGAACTGGATGGCTTGCATCCTATTCAAAAGGGACAGCCGCTCCCCAGCTTCAGTCTGCTCTTGTCATTTATCATCAGCTTTTCCAATTTTTTGAGGGACGCCAGATTTTTGGATTTTTTCATGCAATTGCCCAATTTTCAAACGTGAGTGCTAAATCAAATTCTTCAAAAACTCTGTTCACCCAGGTATGTCGTCTAGCTTAGTTTTGGTCAGCTCCCTGCTCTGTCAGGGCAGCCAAACCCCTCCACTGATTTTTTTTTTTTCAAATTGACATTTATAGCTTGGGTTGCATTGATCTGATTGCTTTGTGGACAGCCCTTCCCACACTTATGAAATATTGTCTCCCCCATAGACTTCTGCCGCTGGTGATGATGCCATAAACCCTGACAGAGTGGCTGCTTTCTCAATCAACTTTTCACCTGCTCTCAGGGAGATTATTAATGAAACAAAGTACTTGGAACAGCTGGGCTTCTCTGTCCCTGAATTAGCAAGGAATATTGCCCTCCAGGAGGACAAATTTCTTAGGTAAAAGGATTCTTCTTTTAAATCAGTGGTCAACACTTCTTATCTTGGGACCCCTTTACACTCTTCTAAATTATTGAGAACCACCCCCCTGCCCATGCCAAGGCTTTCATTTTTTTTTTTTGTAATTAATTTATTTTTTTATTGGAGGCAAATTATTTTACAATATTATATTGGTTGGTTTTGTCATACATTGATATGAATTTGCCCCGGGTTTACATAAGTTCCCCCTCCTGAACCCCCCTCCCACCTCCCTCCTCCCTTTATCCTCCCTCTGGGTCATCCCCGCATGCCAGCCCCGAGCATCCTATAACATGTATCGACCCTGAACTAGTGATTCGTTTCACATATGACAACATACGTGTTTCAATGCCATTCTCCCAAATCATCCCACCCTCACCCTCTCCCATAGAGTCCTAAAGACTGTTCTATTGTGGATTTTATAATTATCAATGTTTGCCACATTAGAAATGAAAACTAAGAAATGTTTAAAATTTGTATTAATACATTTGTAAAGATAAACATTTCATGTTAATTTTTATTATTTTAACATTTTTATTATTTTTTTAAAGTAATTTTCACTGGATTTGGGGGCTTCCCTGGTGGCTCAGATGGTAAAGAATCTGCCTGCAATGCAGAAGACCTGGGTTTGATCCCTGGGTTGGGAAAACCCCCTGGAGAAGGGAATGGCAAACCCACTCCAGTATTCTTGCCGGAGAATTCCATAAACAGAGGAGCCTGCTGGGCTACAGTCCATGGGGTCGCCAAGAGTCAGACATGACTGAGTAACTTTCAATATCACTATAGTTGATTTATAATGTTGTGTTAATCTCTGCTGTACAGCGGAGTGAATCAGTTACACATGATTATACTATCAGTTATGCATACATGCTTCCCAGGTGGCGCTAGTGGTAAAGAACCCACCTACCAGTGAAGGTAGACGTAAGAGACATGGGTTTGATCCCTGGGTCGGGAAGAGCCCCTGGAGGAGGGCTTGGCAACCCACTCCAGTATTCTTGCCTGGAGAATCCCATGGACAGAGGAGCCTGGCAGGCTGCAGTCCATAGGGTCACAAAGGGTCGGACATGACTGAAGCAACTTAGCATGCACACATATATACATACTCTCTTTTTTAGATTATTTTCCTGTATAGGTTATTACAGGGTATTGACTAGAGTTCCCTATAAATAAAATTTTGAAATTTAAAAGTAATCAATATTTTCCAAAAAGGAAAGTTATTGGGAAGAGTGATATTCTTTTAAATTTTTAGTCTGGTCATTGGTCTTTTGTAACATATTATAAGATTATTGAGCCTTTTATGAGCTCCATTTTTCTAATGTCAGTGACTTTCCTGTAATGTACAGGTACACGGATGGGATACAACGTATGTTGGATCATTATCACATGCTCACAGTAACGTTAAATGAGGCAGAGTCTCTTCTTCTTGATGACCATTCCCAGGAATTATTAAGAGTGTTTAGATCTGGATACAAGAGGTTGAACTGGAACTCACTAGGTAATAAATTCATCTGTCTATTGCCTTTTGGACTTTGGGATGCAATCATTCTTTTAGATTGTCTTAGTTGAATTACCGGAGAAGGCAATGGCAAGCCACTCCAGTACTCCTGCCTAGAAAATCCCACGGATGGAGGAGCCTGGTAGGCTGCAGTCCGTGGGGTCGCTAAGGGTCGGACACGACTGAGCGATTTCACTTTCACTTTCCACTTTCACACATTGGAGAAGGAAATGGCAACCCACTCCAGTGTTCTTGCCTGGAGAATCCCAGGGACGGGGGAGCCTGGTGGGCTTCCGTCTGTGGGGTCACACAGAGTTGGACACGACTGAAGTGACTTAGCAGCAGCAGCAGCAGCAGTTGAATTACAATTTTTGTATGTATGTGAAAGTGAAAGTCGCTCAGTCATGTCTGATTCTTTGCAACACCATGGATTGTAGAGTCCATGGAATTCTCCAGGCTAGAATCCTGCAGTGGGTAGCCTTTCCCTTCTCCAGGGGATCTTTCCAACCCAGGGATTGAACTCCAGTCTCCCACATGGCAGGTGGATTCTTTACCAGCTGAGCCACAAGGGAAGCCCGCATGTATGTAGATACGGTTAAGAAACCATGCTTTTAAAAAATATTTATTATTTGACTGCGTTGGGTCTTCACTGCAGCACGCAAGATCTTCGTTGCCTCACATGGGACCTTTTGTTGTGGTGCATGGATCCTCCAGTTGTGGCTTGTGGGCTCAGTAGCTGTGGTCGGTACCCTGGCTTCTCTAGTTTTAACGTGGGCTAAGTTGCTCCATGGCATGTGGGGATCTTAGTTCCTCGACCAGGGATTGAACCCATGTCCCCTGCATTGCAAGGCAGATTCTTAACCCCTGGATCACCAGGAAAATCCCTAACAAATACATTTGAGCATGATGTGCAGGGTTTTGTGTATGCTTAGGTGCTCAGTTGTGTCTGACTCTTTGCAACTCCGTGGACTGTAGCCCACCAGGCTGCTCTGTCCATGGTGTTCTCCAGGCAAGAATATTGGAGTGGGTTGCCATTTCCTTCTCCAGCGTTTTGTGTAGTGATTGCTTTTATTTGTTCTTTTTTTGAAGTCTTAAAATGACAGATTCCGTTTCATTAGTAGTTATAGGATGGTTCAAGTGATTAATATCCAATTGGGTGAGTCATGTAGTTTGTGATTTTCAAATAAGTGGTCCGTTTCATCTAATTTGTCAGATTCGTTGTGAGTTTTTCTTATTGTACCCGTATTATCTTTACAATACCCGTCTTTAGTGGTCCCTCCTATTTAATCCTGGATATTGTTAACTTGTGTCTTCTCTCTTTTTCTTTTCAGCCCTGCTAGAGATTAGTTTTATGGAAGTCCTTTGTTTCATTGATTTTATCTGTTGTTTTCCTGTGTTCAATTTTATTAATTTCTGCTCCTCTGTATTATTTCCTTCTGCTTGATTTGGAATTTATTTTACTTTTCTTTTTAAAAGTTCTTGAGGTGGAACTTTAATTGATTTGATTTTTTTCCTCTTTTCTAATGTATGCATTTGGTACTATTTCCCTTTCAGCACTGCTTTAGTTATGCCCCATAGATTTTGATAGTTGTATTTTAATTTTTATTCAATTCAATGTATTTTTAAAACTTCCTTTATGACTTCCTCCTTGACCCATGGATGATTTAGAAGTGTGTTATTTAGTTTCTAAGTGTTTGGAGATTTCCCTGTTATCTTCCTGTCGCTGATTTATAATTTGAGTCCATTGTGGTTGGAGAACATACTGAGTATAATTTCAGTTCTTTTAAATCTGTTGAGGTTTGTTTTATGGCTCAGGGGATAGTCTATTTTAGTTGGCTGTCTCTCCCTCTTTCAGAGTCTTATGCTTGTCTTGTGGATAATGTTCATGGTTTTAGCTGTATTTAGCAGGAAGAATAAGGAAAAGTACATTCTTCTTCCTTTACTTAAAAAAAAAAATAAACAAGGCATTTTTGTTTTTCCTTTTTTTCCTTGTTTTTATTCCCCCCCTTCCTCCTACTTCTCTTCTCTTGCTCCAAATCTTCTTTTTCTTTGTCATTTCCTTTTTTCCTCTTTCTCCCTTTTCCTTTGTACAGAGAATATGTGTGTTTAGACCACGGACTCCAGAGCAAAACCCCTGGGTTAAATATCTAGTTTCTACCCATGTGACTCAACTTCTCAGGGGCTCTGCTTCCTCATCTGTAAAATGGGCATAATCTTTGTACCCTATTCGTAGGTTGTTGTAAGGATTCGATAATGTAATAAACATCACAGGCTTAGGCTGTTGCCCGATTAATCATAAATTCTTAATTTGGGTTTACTATGCATGTTCTTGCTGTTTACTTTTCTAAGCAACAGGCCAGAGGAGACTGTAGGCAAAGTGGCATGGGGTGGAGGGTTCAGGTTGCCATGGCAATGAGAAGACAAGAGGGTTGGACTTCTTTATCCTCATGGTGCTTCAGATACAATTATGCTTCAGATACAGTTATGCTTCTTATGAACAGAGGAAATGTATCATTTGGTTGATTCTGCGCACCAACTCTTTGTTCCAGTCCCCAGGGACCAAGTGGATCTTTGTCACTTCAAAGACCCAAGGGGACGGAAGGAGCAGGGTCCTTCCTGTGAAGGGATGTGGTATTAACATTATAGTTGGTGGTGGGAGGGATGTGGAAAGGAAGTGTTGAAAGCCAAGTATCTTTCTTTTGTTCTTTATCTTTCTCTCCAAAGGTATTGCTGACTACATAACTCGGTGCAAACAGGCCATTGGGAAATTTGAGTCCCTTGTCCACCAGATTCATAAGAATGCAGATGACATTTCTTCCAGACTTACTTTGATAGAGTCCATAAATCTCTTTAAATATCCAGCACCTAAAAGTGAGGACGAACTCCCAGGTAGATCTGGCTTCTTTTTTCTTTTGATTATAGGAGGAAAAGTCTCTTGGTCATGATTGTGCACACACAGATTTTATTCCACGAATGGAATAAAATCATGCCTCACGATCTCAGGCAGTTACTTGAAAACATAATGGGTAATTCTTACTCTTTGTCACGTTTTATGTATTGCTTAGTTTTACAAATTCCTGAGTCTATGAAGATTAATGGTTCTTATGTCAATACTCTGTAACAGTAAGGTGAACTGTGTCTTTATGGACTCACATTAACTTTTTCAAATGGTATTTTAAACGTTCTTGGACTTAGTCAACAAGGAATTCAGGACTAGTTAACAAGCAGTTCAAGGCAAGCAAGATTGCCCAAAAACATAGCATGCACAGTCAGCATTCAATCCCATGTTGTCATGTATTTTTTGCTTTGGCTGTCTTGCTTTGGATGGTGTTGACTTGTTTTCTGCTTCTGGTTAAGATTAGAGGCTACTTTCGTATTTGCAAGATATCCAGCTCATATTTGGGTTGCTTTTGAGTGATGTCCTTTCCCGTGTCCATGAAGAGCTTTGACAGATGTCTTCCGCTGCAGGCGTCAAGGAGTTCTTTGAGCACATTGAACGAGAAAGGGCCAAGGATGTGGAGCACATGGTCAGGTGGTATCTTGCCATTGGGCCTCTGCTGACCAAAGTTGAGGGGCTGGTCATCCACACCAACACGGGCAAGGCCCCCAAGCTGGCCTCCTACTATGAATACTGGGAAAATAGAGTCTACGAGGTCCTAACAAAGCTCATCCTGAAGTGAGTTAATCTTTGTATTACGTGTTGTAAAGACAGTGTGTGGGGGGAATTCCTTGGCAGTCTGGTGGTTAGGACTCTGTGCTGTCGGATCTATTTCACTTTGCTGAGTCCTGAGTCTGTTTTATTAATCCCTCCTAGGAATCTTCAGTCTTTTAATTCTTTAGTCCTTGGAAACGTCCCTTTGTTCCAAACGGAAACCATCTTGACAGCGCCAGAGATCATCCTGCAGCCCAACGCAAATGAGATTGACAAAATGTGTGTCCACTGTGTCCGAAACTGTGTGGAGATGACCAAGGTAAGGGCGGAAGTGTGTGTTATTTCCTGGGTGGTCTCTGGTTGCAGAGAGTTAGGCCCACCAGCTGTGGACAGCACGTGACCCAGAGTTACAGAACTCAGGTCTGACTGCTGAGTTCTCAAGAGCTAAAGAGGCCAGGTTGGTGAAAAGCAAAGTATGTTTTATTTGGATGCTGGTAATGGGGATGAAATGTTCCCTTGGAATCTCTAATTTTCTTGAAGAGATCTCTTGTTTTTCCTATTCTGTTGTTTTCCTCTATTTCTTTGCATTGATCACTGAGGAAGGCTTTCTTATCTCTCCTTGCTATTCTTTGGAACTCTTCATTCAGATGCTTATATCTTTCCTTTTCTCCTTTGCTTTTCACTTCTCTTCTTTTCACAGCTATTTGTAAGGCCTCCTCAGACAGCCATTTTGCTTTCTTGCATTTCTTTTCCCTGGGGATGGTCTTGGTCCCTGTCTCCTGTACAATGTCACGAACCTCCATCCAGAGTTCATCAGGCACTCTATCTATCAGATCTAGATCATGGCATCTGGTCCCAACACTTCATGGGACATAGATGGGGAAACAGCGGAAACAGTGTCAGACTTTATTTTTTTGGGCTCCAAAATCACTGCGGTTGCTGATTGCAGCCTTGAAATTAAAAGACGCTTATTCCTTGGAAGGAAAGTTATGACCAACCTAGATAGCATATTAAAAAGCAGAGACATTCCTTTGCCAACCAAGGTCCGTCCAGTCAAGGCAATGGTTTTTCCAGTGGTCATGTATGGATGTGAGAGTTGGACTGTGAAGAAAGCTGATTGTCGAAGAATTGATGCTTTTGAACTATGGTGCTGGAGAAGACTCTTGAGAGTCCCTTGGACTGCAAGGAGATCCAACCAGTCCATTCTAAAGGAGATCAATCCTGGGTGTTCATTGGAAAGACTTACGCTAAAGCTGAAAGTCCAATACTTTGGCCACCTCATGCGACGAGTTGACTCACTGGAAAAGACTCTGATGCTGGGAGTGATTGGGGGCGGGAGGAGAAGGGGACGACAGAGAATGAGATGGCTGGATGGCATCACCGACTCAATGGACATGAGTTTGGGTGAACTCTGGGAGTTGGTGATGGACAGGGAGGCCTGGCGCGCTGTGATTCATGGGGTCGCGGAGAGTCGGACACGACTGAGCGACTGAACTGAACTGAACTGAATGGGGATGAGGGGTGAGTGGTAGAGGGTGGACACCTGTCCAAAGGCCTAACCCCCCCTTCCCACTGACAACCAGTGCGCAAAGAACTTTTATGGACAGAGGGAGGGGGTTACATGCAGAAACAGCACAGTCAGCTCTGACTGTCATTTTGAAATTGTCGTTGGTGGTCTGGCTAGCATCATCTTGATTGCTTTAAGTACAACTGATCTTCAGTTCCACTGTCAGTTTGTTCCTGTTTCCTTGAAGCCAGTTCTCAGAATTGTGGCAGCTCATGTCACAGCTACAGTCTGGTCTGTATGTTGTTAACTTCTTCCAGCTGGTGGGGGTTTCATTATCTATAAGACAGCTCACAGAATTGTTCAGTTGCACAGTCATGTCCAACTCTTTGTGACCCCACGAACTGCAACACTCCAGACTTCCCTGTCCTTCACTATCTTCTGGAGGTTGTTCAGACTCATGTCCATTGAGTTGATGATGCCATCCAACCATCTCATCCTCTGTCACCCCCTTCTCCTCCTGCCCTCAATCTTTCCCAGCACCAGAGGCTTTTCCAATGAGTCAGCTGTTCCCATCAGGTGGCCAAAGTATTGGAGCTTCAGCTTCAGCATCCAGTGAGTACTCAGGGTTGATTTCCTTTAGGATTGACTGGTTTGATCTCCTTTTAATCTGAGGGACTCTCAAGAGTCTTCTCCAGCACCACAGTTTAAAAGTGTCAGGTCTTTGATGCTCAGCCTTCTTTATGGTCCAACCCTCACATCTGTACATGGCTACTGGAAAAACCATAGTTTTTACTAACTGGACCTTTTTTGGCAAAGTGATGTCTTTGCTTTTTAATACTCTGTCTAGGTTTGCATCTTTTAATATCATGGCTGCAGGGATTTTGGAGCCCAAGAAAAGAAAATTTGTCACTGCTTCTACTTTTTCCCTGTCTATTTGCCATGAAGTGATGGGACCAAATGCCATGATGTTAATTTTTTGAGTGTTGAGTTTCAAGCCAACTTTGTCACTCTCCTCTTTCACCTTCATTAAGAGGCTCTTTAGTTCCTCTTTACTTTCTACCATTAGGGAGGTATCATCTGTATATCTGAGGTTGCTGATATTTCTCCCAGCAGTCTTGATTCCAGCTTGTGATTCACCCAGTCCAGCATTTCACATGATGTACTCTGCGTATATGTTAAATAAGCAGGGGGACGGTATATAGCCTTGACATACTCCTTTCCCAATTTTGAACCAATACGGTTCTAATTGTTGCTTCTTGACCTGCATACTGCTTTCTTAGAAGATAAGTAAGGTGATCTGGTACTCTCATCTCTTTAAGAATTTTCCACAGTTTGTTGTGATCTGCAGAGTCAAAGGCTTTAGTGGTCAGTGAAGCTGAAATAGGTGTTTCTCTGAAATTCCCTTGCTTTCTCTATGATCCAACGAATGTTGGCAATTTGGTCTTGGTTCCTCTGCCTTTTCTAAACCCACCTTGTACATCTGGAACTTCTCTGTTCACTTACTACTGAAGCCTAGCTTGAAGGATTTTGAGCATAACCTTACTAGCATGGGAAATAAGCACAGTTGTACAGTTCAGTCAGTTCAGTTCAGTTGCTTAGTCATGTTTGACTCTTTGCGACCCCATGGACTGCAGCACACCAGGCTTCCCTGTCCATCACCAACTCCCAGAGCTTGCTTAAACTCATGTCCATCAAGTGAGTGATGCCATCTGACCATCTCATCCTCTATTGTCCCCTTCTCTTCCTGCCCTCAATCTTTCCCAGCATCAGGGTCTTTTCCAACGAGTCAGTTCTTCACATCAGGTGGCCAAAGTATTGGAGTTTCAGCTTTAGCATCAGTCTTTCCAATGAATATTCAGGACTGATTTCCTTTAGGATTGACTGGTTGGATCTCCTTGCAGTCCAAGGGACTCTCAAGAGTCTTCTCCAACACCACAGTTCAAAAGCATCAATTCTTTGATGCTCAGCTTTCTTTATGGTCCAACTCTCACATCCATACATGACTACTGGAAAAACCATAGTTTGACTAGACGGACTTTTGTTGGCAAAGTGATGTCTCTGCTTTTTAATATGCTGTCTAAGTTGGTCATAGCTTTTCTTTCAAGGAACAAGCGTCCTTTCTTGCTTCATGGCTGCAGTCACCATCTACAGTGATTTTGGAGCCTCCAAAAATAAAATCTCTCATTGTACCCATTGTTCCCCCATCTATTTGTCATGAAGTGTTGGAACTGGATGCCATGATCTTAGTTTTCTGAATGTTGAATTTTAAGCCGGCTTTTCACCTCTTTCACTTTCATCAAGAGACTCTTTAGTTCTTCTTTGCTTTCTGCCATAAGGGTGGTGTCATCTGCGTATCTCGGGTTATTGATATTTCTCTAGGCAATCTTGATTCCAGCATGTGCTTCATCCAGCCCGACATTTTGCATGATATACTCTGCATATAAGTTAAATAAGCAGGGTGACATACAGCCTTGACATACTCCTTTCCCAATTTGGAACCAGTCTGCTGTTTCATGTCCAGTTCTAACTGTTGCTTCTTTGGACACTTTCTCACCTGGGAGGCTTATCTTCTGGTGTCATATAATTTTAACTGTTCATACTGTCCATGGTTCCTTACTAGCAAGACTTATTGCTGAATATAATAAGTACTGTTTTGTGTGCTGTGCTTAGTCGCTCAGTCATGTCTAACTCTTTTCGACCCCATGGACTGTAGCCCGCCAGGCTCCTTTGTCCATGGAGATTCTCCAGGCAAGAATACTAGAGTGGGTTGCCATGCTTTCCTCCAGGGGATCTTCCCAACCCAGGGATCAAACGCAGGTCTCCCACATTGTGTGCTGATTCTTTACTGTCTGAGCTACCAGGGAAGTCCATGAATACTGGAGCGGGTAGCCTATCCCTTCTCCAGTGGATCTTCCCTACCTAGTAATTGAACTGGAGTCTCCTGAATTGCAGTCAGATTCTTCACCACCTGAGCTACCAGAGAAGCCTATGACATGTACAAAGGGAGCAAAGTAGATACTAAAGGACTGTCTTTCCCCCTGCCCCACTCTGATTCTTATTTTGTCAGCATTTTGTTCGCTGGATGAACGGCAGCTGCATAGAATGCCCTCCACAGAAGGGAGAGGAGGAAGAACTTGTTACCATCAGCTTTTACAATGATATCTCTCAGAACCCTCAGATAATTGAGCAGGCTGTTATGATCCCCCAAAACGTCCACAGGATTCTGGTCAATCTTATGAAGTACCTGCAGAAATGGAAGCGCTACCGACCTCTCTGGAAACTGGACAAAGCCATTGTGATGGAGAAATTTGCTGCTAAGAAGCCTCCCTGTGTTGCGTACGATGAGAAGTTGCAGTTCTATGCCAGGATCGCCTCTGAAGTGATGCACCACCTCTTGATCAAAGATGAGCATTGCATCCGCCTTCAGCTCGGACCCCTGGCTAACACTGTGCAGGAAAATGCCAAGTCCTGGGTGGTTTCGCTCGGGAGACTCCTCAATGACTCAGCTAGAGAGGAACTCAATAACCTGCACGAGGAGATACAGGTAGTGGATCCCAGGTCTTCTCTGAAAGTCCAGTGCACTGTCTGTTGTGGGACAGAGCCCCAGGGTTTCTCTAAAACTGCTTTCATTTCAAGGAAGTCAGGGCTTCATTCGGCACTGTATTTTCCCCCCTATGCTTATTTAGTGTCCCTTTGAACTTTCTTTTATAGTCCCTGAGCAAAAACCTGAAGAAGAGCCCCAGTACCCTTGAGGATCTCAAGTTTGTACTTGCAACCATCGCAGAAATCCGAAGTAAATCTTTAGTCATGGAACTCAGATACCGGGACGTGCAGGAGAGGTACCGCACCATGGCGATGTATGGGCTCTTTGTAAGTGAACTCTTTTCTTTTTTCTTTCCCTTTTTCTTTATTCACTTTTCTCTTTATTTATTTATTTTTTGGCTATGCTGGGTCTTCATTGCTGCAAGGGCTTTTCCTAGTGGTGGCAAGCCGGGCTACTCTCTAGTTGCGGTGCTTGAGCTTCTTATTGTGGTAGCTTCTCTTGTTGCAAAGCACAGGCTCTAGGGTTTGCAGGCTTCAATAGTTGTGGCATGTGGGCTCAGCAGCTGCGGCTCCCAGGCTCACGAGTTGTGGTGCATGGGCTTAGTTGCCCCGTGGCATGTGGGATCTTCCCAGACCAGGGATCGAACTGTTGTCTCCGGCATTGGCAGGTGGATTCTTTATCACTGAGTCACCAAGGAAGCCCCAAAGCCCTCTTCCTTTTTCTTGATGTTAATTTTCTTTAATAAATCAAGGGCTATTGCAAAAATGAAAAAAGTGGAGGTGAGAGATAAGACAATAAGAGAAACTGGTAGAAGATGATAGTTCAGTTGTCTTTAAGTTTGTTAAACATGGGTTTCAAAGACCTTCAGAAAGCCCATGGATGAGTTTGAGGGTTGAGGGTTTCAATCTCCTTGAAATTATATGTGACATTGTGCATGCCAACATCACATGATACATAAAAAGGAGTCCACTGGAAAAACAAAGTAGAAAGGAGAAACAAATAGCTGTTATAAGCCAGCATTTGCATAAAATCTGTATTTCAACATTTTCATCACTTGAGTGCTTTCATTGCTCAACTGCACCTTAGCCTTTTCTGCAAGCTAGAGATTCTCTTATCAGAAAATGCACAGTGGGGACTTCCCTGGTGGTCCAGTGGTTAAGAATCTGCCTTTCAATGCAGGGGACACAGATTTGATCCCTGGTCAGGAAACTAAGATCCCACATGCCTTGGGGCGACTAAGCCCATGCCCCATAACTACTGAGGCTGGACACAGCAAGGAAGATCCCCCATGCCTCAGCTAAGACCCAATGCAGCCAAAAATAAACAAATGAGTTAAAAAATAAAAGAAAATGCACAGTAGTGGTGATCACTTTGTAATGTATAGAAATAATGAATCCCTATGGTGTGCATCTGAAGCAAACATAATATTGTAGGTCAACTATACTTCAATAAAAAATAATAAAAACAAAAGGAGGAACTTTTCCTTAAAAACTATCAATCCTGAGATACAGTTTATATAAAAAGGGTAGGTTAAATCCTTGATTCTTGACCTGTATTTACATGTTTTCAGAATAATAATTTGGTTCCCTAGCATCCTCCAAAGGAAAAAGAAAATTGTAGAGTGTGCAAAATTTATATTTTTATAATTAAAGTCAAAATTTTCAATTCTGTCCTTTGTTCTCTTTATTAAGTAAAATCATTTAAGATTCTGTATCTTAGAGCTCCATTACTATCTGCTTATATTGTCTGTGTGTCTCTTGATTTCCTCCAAGTCATTCGTATCCTTTTCATTCTGTTATTTCTGACTGAGTTCTGGACATCATTTTTGAAAAGTTGTAAAGAGAATCAGAGGCCTTTCATGATGCTATGTTTCATCAGAGGAGATTTATTTTTGCTTCTGACAGCACAGCTGGGTGTGTTAATGGGTGAAGATAACCTTATTCAAATCAGATGAAGTTGATTTGAAGCTCAGTTTTACTTTATGAATGACTTATCTCTCTAGGTTATCTCTCTCTCTACCTACCTATGTTATCTATCTCTTTTTAAAATTACATTCGTCTGATTTATATTTGGATTATAAATATCCAATTTGTATAATTCAATCAACATCTGTTCAAATGGCCTATTCTACTGTTACCCAGATACAGAAATCCCAGGACAGTAGCCTTGACCAGAAATTTCAGTTCCAAGCCTGCTTGTCATTTATTACTTGTTTTTTTTTTTAAAGCCTACTGATGCAGAGAAAGAACTTGTTGACAATATTGAGAGCATGTGGTCAAACCTTTTCAATGATTCATTGAATGTGGAGCATGCTCTGGGAGGCATAAAGAGAATGTTCACAGAGGTACCTTTAAATGCTTCACCTTCTGAATAAAGATGTTGAAGAATACCCAGTGGGCTCAATTTAATGCAACCTTGCTTTTCCTCAGATTACTCGAGGTGAAATACTGAACTACAGACAGCAGATAGAGGATTTTGCAAAACGGTTTTATCGTGAAGGCCCTGGTTCTGTAGGTGAAGATCTTGATAGAGGTAAGGATATCCACATTGGTCTTACTGAGGCCTTTGAAGACATTCTGCTTAAGAATTTTATGGGAAGACTGGATGGAGTGGTGGTTTGTAAGCTTGCCTATACACGGGGTTCCTCTGGGGATCTCTAAAGATCGCTGCTCCCTGGGGACCAGGTTCACATAGTCTGATTCCACTGATCTCAAGGGTGGTTTGGACATCAAGGTTTAGAAATTTTTTTTAATTTATATATTATTATTTTCTAATTTTTATCTGCACGTGAGTTTTCTCTAGTTATGGCGAGCGAGGGCTACTCTTGGCTATGGTACTTGGGCTTCTCATTGTGTGGCTTCTCTTGTTGAGGAGCACAGGCTCTCGCTACACCAGCTTCCGTAGGTGCAGCATGTAGGCTCAGCAATTGTGGCACACGGGCTTAGCTGCTCTGGAGCATGTGGGATCTTCCTGGACCAGGGATCGAACCTGTGTCCCCTCCACTGGCCGGTGGATTTTCAACCACTGGACCACCAGGGAAGCCCCTGGACAGCAAAGTTTTTTAAAACCCCCATGGGGATTCTAATCTGTAGCCCAAGTTGAGACCATTTAGAGCAAGAATGCTTAGGAGACAGAAGTTTCTAACAGGAGGAGCTTGCAGTAACTGGCCTCTGGTTTTTAGTTAGAATGATGGAGAGATAAAGTCTGGTCATTCTACATTTGTCTTCCCAATTGGCTTTTATGGCTGATGTGATAATTTTGCATATTGTCCATGATTTCTTATTCAGTTTTGTATACCTTAAGATTGTATGTATTCAAACACTTGCCTGCCTGCTTGTGAATTTCATACAAGCATCCTATGCTAATAAATCACTTCTTTTCTATCAATAAAAGGTATGTATTCAAAATGAACTTATTTACAAAACAGAGTCACAGACTTCGAAAACAAACTTATGGTTACCAAAAGGGAAAGGCGGTCAGGGGAGGGAGAAATTAGGAGTTTGGGGTTGTATTCACTACTATATATACAATAGATAATCACCAAGGACCTACTGTATAGCACAGAGAACTCTACTCAATACTCTGTGGTAACCTATATGGGAAAAGAATCTGAAAAAGAATAGATATATGTGTAACTGAATCATTCTGCAATGCACTGAAGGTTACACAACACTGGAAATCAATTATGTTGTTGTTAGTCACTAAGTCGTGTCTGACTCTGTTGCTACCCCATGGACTGTGGCCAACCAGTCTCCTCTGTCCATGGGATTCTCCAGGCAAGAATACAGGAATAAGTTGCCATTTTCTTCTCCAGGGGATCTTCCCAACTCAGGGACTGAACTCCTGCATTAGCAGGTGAATTCTTCACTGCTGAGTATGCATTTATTTATTTACTTATTTATTAGGAGTAGAACTTTTAGCCACTTTTGATAAAGAGCTGATGAGACATGAAAAGAACCGTCAGGAGCTGGCTAATGCTGAGAAGCTTTTTGATCTTCCAATCACGATGTACCCAGAGCTGCTCAAAGTGCAGAAGGAAATGAGCGGACTGAAGGTGATTTACGAGCTCTATGAAGGACTGAAGGTAAGCGTCCACCCACAGGTTTGGTCTCTATGGAGGGAATGCGGCTCAGCAGACTTTGAGGTCATAGTCATAAAGAGCTGGGGCAGATTTCAGAGAAACTCATACTTTAGATCTTGGGAGGAGGTGATGGGGGGTGACTGCTAATGGGTACGAGGTTTCCATCTGGGGTGTGGAGAGAGTTCTGGAACCTGATGAGCCTGTGATGGCTGCCTAATGCTATGAATGTCCTGCTTTCCACTGTACCTATTCCTGGCAGAAAGCAGGTCAGCGGTTACCTAGGGGTGGGGTGGAAGGAGAGAGGTGGGAGGGGGTGATTACAGAGCGGCAGGAGGAGACCACTGAGGGGGATGGTGGTGGATACGTTCATTATCTAGATGGAGCTGATGGTGTCACAAATGTGCACACATGTCGGTTGTACACTTGAAATACGTGCAGCTTTATCGTACACCATCAAACTCTCCCTGAAGCTTCAGAACAACAGAGAGAATGGGGAGAAAGGCATTAGAAATGCCAGTATAGATGATGTTTCCAGTGAGTCTTGTTACAAAGAGAAGCAGAGATGAGGACTGGTGGGTGAAGGATGTGAAGTCAAAATAATTAAAACATTTTTCTTGTTTATTTATATTTTGGATGCCCTGAGTCTGTGCTGCTGCACACAGGCTTTCTCTAGTGTCTCCAGAGAATGAACACGTGGACTCAAGAGGGAAAGGAGGAGGGTGGGGTGAATTGGGAGACTGGCATTGACATATATACACTGGTGACACTAGGTATAAATCAGAAAACTAATGAGAATGTACAGTACAGCACAGGGAACTCTACTCAGTGCTCTGTGGTGACCTAAATGGGAGAGAAATCCATGAAAGAGGGGATATATGTATATACATAGCAGATTCACTTTACTGCACAGTGGAAACTTACACAGCTAAACAACACAACTAACACACAAATATAACATGACATATACATCATAAAGTAACTGTACACCAATAAAAATTATAAAAGAAATCACCATACACATATTCCATGAATTAACATAATTTCCTGTCAAATATGTTTCATGATTCAAGCAACTCTGTCAAGCCTGGATGTCACAGGTTGCAAATGCAAACCACCCAGGATGGTAAATTGTATGTAAGACAGTACTTTTTTACATTCAATCTCAGGGAGCTACAACGCAAAGTCTTTTCTTTATGATAACTAAGCAGGAGTATCTAAGTTGCTGGTATTTTGTAACCTTAGCTGCTTTTGTCAGAAAAAGACAGCGCTTGAATGAAGTGCATATTTTAAGACCCCGGTGATTCCCTGAGTTAAAAACACTGATTTCTGACATCCTGCTTTTCTGTTTTCCCTGAAAGAAAGAAAGGCATAGTTTTGGATCCCACACATTCTCAGATATAGCCTTATTTTTGTGTAAGCCTTTTTAAATGTTGTGTAAGCCTTATTTTTAAGCCTTTTGTGAAGGATTAAAAAAGTTGGAATGCCTTTGTGTTTGAGAGCCTTACAGTTAATCTTTCCTTTGTGAATTTGAGGTTGTTGTGGGATCAGTGTTGTTTAGCTGCTCAGTCGTGTCTGACTCTTTGCGACCCCGTGGGCTATAGCCCATCAGATTCCCCTGTCCATGGGACTTCCCAGGCAAGAATACTGGAGAGGGTTGCCATTTCCTTCTCCAGGGGATCTTCACCACCCATGGATTGAAACTGTATCTCCTGCTTTGACAGGTGGATTCTTTACCACTGAGCCACCAGGCAAGCCTCCTGTTTTGGGGAAATGGATGTTAATATTTGGAAAGAAGCGAGCACGCCCAAGGGTTAAGAATGTGCTCTCTCTTCTAACCACCTTTGAGTTTCCAGACTGGTCTTGTTGATGGGACTATTTCTTGTTTATTTCCAGGTTGCAAAGGAAGAATGGTCTCAGACACTCTGGATCAACCTGAATGTTCAGTTTCTCCAGGAAGGAATTGAAAGTTTTCTCAGGTCCCTCAGAAAGCTGCCCCGTCAGGTCCGAAATTTATCGGTGGCCTACCACTTGGAATCGAAAATGAAGGCATTCAAAGACTCAATTCCTTTACTTCTTGACTTGAAGCACGAGGCTCTAAGAGACAGGTTGGTGGAGGAACTTTTACTTTGAGATATGTCTTTGCTCAGATCTGATGACAAAGAACAAGATTCCAGCTGCAACGCAGGGCTAGAAATATACAAGTAATATTTCTCTATATAATATTGCTTCCGTGTAAAGTTCCCATTAAATTATCAACCACAGGAATTCTTCTATATCAACTCCCACGCTAGACCTGGGACGAGAGAGAGAAAAACTGGATTCTTCTTCCTGACCATCTCTATACAACAAAACCTAGTGATTCTATGCTTACTGCTTAAATGTTGGGTGCCTGGCGTTCTGCCAATCCAGTGCCACGTTTAGCTGCCTTATTACATTCATTCCATATGCATCGGACCATAAATGTGGGCAAATATGAACCTTCAGAGGAGTACAGATTGGGTTAAGAGCAGTGCTGCTTGGTGCTGTGTCTGTCTTGTTCCTTCTGTTTGAAGTAGCTGCTTTTCTTTATCGTGCTGTGTTTTTTTTCACAATGCTTGAAACATTTGGTGGTTATTTAATTTGTAGATTTATTGTATCGATCACTGCCTGTCTCCCCAAATTGGTAGCAGTGTTCCCGAGGGCAGGGGCCTTACCTTTCAGCCACTCTGAACCCCCAGCTGCCAGCCCACTACCTGAAGAGAGTTAGTAATTGCTGAATATTTATCAAACACAGGCATGCTTGTGAATTACAACAGGGTATCAAATAGGCTGAGTGATCCAGAGAGGCCGGGATCACCCGTCTAGAGACCATGCAGAAACAGTTACCAATAAATGAAAAGTGTGTTTTCTTAGGTGGTAGTTAAGATGGGGCATCTAAGAAAGTATCTGCTAGATTAGGGGTCTCCCAAGCCCTGGGCCATGGACCAGTACAGGTCCCGGTCCAGGTAGAAATCACGCTGCACAGCAGTAGGTGAGCAGCGGGCGGGCGAGTGAAGCTTCATCTGTGTTTACAGTCACTCCCCAACGCTCTTATGACCACCTGAGCTCCACCTCCTGTCAGTTCAGCGGTGGCCTTAGATTCTCATAGGAGTGTGAACCCTACTGTGAACTGCACATGTGAGGGATCTAGGTCTCGTGCTCTTTATGAGAATCATCTCCAAACCATAACCCGCTTCGCACCCCTCAGTCCATGGAAAACTTGTCTTCCACAAAATTGGTCCCTGGTGCCAAAAAGGTTGGGGACCACTGTTCTAGATGTTGTTTCCTGGGTTTAATTCTGGCAGCTAATGGGATTTTGGAAAACTGTGGACATACATATAATTCCAAATTTGTCTTCATGTTTCCAAATTCCATTGCAAGAAGTGTTTATAATGGGATTTATCTTGTGGTTGAAGAAAGAAAAGTGAAAGTGTTAGTTGTTCAATCTGTCTGATTTTTTGTGACCCCCAACAGCTTCCCTGGTGGCTCAGCTTGTAAAGAATCTGCTTATAATGCGGGAGACCTGAGTTCAATCCCTGGGTTGGAAAGATCTCCTGGAGAAGGGAAAGTCTACCCACTTCAGTATTCTGGCCTGGAGAATTCCATGGGCCCAGTCCATGGGGTTGCAAAGAATTGAAGATGACTGAGCAACTTTCACATGGACTGTAGTCCACCAGGCTCTTCTATCCATGGAATTCTCCAGGCAAGAATGCTAGAGTGGGTTGCCACGTCCTTCTCCCAGGAAACTTGCTGGCCCTGGGATTAAACCCGGGACTCCTGCCTTGCAGGCAGACTCTTTACCATCTGAGCCACCTGGGAAACTGTTGGTTGAAGAGGGAATATTTATACCCATCACTAAACTCAGTAGAAGTAAAGATTTTTGATGTGGATGCACCTTCAGGCATTGGAAAGAGCTTATGGAGAAAACGGGTGTGATTTTTGAAATGACTGAAACATTCACCTTGGAAAACATGTTTGCTATGGAGCTTCACAAACACACTGATGTTCTCAACGAAATTGTGACGTCGGCCATTAAGGAGATAGCCATTGAGAAGGTAGGACTATTTTTAATTATAAAACAGGCTAGGAAAAAAAAAGAATTTTTTTTAAATTCGAAGAGAAAACCTGTTTGTTCTGGTACCTGTTATGTTTGAATAAGAAAGTATTATTTGTTCTAGAAATAGAACTTCTGCCTCAGTTAAATATTTTAATTGTTCTTATAAACAATTGTTCAACGTATTTACTAAAGAAATAATGTGTTCAAGGTAGAAAACTGAGAAAATAAATCACTCATAAATTCCACCACCTGAAGATAAATTATTACCATTTTAGTGTTCATTCTTTAATGCTTTCAAATGCCTATGCAGGGAATTCCCTGTGGTCCAATGGTTAGGGCTCTGAGCTTCCACTGCAGGGGTCATCTGTTCCATTCCTGGTTGGGGAACTAAGATCCCGCATGCTGCATCAGTTCAGTTCAGTTCAGTCGCTCAGTCGTGTCCGACTCTCCGCGACCCCATGAATCACAGCACGCCAGGCCTCCCTGTCCATCACCAACTCCCGGAGTTCACTCAGACTCATGTCCATCGAGTCGGTAATGCCATCCAGCCATCTCATTCTCTGTCGTCCCCTTCTCCTCCCGCCCCCAACCTTTCCCAGCATCAGAGTCTTTTCCAGTGAATCAACTCGTCGCATGAGGTGGCCAAAGTATTGGAGTTTCAGCTTTAGCATCAGTCCTTCCAATGAACACCCAGGATTGATCTCCTTTAGAATGGACTGGTTGGATCTCCTTGAATGCTGCATAGCATGGCCCCCAAAAATGTGTATACACATATGTACACATATAAACATATATCCACACATACACATGCACACTACAGAGACATAAAAATACACATACGCACACCAACATGTACATGAGTGCTGTGCCCATATACATACATGCTCTCACATTTGCACACATATAGGTGTACACAAATACGAA
The DNA here is from genome assembly GCF_049115385.1 of Moschus berezovskii. Taxonomy (NCBI): domain Eukaryota; kingdom Metazoa; phylum Chordata; class Mammalia; order Artiodactyla; family Moschidae; genus Moschus; species Moschus berezovskii. Next base: position 55,068,964 of record NC_142478.1, on the reverse strand, counting down.
TATATCACTCATACATGCACACACATGTACCTGATGTACACAGATCCATATGCACACATGCACAAATATACACACATCTGTGTATATATACACAGACACATAATTATCGGCAGGTGGTTTTTGAACATGCCATGAAAAATAGACACATTTTTTGTGATGTGATCTTCTTGCTAAACAGTAAACACAGAGGCAGGATCTCGTGAGCATGCAGATTGGAGGCCAATTACAGAATTTAGACCCTGGCTCTGGCACTCAGCTGAGTGAAAGTGGCAAGCCGACCCTTCTCTTGCCCCAGTTCCCACCTCTGCTAAAGTGTGGATAATAATAACCCCACCCTCGCTGGGGTGCTTTGAGGACTAGAGGAGATGGTGTATAGCATGTGCTTGCCTGGCACAGAGCAAGTACTGGGTAACTGACAACTAGACTTTCCAGTTTATCTGGAACACTGACCCAGAACTCTGGGTTGAGGAGCTGATCCATGGCAAACTCAGGAAGCTGCTGTTGGGTTGGGGTTGTTGTTTTCAGCCCATGTGCCTGAACCATTCTTTTCATATTCCTGACTAGGCTGTGAAGGAAATCCTGGACACATGGGAAAATATGAAATTTAATGTGGTCAAGTATTACAAAGGCACCCAGGAGCGAGGCTACGTCTTGGGGTCTGTTGACGATATCATCCAGTGCCTGGATGACAACACTTTCAACCTGCAAAGCATCTCAGGAAGCAGATTTGTGGGACCTTTCCTGCAGACAGTTCACAAATGGGAAAAAACGCTTTCTCTCATAGGGGAAGTCATTGAGGTGAGAAAAAAGGCACACAAAAGATGGAAAGGAGCTGATTCATAGAAAGAAACTTTGTATGAGACAATTTTGTGCTCAGAAACTAATGATCCTCTTTGATTTATTTTGAGGGGAGGGATGCATAATTAGAGGAGTGAGTCTGAGTTTTTATTTCAATGAATGCATTTTTAACTAACAGGACTCCTCATTAGTGCTTTTTCATGTGCCCCTGTTCTTATTTAATACTGTTATGTTCTTGTTTCAAGAATGCTTTCATCTGCTATATCACATTGAAGAATTTAAATATATTTAAAACCCTTTTCTGATTTCCTTCTATTTTTTATTTTCTCAAACTAGAATTTTCCTCTTTTTAGGGGAGACTCTCACAGGGTAGTGGGTTTTTCTCTGTGTGATTTTGATTTTTTTTAAGCCCATCTTGCATACATTTTTTTTTTTGCCTGTGTTCATTTCACTTTGATGTGTGTTTTTTCAGTTTTCCCAACCTAGTCTATCATGTTGGGAAGCACCCAACCAGGTCTTATGTTAGTTGGTTTGGGGCTTTCCTGCTTTATGTCCAGACCTCTGTGAGCCACCAGGGCTCATTTCACCAGTTTTGTGTGACAGCCTTGTTTTTGTCCTGAGACCACAGGCAGGCACCTTGTATTAATATAGTTACACCCTAAAACTTGGGGTGGGATGAAGCCAGGCCTGGTTCACTGGCTAAGAGTGTGGTCAGGCATGGGCTTCCTTCATTTGCTTTCTTTAAAAAAAATAATTTATTTATTTATGGCTGTGCTGGGTCTTTATTGCTGCACACACATAACTTGGCAACTAAACCACCATATGCACTTACTCTGCCCTCTTTCATGGAAATTCTTTTGACCTGAATTGATTTATATCTGTCCCGTGTTAGGGTGGGATTTTGCCATACACACCTTGAGGCACCTGGGAACCTGTGTTGATGATAATGTTGTGCATTTACAGATTTGGATGTTGGTTCAGAGAAAATGGATGTATCTGGAAAGCATCTTTATTGGTGGAGATATCAGATCACAACTTCCAGATGAAGCAAAGAAGTTTGATAACATCGACAGAGTATTTAAAAGGGCAAGTGACTGGCTTCTATTTTAGTCTTGAAAGATGGACAGTAATCGGAGATACTTTCACTTATGTATTTGCATGTAGTATTTGGTCTGTTTGTAGCTTCTGAATTTTTTCTGTCATTGTATGTGAATTAAATCTCTTCAGTAAAAATTTCTGTTTGATCTTAAGCCACCAGCGTAAGGCACTACAACTTTTTTATTTTTACTTTTTATTATAAAAGTAGTAGTTATTTAAAAACCTTGGGCAAATGTAGAAGAGAAGGAAAAGATATGTCTTCCATAGTTTCATCATCTTTAATATGTATTATTTTTCTATGTATATAGGTTTAAGAACACAATTGTAATGATATTTTGTATGTGTGTGTGCATACTGTCTCTTAGTTGTATCCGACTCTTTGTGATCCCATGGACTGTAGCCTGCCAGGCTCCTCTGTCCATGGGATTATCCTGGCAAGAATACCTGGAATGGGTTGCCGTTTCCTCCTCCAGGGGATCTTCCCAAACCAGGGATCGAACCCATGTCTCCTCTGGCTTCTGCACTGGTAGGTGGAGTCTTTACCACCGAGCCACCTGAGAAGCCCAATATTTTGTATAATTTCATCTTATAATTTTCTCTTCATATTGTGAGAAACATAGTTCGTATTATGAAATAATCTGATAAAACATTTCAATGACTTTATATAATGTCTCAGTGAGTGGACTGACATTAGTTTAGTTGATTTATTGTCTAGTAACTGGATATCTTGTTTGAAGTGAAACTCTTTGCATTCAAAAATAATTTGTCTGAAGTGTTTTTCCATTTTTAGGATTATTATCTTATTATTGTTTATAAGTAAATTACCCATGAAAGACTATGGTCATCTTAAAGTCCTTTCCAGAAAGGGTGGTACCAGTGGGCACTGCTGCTAGTAGTTAGTGGGGTAAGGAGTGTCACCCAGCCCACCTGACCTCAAAGCCCAGGTGCTCTGCTGCTCAGTGATGCTGTTGTATTCTCAGTATGAGCGGCCAACTCATGTTTGGGGCTTCCCAGGTGGTAAAGAACCCACTTGTCAATGCAGGAGACATAAGAGACCCGAGTTTGATCCCTGAATCGGGAAGATTCCCCTGGAGAAGGAAATGGCAACCCAGTCTGGTATTCTTGCCTGGAGAATCCACAAGGAAAGAGGAGCCTGGTAGGCTACAGTCCATGGGGTCGCAAAGAGTTCAGACACAACTGAGGTGACTTTCCATGCACGCATAGGACATCTGTATCATTTCTTTTTAGATTCCACATTAAGGGATGTCATATGATATTTCCCCTTCTCTGTCTGACTTACTTCACTCAGTAAGACACTCTCTAGGTCCATCCATATTGACAGTTGTCCTCTTGACTTTATCCAGATCATGGGCGAGACTTTGAAAGACCCTGTGATCAAGAGATGCTGTGAGGCCCCCAACCGCCTCAGCGACCTGCAGAACATCAGTGAGGGCCTGGAGAAGTGCCAGAAGAGCCTGAACGACTACTTAGATTCCAAGAGGAATGCCTTCCCCAGGTTCTTCTTCATTTCCGATGATGAACTGCTCAGTATCCTGGGGAACAGCGACCCGCTCTGCGTCCAAGAGCATATGATCAAGGTCGGCCCCCGGGGCCTCCCATGGGAGTGTCCCCATAAGCTCTGTAATTGCAGCTCATCTGAGTCCACTACACAGCTGGGTTCAACTCAGCAGTCCAAGACTGTGGAACACTGCTGGGGTTTTTATTTGAAACATAAATCTGATGAAATCCACTGTATTCTGAAGTCATACCAGCACTGAGCTGCTGTTGTTGTTCTTTTTCCACAGTCCCCCAAACAACACTTTTTGAGAAACTGAAAAAAATGCAGAAATATACAAGGATGAATGTAATAACCAGAGAGACCATACAGGATAGTGGTTCAGCACATCCAGTAGATTGTCTGGGTTCAAATCCTGGCTCTACATGGATTTGCTGTGTGGCCTTTGGCAAGTGACTTAACCTCTCTGGTCATCAGTTTTCTTACCTGTAAATTCAGATAACTCCAATTCTACACATTTATAAAGATAAAGATTAAATGAGTTAATGTTTGTAAACTACTTTCAACAGTGCCTGCCTGATAATGTTGGCTAAAGAACCTTATCTACCCCCCCAGAACTGACACCCTTGTTACTGGTTAGTCATATTTGTTTTGTCTCTTTTTTTGTAAGATAAAATTATGGAGATAAAGTTGACACACTCTTTGTTTCATCCCCGTTCACAATTCTTCCACTTTCAAAAGGCAGCCATTATCATGGCTTTGATGTAATTCCTTCCAGCCTGTGTTTTCATACTTTTACACAAATGTACGTGTCTCTGTGAGTGATACTGAAGGGCAGGAAACAGAACAGACAAAACCGTCTCTTATGACAGAGAATCAGAGCAGTGCCAGGAATAATCTTTGGTCAGCTCATCAAAGCTCCATGTTTAGTATCAGCCTAGAGGTTTCTCAGCCTTGACACTATTGGCATCTTGGTTGAGGTATTTAGTTTTTTACTGGCATGTGGCTGATTTACAATGTTGTGTGCATTTCAGGTGTACAGCAGAGAGTCAGTTTTATACATCTAATGACTCTTTTTAATTGATTAATTAACTTTTGGTTATGCAGGGTCTTTGCTGCTTGCAGGCTTTCTCCAGCTGCAGCAAGTAGGAGCTACTCTTTGTTACCTTGCGCAGGCTTCTCCTTGCGGTGGCTCCTCTTATTGTGGAGCACAGGCTCTAGGCACGCGAGCCTCAGTCGTTGCGGCTCGCAGGCTCGGTAGTTGCAGCTTGAGAGCTCTAGAGCGTGGCTCAGTAGTTGTGCACAGGCTCAGTTGCTCCGTGGCATGTGGAATCTTTCTGGATTCTTATCCACTGTGCCACCAGGGAAGTCCATCCACTCTTTTTTTTTAGCTTCTTTTTTGGGCCAGACAGTTTTTTCTCTCTGCGTGTGGATGTGTTTATGTCAGGGGTGGGGGCTGTCTTGTGCACTGTAGGTTGTTTAGAAGCATTTCTGGCCTCTACCCAGTAGATGCCAGAAGCATCCCTCTCCAGCTGTGAAAACTGAAAACGTCTCCAGACAGTGCTGAGAGTTCCTGGGGGCAAAATCATCCATGATGGAGAGCATTGTAGAGCAATTACTTTATTTCAAATAAACAAAGTACTGAGGATCAATTGCTTAATACACTGCATACGTGCCTGTGTGCTAAGTTGCTTCAGTCGTGTCTGACTTTGCAACCCTATGGACTGTAGCCACCAGGCTCCTCTGTCCGTGGGGATCCTCCCGGAAAGAATACTTGAAGTTGCCATGCTCTCCTCCAGGGGATTTTCCCCACCCAGGGATCGAACCGGAGTCTCTTGATGTCTCTTGCATTGGCAGGTGCATTCTTTACTACTTGTGCCACCTGGGAAACAAGATTAATACACTATGTTTTCTTTAATTAATGTTGATTTCCTTCTCAAAGTATGAGTTACAGTTTGACTGCATGTTTTCCTTTCTCAAAGGGTGAAGGCATATATTCTGTTTCTGCTTTCATAAACACATATTTTACTATTGTAGAAAAATGTGTTGTTAGAAGTACTTTGGCTATTGGTAGCTCCTTTTGTAAACCTCTGATTTTATTTTTTAAAGCTTGTTGCCTTTCTGTCCTCCTGCCTGATTTGCAGAGTGCCTTGTCTTATCTAATGGGCCTTAAAAGACGCATTTCCCTGAATATTACTCTGATTAGTAACAATGAGGATAGCCAGCAAATGCCAAGCATATGAGGAGCTGACATATCACGCACATTATTTAACTTGATCCTTTGACTTCATTTTGTAGGTGCCGTAATTATGTTTATTTCAGGCTGAGAGAGGAGAAGCAACTTGGTCCAAGACACCTGATTGGACAGTGGGAGCCTTCATTCCTCATTCCTGGGAGGTCTCTAATTCCTCAGCCCTAGAGTGTTTAATCACCATGCTGTTCCACTCATCCTGTGTTCAGCTGGTCCATGTGTCCGGATACCTCTCCATCCCAATGTACACCCTAGAATCTCAAGGGTGGGGAGAGAACCTATCTTCTCTTTTTTTATTTTTGTTCAACCCACCTCAGACCTTTTCACAGTACAGATAAAAGGAAGTACCCAATGAACGTCTGTCACTGGGTAAAGAGATACCTATTTGGTGTGTGGTCTCTGGTGCTGTTGCTGACATCCTGGCAGCCCTGATGTCACTGAGGCACTGCAGGCTGTTCTTTGATTCCAGAACCCAGTGAAAGTATTACAGGGTGGACTCTTCCACTGTATTGCAGATGTATGACAACATAGCACTGCTGAGGTTTCATGACGGGGACAGTGGAGAAAAACTGGTATCTGCCATGATATCAGCAGAAGGAGAAGTCATGGAGTTCCGGAAGATCATCCGGGCTGAGGGGCGTGTGGAGGACTGGATGACAGCAGTTTTGAACGAAATGCGAAGAACTAACAGGCTAATTACCAAAGAGGCTATTTTTAGATACTGTGAAGACAAAACCAGGTAGGATTGTAAATGTGATTGTGTGTTACTTTATTATATTAATGGTAATAAGGGATCAATTTTCAGGGTGTGGAGTAGATTGACTGACATTTCAAATGATTTTCTTTCCTTGCCATAGCTAAATTAGCTGACGTATACCTGTGTTCTTTAAGGATTACTGTGTACAGCACTTCTCAAACTGTGGTCCATGAACTGGGAGCATCAGGGCCCCTAGGAGCCTGGTCAAAATGCAATTTCCTGGGCCCCACCCCAAACCTGCTGCATCAGAAACTCTCAGGGTGGGGCCCCAGGAACTGGGTTTTCACAAGATCCCAGGCGATTCTGAGCTCAAATGTGAGAAACTAGTGAATGCGCTGGAGAAGGAAATGGCAACCCACTCCAGTATTCTTGCCTGGAGAATCCCAGGGACAGAGGAGCCTTGTGGGCTGCGGTCTATGGGGTTGCTCAGAGTCGGACACAACTGAAGCGACTTAGCAGCAGCAGTGACTCACCAGAAACCAGGTGTTCATTAAGACGGACTCTATGTGTAGGTTAATGGCAAAGTTGTTTCTAGAATAGTTGATGAATTTCAATCATTCCTTGATTTTGTGGCCTCAGAACTTCCAGGCACTGAGCTGAACCATACCTAGCCCTTGTCACTAAGAGGGCTGGCTTTACTATGTGGTTGAACCCAAAGCACACAGAGCATCTTTGGATGGCTTCCCAGGAGAGTTGTCGTACATTTGGCAGGGCCTTTATGCCGATACAAAGTCTTTATTATTATGGGAACACTGTCCTCTTGGTTTTGCATGCTGCCTTTTTGATTTTGCAAACTGAAAATGTCTATTTAATGAATTATTAGGACAGAGCATAGTATTTGTCTGACTAGGATCCTGCTTTTTCTTGGTTCTGTGCCATATGAAAAATGGGTTTATCTCTTTATGTAATTGGGTGTATATAGATACATTCAGTGGTGTATTGGTAAACTAGCTCTCTGAGAAGAAAAGCTTTGATTTAGAGCGTGTGTCAATTCCCATAGTGTAAATACTCTGCATGTCTAACTGAGATGCAAGCCCATTGCAACTAGTAAATGAGAGAAGCAAGGTGCAGTGTAGCGTGTTGCCTGATGCCAGTTTTGGAGAAACAGCCCTCACACCCTCTTCTCTCCATTTATGTGTCTTTATACAGGTTTATATGAGAATAGAAAAGAGTGCCCAGTGACACTTAGGAAATTATAGCAAGGAAGCATGGGAGGTGTGGTCAGAGATAATAAATATTTTTTGTTGGAATTTTAAAAAATTTAAAAATTCTTATCATATGCCTATCATACTAAATAACTTTTAAAACATCTGTAAAAACACATCTTTCAGGTGATCTGGCTTCTTTTACCCAGTCATGCCCCTGTAACTGTTCATGTGCATGTCTCCATTGGTCTTTTTATTATCTAACCAGAAGAGGTTTATCTCCCTTGTTTATTGGCTTCTCTTACTTTGTCTTCCCTATTCCAGATCAAAGAAAAATTTAAAAAAAAATTGACGTGTAGTTGATTAACAGTATTGCATTCATTTCATATGTACAGCAAAGTGATTCAGTTATATTAATATGAACATAAATATGTATATTTCTGATTATCTTTCTTTATAGGTTATTGCATGATATTGAATATAATCCCCTGTGCTGTACAGTTAACCTTTGTGGCTTATCTGTGTGTAGTAGTTTGTATCTGTTAATCCTACACTCCTGATTGATTCTCCCCTACCTAAGTCGCTTTCCTCTTTGGTAAGCATAAGTTTGTTTTCTGTGTCTGTGACTCTATTTCTGTCTTACTTCACTTGGTGTGATAATCTCTAGGTCTATCCACGTTGCTGCAAATGGCAATATTCCATTCTTGTTTATGGCTGAGTAATATTCCATTGTATTAGATTGTTTCCAGGTCTTGGCTATTGTAAATTGTGCTGCAATGATCATCAGGTTGCATGTATCTTTTTGAATTATAGTTTTCTCTGGATATATGCCCAGGAGTGGAATTTTTGGGTCATAGGGTAATTCTATTTTTAGTTTTCTGAGGAACCGCCATACTATTCTCTATAGTGACTGCACCTACTTACATTCCCACCAGTAGTTTAGGATCATTCCCTTTTCTCCACACTCTTTCCAGCATTTATTATTTGTAGACTTTTTAATGCTGGCCGTTCTGACTGGTGTGAGGTGATACCTCATTGTAGTTTTAATTTGTAATTCTCTAGTAATTATTGATGTTGAGCATCTTTTCACGTGCCTGTTGGCCATCTGTATGAAACAAATATTCTTTTTTGTTTTGTTTTGTTTTCGGCCACACTTGTGGGATCCTAGTTCCCTGACCAGGGATCGAACCCGTGCCCCTTCCCATGGAAGTGTGCAGTCCTAACCACTGGACTGCAAGGAAAGTCCCAGAAGAAACAGATTCTTAACAAGACCATTTTTCCTTCCAATCCTGGGAAAATCTCATAAAGGCACGCTTCTCCGTTAGGGTCGACTGGATGCTCATGTACCAAGGGATGGTGGTGCTGGCTGCCAGCCAGGTGTGGTGGACCTGGGAGGTGGAAGACGTCTTCCGCAAAGTGCAGCAGGGGGAGAAGCAGGCCATGAAGAACTACGGCCAGAAGATGCACCGGCAGATCGACGAGCTGGTCACCCGGATCACCTTGAACTTAAGCAGGAACGACCGAAAGAAATACAACACCGTGCTCATCATAGACGTGCATGCCCGCGACATCGTCGACTCTTTCATCCGGAACAGGTGGGGACCTCCCAGCACGCTGGTGTCTCGAAACCTGTCCTTCTCAGCGTCTCTCCGTCCTGCCCCCGCCGTCTACCTTTCCGTCTCCGCTCTCTCCCTCTTCCCTTATCCCCCATTGCTCACCTTCCAGCATTCTCGAGGCCCGGGAGTTTGAATGGGAAAGTCAGCTGCGTTTTTACTGGGACCGGGAACCAGATGAGCTGAACATCCGCCAGTGCACGGGGACCTTCGGCTACGGCTACGAGTACATGGGTTTGAACGGGCGGCTGGTTATCACGCCCCTGACGGACCGGATCTACCTGACGCTCACCCAGGTGACTGGCGGCCTGGCTCTGGTGGGGATCGTTTATCTGGGGTTATGTGTTCTTTCTCTAGGTGTGATAGTAATTGTGATGGTGTACTGGGTTGAACAGGCTTCCCAAGTGGCTCAGTGGTAAAGAACCTGCTTGCCAGGGTAGGAGATGCGGGTTCAATCTCTTGGTTAGGAAGATTCTCTGGAGGGGGAAATGGCAACCCGCTGGAAATCCCATGGACAGAGGAGCCTGGTGGGCTACAGTCCACGGGTTGCAAAGAGTCAGACATGGTTGAGCACGCATGCACTGGGTTGAACAGTGTCCTCTCCACCCCAAATTCATGTCCGCTCAGAAGCTCAGATGTGACCCTATTTAGAAATAGGGCCTTGGCAGATTGAATTAGTTAAGGATTGGGGTGAGAACATCCCGGATTAGAGCCCTAGTACCAATGCCTGGTGTCCGTGTAAGAAGAGGAGAGAACATAGAGACACAGGGAACAGATGTGAAGACAGAGGCAGAGACTGGAGAGAGGCAGCCACACGCCAGGGAATGCCTGGAGCCACCAGAAGCTGGAAGAAGCCAGGAATGAGCCTCCCTTAAAGTCTTCGGAGGCAGTGTGGCCCCACTCACACCTTAGTTTCAGACTTTTAGCCTCCAGAACTGAAAGAGAACACATTTCTGTTGTTTTAAGTCAGACAATTTGGGGTACTTTACTATGGCAGCCTGGGAAACTAATGCTGATAGTAAAGGGGTTCGATAGTAAAGGTCCTTCTTTAAAAATCTGTAAAAGAAGTTCCATTTGGAATATGACATACTTGCTACCTTTTGGGACTGGGCTATTTCAAGTTCTGGTGGCCCCTAAAACCACCCTCAGTTTCAATAGTTTGCTAAGAGGAATTACCCAATTCAGTAATTCAGTAAAGCCATTGTGGTCATGGTTATGGTTTTTATAGGGCTTCCCAGGTGGCTCAGTGGTAAAAAAAAAAAAAATCTGCCTGCGATGCAGGAGATGTGGGTTCAATCCCTGGGTCAAGAAGATTTCCTGGAGAAGGAAATGGCAACCCACTCCAGTATTCTTGCCTGGAAAATCCCATGGATAGAGGAGCCTGGTGGGCAATGTGGGTGGCAAATGGTTGGACATGACTTGACTAAACAGCAGCGACAACAGCAACAACATGGTTTTTATAGCAAATGGATACAGATAAAAATCAGCAATGGGGGAAGGGAGACCCAGGTCTAGCAGTGGGACAGGGTCTAGGAGACACCAGGTCTGAGCTTCAGTTTCCTGTTCAGTTCAGCAGTCCAGACAGCATCATTTTCTCCAGCAACTGTGTGTGAAGTTCTGCTGCCCAGGGAAGCCCACTGAGCCTTGGGTTTTAACTAGGGGCTTGTCATGCATACAAGACTGACCCCTCTAAGTGACTGACCTTAGTCTCCAGACCCTCTTGAAGCTGACCTGCTGATCCCATGTGATCCAGGGCTTCCACCATAAATCACATTGTTAGACTGCCCAGCGTGGCCCGAGGTCCCTGGATAAACAAGGACTCTGTTCTGAGGCAGAACATTCTGGGGCCTTAGAGGTCAGCTCCCAGGATCAAAGACAAAGGGCCAAATCTTTCTTTGGGCAAAATGAATCCTTCCCTGCACATATGTCCATGTTCCCATGAGCCTCAGCTCTGGGAACTGCTAGGCATTGTCCCTCAGGGTGGGTACAGAGTCCAGCATGTTGTGAAGTTGTTGGTTTACTGGTCCCTGTATAACAGGGGGTGGAGTGGTCAATGGAGGTCAGTGGTCACTGTCAGAAAAGGTGAGTGTAAGCTGGTCCATTACCATTTATATATTCTGCATAGATTGTCACGAACTGGTCATTGACACCTCTTTCCTTCCATGGCAGACAACACATGTTTTGCATTTGGCTTCTGACAGGCACTGTCTATGTATCTGGGTGGGGCTCCTGCTGGCCCTGCAGGTACCGGCAAAACTGAGACCACCAAGGACCTGGCCAAAGCCTTGGGCTTGCTCTGTGTCGTAACCAACTGTGGAGAAGGCATGGATTACAAAGTAAGGACCTGGTGTCACTCCTTCCATCCAAATACTAACCAAGCCCAACCCTGCTTAACCTCCAAGGTCAGATGAGATGGGATGCTTTCAGGATGGTACAGCTGTCGATACCCCGACATCACTTCTGGTGCCGTCTTCCTATGGGGGAAGGCATTTTATCTCATATGCTTCCAAGGTATGACATAGTGACAGCTGGAGGAATGTAGCAGGAAACCTTTCGCCATCGCAGTCTGGGAACTGAGATGTATTTCTTTGTTAGCAGCACGTAGAGCAAGTGTCTCAGACTAAATGCCCGCTGGAGTCAGGGGGATACTGTAAATGAGTAAACAGCAGACCTGCAATAGAGTGGCGGTGACTGTGGCCAGCTGGAAAGCAAAGTGCCGTCTGAAGGAGGCGCTGGTGTTCAGGTTCGGTCAATTGTTGCCCAGAAGAGAGGACCCAGTATTGCTGGATTTTTCACCATCTCAAGAGAAGCCAGAAATCTGAGTTCATTTTACATGAAAATCCTTAATTTTTGAAATCTTTGAACTTCTTTACAAAACAGAAATACTAGAGTCACAAATGTAGAAAACAAAGTTATGCTTACCAGGGATTATGGAGGGGGAAGGATAAATTGGAGATCAGAATTGACACATACACACTACTATACATAAAACAGATCACTAATAAGGGCCTGCTGTGTGGCACAGGGAGCTCTGCTCAGTACTCTGTAATGGCCTGTAGGAGAAAGGATCTAAAAACAATGGAGATAGGTGTGTGTGAGCATGTGTGTGTATGTATATAGCCGATTCACTTTGCTGTACAGCAAAAACTAACACAACATTATAAATCAACCCTAAAAAATACAAATTTTTAAAAATTAAAAAAATCCTTAATTTGTGAAGTCCTGTGATTGGGAGCTGGCCCATAAGAGGCCTTGGAAATCTTGCCAGGAAGATCCATTAGTAGAATGGCTGGCTGAATGCGTCTCTGCCAATCTGATAATCATCGTTTGCTTTTAATTTAGAAAATTGTATCCATAAGTGGATCGCTTGTGATTTTCAAGATGAAAATTGCCCTTGTCCTGACATTGCTTTCGTCCTAGGCCGTCGGGAAGATCTTCTCGGGCCTTGCTCAGTGTGGGGCTTGGGGCTGCTTCGACGAGTTTAATCGCATCGATGCCTCTGTGTTGTCAGTCATCTCGTCCCAGATTCAGACGATAAGAAATGCTCTGATCCATCAGTTAACCACGTTCCAGGTGAGGATAAGTGTGAAGCTGGCCCAGATCCTCCCCACGATGGGAACGTGCGACGGTGGACAGTCATCTGTCTAGACCAGGCTCCCCCTAGATGTAGATTTGCCTGACTTCTGCTTTCATGTGGAAATAATTGGGTTTCCCCAATTGATCATCATCTTTGATAATTAGGTACTGTAATAATCTAAGAACTTCAGACATGGGACTCCCTGATGGTCCAATGGTTAAAACTCAGAGCTCCCAATGCACGGGGCACTGGTCCAATCCCTGGTTGGGGAACTAGGATCTTGCATGCTTCATGGGGCGGCCAAAAAATAAATTAAAAAAGTAAAGTACAGATGTGACTAATAGTGACGGGTAGGGCCACATTCTCAAGTAAATGAAATATAAGGTCCCCTTTCAAGGTCAAAAGATGTTTTTAATGACTTCCCAAATTTGAGAAAAAGTGACTTAAGAGATATCAACATTCTGTTGAATCAGAATGTCTTCAGTACAAATTATTGCAATGAACAAGAAATTTTGCCTTCAGACCCGGTAAAGTTAGGGCATTATAATGACCAAGTTTTTTTTAAATGTCATTTTGGATCAATAAGAACCATTTCTATGGACATTTGTTTATTTCTTGGCCACACCATGGAGCATGTGGGATCTTAGTTCCCTGAGCAGGGATTGAACCCACACCCTCTGCATTAGAAGCATAGAATCTTAACCACTGAACCCCCAGAGAAGTCCCATGACCAAGATTTTTAAGGTTGTTATTAAAGTGAAAAGGCAATTTTAATTTTTTTTTGAGATTATACTAATCTCTCCCTGTCCAACAATACATTTGTAGACTCAAGTTTGGGACATCTGCTTTAAGTTACATCAGATGAAAATGGATCAGAGTTTGGAGAAACATGATCTTATGTAATTTAGGTGGCCCAGGGTGCATTCCCTGACAACAGGGACCAGAGTGGCTGAACCGTTTCCCTACCTGAGGCCCTCTGTGGTCCCAACTTGCTCTACTGTTCCTCTGGCCACTGTCCTTGCTCCTGCATGCCCCTGTGCCCTTGTCACTTTATGACACTTGCTCTACAGACATATCAGACCCTGGGACCCCACATGCATCCCTATCTGCCTGAAATTGTCCTTTTTTTCTCCTTCACCTGAAAACTCCTATACATCCTTCAAGGCCTCACAGAGCCTCGTTGGGAGATCCAGGAACCAAATTCAGCTTGGGCTGTGAGGACTCTGTTATGGGCCCCTCTGCCACCACCCCACCTGCTTTTCCCCTGGACCTTAGTGTTGCTGGTGGTCAGAGGATTATGTAAAGTGGATCCTGTTAAACATTTGAGGATTCCAGTGAAGGTTCTAGATGGATTTCTAATTCATTAGTTCTGAAATATTTTATGACTGAGCTTACTACTGCCATGGGAGACACATTGAACCTGCAATGCATTGGGGTTTCTAGAAGCTGTGTTTTTAAGAGCAGACCTGTCTGTCATCCCCAGGGGATGCTCTGAGACTCACATGAGACATTGAGTCATGGATGACTGTGGTCTCAGTGCAGACTTGGGAGATAAGACAGCGGCCTCTATCCTTTGAGGAGCATCAGCTACCTGCTGGGCTGCCCTCCTGTCAGAGGCAGCCTGGGCCTCATAAAAATAAGAATTCTGCTTTCTGTCTGTCTGATGGGCCATTAAAAGAAACAAAACAGTAAAATCTTAGTAGAGAGGAAAGTTGAGATAGTTGAAATTCAAGGTGGGCTAAAGAGACTCAAAATATAGACATTTAGAAATTTCTGTACTTTGTCTATCCATGGAGCACCTGGAGGACAAAGTCTGGTTTCTTTAAAAAAAAGATATATATATATATATATATACATATATATATACACACACATTTATTTATTTATTTGGCCGTGCCAGGTGTTAGTTGTGGCACGCAGGATCTTTAGTTGTGACCTTTGAACTCTTAGTTGTAGCTTGCTGGATCTAGTTCCCTGGCTACGGATTGAACCCCGGGCTCCCTCCATTGGGAGCTCAAAGTCTTAGCCACTGGACCACCAGGGAAGTTCCAAGGTTGGTTTCTCAAATGATGCTGAGGTGGGATTCTGGTGGGAAAGGTCTGGGTGACACCCAGGCAGCCAGATGGGATTAAAGGTGGGAGTGGGAAGAGAAGTGACAATTGACATGAATGAAAATCCACATTGTGCAAAGTGATGGGCTGGGTGCTCTCAACTATGTTACCTCCTTTAATCGCTACAACCTTGCAGAGAAGGACATGGAGACTCAGAGAGAGTAAGTGACCCATTGTGGGTCATGCAGTGCCTCAAATCAACCCCAGGCTGCACACTTTCCCAACATCAACTACTTTTTAAGTCGACAGACCCTGGATTTGGATCAGAGTTTGGGGGTCGACTGAGGCTTGCCCCCAGAATGTTGAGGTCATAAGCATGAGGACTCTACATTTATCACCAGGCAGGGGCAAGACACAGATGGTGATGTCTCCTCTTAATCCACAAAAACGAGTAGCCTCATGGCTCCCCAGGCCACCTTTCCCCTGGCAGGCTGGCCGGCAGCATAACCCTTCCTTCTTCCTTTGTCCCCTAGTTTGAAGGGCAAGAGATCTCCCTAGACTCCAGAATGGGCATCTTCATCACCATGAACCCTGGCTACGCGGGCCGCACGGAGCTGCCCGAGTCAGTGAAGGCTCTCTTCCGGCCGGTGGTGGTGATCGTGCCGGACCTGCAGCAGATCTGTGAGATCATGCTGTTCTCCGAGGGCTTCCTCTGGGCCAAGGTAAGCCGCCCCCCCACCACGCAGTGCCCCGTGGCCCCGAACCCCATCTGAATCTGCACTCAGACTGGGGCCTGGGCCATTTTCATTCTGTGTGACTCTTCAAATAGTTTTGCTTGGTCTCTCTCCCTCCCTTTTTATTTATTTATTAAACAATGAATGATAGATGCTTTGGGAACAATTGATTTTTTATATTCATTTTATCTGTTAGGCTGCACTGGGTTTTAGTTGTGGCATATGGGATTCCAGTTCTTTGGCTAGGCATTGAACCTGGGCCCCTGCATTGGGAGTGTGGAATCTTAGCCACTGGACCACTGGGAAAGTCCTCTCCCTCCCTTTTTAAAATGACAACTTTCATTTTGAAACCATTTGACTCACAGCAGGTGGGGACAGGATTCCAGAGAGTTCCACGGACCTCTCATCCAGCTTCCCGCGGTGATACCCTCAAATCTGGGAAAATTACATGGACACAATGCTATTACCTCACGTATGGGCTTTATTTGGGTTTCACCAGGTTTCACCTTCTCTCTCTCTGGTGTGTGTGTCTAGTTCTGCGACATTTAATCCCATGTATAGAACAACTGGAGCCACAATCCGGACACAGAACTGTCCCGTTATCACATAGAAACTCCTTATGTCACCCCTTAATGGTGGCGCCCTGCCCCCAACTCTAACTCACAACTGCCAGTCATTCTCTATCACTACAATTGCATCATTTCTAGAATGTTCTATGCATGAAATTATACAGCGTGTAACCCTTTGAGGTGGGCTTTTTTCACTAAGCCTCACACCCTATGTGGCTTTAAAAATATATTGCTATATTTAAAATGGGTAACCAACAAGGACATACTGTACTGCACGGGGAACTCTGCTCAATGTGACATGGCAGCCTGGGATGGGAGGGGAGTTTGGGGAGAATGGAGACATGTATATGTATATCTGAGTCCCTTTGCTGTCCACCTGAAACTATCACAACGTTGTTACTTGGCTATACTCCAATATAAAAATTAAAAGTTCAAAAAATAAAGTAAGCTTATGAGCCAAAAAAAACACTTTTCTTAACAAAAGCAAAAATATATAGGGATAATGCCTTTATCATGTCTTAAAATGTATATAAAAAGATTGTACACATACATTTCCACAGAAGGTTCTGGAAAAGGTGCAAAATAGCAAATATTTTTAAAATAAAGGATTGCTAGGTTGCTTCTCTGCAATTTTTTGGTGAAAGCTCTTGTTGACAATCCTCTTGTCTAGGTTTTGAGCCAGAGAGGAGAGATCTCTGGTTCTCGGTTTTCATGTGCAAACTCCCCATGCCATCGCTAGGGACAAGCAGGTTTTGAATCCTTGATGTAGACCAGGTGAATGACTCATCCTCAAAAATGGTTACAAGAAAACTTTAATAACATGTTTAGTTCAAAGGAAGCCAGTTTCTGAGTATAATTGCCATGATTTAAAACATTGGATGAATTCTGTTCTTTTAGGTAGTTAAGATTTTCCTTGGCACTCAAGGACTGTCATCCAACTTTGCTAAAGCTGGTGTACTTTTCAATTAGGTCCTAGGTTTGTCACTGTGGAAAATGAAGGTCCCATCCTGGTATTTGTTACAGGCAAGAGCATCTTGCTTGTATCTGTTTATAGAGCAGCTTCATCTGAACATCTTTATGTCACTTTTCTTTGTGTCATGATGTTCCAGTGTTTTCAGGGCATTTCCTTCATGTGTTTTTTCAATATCTTTTATCACAAAAGACTCTGGCCAAAAAGATGACCGTCCTGTATAAGCTGGCCCGGGAGCAGCTCTCCAAACAACATCATTATGATTTTGGACTCAGAGCCCTGAAATCGGTATTGGTGATGGCTGGTGAGCTGAAGAGAGGTTCTTCTGAGCTTCGGGAGGTAGGGGCCATGTGCACTAAGTTCTCTGGGTATTTATTTGGTTCACGGGTATTGAACGAATGCTGGGGTGGAAGTGCCAGGGAGCACAGGTCAATCAAGAAAAAGCTTTCCTTTTTTTATATAGTTTTATTTGTTTAAGTGTTCTTTTCTTTTTTTAAAACTTTAGTTTTGGCTGTGCTGGGCTTCATTGCTGTACGGGCTTTTTCTCTAGTTACAGCAAGTGGGGGCTACTCTCTAGTTGCAGTGTTGGGGTTCTCATTGCAGTGGCTTCTTTTCTTGTGGAGCACACACCCTGGGGCATGCAGGCTTCAGTAGTTGTGGCTCCCAGGCTCTAGAGCACAGGCCCAATATTTGTGGCACACAGGTAACTGCTCCATGTCAAGTGGGATCCTGGACCAGGAATTGAACCCATGTCTCCTGCATTGGAAGGTGGATTCTTTACCACTGAGCTACCAGGGAAGCCCAAGAAAAAGCTTCATGCTTAGCTGTCACTTCATTTACCTGTCTGGCCTCCATTTGGTCTCTCCTTCATTATATTCTTCTCTTCTAATTTGACTTATTATTGTCAAGTTCAGTGTCTTCACAGCACCAATGTTTGTAACACTTCAGTGATAATAATCGGTCTACGGTTGCAGGGTGGTGAGATGGAGGGTGGGGATGAACAAAATTCTCAAGAAAGCGTGAACATGAGTTTTTTTCCTCTTTGCAATAAAAGCCAGAGGAACAGTCATGTTTCTTTCACATGGGGCTTCCTCCAAAACAGAGCTCAATGGATGCTGTTCTGTGGGTAACAGACTCTTGTGTTTCTCCAGAAACTCTGCTTGCAGTGCTCTATGTTTTATATTTCATAAAAGATTTAACTGTCTGTTTCATAAGGCTCTTTCTAGACTAGCCCTGGGGTCTTCTGGAAACATCTCTGAAGACATGTGTTTCATTCCATGCAGGATGTGGTATTGATGAGGGCCCTTCGAGACATGAACCTGCCCAAGTTCGTGTTTGAAGATGTGCCTCTCTTCCTTGGTTTGATCTCTGATCTGTTCCCTGGACTAGATTGCCCTCGGGTTCGCTACCCTGATTTCAATGATGCCGTGGAACAGGTGCTTCAGGAAAATGGCTACATCATCTTACCTGTCCAGGTAAAGTGGTGCTGAAGATGAGAGTTCACTGACTTTCTCTGGGTCCTTTCCACTTATTTTTCATTTAAAAAAATTGTCAAATGCCCATAAAATTTCCTGTCTTAACCATTCCTCACCCCGCCCTCATTTTTTATTGTGATAAAGTACATACAACATAAGATTTACCATCTTATCTTACATCTTATCCATTTTTAGTGAAGTTAGGTATATTCATGTTGTTGTAAAACAGATCTCCAGAACTTTTGCATTTTGCGAAAGAGAAACTCTCTGTTCCCATTAAATAATAACTCCTTATTTCCCTCCCTCAGCCCCTGGTAACCTCCACTCTGACTCCTCTGGGAATCTTATATGCGTGGAATCATACAGTATTTGTCCTTTTGTGTTTGGCTGATTTCACTCAGCATCATGTTCTCAAGGTTCATCCATGTTGTAGCATGTGTCAAAATTCCCTTCCTTTTCAAGGCTGAGTAATATTCCATTGTATGTATGTATCACCTTCCAACTGGCGTAATGTGATCAGATAAGTATTTTTTGGGGGGGGAAGTTCGATCATCTAAGGTTTTCTTCCTCCCCTACCTTTCTTCCCCCCAGAGTCATACTTACAAAAAAATTAAATTAGATATTACAAATAGAATTTTGATAACCTGAAACCTGTGAGGTTGTATATGTTGTTTGTAGGCCATAAATTATTACCCAAATATTCTGCTGAGGGTGTCAACTCCCCAAGCTGCAAGCTCGGAATGACTGCCTCTGGATGGGCCACCTTGGGGCATCAGATTGCCCAGGAGCCTCAGGCAGGGGCATTGGGTACCAACCACAGATAAGCGAGCCCTCTGCAGTTTTCCTGGCCTTGATGGTTTCCTCTGCAGGGAGTTGTTTAAAGAGATGTGTTTTTTGGTTGGAAATGTAAAATGGTGTAGCCACTTCAGAAAAGTCTGATGGTTCCTCAAAAAGTGAAACTTAAGAGTTACCTTGCGTGCATGCATGCTAAGTCACTTCAGTCACGTCTGACTCTTTGCGACCCCATGGACTGTAGTCCGCCAGGCTGCTCTGTCCATGGGATTCTCCAGGCAAGAATACTGGAGTGGGTTGTCATGCCCTCCTCTGGGGGATCTTCCCAACCCAGGGATTGAACCCAGGTCTCTTACATCTCCCACACTGGCAGGAAAGTTCTTTACCACTAGTGCCACCTGAGAAGCCCAGAGTTACCATATGATACAGCAATGTTATTCCTAGGTGTAAACCCAAGAGAAATGAGAGAATATTTATCCACATGAAAATTTATCCACAAATGTTCGTAACAGTGTTATTCATAATAGCCAACAAGTGGAAATAATACAAAAGATGAAGAGATAAATATAATGTCCTCCACCCATATAACGGAATATTATTTGGCCATAAAAAGAATGAAGTGCTGACGTAGGCTACCCTGATGATAGTGCATAGCATGATGCTAAGTGAAAGAAGCCAGACACGCAAGACTCCATACTGCTCGATTCCATTTCTATATTCCATTTATATGTTGAGGATGGGCAAATCCATAGAGACAGAAACTGGGCGCTTGGAGCGGTGGGCAATGGGCTTGGTAGACATGACTAATGAGCATGGGGGTTTTATTGGGAGAGTGATGAAAATGTTCTAAAATTGAATGTCATAATGGTTTCACAAACTTTCAAATATATTAAAGCCACTAAATTGCTGAAACACTTTAAATGGGTGAATTGTACAGTATGCAAATTCTAGTTCAATAATCCTGTTTTTAACAAGAAGGTATGTTTTAACCCAGCTGCCAATGTTTGTCCCCCAGGTGGATAAGGTGGTTCAGATGTTCGAGACCATGTTGACCCGCCACACGACAATGGTGGTGGGGCCCACGGGAGGGGGCAAGTCCGTGGTCATTAACGCTCTGTGTCAGGCCCAGACCAAGTGAGTAATGGTGTCTGCGGGCAGGGCTTGGTTGCTAGGGTGATTTCATGGTGAGATCGGTGGCATATTACTTGGTTCCACTTTGTTCTCTGATTTCCTGGGAGATTACATTGGTCCCAAATAGCCCCCTTTAAGCCCAGAGCATCTTTTTTTGTGGGGGGCATGCCTCAGGGCTTGTGGGATCTTAGTTCCCTGACTAGAGATGGAATCCATGCCCCCTGCAGTGGAAACGTGGAGCCCTAACCACTGGACTATCAGTGAAGTCCCCAAACCAGAGCATCTTAACTTGTTTCATTGCTGATATAGTTGATATATTTTAGAAGGCAAAACAGTGAGCCTTTTGTCCATCAGGCTGTAAATAGGTTTATTTATGAAATGATTATTTCACCAGCTATCATATAAGGATGTTTTGAAAATTAGCTTAGGTTGTATTTTCTTGATGTTCCGATTCCTTTAAAGTCAGCCAGGACCCACACCATTATGTGACACTGTTATGTATCAGAGTGGCCAAAAAGAAAGTCACCTCCCTAAATGCCTTGTTATTGCCAGCCTTGCAAGAGCTATATCTCTTGAAGGAAAAAGTGACCTCACACTCCTAGTATAGAATGTCACAAAGACCTGTGGTGAATCAATCAATACTCTTATACTGAAAATGAGTTTTCTGATTCTCACTTTTCTCCTGAGCAATCACTTCCCAGCTAGCGCTAGTGGTACAGAACCCATCTGTCAATGCAGGAGACACAAGAGACTTGGGTTTGTTCCCTGGGTCAGGAAGATTCCCTGGAGAAGGACATAGCAACTCACTCCAGTGTTCTTGCCTGGAGAATCCCACGGACAGAGGAGCTTGGTGGGCTATAGTCCATAGCGTCGCAAAGAGTCGGACACGACCAAAACGACTTAGCACTCATGCAGTCACTACATTGCAGAAAGATTTCAATACATGCTGATATTCCAGCAAAAATCTGAATCAAGCCTTATAATTGTTGTGGCTTTACCAGTTCTAGATAGTCTATAAAATCTTTTATAGTTTATAAAAGTTTATAAAATGAGTTTCTAGTCCTTCTTATATTTTTCATGAGAAAACCACTGGACCGTGGCTTACTGATTGAACGGATTTTATTCCATAGCCATCCTGTATTTATTCTTTAATTAATTCATTGTTAGATCATTTATGAAACTATTATATATAGATGTGAGTATCAGTATGCCACTATTATTTTTATTTACTTACTTTGTTCATTATGAACTATGGTTCATGTGAACTTTAGTTTTCTGTGGATGAATTAATCCCCCAGCACCATGGGAGTTTACAGGCATTGTAGTGGGAAATACCCCTACATACCCCTACATATAAGTCAAAGTGATTTATAAAAAAAAGCAACTCAGGGTCTTCGCTGGTGTTTCAAAGGCCAAGACTCCAAGCTCCCAATGCAGGGGACCCAGGTTTGATCCCTGGCCGGAGACCTAGATCCTCCGTGCCTCAACTAAAAGAACTCATGTGCTGCAACTAAGACCTGGCATAGCCAAATAAATAAATAAATATCTAAAAAATAACAACGCAGAGTAGATGTCATTCTATTAACACAAGGGATTGAACATCATGAGTTCAAAGGTTTTATGTTACCCTGATGACTGTTAACCTCTTTTATACTAGTTGTGAAATATTTACATAAATATGCCATGTGCATGAATATGTAAATACACAGAGGTGAAATACACATGAAGGTTAGCATCTGTTGCCCCCATAAACCAAAGCTGTGTTATCAGTTCAAACCTCACTTATATTGGGGCCACATGTCTGGTGAAAGGTGGTTCCCTTGCCTTTGTTAGTCGCTCAGTCATGTCTGACTCTTTTCGACCTCATGGACTGTAGTCCACCAGGCTCCCCTGTCCATGGAATTCTCCAGGCAAGAATACTGGAGTGGGTTGCCATTCCCTTCTCCAGGGGATCTTCCCCATCCAGGGATTGAACTCGGGTCTCCTGCATTCACAGGCAGATTCTTTACCATCTGAGCCACCAGGAAAGCCCTCCCTTGACTTTAGTAAAAACCGTTAACAGAGAATGGGAAGCCCAGTGCAGGGTTTGGATGGTTTGCATGTTAAAATTTTGGATCAGATCCAGAATTTAACCCCCTACATGAGTGGCCTGGATTGTTCTAATGCGTTGAGTCTGCCTGAGTCCTGGCTGAGGCTTTTCATTCTATATAGGCTTGGGCTGGTGACAAAGCTGTATATCCTGAACCCCAAGGCTATGAGTGTCATAGAGCTGTATGGCATCCTGGATCCCACCACCCGAGACTGGACAGATGGGGTGCTGTCCAACATCTTCCGGGAGATCAACAAGCCCACGGATAAGAAGGAGCGAAAGTGAGTGTCTGTGTAAGGAGGGAAGAGCCTGGGTGGCTTTGTAATGAATTAGCCAAAACTTACAAGTAAACAACTGATGTATAGTACTGTAGTTTCATGCTTGGAGGCAGGTAGACTCAGGAGGCTCTGCTCGTGACGCTCTAGGTACCACTTCAGCACTGTTTCTGTCTTATGTAATTTCTTCTCCTTGACTGTGTTGGTCCCCAGCTTACCATGGAGGAAGCTGAGGTCCAGGGAAGGGGAGGGAAGAGCTTGCCTCAAGGCCAGGGATGTGAGCTTGGGACATGATTGTTATTTTATTAGGTCAAATCTCTAGACTAAGTAGGGTGCTCTGTCTCACGTCCTGGTTAGAAAACCTTGGGAAAAGATGTTCAACATGAATGGGGAGGTTACACCAAGTTGCATAATGGGAAGCCTTCCAGGTGCCATGGCTCACTTTTTTCCGGTTGCCACAGGTATATTTTATTCGATGGTGATGTGGATGCTCTGTGGGTGGAGAACATGAATTCTGTGATGGATGACAACAAGCTGTTGACGCTGGCCAATGGTGAGCGTATTCGGCTTCAAGCACACTGTGCCCTGCTCTTCGAGGCAAGTAGTGATGAAAAATAATTTCAAATAGAAGTCTTTCTTTTAATTACAATTTAAAGGGCTTATTCTTAAAAATTTATGTTATTGAAGTATAGTTGATTTGCAGTGTTGTATTGATCTCTGCTGTATAGCAGAGTGATTCAATTATACATTTATATGCATTCTTCTTCATATTACCTTGCATTATGGTTTGAATATAGTTCCCCATACTATACAGTAGGACCTTGTTGTTTATCCATTCTGGATATAATAGTTTGCATCTGCTAGTCCCCAGCTCTCAGTCCTTCCCTCTCCCTACCCCTTCCTCCTTGGCACCCACAAGTCTATTCTCTCTGTAAGTCTGTTTCTGTTTCGTAAATAAATTCACTTGTGTCATATTTTAGATTCCACATATAACTGATATCATATGGTATTTGTCTTTCTCTTTGTGACCTATTTCATTTAGAATGATAATCTTTAGGGCCATCCATGTTGCTGCAAATGGCATTATTTCATTCTTTTTATGGCCGAGTCGTATTCCATTGTATGTATGTACCACATCTTCTTTATCCAGTCACCTGTTGATGGAAATTTGCATTGTTTCCATGTCTTGGCTATTGTAAATAGTGTTGCAGTGAACACTGGGGAGCATATATCTTTTTGAATTGTAGTTTTGTCCAGATATTTTTCCAGGAGTGGAACTGCTATAGATAACACTGAGTTTGTTCATTTCTCCAGGTTGGGGATTTACAGTATGCCTCCCCTGCGACTGTGTCTCGATGTGGAATGGTTTATGTGGATCCTAAAAACTTGAGATATCAACCATACTGGAAAAAATGGGTTAATCAAATACAAAACAAGGTGAAAATTATTTCCAAAATGAACTAACAATCATTAGTATTGGTGGCTAATTGGATACTTTGGCCACCTCATGTGACGAGTTGACTCACTGGAAAAGACTCTGATGCTCTGAGGGGTTGGGGGCAGGAGGAGAAGGGGACGACAGAGAATGAGATGGCTGGATGGCATCACCTGACTCGATGGACATGAGTCTGAGTGAACTCTGGGAGTTGGTGATGGACAGGGAGGCCTGGCGTGCTGTGATTCATGGGGTTGCAAAGAGTCGGACACGACTGAGCAACTGAACTGAACTGAACTGAACTCAGAGAGAAGTTTGTCACTGAAGGCCAGGACCTTGACCTTGACCTGCCTGTGATCTTGAGCACTAAATGTTATCAGTAAGTTGGGTGACACCATGGAAGACACCCTTATTAGATTTCCAGAAAATTCATAGCAGGTGGGACAGTGATTTTGATAGTCTAGACCAGGGGGTGACAAATTTTTTCTGTGAAAGAGAGTAACTATTTTAGGTTATGGGGGCCATATAGTTTCTTTTGCAACTACTCAACCCCACCATTATGGTATGAAAGCAGCCATAGTACATGAATGGGCTTTGCTATGTACCAATAAAACTTTATTTACAAAACAGGTGGCAGGCCAGATTTGGCTTATGGATTGTAGCTGGCAACCCCTCATCCAGCCAAGTCCAGTGGTTGAGAAACTTGTCTCTAGGAGGTGTCCGGCTCCTCCTGTCTTGCTCAGTTGGATGAACACAGTGTGTGAAGGACCTACTTTATCACAGAATTGAGACTCAATGGTTTCAGTTGATCTCAAACACTGTGATATGTCATAAAGCTGCTCAGAAATGTGTACTGTCTTTTTTATTTTTTTGCTCCAGTGGGTCTTCATTGCTGCTCATGGGCTCTCTCTAGTTGCAGTGCAAGGGCATCTCATTGTGGTGGCTTCTCGTGTGTGGAGCGTGGGCTCTGGGGCACATGGTTTTCGTAGTTGCAGTTCGTGGGCTCTAGAGCACAGACTCAGTAGTTGCAGTGCACAGGCTTAGTTGCCCTGAGGCATGTGGGATCTTAGTTCCCCAGCCAGGGATTGAACCTGCACCCCCTGCACTGGCAGGCAGATTCTTAACCACTGGACCACCAGGGAACTGCCATGTACTGTCTTAATGGTAGACTTCATTGAAAGATTCAGAGGTAAAGTGACAGTCATGTGAAGGCTGTGGCTTGATCATACCCAGGACATCGTGACCATACAGGATGCAGCTCTAGAAGGACCACTAGGATGATGGAAAATTGGAAACTAGGACCCAATTACCCCAGAGAAGAGAGGAGCAAGGGGAACATGTTAGGACCATTTGAGGCACACTGTCATATGGGAGGGGCTTCCTAGGTGACGCCAGTGGTAAAGAACCCACCTGCCCAGCCCGGAGACAAAAGATCCCTGGGTCAGGAGGATCCCCTGGAGGAGGGCATGGTGACCCACTCCAGTATTCTTGCCTGGAGAATGCCATGGACAAAGGAGCCTAGTGGGCTACAGTCCGTTAGGTCGAAAAGAGTCAGACACGACTGAAGAGACTTAGCATTCACGCATGTCATATGGATGATGATGTCCACACAAGTCCTTGTGATCATCAATGCCTCTATAGGGAGAGGGACCTTCCATTGCTTTATGCTCTGTTCAATGGCTGTGGCCATGTCACTTAAATGATAATCAGCTCTTTGCCTGTCTGGTGGGACCTTCTGTAGCACCTCCCTCCCAGGTGGTAGGATAGATTCTATGGCAGTGAAATTAAAGGTTTTGTGATGAAACAGAAGCATATTATAAAGGACAAATTTTTCTACAAATATATAGGTGAGTTATCAGAGTTTACTCATGTGCCCAATTTCTCATTCATCAGGAAATGTTTCTCATCCCCTCTTTTTACAAGCACAGCTTCCCATGAACTTCTGTTTGAATAAAGGAACCCTTGGGAGTTCCCCAGCTGTCCCATGGTTAGGATCCAGCACTTTCCCTGCTGAGGGCCCAGGTTGGATCCTTGGTCAGTGAACTAAGATCCTGCAAGCAGCATGGCACAGTCAAAATAATAATAATAATAATAAAATAATCTGTGATAGAAGAAGCAGACTGAAAATTAAAATAAATAAAGGAACCCTTGAGAATGCTTTGAAATTCTGCTCTTTTATAGATGGAGCAAGGTTATTTAGAGAGTCTGTTTGAGAAATACGTGCCGTACCTCATTGATGTGATAGTGGAAGGAATAGTGGATGGAAGACAAGGAGAGAAGCTGAAGACGATAGTTCCGCAGACAGACCTAAATATGGTAAGAAACTATCTTTGTTAGCTAAAATAAATTCTTCCCTAAAGGACCTTTCAAAAGGGAAGCAAAGACGTCAGATGGGTAAGAGCTCACCTTGCTGGTTACCGACAAGGGAGACTCAATACTTCCTTTCGTGACCATGAGCAAGACGAGATACTGGGCTCGTATTCGTTCTGGGATCTGGGGGTCCCAGGCTTTGTAACCAGAACCAACTCTTATGGGGTTGTGTGGAATATACGGACTGACCCAGGTGTTTTCCTGTGAACCAGGTAACCCAGTTAGCCAAGATGCTGGATGCGTTACTAGAGGGAGAAATCGAGGAGCCCGATCTCCTGGAGTGCTACTTCCTAGAGGCTCTGTACTGTTCTCTGGGCTCTTGTCTCCTCGAGGATGGAAGGGTTAAATTTGATGAATGTATTAAGCGCATTGCTTCTTTGCCTACTGCTGATACAGAAAGCATATGGGCCAGTCCTGGGGAACTGCCAGGTAGGAACCAAACATAACCTGTTTTTTTTGCTCAGAATGCTTTTGGTTAGGGTTTTAGAGGACATGACCTTGCTTTTCCATATGTATGCCTGTATGGGTTTCCTAGATTGTTTGCTTCTGTAGAAAAATGTGCAGAGCATCTAGTGGCACCCTCAGGGGAAGTTCAAATGTATAAACTTCAATAGCAGAAGTCTGGATCTTAGTTGCAGCACATGGGATCTTGAACTGAAATCTTGAAACTCTTGTGGCATGTGGGATCTAGTTCCCCGACTAGGGATTGAACCTGGGCCCCTTGCATTGGGAGTGCAGAGCCTTAGCCACTGGACCAGCAGGGAGACCTAAAGCCCAGCTTCTTTGGGTGGCCTTTCTTGATCAATCTAACCTTTCCCCACCTAGCTTAGGTGCTTGCTTCATTCACTCTGTTTAAGCTCTGTAAAATTTTCACATTGTGTTTGTCTTAATTTCTTCTCCTTTTAGCTTCTCTGTTTTTTTCCTCTAAAATTCCACAGCTAATTCATTTGCTATATTCCTGAGACTCTGCACAGCAGATAATCACATGTGGATCTACAGATCATTTGTAGGAAATCATTTTATTAAGGTTTAAGTGTTTGCATGAAAAAATGTGCATCCTCAAAAAACCATATATGGTGAAAAGGTTGCATTCTCCAAGAATTATAGATAACACTAGGATCCGTCTTCATCTGTCTCTTAATGACACTTGAATATGACTTGGCAGGGAGACCCAAGTTTTATTCTGTAATCATTACCTGGGCTGTTGTTTTTAAACCTCAAAGTAAAATGATCATAGGTCTTTCTACTAGAGAGTCATTGAGCAAATAAAAGATGTTTTAAAAGTCTGTGGTCCTTGCTGGGCATATACATGGAGGAAACCAGAATTGAATGAGACACATGTACGCCAGTGTTCATCGCAGCACTGTTTACAATAGCTAGGACGTGGAAGCAACCTAGATGTCCATCAGCAGACAAATGGATAAGAAAGCTGTGGTACATATACACAATGGACTATTACTCAGCCATTAAAAAGAATACATTTGAATCAGTTCTAGTGAGGTGGATGAAACTGAAGCCTAGTATACAGGGTTAAGTAAGTCAGAAAGAAAAACACCAATACAGTATATTAATGCATATATATGGAATTTAGAAAAATAGTAACAACGACCCTATATGTGAGACAGCAAAAGAGACCTAGGTATAAAGAACAGACTTTTGGGACTCTGTGGGAGAAGGCGAGATTGGGATGATTTGAGAAAATAGCACTGAAACATGTATATTACCATATGTGAACTAGATGACCAGTCCAAGTTCAATGCATGAAACAGGGCACTCAAAGCCAGTAGCCTGGGACAACCCAGAGGGATGGGATGGGGAGGGAGGTGGGAGGTGGGTTCGGGATGGGGGACACATGTACATCTGTGGATGATTCATGTCAATGTATGGCAAAAACCACCACAATATTGTAAAGTAATTAGCCTCCAATTAAAATAAATTAATTACTTTAAAAAAAAGTCTGTGGTCTTAGGACTTCCCTGGTGGCCCAATGCCTAAGACATCATGCTCCCAATGCAGGGGACCTGGGTTCAATCCCTGGTTAGGGAACTAGATCCCATGTACCACGACTCTGCTACTACTAAGACCCGGAGAAGCCAAGTAAATACATAAAAATAAATATATATATACGTATATATCTGCTTTCTCCCAAGAAGGCAGGTTGTAGTTTTAAAAAAAGTCTGGGGTCTTTTGAGGGTTAGTTTTCTTGCACTTTTTCAGAAACCTGAGTCTCCCTTCTGGGGGCAGCTTCCCAGTTATGCCCTCCGTGCTGGCTACATGCTCCTGCCACCTGCAATCCTCACCCCTCACAGAGACGATGCTGATCCTGGTCTGGTCTTTCTCCCTTAGCTTGCCCTCAGCTTGAGAACTTGAATGGCCCTGTAGACAACCCACTTCCAAACGCCTTCTGTGTTCAGCTCCAGCATCTGGGTCCTTTGACCTCATGCTAGCCCATAACACTCAATGCTGTTCTGTCTACTGCATAGTTATACCTTCCACTCCCCGCCCACCATTGGCTTCTGTGACTCCTGCCACGTGTGTTCTCAGTGGGCCTCATGGGGACTATCCCCTGCCCCTCCCTGTCTTCCCACCACCTTCTGAACCTTCTAAATCCTTTTCTGCTGCCCCGTTGCTTCATTCTCTCTTGCCTAACTTTCCTGGCCCTCTTGCCTAATTTTGCCCTTCTGTTGAATCTGTCTGAGACAACCCACGCCCGCCTTCTCTGCCTCCCCAGGGTTTGAATGGTACCGAGAAAATCACTATGAAGACTGAAAGTGAAAGTGGTAGTCGCTCAGTTGTGTCTGACTCTTTGTGACCCTGTAGACTGTGGCCAGGCTCCTCTGTCCGTGGGGTTCTCCAGGCAAGAATACTGGAGTGGGTTGCCATTCCCTTCTCCAAGGGTTCTCCCCAACCCAGGGATCAAACTCCACACCTCCATAAATTCAATCTTGAACTCCCTCTCCTATCCTCACAGGGGTAATTCATTTCCCTTTTCTCCAAATCTCCACCAGGCCCTCGCCCCTATCTCTGCAGATGACCTTCTTCCTTCCTTGAACAGGAAAAACCCACACTGTCAGATAGGAATTTTTCCAGCCCCCATCTTCTCCTGCCTCCTTTCTCAGGGGCGAGGAGACCCTCCTCTTGCCAAGCTGAACCTGCCCAGAGCTTTGAGATCTGTCGCCTCCCACCTCTTCAGGCTCTTGGCTTCACAGGTTTTCTCCTCTCTCTTTTATATTTTCCATCTGTCCATCTCTACCAACCCCGTCCCACTGGCTCTTTGACATGTTCCAGTAAAGCCTTCCTAATCCTAGCCCCTTCTAGAGATGTCTCTCTGCGTCTTCCTTTTTTTTTTTTTTAAATTATTTGGCTGCACTGGGTCTTAATTATAGCGCACAGGATCTTTAGTTACAGTGTGTAGGATCTAGTTCCCCAATCAGGGATCAAACCCAGACACCCGGCATTGGGAGCTCAGAATCTTAGCCACTGGACCATCAGGGAAGTCCCTGCCTCTTCCCTTTTAAAGCCACTTGTCCTGAAAGATTGTCCTCGAGCTGCTTTCTCTTTCATCCCACCACTTCTCAACCATCTGCCTCCCACCTCCCTTCTGCACATCTCCACCCAAAGTGCTCCCAGCCAACACCTGCACTGCCTTCTTGTTGCCGGGTCTGATAGCCTCTTCTGATCTTTGCCTCCCTGACCTTGCCCCAGTATCAGGCATGGTGCTGCTTTCTGCCTTCTTAAAAATTCTTTTCCATCCTACTCCATTCTGGCCATGCCTGCGGTTTCTTTTGTTGAGTCCCCTACCTCGGCCCCTTCATCATAGCAGGATTTGGTCCTAGGCCTTTCTTTTCACTCTGTGTCCTCACTGAGCCCCTTCACCTTGCTCACAGCTCTGACTTCCAGGCCCTTTCCTTTCTGAGCCTTCTTCTGGGTTCCTTAGTTTGGTTTTATTTAAATCTATCTTTCCTTTCTTTCTTCTTTTTTCCATCCATCCATATTTATCTCTCACTATTTACCTATCCCATTGACAGAGGAGTCTGGCAGGTCCATGGGGTCACAAAGAGTTGGAATGACTAACAGTTTGGGCTTCTCTGGTGGCTCAGACTGTAAAGAATCCATCTGCAATGCAGGAGACGTGGGTTCGATCCCTGGGTCAGGAAGGTCCCCTGGAGAAGGGTATGGCTACTGACTCCAGTATTTTTGCCTGGAGAATTCCATGAACAGAGGAGCCTGGTGGGATACAGTCCATAGGGTCGCAAAGAAGCAGACACGACTGAGTGACTAACACCTTCACTTTTCACCTATCTGTTCATCCTTCCATCCATTTGTATCTGTGTATCTATGTCTATTTATATTTATTCATCCATCCATCTTTATCTATCTCCATCCATCCATCTGTAGCTATCAGTTTATCCAATTAAGTTGCGATCCAGGGAACAAATAGCTTTGGTTCATTTCAAGCATGAGGCAGAGCTGATTCTGTATTTCCATGTCCACAATCAAAACAAAACTGACCACTTTTTATTACAGGTCACCTTCCAACCTTGTATGACTTTCACTTTGATTCCACACAGAAGAAATGGATACCGTGGAATCAGTTAGTTCCAGAGTATGTTCATTCCCGTGAGAGTAAATTTGTTGACATCCTGGGTACGTGAGAACCGAAGACTCGGTTAAGCCCCACCCAGAGTGCTGGTTGGGAGAAATTGAACGTGAGCCATGGGTTTTGCCAAGAGGGTGGCACTTTGGATTCCTTTTATGTGCCTCTGGACATCTGAAGATGTCTATACCCCTCAGCTCTTTTGCCTGGCAGGTGGATCCTCCCTGCCAGGGAGGGTGGCAGGGCTTGAGGTGGGTAGGATGCTCCTCTGCTTCTGCTTACCTTGCACAGGCTCCCTTCTGCCCCATAGAGCTGTCTGGGCATGGGGAGGGACGCTGGAAGGAAGGAAAGAGAAATGACTAAGGCAGCATTTTGTAAGAGATGCTGCCTTGAGAAGTAGTGTACTATGGATGTTGTGTATTGAGCTGTATTTAACTCTGGCTATTTGGATACCATGGAGGCTCAAGATATTCCATGAAACGAATATCTGATTTTGGTTGGTATAGAGTTCTTATAGAATGAAGCATACCTGTTTTCTCAGGAACCAATCAGGATTTAAAGCTGCCAGTGTAGGAGTAAGCCAGATTTGACTTGAAGGTTTGATACTCTCTTCAGAGGAAGCTGAAAAAAGTGAAAGTCTGTCACTAAGTCAAGTCCGACTCTTTGAGACCCCATGGACTGTAGCCCCCCATGCTCCTCTGTCCATGGGATTTCCCAGGCCCGAATACTCGAGTGGGCTGCCATTGCCTCCTCTGGGAGATCTTCCTGACCCAGGGATCAAAGCTGCGTCTCCTGCTTGGCAGGTGAACTCGTTACAACTGAGCCACCTGGGAAGCCCTCAGAGGAAGCTGTTGGTCGGGAAACAAGTCTTGATAAGTGACTTAGGCAGCAGAGAACCTGGGAGTTTTCAATATCCTGAGTATAAGTCAGAATTGGATATTGAAACAGTTTGGGTTTCTACACTTGTATGTTATGATGACACAGCTGTAAAAATGTATCAAACTCCTCAAAATACACACTTAATATTGGAATGAATTTCATGGTCTGTGAATTATACCTCCATAAAGCTATTAGAAATAATCATTAAGGGTAGTGAGCTTCTCCATTTATATGTTTTCAAGGTCACCTCTTGGGTTTCTGCTGATGCTTCTTATGGGATTTATGGGATCCTGGGAAACCCCAAGCTGCCCAGTGTGCACCTTATTGGTGTTTCTGTGATGCTCTAATTCTTCATATGTTCTTTAGTTCACACAGTGGATACGACCCGTACTACCTGGACACTGGAACAAATGGTTAAGATTAAGCAACCTGTTCTTTTGGTTGGTGAATCTGGTACATCCAAGACAGCCACTACCCACAACTTCCTGAAAAACCTGAATGAAGAGACTAATGTAAGTCATTATTTGTATCTATGGGCAAATAACAAATTACCCCAACACAAAGCAGTTCATACAACAAATACTATCTCACAGTTTCTGCAGATCTGGAATCTGGGGGTGGCTTAGCTGGTGGTTCTAGCCCAGGCTTTTTCATGAGATGGCAAGACTGACCAGCGCTGAGGTCATCTGAAGGCTTGACGAATCCTCTTTTGAGATGTTCGGCATGAATTCCCCACCATGTGAGCCTCTCCAAGCACACTGCTGGTGTACTCCTTTATTTTTTTCCCTGAAGACTATTTATTCACTTATCTGTTTTATGGCTGCACTGGTTCTTTGTTGCTACACGCGAGCTTTCTCTACTTGTGGCAAGCAGGGGCTACTTTCTAGTTCAGGTGCATGGGCTCCCTCATTGCAGTGGCTCCTCTTGTTGTGGAACACACGTTTTAGGATGTGTGGGCTCAGTAGTTGTGGTGCATGGGCTTAGTTGCCCCACAGCATGTGGGATCTTAGTTCCTCAACCAGGGATCGAACCTGTGTCCTTTGCATTGGCAGGCAGATTCTTAACCACTGCACCTGCTATTGTCTTCTCGACCTGGCAGCTGACTTCCCTCAGAGTGAATGTCCAAGGTAGAAAAGCAGATGCTGCAATGCTTTGTATGATCCAGGAAACCCCACACTATCACTTTTGCTACATTTTGTGGATCACAGAGGTACTACAGTGGCCCACTCTGATGCAGCATAGGAAGGGGTTACACAGGGTGTGGGTACCTGGAGGTGAGGGTGATTGGGGGTCGTCTTGAAGGCTGGCAGTTACATTCCTCATCACCATTTTGTGGTTTTTCATTTCCTTCCTCCAGCCATGTGCCAGACATGGGAGGGTTTGGGTACTCCAGTGCAAACGACAGTGAACAAAGCTATTAAGGTCCGCTCTCGTTAAGATAGGACCCAGACATGAAAATGAATCATGCATGGAACATGATTGTGCAGAACATGCCAGGTGCACCGAGATGTTAGGAAGGATGGTCCCTGCGTTTCTCCCTTCTGTGTACTCCGAGAAATCCTACATGGCCCACCTGCTCACTGTTGCAACTCTCCTGCTTTGAAACAATTTTTATTTAACTTTTTAAAATTTGCAGCATGTGGGACCTTTAGTTGTGGCATGTAGGATCTAGTTCCATGACCAGGGATCCAACCTGGGCCCCCTGCAGTGGGAACTCAGAGTCTTAGCCAGTGGACAATCAGGGAGTGCTAGTGCTAAGTCGTGTCTGACTCTTTGCGACCCTACAGACTGTAGCCCACCATGCTCCTCTGTCCATGAGATTCTCCAGGCAAGAAAACTGGAGTGGGTTGTCATTTCCTCCCCCAGAAGATCTTCCTGACCCAGGGATCAAACCCGTGTTTCTTACTATTGGCAGGCGGGTTCTTTACCACTAGCGCCACCTGGGAGGCCCCATTCCCTACTTAATGTTTTATTACCAAGTAAAGACTCTTGTCTCTTCCAAGAAGCTGCCCGTGATTTTCGGGATGTCCAGCTGTCACATACTTGTCCCCGGTCCACGCACTTATTCAGTTCCTTGTTAATGTTGTCCATCTTTGAGGTTCTTGATTCTGATTCTGGCCTTCTGGAACCTCCAAGAGGAGAAAAGCTTCCCACTGCTTTCCTCTCTGACTCTTTCTTACGCCTGTGCTACACGTGGCAGAGGGGCTCCGGGAAAATCTTGTGGCCCTCCGGGGTAGGCAGTGGTCAGCCTGGGTTTGCGATGGGCACATAATGGTTGAGGGCAGGATTGGACCTGGCTGCCTCCAAATGGATGGTCAAACTCACTCATGTACTGGCGTGTGCAAGCATGGCTATTTAGCTTTAGGAATGCCATTGTGGAGGGCACTTGAGGAATGTTTACAGCCAGAGGGGCCTACAAGTTTATGGAGCTGGGCAAAGAAAACTTGACTTCAGTAGCCCCACCCCCGCCAGCCTCTGTGCTCCTCTCCACCAAGACTCAGCAGCTGGTGCTCATAGGTCCAACAAGACACATCCAGGGACTTTCTGCACAGTTCAGTGGTTAGGACTCCACGCTTTCACCGTGGAGATTCAACTCCCGGTCAGGGAACTGAAATCTGGCAAGCCTCAAGGTGAGACAAAAAAAGAAAGACACATCCACACATGCTCACAACAAAGACATGCATGTTTATCCTCCGATGTTCGGGTCAGGGGCACCTGCACTCGTGGGCACCTAGTAGAAGGGTGTTATCTAAGGCAGTGGTTCTTTTTTATTTATTTATATTTTTGGTTGCCCTGGGTCTTTGTTGCTGTGTGCGCGCTTTCTCTAGTTGTGGCAAGCAGGGGCTACTCTCTAGTTGTGATACAGACTTCTCATTGTGGTGGCTTCTCTTGTTGCAGAGCATGGGCTCTAGGCACATGGGCTTAATTGCTCTGAGGCATGTGGGACCTTAGTTCCCTGACCAGGGATTGAACTCATGTCCCCTGCGTTGGCAAGTGGATTCTTAACCACTGGACCCTCAGGGAAGTCCCACAGGGGTTCTTAAAGTGTGGTCCCTGGACCTGCAGCCTAAGCATCACCTGAAAACTTGCTTAAACTGGGACCTACTGAATCGGAAACTCTAAGGATGGGAACCCACTGGGCTGAGGGGCAAGATCCCTCCAGGTGGTTCTGATGCATAATTAAGTATGGGAGCCACTGATCAATGATCTGTCATTAATTGCTCCAAGAAGGGGTGAGGGAGAAACCCCAAGTACATGTACATGAAAATGTCCACCCCACAGAGGGATCAGGGGCCCTCCCTCACCTTTCTCTCAGCAATTACTTCCAAGGACTAATCAGTGGCTGTTTGTGTTTTCTTTAAAAAAAATTTTTTTACTGAAGTATAGTTGATTTACAATGTTGTGTTAATTACTGCTATACAGCAAAATGACTCAGTTTTATATACACATATATAGTTTATATGTGTTTATATACACACACATATATATATACATGTATAGTTTCTTTATATAGGCTTCTCTGATGGCTCAGACAGTAAAGAATCTGCCAGTAATACAGGAAACTCAGGTTTGATCCCTGGGTCAGAAAGATCCCCTGGAGAAGAGAATGGCAACCCACTCCAGTATTCTTGCCTGGAGAATTCCATGGGCAGAGGAGCCTGGTGGGCTGCAGTCCATGGGGTAGCAAAGAGTTGGACATGACTGAACGATTAACAGACAAACACACATATATATGTGCACTTTCTGAATATAGTTCCCTGTGCTGTATAGTAGGACTTTGTTGTTTATGCACTCAGTATATACTAGTTTGCATCTGCTAATCCCATGTTTGTGCTCTCTTTGACTTTTTTATTAAGATGTGGCAGGCATGGTAGTAATTTATATTTGAATATTGCTTTGTCATTTTGAAAATACTTTGATATATTTCATCTCACATGATAAAAGTCACTCTGTGAAGTAGTCCAAGTAAATGTCATTAAAATAATCTTTCAGATGAGAAAAAGGAGGCTCTGAGAAAAAATTTAAGCAATGGTTCTGAGGTCACCTGGTTAGAACTGTGTAGGCCCAGTACTCCCCCCTCCCCCGACCAATCCACATTGCTCCCCAGTCCACACCGTTCACCTGGCAACTAGTTTTTGCCTCTTACAACCTGCCATAACGAAAGAGGTATTCTTGCTTTAGCATTAAAATATACAATGAACTTCAGACTCATATTGGGTTGCAAAAAAGTTAGTTCAGACACCAGTGAATCTGTAAAATAGATGGTAGCTTACAATCAAATATTTCATGTAGGTACCATGAAAAAAGATCGTGTTTTGGAATTATCTCTTTCTGTTTCAGATTGTGTTAATGGTCAGTTTCTCCTCCCGCACCACGTCCATGGATATCCAAAGAAATTTAGAAGCCAACGTGGAAAAACGAACCAAAGACACTTATGGCCCACCCATGGGAAAACGCCTCCTGGTGTTCATGGATGACATGAACATGCCGAAGGTTGGTGAGGCCGAGGCGGGGAGGTGGGGGGTCAGTGGCGGGGCCATGTAATGGGTCTGTGCAAACGTGAAAGCGTCTGTCTTTTATTCTTCACAATGTCTGTAGGGCCAGGTTATGGAGAGTCAGCTTAGGGCACCATGTGACTGGAGGGACTCTTTCCTTAGATGCGTTCCTTGGTTTCTCCAAGGATTAAAGCAGGTAGCAGGCAGCTTCTGAACTATATTCAGTGTACACAGTTCGGTGTATGTTCGAGTAAGTGGTTCCAGATGAGCTGTACTTTAGATAATAATACTGTTCTCAGTCCTGTACACCTGGGAAGCCAGGTGGTGCAGTGGTAAAGAACCTGTCTGCCAGTGCAGTAGATGCGGGAGATGTGGGTTCAATCCCTGGGTCAGGAAGATCCCCTGGAGTAGGAAGTGGCAACCACTCCGGTATTCTTGCCTGGGGAATCCCATGGAAAGAGGAGCCTTACAGGCTACAGCCCATGGGGTCATAAAAGAGTCAGACATGACTGAGTGACATACACGGGAAGTGTAAGGGCAGGCACTTCCTAAGAATTCCTCTAGATTTACCAAGGAAAGGGAATGTTCACAGGCACCGTGAGTTTGCTTCTGGGGCTAGAGCCTAAGAGGTGCAAAGTTTTCTTAGTACTGGTGTTTAAATTTATTATCATGGCTGCAGAACCGTTCCCCCCACCAAAAATGTATCTTCTAGATGGACTGTTTACAAAGCCAGGATCCATCTATCCATACACCCATCCATCTCTCCATCCATCCATGAATCCATCCATCTATCCATGCATCCATCCATCTCTCCATCCATCCATCCATGCATTTATTCACCCATGTTTATATCCATGCATACATCCATCCATCTATGCATCTATAGATCTAGGCATCCAGCCAGCCAGCCATACACTTGTTTATCCATCCATCCATCCATCCATCCAATTGACATATTTATTGAGCATCTCCTATGGGGGACTGGTGCTGTGAAGTGATGAACAAAATATATGTAGCTCCTGCCTTCAGGGAGTTTACAATCTAGAGAGGGACATATTAAAAAAAAAAAAAACTACAAATGAATATACAGAACTGCAAACTTTGAGAAGCCCAGTGAATAAAGCAGAGCACTCTGAGAGGGTGAAAGGAGAGATGGGTTTAGCTGAAATGAAAGTGAAAGTCGCTTAGTCATGTCCGACTCTTTGTGACCCCATGGACTCTACAGTCCATAGACTTCTCTAGGCCAGAATACTGGAGTGAGTAGCCTTTCCCTTCTCCAGGGGATTTAGTTGAGATGGTCAGCAAAGGCCTTGCTGGGTTCTGCTTTACAATATCACTGTTCTTCCTTTTCTTTAAAACAATTGAGGTGGATGAATATGGCACACAGCAGCCGATTGCCCTGCTCAAACTGCTCTTGGAAAAAGGCTACTTGTACGACCGGGGGAAGGAGCTGAACTGTAAAAGCATCCGAGACCTCGGCTTTATTGCTGCAATGGGGAAAGCCGGAGGAGGCCGCAACGAAGTTGATCCAAGATTTACTTCACTCTTCAGTGTCTTCAACATTCCCTTTCCTTCCGAGGAGTCTTTGCACTTAATTTATTCCTCCATCCTCAAGGGCCACACCTCGGTAACTTTTTTTTTTGCATATACATGAATCTATTCTTTTTTTTTCCTTTTATTTTTAAAAAATTTTCTTTACTCATGTATTTTTGACTATGCTGGGTTTTCATCGCAGCGTGCAGGCTTTCTCTAGTTGCAGTGAGTAGGATCTTCTATTGTTGAGGAGCGTGGGCCCTAGGGTGCATGGGCTTCATTAGCCGCTATGAAGCATGTGGGATATTCCTGGACCAGAGATCAAACCTATATTCCTGCATTGGCAGGCAGATTCTTAACCATTGGACCACCAGGAAAGTCCTATTCTTTTTTTTTTTTCTCCTTCAAACTTTTAACTTTTTAGTTTGCATTGGGGTATAGCTGATTAACAATGTTGTGGCAGTTTCCGATGAACAGTGAAGGGACTCAGCCATACATATACATGTATCCATTCTTCCCCAAACCCTCCTCCCATCCAGGCTGCCACATAACATGGAGTAGGGTTCCATGTGCTATACAACAGGTCCTTGTTGGTTATCCATTTTAAATACAGCAATGTGTATATGACCTGCTGCTGCTGCTAAGTCGCTTCAGTCGTGTCCGACTCTGTGCGACCCCATAGACGGCAGCCCACCTGGCTCCGCCGTCTCTGGGATTCTCCAGGCAAGAACACTGGAGTGGGTTGCCATTTCCTTCTCCAGTACATGACTTAGGGAAGTCCTATTCTTTTTCAAATTCTTCTCCTATTTAGGCTGTGGGTAACTTAATTAGAAGTCTAAACCAGAGGGCCTGGTATTAGGTGGAAACTTGGTAGCAATGTATGCGTTTGGCACAGCAAGCACAAGACCTATAGCCCATGGTGCTTTTAGAGGCCCATGAACATGTTTTAATTTCTCTCAAAATCAGAAGAAAGGAATCAATCTAATCCAGCCTGGATTATATTCATCTTTATACCAAGTTAATCATAATATATATAAGATAATATATTTAATTATAATTAAGTATGACTGAGTGACTGAACTGAACCGAACCGAATATATTTTTATGGAGGAAGGGGCTCATGAAGGCACAAGTGCCTAGGGTCCATGGAAATCGTGGTGTGGCCCTGAGTTACATAGGCCACCTTGAGTGACAGCAGTGAACCAACTACAGGATGTGGGCTCTGGAGTCAGTACCCATTCTGCTCCTTGGGCAAGTCCCTTGAGCTCTCTCCTATGCCCATCCTCATCCATAATAGGGAGGTAATGCTGGTCCTGGCCTCCCTGACGTTTGGGGAGAATGAAAGGAGAAAATGCATGTAACGTGTGTGGCGCAGTGCACACACCAATACTCATTAGATACTAGTTACTGCTGTTATAGCACCATGATTTACATGACCTCTGCAAATGGGCTTCCCTGGTGGCTCAGGCCCTAAAGAATCAGCCTGCAATCCAGGAGACGCTGGGTCAGGAAGATCCCCTGGAGAAGGGAATGGCAACTCATTCCAGTATTCTTGCCTGCAGAATCCCATGGACAGAGGAGCCGGGTGGGCTACAGTCCATGGGGTCACAAAGAGTCGGACATGACTGAGCGACTAACATGTTCACACTTTACAAATGGAACCCCTTCATTTAAATAATGACCTCTGATCCCGGCATTTCTCTTCTAAAGCAGGCTTGCTCACTCAAAGCCTTGAGGGACCAGGCAAGAAAGATGAAGGTGTGGGAAGGCCAGATGTGATCAGTGAGCACCTGGCATGTTCATGCCCTACCACAAGCCATTCACTTCCAAAACTGTGAGGTCTGTGCAAGTCACGTCACTCTCAGATGGAGGGTTGACTTGGGGCTTTGGTTTCGTATCATGTTGACTTGTAAGTTAACGTGAAAATCTGGGGAAACAAAAGCAGATCAGATGATTAGTTTCTCTGGTCCTTCCTTTTTTTTTTTTGTCTTACCTCCTCACAAAAAAATTATGATGGGTTTTCCCTGGTGTTTGGTCCAGTGGTTAAGAATCTGCAGTGCAGGGGAAACTGGTTCAATCCCTAGTCTGGGAGGATCCCATATGCCATGGAGCAGCTAAGCCTGTCAGCCTCAACTGCTGGGCCTGCGTGCCGGGAGCCTGTGCTCAGCACTGGGGGCGGGGTGTGTGTTTGAGGGGGAGCCACTGCAGTGGGAAGCCTGAGCACCGCAGCTCAGTCACCCCCACTTGCCAGAACTAGGAAAAGCCCTGGCTCAGCAACAAAGACCTAGCACAGCCAATAAATAAAATAATAAATGAAATATGTTTTAAAAATTATAGAAAAATTCATGCAATGTAAGACTAGCTATTAAAACCATTAAAAAATACACAGTTCAGTGAAACTTAGTACTTTCATAATGTTGTACAACTATCACCACTATCTAGTTCCAGAATATTTTTATCACCCCCAAAACAGCTATTCCATTCTGTCCTTCAGCTGCTGGCAGTCACTAATCTGCATTCTGTCTCTATGGATTGTCCTACTCTGGACACTTCCTAGCAGTGGAATCATACAATATGTGGTCTTCTGTGTTTGGTTTCTTTCACTCAGCATGATGTCTTCAAGGTTCATCTATATTGTATCCTGTGTCAGTGTTTTGCTCCTCTTCCTGGCCAAATCATATTCCATGATAATGGATGGACCACATTTTGCTTATCCATTTATCCATTGATAGACACTCAGTGTGGGGGGCGGGTCTTTTCATTCTGTAGGTGTTTCATGAGAGCATCGTGGCTGTGAGTGACAAGCTGACATCCTGCACGTTGACTCTTTACAAAAACATTGTTCAGGATCTGCCGCCCACCCCATCCAAGTTCCATTACATCTTTAACCTTCGAGATCTCTCACGGGTGTATAACGGTCTTGTCCTCACTAACCCGGAACGGTGAGTTTCGTCTTATCTTACTAAAAGATGCCTCATTGGTATGATAGCTTCTCAGCCTATTATACAGAGTGAAGCAAGCCAGAAAGAAAAACACCAATACAGTATACTAAGGCATATATATGGAATTTAGAAAGATGATAACGATGACCCTGTATACGAGACAGCAAAAGAGACACAGATGTATAGAACAGTCTTTTGGACTCTGAGGGAGAGGGCGAGGGTGGGATGATTTGGGAGAATGGCATTGAAACATGTATATTATCATATGTGAAACCAATCACCAGTCCAGGTTCAATGCATGATACAGGGTGCTCGGGGCTGGTGCACTGGGATGACCCAGAGGGATGGGGTGGGGAGGGAGGTGGGAATGGGTTCAAGATGGGGAACACATGTACACCCGGGGCGGATTCATGTCAATGTATGGTAAAACCAATACAATAATGTAAAGTAATTAGACTCCAATTAAAAAAAAAAGACAGAGGAGCTATCAGGAAATGCGATGTGAATCCATGTGTCAATTAATCACCCAGTGTCTTTTTGTTTATGTTAAATGAAGAACAGAGTCAAATGCTTGGTTAAGACTTGATGCCTCTTGAGCCCTTGAGTTGAAGGTTGGGGAAGCCAAGAGAGGCAAGGGTGTGGCCAAGTGGACAGGTGTGTTTAACCCAGAGGTGGGGATGTTGTGCCGACCTTTGTTCTCAGTTCTAAAGGTGCAATTTGCCCAGTGGAGCCTTTCATTCAAATAACTGATTTGTTTCCAGTTGCCAACTGGTTGTATTTTATTTGTCTTTGGGAGAAGTTAACCACAGAGGACACAGGGATTTAAGTCTTGGTGTAGAAATTTACTCGTGAAAACTAGATGTTTTTGTATATTTACATTAATGTATATTTCATCTATGTAGATTTTCAGGGATGTCCCAATTTTGTAGATTTATATTATGAATCCACAACATATTGAAAAATGAATCAGGAACTATCCACGTGCCCACAGTGACTCTCAGTGCCCTTGAAACGTTCAGAATGGCAGTTCAGGAGATGGCTGATCTGGGTGTTTAGGGGTGGAGTGAGGCCTCTTTGCCAGAAACCAGAGAAAGACCCAGAATTAGGGTCAGGGAAAAGACTCTGATGCTGGGAGGGATTGGGGCAGGAGGAGAAGGGGACGACAGAGAATGAGATGGCTGGATGGCATCACTGACTCGATGGACATGAGTTTGAATTAACTCCGGGAGTTGGTGATGGACAGGGAGGCCTGGCGTGCTGTGAGTCATGGGGTCGCAAAGAGTCAGACACAACTGAGCGACTGAACTGAACTGAACTGAGAGCTGGTTCTTAGAAAAAGGAGCTGAAAGTGGTTCCGCAGCTGATGTTAAATTCATAAATTCCAGTGAGGAGGAGTCCCATCAAGTTCTCATGTCATTTACATCACTTGCAGATAATGTTCTTTGTTTTCTCTGCAGCAGGAGGAGCTATAAATGACAAGGTTATAGTCTTTACATTTAAATTGTTAGTGTCCATTAAGTTTCGGGCTTCTCTGATATCTCAGTTGGTAAAGAATCCGCGTGCAATGCAGGAGACCCCAGTTCAATTTCTGGGTTAGGAAGATCCCCTGGAGAAGGGATAGGCTACCCACTCCAGAATTCTTGGTCTTCTCTTGTGGCTCAGCTGGTAAAGAATCTGCCTGCAATGTGGGAGACTTGGGTTCGATCCCTGGTTTGGGAAGATCCCCTGGAGAAGGGAAAGGCTACCCACTCCAGTGTTCTAGCCTGAAGAATTCCACGGACTTTATAGTCTGTAGGGTTGCAAAGAGTCGGACACTGAGCAACTTTCACTTCACTTCACTTCTTTAAGTTTCAATTAATATGGAACTGGGTTGGGGGAGAGACTATAGATATGTCCTTTTCTGCACCCTGTATAGTAATCTGAAAATAGTAGCATCCAGCCTGCTCTTCTCTAGATAACTCTGTGGCTAATTTTGCCCCTTCCATCCTGTAGATTCCAGACGGTGACCCAGATGGTGAGAGTCTGGAGGAACGAGTGTCTGAGAGTCTTCCATGACCGGTTGATCAATGAAACGGACAAGGAGCTGGTCAGTACATTGAAAGTGTACCAGCAAATGCAAAAAACAAACAA
Source organism: Moschus berezovskii (assembly GCF_049115385.1). NCBI lineage: Eukaryota > Metazoa > Chordata > Mammalia > Artiodactyla > Moschidae > Moschus > Moschus berezovskii. The sequence continues at coordinate 55,025,741 of NC_142478.1, read as the reverse complement.
ACAAAAACACCCAGAACTCAAAACAAACAAACAAAAAGCAAAACTCTAACCACAAAATTTGTCTCTGGGTGAAATGAAAAAGTACAAAACAAAAACCCAATATTTTTTTAAATGTATTTTTTTTATATGGGACTTTACAGAAAAATAGAGACTAACAATGGAAGTCAATAGATAAAGGAGGGTGGATTGTTAAATACTTAGCAGCAAAGGGGAAAAAAATCAAATGCAAATGACTTCAGATAATCCTAGCCTCTGCTCTTTCTCTGGCAAGTCTTAGCACACGTATGGTGTGAGTTTGGGTCCTGAAGTGGTCTTATGTTGTAAGGTCCAGGAGCACATAGGAAACCTAGTCACGGCACATTTTAACGATGATGTGGAGGCGGTGATGAGGGACCCCATCCTGTTTGGAGACTTCCGGACAGCTCTGCATGAAGAGGAAGCACGCATTTATGAAGATATTCAGGATTATGAGGCAGCCAAGGCTTTGTTCCAGGTGTGGACGGGGCTCACCTTGCGTAGATT